>NC_065582.1:106420844-107670844 GCF_024542745.1 Macaca thibetana thibetana
AACTGTTTCTGTCCTTTAAACAACGAATACTAAAACATAGTATACTGTCAAGATTATGAGCCACACTCTCAAAGACATGGGCTTGATACACATATACAGTCAACTAATCTTTGACAAGGGTATACAAAGGAGAAATAATAATGTCATCAGTAAATGGCGTTGGAAAACCTGGATATCCTCATACAAAATAATAAAATTGGATGCTTATCTTATAATATACACAAAAATTGACTAGAAATGGCTTAAAGTCTTAAGCTAGGCCAGGCACAATGGCTCATGCCTCTAATCCCAGCACTTTGAGAGGCCGAGGTGGGAGGATCACTTGAGGTCAGGGGTTCGAGACCAGTCTGGCCAACATGGTGAAATCACATCTCTACTAAAAATACAAAAAACTAGTTGAGTGTGGTGGCATACACCTGTAATCCTAGCTACTCCAGAGGCTGAGGGAGAAAAATCACTTGAACCCAGGAGGCGGAGGTTATAGTGAGCCGAGATGGTGCAACTGTACTCCAGTGTGGGTGACAGAGGGAGACTGTCTCCACAAAACAAACAAACAAACACGGCAAAAAGACTTAAGCTAAAGTCTGAAACCTCAAAATTCCTAGAACAAAACATAGGGGAAAATTTCCTTGACATTGCTGTTGGCAATGAATTTTTTGGATGTGATACCTAAAGCACAGGCAATAGAAATAAAAATAATGAAGTAGTACACTGCATCAAATCAAAAAGCTTCTGCACAGCAAAGAAGACAAGCAACAAATGAAAAGAAAACCCACAGAATAGAAGACAATATTTAGAAATCACATATCAGATAAGGGGTTAGTCTGTAATATAGAAAAATAACTCATACAACTCAATAGCGAAAGACAAAAAACTTGATATAAAGATAGGCAAAGGACCAGAATAGACATTTTTTCAAAGAAGATATACCAATGTCCAGCAGGTATATAAAATGTCCTCAGCATTACTAATCATCAGGTAAGTGCAAGTGAAAACCACAATGAGATATCACTTCACACCTGTTAGAATGATATTTTCATCCCTGAGAGGTCTCAGAAACCAAAAAACAATTTAAAAAATAAAATTAAAAAAAAAAGAATGCCTATTATCCAAGAGACAAAAGATGAGAGTCGGCAAGGGTATGGAGTAAAGGGAACCCTTATACACTGTTGGTGGAAATGTGAATTGGTATAGCCATTATGAAAAACAGTATGGCAGTTCCTCAAAAAATCAAAAATAGAACTCCTGTACGATCCAGCGATCCCACTTCTGTGTGTATAGCCAAACAAAATGAAATCAGTATCTCAAAGAGATATCTGCATTCTCATGTTTACTACAGCACTATTCACATTAGCCAAGTTATGATATCAACTTAAGTATTGTATTCATCCACAGTTAATGGATAAAGAAAATTTGGTGTATGTGTATATATATATATATACACACACACACCCCAAATGTATGTATGTATATATACCATATATATGTATGTGTGTGTGTGTGTGTGTATATATATATATTCAGCCATAAAAAGAAGAAAATTCTACCATTTGTGACAATGAGGACATTATGCTAAGTGAAATTAGCCAGACAAAGAAAGACAAATGCTATACAATCTCACTTATACGTGGAATCTAAAAAAACTGAACTCACAGAGGCAGAAAGTAGAATAGCGGTTTTCAGGAGCTGAGGCAGGGGTTTGGGGTGCAGAGTAAGGGGAAGAGATGGGAAGACGTTGGTCAAGGGTACAAACTTTCTGTTATTAGATTAAAGAGTACTGGGGTTTCGGCTGGGAGCAGTGGCTCATGCCTGTAATCCCAGCACTTTGGAGGCTGAGGCAGGTGGATCACCTGAGATCAAGAGTTCAAGACCAACCTGAGCAACATGGTGAAACCCCATCTCTACTAAAATACAAAAAATTAGCTGGGTGTGGTGGTGCACACCTGTAGTCCCAGCTACTTGGGAAGCTGAGGTATGAGAATCATTTAAACCCAGGAGGTGGAGGTTGCAGTGAGCTGAGATCGTACCACTGGACTCCAGCTTGGACTACAGAGTGAGACTCCATCTCAAAAAAACAAAACAAAGCAAAACAAAAAAAGAGTACTGGGGTCTCTATAGCATGGTAACAATGGTTAATACTGCATTGTATACTTGAAATTTGCTATCAGAGTAGATCTTAAGTATTCTTACCACACATGGTAACTACGTCAGATAATGGATGTGTTAATTAGCTTGATTGTGGTAATCATTTCACAATGTGTATATATATATTAAATCATCACATATATACCTTAAATATATACAATTTTTATTTGTCAATCAATTTAAATATTTATAAATTTTATTTGATAAATACCTCAAAAAGCTGGGGAAAAAAAGGCTTAGGTTTGAATCCAGGTTCCACTGCCTATAAATTAAGACCTTGGGCAAATTACTCCTTTATTTGTTTCTTTTCTTTTTTCAGAGTCAGGGTCTCACTATGTTATCCAGGCTGGCCTTGAACTCCTGAGCTCAAGGGATCCTCCTGCCTTAGCCTCCCAAGTAGCTAGGAATACAGGCACACACCACTGTGCCTGGCTTCAAATTACTTGTTTGAATCTTTGTTTTCTAATCTATAAGATGGGCATGATACTCTTCTCACTCTTTATTGTCATAGTTCAATGTAATAACATTAAAAAATGCTTAGTAGAGTGTCTGGCATGACAGACACTTGACGAATGATACTTTTTATCACCATTATTCTCATCATCTAAGAAACTTCAATTTGATATAGTCAAATATTCTATTCTACTCATCTACCTCTCTAAGTGAGGGCTACTCTGTAACATACTGCTATGGAAATATTAGGAATCTGCCCTAGGCCCAGATAAGTACTTTATACCCAAATGAGTATAAATTAAACCTTTGGTATAATATCTATGGGGAGATAAAACTTTAATTGCCATTAGGAAATCATTGGGGAATTTGGGATGATTTCATGTGTTTGTTTTGGGTTTGCTGTTGCTGTTGTTGTTGCTGTTTTTAGAGATGAGGTCTCACTCTTGTGCCCAAGATGGTCTCGAACTCCTGGTCTTAAGTGAGCCTCCTGCCTAGCCCTCCCAAAGTGCTAGGATTATAGGTGTGAGCCATAGCACCCAGCCTAAGTTTTTACCATTAGGAAGCAAATGTTTTGTGGAGAAGCTATAGTTTTGAATAGCAATTTAAAGAAGAAAAATAGATGATTGAGAAAAAGTAGAAGTGGAGAAAGGTGTCAATGGGAAGCCCCACATATGGTAAGATAACTATGTGTGCCATGGATCACAAACAAGCTAGCCTAGTTGAAGCAAAAAGGTTGATGCAGAACGTAATGGGATGAGGGCATTAGATAGGTAAGGAAGTGACAGATGGAAAATCAAGAGTGGTAGCTAATGATGATTGGTGATACTGTATATGATTTTGTGCACTTATATACCATTTTTCCTTTCTTTTTCCATCTACGTGGATCTCAAAGATGAGCAATCTTCTCTCTGGAGGTGGATAAGACAGAACATTTTGCAAGCCCTTTAAGTCCTTCAGAAAACACAAACATCCTGTGATCTGTCACTCAGGATTCTGACTCAGACTGGGAATCTGAGCAATGCTCTTGGTAATAGGCCAGGACCAGGCCCTAAACATCTGGCTGCTCCACTCCATGGATCTTTGGCATGTTAAATGTCAACAGACCTTGGGGATATAAAGTTGACTCAGTCAGAAAACATCTACGGTCTACATGGAAAAGCAAGTCTTTTGGAAAGAAAAGAAGGCAGGGTTTCTGAACCCTCCATCAGGATTTCCCTACTCCACTCTGTTTCTATTAGATGGGAGGGATGAGGAGAGAGTACTCGGGCACCTTTTCAAGTCATCTGGTGGTCAGGGCTATTTGTAACTCTAATCTCATATTCATACCAATCCATTCTCAATCCAATCCTATATTTAAAACATGCTGTATTACAACCTTAATTTGGTTTCCCATGTGTATTCCAGTTCTACTGTCAAGTGGTAAGTACTGGATTATCCCTAGATAGATTCACCAAAGATTATACAAGTCCTGAGAGGAGGGAAGTGAGACTGTAGAAGAGACTCAGCATCCAACAAATATATCACATAGTATGTTCAAACGACTCTAAGTACTACACCAAAACAATGACTTTCCTGACCACCATCCTAACCATAACCCCAACCCTGGGCAATTTCATCTTATCATATTGCTTCAAATATTATACATGCTTTAAATAATATAGGCTGATGCCATTTTTACCTCCACTCTCAATGTTTTTTTCTTTTTTCTTCTTTTTGGGTTTTTTTTTTTTTTTTTTTTTTTTTTTTTTTGAGACTGAGTCTTGCGCTATCGCCCAGGCTGGAGTGATCTTGGCTCACTGCAACCTCTGCCTCCTGGGTTTAAGCAATTCTCCTGCCTCAGCCAACCAAGTAGCTGGGATTACAGGGATGTGCCACCATACCCAGCTAATTTTGTATTTTTAGTAGAGACGGGTTTCACTATGTTAGTCAGGCTGGTCTCGAACCCCTGACCTCAGGTGATCCACCCACCTCGGCCTCCCAAAGTGCTGGGATTACAGGCATGAGCCACCATGCCCAGTTCCAATCTCAATTTCTGTTAAATTCAGATCCATATTTCCAACTGCTACTCTACATCAAAAATTTCCTCTTGGCTATTTTTATAGCACTTAAAACTCAAAATGTTTTTAACCAAATACTTTATTTTCTCCTGTTCCACTCACTCTATCTACAGTCTCATCTGAAACAACAAAAAACTGCTTATCTTTCATCGGTAACCACTATATTTCTTAACACAATCATCTTCAATACAGACACCTGACCTAGAAACCCAAGTCCCCACTGACCCATTTGTCTTTCTGTACCCCTGTCCTATCTAATTAGTAACCAAGGCTCATTCATGCTATCTTCCAAATTACTCTTGAATTTATTCTCTCCTCTCCATTCCCACCACCACTGATTAATGTGACATTTATCATTTCAAGTCTGGACTTTGGTACTGGACACTAACTGTCTCTGGTTTCTCTCTCTTCCAATCCCATCCTTTACCATGATTACAATATAATCATTTCAATTTTCTGCTTAGCGTCCTTCAAAGACCCTTTATCGTACTACAGAGGTCTTCATACTTCTTCACCTGCCACTCACACCCTTTGCTTTCTGCTACTAAGCAGCCCTTCCTGCTTCTGTCTCCTACATGCAGCTATTCCACCTAAACCTACTTAATGCATATCCATCCTCTGGGACTGTGCTCACTCATGAAACTTTGGCCTAGAAGTCTCTTCTCCTGCTGTTGTTGTTTTTACTCTGAGCATCTCCTAGAAATAGTTCAAGATTCAATCTCAGAGTCCATGATGCCAGCAGGAAGAAAGAACAGATGTCTCCTCCATGGTTCCACAGATTGTTGCATGCCACTATCACTTATTTGAATTCACTGATGGCTGTGCTTAGGTGTGCCACTGGGCCCGGCCCAGGGTCTAGTCATCTTTGTAGCCCTAGCACCTAACATATGTAGGCACTCAGTAAATAATGGTGAATTAAAATAAACTGAATTTTAATAGCAACTGTCTCCTATTTCCAGAAGTTCCTCTAACAATATGATGTAGGCCTTATATTTAAAAGTAGCCATTATTCTCATAAGTTTTATATTTTGTTGACAGCTAAATACACTAAGAGTCCTGTCTGGGTAAGGGTCATTCTGTGGCCAATTTAAATGGTATTGTGATTATATTAGGTCCATATTGTTTGGAATCTAACTAACTTGTCTGATCTCAGAAAAAGGGAAAAAAAAAAGAAGAAGGAGAAAGCACAGGTAAAAACCCCTCTCACGAACAGCAATGAAGTAGTTAACTTTGGCTACCAGTGCACCTTCTACATTCATAATTATTGTCACTGATGCTTTAGAGCACCCAGAATAGGGAAATAGTGTGCAACTGAGAACTATTAAATTCTAACAGGCTAAGCACAGTGGCTCACACCTGTAATGCCAGTACTGTGGGAGGCCAAGGCAGGCAGATCACTTGAGGCCAGGAGTTTGAAACCAACCTGGCCAATATGGTGAAACCCCATCTCTACTGAAAGTATAAAAAATTAGCCAGGCGTGGTGTTATATACCTGCAATCTCAGCTACTCGGGAGGCTGATGCATGAGAATCACTTGAATCCAGGAGGCGAAAGTTGCAGTGAGCCAAGGTTGTGCCACTAAACTCCAGCCTGGGAGACAGAGTCTTGCTCTGTCTCAAAAAAAAAAAAAAAAAAAAAAAAAAAAAAAAAAAAAAATCAAACGGTAGCATAGAGACAAAATCTGTGAAAAACTAAACACTGAATTGTTATTTTATAAAGTGTTCCACTCCTTATCTCAAAATGTTTAAGTGCTATATTTTCCCCACTCACATAAAAAAGTAACCATTTATGTCATTAAAATGATAATAAGGAAATAACTCTTTTATTTTATTAAATATGAATGTCCTTAAGGAACAAGTATTATCTTTAAAAACCTGTTCAGAATTGGTAATTTTATATTTCCATCCATCTTCTGAATTATATTACCTTTTTATCACTTTTGTAGATTATTATGATAAATTCTTGCCTTACCAACAGCTATTGATTTTAATTATTGAGATACCAATGATCTTGTAGGGGGATGCCAATTATGATGAAATATCTGTGGAAGACAATGGTGCTGTGTATGCATAGAGAATTAGGGACACTGTCTTGCTCAATCAATTTTCAGTCAATGAGCTCATCAGCTAAATCTGATGGACTGACAGAGAATCCAAACAGAGTAATACAATACTAAAACAGTAGTTGGTTTGCCCAGAGAAGTCAGATGAGGAAGGGCATTGAGCCAAATCCAGAGATTCAGGGCAGACTCCAAATGAGCTCTAGCTATCAACAAGACAATATCTCTTGTTTTCAACCCCGTGTAAATTATAAAAACAAGAGGATGTGGCCATTATGGTGTGTTTCCCAAAAACCACTCATGTAGCTGTGATGTGAGCAGCTACAGAATTCCACAGGTCAACAGTGGAGGGAGAACCTTAGCCCTAATCGCAGAGCTACTGGATTTAGAAGCATCCACAGCAAATACAGTAACTTATTAGTTTTCCTCATTTAGCCAGGAGGTCTGGAAAGGGAACTTGTCTCCCACCAAAAAAAAAAAAAAGATACTTTGATTGCAAGTCTAAATCCAGGATCTGATTTTGGCAAGTCCTTTAATCTCTCAATATCTTATTGTGGAAATAATGGTTAAAAGAAAACCACAAAAAGTCCTATCTAGCTTAAGTAATTGTGCTGACCCAATGACATAACTGGTTTGAGTCTTTATAAACTGTAGTCCTATGTACAGGTAAAATAGAATGGTGGGAAGCATCCACCTAGAACACAGATATTCTTCTTTCAATCCTTCATCAATTATTGAGCATCTCCTATGCCAGGTTCTGCTTTAGATGCTTAGGAAACCATGAAAACAAGATAGCTTAGATCTCATTCATTTTGGAGCTTCCACTAGGCATTTGATTCATGTGCAACCAGCTTGTAAAATGTTCGTCATACACAAGTTTTGGGCTCTGCCCTCAAGCAGAGGGGCATGGAGAAGATTATGAGACAGATGATGATAGTAATAAGATGATGCATTGAAATCAGTGCAAATCCATTTCATCTCCATCCCAACCTCACCTTTCCACTACATCATTGAGTTTGGTGTTCGGTTTAGGAGGTCCTGGATGTGAATTCACCCTCTCTTTGAAATAATAATGGCCCTCTTCTCATAGGGTGGTTGTTCTCAATGACCCCAGCAGACATAAATATCCTGCAGGAGCTTCCATTCTAACAGGGAGATTGAGACAATAAACATAAACACAGGATATAATGTAGCATATAATTGGAAAGTGATGACTGTTATGGGAGAAAAAAATAGAGCATGGAAAAGGGATTGGGAGTGCAGAGGGCACAGTAGTGGATTTGATATTTTAAAAAGAGTGAGAAAGCGACTACTAGAAAGATCTAGATTCTCATTTCAGGTCACCATTCAGAAAAGCTAAGTTTGCTGTATAGTAAGGCTCAGGAGATCTAATCCTGACTGTAGAAACCTCTGATTACAGAATCTTGGATTGTATCTCCCACTTCATCCTTCTAGATCATCCTTTAAGATCTATAAGATTCCATCTGGGAAATCCCTAGGAGTTCTTGGGAAGAAGAAAGATTGTTGGTTGGAATAAAAACAGGGTTGAATGAGTTCCAGAAAGCCGGGTTCTCAAACTTGTGGACAACAATCTGCAGAAGAAGACAACTTCAAAAAATCAACTAGAAGCAACATGCAGAGATGAGAGGGGCTTCCTCAGGAAAGAAGGCAGCTGGTCCACAGCAGAAAAATCTTGAACCACCTCTCCCAGGAATATGGAGGGTCACTCTGCAGAGAACTTCCTCACTTCAGGATCCATGAGGAAGACCAGAAAGAACAAACAGAGGACTCCTGGAAACAGATATGGGGGCAGTACCAGCAAAGCACCTTAGAACCCAAGGAAGGAAAGAGCCTGGGCAGACCTCACTGTTGAAAGCGAGGACACATTTAAGAACAGAATGGACTAGTTTACAATCCCACCAACAGTGTAAAAGTGTTCCTATCTCTCCACATCCTCTCCAGCACCTGTTGTTTCCTGACTTTTTAATGATCGCCATTCTAACTGGTGTGAGATGGTATCTCATTGTGGTTTTGATTTGCATTTCTCTGATGGCCAGTCATGATGAGCATTTTTTCATGTGTCTGTTGGCTGTATGAATGTCTTCTTTTGAGAAATGTCTGTTCATATCCTTTGCCCACTTTTTGATGGGGTTGTTTGTTTTTTTCTTGTAAATTTGTTTGAGTTCTTTGTAGATTCTGGATATTAGCCCTTTGTCAGATGAGTAGATTGCAAAAATGTTCTCCCATTCTGTAGGTTGCCTGTTCACTCTGATGGTATTTTCTTTTGCTGTGCAGAAGCTCTTTAGTTTAATGAGATCCCATTTGTCAATTTTGGCTTTTGCTGCCGTTGCTTTTGGTGTTTTAGACATGAAGTCTTTGCCCATGCCTATGTCCTGAATGGTACTACCTAGGTTTTCCTCTAGGGTTTTTATGAGATAGGAACACTTTTACACTGTTGGTGGGATTGTAAACTAGTTCAACCATTATGGAAAACAGTATGGTGATTCCTCAAGGATCTAGAACTAGATGTACCATATGACCCAGCCATCCCATTACTGGGTATATACCTAAAGGATTATAAATCATGCTGCTATAAGGACACATGCACACGTATGTTTATTGCGGGCACTATTCACAATAGCAAAGACTTGGAATCAACCCAAATGTCCATCAGTGACAGACTGGATTAAGAAAATGTGGCACATATACACCATGGAATACTATGCAGCCATAAAAAAGGATGAGTTTGTGTCCTTTGTAGGGACATGGATGCAGCTGGAAACCATCATTCTTAGCAAACTATCACAAGAACAGAAAACCAAACACCGCATGTTCTCACTCATAGGTGGGAACTGAACAATGAGATCACTTGGATTCGGGAAGGGGAACATCACACACCGGGGCCTATCATGGGGAGGGGGGAGGGGGGAGGCATGGCATTGGGAGTTATACCTGATGTAAATGATGAGTTGATGGGTGCTGACGAGTTGATGGGTGCAGCACAGCAACATGGCACAAGTATACATATGTAACAAACCTGCACGTTATGCACATGTACCCTAGAACTTAAAGTATAATAATAATAATAAATAAATAAAATTAAATTTAAAAAAAAGAAACTAAAAAAAAAAAAAAAAAGAACAGAATGGAAGTTAAAGTGAAGATGCCTGAAGAATCAAAACCATGGCTTGTTAGGGACTGGGACTTAGTTACCAAGCAGAAGCAGCTGTTTTAACTTCCCGCTAAGCAAAATGTAGATGCAATTCTAAAGGAGTATGCAAATTGCAAAAAATCACAGGGAAACATCGATAATAAGGCATAGGCAGTTAATGAAGTTGTGGCAAGAATAAAATAATATTTCGACGTGATGTTACACAACTAGGTGCTCTACAAATTTGAGATGCCCCAGTATGCAGAAATCCTCTTGGCTCACCCCGATGCTCCTGTGTCTCAGGTTTAAGGAGCACATACCTACTGAGGTGATTTGTAACAATTGGAGAAATGTTGGCCTATACATCCCTTAACGAGAAGAGCCTTGCGTTATTGTTGGGCTATTTGCATGATTTCCTAAAATATCTGGCAAAGAATTCTGCATCCATGTTTACTGGTGGTGATGACAAAGTAGCTTCTGCTAAGTACTACCACAAAGCCCTGTGCTAGTCTACAGACCACTCCCTGTTATTTGCCTGAGATCTGGAAACACTTTTTGATCTTAGTCTTTTTCTTGTAAAATTGATGTTCTTTAACATTGTTAATGTATAACAGGGCTTAAGTTTCAGTTTGTTTTCTGTTCTGTTTCAAACAGAAAATAAAAGGAGTGTAAGTTCCTTTTCTCATTTCAAAGTTGCCACCAGGTATGCAGTAATTAGAACAAAGAAGAAACATTCAGCAGAACACTTTATTGCCTAGTTGACAACACTGCTTGAATGCTGGTGGTTCTACCCCTTTGACACTACACAATTTTCTAATATGTGTTAATGCTACATGACAAAATGCCCTGACTCCTAGTGCCAAAGGTTCAATTTAATGTATATACCCAAAAACCCATGCATTTGTTTTTTTTTTTTTTTTTTTTTTTTTTAATGGTGCTTGAAGTAAAACAGCCCATCCTCTGCAAATCCATCTATGTTGTTCCTTAGGATCAACAATATGTGATTGGCTTGAGCCTAGGAGTTCAAGGCTGCAATGAGCTATGATCCCACCACTGCACTCCATATATATTCTATCTTTGCTCAAATTGTTGAAGGATGGTGGTTTGTTTCATGGTTTTTGTATTTGAGTCTAATGCACATTGTAACACAATAGAGGCAATGCATTATTGTGTAAGCCACAGTTTTCTGGAAAAGTTGATATTACATTTCCTATTACAAATTCCTTTCATCTGAGATTTTGGTGCACCCATCACCCGCGCAGTGTGCACTGTACCCAATGTGTGGTCTTTGATCCCTGTCAGCGTAGCTGTGTGAGTGAAGCGTGTAGGTGTTTGGGAGCATGGGTGTGTGTGAATGAGTGTGTGAATACAAATTACAAATATAATAGGAATTACATTTCAGATCTTAAAATTTATTTCTAAATTTCAAAGCAAAAAAAGAAAGAAAAAAGAAAAAAGAAACAAAAAGAAAGTGCCTTTGGAGGAAAGACCTAAAGGTGAGGAAGTAAGACATGTGTGGGCTTGTAGGGGAAAAGTTCTCAACAGAGGGGAAGGCCAGAAAGGGCCAGACCAGCAAGGAAAACAGAGGGACCAAGTAGGTCAGTGGTTGGAGTAGTCAGAGATAGCCATGGTGGGATCATGGAGAGCCTTTTGTTCTTGATTTGACCTGATCAGATTTCTATTTCACAAGGATCCTTCTGGCTGCTCTGTTGATAACAGATTGTAAAGGCAAGTACAGGAAGAATGAACCCAGTCATCACTACGCAGTGGTGATGGCTTGGACCCCTGTGATAGTGGTTGGAATGTGGAGAAGTGGTCAGTTTCCAGTTGCATCTGAAGATAAAGCCATCAGGACTGTGTGATGGGTTAAATGTACAGGATTAGAGAAAGAGCAAGAGAGGAGTCACAGAAGATTAAAAGGATTTGGGCAGGAGTCATCAGAAGATGGAGGTGCCAGCAACAGAGACCTGTGGATAATGCAGAAACCTGGAACTCCTGTACCTTCTCTTCTAGTTTCCAGGGCATCTTCCTGCACGCGTGTAAAACTGGAGGTAGAGGAACAAAGCTGATATGGTCCTATTTGGTGACTGTAGGAGAGACTGACCACTAAGACAATTTCATCCCTCGAGACCTCAGTTTCCCTAGTTATAACATGAGATAGGTCAGTTACATAAGGACAGAATTCCTTTCTCGCTGTTAAATTCAAGAACCTAGATCGGCAATCAATTCTCCAATCTTTCAAGCCTTCTTTTTGATACTTTTTTTTCCTTGGGAAAACATCTCAATAATGAAATCCAATCTTTAAAAATGTTCCTTTTGGTTTTAAACAAAATTATATTGTGATCGGCTTGAGCCTAGGAGTTCAAGGCTGCAGTGACCTATGATCCCATCACTGCGCTCCATATATATATATACACATATATATGCACTATATACATATACTATACATAGTGATCAAAATATTTGATCAAAATATCAAAAAATGTTTTTAATAAGTCAGCTTCTCTAAAATAAAAATAAGCCTGTGTTGCAATTGTTTACACAATACTTTGTTCCAGGTAGGTACATGACTAATCGGGAAACATATCTCCTATGTCATATTTAATCAGAAATTTTGCTCACAAGGTTAAATTACAGCATTCATTTTGTGCCACTGTGAAAATACTCCCTTCCATTTTAACAGGACTAAAAATGCTTCCAAAGCTGCCTAAAAGAATATTCAGCTCCTATAGGTTCTTGCTGCATTTTTATTTCCCTTGGTAACAGCACTTTTGATAACACTGGTAGAAGAAAAGAAGTCACAGTAAAGGAGAAAGATGGAGTATCTGATACTATAATACTAGCCAGATGCTAGAGGAGAATGTAATACAGGCTGAGTATTCAAAATTTGCAACTTTTTGAGCACCAACATGATATCACAAGTGGAAAATTCCACATACAAGTACTTAAAACATACTGCTTCATGCAAAAAATTATTTAAAATATTGTATAAAAAACCTTTAGGCTATGTACACTAAATAAGCTGTGTATGAAATATAAATGAATGTTGTGTTTAGACTTGGGTCCCCTTCCAAGATATCTCATTATATACATGCAAATATTCCAAAACCATAAAAAATCCAAAATCTTCAGACACATCTGGTCCCCAGCATTTCTAATAAAGGATACTCAACCTGTATAAATTATACACAATTTAATTAATTTATTATATACATATGTATTTTTTTTTAGATGAAGTTTCGCTCTGTGGCCCAGGCTGAAGTGCAGTGGTGCAATCTCGGCTCACTGCAACCTCCACCTCTCAGGTTCAAGAAGTCTCCTGTCTCAGCCTCCCAAGTAGCTGGGGCTACAGGTGTGTACCACCATGCTGGCTAATTTTTGTATTTTTAGCCTAATTTAATTTTGGCCTAATTTAATTTTTAGCCTAATTTAATTTTGGCCTAATTTAATTTAAATCCAGAAATAATCCCTTAAACTTTGTAGCTCACAAACACATCCTCCTCCTTTCCTCACAACATTCCATCAGACTCAGGGAACGTCATCACACATCAACATCATCATAGTTTTTATACTGAGCGCTAAGTATGTGCAAGGCATTGTTCCAAGAGATGTCATGACTTAACTCATTTAATGCTCACAACCATCCTGTGAGAAGCGTGTCATTATTATTTCCATGGTCAGAGAGAAGGTGGATTCACATCCAGGACCTCCTAAACCCAATCCCAAGCTCAGTGGTGCAGTTAAAGAGTGAGGTTGGGTTGGAGATGAAATGGATTGCACTGATTTCAATGCATCGTCTTATTACCGTCATTGTCTCATAATCTCCATGCCCCTCTGCTTGAGGAGAGAGGCGCCAAAACTTGTGTATGACTGGCATTTTGCAAGCTGGTTACACATTAATAAAAGGCCCTGTGGAAGTTCCAAAACTAATGAGATCTAAGCTATCTTGTTCTCATGGTTTCCCAAGCCCAAGTAGAGCCTGGCATACCATAGGCACACTATGGATGCTCCCTGAGTTCATGAACATAAAGATGATCCACAGGTGGGTAAGCAATACTAGGGGCAGGTGAAAGGGAGGACATCGAGGCAATACTCCCAGAGCCCCTCCTACTTAGCGTGTCCAGGCTTCTATATGGGGAGACAGCGCACTCCCCAGACACTCCCGCCCACTCCTTTCTGGCTCGCTGAGTGACGTCAGTTTCAAGCCCCAGCCCACGCCAGGCTCCAATACCAGCAGAGCGGGTCTGCGCCCACTGCGCACCTCACCGAGAGGAAGGCGTTCCTAGCCGGGAGGCGGGGCTCGAGAGGCCGGGCACACGCAGACACACTCATGCTCTCACTACGCACGTTCTCACACTCTCATTCACACCCCACTCACCCTGTGCACACCCCCAGTTTCTCGTATTCCTCACAGTCACACATTCACACACTCATATATTCACATACACCCATGCTCCCAAACACACGCTTCACTCACACAGCTACGCGCACAGGGATCAAAGACCACACATTGGGTACAGTGCACACTAGTCGGGTGATAGGTGCACCAAAATCTCAGAAATCACTACTAAAAAACCTATCCATGTAACCTAACACCACCTGTTCCCCCAAAAAACTATTGAAATAATTTAAAAATAAAAAAAGAAAATCTCATTCCCTGCCCTCATTCTAATTCATTTTTCACCTCTTCACACGCCATCACGCCCACGTACCTTAATCTCATTCTCGACAGCACACTCATGCTCGCGCTCATGCACACTCGCCCCCACCTCTCCTTCGCTCTTTACACGCGCTTGCGCTCAGACACACTCAAGGACACCCTACCCAGTTACACTCAGGCATGCGCACAGACTCACACGCGAACTCGGCCGCCTCACTCGCGCATGCGCATCCGTTGCGGAGAGTACGCTGTGCCGGGTGTGGGCGCGGGTGTTTGGTGTTTGGTGGCCTTTGCAGATGGGCTTGTTTTGAGGCTGTGGGGTCAGTGCGATAGCTTAGATTTCCTTGGTTACCCAGTGAGAAATAAGTTAGCCAGGAAGAGAGAGTGGCGGAGACCCAGGGAGACCGAGACTGGAGGAAAGGAGTAGGTTGCGGTTCTAGAGCCGTGGGAGCAAGAGCGCCGGGTAGAGCTGTCGCTCAGAGAGCGCCTTACGCAGCCCCAGAACCTGTTTACCCTCTTCCTCGGAGCGCCTTCTCCAGCCTCTCATTTCTTCTGCCTCCCTTGGCCTCGCCCGGGTGTGGGACCGGGGCAAGTGAGGACGGACTTACGACCGTCCCTGGCCGCGCAGCACCGGGTTCCCGCGCCCTGTCCCTATGCCCCGGGGACACAGCTCAGGAGGCTGAAAAAGGGACTCAGCGTTAGAAACTATGGTTGGAATTCTCCCTCTGCCACTTGCTATGTGACCTTGGCCAGGTTACCGTGTTTCAGAGCCTCCGTTTCCTATCTGAAATAAGGAATCATTCATTCAACAAATATTAATTGCCATCCTAATATATGTTACCTCTGGGCTGGACGTTTGGCATACACTGGTGAATATATAAAACAGACCCAGTTTCTGCCCAGGAGCAGTTTGCAGTCAACAAGCACATGGATTGATTATGATGAGGGCTTTTGAATTAAATAATAAAATACTGATTTCATCCACTCCGAATATTTTTCAGCGGTTACTGTGTTCTGGGCACAGTTGAATAAAAACAATCATGTTCCCTGTCCTCATTCTAATTTCAGTCCGTGCCCTTTCTGTCATATGGGCCACATTGGACTGGCCATCAGAAACTTTTAATATATAGGAAAACCACACTAACAAATGGACAGCCAACAAATAAGGAAGTAATAAAAGCACCTACCTCACAGGGTTGCTGTGAGAAAGAAAGGAAGCATTAAAGTCTTAACCCACTGCCAGGCATAGAGTAGGTGTTCAATAAATGCTAGGTGTTATTAGGTGGTTAGTATTGCTTAGTGCCTAAGACTCTCCGCCATCACTAGCTGTGTGACCTTGGTTTAGTCTTTGAACTTCAATAGGTCAAATAGGGTTCTCCGCAAACATAATTCGGATAAAATAATGGCATTTTATCTGGGAGTGCTGTTGTGCGGATTAAATGAGGTCAAGCAGGCAAGGCTCTTGGTTCAGGAACTGCCACATAGTGAGAGCTCGGAAAAAATGTAGCTACGAGTATTGTCATATACTCGAATGGCGACTGTTTTCCTCCTATGCAAAGCAGGTCGGTGTGCAGCAAAGCTGGGAGGTTTCTACCATCATAGGAACGTTTTGAAATGTAGAGCGCAGTCCCAAGTGGGGCGGCCAGGAAGCCAGAGCCTTTGATGCGGGCAAGGAGTAGCGAGGTTCCCCTAGCAGGCGAGGTTAATGTAGCTGCTGAACGCAGGGATGTCCAGAAACCAAAGGCTAGAAAAACCCCACACTGGGTGCCTTCAGGGTGTGAGCGCCAGGCAGTGGAGGAGCCTTAGAGAGCAACACTCGGCCCGGAAAAGGCGCGGGGGACGGACAGATGATTGTGCAGCGGTTTCTTGGCTCCTGGTTGCCAAGCCCAGGGACTCTGATACCTAATTTACAAGCTTCAAGAGCCCATGGAGCTGCAGGTCCCTGATAATAATAAAACCAACAAGAGAAGCCACGAGCCTTACCAGGCACCAGGCCCGGTGTTAGGCAGTCCTTAATTCCTCACAAAAAACTCGAAGACGGCGGCATTTTCTCTATTTTACAGATGCAGAAACTGAAATTCTTTCTCCACTTTCCTTGGTCTCCTTTCAGTTTTTGCAATTAACCAAGAAAAACTCTCCGAGGCTCCCTTGAGCACCCTTCGGTGGCCCGGAACGCATTCCCCATCCCTCTTTCCCAGGCCAACACCCGTACGTCTTGTAGGTATCCGTTTAAATGTCACTTCAAGCTTCGGTTTTATCATCACCCAGAGCCCCCTGAGCTTTTCTTTCATATTCACACGACCTTTTTAACTCACCAGCTCCGAGTTAATTTGTTGACTTGCTTAACCTGGAAACTCCCCGGGTGCGGGTCTTGTGCTACTGAATTCCCTGGCGCACAGCCTGGGGTATATAGTAGGCGCTCAATATACACTTTCCAACTATCAGATGACCAGATAAGGCTCAAAGAAGTTAAATTGCTCTCTTCAGATTCCATGATAGGAGGGCGTAGTGGGCAGGATTTATCGTTTATTTCTCAACTACATCAGAACCGCATGCAGATTTCTGGTTGTCTCCTGTCTCTCCCTTCACCTCCACCCGGCCGTGTTCCAGCCTCACATCATTAAATCGAAATCTCTTAGGTAGTCAGTATTTTTATAAAGCCCTCCAAGTGATTTTTGTAGATAACCAAGATCAAAAACCAGAAGGGCTGAACTCCTAAAAATTATAAAGGATGGCTCTTATTTTAGTGACTTTCTTTGTTGTTAAGTCTTTGTTCCCATAACTAAGCAGCTATTTGGGCTCCAAGCTGTTAGAAAACTTAGACCAAGGGAAATGGGGAATTGGTATGCATGTGAATAATTCAACCCTTCTCTTACACACTCCCTGCCTCCCCCGCCAGCCCTCCAATACAAAAACCACATCTCTGAATAGGGTAGTAAAAAATAGTAAGTGCCCGGAGAACTGGAGAGGGAGGGAGGGAGGTGAAGCATTTGCTTCAATTATCCGGATAATTGTTCCCCACCTCAGGTCATTGTTACTAAAATGAAACAATATTCTATTGGATACTGTCTTGGCCTTTTCAGGCCTGCTCCCTGCAGTGCCTAGCACACGCTGGGCACAGAGTAGGCACTCAATAAATTTTATTCTGATGACAGAGGAGAGCTCTGAGGGTGGGAGAGGGATGCCTTGTTCAGCTTGAGGATTTGGGGGTGGGCGAATATTAATTAAAGTGAAGTGGGGAGCAGAGGGGCTGTGTGGCAGGCATTAAGCGCCATCAACACTTTTTCCGACTGGGTTGTTCCTGAAATTCTAAGCCAAACCCCTCACTTATTTCTCAGAAGACCTCCCCTACCACTCCCCACCCCCCCGCCCCGCCCCTTCTTCTCAGGGCCGAATTGAACTCTTGCAACTGTGGTGAGCACAAAGGCGAATTCAGGTTTCTCAAAAGCCCATCCGTTCTGAATAAACACCAGGGAGAAGCAAGATTATTTTTGGTGGTGCATGAGCACAGGGCCCACAGCCTGCCCTCCCTCTAGAAAGGCCTTCCCTGGCCTTGCATTAAAACTAACAACATTGGGGCAGCTGAAGGAATAGCCTGGCTCCTGAGCCCCCCATCACTCAAGCAGTGCAAGAATGTGGGGACTAGCTCTCAACTGCCCTCTTTCATCTTGACCCACAGCTTTTCAAGAGGAGCTTGAGTTCTCTATGAGTGTGTATTTGCTAATTGCAGCCGGAGCTTTAATGAGATTCTTTTAACTCCCCCAAGCTCGTCTGCAGGTTATAGCCTTATCTGGGGACCCACGTTTTCCACCCTGGCTACACATCCTGTGAACAATTGCCTCTCCAGAGCCTGAAAGGAGAGCGAGCGCCCCATTTCTGCTGAATACACGTCTCAGTTCATCCAAGGCTGGCGGGCTTTTGATGGCCACAATGCAAGTTACGCCCAAAGAGTGTCTCTTTGGTCAGATCCACAACGCTTGGCTTCACGTTTGCAAGTTAAACGGGCAGAAACCGGGCTGAAACTCCCACGCCAGTCGCCGGGGACATTTCCCTCCGCCCTGCTCAGAGCAAAACTGGGGAATGGGTCTGGGTGGGGGGAGGAAAGAAAGGAGGGGTAGTTGTGAGGGGAGGGTGGGGGAGAAAAGAGTCCTTATTCTCAACAGCTATCTAGAAGAAGAAAGGGGGGGCATTTTCTCTGGCATTCCTTTTTTTTATTTTTTCCATTTTGCTCTGTTGGCAGCTTTACCCAAACAAAAAATAAAATAAAATGAGAGCATTTTCTCCTTGTCTTCACCTAGGTAGCTGCTTTCCTCCAGCCCCTGAAAATGTGACTCCTTCATAAAATCAAAATTTATGATTATTCAAATGTTGGGGACTGTGAAAAGAGAGGAAGAAAGAGAGAAAATTAATATTGCAGCTGTTCTTCTGATTAATGAGAGATAATTGCTCATGAAAAGTCACCCCTGTGGCATTTTGTTGTCTCCTGGATCTTTGTTCTTTTCCACTATTATTGAGGACTTTCTTGAAGACTAAGCGGTTCTTTTCAATTTTTGGGTATTCAGAAAGGGTTGCCTGGTTACAGAGAATGGGGAAATCTCGGGCTATATCGGGTAAGATGTGCCACAGACAGCAATATCACAATGCCACTCGGAGAAAAGGATGGATACAAGTTAACGATGCACTTTCAATAAAACATTCATAGACTTGTTCACGCTTTGATAATGACCTCATTAAAGGGAGCTGGGGGCAAGTAAGTCCTGTCTCCTGTTTGTGTTCGGCTAACAAAACCCAGCTTTGAGATCATTCATCGCTTTGGAAACTAATATGAAATCAATGTAAGAGGAGCAAATAAATCCGAGGCGGCCCCGCCAACTCCCGGGCTGTCCTGCCCAGCCTGCAGCCTCCATTTGGAGCTGGAGAACCATGTGGGCAAATGCTGAAACTAAGAGAAAAAAAGACTGGGGATGAAAGGGAGGGAGGATTTTGGAGGACACAGAGGGAGGGGCAAAGTGGGAGTTACAGCCTGAAAAAAACAGCTAAGCACTGGAACGGGTCAGAACTCTGGGGCCTGTTGAATAAGCAATGCTAAGTCCCCGCCCTTTACTTTCCCTGACTTTGCCCCTGAAAGGAAACAGGAAGAAAGAGAAGTGAGACAGGAGTGTGGGGTTCAGGTCAGGTGCCATTGCAGAGCTGGGAAGAAGTACTGGAGACCTTTTGAAAGCTAGAACTAAGAATTCAAATCTCAAGGTTGGGCTGAAAGGAAACTGCTCACCCAGGCTCAGGGTGGACAATCCAGAGACAAGAAGGCCATGCCTCTGCCGTTCTTTCTAGAACAGCTTTGATTTTTTTTCTAAGTTGAGGGTAAGGGTGGAGAGCCCTGTCCAGAAGGAAGTACAAAGAACAATTTTGTTACCATTACATATGTGACACTGTCTTGCACTCAAGGAAGACAAAACCATCCACTATCGTCCCGAGCAAGAGGGAGATAATAAAAAGATTTCCCCCTTCCTTTAAAAGAACTAATTTTCTCCTTGAATTATGAAAGTAATGGCTTAGGTAACAGCCTGTACTCTGTACCCAACTGCTTAATACCAAATAAATCCTTCCACGTGGCTCCCGGAGTCGTGGCAATTAGAGCTCATTATAGGCTCATAAGAGCTCTCATTTTGGGGATTACTTAATGGACGATGAAATTTTATCAGACAGAATCACTGAGAAATAAAATTGTGTGGCGGCTCAGGCACCATGGGCACACGCCAACGGTCTGTCTGCTCCCTCTCAGGAAAAGAAAGCTGAACTTGGGGTCTCCTGCTGGTTCAAGGCACTGCACTCTGGGGAACGGTAGGGCTGGGCAGGGCCAGTGGATGGGTGGTTGGGGGGCCGTGCTGCCCTGGGGGCATGGAGGGTAGGCTTCCTTTGAGGAGGGGATAGGCAAGTAGGGCCAGATGGGGGCTGGACTCAGAAAAGGAGGAGGGAGAGAGACTGGCAGACACTGAGATCCAAAGAGAACTAGAGAAATGAGTCAGAGTGGACAGAGACTATGCAAGAAATAGGATTCCAGTATACTTGCTCTTGGTGGGCTGAAGCAATTAACCAAGTACCCTAAGGGGCAAGTTTTTCAGACATGGTCTTGCTTTCAGCCTCAGCCTGGTCTGAAACCACTGCTCCCCTTGAAGCCCTTAGGAAACCCCATGAGCCCCTCACATTTTTCAAAATTCCTTGGCACTGAAAAATGAAAGTTTCCATAGTAAGACACAAATTGAATAAGATGCACAAGCCTCTTGCATAGTTAAGATTCTCTAAAGTAAAATGGTCTGCACAAGGGTGCGATTTCCAGGACTTTAGCAAAGGAGCTCTTCCTCTGAGCACACCCCAAACCGCTGGGAACTTTGTGACTCAAATCATCAGCCCAAAACAGACCATGGAAAACCTGGTACCTAACCCAGAGGAGGAAAAGAGAAAAAGCTATTATTCTTAAAGAGTATCTACATCTATATCTATATATGCATGTATAGTTGCAAAGTGAATAGGGGAAATCGAGTCATCTATTCGGACAGTTTAGGTCTGTAAAAAATATCCTGCTATTCAGCAGGATACTTTTTTTTTATTGCCAGTCTCCATCAGTGGGCTCCAAGCCTTCTTCCTGGGGCTGAAATGATTTCAGGGATTGCCTAGATCCTCCAGTCATGAACAATGGTGGGCTGGGGTGAGCCTGAGTGTCTGCAAACCTTGTGGTACAAAAGTAGTTACAGCTGAGCTGCCCCCTGTTAAGCCCTGAGACTCCTTAATTGTTGTCACAAGATGTTGGATTAGCACATTTCTGGAATAGCTGTCTGTTTACACTCCAGAGACCCACCGTCCACTAACCGCTTTCTAATTGAATTCTAATCACATTCAAATAGCTCAATAACCAGCCTCAGCTGCAATTCATAAAACTTTAATTGCCATCCATAAATCCTGGGCTCCCCAGAGCGGGGCATCCCTACAACCCAATTACACTTCTCTAGCAGGCAAGAGAGACCATCACAGAGATGGAGAGGGGAAGACAGAGGATGGAAAGACAGAGCCGTGCCTCTAGCTAGCACTCTCCTGGATTTGGGCACCTTGTTCTCTCAGGTGGAGGGAGTCCTGTCTCTAAGTTTCTTAGCACCATCATGAACTCAGGATTGAAGTTAGCTGTTCTGGAAAAAGGATCAGACTTGTAGCTATTGCCCAACCTCATGGCCCCAACCAGATTTTCTGCAGGGGGAAATGAAGAGAGAAAATGGCCACCTCTGCTGCCTTGCCTTCTCCAAAGATTAATAGTCCCAATAGCTTGGCAGCCACCCCTTCTCGGGTAGTGAGGGGTTCGCAAAACTTCCATGGACCAAAGAGATTTCCCTTACAAAGCCTCCTCTGCCAATCAGAGGCAAGATTCCCTGGGTGGCTGAATTCTCTTCATCCTTTTTAGGTTCTTAGGATGCAGAGGAAAGAGTGCTTCCTGGTTAGCCTTGCTAAGTTGTCCAAGATTGGTAAAAATGAGGGGACAGGAAATCCTCAGACCCAGAGCGAAGGTCTATCTAATCCCTGCTCCGTCTTTAGGAGGGCTTGGTGTTTGAGGTCCTCCCTCCAAAATCTTCAGGATGGAGTTTGTAGGGCTGCCCGGGAATGCCATGGTGTTGACTATTTGGAAAAAGAAAAGGATGACTCTTCAACATCTCTCTCTCTCTCTCTCTCTCTCTCTCTCTCTCTGCGGAAGTGGGAGGCGCCGATCAGAAAGGGAAACAAGGAAGGGTCGTTGGTCTGAGTGGCCCCAGGAGGGCCCCAAGTACAAAGCCACTTTAGACCTTGTCCAATATCAGCGTGAAAAGCTTGACGGCTTCTTAGCTGGGAGGCCTCACTGTTCTGCGCCGGACTGTCCTGAACTAACCACCTGAATGACCTCTGCCAAGTCCAAAAGCTGTGGACAGGGATAGGTGTAACCGTGGCCAGAGCTGCGCTCAGGGACTGGAAGACTGCCAGTCCGCCGCCCGCACAATCCTGCTCCAAACCGCAGGCCTCACACTTCACCGCGCCGCAGCCACCCCTACCACAGAGGAGCTGGGAACACCGAGCATTCCTATTAAAAAGGCCTCCAAGTCCCCACCTGGTACGCTCTGCGGCGGGGCGTGGGTAAGAGTTGGGCTGGGGCCAGAGTAGCGAGAGGGGGTGGGATGGAGGATGCAGCGCTGTGATTTCTCGGTAAAGCGTGGAGAAAGAGGGGGAGGAGGCCGGCCTCCCCGGGAAATTAACAAAACCTACACTTTGCAAAGTCTCCCCCATCCCCCTCCCCCGAGTTCTTCCCCGCCGCGCGCCCGCCCCTCCTCGCGGCTTCTGTTGTGACTCGGGCAGCCTATCCCGAGGGTGGGGAGCTGCCGAGGAGCCTGAGCCGAGCGGTACTCCGCAGCATCACGTGCCGGGGTGGGGGGCTATAAAATACCCGAGCCGGGGCGCCGGGCGGGGGACGTGAGGACCAACCCTCTCCGGGGACCCCTTTGTTCCCAGCCCAGACGCCAACACCTCTGCGTCCCCAAGGGCTTCACTGCCCGTGTGTGCCCGGCTTCCAGGGCAGAGCTTAGAACACTAGAGGAGAGGGGTCGCCGCGACCCGCCGGGGCTTCCAGCCACCAACCCCTCTCGACATGTCGCGCTCCTTCTATGTCGACTCGCTCATCATCAAGGACTCCTCACGGCCTGCGCCCTCGCTGCCTGAACCGCACCCCGGGCCGGATTTCTTCATCCCGCTTGGCATGCCGTCCCCGTTGGTGATGTCCGTGTCCGGCCCCGGCTGCCCGTCCCGCAAGAGCGGCGCGTTCTGCGTGTGCCCTCTCTGCGTCACTTCGCACCTGCACTCCTCTCGGGGGTCTGTGGGCGCCGGCAGCGGGAGCGCAGCGGCCGGGGTTACCGCGGCCGGAGGCAGTGGGGTGGCGGGGGCCACAGGGGCACTGCCTCTGCTTAAGAGCCAGTTCTCTTCGGCTCCTGGGGACGCGCAGTTTTGCCCGCGGGTGAACCATGCGCACCATCACCACCACCCGCAGCAGCACCACCATCACCACCATCAGCCCCAGCAGCCTGGCTCGGCCGCGGCGGCGGCAGCAGCAGCAGCGGCGGCAGCCGCCGCGGCGGCCTTGGGGCACCCGCAACATCATGCACCTGTCTGCGCCGCCACCACCTACAACGTGGCGGACCCGCGGAGATTCCACTGCCTCACCATGGGTAGGGCGGGGTCTTGGGGCACCTGTGCTCCACGGCTTTCGCGCTCCTGGGGCAAACTTTCCACCTCCAGTGGAGGAAGTGGGAGCCCGGGGACAGGGTGAAGAGGGAGGAGGGGCTTTTAGTGTAACTGTAGAGTCGGCCACAGAGGTTCCACGAAGGTGGAAGTTAGTTTGCCAGCTTCTCCACTCAGCCTGGTGCGTTTTACTCCTAGTACTAGGTGCTCGAGTATTGCCTTATTAGTATTGGGGCCTTAGGGACTTCGAATGTCACCCCGGAGAAACTGGAGGTTAACTGCTTGGGGTTTGGGATGGGTGTATTTGAAACCGTGTGGCATCCCCGCGTCGGGGCTGGCTAAAGCGTTTTTACGTTTTTGGCCAAGCCTGCGCGCTTCTCCGCTAGGCTCAGAGAGACGATCAGATAGTGCAAGCCCCTATCCCTCTTTAATCCTGTGACTTCGCGTCCTGTACATCGAAGACCTTTATTTGCTTTGCACGTCTCTCTTCTTCCCCGCTAAGCAACCACGTGCCTTGAAATGGGAAAGAGATACAGATGTTCGGCTGGGCTTCCCTGAATGGGTCCCTGAAATGCGTCCTGGTTAGTACGTGGGGTGGGAGCGCCTTGCCCGAGCCTTACCTCTCGACCCTCTCTTCGCCGGTCCGCAGGAGGCTCTGACGCCAGCCAGGTACCCAACGGCAAGAGGATGAGGACGGCGTTCACTAGCACGCAGCTCCTGGAGCTGGAGAGAGAATTCTCTTCCAACATGTACCTGTCTCGACTCCGGAGGATCGAAATCGCCACTTACCTGAACCTGTCGGAGAAGCAGGTGAAAATCTGGTTTCAGAACCGCCGAGTGAAGCACAAGAAGGAGGGGAAAGGCACGCAGAGGAACAGTCACGCAGGCTGCAAGTGCGTCGGGAGCCAGGTGCACTACGCGCGCTCCGAGGATGAGGACTCCCTGTCGCCGGCCTCTGCCAACGATGACAAGGAGATTTCCCCCTTATGAGGAAGAGCCTCCTCCCTCACATCCCCGGCTCCTGGCAGACCAGGCAACGCCAACCTTGGGGTACCCAGGGGCCCAAATCCTTGCTCATTGCAGTGGTCCCATCTGGAGAATAAACGAACCTAGATGTTCTGGAATGGACAAGCTGGGCCTGAACCTTCGTGTCTCCTTCTTGACCTGTTTATCTGGGGCTCCAATTAGAAGTTATAGATTGTTTTATAAAAATGTAAATAACTTATAATTCAACTCATTCTCATCATATAACAGAGGAAAAACAGGGTTTGTTTAAGTTTAACACTGTATGGGGTTTTTGAAAGCTTATGTCATTTCCCCATCCCTACTCTCTTTCAGAACCCGATAAGAATACAGGGTTTATTGATTATTTTCTGTTGTCGTTTTCAAACAAAAATACCCAAGTTGAAAATAATTTAGAAAATTAGACCCTGTAGGTCTTGCTTTCTGAAATTTCACCTGAGGAGAATTTAAAATCTAAGTCACTGGAAGTCCCTTTGTATGTGAATAGTTTTATATAAAATTTATATTTATATTTATTTAAATAAATGAAACAAAAACCAGAATCTTAAATTTGTGGTGTTTGGTCTCCCGATCTTCTCCTGCCCCCTCCTCCAATGTCTAGAGAAAGGCATATACAGGAAAAAGCTGTCTGAGGACTTCAATGAAAATGTTGAGTAAGAACTTGGTAATGTGGGTCTCTTGACTGTGGGAGTTTGTGGCTCAATAGGTTTTCTATGTAACACAAACTCTTTCCAAAGAGACACCTTTAGTCATGATGGCATCTACCAGGTAGTGCCTCTCCATCCTGAAAATAGGCAACCTCCTCACAGTTGATGGGACAAATCATTCCATTTAGAATGGCACTGACAGTTAATGACAGGTAAACCTTTAATTAGCAAGGAAGGGTGAAAATCCCCCATCTAGTATTTGTTTTCTTCTTTCTACTTCCTCATTTCTCTCAGTACGAAAACTTGAATTATGTGAAGGAATTTGTAGAGTCAGAATAGTTTTAGGAAGAAAACAATCCATCAAACAGGTCAGAAGCAAACAGTGGAAACTTAAAAACAATCCTGCAAGCAAAATTAGAGGGTTTCCCTCAATGTCGAGAAAACAAAAAGTCAGGGACGGGAAGTATTCTGTTCAAAGATTTATAATCTCACTTTTTCAAAGCAGCCCAGAGATGCCTTTAGATCTGTGAGTTTTGGGTTTTCTTTTCCTGGTCTCCCTAACGTTCAGTCATTTGGCTCCCTTCTAGTCCCCGCCCTCCCCCCAACCTCTTCCCAAAGCCTAGCAGAATCACTTTCTTTAAGCCTGGTCCCAGATAATTAATTCTAGCTCTTCCCTCTGCAGGGCAACCTGGCTCTCTCCTCAGTGCAGCCTGGGATTGTTTTCTTAGGGAGAGAAGTGAAGAAGCTGGAAACAGGAAAATGAAGAGGTCTCATTCCCTGCAAGCTGAGCCCCACTAATCCTCAACTAGTGTAATTTCTGATTAGGTTCTATAAAGATGCCACCCAATAGGTTCAAGCCACAGGAGTTAATGACAACACACATACACAAGGGCTTTAGGTCTGATTTACTTGAGGCCGGTGGGACTGAATCTCACCAGGTGCGGTTGGGGTTCTAAAATTGGCCACCGTTTTCCCTGAGTGTTGTCTTTAGCACGCACACACACACAGAGTAGGCTCAGAAGGAAGATTCCTCTTCGTTCCGGCAAGGGACATAGGGAGGAGGGCCCGCACTGCGTCAGGCTGAAAAGGGAGCTGCAGGGGCTTTGTACAATGTGCTGAGCTCTGTCCTGCATAGAGGTCCCAGACAGCCGGCTCACTACTGCCGGGCCTGGGAGGCTCAAACCTCTGAATCTCTTTCCTCCCGTCTCTCATACACAGAGCTCCGGGCTCTTCGCCCTGCCCGCCACGAAAGGGAGGAGGCGTAGGCCGGCTGCCTTTCGAAAAGACCCTGTCTTCCTTCTTCCGAAGAAGCAGGTCTCTCCGCGCGCGAGAACAGAGGTGGGAGGAAGGGAGTTTGCAGGCGCAAAGAACAAGAGTTTAAGCAGAGTATTTCCACCCGGGAAAGTAAGAAGCACAAAGAGCTCCTGCTGCAGCTCTTTGCGCTCTTGCCCAAAGCTAAGCTTCCTCTGGGCTGTGGGGAGACCCCTCTGGTCCCTGTCCCATTTACCCAGCCCGGCCCCTCTGGGGCTCCGCGCTCGGGCTTAGCCCTCCCCTATGTCCATGACTAGCCCCGATCACAGTTCTTAAGCCTCGCCCAGCTCTGGGCTCCCGGCTCGCAGGCCCTGCGGAGCCACGCACTTGGAACACCTGGTACCGTGTGCGGTGGGCCCAGCTCTGCCATGCCTCAGATAGCCGCAGCGCCAACCCTGGTTAGATAGTTTGGATCTGCCTTGGATGGCCCCAGCACCTCTGGCTTCGATCTTTGGGGAAGTTCCCTAGGGAAAGGAGAATAAACAAAGTATTTCTGTCCAGAGCCAAAAAAAAAAAAAAGTGGGGGTGGAGAGCGATACCTATTTCGATGTTGGAACACTCTCCATAGAAGAAAAGGTTCTCCAAGGTTCCCAGGGAGGTCTTCCTTCTAGGACATCCGATGCAGAGTGGACTTTTTTGGTCACTTTCAGAAGGGAGTATGAGGTCTCCCACTGTGCTAGAACAAGTTTTACATGTTCCCCTATCCCCACTCCTCAAAAAATATCGGTGATGTTTTTGAAGCTTTAAAATCAGAATAATGCTCTGGTATTTTGGAGTCGGTCTGATTCTAAAGACCAACAGTTTCACTTTAGTTTAAGAACATTTAAGCCAACCCTCAGAAGCTCACATTCTCAGCTAAATAATCTTGATATCAAACACCCATTTAAGAGGAAAGTTTAAGATGTATGGGGTCACCCTTGACAATTTCTCCACCTGGGGAAGTACTAGATACTAGTTTCCAATATGCCCCACTTGAAAAACAGAAACAGAACTCTGTTCCCCCCGGAGCATGACCTCTTAGAGAGGTCATGGAAGGAAAGGAAGAATGGAAAGAAAGAGAGTGAAAATGAGAATTAGAAAGCAGGAACTTGCTCCACCAAGAGAAAATCAGTGGGTAGCACCAGCTGTGAGTGTGGTTGAGTCCATCTTTTTGAGAACAAGTCTCACATTAGCTTTAAACAGGAAAAGAGCTGGGGGTGGAAGGCAGAGTGGAGAGCAGGAAGGGTGACCTCTCACCCATATGCCCTGGCCCAGCCCAGACATTCAGAGAATAGAGGAGGAACAGAGACTTTTCCCCTTCACTCTCCCACTCAGCCATCAACTAATGCCTAAGGCCAAGGGCCTGATACTGATAGCAAACTAGGTCAAAAGCAAAAGTGACCCAGTAGGCCATCCTTAGGGTGTCAGTGGGCACGTATGATGGAGACACTGGTGCCCATAGACCTCTTTTCCTCTGGGGTCCTTATTCTGAAGTGGTCATCATAGCTAAGTCCCTTCCCCACTCCCCTAAAGCATATCTAATAATTTTAGGAGAGACAAAAAACTTGGGGATGTGAAGTGTTTGATATCTGACCTCCCCCTCCGTCTCCTCATTGCTAACCTCCCCAGCTCCACAACGCGCCACCAATTCTGTCCAGTTATATCTGGTAAAGATTAGAAATGCAGTTTGCTTGGCCCACTCTAACTGTGGTCAGACAATTGCCAAAAAGGCGGTGGTTCTAACTAAAAGCGGTCACAGAGGCACCAGGGTGTTTGTATGTGCATGTGTGTAGTGCGTGCATGCATGAGGCACGTGTGTGTGTGAGAGAGACAGAAAGGGTCCATTGATGGTGGTGATGTAGATGGAAAAGAGTAATTTTTAACCAGGGTTTTTTTTGTTTTTGTTTTTGTTTTCCCCGAGATGGAATCTCACTCTTCTCCCAGGATGGAGTGCAGTGGCGCGATCTCAGCTCACTGCAAGCTCTGCCTCCCGGGTTCACGCCATTCTCCTGCCTCAGCCTCCTGAGTAGCTGGGAATACAGGCGCTCGCCACCACGCCTGGCTAATTTTTTGTATTTTTAGTGGAGATGGGGTTTCACTGTGTTAGCCAGGATGGTCTCGATCTCCTGACCTCGTGATCCTCCCGCCTCGGCCTCCCAAAGTGCTGGGATTACAGGCGTGAGCCACCGCCCCTGGCCTTTCTTTTTCTTTTTGCTTCCCACTTACACCTTTCCTGCAGGTTTCACTCGCTTTTAATGGCACTCCTTGAGAGATTTCTTTGAGGGAGATGGGGAGGTACTCAGTGTTGGGTTGTGGGGAGGAAAAACAATCTGAACATGGAGGGGAGACATGGAGAAGAGCTCTGGGGCAGGATCTCAAGCCCAGCCTTACGGGTGTGAGAGAGGGGAGAATGACACTCCAATAGAACCTATTTGCTAGAGGAAATAGGGTTTAAAGGAGCAATCACTCCTTTCAAAAGAGCTCCTCCCATCTTCTCCAAACACAGCCCAAAGCTGTCCTAGAAGATGAATGCAGCTCAGTGCATCAAAGCAATTGTTCCTATTTTCATTATTCACAGGGAATCTTTGAATGTACCTGTTAAGGTGACAGACCTTTTAAAAGGGAACACTTTTTTCCATGCAATTAAGTGGTGCATTTATTAGGTGTCTATTAACATAATTCAATATAAATCTATTTTATAAATCTTTAGGCTCACATTACTGAAAATCGAGCTCTTAAAAAATGCCCACATCTCTTCCCTAAACTACATAGAATAGAACCCAAAAACTTGCTATTCTAAGGCAGCTAGAAATATCAAAAGTAATAGAATCCTTTGTATTGTCTTTTGTTAATGGTGGGGGTATGAAGAAAAGGGGCAACTTGTCTCATAGAAATTCTACAAGGACCCAAGGCTTCTATATCCAACATCTGGCACTTGAGTGGGCAACACAGGCTGGAATTAAGGGAAAGGCCGCAGAAGCACAGGACCTAAAGACGTCTCTTAGAATCAGACTTGAATCAGAACTCAGATTAAAAAAAGATTAGCAAAACTCCAACTTGCAAAGAAATTTGGATTCCAGTTTCTTCTGTTTGGGGAAAAAAAAAATCTGAAGCCCGTGAGACCTGTAGTGCTGCTCCATGTGGCAGTAGATATCCTTGTCTGTTGCCATAGCCAGACTACTTATTCTCAAGTGTACCCTCCAAAATCCTGGGCATCCCATTGTCTCTGAAAATAGTGTTTTGTGCTCTCTTACACTGATGTCAATGCCACCCTTCGGTACTGGGCACTGCTTTTCTTCAAGGTGAACCCTATATTTTCCTGAACCCTTGCTGTATCTTGGTTGAGCCTTCTAAATCCCAAACCCAGGAAGGCCCCAGGGGCTCCCCTAAGTGAATCCTAACAGATCGGAAGTCTATGCTATGTGCTTAGGAAAGTAACTAGTTTCAGATTAATGAAGCAGTGACAATTTCAATCTGCTTAAAGGCGGAGGTTGGCACTGCCCAGGACTGAGCGTGGGGAGCTCGCCAGGCTGGGCTTTATATTGTCCCCTTTTCTGAAGAGCAGACAAAGATGGATAGAGAGACATTGAAAAGCAAGGGGAGTATTTCAAACAGTCTCATAAAGCAGGCTGTCACTTTAAGACAAGAACCATAGTGCTTTGATGACTTTGTATTAGCTGCACCATTTCAAATGGGGACTCAAGTCTCTAGCGAGAGGGAGGCAAGGGGAGAGAGGAGAGAGAAGATGTGTGTGTGTGTGTGTGTATGTGTGTGTGTGTGTGTGTGTGTGTGTGAGAGAGAGAGAGAGAGAGAGGGAAAGAGAGAGAGAGAATGTAGTAATATTTAGCCTGTGAGCACCGTAGCGAAACTAATTCTAGGCAACTAGTTGGATTCTGAAGTTCAAGGAGAAACCACCCACAGCAGGTGCAGAGCAAAAAAGGCAGGTGGGAGTTGCTCCCGATAGGAAAGAGCTCCCTGCCTGAGTGGCAGCCAGCTCCAAGAAGCTGAAGCCAGCATGGTCTCAGTTTGCTGGGAAGGGATGGAGCAGGGTGAGAAGCTCTGTCTGCCCCAGACCTTGAAGGATTATAATGGAAATTTTTGAGACTGTGAAAAAGAAAGAACAGGAAGGAGAGGGAGTGCATGCTTTTGGAGACTTCCTTCACAAACCCTAATTTAGATTGTTTGGGGTCAAGCAGCAGCCAGCCACCTTCCTCCTTTCCTCCTTAATTAATTAATAAGAATGATTAATTATTAAGATTTTGAAAGTCAGGGCTTCAAAATGCGTTTGGCTAGAGGCTGATAAGTTGCTTAAGTCATACATGTAGTTTTAACTCTGGATAAGGGAGTTGAGACTTAGAGGTGTGTTTGCTGTTACTCTGGTGTTTTTTGTTTGTTTTTTTTTTTTGTTTTGTTTTGTTTTTTTTTTTTTTTTGGCCTTTGCATTTGCTTCCCTAGTGATTTGTCTCTGCCTGCATTTCTCTGTCTTGTCTCCATCTCCTTCTGCCTTGATATCTGCCCTCTACCCCTACCCTTTGTTCTCCTGGCCATTTTCCCCAACCAGTCTCCCCTGGCCATGGCTCAAACCGCCTAGCCCCAGGACCCTAGCTCTCCGGGGAAAGAGGAGGATGCTAAAGCTGCCATTCCTACTTGGGTCTCTACTTCGGGCACAGGCATCTTGGAATCCCACTGCATCATCAGTGGCAGGAAGTGGGTGGGCAGTAATGTAGTTTCACCCGCTGGATAGAGAGTTATTGACAGCTTAGATTTTTTTTTTTTTTTCCTGCCTGTCAAAAATTTCTTTCTCTTCCTTTTCGTCTCTTTTTTCCTTTTTCTTTCTTGGATACGGGAACCAGGACCACGAAACCGGGCAAGCTTTGAAGGCCGGCGAAAGGGCTCCCCCGTCGGTGGCGCTGGAGGGAGAAGCGTTTAGTCACTGTTTCATTAGGCACTATTTGAACCTTGCAACATGTGGTAATTTCTGGGGCAAGCTGAAAAGGGGGGATTATGTAGGAGGGACACAAGGAAATTAGCCAACGGTTAATTTAACTCGTTTTCTGCTAGACTTTTCGATACATTCCTAATTGACTGAGGGGCAGGTGAAGCTCCCGCCCCATGCAGGCTCATTCACGGTGGGAATAAATGGCTCTTTCTCAACTCACACTGCTCACAATATATCATCAGGGAAAAGACATGCAATGAATATGTTGATTTTTTTTATTAATGGAATTACACCCTGCCATGCAGGTGTGAGGGTAAAAACCTATACTGCAATGAAATAAGATTAACAATGAAATTAGAATTTTATTAGCTTTATATGTCACACAGACCTGGATCGGAACTGTCAAAACAAGCAACAAGAAAAGGTATTCTGAACGCAGCACTGTCAATCAGCCAGGAGAAACGAGCAGCCCTGGTACCGAAATCATAATCAACTTCCAGTTCTTCAGCGCCTCACTTGGGCCTTACGTGGGAAGCAAGTGGGTGGAGGACCTAGCGTGGGCAAAGGCCTGGTCTCTGAACCTGCGGGCAGAAGATGAAAAACACCACCTGGGTTCGGTAGACCTGGCCTAGAAGAGGCTCCGGTCCAGGCTAGAAGGGCCTGGATGGCCCGAGGCCTCCAAGATATCAGACGGACGAGCTGGACACCCGCGGACTGAAGGCCATATTTCGCGTCCTCCAAATCAGCTGCCTAGGGCTGGCCGTGACCCGAGGGAATTGGAGAGAAAAGTCCAAACGCTGAACGAGAGGCGGGGTAGGGCGCCCTTTGGAAACCGCCCTGGGTTTTGTTACTCCAGGGCCCCCGGAGCTTCGGAGCAGCTACCTGGGTCTGGCAGGCGCAGAGGTACCCTATGCAAATGGTTCACTATTAGGCGAGAAAGAAATACTTCAAATGGCCCTTTGTAACCTTCTATAGAAAATCGAGGTATTCTGCATGACAAAGCACAATTAAGCTTTCTATTCAGGAGTTCTGCAGCTGGTAGCCCATTGGGAAAGTGGGAGGAAACGCGAATATATTAATAGTGTGGCGAAAGTTTTTTGTGTGCGTGTCCTTTTCTAGGTCGGGGGTGGGGAGGGGCGGTGGGTGGACGCAGAGGGGAGGAAGGCTCAGCCTTGGATCCTTGCCACCTGAACAACGTCGCCTCTGCCCACGTGGAAAGCTTCGCTTGTCTGGCAGCCGGGGTTCTGAATGGTCGCCGCGATCTAGCAGGGCGAGGAGGACCCCGCGGGCACCAGCGTCCGGGCCGGACGGGACTGTGCCCAGGCCTCGCTTCCTGGCCCTCAGTGAGCTGGGACGCCCTTGAACACCGGCTCAGGAAGGAGGCTTCGCAGCCGGTGCGCTTCTCTCGGGCGCCAGGGCAGGGATGGCTGGTGGTGTGCACCAGAGAGCACGAGGGTGAGGCTGCATGGGAAAAAGATGTGGGAAGGACAGAGCCAGATTATCCACTCAGCTCCAATTTTCTCTAGGCTCCACTCACCCCACAGTTGAGGTTCGCTTCCCAATTGTTCATTTGTAGAGTCTACAGGAAAAAATTTTTTTGCCTCTGAATAAATAAAGGGCCCTTAAAACTAACTACTGATTATCCTGTTTTCCCTCTGGATCCATTTCACCCTCTTCTGCCCTGCTGGGTGCTCTCCAGCACTGACCTTTGTGGACAGTATTAGTTCCTTTATCAACTGTGTCACTGGCAGGCGCTTGCCTCTGGCTTCCATTTGCATTTGGTGAATAAGTGGCACTGCAAATAACCGAACAACCCGAGGATAGAGAAGTGCAGGTGTATTGTTTCTGGGAATGCTGTATTGTTCCAGTTCTGGCAGTTGCTGCTTCTCTCTAGAATTTCTTTTTCTCTCTGAGAGCCTATTTTCCTAGGCTCTGGCTTTTAATCAGACTCCTCCTGTGCTTTCAGGTATGAAGTGGAAATGCCTTCTAGTTTCTGCTAGTCCCCTGGGTGCATCAAAATTCTTGTTAGTTCCATTAGCCCTACACACATCTCTGCAAATGTCTTTAATAAACCTTTGTTGAAAAGTGTCTTTAATAAACCTTAGCTCACATTGGTTACCTGGCTCCTGATCAGCCATGTTATGTTTAAGTCTATCCCTTCTATAACAGCCAGGTCAACTGTCACCCTACTTTTGCTGGGACAACTCCTGTGAGAGGAACTCTACCCTCTAGCCCATTTCATTTTCAGACAACTTTGACCATTAGAAACTTTCTTGTGTTGGACTAGAATCTTCATTCAGTATTTTTTATCCATTGGATCCTATCTAGTTCTTTCTCCATCGAACTTCTAAGTGTCTGTCTTCTCCCTATTCCCAACTGTGAGGTCATTCATGACAGTAACTGCATCTTTCATCTCTATATCCTTAACATTCATCACAACGCCTAGCACCTACTAGTAGATGCCCAGTAAATGCTAGCTGGGTAAGTGCATCATCTTTCTTCCAAGTCTCTACCAGTTGCATCAATCATGAAGCACTTAGAAACAGGTATGATGAAATATAGCTTGAAGATGGGATATATCTATAGGTGTGTGTATACATGTGATAAACATATGTAAATAGTTATATAGGCTAAATATCATGTACATAAGATGAATATATTGAGAAATTTCTGGAGACAATCTACATGCTTTACCATTTACTAGCAGTGTGACCTCGGGCAATTCACTTCATCTCATCTATCCTAAAATAAGGATAATTAATAGTTGAGAATTAAATAAGGATGTTGATAGTTAAATAAGGAAATAGATGTGAAGATATATAGCTATTTAGATAAAGTAGCCAGGGAAGGTCTAACTGAAAAAGTAACTTTTGAATAGAGACCTAAAGAGAATGTGGGGAACTGATCACATGGCTTGCTGGAGCAAGATAATTCCAGACAGAGGTAGCAACAAGTGCAAAGGCGTAGGTGGGAACATGTCTGAAATAGTTGGGGAACAACAGGGAGGGTAAGTGACTAGCACAGAGTGAGTGCGTAGGGGTAGGGAGGGGGAGGTCAGAGTGGGCATGGACTGGGTTCTGTAAGTCATCAAAAGGACTTTGGCTTTTGAGTTAACTGGGAAGCCTTTTGAGCAGAAGATGTGCTCTAACTTATGACTAATCATTCATCAGGATGAATTCGGCTACTGTGTTGAAAGTAGACTTTCAGTAGGCCAGGTAAGAGAAGCAGAGAAGTTAAGATGCTGCTAAATTTATCCAGGCAAGAGATGATGGTGGCTTGGATCATGGTGGTGGTAATCGGAGTGATGAGAAAGACTGAATTCTTGGAACTGTTTTAGTAGAAGAGTGGCCAGGATTTGCTGATAAACTGAATCCAAGGAGTAAGAGAAAGAAAAGGGTCAAGGATCATACCCAGGTCTTTATCCCTAGTATTCATGAAAAAAAAAAGTTATCATTAAGAAGAATGTAGGAGGAACAATTTTAAGATATGTTGTTTGAGATCACAATTAGACATCAAAGTGAGGATATCACAAAGGCAAATGAAAAAACAAATCTCCAGTGAGATTTAGACTAGATAAATAAGTTAAGGAGTCATGAACATGATGATGATATTAAAGTCCTGTGACCAGGTGAGCTGACTAGGGAGAGTAAAAAGCAGAAGAAGCTTAAGGACTGAGCAATAAATAACTCTAACATTTTACAAGTCATGAAAATAAGTCATGGAGATGAGAGATGAGAAAGAACTAACAGAGGAGAGGAGAAATAATGAGGTGAGGCCCATGATTACCTTAGCTTACTGCCTGGAGAGAATTTCCAGAACACAGCACAGGGAGAGTAACTCAAACAAAGGTCAGCAATCTCCTTGAGTTGAGGAGACAGAATTAAGAATTAGAGAACAAGGTGTCTAGAATTCACAGAACACAGTATTTATGCAGGAGAAAACTGCCTGGGAAGAAAACTCTAGCTTTTTGCCCCTTTCAGACATTGAAGATGTTGAAGCAAGGATGTGGTGGGTCCACTGGTATGAAATTCCAGATTCCCTTGGGTCTTGTAGTGGGAACTATGATCATGTATATCATCTCTGTGACAGACAGGGATCAAGGGACAGCTGAACAGACTTCCCACTGCTGGTGTGGATGCTATAGTAATGGCCACAGTAAAAAAAGGCAAACCAGAGCTAAGAAAGAAGATACATCCAGCAGCAGTCATTCAACAAAGAAAGTCATACCAGAGAAAAGATGGCATGTTTCCTTATTTTGAAGATAATGCAGGGGTCATAGTAAACAATAAAGGTGAGATAAAAGTTTCTGCCATTGCAGGACTCGTTGCAAGGGAATGTGCAGATTTGTGATCCAATGCTGGTAGCATTGCATGATTCTCCAGTATATTTGTAAAAAACTTTAAAAACCTGTTAAAAAGTAGCACCCAAAGAAAGAAAGAAAGCTCTAGAAATCTGCAGGGAGTTCCCTTCAAGTTTTCAGCTGAGTATTGATTAGTACTTGCATATGAAGAACCTGCCTGGAGGCCAGAGAAAGAACACTGAAAAGGAACAGGCTGAACAATCCGTGGAGCTCATGTAGGCCTGAGAATAGTTTGTGTTCCCACTGAGTAGAAAGGAAAGGCCTCCTAACATACAAGGGTCATTTAATTCGAATGTAATACTCAGAAGAGTACTATCTTAGTAACAGAGAAAAATTAGCCCCAAATTAAAGACGACTCAGGTCTCACCTAACAAAGCTTAAAGGCAAGCCTCAAAAAACAAAACAAAACAAAACAAAACAAAACAAACAAACAAACCATTTTCAAGTAACCTAAGTTCAAAAATATTTAAAAGAATAAAAAATAAGACCCTAGAATTCAAGAAAGTATAATTCACAGTAAATATGTACCAGCTATTCAATTTGAAAATACTAGGCATGAAAAGAAACAGCAAAACACAACACAATGAGAAGAAAAATCAATTAATAGAAGTAGACCCCTAAATGACATGTTTGGTAGAATTGCAGACAAGGACATTAAAACAACTACTATATTTGAAATTTGTCCCCATATATTCAGGAAGGTAGAGGAAAACATGAATATGGTAAGAGGAGATCCGGAAGTTATAAGAAAAATACTCAAATAAAAATTATGGAGCTGGGTGCCATGACTCATGCCTGTAATCCCAGCACTTTGGGAGGCCGAGGCAGGTGAATCACCTGAGGTTAGGAGTTTGAGACCAGCCTGGCCAACATGGCAAAAACCTGTCTCTACTAAAAATACAAAAATTAGCCAGGTGTGGTGGTACATGCCTTTAATCCCAGCTACTCAAGAGGCTGAGGCAGGAGAATTGCCTGAACCAGGGAGGTGGAGGTTGCAGTGAGCCAACATTGTGCCATTGCACTCCAGCTTGGATGACAAACAAACAAACAAATTATGGAATTGATAAATACAATGTCTGAGGTGAAAAGCATATCAGATATAATTACAACAGTTATACATTGCAAATAATGATTAATGACATAAAAAGTATAGGCATAGAAGCTATTCAAAACACAATATAGTGAGATAAAAGAAAAGAGGTGAAAAGAGGCTGGCATGGTGGTTCATGCTTGCAATCCTGGTACTTTGAGAGGCTGAGGCTGGCAGAGTGCTTGAGCCCAGTTGTTCAAGACCAGCCTGGGCTGAAGATAATGAGATCCTGTATCTAAAAAAAAAATTAGCCAGGTGTGGTGGGATGCACCTGTAGTTCCAGCTACAGGAGGCTGAAGTGGAAGGGTTACCTGAGCCCAGTGAGGTTGAGGCTGCAGTGAGCTGTAATTAGGTCACTGCACTCCAGCCTGGGTGACAGAGCAAGCCCCTTGTAAAAAAAAAAAAAAAAAAATGGAAAAGAAAAGAACTGAGCATCAGTGAGCTGTGCTAACATCAAGTGGGCTATACATGTTACTGGAGCTCCAGAAGGAGAAGAAAGAGAAATAGATAGCAAAAAAACTTTTTTTTAGAGAAATCACAGCCAGGCTGGGTGCAGTGGCTCATGCCTGCAATCCCAGCACTTTGGGAGGCCAAGGTGGATGGAACACCTGAGGTCAGGAATTCAAGACCAGCCTGGCCAACATGGTGAAACCCCATCCTTACTAAAAATTCTAAAATTAGCTGGGCATGGTGGCACATACCTGTAATGCCAGCACTCAGGAGGCTGAGGGGCAAGTGAATGGCTTGAACTCAGTAGGCAGAGGTTGCAGTGAGCTGAGATTGCGCGACTGCACTCCAGCCTGCACAACAGAGCAAGACTCTGTCTCAAAACAAAAACAAAAACAAAAACAAAAAAAAGAGGAGAAATCATGACCAAAATTTTCCCAAATTTGATCAGCCCATGAATGCAAGAAGCTCAACAGACCCTAAACAGAAGAAACATGAAGAATACTGCACCAAGGAACATCATAATTAAATTACTTACAACTATAGATATGGAGAAAACCTTTAAAACAGCTAGAGAAAAAAGAACATACAGGGGAACAAAAGTAAGCAGCATGCAAATAATAAATAAATAATAAATAAAGCATGCAAGTCCTAAGACAGTGGCTTCTATCCTTCCTCAAAGAATAAAGCAGTCAACCTAGAATTCCAACTCAGCAAAAATATTTTTCAAAACGAATATGAGGATGTGGGAGGAAGAGGATAAGAGGTGGCAGGGGGAGAAATGGGGAATGACTACTAATGATTGTGAAGTTTCCTTTTTTTTTTTTTTTTTTTTTTGAGACGGAGTCTTGCTCTGTTGCCAGGCTAGAGGGCAGTGGCGCAATCTCGGCTCACTGCAGCCTCTGCTTCCCAGGTTTAAACAATTCTCCTGTCTCAGCCACCCGAGTAGCCGGGACTACAAGCATATGCCACCACACCCAGCTAGTTTTTGTATTTTTACTAAAGACAGGGTTTCACCATCTTAGCCAGGATGGTCTCGATCTCTTGACCTTGTGATCAGCCCGCCTCTGCCTCCCAAAGTGGTGGAATTACAGGCATGAGCCACTGCGCCCAGCCAAAGTTTCTTTTTCATGTGAGGAGAATGTTCTAAAATTTATGGTGGTCATGGTTACACACTCTGTGAACCACAAAGAAACATTGGATTATACAATTTAAGTGGGTGAATTGTATGACAAATGAATTATATCTCAATAAAGCTATGTTTTAAAAACAAATATGAAATAAAGACTTCTTCAGACATACAAATGCTGAAAGAATTCATGATCAACACACCATCACTACAAGAAGCGTTAAAGGAAGCCCTTTAGGTAGAAGGAAAATGATATCAGATGGAAATCTGTATCTATCCAAAGAAATAAAGAGCACTGCAAATAATAATTATGTGGGTAAATGTAAAAGATGTTTTTAAAAGATCTCTTTTAAGGATAATTGAATAGTTTAAAGCAAAAATAGTAATGTATTGTGGAGTTTATAACATACAGCTGATTTTTTTTTTTTTTAACTTTTTAAAAAAAATTAGAGACGGGGTTTCACTATGTTGCCCAGGATGATTTTGAACTCCTGGACTCAGGCAATCCTCCCGCCTCATCCTCCCAAAGTGCTGGGATTACAGGTGTGAGCCACCACGTCTGTCCTAGCTGATTCTTTTTAGTCATGATAGTTATGTTCTGTAAAGTTGTTGAAAACGATGAATTAGTGAACACTGAACATTGTTCACAGGGGAAATACAGAGTTAGATTCTGTAAACCTCTGGTCACAACACTTTTGTCAAGCAATCAACGCATAACCTTGTTTTATGTGTGTCTCTATTTACAGACAGCTTATGTAATATATATCATTGATTTATTAACATGGAGCTCACAGCCAACAGCACTATGACTCATGCCTGAACAAGGCTCATCTAACACACACGTAAGGCACATCCATGTCTTCTTGTACTAGGAACACCAGATACAACTTTACAATTGCCCCTAGGAGCCATTTTTTTTATTGTGAAAAATATATACGGCATAAAATTTACTATTTTAATTATTTTTCAGTTTACAATTCAGTGCCATTAAGCATTTTTATGTTATTCTGCAACCACCACCACCACCACCATTATCCATCTCCAGAACTTTTTCATCTTCTCAAACCAAACCTTCATACCCATTAAACAATAGTTCCCCTGTCCTCTGTCCCTTCTGCCCTGACAACCACCATTCTACTTTTTGTCTCTATGAATTTGGGTACTCTAGGTACCTCATTGTTCTGTGAAAGGGCTGTATATGCAAAGAGGTCCCCAAATACCAAAGAAGCTGAGAAATCAAGAAGGAGGCAGACAAATACAGTTTGTTGGTATGAGATAATTTATCAGGGGAACTTATGGACAGAAGCATGGTCTTGGGGGCTGCAAGACAGGTAGATCTTAGCACTGCAACCTCTCAGATCCTTGTGAAGGCTGATGTCTTGGGGGAAAAGTATCAATATATGTGCTCTGGAAGGAATGCATAGGTGCTACAGGAATCCCAGCCTATGATGTTTCTAACAGCATTAAGTGTTGTTTTGGAGGAAACTTACAATGAATGAAACTTACTTTTTGTTCCTACACAAAAAGTAATGACAGCTAGACATTATGGAGGCATTTTTGGACTCAGGGTTAGTCAGAAGTCACTCTTGTTCCCACACTCATATATGTGGAATCATACAATATTTGTCCTTTTGTGACAAGGTTGAATAATATTCCCTTGTATGTATATACCACATTTTGTTTATTCATTCATTCATCCATTCATTCATTCATTCACTGATGAACGCTGGGGTTGTTTCTATCTTTTGGTTATTATGAATAATGCTCTAATCACAGTGTGATATGAACACTGGTGTACAAATGTCCCTTTCAGACCTTGATTTTAGTTCTTTTGGTATATACCCAGAAGTGGAATTGCTGGATCTTATGGTAATTCTATGTCTAATGTTTTGAGAAATTGCCATACTGTTTTTCATAGCAGCTGCTCCATTTTACATTTTTCCTCAGCAATGCACAGAGTTCCTGTTTCTCCACATTTTCACCAACACATTTGTTGTTGTCATTTTAAAAAATAATAAGTAATAACCATTCTAATGGGTATATGTGAAGTGGTATTTTATTGTGTTTTGTTATTCATTTACCTAATGCTTAACGATTTTTTTTTTGAGACAGGGTCTTGCTCTGTCGCCCAGGTTGGAGTGCACTGGCATGATCTTGGCTCACTGCAGCATCCACCTCCTGGGCTCAAGCCATCCTCACCTCCTAGGCTCAGCGTTCTGAGTAGCTGGGACCACAGGCATGTGCTGCTATGCCCAGATAATTTTTTTTTTTTTTTTTTTTTTTTTTTTGTATTTCTAGTAGATACGGGATTTTACTGTGTTGGCCAGGCTGGTCTTGAACTTAGGCCTCAACTGATCTTCCCACCTCAGCCTCCTAAAGTGCTGAGATTACAGGCAAGCCACTGCACCTGGCCTCATGTTGACCATTTTTTAATATACTTATTGGCCATTTGTATTTTTCTGAAAACCATTTATTTGAATCTTTTGCTCATTTTAAAATCAGGTTTTTTTTCTTGGTCACTGTATTTTAAGAATTCTCTATATATCTTATATATCAATCTCTTATCAGATATATGACTTACAGGTACTTTCTCCCATTTCACGGATTCCCTTTCACCCTGGTGATAGTGCCCTTTGATGCACAGAAGTTTTCAGTTTTGAAGAAGTCCATCTTGTCAATTTTTCCTTTTGTTGCTTATGCTTTTGATGTCATATCCAATAAATCTTTGTCAAACCCAATGTCATAAAGCTTCTTCCCTATTTTTTTTGAGACAAGGTTTTACTCTGTCACTCAGGCTGGAGTGCAGTGATGTCACCACAGCTCACTGCAGCCTCTACCTCCCAGGCTCAAGCGATCCTCCCACCTTAGCCTCCTGAGCAGCAGGGACTACAGGCGTCCTCCACTATGCCTGGCTAATTTTTGTATTTATATAGACACGGGGGTCTCCTCATGTTGCCTGCGCTGGTTTCAAACTCCTGGGCTCCAGCAATCCACTCTTCTTGGCCTCCCAAAGTGCTGGGATTACAGGCATGAACCACCACGCCCAGTTTAATGTTTTCTTTTAAGAGAGTTTATAGTTTATATTTGGGTCTTTGATCCATTTTGAATTTATTTATTTTAAAAATATTTTTTAACTTTTTTATTGTGGTAAAAAACACAACATAAAATATATCTTAAGGTACTGGGGGTTATGACTTCAATGTGTGAATCTGAGGGGACACACATAATTCAACCTGTAATGGCAAAATTTGAGGAAAAACTAGGTTTCTATCCTTAGGCTGTGTTGATTTCAGCAAACCAAAGTGATATTTAAGCAAACATTCTTAAATTATCTGATTGATAAACATAAAGCTCTTGAGCAAATATGAGCCCAAAATACAAAATAAACAAACAACTCTGCCCCTTTTGTCTCACAGCATACTTTATGATCTGTGTAACTGTGTTAGCCCCTTCCAACTGCTACTTGATTTCTCCCACAAAGGCACAGTATCCAGAAGGGTCACTGAGCCAGGAATTTCTGTTTATCTTACTTATACATGTGCACTAAAATAGGATTTTTAAAATTGTGGTTAAAAAAAATCATAAATGTTATCATATTAACCACTTTTTTTTTGAGATAGAGTCCAGTTCTGTCACCCAGGTTGGAGTACAGTGGTGCGATCCTGGCTCACTGCAACCTCCACCTCCCAGGTTCAAGCAATTCTCCTGCCTCAGCCTCCTGAGTAGCTGGGATTACAGGTGCACACCACCTTGCCCAGCTAATTTTTGTATTTTTAGTAGAGCTGTGGTTTCACCACGTTGGCCAGGCTGGTCTCAAACTCCTGACCTCAGGTGATCCACCCGCCTCGGCCTCCCGAAGTGCTAGGATTACAGGCATGAACCACCACGCCTGGCACATATTAACCATTTTTAAGTATACAGTTCAGTAGTGTTAAGCATATTTACGTTGTTATGAAATAGATCACCAGTACTTTTTCATCTTGCAGAACTGAAATTCCATATCCATTAAACAACATCTTCCCATTTTCCCTTTCCCTCATCCCTTGGTAACCTCCATTCTACTTTCTATACCAATGAATTTGACTATTTTGGATACCTTATATAGGAATAATCACACAGTGTTGTTTCTTTCATAACTGGCTTGTTTCACTTAGCATAATGTTCTCAAGGGTAATCTACGTTGTTGCATGTGACAGGATTTCTTTCCTTCTTAAGGCTGCATAGTATTCCATTGTGCATATATATCACATTTTGTCTATTGATTCATCCATTGATGGACATTTAGGTTGCTCCCAACTCTTTGCTATCGTTAATAGTGCTTCTAGATACAGGGGTTTGCAAATCTCTCTTCAAAACACTGATTTCAGTTCTTTTGGAGATATACTCAGAAGTGGGATCACTAGACCATATGGTAGTTCTGTTTTAACTTTTTAAAGAACCGCCATACTGTTTTCCACCATGGTTGTACCATTTTACAGTCATACTAACAGTGTTCAAGGGTCCAAGCTTCTCCATATTCCTGCCAATACTTGTTATTTTCTGGGGTTTTCTTGTTTATTCTTTCTTATATTCGAAGAGGTATAAAGTGATATCTCATTGTGGTTTGGATTTGCTTTCCTCTGATGATTAGTCATGTTGAGCATCTTTTCATATGCTTGATGGTCATTTATGTATTATCATTGGAGAAATGTCTACTCAAGCAGATCCTTTATCCATTTTTTTTCACTTTTATTTTAGGGTCAGCAGTACATGTGGAGGTTTGTGATATAGGTAAGCTGTGTGTCACAGGAGTTTGGTGTACAGATTATTTTGTCACCCATATAATCTGCATAGTACCAGATAGTTTGGCCATCCTCACCCTCCTCCTACCCTCCACCCTCAAGTAGGCCCTGGTGTCTGTTGTTGCCTTATTTGTGTCCATGTGCACTCAATGTTTAGCTCCCACTTATAAGTGAGAACATGCAGTGTTTGGCTTTCTGTTTTTGTATTTGCTTAGGATAATGGTCTCTAGCTCCATCCATGTTGCTGCAAAGGACATGATTGATTGATTGATTGATTGATTGATTGATTTTATTTTTTGAGACGGAGTCTCACTGTGTCGCCCAGTCTGGAGTGCAGTGGCATGATCTCGGCTCACTGCAACCTCCACCTCCTGGCTTTAAGTGATTCTCCTTCCTCAGCCTCCTGAGTAGCTGGGATTACAGGTGCCCACCACCACACCTAGCTAAGTTTTGTATTTGTATTTGTATTTTTATTTTTATTTTTTTTGAAACGAGTCTGGCTCTGTGGCCCAGGCTGGAGTGCAGTGGCGCGATCTCAGCTCACTGCAAGCTCCAGCTCCCGGGTTCACGCCATTCTCCTGCCTCAGCCTCCCGAGTAGCTGGGACTACAGGCGCCTGCCACCACGCCCGGCTAATTTTTTGTATTTTTAGTAGAGATGGGGTTTCACTTTGTTAGCCAGGATGGTCTCGATCTCCTGACCTCATGATCCGCCCGTCTCGGCCTCCCAAAGTGCTGGGATTACAGGCTTGAGCCACCGCGCCCGGCCTTGTTTTGTATTTTTAGTAGAGATGGGGTTTTACCAGGTTGACCAGACTGGTCTTGAACTCCTGACCTTGTGATCTGCCCGCCTCAGCTTCCCAAAGCGCTGGGATTACAGGCATGAGCCACTGCACCTGGCCATCTCATTCATTTTCATAGCCACACAGTATTCCATGCCTTTACCCACTTTTAATATGGGTTATTTGATTTTTGTTGTTGTTGAGTTGTAGTTGTTGATATATTCTGGATCCCTTATCAGATATAGGATTTGGAAATATTTTCTCCCATTCCATAGGTTACCTTTTCACTCTGTGGATTGTGTCCTTTAATGAACAAAAGTTTTTCTGTTTGATGTAGTTCCATTTGTCTTTTTTTTTCTTTTGTTGCTTGTGCTTTTGGTGTCATATACAAAGGAAGAAATCATTATCTAATCTTTATCATTATCCAGTGATCTCCACTAAATCATTGCCAAATCCTACATCATGAAATTTTCCCCTATGTTTTCTTCTAGGAATTTTATAGGTCTAGGCCTCATGCTTAGATCTTTAATCCATTTTGAGTCCATTTTTGTATATGGTACAAGATAGAGGTCTTATCTTTATCTTTGTTCTTTCGCATGTGGACATTCAGTTTTCTTTTTCTTTCTCTCTTTTTTTTTTTTTTTCAGACAGAGTCTCACTCTGTTGCCCAGGGTGCAGTGCAGTGGCATGATCTTGGCTCACTGCAAGCCCCACCTCCTGGGTTCAAATGATTCTTGTGCCTCAGCCTCCTGAGTAGCTAGGATTACAGACGTGCGCCACCATGCTCAGCTAGTTTTTGTATTTTTTGGTAGAGATGGGGTTTTGCCATGTTGGCCAGGCTGATCTCAAACTCCTGGCCTCAAGTGACCCGCCCATCTCTGCCTCGCAAGTGCTGGGATTACAGGCATAAGCCACCATGTCTGGCTAGAGTTCTTAATTTTAATGTAGCTGAATTTATCTGTGCCTTTCAATCTTGTTTAAGAAATAATTCCTTACCTTAAGGTTATAAAAATCTTATCTATTGGGAGAATCCGACCCAATATTTCAATGTAGGTTCTTTCTATTTTCCCTAAGTGTCGGCCAGCTAAGAAATAAAGAGAAAGAGTATAAAGAGACGCGCGGTGGCTCAGGCCTGTAATCCCAGCACTTTGGGAGGCCGAGGCGGGTGGATCACGAGGTCAGGAGATTGAGACTATCCTGGCTAACATGGTGAAACCCCATCTCTACTAAAAATACAAAAAACTAGCCGGGCGTGGTGGCGGGCGCCTGTAGTCTCAGCTACTTGGGAGGCTGAGGCGGGAGAATGGCGTGAACCCGGGAGGCGGAGCTTGCAGTGAGCCGAGATCACGCCACTGCACTCCAGCCTGGGAGACACAGCGAGACTCCGTCTCAAAAAAAAAAAAAAAAGAGACGAATTTTACCGCTCGGCCTCCAGGGGTGACATCACATATCGGTAGGACCGTGATGCCCACCTGAGCTGCAAAACCAACAAGTTTATATTAAGCATTTCAAAAGGGGAGGGGGTGTATGAACAGGGAGCAAGTCACAAAGATCACATGCTTCAAAAGGCAAAATAGGAGAACAAGATCACAAGGCAAAGGGCAAAATTAGAATTACTGATGAGGGTCAATGTTCAGCTGTGCATGTATTGTCTTGATAAAAATCTTAAACAACAGAAAGCAGTGTTTGGGAGCAGAGAACTGGTCTGACCTCAAATTTACCAGGGCAGCATTTTTTCCCCACCCTAATAAGCCTGAGGATACTGCAGGAGATCAGGGTGTATTTCAGTCCTTATCTCAACTGCATAAGACACACTCACAGAGCAGTTGTTTATAGACCTACCCCGAGGAATGCATTCCTTTCTCAGGGTCTTAATTATTAATATTCCTTGCTAGGAAAATAATTCAGCAATATCTTTCCTACTTGCACATCTGTTTATAGGCTCTCTGCAAGAAGAAAACTATGGCTCTATTCTGCCCCGCCCTGAAGGCAGTCAGACCTTATGGTTGTCTTCCCTTGTTCCCTAAAATCGATGTTATTCTGTTCTTTTTCAAGGTGTACTGATTTCATATTGTTCAAACACACGTTTTACAATCAATTTGTACAGTTAACGCAATCATCACAATGGCCCTGAGGTGATGTACATCCTCAGCTTATGAACATAACAGGATTAAGAGATTAAAGTAAGACAGCTGTAAGAAATTATAAAACTATTAATTTTGGGAACTGATATATGTCCTTATTAAAATGAAATCTTCACAATTTATGTTCCTCTGCCGCGGCACCAGCCGTTACCTCCATTCGGAGTCCCTGACTTCCCGCAACAATTACCCTATAACGTTCTCTAAGAGAATTCAAGTTTTGTATATAATACAGTACAGATGGCTTCTTTTGTGTATGGTATATGATAAATATATGATTTTCTTTTTTTTTTCATAGCCTATTGTCCCAACACCATTTACTGAATAGTTCACCATTTTTGTCATAAATCAAGTGTCCACATAAGTGTGGGCCTTTTTTTTCAGGCTCTCGATTTTGTTCAGATGATTGCTTTGTCTATGTGAACTGATACTAAGCTGTCTTAAGTACGATGTCATCCATAGATGACATATCATATTATGATGACTTATCATAATAAGTCTTGCTATCTGACAGGGCATGTCCTCACTCATGGTTTGTTTTTTTTTTTTTTAATTCAGGGCTATTTTAATTATTTTGGGGTCTTTTATCTGTTATATAAATTTTAGAATCAGCTTAAGTTACTCAAATATTCCTTTTGGGATTTTTATAGGAAAAGCATTGAGTTTATAGGTAAATGTGGATGTTGTGATGTGTACAGTGTGTAACTGTATAATTATATACATTGTATAATGCTAAGTGTTCTCTTAACAATGCAGTGTGTTTCTCCTTTGTAGTCTTCTTAATATCTTTTATTTCTAGGTACTTATATTTCTTATTGCTATTGGGAGTTTTATCTTTTGAAAATTTGAAATCATTTTATACTTCTAAAGGTGTAAAAATAGCATAAAGATTCCAAAATATCCCCTTCACTAAGATTCTCCAAATGTTAACGTTTTATCCTATTTGCTTCTCTCTCTCTTTAAATATGTGTGTATACACATATATTTATGTATTTTTGTCTTAAATGTTTGAAGTTAAGTTACAGATTTATTGTACTCTTAAGCACTTTACCTCTAAATAGTTCACAATGTATTTCCTAAAATTAGATAGTTTTTCTGGGTATGCAATTTAAGATTGACAGAATTTTTTCTCAACACTTTGAAGATATTATTCCACTGTCTTCTGCCTTCCCACATTGTGAAAAAGTCTGTTGTCACTCTAATTGTCAGTACGTTATAAGTAGTCTATTTTATCTCAGTAGTTGCATTCTGTGTGTGTGAGGGGAGTGGTAGGGTGAGGTATTGGTGTTTTGTATTTCACAGAAATACATTTAAGTGTAGATTTCTTTCTATTTGTTCTCCTTGGTATTCATTTTGCATCTGTATCTGTGGATCAATATCATACATTGCTTCTGGAAAATTCTCAGCCATAATAACTTCAAATATTGCCACTTCTCAGTCTTATCTGTTTTCTCCTTCTGGATTTGAATTAGATATATGCTACAACCTTCCAATCTTTCAATTCTATCTCTTAATCTCTATTTCAAACTATCTATTTGGGAGTGAGAGGGCTGTATTCTGGATAATGTATTCTACCCAACTTCCAGTTTACTAACTCTGTTTTAAGCTGTAACTACTTTTTATCCATATATTCAAATTTTTACTTCAACAATTTTTAATGGCTAAAAATCCACTTTGACTTCTTCTAACGCCTAGTCATTTGGGATAATCTTTTATTCCTCATATTTGTGTTTCTGTAATTTATTGCTTTATGATTCCTATTTATTTATTTTTGTTTGTTTGTTTTCTTTTTCTTCCACATCAGATGGGTAATGTATTGACATTGTAACAAGGTTTAAGGGAGGCACATCTCACACATAAACATGAAAACCCAATCGTCGCATTTACGAACTACAAAAAAGATCTCCTATTTATTTAAAACATCTTATACATAATTAAAACAATTAAGAGTGTCCAAATCTGTTGTTTGTGATTTTAGCTGGCTCTCACTTAGAAGAAATTCATTAACATGTATGTTTGACAGTCAGATTTGGTTAGCTGTAACTTGCAGAAAATTCATCAAATGAAACTGTGAATGGAATAGCTTCTGCTAGGAGTCACTTTTGTTCCCTTTCTTTAATCAGGAAAGCTCAGCTTCAGTTTTTATTATTTTTTTTCTATTGACCCCAAATTTGAACTCTACATTGCAGGGCTAATATCACATATGCCTGCAGGACAAGCTGACTTTTTAAGGGTCTTAGGACTTCTGTTCTGCTGTCAGTTCAAGGTTTGCACCTACTGTCAGAGGTTTACCTTATTTCCTGGAAGCCCAGCAATAAACATTTTGTTTTGTGTAAGATCTCATTCTTTTATAGTAGGGAATCCCTTTAGACTATTTTGTCTGCCATGTCAGTTTTTTTTTTTTTTTTTTTTTTCCTTTCTTCAACTCAGGAAGATTTTTTTCCCCACTTTTTCTTTGGTTATTACTTTTTTTTTTGAGACAGAGTTTCGCTGTTGTTGCCCAGGCTGGAGTGTAATGGTGTGATCTCAGCTCACTGCAAGCTCCGACTCCTGGGTTCAAGCAATTCTCCTGCCTCAGCCTCCCAAGTAGCTGGGACTACAGGCATGCACCACCACGCCCAGGTATTTTTGTGTTTTTAGTAGAGACGGGGGTTTCTCCATGTTGGTCAGGCTGATCTTGAACTCCTAACCTCAGGTGATCCACCCACCTCAGACTCCAAAAGTGCTGGGATTATAGGCGTGAGCCACTGAGCCCAGCCTGGTTATTACTTCTTATGTTAAATGGTCAAACTTATCTTAAAGGTATTATGATCAGAATGGCATGTATTGGTTCGACAGCTGTCAAGTAGATCTGTAAATAGATTAGAGATTGTAGAAACATATTTAGGTATTTGTTAGGACTTAATATATGGCAAAGATGGCACCATAATCATTGATAAAGTATGGTTTATGTAATAAATAGTGTAACATAATTGGTCTTGTATATGAAAGTAAGAGGTTTCCTTCCACATACCATATAGATAGGTAAATTTCGTCTTTAAAATTCACTTAAATCTAAAAACAAACTTACACAAATATATGAAAAAATGTAGAAAAGTCTTTTTATAGCATCATGGTGGAGTTGACCTTAAGCAATGTGAGAAATTCAGAAACAACAACTGAGTTTTGGCAGAATTGACTACTATCTCATGTTTAAGAATTTATCCTATAGGAAAGAGTCAGTTAACACTGACCAAAGAGTCCAATAAGGATGGATGAGAATAGGCTGGGTGCAGTGGCTCATGCCTGTAATCCCAGCACTTTGGGAGGCTGAGGCGGGTGGATCATGAGGTCAGGAGATCAAGGCTATCCTGGCTAACACAGTGAAACCCCATATCTACTAAAAATAGAAAAAAATAGCCAGGTGTGGTGGCGGGCACCTGTAGTCCCAGCTACTTGGGAGGTTGAGGCAGGAGAATGGCATGAACCTGGGAGGCGGAGCTTGCAGTAAGCTGAGATCGTGCCACTGCACTCCAGCCTGGGTGACAGAGTGAGACTCCATCTCAAAAACAAACAAACAAACAAACAAAAAAACAAAAAAAGATGGATGAGAACGATGATCTGGATTCTGTTTAAGTCTGCTTAAACTAATAGTTACCTTGAAGGTCTATACAAGATTAAAACGCAGGTTGGTAGATGTGGTTTCCCATTGCCTCCTTTGTCTTTTTATGGAAAAGTCTCCAAAGGTCAGAGATGCTAACAATGAGTTGTTAGCACAGATCTAGTATGAGATGTCTGCCTGATGAGAGAATCACAACAATGTAGAATTGAGGTCTTTTATATCCCCAAGAAGGTCAGCTCCCAGAATTATACTTACTATTGTAAAAGTAACCATCCTTTGAAAGGTACTTCATCCCCGAACCAAATGGCTACATTATAGAACATGTAATTCTTGCTGTATTGTCATTAAAACAATCTTTCCTCATCTGTTCTTGTGCTGAAGAATTTTTTGTTTTTAATTTTCCTTACTTTGGGCTTTTCCATGGGCTACCCTCCCTTGGCCTAGCCAGCCACTACATAGGGTAATACACAAAAAATCCCGGCATAGTGACTCGTACACAACAAAATAAACTTTTAGCATTATAATTAGACTTGTTACAGACAACATGCACTACTTTTGTAATTAGAAAAAAAAACCCTAAATAGAAAAGTAGAGGAAAGAAAAAATGTTTGATATGTTTGCACATTGAGACTGTAATTCCAGTTCTAAAAATTTTTCTTCAGAAAGAATCACAAAAGTACACAAAGATGTGCATAAAAGGTTGATCGTATCAGCATTGTTTGGTATAGGAAAAATTATAAACAGCCTAAAAGTTCAGGCATTGGTTAAATAATGTATAAAATATTAATTATATAGAATACAATATAATTTTATATATACACACTAAATGTGATACCAAAGTAAAAACCATACATGCAGAACATTACTTTAATCATTTAATCAATGAATATTTATTGAATGATTACTATGCATTAGACACTGCCAAAAATTAGGGATATAGTATTAGAGAAAACAGACAAACCCTTATGAAGCTTATGTATATATATCAACAGCAGTGGTGGCTTTTGCTTTGTAGAATTGGTGCTAGAAGGAAAGTGGATGTTTTAAAATTTTACTGTTTTTTTTTTTTTTTTTTTTTTTTTTTTTTTTTTTGAGATGGAGTCTCACTCTGTCACCCAGGCTGGAGTGCAGTGGTGTGATCTCAGCTCACTGCAACCTCTGCCTCCCGGGTTCAAGCAATTCTTCTGCCTCAGTCTCCCGAGTAGCTGGAACTACAGGTATGTGCTACAACACCCAGCTAATTTTTGTATTTTTAGTAGAGACAGAGTTTCACCATATTGGGCAGGCTGGTCTCGAACTCCTAAGCTTGTGATCCATCCATGTTGGCCTGCCAAAGTGCTGGGATTACAAGTGTGAACTACTGCACCTGGCCGTTTTTAATCTTTTTACTTTTTATTCTTAGCTTATACAACATTGTATTGTAAGACATTTTCTAGAATGATTGTACAATTTAAAACCCAATAGATTTTTTTTGAAACAGAGTTTTGCTCTGTGGCTCAGGCAGTGGCCTGACCTTGGCTCATTGCAACCTCCTCCTCCTGGGTTCAAGTGATTCTCCTGCCTTAGCTTCCTGAGTAGCTGTGATTACAGGAACAAGCCACCACAGCTCTATTTTTATTAGAGAGGGGGTTTCACCATGTTGGCCAGGCTTGTCCCAAACTCTTGACCTCAAGTGATCCACCTGCCTTGGCCTCCCAAAGTGCTGGGATTATACACATGAGCCACAGAGCCTGGCTCCAGCAGACAAATTTTTTAAAATTTTAGTCGTTTCTGTCTAAGTCTATCTGTGCTGCTATAACAGAATACTATAAATGGGTAATTGATAAACAGTGTAAATTTATTTCTTACAGTTCCGAAGGTGGGAAAGTTCAAGATCAAGGCACCAGCATTGGTGTCTGGTGAGGGCTGCTGTCTGCTCCCAAGTTGGTACCATGTTGCTGTGTCCTCACATGGTAGAAGGCTGAAGGGCAAGAGAGCAAAAAGGACCTAAGCTAGTTCCCTCCATTCATGAGGGCAGATCCCCCAGGACTTAATCACTTCCCAAGAGGTCCCAGCTCTTAATAGCACTATCGGGGGAACTAGCCCCCAATATTTCAACATAGGTTCTTTCTATTTTCCCTAAGTGTCGGCCAGTCTGAGAAATAAAGGGAAAGAGTACAAAGAGAGAAATTTTACAGCTGGGCCTCAGTGGGTGTCATCACATATTGGTAGGACCATGATGGAGACTCCGAGGCACAAAACCAACAAGTTGTTATTAGGGATTTTAAAAGGGTGAGGGTGTACGAACAGGGAGTAGGTCACAAGGATCACATGCTTCAAAGGGCAATAAAGATCACAAGGCAAGGCAAAATTAGAATTACTGATGAGGGTCTATGTCTCGCTGTGCTGATGATGGTCTATGTTCTGCTGTGCACGCATTGTCTTGATAAATATCTTAACAGGAAACAGGGTTCAAGAGCTGACAACTTGTCTGACTAGAATTTACCAGGCTGGAATTTCCCAATCTTAGTAAGCCTGAGGGTACTGCATGAGACCAGGGTGCATTTCAGTCCTTATCTCAACTGCATAAGACAGACACTCCCAGAGCAGCTGTCTATAGACCTACTCCCAGGAATGCATTCCTTCCCCAGGGTTATTCCTTGCTGGGAAAAGAATTCAGTGATATTTCTCCTACTTGCACACCCATCTATAGGCTTTCTGCAAGAAGAAAAATATGGCTGTATTCTGCCAGACCCTGCAGGCAGTCAGACCTTATGGTTATCTTCCCTTGCTCTCTGAAAATCGCTGTTATTCTGTTCTTTTTCAGGGTGCCCTGATTTCATATTGTTCAAACATACATGCTTTACAATCCATTTGTACAATAGTGGTCCTGAGGTGACATACATTCTCAGCTTATGAAGAAAACAGGATTAAGAGATTAAAGTAAAGACAGGCATAAGAAATTACAAGAGTATTGATTGGAGAAGTGATGAATGTCCATGAAATCTTCACAATTTATGTTCAGAGATTGCATTAAAGACAGGCATAAGAAATTATAAATGTATTAATTTTGGGAACTGATAAATGTCCATGAAATCTTCACAATTTATGTTCTTCTACCTTGGCTCCAGCTGGTCCCTCCATTCGGGGTCTCTGACTTCCCACAACATAGCACCACAATGGGGATTATGTATGAACATGCATTTTGGAGAGGACCCACATTCGAACCACAGCAATTCCTATCTAAAGGATTAAGATATCTATCTCACAGTTTGATAATACTCATTAAAGGGCTATTTATTGTAAATGGTGCTGTACCACACTTGAGTTCAGAGCTTCTTAAAACAACCCTGTGAATCCTGTGGTGGGTCATGTGAGAGCAGAGATACACAATTGCTGCAAAAGAGACTCATATGGTTTGGATCTGTGTCTCCACCAAATCTTGTTTCGAATTGTAGTCCTCAGTGTTGGAGGTGGTTGGATCATGGGGGTGGAGTTCTCATGAATGGATTAGCACCATCCCCTGGTGCTGTTCTTGTGACAGTAAGTGAGTTATTGTGAGATCTGGTTGTTTAAAAATGTAGAGCACCTCCTTCCTCTCCCTGTTCCTCCTGCTCAGCCATATGGGGTGCTTGCTCCCTGTTTGCCTTCTGCCATGATTGTAAGTTTCCTGAGGCCTCATCAAAAGCTGAGCAGAAGCCATCATGTTTCCTGCACAGCCTGCTGAGCCCTGAGCCAATTAAGACTCTTTTCTTTATAAATTACCCAGTCTCAGGTATTTCTTTATAACAGTTTGAGAACAGACAAATACAGTGACCAATAAGCCAAATGACTCATTTTTCATAGGGATTAAAAATGAAAGCTCAGAATTTTTATAGAGAAAAAAGAAAAAGAAATAAAATAAAACAAGGCTGGAGACAGAACGTGCAAAAACTAAAAGAAATCGTGAGCAAATTCATGCTATGTTTCTCAAAGTGTCATCTTTGAACCACTAGTTTTTCATGCAGGAAATGTTAAAATGCAGATTCCCAGCCTCATCTCAGATCTTCAATGTCCTCCACTACACATCATACCTCCCCTGGGGCTGTGGGGAGCTGTATTGCAAACAAACACTTCCTGTGACCCTGTTAAACAGTTCTGGGAGCTTGCACACATGGAAGAATGGCTCTACCCTTTCTCAGTCAAACTTACCATTTATTTATTTATTTATTTATTTATTTTTGTATCCTCAGAGCAATCAGGTATTTGGTGCCAATTAGTCTTATACCCCTTATTCCAAAAGGTGTCTTGGCTGTCTTGTTACCTCCAACCACTTGATTGTTGGGACTAAATTTCGTGAAGAAGCTACTGCAATTTCTTCAATAGTTGCTATTGCAACTACTACTACTATTACTTCTTCTTCTCCTCCTCTTCTTCTGAGACAGGGTCTTGCTCTGTCACTCAGGGTGGAGTGCAGTGTGCCATGGCGACCATAAACTCACTGTAACCTTGAATTCCTGGGCTCAAGCAATCTTCCCACCTCAGCTTCCTAGTGGTTGAGACTACAGGCATTACTACCATGCCTGGCTGATACTTTTATGTTTTGTAGAAGCAAGGTTTTGCTATGTTGCCCAAGCTGGTCTCAAACTCCAGACTTTAGGCCATCCTCCCACCTTGGCCTCCCAAAGCACTGGGATTACAGATATGAACTACCATGCCTGGTCACTGGTAGTTAATTTCTTTTTTTTAAAAAAATTATTAGGTTAAAATTTTTGTGGGTACATAGTAGCTGTATATATTTATGGGGTACATGACATAGGCATGCAATAAGCAATAATCATATCATGGAAAATGAGGTATCCATCCCCTTAAGTATTTATCCTTTGTATTATAGACAATCCAATTACACTCTTTTGGATATTTATAAATGTACAATTAAATATTATTGACTATAATCACCCTTTTGTGCTATCAGATACTAGGTCTTACTCATTCTTTCTTACTATACACACTTTTTGTACCCGCTAACCATCCGCAGGCTGGGTGCAGTGGCTCACGCCTGTAATCCCAGCACTTTGGGAGGCCCAGGCAGGCAGATCACTTGAGGCCAGGAATTCAAGACCAGCCTGGCCAATATGGCAAAATCCTGTCTCTGCTAAAAATACAAAAATTAGCAGGGTGTAGTGGCAGGTGACTGTAACCCCAGCTACTTGGGATGCTGAGGCATGAGAACTGCTTGAACCTGGGAGGTAGAGGCTGCAGTGAGCCAAGATCATGACACTGCACTCCAGCCTGTGACAGTGTGTGACTCTGTCTCAAAACAAAAACAAAAACAAAAACCATCTCCACTTAACCCCAATCCCTCACTATCCTTCCCAGCCTCTGGTAACTATCCTTCTACTCTCTATCTCCATAAGTTCAATTGTACTGATGTTTAGCACCCACAAATAAGTAAGAACATATGAAGTTTGTCTTTCTGTGTCTGACGTATTTCACTTGAGATAATGACCCCCAGTTCCATACATGTTGTTACAAACGACAGAATCTCATTCTTTTCATGGCTGCATAGTACTCCATTGTATATATGTATCATATTTTCTTTATCCAATGATATGTTGGTGAACACTTAGGTTCCTTCCAAATCTTGGCTATTGTGAACAATGCTGCAACAAACATGGAGGTGATAGCTGATATACTGATATCCTTTATTTTGGGTATATACCAGTAGTGGGATTGCTGGATCCCACTAGTAATGGGATAGCTCTATTTTTAGTTTTTTTTTGAGGAACCTCCAAACTGTTGTCTATAATGGCTATACTAATTTATATTCCCACCAACAGTGTATGAGGGTTCCCTTTCCTCCACATCCTCACCACCATTTGTTATTGCCTATCTTTTGGAGATAAGCCATTTTAACTGGAGTGAAATGATATCTCATTGTAATTTTGATTTGCATTTATCTGATGATCAATGATGTGGAGCACATTTTTATATGCCTGTTTGCCATTTGCATGGCTTCTCTGGAGAAATGACTATTCAAATCTTTTGCCCATTTTTAAATCAGATTATTAAATTTTTCCTACAGTGTGGTTTGAGCTCCTTATATATTCTGGTTATTAATCTCTTGTCAGATGGGTAGTTTGCAAATATTTTTTTTCCCATTCTGTGGGTTGTCTCTTGACTTTGTTGTTTCCTTGGCTGTGCACAAGCTTTTTAACTTGATATGATCCCATTTGTACATTTTTGCTTTAGTTGCCTATGCTTGTGGAGTATTACTCAAGAATGTTTTGCCTAGACCAATGTCCTGGAGAGTTTCCTCAGTGTTTTCCTGTAGTAGTTTCATAGTTTGAGGTCTTAAGATTAAGTCTTTAATCCATTTTAATTTGTCAAAAATGAGTTAACTGTAGGTGTATAGATTTTTTTCTGGCTTCTTTATTCTGTTCCATTGGTCTATGTGTCTGTTTTTATGCCAGTACCATGCTGTTTTGATTACTACAGCTTTGTAGTATAATTTGAAGTCAGGTAATCTGATTTCTCCAGTTTTGTTCTTTTTGCTCAGGATAGCTTTGGCAAGTCTGGATCTTTGTGGTTCCATATAAATTTTAGGGTTGTTTTTTCTATTCCTGTGAAGAATGTCACTGGTATTTTGATAGGGATTGCATTTAATCTGTACACTGCCTTGGATAGAATGGACATTAACAATAATGATTCTTCCAATATATGAATATGGAATATGTTTCTACTTTTAAGTGTCCTCTTCCATTCCTTTCATCAGGGTTTTATAGTTTTATAGGATTCCTTTTTTTTTTTTTTTTTTTTTTTTCTGAGACGGAGTCTCACTCTTCTGGCCAGGCTGGAGTGCAGTGGTGCTATCTTGGCTCACTGCAAACTCTGCCTCCTGGGTTCACACCATTCTCCTACCTCAGCCTCCCGAGTAGCTGGGACTACAGGCGCCTGCCACCATGCCTGGCTAATTTTTTGTACTTTTAGTAGAGACGGGGTTTCACCATGTTAGTCAGGATGGTCTTGATCTCCTGACCTCACGATCCACCCACCTCGGCCTCCCAAAATGCTGGGATTACAGGCATGAGCCACCACGCCCGGCCTAATGGGATTCCATTTTTTATTCTTTTTCAGATTGTTCACTGTTGGCATATAGAAATGCTACAAACTTTTGTATGTTGATTTTGTATCCTGTAACTTTACTGAATTTGTTTGTTAGTTCTAATAGTTTTTTGGGGAAGTCTTTAGATTTTTTTTTAAATATAAGATCATATCATCTACATACAAGGATAATTTGACTTCTTTTTTTCCAATTTGAATGCCCTTTATCTTTCCCTTGTTTAATTTTTCCATTTAGGACTTCCAGTACTATGTTGAATAACAGTGGTGGAAGTGGACATATTTGTTGTGTTCCAGATCTTAGAGAAAAGGCTTTCAGTTTCTCCCCATTCAGTATGATACTAGTTGTGAGTCTGTCATATATGGCTTTTATTAAGGAATGTTAATAAAATTATGGAATGTTAAGGAATGTTCCCTCTATTGCTTGTTTTTGGAGGGTTTTTATCATGAAGGGATGTTGAATTCTATCTAATGCTTTTTCAGCATCAGTTGAAATGATCACATGGTTTTTGTCTTTCATTCTGTTGATATGATGTATTATATCACATTGATTGGTTTGCATATGTTTGATTATTCTTGCATCCCTGGGATAAATCTTACTTCATCAGGATGAATGAATGATCTTTTTAGTGCATTGCTGAATTAGCTTGCTCATATTTTGTTGAGGATTTTTGCAACAATATTCATTAGAGATATTGGTCTGTAGTTTTCTTTTTTCAATGTGTCTTTGTCTGGTTTTGGTATCAGGATGATACTGGCCTTGTAGAATGAATTTGGAAGTATTTCCCTCTCCTTTATTTTTTTCAGATCAGTTTGAGCAGGATTGGTATTATTTCTTCTTTAAATGTTTGGTAGAATTCAGCAAAGAAGCTATTAGGTCCCCGGCTTTTCTTTGCTGGGAGACTTTTTAATTACAGCTTTGATCTCATTACTTGTCATTGGTCTGTTCAGGTTTTGAATTTCCTCATGGTTCAATCTTGGTAGGTAGGTTGTATGTGTCTAGGAATTAATCCATTTCCTCTAGATTTTCCAATGTGTTGGCATGCAGTTGCTCATAGTAGCCACTAATGATCCGTTGAATTTCTGTGATATCAGTTGTAATGCCTCCTTTTTCATCTCTGATTTTATTTATTTCGGTCTTCTCTCTTTTTATCTTTTAGTCTGGATACTTTGTCAATTTTTTATTTTCAAAAAACCAACTTTTTGTTTTATCAATCTTTTGCATTTTTCATTCATTTTAAATTCATTCATTTCTGCTCTGATTTTTTTTTTTTTTTTCTGAGATAGAGCCTGGCTCTGTCACTCAGGAGGCACAGAGGTGCAATTTTGGCTCACTGAAACCTCCACCTCCTGGGTTCAAGCAATTCTCCTGCCTCAGCCTCTCGTGTAGCTGGGATTACAAGTGGACATCACCACACCCAGCTAATTTTTGTATTTTTAGTAGAGATGGGGTTTCACCATGTTGGCCATGCTGGTCTTGAACTCCTGACCTCAGGTTATTTGCCTGCCTTGGCCTCCCAAAGTGCTGGGATTACAGACGTCAGCCACCACGCCCCACCTGCTCTGATCTTTAATATTTCTTTTCTTCTGCTAATTTTGAGTTTGGTCTCTTGCTTTTGTAGTTCTTTAATATGTACCATTAGGCTATTTATGGTTATTAGATTAGTTTTTCCTCTTTTTAAATGTAGATACTTATAATTACAAAATTCCCTCTTAGTACTGCTTTTGCTGTATTCCATAGGTTTTGGTTTGTTCTGTTTCTATTATCATTTGTTTCAACAAATTTTTCAATTTCCTTCTTAATTTCTTCATTGACCCACGGGTCATTCAGGAGCATATTGATTAATTGCTGTGTATTTGTATAGCTTCCAAAATTCCTCTTGTTATTGATTTCTAGTTTTGTTACATTGTGGTCAGAGAAGATGCCTGATATTATTTCAATTTTTTTTGAAGTTTTTAAAACCTTGTTTTGTGACTTAACATATGGTTTATCCTTGAGAACTATCCATGTGCTGAGGAAAAGAATGTGTATTCTGCAGCCTTTGGATGAATGCTCTGTAAATATCTATTAGGTCCATTTGTTCTATAGTGCAGTTTAAGCCTGATGTTTCCTTGTTGATCTTCTGTCTAGAAGGTCTGTCCATTTGTGAAAGTGGGATGTTAAAGTCTCCAGCTATTACTGTACTGAGGGCTGTCTTTTTACCTCAAACAATGTTTGCTTCTTCGTATATCTGGATGCTCCAGTTTTGGGTGCGTATGTAATTGCTATATCCTCTTGCTAAACTGACTCCTTGGTTATTATATAATGACCTTCTTTGTTTCTGCCTTCTTTAGAGACAAAGAAGTTTATTATATAATGATGAAAGAGTCAATTTTTGTTGTTGTTGTTGTTGTTTTTTGAGATGAAGTCTCACTCTTTCACCCAGGCTGGAGTGCAGTAGCGCAATCTTGGCTCACTGCAATCTCTGCCTCCTAGGGTCAAGTGATTCCCCTGCCTCAGCCTCCTGAGTAGCTGGAACAACAGGTGCCCACTACCACACTTGGCTAATTTTTGTATTTTTAGTAGAGACAGGGTTTTCACCATGTTGGCCAGGCTGGTCTCCAACTCCTTATATCAAGTGATCCATCCATCTCAACCTCCCAAAGTGCTGGGATTACAAGCGTGAGCCACTGTGCCTGGACCATTGTATGTTTTTCAATTTGGGATTACCATGAGGCTTGCAGCTACTGTTTCATAACCCATTATTTCAAACTGATGACAACTTAAACACTGATTGCATAAACAAACAAATAAGCAAAAAGAAAACTAACAAAAACTCTACACTTTAACTTCATCCTCCTGCTTTTTAACTTTTTGTTGTTTCTCTTCATGTCTTATTGTACTGTCTGTCATGACAAATTGCTGTAGTTATTATTTTTTATTGGTTCATTGCTTAGTCTTTCTGCTTAAGAGTATTTTGAACACGATAATTACAGTGTTATAATATTCTATGTCTTTCTGTGTGCTATTACCAGTGACTTTTGTCCCTTCATGTGATTTCTTATTGCTCATCAATGTCCTTTTCTTTCAGATGTAAGAATTTCCTTTAACATTCCTTCCTTCCTTCCTTCCTTCCTTCCTTCCTTCCTTCCTTCCTTCCTTCCTTCCCTCCCTCCCTCCCTCCCTCCCTCCCTCCCTCCCTCCCTCTCTCTCTCTCTCTCTTTCTTTCTTTCTTTCTTTCTTTCTTTCTTTCTTTCTTTCTTTCTTTCTTTCTTTCTTTCTTTCTTTCTTTCTTTCTTTCTTTCTTTCTTTCTTTCTTTTGAGATGGAGTCTCACTCTTTTGCCCAGGCTTGAGTGCAGTGGCATGATTTCAACTCACTGCAAACTCCACGTCCCAGGTTCAAGCAATTCTTGTGCCTCAGCCTCCCAAGTAGTTGGGACTACAGGCATGCACCACTACACCCGGCTACTTTTTGTATTTTTAGTAGAGACAGGGTTTCACCATGTTGGTCAGGCTGGTCTCGAACTCCTGGCCTCAAGCAATCCACCTGCCTCAGTCTCCCAAAGTGCTGGGATTACACACATGAGCCACCACGCCTGGCCTCCTTTAGCATTTCTTATAGAACAGGTCTGGTGTTGATGGAAATCCCTTAGTTTTTGTTTGTCTGAGAAGGTCTTTATTTCCCCTTCATGCTTAAAAGATATTTTTTGCTGAATATACTATTCTAGGGTTAAAGTTTTTTTCCCCTTCAGCATTTAAAATATGTCATGCTAGTTTCTCGTGGCCTATAAGGTTTCCATTGAAAAGTCTGGGGCCAGATGTATTGGAGCTCTATTATATTTTATTTGTGTCTTTTCTCTTGCTGCTTTTAAGATTCTTTCTTTATCTTTGACCTTTGGGAGTCTGATTATTAAATGCCTTGAGGTTGTCTTTTTTGGGTTAAATCTACCTGATGTTCTATAACTTTCTTGTACTTGAATATTGATATCTTTCTCTGGGTTTGGAGAGTTCTTTGTTATTATCCTTTTCAATAAACTTTCTATCCCCATCTCTTCCTCAACCTCCTCTTTTAGGCCAATAGTGCTTAGATTTGCCCTTTTAAGGCTATTTTATATATCTTGTAGGCACGCTTCATTGTTTTTTACTCTTTGTTTTTGTCTCCTATGACTATGGAATTTCAAATAGCCTGTCTTCAAGCTCATTAATTCTTTCTTCTGCTTGATTACTTAACATTATTAAGCGACCCAGATGCATTCTTCAGTATGGCAGTTGCACTTTTCAACACTAGAATTTCATTTCTTTTTAATAATTTCAATCTCTTTTTAAAATTTATCTGATAGAGTTCTGAATTCCTGGCCAGGCGCAGTGGCTCACACCTGTAATCTCAGCACTTTGGGAGGCTGATTACTTGAGGTCAGGAGTTCAAGACCAACCTGGCCAATATGGCAAAACCCCATGTCTACTAAAAACACAAAAATTAGTTGGGTGTGGTGGCATGCACCTGTAATTCCACCTACTTAGGAGGCTGAGGTGGGAGGATCGCTTGAACCCAGGAGGCAGAGGTTGCAGTGAGCCAAGATCATACCACTGCATTCCAGCCTGGGCGTTCATCTCAAGAACAAACAAAAAAAGAATTCTGAATTTCTGTTCTGTGTTATCTTGGATTTCTTTGAGTTTCCTCAACACAGATATTTTGAATTATCTGTCCGAAAGGTCACATATCTGCTTCTCCAGGATTGGTCCCTGGTTCCTTATTTATTTTGTTTGGTAAGGTCATTTTCTCCTGGATGGCTTTGATGCTTGTAGATGTTCGTTAATGTCTGGGCATTGAAGAGTTAGGCATTTATTGTAGTCTTCACGGTCTGGGCTTATTTGTGCCCATCCTTCTTGGAAAGGCTTTCCAGGTATTTTGAAGGAACTTGGGCCCCAAGTCCAATAATATTATGGTTCTTGCAGACTCATAGAGGTATCGCTTTGGTAGTCATGGATAAGATCTGGAAGAATTCTCTAGATTACTGGGCAGACACTCTTTATTTTTTTCTCTTACTTTTTCACAAACAAAGTCTCTCCCTGACTCTGTGCTGAGTCTCCTGGAAAACTGGAGGTGGAGGGACAAAAGTACCCTCTAGCCACCACCACCAGGACTGTGCTGGCTCAGACCTGAAACCAGCACAGCAGTGGGCCCCACCCAAGGCCTGCTGTAACTACTATCTGGCTACCACCCAACTTCATTCTAGGCCCTAGGGCTTTATGATCAGCACATGGTAAAGCCAGTCTGATTTATGTTCCTCCGTGCAGGGCAGTGAGTTCCTCCAGACCTACGCTGGTCCAGAGATGCTGTCTGAGAGCGAAGGATTGAAGTCAAAAACCTTAGAAATTTACCAGGTATTCTACTCTACTGCAGCAAAGCTGGCACTCAAACCATGAGACAAAGTCCTTCCCACTTTTCTCTCCCTGTGGCCACCACCACCAGCACCCTATGAGGGGTTCTGCCAGGCTACCGCTGATGCTTATTTAAAGCCCAAGGGCCCTTTTGTCAGCTTGTGATGAATGCTGCCAGACCTAAGACTCACTCTTCAGAGTAGTGGGTTCTCTTCTGGTCCATGGCAGGTCCAGAAATGCTAACCAAGAGCCTAGGCTTGGACTCGGGGACCTGAAGAGCCTGCTTATTGCTCCACCCCACTGCAGCTGATCTGGTACCTAAAGTGCAAGACAGAGTCCCTTTTACTTTCCCCCGTTTTTCTCAAACAGCAAGAGTCTTTCTCTGTCGCCACCACAGCTGGGAATGTGCTGGGTCACACTGAGCCAGCGTGTCTCAGAGCCCAAGGCCCATACTGTATTATCTGGGTATTGCTGGTGGTTATTCAGGGCCCAGGGGCTCTTTTGTCAGCAGGAGATGAATCCTGCCAGGTCTCCACTGTGAGAGGGCAGCACTAATTCAATGTAAAGTCCCCTGGTTGCTGTGCTCTCCCTCTCTCAAGCACAAAGATTTCTCTGCACCACATGGCCACTGCTGGGGGGTGAGGAAAGGGCGACAAAAGCACCCTCCCAAGCCACCCCAGCTGGTGTCTCAGTAGGTCCCATGCCTGCTCAGTTCACTGGCTCTGAGCCCAGCTCAGCACTAGGACTTGCCTAGGAATTGCACTCCTTGTGACTTAGGTTGACCCTTAAGTTCACTTAGTGCCCCAGAGCACTCCAGCCCATGGTAATGAGGCTTGCTGGAACTCAAGCTCCCACCCTGGGATGGACAATTTCTCTCTGGCTAGAGTTGGGCCAAATGAATGTCAGCTGAGTAGAACCTGGTTCTGCTTTCCAGTGTAACGGGAGCACTGGGTTCAATGCAAAGCCTCACAATTGCTGCACTCTCCCTCTCCAAGCACCCAGATTCTCTGTGGCACATGGCTGCTGCTGGGGGATGAAGGAGGGGTGGCGTCAGTGCTTCAACCCTGTCTTTCCTGCCCTCTTCAATGTCTCTTTCCGTGATATAAAGTTAAAATCTGGTACTGTGATTGCTCACCTGATTTTTGGTTCTTATGATGGTGCTTTTTGCGTGTAGTTAGTTGTCAAAATTTGGTGTTGCTATGTGGAGGATGAACAGTATAAGTCTCTATCAGCAATCTTGCTCTACCCCATTCTCAGTTAATTTCTCAGACACCAATTAGTGTGTGTAACTGTAGTATGTCCATTACCCAATGTGCACAGCAAATCAGTGTACTGAGACATTGGGTTGCAGCAGAGAAAGAGGTTTAATTGAAGGGCTGCTGAATGAGGAAATGGGAATAAACCTAAAATCCATTTCCCTGAGGAATTTGGGGCTAGGGTTGTTAAGGGTTTTGGAGTTGGCTGAAGTGTGGAGATATTGATTGGTCGAAGAGTGCAGGGTGAAATCATAGGCCAGGGCGATGAAAAAATGTGTTCTCATGCTGATTCAGTTCTGCTGTGGGAGTCTTCAAACTGGTTGGCACTGGAATTCAGAGTCTGCTTAAGTAATTCTTTTTCTTTTTTTTGAGATGGAGTCTTTTTGAGACAGAGTCTCTGTTGCCCAAGCTGGAGTGCAGTGGCCAGATCTCGGCTCACTGCAAGCTCCACCTCCTGGGTTCACGCCATTCTGCTGCCTCAGCCTCCCGAATAGCCAGGACTACAGGTTCCTGCCACCACGCCTGGCTAATTTTTTGTATTTTTTAATAGAGATGGGGTTTCACCGTGGTAGCCAGGATGGTCTCCATCTCCTGACCTCGTGATCCACCCACCTCGGCCTCCCAAAGTGCTGTGATTACAGGAGTGAGCCACTGCGCCCAGCCTGCTTAAGTAATTCTTAAACAAGTCTTAAGAATCTAATGTCAGAAATCCTATCTCTAGGAAAAACAGGGCTGTAAATGATCAGTATCTAGTGCTATGTGACTTTGGTCACAGAGAAGTGGGTCAAAATATAGCCTGATTAATGCTTAATTATAGCTATATTTCTGTCCAAAATTCTTATTAACCCTGTGAGAATGGCTTTATTAGTAACTGGTCAGTCAATTCTGTGCTTTCTAGCAATAGCATTGGCTATTTCTACCCACGTATAGCCAATGCCTTTTCCTTGCTTCTCTGCTCTTCTATGTGTTGAATTAATTTTAGCTGGGCTGGGAACAGCGACCTTCAGCACAGCTCCAATCACTTCATACTTACCAGGGAAGCTTTTTAAACATTTTATTCCTGGGCTTCACTTTATATGTACATAAGTCAAAGTTTCTGGAGGTGGTGGTCTAAAATCTATATCTTTATCTTCTGAATAATTTTAGGACCATAGTTAGCATTGAAAACCTCTGGCACAGGCTATACAAACAGAAACTCTCTTATCCACCCTCTACTTAACTGGCTTTTCAAATTTGTAAAATGTAAGAAATGAGGCTCACAGCATGTTGCTACCCTTCCTGTATTCTCTAGTGGTAATTATTGCTTAGCGTGTATTCTTTCAGGCCATTTCTAATGTACTTAAATGGATAAATATGTGCTTATTAAAGATATATAGTAGAAAATATGCTATTTAAAAAATGGCATGCCTGATGAATCATTCTGCAACTTACTTTTTACACCTACCAATGGAATTTGGAGATCTTCTCAGATTAGAATACATGCATGGCTCCATCTCATCCTTATTAATAGCTGCCTAGTTTTTCAAAGATGGACATGGCTTATTGAGGTGGTCATTTATTGATGGACATTTTAAGCTTAACATCTCTTCCTATTTCAAACAATGGTTCAATGAATGTGCTTATACGTTTTTCCTTGTGTGCATGGAGGTTAAAATGCAGAGTCACTGAGTGTGCATTTTAAAAATTTCAGTAGAATCTGTCAAATTGCCCTTACAGGTTACTGCACCAATATATATTCCCACGAGCAGAGCATGAAATATCTATTTTATCCATGGTCTTGCCAATATTTGATAATATCAAATTTGATTATTTATTTATTTGACACAGGGTCTTGCTCTGTTGCCCAGGCTGGAGTACAGTGGTGTGATCACTGCTCACTGCAGCCTCAACCTTCCAGGTTCAAGTGATCCTCCCACCTCAGCTTTCCAAGGAGCTGGGACTACAGGTAGGCACCACTATGTCCAGCTAATTTTCATATTTTTTTGTAGAGATGGGGTTTTGCCATGTTGCCCAGGCTGGTCTCAAACTCCTCAGCTCAAGCGGTCTGCCCACCTCAGCCTCCTAAAGCGTTGGGATTACAGGCATAAGCCACCGCATTTGGCCCAAACTTGACTTTCTTTTTCTTGACAATATATCTAAAATGTGTTACTTCATTTTAATAAAAATTTGCACTTTGTCATTTTTAATGAGGCTGTGTTTTTGCATATGTTTATTGACCATTTCTATTTCCACTTTTTTGAACTGCCTGTTGATGCATTCTTATACATAATTGTGTCAGTAATATCTTTGTTTTTGAAAATTAAACTTTTCTCTTATTTTTTATTTTTAAAAATGTACATTTGGGGCATATTGATAATTTAATACATTTATATTATTTGTAAAGATCAAATCAGTGTAATTGAGATATCCATTACCTTAAATATTTATCTTTTATTTATGCTAGAAATACTTGTTCTCTTCTAGCTATTTTGAAATATGCAATAAACTATTGTAAGGTATAGTTGGCAAATATAGTCACTGTATTGATCTAGCAAATACTAGGTCCTATTTCTTCTATCAGACTGTATATTTGTACCCATTAACCCACCTTTCTTCATTCCCCTCACCCTTCCTGGCCTCTGATAATGACAAATTTATTTTCATCTTCATGAGATCCACTTTTTAAGCTCCCACATATGAATGAGAACATATGATATTTGCCTTTCTGTGCTTGGCTTTTTTTTGCTTAACATAGTAACCTCTAGTTTCATCCAGGTTCTTATAAATGACAGGATGGATAGATTAACAATATTCCATTGGGTATATATACCACATTTTCTTTATCCATTTGCCCAGTGATGGTACCTGTACTTAAGTTGATTCCATAGTTTGGCTATTGTGAATGGTGCTCCAGTAAATATGAAAGTGCAGACATCTCTTTGACATATTGATTTTTCTTCTTTTGTATATATACCCAGTAGTGAAAATGCTGGATCATATAGCAGTTTTTAGTTATTTGAGGAACCTCTATATAGTTTTCCATAATACCTGTACTAATTTACATTCTTACCACCAGTGTATGAGTGTCCCTCTTTCTCCACATTCTCAACAGAGTCTGTTATTCCTTGTCTTTTTGATAAAAGCCATTTTAACTGGCTTGTGATATCTCATTGTGATTTGATTTGCATTTCTGTGATAATGAGTGATATTGAACAGTTTTTATATACCCGTTGGCTGTATGTATGTATGTTTTTGAGAAATGTCTATTCAGATTGTTTGCCCATTAAAACAATTGAATCATTTGTGTGGGTTTTTTTGTTTGTTTGTTTGTTTTTGTTTTTGTTTTTGCCATTGAGTTGTTTGAGCTCCTGATATATTCTGGTTATTAATTTCTTGTTAGATGGATAGTCATAAATATTTTCTCCCATTCTGTGGGTTGTCTCTTTGCTCTGTTGCTTGTTTCTTTTGCTGTGCAGAAGATTTTTAGCTTGATATAATCTCATTTGTCTATTGTTGCTTTGGTTACCTGTGTTCTTGAGGTCTTACACAAAAATCTTTGCCCAGACCAATATCTTGGAGAGTTTCCCCAATGTTTTCTTCCAGTAGTTTCACATCTTAGATTTAAGTCTTTAATCTATTTTGATTAGTTCTATTGTATACAGTAAGAAATAGGGGTCTAGTTTCATTCTTCTGCCTATGGTTGTCCAGTTTTCCCAGCACCATTTATTGAAGAGACTGTCTTTAACCCATTGTATGTTCTTGGTGCCTTGGTCAAAAATGAGTGGGCTGTAAATGCGTGGATTTATATCTAGGTTCCCTATTCTATTCCATTGGTGTTTGTGTCTGTTTTTATCCCAGTACTATGCTGATTTGGTTACTATAGCTTTGTAGTACATTTTGAAGTCAGGTACTGTGATGTCTCCAGCTTTGTTCTCCTCTTTAATTAAAAAAAATTTTAGAGGCAGGATCTTGCTCTGTCACTCTGGCTGGAGTGCAGTGGTGCGATCATGGCTCATGGCAGCCTCGACCTTCTGGGCTGAAATATTCCTCCTGCCTTGGCCTGCCAAAGTGCTGAGATTACAGGTTCAAGCCATCACGCCTGGCCCAGCTTTGGTTTATTTTGCTCACGATTGCTTTGCCTATGTAAGGTTTTTTCTGGTTTCATATAAATTTTAGGATTTTGTTTCTATTTCTGTGAAGAATGTCATTGGTATTTTGATTGAGATTGCATTAGATCTATAAATTGTTTGAGTAGGATTATCATTTTCATAATATTAATGATTTCGATTCATGAGCCTGGAACATCTTTCCATTTCTTGTGTCCTCTTCAATTTCTTTCATCAGTACTTTATAGTTTTCCTTATATATGTCCTTAATTTCTATGGATATATTGGTTCCTAGATATTTTATATTCTTTGTAGCCATTGTAAATGAGATTGCTTTTTTGATTTGTTTTTCAGATTGTTATTGCCCACTTACAGTAGCTTATGTAAGTGCTACTAATTTTTGTATGTTGATTTTGTATCCTGAAATTTTACTGACTTTGTTATTTCTAACAACGTTTAAGTGAAGTCTTTAAGTTTTTCTAAGTATAAGATTATATTGGCTAGGCGTAGTGGCTCATGCCTATAATCCTAGCACTTTGGGAGGCCAAAGTGGGTGGATCACTTGAACCCAGGAGTTTGAGACCAGCCTGGGCAACATGGCAAAACCCCATCTCCACAAAAAATACAAAAATTAGCCAGACATAGTGGTGTGTGCCTGTAGTCCCAGCTACTCAGGAGGCTGAGGCAGGAGGATTGCTTGAGCCTGGGAGGTTGAGGCTGGAGTGCAGTTACACCACTGCACTCCAGCCTGGATGACACAGAGAGGGAGACCCTGTTTCAAAAAAAAAAAAAAAATTATGTCATCTGTGAACCAGACTGATTCGACTTCTTCCTTTCCCATTTGGAAGCCCTTTATTTCTGTCTCTTGCCTAATTGCTCTGGCCAGAATAAAACTCTTTTTAACCGTAGAGAAAACTGAGCAGCCATAGTCTACCAATGAGTTAGGCTTTGGAGATGGTGTGTCCTATGTTCTGAATATTTGCATCCCTCACCAAATCCAAATGTTGAAATCCTCATCCCTAAGGCAATGGTACTAGGCAGTTGAAGCCTTTAGGAGGTGATTATATTACAAAGGTTGAACCCTCATGAGTGAGATTTGTGTCCTTATAAAATAGGCCTGAGACCCCTTACCTCCACCTTGTGAGGACAGAGTGAGAAGATTCCCTCCATTAGGAAGGTGGCCCTCAACCAGACACCAAATCTGCTGTTGCCTTGATCTTGGACTTCCCAGCTTCAGAACTGTGAGAAATAAAATTTCTGTTATCTATAAGCGACCTAGTTTATGATATTTTGTGATGGTAGCCTGAGTGAACTAAAACGGTGGGGTATGACATATTTGAGCTTATCAGGATATGCTGCAATACAGTTAAGACTGATTGAATTTGCAACAGTAGGACTGATCCATTGATTACGTGGCCTATTGCAGTATGCAGAAAGACAAAGGGGTAGAATCCCTCACCTTACACCAATTAGTACCGGTCAGGGTTTAGAGCAGGAAAGAAGCTATTTTAATCAGGAAGGAACTTAGCTGAGAAAGTTAGACGCTTATAAAACCATTGAAAGATGGTTTTGAAAGGAGCAAAATTGGTGACTGTGACTAGGCTTTTGGCTTCAAGGTGATACACTGCCACTTCTGGGGTCCAGAGGTCAGGAAGCCACTGTGGCAGTAGAATAGGCAATGTATTGCCCAGCACTGCCCACACTCACATCTACTGGAGCCCACGTGTGCTCTTGCACCTCCACAGTATGTATGTGCCGGGCTTGGTGGCTCACACCTGTAATCCCAGCACTTTGGGAGGCTGAGGCGGGCTCATCACTTGAGTTCAGGAGTTCGAAACCAGCCTGGCCAACACGGTGAAACCCCATCTCTACTAAAATACAAAAATTAGCTGGGCATGGTGGTGCATGCCTGTAGTCCCAACTACTCAGGAGGCAGAGTTGAGAGAATCGCTTGAAACCGGGAGGTTGCAGTGGCTAGATCACGCCATTGCACTCCAACGTGGGTGACAGAGCGAGACTCGGTCTCAAAAATAAATAAATAAATAAAAAATAAAGATATGAAGGCCTAAGTGGATTTTGAGTTTATCTAATTTATTGTTCTCTAATAGGCCTAGAGTCTAAAATAAAGAAATAGCATAATACTTTTTTTTGTATTGCTTCTGAAGTGATACAAATGAAATTATGTCTTTCTCAGAGCTTCTACAAGCTATAAAAATTCATAGACTATTTGAAAATAAGCCTTGCCACTAGTCTTATCAAAAACTTCAAAATGTTTCTACTTCTTTGAAGTGCAATTGGCACATGAAAAGAACCCAGAACTAGAAGATAAAGGGCACAACTGGGTTTTAAGCCTGGCTTTTTTTTTTTTTTTCTTTCTTTTTTGAGACGGAGTTTCACTCTTGTTGCCCAGGCTAGAGTGCAATGACATGATCTCAGCTCAAGGCAACCTCCACCTCCTGAGTTCAAGTGATTCTCCTGCCTCTGCCTCCTGAGTAGCTGGGATTACAGGCTCCTGCCACCACACCCAGCTAATTTTTGTGTTTTTGGTAGAGACGGGGTTTCACCATGTTGGCCAGGCTGGTCTTGAACTCTTGACCTCTCAGGTCATCCACCCACCTTGGCCTCCCAAAGTGTTGGGAATACAGGCGTGAGCCACTGCACTGGGCCTAGCCTAGCCCTGGCTTCTTTTCTTACAAGCTATGTGTCCTTGGGCATTTATTTAACCTTTCTGATCTGCAGTTTTCTTTATCTGTAAAGTTGACAGTTGTAAAGATTAAATGAGATAACTTCTGAACAGTGCTTTTCAAACTAGAAAACACTGCAAATATTTGATTATGAGGTAGGTTTGTCCAAGTCCCAACAGCTGTGGGAGGACTGAAAATAAAAGATAAAAATTTTAAACTTTCAATTGTATGTGCTAAAGGAAGATGGCCAGGATGGTGAAGGGTGCAGCGACCTTGTGGATAGAAATGTGGTTGAAGGAACTAAGACTGTTACTCTGAAGCCTGAACACTGGGGTTGCAGAGGAGAATCAATATTTACAACCTGGCCTGGTGGGAGTCCTACTGTATGACCTGGCCTTCAGCAGTGTCAGATATTTAAAAATATTCCTGTTTTATTTAGAAATAAGTTATCACCTCTCCTTGCGCATTTTCCTCTCATCTTAACATTCCCTTAATCTAAAAACCAGGTAGGATGCAGGCTTAGGTCTTCAGATGTCTCAGGCTGATCTCTCTGTGCTTATAGAATCTTTTTAAGGCCAGAGGAGAGGTAGGTGACATCTGGATGTAGTCTCACAACAAAGGTCAACATGCATATCTTGGAAATCCGAAGGAAATGGAACAGGAGGAAAATGAAGACACAACTTTGAGGCACATATGGTTTGGAAGGTGTCTAATGGAAGGTCTGGATGCCTCTCAGAATTCTCAGAGGATATACTTTTTAAGGTATAAGTGACTCATGACAGGAGGAGTGGAGAGCTGATGACCAATTTGAAAATTGCTCAGGAATGTGGATTGATGTTTGGAACATCAATTTCCATACTTTATATAGTTTTTACTATTCAATCAAATTAAGATTGATGTTCAGAACATCAATTTCCATACTTTATATACTTTTTACTATTCAGTCAAATTAAGATTGATGTTTGGAACTCCAGTTTCCACGGCTTCTATTGTTTCTCTTTTCTCATAATAGTCTGTCTTTCTACCTCTTTTTATGCAACCGAGTAAGACACAGTGAGTTTAATGAATTTTGGCTTTTCTTTTTTTCCCAGTTGGGAAGATCTGTCAATATTTCATAGGCAAGCAAAAATAGGCACTAAAATATTAAAATATTTTAGTCACTTCTGAAGATCCAAAGACAGGTTCTTTTTTTGCAAAGCTTTATTCTCTTTTAATGAAGTCCTCCTTTTGCTGATTTGTCTTTTCTTTCTTTTTTTTTGAGACAGAGTTTCACTCTATCTCCCAGGCTGGAGTGCAGTCACATGATCTCGGCTCACTGCAAGCTCCACTTCCCGAGTTCAAGCGGTTCTCCTGCCTCTGCTTCCTGAGTAGCTGGGACTACAGGCACACACCACCATGCCCAGCTAACTTTTGTTTTTTTTGTAGAAACGGGATTTCACCATGTTGGCCAGGCTGGTCTCGAATGCCTGACCTCAAGTACCTGCCTCGGCCTCCCAAAGCACTGGGATTACAGGCGTGAGTCACCATGCCCAGCCTGATTTGTTTTTTGTGATTACTCAAAGATCAAACAGCTCATACAATGTACATGAGTCAGTTTTACAGACCTGGCAAGGTAGCCCTTTGACTTGCCTTCATTGCTGTGAACCTGTAATTAAGTTGTCAAAAATTTTCAGCCTGCTACCTGTTCACAATGTAAACAAGTGATTGCTAGTATGTGAATACAGAATTTTTTTTTTCTTTTTTTCAGAGGGAGTCTTGCTCTGTCGCTCAGGCTGGAGTGCAGTGGTACAATCTCGGCTCACTCCAACCTCCGCCTCTCGGGTTCCAGTGATTCTCCTGCCTCAGTTTCCTGAGTAGCTGGGACTACAGGCATGCACCACCACATCCAGCTAATTTTTTGTATTTTTAGTAGAGACGGGGTTTCACCATGTTAGCCATGTTAGCCAGGCTGGTCTTGAACTCCTGACCTCAAGCAATCCACCTACCTCGGCCTCTTAAAGTGCTGGGATTACAGGCGTGAGCCACCGTGCCTGGCCCGAATACAGAATTTTTGAAACATTTATTTGGCTAAAACAGCATTTTTAAACAAGGAAATGTACAAAAAGAGTTGAGGTTTCATTAGAGACATGAAGATTTAATCTGAGTTGTAATTTTTGACATAATAAAGAGTGAAGCAAAGTTTTTCAGAGATTTGAGCTATTTCATTGTGCTAATTAACAGGTAGGTGTAATGATTATAGCATCATAATCTACACGGATGTGGTTTCACTAAACAGAAAATATAACATTCACTTTGTATAATTAGAAGTTTACTGTTTTGAGTCCACCTTCTTCCATCTATTTATACTCACAAGTATACCAGGGAAACGCTTTCCCTCCAAATGCAGTGGGGTAGATATGAGTTGCTCTACATACTTGAGTGTATGAATTGTCACCTTATCTATATGTTCTAAATCAAATTGTCTCTGATTCTTAATCTTGACTAGCCAAAGCAGTGAGAAAGTCCATTTCAGATATGTTTTGGGAAATTTCCCCCTTTTGTTAGGGTCATGTAAAAATCCAGGTTGAAGACTCTACTTTCAGGTATAATTTCTATGGTTTGTTACTGGAAAAGTTTCTCTAAATATGTAGATCACTGGAAATAAGCAGAGGCACAGGGCTCTCTCGAATGAAGCTGGCTTTTGGAATTACTTGGCTGCAACTGTCATTTGCTACTTTAAAATTTTATTAATTATTATTATTATTTTTTTGAGACAGAGTCTCACTCTGTTGCCCAACCTGGAGTGCAGTGGCGTGATCTTGGCTCACTGCAACCTCTGCCTCCCGGGTTCAAGTGATTCTCCTTCCTTAGCCTCCTGAGTAGCTGGGACTACAGGCACGCGCCACCATGCTTGGCTAATTTTTGTGTTTTAGTAGAAACAAGGTTTCAGTTGCTCTGTCTATGGAGTAGCCATCGTTTTATTCTTTACTTTCTTAATAAACTTTCTTTCTTTCTTTCTTTCTTTTTTTAAAATGAAAACCGCTGTGTTAGCCAGGGTAGTCTTGAACTTCTAACCTCAAGTGATCCACCTGCCTCAGTCTCCCAAAGTGCTGGAATTACAGGCGTGAGCCAATGTGCTCGGCCTGCCATTTTCTATTGATAATTGTTATTCTCTTCCTTGGGGAGAGTAAGAGGGAGAGAAGATAGTTTGAGTGGTTCCTGTTCAAAATAAATAAATAAGCTGGGTGCAGTGGCTCACACCTGTAGTCCCAGCAATTTGGGAGGCCAAGAAGGGCAGAACACCTGAGGTCAGGAGTTTGAGACCAGTCTGGCTAACATGGTGAAACCTCATTTCTACTAAAAATTAGCTGGGCCTGGTGGCACTTGCCTGTAATCCCATCTACTCGGGAGGCTGAGGCAGGAGAATCGCTTGAACCCAGGAGGTGGAGGTTGCAGTGAGCTGAGATCGTGCCATTGCATTCTAGCTTGGGCAACAAGAGCAAAACTCAGTCTCAAAATAAAGAAATAAATACAGAAAAAATAATCCAAGTTGGGAAGGGTTATTGTCCTATCCAGCCAATGGGGCGGGGCCCAATCTTAACTGGAAGCATTGGGTTTCACTGCCGCAGTCTGTTCTGCTACAGGACTTTGCTACTCAGACCGGCCCTCCCTGTCCAACGGACAGGGATTCTCTGGGCAGGCTCAGGGACACTGTTCCCATGGGCCTCTCCACTGACCACTGGCTCAGCCCACGGACACCCTCGCTGTGGTTCCCAAGGTATCTGTGTCCTCGGCCTGGCTCTCTGGCTTCCTGCAGCCATCTGTTACTGGTGTTCCATGCGTGCAAACCGTGGGCTTCTATCATGCTCAGAGGCTCCTTCACAACTTTTTCTCTTTCTCTAGTCTTGGAGAAATCTCTCTTTTCTTAAGTTTCAGCATCAGCTTCTTCTCTTTCCCCTTTATAGACTTCTATCTCACCCACCTGCAAAAGAATAAACAGCGTGAGGGCCCCTGTTTTATCGGGCTTGGCAACAACAGCTGTGAGCACACATCTACCCATCCTGGTCCCCCACGTTCACTTAAGTCACCCAGAGTGGAGCAGGAAATCTGGTCTGCCTCGTAGGTATCAGGGAGCAGAAATGTCAGTCCTTACACCACGCCTCCTAAACAGAGATGACAAAACATAAATGAGTAATTGCCCCTCACATCAGTATTATTTTGCATTGCGTCTTTTTTATCAGAATCTGTGCGGGGGGGGGGGGGGGGTTGTTCCTTTGTTTGAGATAAGTTCTCTCTCTGTCACCCAGGGTGGAGTACAGTGGCACAATCATGGCTCACTGCAGGTTCCACCTCCTGGTCTCAAGCAACCCTTCTGCCTCAGCCTCCCGAGTAGCTGGGACTATAGGTATGCACCACCACACTTGGCTAATTTTTAGGTTTTTTGTTTTTTGTTTTTTTTGGTAGAGACAGCTTCTCACTGTGTTGCCAAGACTGGTCTTGAACTCCTGAGCTCAAGTGATCCTCCTGCCTCAGCCTCCCAAGGTGCTTTTCCTATTAGATACCCTACATACCTTCCTGCTAGATCAAAAACAGACAAGAATCTACTTTTGATCTAGCAGGAAGGTATGTACAGTATCTAGTAGGAAAAAAGCTGGTTTCAAAGCTGTGAGTCCTACCAGGGGCTGGGAAAAGGTGGAAAGGGGAGAAACTGCTTGACAGGTAAGGGATTTCACTTTGGCGAGAGGAAGATGTTCTTGAACTCCATAGAGGTGATGGTTGTACAACATTGCAAATGTACTCAATGCTACAAAATTGTTTACTTTAAAGTATTAATTTATGTTATCTGAATTTTACCTCAATAACTTATTTAAAAAGAAAAAGGCAATGAGTCCTCATGCTGGTGTCATGGGGTTTATTGGTACGAGAGCACACTGGGCTAAAAAGAGCACCCACCTGTCTCCCCCAGTTAGAAGCTAACTGACCTTGGTCAATTTCCCTAGCCCCAGTTTTCTCATGTGTTAACTGGGGATAATAATTCTCAGTCGGCAAGGATGCTGTTAGGGCAAAATTAGGTCATTTGTGAGAAGCACCAGGCACAGTGACTGGCCCACTGAGGGGGTCACTTCTCCATAGCGCCCGATCTCTGCTTCTTAGGCAGGTGATCTAGATTCTGCCAATGCCTCATGTCTGGCCTGTTGGCTTTGGGGAATGAGTGGAAATGTCGTCAGCTGAGGTTGAAAGAGAAATTATTTTGATAAATCAGGTGAGAACACTGCTGAATTTGAGATGATTGTGAGCCATAATAGGTCAGAAGCTGGAGTCTGAGACTGGCAGAGATCGCAGTCAGGCTGGACATTGAGATTTCAGTCATCCAGTATGTCACTAGGACCCTGAAAAACGACTTGGCCCAGGGGAGATTGGAGTGAACAGGTAGAGGGCTTGAGGTGAAAGACTGGGGAATATCATTTAAGGGTTAGGTGAATCCTGTGCTCATTAGGGTTATTCAACCCTATCTGTCCCCAGGCTTACCTTGTACACCTCTCCGTCTCTGCTCACTCCATTCTAACTCACTCTGTTCATTCATCTTTCCAGACTTCTATCTACAGAGCTTTTCCAGTCTTGATGTCTGCTTGGTTTGTTTCTCTGCCTCTTGACTCAGTGCTTCATTCTCTGGCTGGTGCACAGATCTACCCATCCTGGTCCCCCATGTTCCTTTCATCCAGCGTGGCATCAAGGAAGTCTGTTCATGATAATGAGGTCCAGTGTGCTCTCATAATTGATCTCCAAAGAGCAGTGCTTTCTAGATTAATTCTCAGCTGGGTCTTGTCTCTTCATACTTCCCTTTTTTTTTTTTTTTTTTTTTTGAGACAGAGTCTTGTTATGTCGCCCAGGCTGGAGTGCAGTGGCACAATCTTGGCTCATGGCAATCTCAGCCTACCAAGTTCAAGCGATTCTCCTGCCTCAGCTTCCCAATTAGCTGGGATTACAGGCACGTGCCACCATGCCTTGCTAATTTTTGTATTTTTAGTAGAAATGGGGTTTCACCATGTTGACCAGGTTGGCCATGAACTCCTGGCCTCAGGTGATCTGCCTGCCTCAGCCTCCCAAAGTGTTGGGATTACAGGTGTAAGCCACGACACCCAGACTCTTTAAACTTCATTTCTAACATGCCAGGTCCTACCCTCTTCCTTGCTTACCCTGGCACCTGGATTTCCCTGATTTTGAACTGATTATTTGGCTCCTGATTCCTGGCCTTACTTTGTCTTTGTGGGTATTTGCTTGTTCTGTCTGTTTTAATTCAGCAAATATTTATTGAGGGCCTACTATGTGCCAGGCCCTATTTTAGGATCTAGGAATACAGCAGAAACAAAACAGACCAAAATCCCTATGTTTGTGGAAAGTAAGTGGGAAGAAAAAAAAGCAGGGAAGTGGGATAATGAGTATTGAGGAGTGAGTTACAAGTTTAACTAGGGTGGTCAGGGCATCCTCCCACTGAGAAGTTATCATTCAGGGCAGAGGAAAGAGCCAGTCAAAGGCCTTGAGGCAGGAGCATACCTGGAGTGTTTGGGAGCATCAAGGAGGCCAGGATGGCTACAGCAGAGAAAGTGCTAAGGAAGGCTCTCAAGGAGAGATCAGAAGAGTACAGGTGGTGATGAGGACATTGTTTAGGGTCCTGGAAGCCACTGTAAGAAAATTAGCATTTCCTATGAGTGATGGGGAGCCTCTGGAGCATTTTGGGGATCAGTCTGGCTTTGTGGAGATTCAGTCATCCAGCTTCCTACAGTCCAGTTTCAGGCTTGCCTTCACACTTTTTTTTGTTTGTTGTTTGGTTTTTATTCATGTCATTGTACCCAGAGAAAATGTTTCGGCTGGACCCTGCTTCAGTTCTACTTCTAATAACTATGCCTCAATTTAATTTATGTGTCACTTGGAAAGTAAATGAAGATGCTATTACTGATTCAATCATTGGTCAAATAAACATATAATTATAAACTTAGAAAAGTGCTATCAAGAAAAATTGCATGAGGGCATACCAAGGAATGCCAAGAATTGCTGGCAACCACCAGAAGCTGGGAGAGTTCAGGAATGATTCTTCCCTAGAGCCTTTGGAGAGAGTGTGGCCCTGCTAACACCTTGACTTCTAGCTCCAGAACTATGAGACAACAAATTTCTGTGGTTTTAAGTCCTTCCACACTCACACCCAGAAGTACATGATGTTTGGCAATGCATCATGGGGAAAGAGACTGGGTTAACAAGGCAGAGTCTGCTTGAGAAAGTACCTCGAAAAAAGGATTTTAATATTTTTTTAAGAGACAGGGTCTCATACCATCACCCAGGCTGGAGTGCAGTGGCATGATCATAGCTCACTGTAGCCTCAACCCCCTGGGTTCAAGCGATCCTCCCACCTCAGCTTCCCAAGTAGCTGGTAACCCAGGTGTGTGTCACCACCCCCAGCTAATTTATTAAAAACGAGGTTTGAAGGATGAGTAGGAGTTAGGTGTGAATGGGGTCAGAGGAATATGTTTTTGCATGTAGACCAGTATCTACAAAGGCCCCAGAGCTGAGAAAAGTGAGGTCAATTCCATTAAATGAAGAAAGGCCAGTGTGAGGTTGAAGCACCAGCGTGGGAAGAGAGGCAAGGATTGAGCATGGAGAGGTGACACCATGTAAACAATTGTGTTTTTAGCATTTGGCAGTGAATCTTTTAGCATTAAATCTGTGAATATGTTTCCTGACTGTGATCGTAAATTTTTTGTGTCAACTTGACTGGGCCATGGGGTGCTCCGCTATTTGGTCCAACTTGATTCTGGGTATGTCTGTGAGGGTGTTTCTGGATGTGATTAACATTTGAATTGTTAGAGTTAGTAAAGCAATGACCCTCCTCCAATATGAGTGGGCCTCCTCCAATCCAGTGAAGGCCTGATAGAATAAAAGGCTGAGTAAGAAAGGATGCTCTCTCTCTCTGTGTCTGTCTTTGGGCCAAGACATTGGTTGTTTTCTGCCCTTGACCTCAGGCTCAGGCTGGATGTATACCGTCAGCTCTCCTGGATTTGAACTTCTCAGCCTCCATAACTGTGTGAGTCAATTCATTATAATAAACAAATCTCTCTCTCTATCTCTATTTCTCTACATCTCTGTGTCCATACATCCTACTGGGTCTGTCTCTCTGGTGAACCCTGAGTAATCCTGACCAATTGACATAAGCAAACAGAGAGATTTTCAATCAAACCATATCAGTATCCTCTCACCCTACATTCAGGCTCTTCCCTTATCCAGACAGCACCTAGATTTTCCTTTGGGGAAACTACTTCTCCCTGCCTAGGGAATTTGTAGTAGTCAAGTACTTTGAATAGTATTGTGTTAGTCAATTTTGCTTTGCTGAAAAAGAATACCTGAGATTGGGTAATTTATAAAGAAAAGAGGTGTATTTGGCTCCTGGTTCTGCAGATTGTACAGGCATAACACCAGCAGCTGCTCAGCTTCTGGTGAGGCCTTAGGATGTTTTACTTGTGGCAGAAGGCTGATGGGGAGCAGGTGTGTCACATAGCAAGAAAGGGAACGAGAGAGAGGAGGAGGTACCAGTTTCCTTAAATAACCGGCTCTCATGTGAACTAATAGAGTGAAAACTCATTCATTACCTCAGGGCGGGCACCAAGTCATTCATGAGAGATCCACCCCTATAACCCAAACACCTCCCACCAGACTCCACCCCCGACACTAGGGATCACATTTCAATATGAGACTTGGAGAGAACAAATATCCAAACCATATCAAGTGTGGACTATGCCTCCAGCCGTAAGCATATGCTTTGATTGTCGAAGTCAATCAATATTTTTTGGAGGCTTCATAGTGGTCCCTAGTAATATCATCTCTTTTCTAACTAGATTCTGAACAATCAGTTGAAAGATAAACCAGGGTAATATGAAGGTCCCAAACAGCACTTTTATTGCCATAGAGGCCAGTTAGAGCACATGGTTCAAATCTGTTAAACAAGTAGACTCAACTCCAAATAATGCAGACCTAGGCACACAGTCATAGGCCATGATAGACTTTGATAGGTCCTGCTACATGAATTAACAGAAGAGAACTCCTCTTCTCTGGGAGAAGTTCCCCAAATGGAACGGCAGTTCTGCCTTTCCAAAAGAAAAAACAGAACTGTGTAGAGCATTCTCAGTTAATTTTCACAAAATTATCAATCAGATGGGTTGATACATCTTGCCAGAGCCGAGAGAGGCTAGAGTTACACTAATTGAGACAACTTTAGGCATGAGAAAGAAGCACTCTTCATAAAATATGCTATTTCATATTTTATGCTATTTCACTGAAAATATGCTATTTCACAGTGATTGGTTCAGAGATAAGTAGTAACTCAGGTCTAAGCCCATAGAAATTCCCTATCCTGGCTGGGTACAGTGACTCATACCTGTAATCCTAGCACTTTGGGAGGCCAAGGTAGGAGAAACACTTGAGCCCAGGAGTTCAAGACCAGACTGGGCAACATAGTGAGACAATCTCTACCAAAAGTTTAAAAATTATCTGGATGTGGTGGCACCTGCCTGTAGTCCCAGCTACTCAGGAGGCTGAGGAGGGAGGATCATTTAAGCCAGGCAGGCCAAGGCTACAGCACGCTGTGATTGTACCACTGTACTCTAGCCTGGGTGATAGAGTGAGACCCTGTTAAGAGAAGAAAAAAAAAAAAGAAGAAAGGAAGGAAGGAAGGAAGGAAGGAAGGAAGGAAGGAAGGAAGGAAGGAAGGAAGGAAGAAAGAAAGAAAGAAAGAAAGAAAGAAAGAAAGAAAGAAAGAAAGAAAGAAAGAAAGAAAGAAAGAAAGAAAGAAAGAAAAAGAGAGAGAGAGGGAGGGAGGGAGAGAGGGAGGGGGAGGGAGGGAGGGAGGAAGGAAGGAAGGAAGGAAGGAAGGAAGGAAGGAAGGAAGGAAGGAAGGAAGGAAGGAGCCGGGCATGGTGGCTCATACCTGTAATCCCAGCACTTCGGGAGGCCAATGTGGGCGGATCATCTGAGGTGGGGGTTTGAGATCAGCCTGACCAACATGGAGAAACCCCGTCTCTATGAAAAGTACAAAATTGGCTGGGCGTGGTGGTGCATGCCTGTAATCCCAGCTTTTTGGGAGGCTGAGGCAGAAGAATCGCCTGAACCTGGGAGGCGGAGGTTGTGGTGAGCCGAGATCACACCATTGCATTCCAGCCTGGGTAACAAGAGTGAAACTCTGTCAAGAAAGAAAGAAAGAAAGAAAGAAAGAAAGAAAGAAAGAAAGAAAGAAAGAAAGAAAGAAAGAAAGAAAGAAAGAAAGAAAGAAAGAAAGAAAGAAAGAAAGAAAGAAAGAAAGAAAGAAAGAAAGAAAGAAAGAAAGAAAGAAAGAAAGAAAGAAAGAAAGAAAGAAAGAAAGAAAGAAAGAAAGAAAAGAAGAAAAGAAAGGAAGGAAGGAAGGAAGGAAGAAAGAAAGAAAAGAAAGAAAGAAAGAAAGAAAAGAAAGAAAGAAGGAAGGAAGGAAGGAAGGAAGGAAGGAAGGAAGGAAGGAAGGAAGGAAGGAAGGAAGGAAGGAAGGAAGAAGAAAGAAAGAAGAAAGAAAGAAAGAAAGAAAGAAAGAAAGAAAGAGAAAGAAAGAAAGAAAGAAAGAAAGAAAGAAAGAAAGAAAGAAAGAAAGAAAGAAAGAAAGAAAGGAAGGAAGGAAGGAAGGAAGGAAGGAAGGAAGGAAGGAAGGAAGGAAGGAAGGAAGGAAGGAAGGAGGGAGGGAGGGAGGGAGAGAGAGAGAGAGAAGGAAGGAAGGAAGGAAGGAGTAAGGAAGAAAGAAAAAAAGAAAGAAAGATAGAAAGAGAGAGAGAAAGGAGGGAGGGAGGGAGGGCGCGGAGGGAAGTAGGGAAGGAGGGAAGGAAGGAATTCCCTAGCCTCAGAATTGGTCCAGATTGCCCCAATCAGAATGAAGTGCAAGTGTTTGATAATAGAAAGGGGCCTTTGGAGAGAAGACTTCCTGTTGTAAACACTTTGTTTCCATGAGGTAAGTTAGCCTGAGGAGGAAGCTGACTTGTGGAGGAGAGCAGAGCTGTGAAAAAAAAGGGAAATACAGAGTTGGAGTCCTGATCAAAACATGCCTGACATGTTCCTTGGGTTTTTTTTAGTTACATGAACCAATAAATGTTCTTTACCATTTAACCCAGTTTAAATTAGGTTTTCTTTGACTATAACCAAATTTATTCCAATAGATACACTTATACTTCATCTGTTTTAAAACTAGACTCAAATCTCATCACCTCTAAGAATGTTTCTATAATCGATCCTATGTACCTTTAGATTGCACTTGCCTGGGGCTGAGAGTTCTGGGTTACCTAGTGTATACTGTAATTTTTTTGGTAATATTATCGCTTATTATTAGTGTTTTCATGGTATATATTTTCCCTTTTTTTCTTTCAGTCTGTGCCCTTAGAATTTCTTGTGAACAGCATATAGTTGAGTCTTGCTTTTGTTAAAATCTAGTTTGATAATTTCCACTGTCATGTTATTCCATTTACATTACATTAGTTATAGATATGATTGGTTTAATGATCCCTATCTGTTCTTTGTTATTCCTTTCTTGCTTGTTTATAAATTAAGTTGAGAAGAAGGAGGAGAAGAAGAGGAGGAAGAGGAAGAGGAGGAAGAGGAGAAAGAATAGGAAGAGGAAGAAGAAGAGGAAGAAGAAGAAGAAGACAGTGGCAGTGGCAGCTGGGTATGGCTGCTTATGTCTGTAATCCCAGCACTTTGGGAGGCTGAGGTTGAAGGATTGTTTGAGACAAGAGTTTGAGACCAGCCTGGTCAATACAGCAAGATCCTGTCTCTATTAAAAAAAAAAAAGTTGGCCAGGTGCGGTGGCTCACACCTGTAATCCCAGCACTTTGGGAGGCCAAGGCAGGCAGATCATGAGGTCAGGAGATGGAGACCATCCTGGCTAACACAGTGAAACCCTGTCTGTACTAAAAATTACCAAAAAAAAATATTAGTCGGGTTTGGTGGCAGGTGCCTGTAGTCCCAGCTATTTGGGAGGCTGAGGCAGAAGAATGGTGTGAACCCAGGAGGTGGAGCTTGCAGTGAGCCGAGATCTCTCCACTGCACTCCAGCCTGGGCAACAATGTGAGACTCCATCTCAAAAAAAAAAAAAAAGTTAAAAAGAAGTAAAAATTAAGGATTATTCACTATTCTGAATATATCAGTATTATATGTTATATTATACATTATATAAGGGTTATTCAGTATTCATACATATATAAAAGAGATGGGGTTTCACTTTGTTGCCCAGGCTAGTCTCAAACCCCTTGTTTCAAGTGATCTGCCTACCTCAGCCTCCCAAAGTGCTGGAATTATAGACATGAGCCACTGTGCCCAGCCAGTATTCTATTTTATCTTACCTATTGTTTTTCTAGTAATATCTCTCAGTATTTTTTTAGTGGTTACTAAAGATTACAATATGTATCCTTAACTTTTCCTTATTTTATCATTTCATAAACAATATAATAAACTTACTACAGTATAATTTTATTACCCTTCTGCTATTGTGCAAATGTCATGTATTTTTTCATTATCAATTATTTTGCTATTCTATTTGCTTTAAATGGTCAATAGTCTTCTAAAGAAAGTTTCTAAAGAGTACCTTATGTTTTTTCACATCTTTGCCCATTCTGGTGGCCTTCACAGATTCCTGGAAAAAAACTTCCTTGAGTGTTACTCATAATGCTGGGCTTCAAGTGACAATTTTTTTCTGTTTCTGTTTTTATTTAGCTTTCATTTTTAAAGGGTGCATTTAAAGGTATAGATTTCTAGGTTGACAGGTTTTTTTGTTTGTTTGTTTGTTTTTTCCAGATGTCATTCCATCGTTTCCTGGCTTCAATTTTTTTCTCTTAAGAAGTTAACCAACATTCTTATTTTTCTATTCATAAGCAAATAGATCCTTTCCCCTACCCTGGCTTCTTTTAAAATATCTCTAGGTATAGCTTTTTTTTTTTTTTTAATCTAGCTTAGTGTTCACTGTGATTATTGGATACATGGGTTCATATCTTTCATCAATTTTAGAAAATTCTTGGCCACTATCTTTTTAAATATTTCTTTTGCCCCAGTTTCTCCTCTGTTCCTGGATTCCAATTACCTATATGCTAGATCTATGGCTTCAATGTGTCCTCCAGAGTTAATGTGTTGAAAACTTAATCCTTGACTGGGCACAGTGGCTCATGCCTGTAATCCCAGCACTTTAGGAGGCCAAGGTGGATGGATCACAAGGTCAGGAGTTTGAGACTAGACTGGCCAACATAGTGAAACCCCGTCTCTATTAAAAATACAAAAATTAGCTAGGTGTGGTGGCACACGCGTAGCCCCAACTACTTAGGAGGCTGAGGCAGGAGAATCACTTGAACTGGGAGGCGGAGGTTGCAGTGAGCCAAGACTGTGCCATTGCGCTCCAGCCTGAGTGACAGAGTGAGACTGTCTCAAAAAGAAAAAAGAAAACTTAATCCTCAATGCAATAATGTTGAGAGGCGGAGTATTTAAGAAGTGATTAAGTCACAAGGGCAGAGCCCTTACGAATGTACTAATATCATGATCATGGGAGTGGGTTTATTATAGTGAGAGTTAGTTTGTGAGGAAATCAATTTTAGCCCTCTCGCTCTCTGTCATTCTCATGTATACACTACTCTCTTGCCCCTCCACCTTCTGTCATGAAATAATGCAGCAAGAAGGCCCTCAACTGATGCAAGCCTTTCAACCTTGGACTTCCCAGACTTCAAAAATGTAAGAAATAAATCTCTGTTCTTTATACATTATGTAGTCATGGGTACTCTGTTATAGCAGCATAAAACAGACTAAAAGACAACTCAGTTGCCTAATATTGACTTTTACATCTCTGATTCTTTGTTCCCTGTTTTTGTTTTCCTCATTATTTCATTCTCTCTTCAAATTTGAATAATTTTTACTGACCTATCTCACAGTTCACTTATTCTTTTTTCTGCTGTATTGATTTTTTATTAAACTTATCCAATCAATACTACATTTTAGATATTGTTATTTTTTCGTTCATTTTCTTATTTTAGCTGAGATTCTCTATCTCTTTACTTGTTTTACTTGTCTTTTTATCTAAGTTCTTTAACATATTTGTAATAGTTATTTGAAAATTTTTGTCTGCTAATTCTAACACTAGGGTTACCTATGAGTCTGCTTTTTATTGAGTATTTTTTCTTTTCATTAGGGGTCATATTTCCCCCCCTTTTTACATATTTTGCATTTCTTGTTTTAGACTTCTGTGCGTATATGAGTATTTATAAATAATATTCACCACCAGCACCCTAGGCCGCCCCTGCCCCAAGATGATTCCCTTTCCTCCATCAGGAAGCTGGGTTTGGTTGGGGGTAATTTCTTCAGTCTAATCAGAACTTGGGGTTGCCACTTTAGTTGATTTCAGTTCGATCCACTTCTGGTATTGGATGTCTTAAGCATGATCAGTTTCTTTTCTCTGATAGGGCTTTGAAATTTTAACATCATGAGGTCCCTATGCTTTCCAGCCCAGTCATCAGTTTCTTGTTTCATGAGAGTCAAGCACGTAATTTTAACAAGTAAAGTCAGCCGGGTAGGGACTATTGTGATCTGGAGGGCAGGGGGAACCGTAAATCAACTCTATTCTATTGACACTATTCAAGAATTTGAGTCCTGGTTGTCAGATTTGTCTTTTCTTTTCTAAAAGAATCCTGAAATTCAGATCCTTATGTGAATTTCCCATTATTTCATGTTGGCTAATCATTTAAAAATCTTTCAAAGCACAGCTCAGGCCTGACAAAATATATCTTTTTCCTTAATTCAGTCCATGGACCACTAGTTCTCGGTCTCCAATGTCATTCAACTTCTTCATATTAGGTAATAAGACCCAAAAAGTGCTTAACCTAACTTAGCTCAGAAAAGACAGCTTACAAAAAATTAGCCAGGCATGGTGGTGCACACCTGTAATCCCAGCTACTTGGGAGGCTGAGGCATGAGAATCGCTTGAACCTGGGAGGCAGAGGTTGTGGTGAGCCGAGATCATGCCACTGCACTCCAGGAGCCTGTGCAACAGAGCAAGACTCTGTATCAAAATAAATAAATAAATTAATTAATTAAAAAATAAATAAATAAAAAGAAAAGAGGACTTCCTGAAGCTAAGAAAAATCAGTTCTTGAAAGTTAATACAATTTTAAATTTGATTGCCAGTTTGTTATAAGACGTTTTAATCAGAGATTTTGCAAAAGTTAGAAAGGACTAGGATCATGCCTGTAATCAGAGCACTTTGGCAGCCTGAGGCGGGTGGATCACTTGAGGTCAGGAGTTTGAAACAAGCCTGGCTAACATGGTAAAACCCCGTCTCTACTAAAAATACAAAAAAATTATCCAGGCGTGGTATCCATTACAGGTGGCACCTGTAATCACAGCTCATTGGAAAGCTGAGGCAGGAGAATTGCTTGAATCTGGGAGGCAGAGGTTGCAGTGAGCCGAGATTGTGCCACTGCACTCCAGCCTGGTTGACAGAGAGTGAGATGCCATCTCAAAAAAAAAAAAAAAAAAAAAAAAAAAAAAGAAAGAAAAAATAAAGAAAGAAAAGAAAGTATAAAAACCATTCATCCAGTGGAATGAGACATGGTGGATTAACTCTAGAGGACAGTTATGTCTAAGTTAGATTTTCCACTGCAAAGACAGATGTATTAGTATTATCTCCAGATAACTGAGGAAATAGACAAATAAAACAACTCAAACATACAAGTTCTAATGTTTTTATCACACAAACATATACCAATTTTGCCCTGTATTCTTGGAGAAACACAAGTATTTTCTCCCTACAACTTGCTTCTGTAGCAATAGGATCTGCCAGAGAATACAGCTATGAGTATGTTTTCCAGGAAAAATTTGTTGTATTTTAAATTGATGATTTTTTCATCTTTTCATATGAAAGTCTTATTTGCTATTTATAGAGGCCTATTTGTTTTAGCTGCCTACCTGGTTGGAGTGACAAAGAACCAGGTTTTCTTGCTGAAAACTGAACCAAACCATTTTAATACTCCTGCTTCCCTAGACAATCTTTTTCTAAATAAACTTAATCATTGGTGCTGGGTGTTTTATTTTGTAATTGAAGCCTAAAATCATACCTTGTCTTATATTCCTCTTCACATCTATACATATACTCATCCTTTCCTACCTGCCACATGCACAGAACCACAAATTTACAACTGACTGAAATGAATATCTTTTATGATGTGTTTATTTTTCTCTCCAAGGTCTGCAAGAAAAACTGGCTAGAAGCCAGTGACCATTAATAACTCCTTTCTTGCCAAGTAGCTACTGGTATTTGCTCAAAACATATTCATAGCTTGCCACTCTAACAACTTGGAAAGTAGTTTAAAATCACTACCATCCTTTTCCATCCCACAGCAATTTTGCATTTCAATGCTTCACTGAACATTTCAGGAATAATCAACAGGACTCATATTTTCCTCTTAATTTGTAGGGTAGAACTTTGATTGGTAGGGATGTCAAGTCTTGGAAGCTTTGACTAAACCTCACTTCTTTCTCCTTCTCCTCAATGTGGGCATCCCTAAGATTCTGTCCTTTTCTTGCTCTTAATTTTCTTCCTCAGAGCTCTCACCTCTCCCATGGGATCAATGATTCCTTTCATAAAGATGGTTGGTAGAACTAACATCTTATTATGTTTGTGTTCTTATATGTAACACTGTGTATTTTTTATATAGCATAAAATGTACTATTTTAGCCATTTTAAGCATATATTTCAGTGACTTTTTTTTGTAAACATCACCACCATCACCCATCTCCAGAACTTTATTATATTCTCAAACTGAAACTCCATCCCATTAAACAGTAACTCCCCATTCCTTCCTTCTCCAAGCCCCTGGTATCCACCATTCTACTTTTTGTCTCTATAAATGTATTTTATTTTATTTATTTACTTTTTTTTGAGATAAGATCTCACTCTGTCGCCCAGGCTGGAGGGCAGTGGTGTGATCTCAGCTCCCTGCAACTTCTGCCTCCTGGATTCAAGCGATTCTCCTGCCTCAGCCTCCCAAGTAGTTGGGATTACAGATGGGTGCCATCACAGCTGGCTAACTTTTGTATTTTTATTTTATTTATTTATTTATTTTTGAGACGGTGTCTCACTCTGTCGCCCAAGTTGGAGTGGAGTGGCATGATCTCAGCTCACTGCAACCTCCGCCTTCCAAGTTAAGCGATTCTCCTGCCTCAGCCTCCAGAGTAGTTGGGATTACAGGCACCTGCCAACACGCCCTGCTAATTTTTGTATTTTTAGTAGAGATGGGGTTTCACCATGTTGGTCAGGCGGATCTTGAACTCCTGACCTCAAGTGATCTGCACGCCTCAGCCTCCTGAAGTGCTGGGATTACAGGTGTGAGCCACTGTGCCTGGCCAAAGTATATTTTCTAACATCTCATATAAAGACTTCTGTTCTAAGCTCCATCTCCACATTTCCAGCTGTAGTGGATACTTTTCTTAGTTGTGCGATGGCTGATCAATCCTTCTGTATGAAACCCCTACTCCTCAGTAATTCAGGCTTAAGAAATACAAAGTAGCTTTCACTTTTCATCTCTTTCATTGTCATTATTCCAACTTAGACTCTCAATATTTTTACCTCTACCTCCAGTTCATACTGTTCTGTCTTGCTAAACTAAACTTCTTAAAATATCTTCTGGCACTTCCCTTTCAAATACCCTCTAGTTTATTAAATAATTTCTAAAATTCTTAGCTAAATGTCAGAGGCCCTCTTGATTTATTCCTTACTCTCTTAGTTTGTTTGGAATACTATAACAAAATATCTTAGACTGGGTAAATTATAAATAAGAGACATGTATTTCTCCACCATTCCAAAGGCTGGGAAGTCCCAGATCAAGGCACTAGAGGATTTGAGTCTGGTGGTTCGTAGATGACATCTCTTGCTGTGTCCTCACACAGTGGAAGGGGCAAACTCTGTGTCCTCACATGGCAGAAGGGCAGAAGTGGGGACAAATGCTGTGCCATCACATGGCAGAAGAGATGGAAAGGCCAGGAAGCTCTCTAATGGACTCTTTTTAAAGGCCATTATTAATTCCATTCTTTGAGAGTTAATCACTTTCCCAAATGCCCCACCTCTTAATACCACCACAATGAGGATTAATTTTTTTTTTTTTTTAAGCTGGAGTTTCACTCTTGTTGCCCAGGCTGGAGTACAATGGCACGATCTCAGCTCATTGCAACCTCTGCTTCCCGTTTCAAGCGATTCTCTTACCTCAGCCTCCTGAGTAGCTGGGATTACAGGCATGTGCCACCACGCCTGGCTAATTTTTGTATTTTTAGTAGAGACAGGGGTCTCACCATGTTGGCCAAGCTGGTCATGAAGTCCTGACCTCAAATGATCCGCCTTCCTCAGGCTGCAAAAGTGTTGGGATTACAGGTGTGAGCCACTGCACCCAGCCAAAGATTACATTTTGACATTAATTTTGGAGGGATACAAATATTCAAATGACAGCACTAGCCAACATTTTTAGTTTCCATATCAGTTGATTAATCTCAACAGAGTCAACCATCCACTCCTCTCTATCTGTATCTATTAAAATCATTAGATGCCTTGTGTTTTCCTGCCTGAATATCTTGGCAATGCCATTTTTTTTTTTTTTTTTTTTTTTTTGAGACGGAGTCTTGCTCTGTCACCCGGGTTGGAGTGCAGTGGCCAGATTTCAGCTCACTGCAAGCTCCGCCTCCCGGGTTTACACCATTCTCCTGCCTCAGCCTCCCCAGTAGCTGGGACTACAGGTGCCCGCCACCTCGCCCGGCTAGTTTTTTTTGTATTTTTTAGTAGAGACGGGGTTTCACCGTGTTATCCAGGATGGTCTCGATCTCCTGAACTCGTGATCCACCTGTCTCGGCCTCCCAAAGTGCTGGGATTACAGGCTTGAGCCACCGCACCCGGCAACAATGCCATTTTCTATATCTGGACAGCCTTTCTTTCTCTCTTCACTATCTCCTTCTACACATCTTCCTGTGGATTGCAGCACATACTGATGTTTCTCTTTTCTCTCTTTAGTAATTATTGTAAATCTCTCTTTTACTTCTTAGCAAATAACTGTCTTGGAATTATTTTTCCACTTTTCTATGTCTTAGTTTCCAGCTAGATTGTATATTCCTGGAGTCAGGGACTGTGTCATTTACTTATTCATGCCAGTGACTGAGTACCTCTGTAATGTTTTGGGCCCTGTGCTGGGGTTACACATTGGTTCGTAGTGTGCTGACTGCTTTTCAGTTGCTCACATTTTAGTGGGGATGTAGACACAAAGGCAAATCATTGCATTTCAATATGATAATGGCTTTAGAGGAGCCACAGATGGAAAAAGAATAGCTAACCTTACCTAGGGGAACTGAAAAGGGCTTATACTTGACATTTCCACATTGACCAATGACCCACTAAAGAATCACATAAATTCCTTGTAGGTGATAACTCATGATTTTCACAATTGAGTTTTCTGTCACTCTAGAGAAGCCATTAGTCTTTTCATGCATTTGTCTGAAGTATTCACATGTGTGGATGTTTTTAAACTACTGATTGTTAGGAAAACTTGTCAGGCCCTAATGAATTAGAATGTTTTCTCACAATTCAAATTTACAATGGGTACATATAGACCCCTACCTTGAAGCCGGTGTCCCAGAAGTCAGGAAATTGCTGCAGTACATGGTCCATGGTCTACTTCCCAAGGCCTGGATGATTGGTGAAGGCTGAATGTCTGGAGAGTAAAGTGATAATATTTAAGGCCAGGCACAGTGGTTCATGCCTATAATCCTAGCACTTTGGGTGATTCTCTTGAGCCCAGGAGTTCAAGACCAGCCAGGGCAACATGGTGAAACCTCATCTCTACAAAAAATATGCACACACACAAAATAGCCAGGCATGGTGGCATGTGACTGTGATCCTAGCTACTTGGGAGGTTAAGGTGGGAGGATTGCTTGAAGCCAGGAGTTGGAGGCTGCAGTGAGCTATGATTGTTCCACTGCACTCCAGCCTGAGTGACAGAAAGAGATCCTGTCTCAAAAAATAAAAATAAATAAATCTAATAAAATAAAAAGAGGTTACTATTCAGGTAACACCCAGTGCTCAAAAGAAAAGATAGTAAAACTTTTAAAGATTATGTTATTTTTGATGGGGGGACATATCTTAGTGCATTCCTGCCGCTATAATAAAATGCCACAGACTGAGTAATTATAAATATTAGAAATTTATTTCTTCTAGTTGTGGAGATTGGGGAGTCCAAGTTCAAGGCTCAGACACATTTGGTGTCTGGTGGAGACCCACTGTCTGTTTCCAAGACCACACCTTGTCGCTATATCCTCCAGAGGGGATGAATGCTGTGCTCTTACCTGGTGGAAAGGATTGTAGGACAAAAGAGACTAAGATGCTGTCTTCAACCTTTTTTATAAGAACACTAATCTCATTCCTAATGACGGAGCGCTTATGACTTCATTGCTTCCCCAAAGGCCCCCACCTCTTACTATTCTCACATTGCGTATTAGGTTCCATCATGAATTTTGGAGAAAACACACATTCAAATCATAGCCAAGTGGGAATCTTATAAACAGTTATTTTCATTTATCTTCCCTTCTCATAAGGTCCATACCTCAAAGCCTGCTGGATATCGCTGATTTCACGTGTTAAAGAAGGCAAACCGTTTCCTGCCTCTGAGAACTTTTGCCTGGAGTTCAGTTAATTAGGAAAGGGGAAAAACTAGTGTTGAGACTCTGCCCCTAATGGGATGACATCCTAGCTCTTTAATGCTGCATCTATGATGTTCGTCACCTGTACATCCAGTTAAATGAGATCATTTATTGCTTTATTCAACAGTTACTTGTTGAAGGTCTATTGTCTGCCAGAGGCTCAGAGTAAATCACTATTAGTCCGTTTGTGCTGCTATAACAAAACATCCAAAACTGGGTAATTTATAAACAACAGAAATTTATTTCTTACAGTTCTAGAGGCTGAGAAGTCCAAGATTAAGGTGCTGGCAGGGTCAGTGCCTGGCAAGGGCTGCTCTCTGCTGTAGCATGGTGCCTTGTTGCCGTATCTTCCAGAGGGGGTGAATATCATGTCTGCACATGGTGGAAGGACAAAAAAGGGGCTCTGGAACTCACTTGAGCTTTTTTGTTTTTATTTATTTACTTATTTATCTTTTATTTTATTTATTTATTTATTTATTTATTTATTTATTTATTTATCTATTTATTTTTGAGATGGAGTCTCTCTGTGTCATCGCCCAGGCTTGAGGGCAGTGGCGCGATCTCGGCTCACTGCAAGCTCCGCCTCTCGGGTTCACGCCATTCTCCTGCCTCAGCCTCCTGAGTAACTGGAACTACAGGTGCCCGCACCACGCCTGGCTAATTTTTTTTTGTATTTTTTTGGTAGAGATGGGGTTTCACCGTGTTAGCCAGGATGGTTTCGATCTCCTGACCTCGTGATCCGCCTGCCTCGGCCTCCCAAAGTGCTGGGATTACAGGCGTGAGCCACCACGCCCAGCTTCACTTGAGCTTTTTTTATAAGGAGATTTATCCTATTCAAAGAGTCCTCATGACCTAATCACCTCCCCAAAGCCCCACCTCTTTTTTCTTTCTTTCTTTTTTTTTTTTTTTTTTGAGACAGGGTCTCACTCTGTCAACCAGGCTGGAATGCAGTGGCATGATCGTGGCTCACCGCAATCTCAAACACAAACAATCCTCTTACCTCAGTTTCCTAAGTAGCTGAGACTACAGATGTGCACCATTATACCTGGCTAATTTAAAAAAATTTTTTTTTGTAGAGATGGGGAGTCTCACCATGTTGCCCAGGCTGGTCTTGAACTCCTGGGCTCAAGCAATCCTTCCACCTTGGCCTCCCAAAAAATGCTGGAATTACCGGCATGTGCCACCAAGCCTGGCCCAAGCTTGTTGTTATCATCACCTTAGGGGTTAAGTTCCAACATGAATTTTGGAGGGACACATACATTCAAACCATAGCAATCACAGAAATGGTGTTTACCTTTTTGGAGCTGATAATCTAGTGGAGGACACAGATAAAATAGTCACAAACAAGAATTAATTAGGAACAGTGATAGGCTTTATCAAGGAAGCGCAAATGTCAGCAACAGAGAAAAATTAGGTAGGACTCTCTGTGTTTGCTCAGAGAAGTGTATTCCAAGGAGGTGACATTTAAGTTGGCAGAAAGATGAGGAAAAGCCAGGTGGCCTTAGAGTAGAGGGAGTGTCCCAGGAAAGAGAGAAGTGTGTGTATGAGAGGGTCCCAGGATGGGGGGACAGGGAGAGAGGAGGGCTGGAGAGCACTAATCCCATATAACTGGCAGGGATATGACATGGGAGTTAAAGAGTACAGATAAGGAACCAGACTTCCCGGGTTCAAGTCTCCATTCTCCCTCTGCTAACACTGTGATTTCATGTAAGTTTCGGGTTCCATTCCTCAGTTTTCTCACCTATAAAATGGAGGTTAAACATAATACTTGTCTCATAGGGTTTCAGGAGAAGCCATAAACCCACATTTTTACATGAACTCTCAATTTTTAAATTTTTAAATTTTGGTCACTTATTTTGGAAAGATTTTGTTTTTTTAAATGAGGAAATTGGCCAGGCCCAGTGGCTCATGCCTATAATCTCAGCACTTTGGGAGGCAGAGGCTGGTGGATCCCTTGAGTTCAAGAGTTCAAGATTAGCCTGAGTGGCCAGGCACAGTGGCTCAGGCCTGTAAGCCTTTGGGAAGCTAAGGTGGGCAGATCATGAGGTCAGGACCCGCCTGGCCAGCATGGTGAAACCCCATCTCTACTAAAGATACAAAAAATTAGCCGGGCATGGTGGCATGCACCTGTAATCCCAGCTACTCGGGAGGCTTGAACCCGGGGCAACACGGCAAGACTCCGTCTCAAAAAAAAAAAAAAAAAGAAAATTAGCCTGGGTGACATGGCGAAATCCCGTCTCTACAAAAAATACAGAAATTAGCCAGGTGTGGTGGCATGTGCCTGTGGCCGCAGCTACTTGGGAGGATGAGGTGGGAGGATTGCTTGAGCTGGAAAGGTTGAGGCTGCAGTAAGCTATGATGGTGCCACTGCACTCAACCTGGGTAACAGAGTGAGACCCTGCCTTGAAAAAAACAAAAACAAAAACAAAAAAACCTAAACTGGGTATTTAACTCCATTTGTGAACTCCTTATGACATGGGAGTCACTAGTTTACAGTCTTTTATTTGGGGCCTCATATGGCACATAGTTTGGACTTTTCCCCTCAAGTTTTATGAGAATTCATTGAGGTGACATAGTCTGACCTATGTTTTAAAGATGATGTGACTGCAGACCAGAAAGTGGATTAGAGCGGGCAACGGGGAAGCAGTAAGACTGTTAAGACTTGGATGCAATTTCTAGAATGACCCTAGAATGCTTTAATGACCCAGTTCAGCTGTTTAGTTACTTCCTTTTCTTTGCTGCCACCCCCAAATTCCCATTAGTCCAGAGTCATTCTGAGACTTTCTTAAGGCTTCATCCATTTACATTTGGAAGCCCCTGCCCATATTATCTATGTATTTGTTCATTCATCCATTCATTCAACAGACACTTATTATTTTTCTCTGTGCCAGGTACTGTTCTAAGCACTTCACATTTACTTCTCACAGTCTTCTAGAGGTAAGTACTACTATTATCCCTTTTTTTTTTTTTTCTTTCTGAGACAGAGTCTTACTCTGTCACCCAGGCTGGAGTGCAGTGGCACAATATCAGCTCATTACAACCACTACCTCCCAGGTTCAAGTGATTCTCCTGCCTTAGCCTCCCGAGCAGTGGGGACTGCAGGCATGTGCCATCATTCCAGGCTAATTTTTGTATTTTTAGTAAAGATGAGGTTTCACTATGTTGTCCAGGCTGGTCTTGAACTCCTGACCTCGTGATTCGCCCGCCTCGGCCTCCCAAAGTGCTGGGGTTACAGGCGTGAACCACCACGCCAGGCCTATTATCCCATTTTACAGGTGTCTTGTCCCAGTCAACACTACTAGAATGAGGAAGAGCTTTTAACTGGGCAGTGTGACTCCAGAGTCTGATTAGAGTTTGCCTTTCATTGTGATCTTTTGCTGCCACGGCATCCTGCATTAAATAAAAGTACACATAAGTCTGTTAGGGAAAAATGGTGGGGATTGCTATGACTTTGCCTTTGAAAATATTTATTCCTGAATCTTACTAAATTTATGGCAGACCTTGAGCTTCTCAACAATCACCATGCATAATACGATTTCTCAACAATTCACCATGCATAATACAAAAATCTTGCAATTCAAAAAATCTAACCTACAACTGATTTTCAAATGTAGTGAAATGTTTATGAACACTAATTAACAGTATGCTGCATGAAGTGGCTCACGCCTATAATCCCAACACTTTGAGAGGCCAAGGCAAGAGAATTGCTTGAGCTCAGGAGTTCAAGACCTGCCTGCACAACATAGCAAGACTTTGTTCTCTACAAAAAAATTAAAAAATTAGCCAGATGTGGTGGCATGCACCTGTAGTTCTAGCTACCAGGGAAGCTGAGGTGGGAAGATTGCTTGAACTCGGGAGGTGGAGGCTGCCGTGAGCTGTGATTGTACCACTGCACTGCATCCTGGGTGACAGAGTGAGACCCTGTCTCTTAAAAAAATAAAAATAGGTCAGGCTCGGTGGCTTATGCCTGTAATCCTAGCACTTTGGGAGGCTGAGACAAGTGGATAACAAGATCAGGAGTTCGAGACCAGCCTGGTCAATATGGTGAAACCCCGTCTCTACTAAAAATACAAAACTTAGCCAGGCATGGTGGTGGGCGTCTGTAGTCCCAACTACTTGGGAGGCTGAGGCAGGAGAATCGCTTGAACCCAGGAGGCAGAGGTTGGGGTGAGCCAAGATTGCGCCACTGCACTCCAGCCTGGGCAACAGAGTGAGACTCTGTCTCTAAATAAATAAATAAATAAAAATTAATAGTGGCCGGGTGTGGTGGCTCACACCTGTAATCCCAGCACTTTGGGGGGTCAAGGAGGGTGGATCACCTGAGGTCAGGAGTTCGAGACCAGCTTGGCCAACATGGAGAAACCCTTTCTCTACTAAAAATACAAAAATTAGCCGGACGAGGTGGTGGGTGCTTGTAATCTCAGCTACTCGGGAGGCTGAGGCAGGAGAATTGCTTGAACTGGGGAGACAGAGGTTGCAGTGAGCTGAGATTGTGCCACTGCACTCAGCCTGGGTGACAGAGCGAGACTCTGTCTCAAAAAATAAAAAATAAAATAAAATAAATTAATAAGTGCGTGACAGGGACATAATGCAATGTGTTGTAGACATTTAATTAACCATTTATTAATTTTGATTTTGCCAATTAAAATTTGTTTCCATGTCTTAAATTACTTCCATGAACCCTGGAACCCTTAAATATCTAAAGTCCTGACCTCAGTGGCCTGAGGGATGGGCTGGCCTCGTAGCACTCCCAGTCTCTATCCTCCACCTCTGATCCTTTCCTGTCTGTATCTGGGATCCTGGCCCCTACTGGTTCAGGCCCTACTGGCTGAAACCCTTCTGTAAATCCCTGCACAGAACTGAGCTCCTGCTACTTTGCTTTCCTCTTGCCAGTCCTGCCTTAGGGCACTGGAGTTTTGCCCTGCAGATCCAGGGACTGAGTTCCACATCCCCTGGCCTGCTCACCTGCCCTCTGTGTAGTTTCTGCCGCTGAATTCCCTCTCATTTAGCCTAAGTGGATTGGAAGTCACAGGAGCTGACCATTTCCGAACCAAGCCCTGAGAGCCAAATCTGTTGTGCTTCTTGGACATTGTGCCAGCCCAGTCAGCACCTCATTAGGCAGCTCTGTCGTGCCAGCCTCCATTCCACCCTGGAACTCAGGGTAGGTGATGGGTCCACTTTGTTGGTTTTTCTGCCTTTTCTCCCACTGTCTCTGATGGACCTTCTGGGTACTGAGTAGCACTTGCTTTACATCTGCTTATGTGATTATTTGATGATTTATGTCTTCCTTGTTATTCAGAAGTTCTGCAAAGGTGGGGCCCAACACTGATTTTGCACAGCATTGTATCCCAGAATCCAACAGTGCCAGGCACTTAGATGGTGCTCCGCATGTTTTTATCGAATAGATTAATGACACTGAGGTGCATTTTCTATTTACCCTTCCTGTTCTGTTCCCTTTTTTTCTCTCCCCTTTTTCATTTTTTCCTAGTTCCTCTAATCTCTTGGCTTCTTCAAATTCTTAATCTTTTTATCTGATAAAAGATGGTTCTCCTTTCCCTGTTCATGTATTTTGAATCAAGAGGCTCTTACTTCCCCCTTCCATCTTCATTTTCAAATGTGTGGTCATACAATGCTGTTCCAAATATATATATCTGGAAGACCAAGTTAAAGGCTCAGACAGATTTGGTGTCGTATAGGGACTCTGTCTCTGTTTTCCAAGATGTTGCTTGGAAACAGCAGCTTTGTTGCTACATCCTCCAGAGGGAATGAACACTATGTTCTCATGTGGTGGAAGTGATGGTAGACAAAAGAGACTAGGCTGCTCTCTTCAATTTTCTTTTGGGGGGAACAGAGTCTCCCTCCGTCACCCAGGCTAAAGTCTGAAGTGAAGTGGTGTGATCTTGGCTCACTGCAACCTCCGCCTCCCAGGTTCAAGAGATTCTCCTGCCTCAGCCTCCCAAGTAGCTGGGATTACAGGCGCCCGCCACCACACCGGGCTAATTTTTGTATTTTTAGTAGAGACAGGGTTTCACCATGTTGGCCAGGCTGGTCTCCAACTCCTGACCTCAAGTGATCCGCCTGCCTCCACCTCCCAAAGTGCTGAGACTACAGGTGCGAGCCACCGTGCCCAGCCACCATTTTTTCTTTTTAATAAGAACAATAATCCCATTCATAAGGATGGATATGGCCCGGTGCAGTGGTGCATACCTATAGTCCCAGCTACTCAGGAGGCTGAGGCAGAAGGATCATTTGAACCCAGTAGTTGGAGACCCAGCCTGAGCAACAAAGCAAGAACCTGTCTCAAAATAACAACACAAAGAACAAGCGGCAGCTTCAGCAAATGGAATTATAAGGTGGATGTATATACTCTCAAACACCATAACGTTGAAAAAAGAATCAGAGGAAAAAGAAAACTAAACTCTGTACTGGAAAAAAAGGCAGTAGGTAGTCTTTTTCAAATGTCTCGACATTCTAAGAAGACTCTCAACAGTTAATAAATATGTTTTTCTTTGGAAACTGCCTGTGAAATATTTTCACATTTAAGATTTGTTTTGGTTATTAAGCTTATGTAACATGCCAAGGCAGAAATTAAGTTAGAAAATTCTTGTCACAGTTGGATATGACAACAACCCATTAGTCTAGACCTTAAAATGAAACTATGTAATACAGTATTTTTTTTTTTTTTTTTTTTTTTTTTGAGACAGGGTCTTGCTCTGTCATCCAGGCTGGAGTGCAGCATGCAATGTCAGTTCACTGCAACCTCTGCCTCCTGGGCTCAAACCATCCTCTCACCTCAGCCTCCTGAGTAGCTGGGACTACAAGCGCATGCCACCACACCCAGCGAATTTTTTTTTTTTTTTATGTTTTGTTGACACAGGGTCTCGCTATATTGCCTGGGCTGTTTTCTAACTCCTGGGCTCAAATGATCCTCCTGCTTCGACCTCTCAAAGTGTTGTGATTACATGCGTGAGCCACCACGCTCCACCCATAATAAATATTTCTAATTTCTATGATGCTTGTCATCTGCAGCCCTCCAGTGACCAGCAAACACAAATAGTCCGATTTTCCTGTGGGTGAATACATTTCCTAACACCCGGTAGCCAAGCTTACTCTCATCCCCATGAGACAGGAAGGGAAGTACATGCTTAGATCAAGACACTTTCTATCTTGCAAGAAAAGAAATGGGTGCTAAAAGGTCAAGTGGCCTGACAGCATTTCCTAGAGAAATGCATGGGGTGTGGGGAACTCTGAGTAGAGCCCAGATTTTTCTTCTGCGAATCATTAGCTCTGAGGAATTAAGGGAAAGGTGAAATCAGTTTGTCCTATGTTGAAAAGTTTAGTAATCTTTCAACCCACATATCATACTGGACTATTTCCTACTTTTTTTTCTTTTCTTTTTTTCTTTTTTTTTTTTTTGAGACAGAGTTGAGCTCTTGTTGCCCAGGCTTGAGTGCAATGGCATGATATTGGCTCACCACAACTTCCGCCTCCCAGGTTCAAGCGATTCACCTGCCTCAGCCTCCCGAGTAGCTGGGATTACAGGCATGCGCCACCACACCTGGCTAATGTTTTGTATTTTCAGTAGAGACAGGGTTTCTCCATGTTGGTCAGGCTGGTTTCAAACTCCCGACCTCAGGTGATCCGCCCACCTCGGCCTCCCAAAGTGCTGAAATTACAGACGTGAGCCAATGCGCCAGGCCTTTCTTCTCTTCTTTTTTTTTTCTTTTCTTTTCGTTTCGTTTCTTTCTTTTCTTTTCTTTTCTTTTCTTTTCTTTTCTTTTCTTTTCTTTTCTTTTCTTTTCCTTCCTTTCCTTCCTTCCTTCCTTCCTTCCTTCCTTCCTTCCTTCCTTCCTTTCCTTCCTTCCTTCTTTCCTTCTTTCCTTCTTTCCTTCTTTCCTTCTTTCCTTCTTTCTTTCTTTCTTTCTTTCTTTCTTTCTTTCTTTCTTTCTTTCTTTCTTTCTTTCTTTCTTTCTTTCTTTCTTTTTTGAAACAGTCTCCCTTTGTCACCCAGGCCAGAGTACAGTGGTATGATCTCTGCTCATTGCAACCTCTGCCTCCTGGGTTCAAGAGATTCTCCTGCCTTGGCCTTCCGAGTAGCTGGGGCTACAGGCATGCACCACCACGCTGGCTAATTTTTTGTATTTTTAGTGGAAACAGGGTTTCACCATGTTAGCCAGACTGGTCTCAAACTCCTGACCTCAGGTGATCTGCCCCTCTCAGCCTCCTAAAGTGCTGGGATTACACGTGTGAGCCATGGCGCCCAGCCAGTTACCTACTCTTTTATACCATTAGGATATAAACCAACAGACTGGTTGATTTGGACATTTAGAACAGCTTTTCTGGTACTCAGTGTCTGTCAAAATATGGAGAAAACAATGTAACAGAATCAGTGGTCAGCTGAGTTTACTTGAGTCCCGGCCCTGCCTACAAGTTAGCTATGTGCTCTTTGGCGTATCTCACTGTCAGACTTCAGAAGAGGAAGGGAGGGAGAGAGAGAGAGTGACTGAGAGAATGAGAGGGAAGGAAGGAAGGAAGGAAGGAAGGAAGGAAGGAAGGAAGGAAGGAAGGAAGGAAGGAAGGAAGGAAGGAAGGGAGGGAGGGAGGGAGGGAGGGAGGGAGGGAGGGAGGGAGGGAGGGAGGGAGGGAGAAAAGAAAGAGAAGAAGAGATAAGGAAAGAAAGAGAGTGATGAAGGGAGAAAGGGAGAAAAGGAAGGAGGGAAGGAGGAAGAAAAGAAGGGGAGGGATGGAAAAAAGATGGAACAAAATGATTATGAAGTTGTATTTCAGTTGTAATAGTCAAAACCATGATTCTTTTTATTTCCTTTTCCTTTTTCTTCTTTACAACATGAGAACAACTTCACAAGAAAAAATGTGAAATCACAATTGATAGATACATATGGCTTTCTCCCATCTAGTTTTGGCAGGACATCCAATGATTCCTTTGTTCTAAAAAATTATTTAAAATCATAGATGATAAAAATAAATGGAAAAACATTCCATGCTCATGGATTGCAAGAATTAATATCATTTGAATGGCCATACTACCCAAAGCAATCTACAGATTCAACACTATTCCTATCAAACTACCAATGTCATTTTCACAGAATTAGAAAAAAACTAACCTAGAATTCTTTTTTTTTTTTTTTTTTTTTTTTTTTGAGACAGAGTCTCGCTCAGTGCAATGGTGTAATCTCAGCTCACTGCAACCTCCATCTCCCAGGCTCAAGCAATTCTTCTGCCTTAGCTTCCCAAGTAACTAGGATTATAGGCACCCACCAACATGCCCAGCTAATTTTTGTATTTTTAGTAAAGACAGAGTTTCACTATGTTGGCCAGGCTGGTCTCAAACTCCTGACCTCAGGTGATCCACCCACCTTGGTCTCTGAGGCTGAGGCACACTTACAGGTGTGAGCCACTGTGCCCAGCCCTAAAATTCATATGTAGCCAAAAAAGATAAAAGAAAAAAAAAGTTTGAATAGTTGCAGCAATCCTAAGCAAAAAGAACAAAGCCAGAGATATCACATTATCCAATTTCAAATTATACTATAAGGTTAAAAATAACCAAAACAGCATGAGACTGGTATAAAAACAGACACACAGACCAATGGAACAGAATGAAAACCCCAGAAATAAAGCTGCACAGCTACAACCATCTGATCTTTGATAACGTTGACAAAAACAACAATGGGGAGAGGATTCTCTATTTAATAAAATAAAAGGTGCTGGAATTACTGGCTAGCCATATGCAGAAGAATGAAACTGGATCCCTCCCTTTCACCATATACAAAAATTAACTCAAGATGGATTAAAAATTTAAGTGTAATACCTCAAACTATAAAAATCCCGGAAGAAAACCTAAGAAATACCATTCTGGACATTGGCCTTAGCAAAGAATTTTTGACTAAGTCCTCAAAAGCAATTGCAATAAAAAAAATTGACAAGTGGAGCCTAACTAAACTAAAAAGGTTTTGCACAGCAAAGAAACTATCAACAGACTAAACAGATAACCCACAGAATGGGAGAAAATTTTTGCAAACTATGCATTTGACAAAAGTATAATATCCAGAATCTGTGAGGAACTTAACAAGCAAAAACCAAATAACCCCATTAAAAAATGAGCAAAGAACATGAACAGATACTTCCCAGAAGAAGACATACAAGTGGCCAACAAACATATGAAAAAATGCTCAAAACTACTAATCTTCAGAGAAATGCAAATCAAAACCACAATAAGATACCATCTTATACCAGTTAGAGTGGGTACTATTAAAAAGACTAAAAATAACATGCTGGCTGGTTGCAGCGGCTCACCCCTGTAATCCTAGCACTCAGGGATCCACTCAGGTGGATCATCTGAGGTTAGGAGTTTGAAACCACCTGACCAACATGGAGAAACCACGTAAACACTAAAAATAACAAAATTAGCCAGGCGTGGTGGCACAGGCCTGTAATCCCAGCTACTAGGGAGGCTGAAGCAGGAGAATCGCTTGAATCAGGGAGGCAGAGGTTGTGGTGAGCTGACATCATGACATTGCACTCCAGCCTGGGCAACAGGAGCGAAACTCGGTCTCAAAAAATATAAAATAACAGATGCTGGAGAGGCTGTGGAGAAAAGGGAATGCTTATATACTGAAGGTGGGAATGTAAATTGGTTCAGCCTCTATGGAAAGCAGTTTGAAGATATCTCAAAGAACTAAAAACAGAACTACCATTCCATCCATTACAGATCTACCCAATCTCATTACTGGGTATAAACCCAAAAGAGAATAAATTGTTCTACCAAAAAGACACATGAACTTGTATATTCATTACAGCACTATTCACAATAGCAAAGACATGGAATCAACCTAGATACCTATCAGTAGTGGACTGGATAAAGAAAATGTGATACACATACAGCATGGAATACAACACAGCCATAAAAACGAATGAAATCGTGTCCTTTGTAGCAACATGGATGCAGATGGAGGCCCATGATCCTAAGGAAGTTAACACAGGAACAGAAAACCAAATACTGCCTGTTTTCACTTTAAATGGGAGCTAAACATTGGGTAGATAAGGACATAAAGATGGGAACAGTAGACACTGACAACTGCTACAAGAAGGAGAGACGGAGAGAGGCAAGGCCTGGAAAATGACCTATAGGAGACTATGCTCACTACCTGGGTGATGGGACCATCTGTACCCCAAACCTCAGTGTCATGCAATGTATCAAGTAAGAAACCTACACATGTATCCCCTGAACATAAAATAAAAGTTGAAAAAATTATTTGCGTTGCGTTTCCTCAAAAGAAAGAAGCAGTTGGCCGGGCGCGGTGGCTCAAGCCTATAATCCCAGCACTTTGGGAGGCCGAGACGGGTGGATCACGAGGTCAGGAGATCGAAACCATCCTGGCTAACACGGTGAAACCCCGTCTCTACTAAAAAATACAAAAAACTAGCCGGGCGATGTGGCGGACGCCTGTAGTCCCAGCTACTGGGGAGGCTGAGGCAGGAGAATGGCGTGAACCCGGGAGGCGGAGCTTGCAGTGAGCTGAGATCCGGCCACTGCACTCCAGCCTGGGCGACAGAGCGAGACTCCGTCTCAAAAAAAAAAAAAAAAAAAAAAAAAAAAAAGAAACGAAAGAAAGAAAGAAGCAGTTAACCAGTCTGGGTCATCGGAGAGTGCCTCTCCTACCCAGTGGAAGAAAATCCTTTTGCTCGGCTGGGGCACAATTGTTAGCTGACAGGTACAGAAACTGAAGGGGGCATCTGGACATTGCATTCTCTTATTTCATTCTTGCGCTTTGCCCATATTAACCAACTACCTAGACCTTCACTGCATACCACGTGGACTGTGAATGGCTGCCTTTCACTTGCTTTGTTGTTAAGTCATATTAATATATGTGTATCAAGTTTCTAGAAAATAATGTCTTTGCAGTATCGGGAATATGATGAAGTCAACGGCACTGTCCCTACCCTAGTGAGATTTGAATGGGCATAGAGAAATGTGCTCTTCCTCTTCAAGGCATGCAACTTGGCTTCCCCTTTCCTTCTCTTTGTTTGAATTCTTGTAGTTGCAAAGGCCAGAAAAACTCTTACTATTAATAAAATTTCCCATAGCAAAATGGGGAACTCTATTGGCTTTTAACACAGACCAGTTTGCACACGGCCGGATTTCGGGATTCAATTATGTCACTGAGTCAGGTCCATCTCTTGGCTAGAATTTCCCTCATGTACACTTTAGTCTCTGGAAGGTCCTTGTCAGAAAGGTGAAGGCCAGCAGAACGTCACCTAATCTTCACAACTTGCATCCAGCAACAACAACAAAAAATACCTCTTTTCTGGTCCCTTCAGCAATAGTTGTGGGATTGGTTCAGAGTGGGTCTGATTGGGTGGGTGCCATTCCTGAATCAGTCACTGTGGCTAAGGGAAGGGATGCTCCGATTGGTCTGGTCTTAGTTAGCAGTCAACAAAAGGAGCTGAGAATGTGGTTGACCCCACTCACTCAGCTACAGGGACTGACAATGGGCAGTGGGTTCCCAAGAGAAAGGAGGGACACCTATACTTAACTCCAAGAAGAGTGAATGAACACTGGCCAGGCTATGTGAACCAATATCCACATTATCCCATAACATGAATCTTCTGAATCTCTTCATTCAGAAGAATAAGGGAGACTAAGGAGGCAGAGGGATGATGAGATCAACCAGGTTGAGGCTGGATACTTGACCAACTTCAGTATCATTTTATCCTAAGGACTAACTGAACCAAGTACTAAGTAGACTGTCCACTTTTCTGTTTCTTTTCTGTTTATCTTTGTCATATCACAAGTTAGAATTCTTACAAATCCTTAAGAAAGCTGCTCCTTACAATGTACACAGGGTTTTGCTATATTATTGTTTAAATGTTGAAAAGGGTTTCTTTTTTCATCCCTCATTGCATTTTGGCTTTTCATAGTGTGCAATTTTGCTGCATTTATAATCATTATGTACTTTGTTTCGGGAGAATGCATTTTGTCATAAAAGCTCTTCAAACAGCAAGAGGAATGATCAGCTTCATGATCAATATCCAAGGACAACCTGGTTTTTTTTCCTCCCTAAAAATATTTAAAATAAGTTGTAAAACTGTATGTACAGAAATTGAAAAAAGAAACTGAAATCAATTTGATTTTTTAATCAAGAAATAATTAATTTGTGCATGACAATATTCAAATATTATTTTTAAAAGGCTGGATGTATTTCTTTCCCTTTTCCTTTCACAAAGTTGCCATTTAAATCTAGCTTTGTTTGTGATATAATAATGCAGAGCTTGTGCACAAAGTGCGACAAAACTAACAGAAAGACTTTCTTATGAATAGGAAAAATGAATGTTTTTTTTAATTTAAAGGAAACTGTATTTAAAATTCAATTTTTGGAAAATATAATAAAGTCAAATATAAATATTGTGAACAGATGTTTCTTAAGAAGCTTCTGAAATGAATAGTCACCATCTGGAACCATTTACAAGGAGAAGAAGGTAAGCACGCACCTGTTTCTTTCTTTAAAAAGATGTAATCTCTGTCCCAAATTATAAAGAAGTATGGCAGTTACCATAAAAATGTAATATTCAATTTGTCAAACTGTTTAGAAAAATATTGATAAGAATGTAGATGGTTTAGAAAAGTGTGCTTCTAAAAGGCTTAATCTGTTTTCAGATTTCTTTGCTTATAATTTTTTAAAGATAAAACTCTTTGAAATGGATGCACGTTGTAAGTTTCAAAAAACATGCACAAAACCTCAATAGACATTATCACTGCTGCTGCCACCACTATCATCGAAGTCATCCATTTGCCCATTATTACATTTTAGATACTCCACAACAAAAATTGAACTCATATACTTCTTCCAGTTAATGTGATTGATCGCATTAGAGGCTCTAATTAATGCCCTCCCTGTATCCATGCCCTTTGCAACATGGTATTGCAGCAGCTCTCATCAAAAAATGGAGTTTTGACTGGGCATGGTGGCTCACGCCTGTAATCCTAGCACTTTAGGAGGCTGAGGCCAGTGGATATCCTGAGGTCAGGAGTTCGAGACCAGCCTGGGCAACATGTCAAAACCCCATCTCTACTAAAAACACAAAAATTAGCTAGGCATGGTGGCAGGCGCCTATAATCCCAAATGCTCGGGAGGCTGAGGCAGGAGAATCACTTGAACCTGGGGGATGGAGGTTGCAGTAAGCCGATATAGTGCCACTTCACTCCAGCCTGAGGGAAAGAGTGAAACTCTATCTCCAAAAAAAAAAAAAAAAAAAAAAAAAATGGAGTCTTGTTGCCCATCCTTTGCATCTGGGCTGAACTTGTAACTTGCTTTGACCAAGAGAATACAGGAGAAGAAACAGCATGCCAATTCCGAGACTAGCTCTCAAGAGGTTTGTACTTTCTCATTCTCCCTCGTGGAGCCTTGCTACTGCCAATGTAAATAAACTTGGACTATTCTGCTGGAGGAGGAGAGATGACATGGGAGAGAGCCTTGCAAAGGCCATCTTAGAGCAGTAAGACAGCCAGCCAAGATCAGCAGAGCTGCCTTACTTAGCTGTTTGCCTGAAGCAGGAAGATTTTAATTTCTCCCTGCCTTAGGATTGACAGAGGGTGATACAAAAGTTGCTTAAAGATTTTGGGAACTTCTGGCTACTGTCCTTGAACTTTAGGGAGGTAGGCACAGTTGCAGGGACATAGTGCAAAAGAGAAGATACTGGGATTTATAGATAGATCTTGATTTGCAGATTGGAGGCTGTAAATAAACAAAATAGGAACAACTCATGGGGTTTGTACAGAAATACAATTAACTTATTGAGGAGGATAATCTATTTTAAATAATTTTGGCATTTTTTAATATAATAACAAATGAGGCTAATCTCTTTATCAAAACCCATCCTTCCTAAAAATGAATTCTTCTTGTTCAATAGTTAGCTCCACATGCTATATGTTCTTTTAAAATACTCAACTAATTTATCTGTAAATAAATTCTATTTGTTTCCTAGCGAAGTCATCTTACTTAGAATACTTTTACCATAACTGAATTAATTGAGTTGTATTAACTCCGTTAGTAAATTTATCTGAAAGTTCTTGAAACAAAATTTCAAAGAGTGAAGCAATGAAGAGTTACTTTTTGCCTGGCATGGTGGCTCACCCCTATAATCCCAGAACTTTGAGAGGCTGAGGCAGGCAGATCATGAGGTCAGGAGTTCTACACCAGTTTGGCCAACATGGCAAAACCCTGTCTCTACTAAAAATACAAAAATTAGCCTGGTGTGGTGGCAGGTGCCTGTAATCCCAGCTACTTGGGAGGTTGAGGCAGGAGAATCGCTTGAACCCGGAAGGTGGAGGTTGCAGTGAGCCAAGATCATGCCATTGTACTCCAGCCTGGGTGACAAGAGCAAGACTCTGTCTCAAAAAAAAAAAAAAAAAAAAAAAGAAAAAAAGAAAGAAAAAGAAAGAAAGAAAGAAAGAAAGAAAGAAAGAAAGAAAGAAAGAAAGAAAGAGAAAAGTTACTTTTCATATTGGTAATGATCATTTATTGGTTACTTCCCTGGCATCCGTCTTCCATTTTCCCTTTATCTTTACCCCACAATGTCTTTCCCTCATTCTTGGTCATGTGATTTGGGTGGAAACAACTTTACTCCAAATGACAGGGGTGGGCTCTGATTGGTCTGGGGTAATATACTGCACAGTCAGAGATAACAAGACACAAGGAGATGTTTGTTGGCCTTCTGTTGTGGAAAAGCTGGGCAATTTCCCTGCATAGTGTGAGAACTAGAATTAAGGAAGTCCTTCCTTCCTTCCTTCCTTCCTTCCTTCCTTCCTTCCTTCCTTCCTTCCTTCCTTCCTTCCTTCCTTCCTTGCTTTCTTCCTTCCTTCCTCTCTCTCTCTCTCTCTCTCTTTCTTTCTTTCTTTCTTTCTTCTTTTTTTTGACTGAGTCTTGCTGTATCACCCAGGCTGGAGTGCAGTGGGATGATCTCGGCTCACTGGAACCTCCACCTCCGAGATTCAAGCGATCCTCCTGCCTCAGCCTCCTGAGTAGCTGGGATTACAGGCACGCACCACCACGCCCAGCTAATGTTTTTATTTTTTAGTAGAGATGGAATTTCACCATGTTGGCCAGGCTGGTCTTGAACTCCTGACCTCAGGTGATCCACCCACCTTGGCCTCGCAAAGTGCTGGGATTACAGGTGTGAACCACCAGGCCCAACCAGAAGTCATTTTTCTATGAGCAGAGGGGAGGAGATCCTAGAGTTGCCAGAGAGCCACAAAGTGGAGTCTAAGGGTAAAGGCAGGCCATAGAAGGCAGAAAAGAGACATATAGAAAAAAATGGGTCCTTGGAAACATTATTCGAACCGCTAGATACAGCTCTGCCTGAAGTTAACCTTGCCTCTGGAGTTTTCGCTGATGTGGCCAATAATGTCTATTATTATTTAAACCAAAGTTTTCCTCACTTGCAAGTGAAAGATCACTGAAACAATCTGTACCTCTTAGTTTCCAACTTTGCCTCAAGCACCCTAGTTCAGGCCCTCTTTCCTCTTGCCTGGACTACTGCACTCTCTTAACTACAGGCCCTATCTCAAGTCTGTACCTTCTGATCTCTACTTCCCTACTGGGTTAATATCTCTCTTTTTTTTGGAGACAAAGTTTCGCTCTGCCACCCAGGCTGGAGTGCAGTGGTGCAAGCTGTGCTCCTTGCAACCTTCACCTCCCAGGTTCAAGTGATTATCCTGCCTCAGCCTCCTGAGTAGCTAGGATTACAGGCATGTGCCACCATGCCCAGCTAATTTTTGTATTTTTAGTAGAGACAGGGTTTCACCATATTGGCCAGGCTGGTCTTGAACTCCTGACCTCGTGATCTGCCCACCTCGGCCTCCCAAGGTGCTGGGATTACAGGCGTGAGCCACCACACCAGCCCATGGGTTAATATCTCTTAAGCACATCTACAATCATATTCCCTTGCTCGGATACCTTCAGTGGGTCTCCAGTGCCGACTGGACTGTACTAAAAACTGGAATGTCTTTTGACATTCCAGTCCCACCTTCATGTGTCCCAGCCATTCTCCTTAAGGCTTTCCATGATCTCCATTCAATGTTGGTAAGTCAGAAAATTTCTTTTCACTTTTTCTTTGAGATGGAGTTTCATTCTTGTTGCCCAGGCTGGAGTACAGTGGCGCGATCTCGGCTCACTGCAACCTCCGCCTCCCAGGTCCTGCCTCGGCCTTCCTGAGTAGCTGGGATTACAGGCATGCGCCACCATATCTGGCTAATTTTGTAATTTTAGTAGAGACGGGGTTTCTCCATGTTGGTCAGGCTGGTTTAGAACCCCCGACCTCAGATGATCTGCCTGCCTCGGCCTCCCAAAGTGCTGGGATTACAGGCGTGAGCCACCGCGCCCAGCCCACTTTTTCTTATTTGACAGCTCATTAGTGTTTAGCATCGTTGATGGCTCTCTACTAAGACATTCTCTTCCCTAGTGTCTGTAATACAGCACTCAGATTGTTCTTCTCTACTCAAACATTAAATGTTGGACTTTTTCAGGTTTATATTCTAGTATTGTTGCTTTCTTCTGAGTCCACACATATCACATTTTCTGGATATCTCTCATCTACTCCTATGACTTAAAATTCCCCCTTTTTGTCTTATCTTTCTTTTATTTTCTTTCCTTCCTTCCTTCCTTCCTTCCTTCCTTCCTTCCTTCCTTCCTTCCTTCCTTCCTTCCTTCCTTCCTTCCTTCCTTCCTTCCTTCCTTCCTTCCTTCCTTCCTTCCTTCCTTCCTTCCTTCCTTCCTTCCTTCCTTCCTCCCTCCCTCCCTCCCTCCCTCCCTCCTCTCTCCCTCTCTCTCTCTTTCTTTCTTTCTTTTTGAGACCAAGTTTCGCTCTTGTCACCCAGGTTGGAGTGCAGTGGCGTGATCTGAGATCACTGCAACCTCTGCCTCCCCAGTTCAAGCAATTCTCCTGCCTCAGCCTCCCGAGTAGCTGGGATTACAGGTGCATGCCACCATGCCCAGTTAATTTTTGTATTTTTAGTAGAGATGGGTTTTCATCATGTTGGCCAGGCTGGTCTCGAATTTCTGACCTCAAGTGATCTGTCCACCTTGGCCTCCCAAAGTGCTGGGATTACAGGCATGACCCATCGCATTCACTTTATTATTATTATCGTTATTATTTTGAGACAGAGTTTTGCTCCTGTTGCCCAGGCTGGAGTGCTATGGCACAATCTCAGATCACTGCAACCTCTGCCCCCCACGTTCAAGAGATTCTCCTGCCTCAGCCTCCTGAGTAGCTGGGATTACAGGTGCCTGCCACCACACCCAGCTAATTTTTTATATTTTTAGTAGAGAAGGGGTTTGATCATGTTGGCCAGGCTGGTCTCGAACTCCAGACCTTAGGTGATCTGCCTGCCTTGGCCTCCCAAAGTGCTGGGATTGCAGGCATGAGCCACCATGCCCAGTCTTTCTTTAAAGATGAGGCCTCACTATATTGCTCAGACTGGTCTCAAACTCTTGAGCTCAAGTGATCCTCTTGCCCCTTGGCTTCTAGAGTCACTGGGACTGCAAGGTGCACCACCACACCACCACACCTGGCAAAAATACCTTTTAAATGCCAATGACTCCTAAATCCAAGGCTCCAGCTGAGACTTCTCCTCTAAGTTTCAAGTACCAACATCCATTTTTTCCATTGGACATCTTCATCTCAGCTTTTCCATGTTACCCTTTCCTACTCCCATAGTTATCACCACCTACCTAGGTGCTCATGCCAGAAATTTTGCTGGCCTCTTGCACCTTTTTAATTCTTCAAATCTAATCAAACATTAAATCCTCTCAATTCTACCTGCTAAACATCTCTGGTCTTTGTTACTTCTCTCTGTTATCTACTGTCACCCTCTAGGAAAAGCCAAAAATCACCTGTCCTGAACTATTCAATAGTCTCCTAACTGGTTTCCCAACTCCCACAACCTTTCAACATTTACTGGGGGGCTTAATTAAAAATACTAAACACAAACTGGGCTGGACGCAGTGACTCATGCCTATATTTACTTTTTTAAAATTTAAATTTAATTTCTTTTATTTTTTTAAACAGAATCTCACTCTGTCACCCAGGCTGGAGTGCAGTGGTGTGATCTTGGCTCACTGCAGCCTGTCTCCCAGGTTCAAGTGCTTCTCCTGCCTCAGCATCTTGAGTAGCTGGGATTACAGGCACATACCACCACCCCTGGCTAATTTTTGTATTGTTAGCAGAGATGGGGTTTCGCCATGTTTAACAAGCTGGTCTCAAACTCCTGGCTTCAAGTGATCTTCCTGCCTTGGCCTCCCAAAGTGCTGAGATTACAGGCATGAGCCACCATAAAATACTTAAAAAAATTTTTTAAATACAGAAGGAGTCTCACTATGTTGCCCAGACTGGTCTCAATCTCCTGGACTCAAGCAATCCTCCCATCTTGGCCTCCCAAAGTGCTGGGATTACAGCTGTGAGCCATTGTGCCAGCTTCATGTCTATAATCCCAGCACTTTGGAGACTGAAGTGGGAGGATTGCTTAAGGCCAGGAGTTCAAGACTAGCTTGGGCAACATAGCTAGACCTCGTTTCTACAAAAACAAAAAATTAGCCAGGTGTGGTGGCACATGCCTATCTTCCTAGCTACTCAGGAGGCTGAGGTGGGAAGATCACTGGAGCCTAGGAATTTGAGGCTGCAGTAAGCTATGATTGCCGCCACTGCACTCCAGGCTGAGCAACAGAGTGAGACCCTGTCTCTTAAAAATAAATAAATAAAATAAACACAAATTCTGTCTTTCCTTTTTAAAATGTCATGCTTACATGTGTGTGAAGATTGAAAATAAATTTAAAAGGAAGGTAAATGTTTTGCATAAAATAAATTTCTCAAAGTATATTCCTAGCTTGTGAAATAAAAAAGTGTATACAGATGCTCCCTTTAAAATAATATTTTAAAACCATTATTTAAATAAGTTTATTACAAAGGAGTATATTTGAGAAAGCAAAGAAGTAAAAACCCTGAAACCTCTTAGCATGTTTCTATCTTTGCATCTATTTGCTACAGTGGAGAGAATTGCTGACAAAAAAAAAGTTAGGTACTATAGGTCATGTAAATAGGCAGTTGCTAATGACAATGTTACAAGTTAAAAATTTGAATTATAAACATTGAATTAATTTTCATTGCATGTATTTTCTTTTGATAAGATCCTTTTAAATGTAGTCTAAATTTTAATTTATTGCACTTAAAAATAAAATCAATGCCATTGATTAAAAGAAAATGTGGGCCGATTGTTAATTCAGCCTTTGTGTTTGGGGTAAATTGAGTCAGAACCTCCTAGCACCTAAGGTTTTCTTAGGTGGTAAAGGGAAATTCTTCGAAACCTTTATTAACTTTTCCTAGCCACATGAACATGTTCAAAAAGCTACAGTTAGAAAGCTATGCTAACAAAGAAGAATACAGGGCCCAAACTCAAACTGATTGTACTGTGCAGTTCATTCAGTAAATAGTCATTTCCTACATTAATCAGTTATCAGAGCTTTAGGAGATGTGCCAAATACAGATAATTAGTTTTTGAAAACTTAGTACATAATAACTGCATTTAAGGCCAAAAAGATACTATACATAATTTTAGGTATTTGTGAACTTAATAATTGATACTGTTCATAGCATTATGATACATGCCCTGCATGTGCTATCTCATTTAATCTTCCCAACAATTCAATGTGATATGTACTATCATTCTCTATTCCCTTTATATAACCGAGGCAATTGAGGCTCAGAGTGGTTAAGTAACTTGACTATAGCCACACAGCTAGGGGGAGCTAGAATTATGGGCCATGGAGCTGGGTGTGGTGGTGGGTGCCTATACTCCCAGATGGGAGGATCCCTTGAGCCTAGAAGCTTGAGGGCATCCTGGGCAACAAAATAAGACCCTGTCTCTGAAAAACAAAACAAAACAAGCCATGTTTTCTGACTCTGAAGCCAGTAGATTTAGTCACAATGGTGTACTACTTCTCTTTAGATTATGAATTTGAATATTCCTATCCTGATAAGGTGTGGAAATGATAATACCAATTTCTGATTATACAATAACGAAAAGCTGAATCTGATGCCATATTTAATTTTTTAAATTTCTCACAGGAAATATATTTTTCTCACAGAGAGAGTTTTGGCAATCAAAAAACAGTTCTTTCTTCCGGGAAATGGGTGGACTTCTCTTATCTCAGGACACTTGGTGGCTATCAGCATCAACTTCATTTCCCAATACTTGTTTTAGAGTAATTTAAATTCTATTTATGCTGATAAGCCCTGCCCATCTCCCTATCAGTTACAGGATGGGACATCTGGGAGGCAGGCTCTGTCTGATGGGGAGACGCCAGTGGGGATTTGCCTGGGGGAAGAGGAAATATGTGCACCTTAAGCAGAGAATTGAGAAAACTAGAGTCCAGCTCACTGCAACAGTTTGTTTGTTTGTTTGTTTCTTGAGACAGGGTCTTACTCTGTTACCCAGGCTGGAGTGTGGTGGTGTAGTCATGGTTCACTGTAGTCCTGGCCTCCCTGGCTCAAGCAATCCTCTCGCCTCAGCCTCACAAGTAGCTGGGACTACAGGCACGCAACACCATACCCGGCTAATTTTTGTATTTTTGGGGTTTCTCCATGTTGCCCAGGCTGTTCTCAAACTCCTGAGCTCAAGAAGTCCTCCTGCCTCAGCTTCTCAAAATGCTCAACAGTTATTAAATAAAGGTGGAGCATCCCTGGCCTGAAAATCCAAAATCTGCAATGCTTCGGAATTTGAAAACTTTTGAGCACCGACATGATGCCACAAGTGGAAATTCCACACATGACCTCACGAGACAGGTAGCACAGATTATTTAAAATATTGTATAAAATTACCTTCAGGCTATGTGTAGAAGATGCAAATGAAACATAAATGAACTTTGTGTTTAGACGTGGGTCCCCTCCCCAAGGTATCTCATTATGCATATTCCAAAATCTGAAAAAATTCCAAAATCTGAAAAAATTCCAAATTCAAAACACTTCAGGCCGGGCAGGGTGGCTCACCCCTGTAATCCCAGCACTTTGGGAGGCCGAGGCGGGCAGATCACCTGAGATCAGGAGTTCGAGACCAGCCCGGCCAATGTGGTGAAACTCCATCTCTACTAAAAATACAAAAATTAGTCAGGTGTGGTAGCACACATCTGTAATCCCAAGTACTCGGGAGGCTGAGGTAGGAGAATAGCTTGAACCTGGGAGGTGGAGGTTGCAGTGAGCTGAGATTGTGCCACTGCATTCCAGCCTGAGTGACAGAGTGAGACTCCATCTCAAAAACAAAAACAAAAACAAAAACAAAAAATCTCCACTCCGGTACCAAGCATTTTGGATAAGGGAATAAGGGACACTCTACCCGTTCCTGTCATGTGTTAGGCACTGTGCTCCCCACTTTTATTTGGTAGTATTATTGGCTTTTACAGTTGAGGAAACTGAGGCCCAGAAAGGTGTGACAGCCACAGTCACAGCAGTGCAGAACCCTGATGTGTCTGATTTTATCCAACACCCTGCTCCGCAGCACTGTCGGGTGAAGGCATGCACAGAGGCTGGAATCCAGCACTCACTGCCTGTTCAGAGTCCCAGGACAGGCAACTCCGAGCCAGCACTGTGAGGGCTGTGAGAAACAGGGCACATTGCTGCCTGTCTTTCAGGACAATGCAGTGTCGCTTCCTCTGGGATCAAGTCCAACAATTATTTCACTTCCCAATCTCCTCTCCCAGTTTATTAACAGACTCAAGTTTTCTTTATCAAAACAAAACAAAACAAAACAAAACAAACCCTAAAAAATAAAAAACCTTTCCTTGACCTTGCTACACCTGGAAGCAATCCACTTATCTTCAGCTTTTCCTTGCTCAACCTCTCTTAAAAGGGGTTTACACCAAGGCGAGGCACCGTGGCTCACGCCTGTAATCCCAGCATTTTGGGAGGCCAAGGTGGGCAGATTACTTGAGGCCAGGAGTTTGAGACCAGCCTGGCCAACATGGCGAAATGCCATCTCTACTAAAAATACAAGAATGAGCCAGGCATGGTGGCGCACGCTTGTAATCCCAGCTACTAAGGAGGCTGAGGCAGGAGAATCACTTGAACTTGGGTATTGGAGGTTGCACTGCACTCCAGCCTGGGTCACAGAGCAGACTCTGTCTAAAAAAAAAGGTAGGGCTGGGGGCGGGGTGGTTACAGCAGCTGCCATGGGTAGGGTGGCCCTGGGTTACCCAGGATATAGGAGTTTCCTGAAATGTGTGACTTTCCGTGCTAAAAAGGGGACAGTCCTAGACGCATTTGGACAATTGGTGACCATAATACCAAGAGGATCCTCTGCTCACTCTGGGCTTATGTTCAGATTTAACGTTAGGAATCTGCCTTTCTTCTCCATCCACTGAAACCACCACTAACACCCAAACTCAGTGGGTTTTGTTGTGTTTCTTAGTTCTGCAGTATTTGATATTTGACTGGTGAACTTTTCCTTCTTGAAATTCCTTGGTTTCTTTCTTTACCCTCAGTAGCCCCACAACATTATAATTTTATTTCTTCTAGGCCAGGCGTGGTGGCTCACGCCTGTAATCCCAGCATTTTGGGAGGTTGAGGCAGGTGGATCACTTGAGGTCAGAAGTTCAAGACCAGCCTGGCCAACATGGCAAAACCCCGCCTCTACTAAAAATACAAAAATTGGCCGGGTATGGTGGGGTGCTTCTGTAATGGGTATGGTGTACAGTATGGCCAGGTATGGTGGGGTGTTTCTGTGCTACTCAGGAGGCTGAGACACGATAATTACTTGAACTTGGGAGGTGAAGGTTGCAGTAAGCCGAGATCACACTACTGCACTCTAGCCTGGATGAAAAAGTGAGACTCTTATCTCAATAAATAAATAAATAAGCAAATAAAATATATAAGCCAGGTGCGGTGGCTCACGCCTGTAATCTCAGCCCTTTGGGAGGCCGAGGTGGGTGGATCACGAGGTCAGGAGCTCAAGGGCAGCCTGACCAATATGGTGAAACCCGGTCTCTACTAAAAATACAAAAAAAAATTAGACAAGCATGGTGGCACACGCCTGTAGTCCCACCTACTCAGGAGGCTGAGACAGGAGAATCGCTTGAACCCAGGAGAGGGAGGTTGCAGTGAGCCAAGATTGCGCCACTGCATTCCAGCCTGGGCAACAGAGCAAGACTCCGTCTCAAAAAAATAAAAATAAAAATGAAATAAAATAAAAATAAATATATAATTTTCTTTCTCCTAACAATTGCTTCTCTGTCTCTTTCATTGACTCCTTTGACTACCAAATTCTGACATCAAACTACATGGGATCAGGCGGATCTGGGTTCAAGTTCTGGTTCTTTACTTGTGAGTTCTGTGAACACGACAAGTTATTTAATTCCCCTGAACCTTAGCTTTCTGGTCTGCAATACTGAGATAACAACACTTACTTACACTGTACCATAACGACTGGGAGAGAAATATTTAGAATATTTAAGGCAGCTGTTGGAAGAAAGCAAGTCTCATTAAAAGGAAGTTATAGTTACAACTGTGGTTCATCATATCTTAGGGTTTCAACTTTCATTTCCATGCAACTTGACAGACTGCCGCCTCAAGTGCCCTTTCTACTTCTATGGCCTAATTTCTAACTACTGCCTTTCCCAGGTTGTCTTCCAGGTCTATCAGTGAAAAATATTAGGGGACGAGGTGGCTGGCGTCTCTAATCCCAGCACTTCGGGAGGCCAAGGTGGAAGGATCGCTTGAGCTCAGGAGTTTGAGATTAGCCTGGGCAACATAATGAGACCTCATCTCTACAAAAAATTAAAAAATTAGCCAGGCATGGTGGCATACACCTGTTATTCCATGTACTCAGGTGGATAGGAGGATCGCATGAGACCAGTAAGTTGAGGCTGCAGTGGGCTGTGATCATGCCACTGCACTCCAGTATGGGTGACAGAGTGAGTTCCCATCTCAAAAACCAATTTAAAAAATTAAAATTAAAAATATTTAAGGCCAAGCGCAGTGGTTCACACCTGTGATCCCTGTATTTTGGGAGGCCGAGGCGGGTGAATCACTTGAGGTCAGGAGTTCCAGACTAGTCTGGCCAACATGGCGAAACCTCGTCTCTACTAAAAATGCAAAAAATTAGCTGGGTGTGGTGGTGTGCACCTGTAATCTCAGCTACTTGGGAGGCTGAGGCAGGAGAATTGCTTGAACCCAGGAGGTGGAGGTTACAATGAGCCAAGATGGCGCCACTGAACTTCTAGCCTGGGCAACAGAGCAAAACTCTGTCTCAAAAACAAACAAACAAAAAAATAATTTAAGGCCAGGTGCGGTGGCTCACGCCCGTAATCCCAGTATTCTGGGAGGCCAAGGTGGGTGGATCATGAGGTCAGGAGTTCGAGATCAGCCTGGTCAACATGGTGAAACCCCGTCTCTACTAAAAATACAAAAAGTTAGCCAGGCATGGTGGTATACGCCTGTAATCCCAGCTACTTAGGAGGCTGAGGCAGGAGAATGGCTTGAACCCAGGAAGTGGAGGTTGCAGTGAGCCGAGATCACGCCATTGAACTCCAGCCCAGGAGACAGAGCAAGACTCCGTCTCGAGAAAAAAACAAAAAACAAAAAAAACCCCAACAATTTAAGACCAAAGCCATCATCTTCCCCTGAAACCAAATCTAAGAAACAGTGTCTCCTGCTAGGTAACAAGATTCTCAGGAATCAGGTTGAAACACTCCTGGCTAGCTTTGACTCATTCTCTGATTCTCCTCTCTCCCCATCCACATCTAATCAGTTCCAAATCTGACTTATTTTCTATGGCATGTTTGTGGATTTTCCTTCCTTTTATTGTGATTCTCAGTGCCACTGTTCTCCCCGCTTCTGCCCACCCCCTAACCCCCAGCTCCCATCTCAGTGTCCCATAAGCTCGTACTTGGGCTATTCCAGTAGTCTTTTTATTGACTCCTCAACCCACAAGATCTTTTGTGCCTGCTTCTGCCAGATTAATTTCCTAAGGCAAGACTCAAAAAGACCTTCAGAAACAAATAAGGCACAAACTCATTAGTCCGACTTTCAAAGCTAAAGGTTCAAGACTTTTGAAAATGACTTAGCCCACATCATTTGATTGCTTAATAAGTGCTTCTTGAGTGTTCAGATTCAAGCAATTCCTTGAGAAATACTATGATTATTTCCTCAGTTCAAATCATGATTGGCTGATCATGCCTGTAATCCCAATACTTTGGGAGGCCAAGACAGGGAGGACTGTTTAAGGCCAGGAGTTCAAGACCAGTCTTGATAACACAGTGAGACCCCCATCTCCATAAACAATAAAAATTAGTCAGGTGTGGTGGTGTACCTATAGACCCTGTTACTCTGGAGGCTGAGGCAGGAGGATAGCTGGAGCCCAAAATTTTGAGGCTACAGTGAGCCATGATTGCACCACTGCACTCCAGCCTTAGTGGCAGACTGTCTCCAAAACATTAAAAAAATCAGGATTTTGTCCCCACCCTCCAACAACATTCCTGTTTGCAAGTTCACCTGTAACCTTTCACTCCCAAATCCAATGCTACTCTTTTTTTTTTTTTTTTTTTTTTTGTTTAAGATGGAGCCTCGCTCTGTCACCCAGGCTGGAGTACAGTGGTGTGATCTCAGCTCACTGCAACCTCCGCTTCCCAGGTTCAAGAGATTCTCCTGCCTCAGCCTCCTAAGTAGCTGGGATTACAGGTTGGAGCCACCATGCCTGGCTAATTTTTCTATTTTTAGTACAGATGGGGTTTCAACATGTTGGCCAGACTGGTCAGATGATCCGCATGCCTTGGCCTCTCAAAGTGCTGGGATTACAGGCATGAGCCACTGCAGCCAGCCCCAGTGCTACTCTTCTTTGCATTCATGCTATCCCAACTCTTGGCTGTAGGGCCTCACCCTCCTTTACACATTTCCTCTCCTCTGCCACAAGGAATGGATCAAGAATGGTTCCAAAGTATTTGGTCTGAGCAACCAGAAGAATGGAGGTCCGAATATGGGAAGGAATGAGCTGGAAATATAAAAATGGGATGCTTGATTGAGGCTATAGAAAAAGGCTTAAGAAAATGTTAAGAAAGACAAAATCTAGAGAAGGCCATGGGTGTGTATGGTTAAGATAGGGTAGAGACAAAATATTAAAGGTGAGGAGATTAAGAAAATGAGCCGCGTGTGGTAGTACATCCTTGCGGTCCCAGCTACTCCAGGGGCTGAGGTAGGAGGATCCCTTGAACCCAGGAGTTCAAACCCAGGAGTGTGAGGCCAGTCTGGACAACATAACCAAGCTTCCACCTCTTAAAAAAAAAAAAAAAAAAGAAAGAAAGAAAAGAAAAGAAAAGAAAAAATGAGGCTGGAGGCTGGGTCCAGTGGCTCACATCTGTAATCCCAGCAGTCAAGGTTAGGAGTTTGAGACCAGCCTGGCCAACATGGTGAAACTCTCTCTCTACCAAAAAATACAAAAATTAGTTGGGCATGGTGGCATGCACCTGTGGTCCCAGCTACTTGGGAGGCTGAGGCAGGAGGATCACGTGAGCCCAGAGGTGTGCAGTGAGCTGAGATTGCCCTGCTGCACACCAGCCTGGGTGACACAGCAAGACTCCATCTCAAATAAATAAATAGACCGGCTGTGTGGCTCATGTCTGTAACCCCAACACTTTGGGAGGCTGAGCTGGTGGATCACCTGAGGTCAAGAGTTCGAGACCAGCCTTGCTAACATGGAGAAACCCCATGTCTACTAAAAATGCAAAAATTAGCCAGGCATGGTAGCAGGCACCTGTAGTCATAGCTACTCGGAAGACTGAGGCAGGAGAATCAGTTGGACCCAGGAGGCAGAGATTGCAGTGAGCCAAAATCACACCACTGCACTCCAGCCTAAGTGACACAGTGAGACTCCATCATCAGAATACTAATAAAAAAAGATGAAATTAATATTAACATTGTTAGTTTCTCATCTTCACACCCCATTCAAGTTTTGCCACTTAGGTCAAAAGGATTCATTTCCAAATCGGCATTATGTTTAGTTTATCATGGTCCTTTAATCTACTCCATTATAGAAAGTTTCCTTGGTCAGTGCCTCTGCCAGGCGGCCAACCGTCTGAGAAGTGAGGAGCACCTCTGCCTGGCCGCCGCCTCATCTGGGAAGTGAGGAGCGCCTCTGCCAGGCCACCCCATATGGGAAGTGAGGAACACCTCTGCCTGGCCGCCCCACCGGTCTGGGAAGTAAGGAGCGCCTCTGCCTGGCCGCTGTGCAACCTTCCAAGTGTGAAGTGACAGCCTTGCGTGTGAGCATTTCTCTCTTCCCCAAGTTTGCATTTTCAACATTAAAGTTTACTTTTTAATTAAAAGTTTTAAATTGTAGAAAAAATATATATATATTTATAGAATATATATATATTTATAGAATATATATATATATAGGTTCCTTGGTCTTCTATTGACTTTTATGACCCTGATAGTTTTGAAGCTTGTAGTTAGCTTATTTTGTAAAATGTCCTTCAAATTTGGGTTTTTCTGATATTTCCTTGTGATTAGATTCATGTAGCAGGATGATCACAGAAGCAATGTCATGTACTTCTCATTGTATGGTATCAGATGGTGCACAATTTCAATTTGTCCCATTACTGATGTCAAAACACAAAATCATTAGTTTAGTTATAGACCTAATTGGCTTTTATTTGGAATTTATGAGTTGAGATAGCCTCTATTCTACAAAATGGAAGAATAGATTGGCAGGGGGCAATAGAGAAGTGGATTTTGTAAGGTGAGAACAAGGAAACAGAACAATAGAAATGAAGCTGATTGGCCAATGTTAAGTTACTTCAGGTTACTTTTTTTCTTTTTTCTTTTCTTTTCTTTTCTTTTTTTTTTTTTTTTTTTGAGACAAAATCTCACTCTATAGCCCAGGCTGGAGTGCAGTGGCATGATCTTGGCTCACTGCAACCTCCTCCTCCTGGGTTCCAGTGATTCTTGTGCCTCAGCCTCCCCAATAGCTGGGACTACAGGTGTGTGCCACCACACCTGGGTAATTTTTGCATTTTTAGTAGAGATGGGGCTTCGCCATGTTGGCCAGGCTGGTCTCAAACTCCTGGTCTCAAACAATATATCCACCTCAGCTTCCCAAAGTGCTGAAATTACAGGTGTGAGCCACCACACCCGGTCCAGGTTACCTTTTTGCAAGGGTTAAAGCAGAGGGAACTTCCTTATCGTGCTGGATGAAACTGGCCTGTTTAGGGATTTGGCTATTTTTCCTCCTGATTTCTTGGAAGGTCAGATAAACAACTTAGTTTTGGCTTGGTTTAACTCCATTTTGGTCTGTTGGGCCTAGGGTAGGAGCCCGGTCTAAACAATGCCCTCCTATTAAGTTTTATTTAATTAACACTGATGATGTTCATTTTGTATAATTTTTTTTAAACACACTCTAAGAAACCAGAATAATGTTGTTGTTTTAGAGATAAGGTCTTGCTCTGTCACTCAGTCTAGAGTCTAGTGACATGATCGCAGTTCACTGCAGGCTCAAACTCTTGGGCTCAAGCAACGATGGTGTTCAGCTGGATCACATGATTACTGTGGTGTCTGCCAGCTTCTTCACTGTAAAGATACTCTCTTTTCCTTTATAATGAATAACTGTGTAAATCTCCCATCCCTTCAAACTCTTAATTTACTCATGTTTTAATGTACATCTGCATGGGCTCATGATCTTTATTTTAGCAAATAGATTATAATTTGTTACTACCATTATTTATTTAATGTTCAAATCCTGACCACACTGGCCAGGGGAAGCCCATTCAAGTTCACTTCCGTGTCCTTTGACAGACCCTCATCACTGTTGGGATACTGTCTTGATTTCTAGTACAAGATGTTCCAAGCTCATCGTGTGCATTCTCAGTCCTAACTCTAGAATCAGCCAGCTCTCCAAGAAGTCCTCATTCCTTTTAGTGAAAAACAATATTTAGAAACCAGATCTGAGCACTAGGTGTGTTCACTGCTCTTCGGGTATTGCTGGTCTCAGCACACGGAGCTAGGGAATAGAAATATATATGCATATATACACATTTAAAACTATATTATTCATTGATCTCTATGTATGAAAAACTTTAAGTTTTCACCAAAGCATCTAATTCCAGTTCAACAGTTTAGAATTTATCCTAGTTTTCTCCCTTTCCATAGAGACTTGACTATCATTATCCTTATCACATTCATTTATTTGATCAATCTTCTGGAGTACAGCTAATCTCCCATCTCATTCTCCCATGTGACAGGCTTTCTCTCCTGTTTGAGCCCTGACTCCCCATGCCAGAGACTGCTCTGCTCACCTCTCCTGGGCACTGACATTCCACATCTCTTCACCTGGCATCCCACTTATGCGTCCTGCCCAGGCTCTGCTTCCTCATGCTGGACCACTGTGGATTCCTCTCTCTCCCAACTATGGAGGTCTACCATGCTCAATTTACCTAAAAAATAGAGGGAAAGGGAGAAGAGAGAAGGGAGGAAGCAGTGTAAGGAAAGTGAGAAGTGGAAGGCAGATGAAGGAGGGAGGGGAGGGAATGGAAGTGGGGTGCGTAGAAGGAGAAAGGAAGAAAGGAGGAAGAGGAGGGAAAAGAAAGAGAATGAAGAGGGAGGGAAGGGTCAAGAGAAGGGTGGAAGAGAGGAAAGGTGAGGAAAAATGTGTAATTTTTTATCTCTTTAAAAAAGGCAATGGCTAGGCTTGGCGTGGTGGCTCATGCCTGTAATCCCAGTACTTTGGGAGGCCAAGACAGGTGGATCACTTGAAGTTAAGAGTTCGAGTTCAACATGGTGAAACACTGTCTCTACTAAAAATACAAAAATTAGCTGGGCGTGGTGGCGCATGCCTGTAGTCCCAGCTACTGGAAAGGCTGAGGGAGGAGTGTCACTTGAACTAGGAAGGTGGAAGTTTCAGTGAGCCGAGATTGGGCCACCGCACTCCAGCCTGGGGGTGACAGAGCTAGACTCTGTCTCAAAAAAAAAAAAAAAAAAAGGCAATGTCCAAGTGCAGTGGCTCATGCCTATAATCCCAGCACATTGGGAGGTCAAGGTGGGAAGATCATATGAGTTTGAGACCAGCTTGGGCAACATAGTGAGATCCTGTCTCTAAAAAAAAAAAAATGTTTAATTAGACAAACATGGTGGCATGGGCTTTAGTCCCAGCTAATTGGGAAGCTGAGGTGTGAGGATCCCTTGAGCTCGGGAGGTTGAGGCTGCAGTGAGCCATGTGGGCCACTGTACTCTAGCCTGGGTAATAAAGTGAGAGTCTGTCTCAATCAATCAACCAATCAATAAAAATTAAGGCAAAGGCAAATATGGTAAAATGTTAAAGTTTTTTTTTTTTTTGAGACTGTTTCTTGCTCTGTCGCCCAGGCTGGAGTGCAGTGGTGCGATCTCGGCTCACTGCAACATGTACCCCCTGGGTTCAAGCAATTTTCCTGCCTCAGCCTCCTGAGTAGCTGGGATTACAGGCACACACCATCATGCCCGGCTAATTTTTTGTATTTTTAGTAGAGACGGGGTTTCACCATGTTAGCCAGGATGGTCTTGATCTCCTGACCTCGTGATCCGCCCGCCTCGGCCTCCCAAAGTGTTGGGATTACAGGTGTGAGCCACCGTGCCTGGCCAAAATGTTAAGTTTTGACAAAGCCTCAGTAATGGCTAAATGAGTGTTTGGTTTTTTTTTTTTTTTTTTTTTTTTCTTTCTTTCTTTCTTTCTTTCTTTTTTGTATTGTCTGTGGTTTGCTTTTCAAACCGTGTGTGATAAAGTTTCCTTCTTCTTGAATTATTTCCATTCCATTATGGACTGATATCCTTGTAAATATACTAAAAATGAATAACTAGAAAAGTGAAATAGCAAACCAAAGACATGTAAAACATAGGCTCTCCAATTTTTATTATTAGATTCAACAGACATAAGATTATTCTGTGAAAGTGCTCTGAAATTTTCTAAATGCATTCTCTCAATTTCTTCATTTCTCCATTGACCAATAGTAAGAGTCATGAGAAGCACTGTCTGCTAGCAACACACAGTTTGAGTAACACTGTAGTCTAGATTTTTTCATGCTCAACATATGACCTTTAAAAATAAGATAAAAAACAGGTCAGGTGTGGTGGCTCACACCTGTAGTCCCAGCACTTTGGGAGGCCAAGGTGAACAGATCACGAGGTCAGGAGTTCAAGACCAGCCTGGCCAAGATGCTGAAATCCCATCTCTACTAAAAATACAAAAATTAGCCAGGGGTGGTGGTGGGTGCCTGTAATCCCACCTACTCAGGAGGCTGAGGCAGGAGAACTGCTTGAACCCCAGAGGCGGAGTTTGCAGTGAGCCAAGATGGTATCACCGCATTCCAGCCTGGGCCATAGAGTGAGACTCTGTCTCAACAACAACAACAACAACAAAAAAAGATAAAAAACAAAGACTAAGAGCCTGGATTCTACTTTGAAAAGTCACACCAATGTTCATGAATTTGTGGGTGACTAGATGAGGCCTTCTGCAGGCATTGATTCCATTGCCAAAGCATCCTGCCAAAATAATGGTATTTAGGGACTGGTAAGTTGCCCTGACCTTGACTTCCTGGAATCTAGGGATGAAAGAAAGGAGAGACAGAGTAGACTGGGAGAACCAAAGGGACAGAAGCCCAGGCAGACAGAAGCCCATTAGAAAGCTCCTTACAGAATACAAAAACTTCTAAGCAGAGAGAGGAGATGAGCAGGCCGTTGTAAAGAGATTACTTTTAAAAAACTGTGTCTGTGTTTCTGGATCTTCCCCAGACAAGGCAGTCTCCTTTCCAGTCATTCCCGGTCCATGAGCCTGAGTAACTTGGAGTGTTGGCAGCTACTCTGAAAGCCTTTGGCTCCACTTTTTGCAGACAGTGACTACCCCCTGAGAGCCTTGTCTCCTGTCATCCATGTGGAGATTCTGCAGTCCCCGTTGTTCTGGGATCCTGTAAACAAAATCACAGTGGAAGAGGGGAGATAAGGAACAGATGTGACCAGCACATCTGAAATACAAAACAAAGCACAACAGAAAACAAGGGTGCTGCACAGTTTTTTCCACAGTGGGGATCAGGTTTCTACGGGGTTTGACTTTGCTTTGGCACAGGGCGCTCTGAGTGGGTAGTGAGCGTGCTCAGCACAGGAAGAAACGGGCTCTCTGTGGTGTTCATTTTGAAGGTTTATGTTTTTAGAGCAGCCATTTTGATTTGAAAAATGTGTCAGCTTAATGCCCTCTCCCCAGGGGCCTAAAAGGCCATTTCTCTAAGTGTGAATTTCCCAGCAAAATATTTACTAGATTTTTGGGCTTTTTTTTTTTTTTTTTTTTTTTTTTTTTTAAGTACAGTTAACCTGGAATTTTCCCTAATACTTACAAGTGGTTTTTTCTTTAAATGAACCCTTTAGCTCAGTCGGGTGGAAAATATTATTCTTTATATTTCCTCTGCTGGAAGGCTTTAGGTTGCATTTTCCTTCCCCCGATGGCATTTTTATTCATGCTTGACAAGTCACTTTGACAGGTGGCCCTGGGAATTCTCTAGAGGCCAGGATGAGGTCTGGATACCATTCCTGGGTGGTCTGAGAGCAGGGTATTTAAAGCTAACTTTTCACATTCTGGGTCTGGAATCATTTCTGAATCCATTCCTCAGAGCTCTGCTGCTTGTTCTATGAGACTTCTCCTTCCAGTGCATGAATTGGGATTTGGGCTGCATGTGCTCATTAAGAAAACCCATGTCACTTGTCACAAGCGTAAAAAGAGTGTTTCAAATGTTCCTGGAAAACTTTCAGCTGGTCCACATCCATGCCTAGGTCCTTCTTATAATTTCCCATATTCCTCCCTGCCTGGGTTGTCCTTCGGAGTTATTTCTGAGGCAGAATGACTGCCACGGGTCAGCCAGTCAGACTGGCTGCCTGTAGGTAATGGGTAAAGTCATTGATGTGGATGATTAACTGACATTGGGGAATGGGCTCGGGGATGAGGGAGGTGTTCCTAGGCTGGATTTCTATTAATATGGCCAAGACACAAGATTTATAACAACCCTTCAAGGATTTAATACCCTTTTGTGAATATGATCCCAGAGGATCTTATTAATACAGAGGCTCATTCTGAAGCGAAGAAACTCAATGGACGTAAAAAAGCAGAGGGGGAAAAAACCTAGCCTTTATTCCCAAACATTTACTTAGGATGGATTTTCTTTTTCTTTTTCTTTTTTTTTTGAGATGATGTCTCGCTTTTCCACCCAGGCTGGAGTGCAGTGGCATGATCTCAGCTCACTGCAACCTCCGCCTCCCGGGTTCAGGCAATTCTCTGCCTCAGCCTCCCGAGTATCTGGGATTACAGGCACCTGCCACCACGCCTGGCTAAGTTTTATATTTTCAGTAGAGATGGGGTTTCACCATCTTAGCCAGGCTGGTCTCGAACTCCTCACTTCAGGTGATCCGCTCGCCTTGGCCTCCCAAAGTGTTGGGATTATAGGCGTGAGCCGTCGCGCCTGGCTAGGATGGAATTTTTTTTTTTATGAAGCCCCATTCACATGTAATTTCTTAAATGTTTTGAGCTTATTTATCCTAATTATTTTTTATCTTCTATTTTTTAATTGACAAATACAAATTGTATGTATTTATGGTATACAACATAATGTTTTGAAATTTGGAGTGTCTAAATCAAGCTAATTAGCATATGTATTACATTATGTTATTTATTATAATTTTTAATTACAAAAAAATGTTTGATGTCATCAGTATGGCTATGAACATACATAAGTAAGCACTTTGAGACTGTTCTGAGATCTTTAGGATTTTTTTTCTTTCCTTCCTTCCTTCCTTCCTTCCCTCCCTCTCTCCCTCCCTGATGGAGTCTCACTCTGTTGCCCAGGCTAGAGTGCAATGGTGCAATCTCGGCTCACTGCAACCTCCGTCTCCCAGGTCTGAGTGATTCTCTTGCTTCAGCCTGCCAAGTAGCTGGGACTACAGACACCTGCTGCCATGCCTGGCTGATTTTTGTATTTTTAGTAGAGACAGGGTTTCACCATCTTGGCCAGGCTGGTCTTGAACTCCTGACCTCAAGTGATCCACCCGCCTCAGCCTCCCAAAATGCTGGGATTACAGGCATGAGACACTCTGTTTTTTCCTTTCTCATCTATTTTGTGAAAGAAGGTAGTCTTAAAGTTATGGCACTGGGCAACACCGACCTCAGGGGATTAAGGAATGTTAACCTGCATTCAAAACAATATCACTCTTCTTTAAAATAAATAAATAAATAAATTGAAACAGGGTCTCACTCTGTTGCCCAGTTTGGAGTGCAGTGGCATGATCATGACTCACTGCAGCCTAGACCTCCAGGGCTCAAACAATTCTCCCACCTCAGCCTCCCGAGTAGTTGGGATTACAGGCGTGTGCCACCATGCCCAGCCAATTTTTGTTTTTTGTTTTTGTCTTTTTTAATTTTTTTGGTAGAGACAGGGTTTTGCCATGTTGCCAAACGGGTCTTAAACACTTAGGCCTAAGCAATCCACCACCTCGGCCTCCCAAATTGCTGGGATTACAGGCGTGTCTGGCCACAGTATGACTCTTAAGGGAATGAAAAGACAAGACTGGAAGAAATTATTTGTAAAACATGTATCTGATAAAGAATTTAGGCCAGGCTCAGTGGCTCATGCCTGTAATCCCAGCACTTTGGGAGGCCAAGGTGGGTGGATCATGAAGTCAGGAGTTCAAGACCAGCCTGGCCAAGATGCTGAAACCCCATCTCTACTAAAAATACAAAAATTAGCCAGGCATATTGATGGGTGTCTGTAATCCCAGCTACTCAGGAAGCTGAGGCAGGAGAATTGTTTGAACCCGGGAGGTGGAGGTTGCAGTGAGCCTAGATGGTGCCACCGCACTCCAGTCTTGGCGACAGAGCAAGACTCCGTCTCAAAACATATACATATACATACACATATACATATACATATACATATACATATACATATACATAGAATGTAGATACATATACTTAGAATGAGCAAGACTCTGTCTCAAAACATATACATATACATATACATATACATATACATATACATATACTTAGAATGGTAAAAATATATTTAAAAAAACACTGACACCACCAAATGCTGGGTGAGGATGTGGAGCACCAGGAAATCTCATTCATTCCTGGTTGTAAATGCACAATAGTACAACCATTTTGGAGGACAGTCTGGCAGTTTCTTACAAAGTTAAACGTTCTTACTACATGATCTAGCAATTGTGCTCCTGGGTTTTTACCCAAATGAATTAAAAACTTATGTCTACTCAAAAAGTTGCACATTGATATTCATAGCAGCTTTATTCATAATTGCCCCAAACTGGAAACAATCAAGATGTCCTTTTAGAGATCAATGAGTAAATTGTAGTACATCCTTAAAATGGAATGTTATGCGGTGATAAAAAAGAAATGAGCTATCAACTCATGAAAAGACATGAAGGAAACTCAAATGCATATTTCTAAAAGTAGCTAGTCTGTAAAGGTTACTTTATGATTCCACATATACAACATTCTGGAGAAGGAAAATCTTTGAGGCAGTACAAAGATCAGTGGTTGCCAGGGGTTGGGGAAGAGGGAGGGAGGAGTGGATGGGTGAAGCATCACTGTTACAATGGTGGATATATGATGGTATGCATTTGTCAAAACCCATAGAACTGTACAACACAAAGAGTGAATCCTAATATAAACTATGGCCTTTGCCGAGTGTTGTGGCTCACACCTGTAATTTCAGCATTTTGGGAGGCTGAGGCAGGAGGATTACTTGAGGTCAGGAGTTTGAGACCAGCCTAGCCAACACGGTGAAACCCTGTCTCTACTAAAAATACAAAAATTAGTCAGGCATGGTGGCACACACCTGTAATCCCAGCTACTCGGGAGACTGAGGCAGGAGAATTGCTTGAGCCCGGAGGCGGAGGTTACAGTGAGCCGAGATCGCACCACTACACTCCAGGCTGGGTGACAGAGTGAGACTCCATTTAAAAAAAACAAACAACAACAACAACAAAAAAACTATGGCCTTTGTTAATAACAATATGTTCATATTGGTTCATCAATTGTAACAAATGTACCACATTAATTCAAGACATTAATAATAAGGAAAACTAGGGGAGATGGGAGTATATGGAAACTCTTTGTACTATCTGCTCAATTTTTATGTAAACCTAAAACTGCTCTAAAAAGTAAAGTGTAATAATTTTTTTTAAAAAGAGACTTAAAATGATCAGCTTTCGTGATGAAAGGAAACTCTATCTTCTACTATATCTCATATCTTTGCTGGTTCCTCAAGGGCCCTGGTCTAGCTTGTTCACCATTATATCCGCAATGACACATAGATGCTCAATAAAGACTGTTTAATCAGTATATTCAAAAGGCTTAGCCATTAAAACCTGCTCTTGGCTGGGAGCGGTGGCTCATGCCTGTAATCCTAACACTTTGGGAGGCTGAGGTGGGTGGATCGCTTGAGGTCAGGCGTTTAAGACCAGCCTGGCCAACATGGTGAAACACCATCTCTACAAAAAAAATACAGAAATTAGCCAGCAGTCTAATTTCTGGTGGCAGAAATTAGTGGTGGCAGTAACCTGTGGTCCCAGCTATTTGGGAGGCTGAGGTGGGAGGATCGCTTGTACCTGAGAGGTTGAGGCTGCAGTGAGCTGTGATAACACCATGATCAGCCTGGGTGACAAAGTGAGATCCTATCTCAAATAACAACAACACTTTTGTTCTCATCATTTTATACTCTGTTTGAACAGACAGAGCTTGACCAAGCACAAACCACTGTATTAATAGTTATTATGTATGGAACATTTAATGTGTAACAGCCATTTTTCTAGAACCTTGACATGAAGTACTTAATAATTCATTTACTCCTCATAAGAACCCCATGAAATGGTACTTGTTTTCCAGGTAAGGAAACTTGGCCATAAAGAGTTTAAATAGGCCGGGTGCAGTGGCTCACACTTGTAATCCCAACACTTTGGGAGTCTGAAGCAGGTTGATCACTTGAGATCCGGAGTTCGAGACCAACCTGGCCAACATGGTGAAACCCCATCTCTACTTAAAAACACACAGACACACATACACAACAAAAATTAGCCAAGTGTGGTAGTGCGCGCCTGTAATCCCAGCTACTTGGCAAGCTAAGGCACGAGACTCGCTTGAGCCTGGGAGGCAGAGGTTGCCATGAGCCGAGGTCACGCCACTGCCACTCTAGCCTGGTTGACAGAGCAAGACTCCGTCTCCAAAAAAAAAAAAAAAAAACAAAGAGTTTAAATAACTTGTTCAAGGTTACAGAATCTGTGAGTTACAGAGACAGGATTCAAACCCACAGAGTCTAGCTCCAGAGGCCACACTCTTTGACAACTCACTACAATAAAGCTGTGAGTATAAAGATGTGTACCTCCTCACTTAAGGAGATTTCAGTATAGGATAGTGAGGCATGAAGACTAGACTACTGTGCAGAGGGCTGATCTCTGTCCTCTGAAGGGCTCACTCAGCACAGCTCTAATGAATACACCTCAGCGGGGTGGCTTGTTTATCTACATCCTGAGCCTAGTTTTTCCTTCAGACACTATCACAGTTGACATTACTTACTGATTGTTTCTTCTGTGTTTATCATTTCCCCCAATTAGACTCAAACCCCTTCAGGTCAGGGATGACTTCTTATAATTGGCTCTCTTCCTGCATGGTGAATGGTTGTCTTAGTCAGTTCAGGTTGCTATAATAAAATACCTTAGACGGGGTAATTTATAAACAACAGAAATTTATTTTTCACAGTTCTAGAGGCTGAGAAGTCCAAGATCAAGGCACTGGCAGGATCCTTGTCTGGTGAGGGCTGCTGTCTGCTTCCAAGATGGCACTTGTTGCTCTGTCCTTACATGGTGGAAGGACAAAAGACCCAGGCAGCTTTCTGAAACCTTTTCTATAAGGGTATTAATCATATTCATGAGGGCTCCATCCTCATGGCCTCCTCACCTCCTAAAGTCTTTAGCTCTTAATACTATCACATTGGCAAATAAGTTTTGACATATGAATTTTGAGGGACATATTCAGACCCTAGTAGTGGTTAATAAATACTTTTGGATTGATTCACTGTTGGAATGACACTGAGTAAGAGAACAAATTCAAGTCCAGTTTTGAATAAAAATAGAATTCAAAAGTTATTGGGTTTGTTTCTTAGGATGTTTGGTAGCAGATTTCCGCTTTATTTACATTTGGTTAACTGTGAAATCATAGTTTTTGATGTTAGCCATACCTTTGATAGCCCATTAGGGGGCAAATGCTTGTGTAAACCATTCATACAAAAGCAGAGAGGGGTCCCGACTGGATCCCAGAGTTAAGGGGTCAGGAATCACCAGACTTAGTAGAAGGGGTCAATCTTCGGGGAGTTAGAGAGCTATGTTTTAGCCTAATATTGTTACTGGCACTGTGTCTGGGGTAGGTCATTTAACTTCTCTAAGCCTGTTTTCCCATCCATGACATGAAAGGTCACTTTTCTGGTGGGGGTGGACAGAGTCTCGCTCTGTCGCTCAGGATGGAGTGCAGTGGCGTGATCTCAGCTCACTGCAACCTCTGCCTCCCTGGTTCAAGCGATTCTCCTGCCTCAGCCTCCCGAGTAGCTGGGATTACAGGCACAAGTCATCATACCTGGCTAGTTTTTGTATTTGTGTAGAGATGGGGTTTCACCATGTTGGGCAGGCTGGTCTTGAACTCCTGACCTCAGGTGATCCGACCACCTTGGCTTCCCAGTGTTGGGATTACAGGTGTGAGCCACTGCACCCGGCCAACATGAAGATAATTTTACTTGCCCTTCATACTTCACAGGCTTTTTGTGTCAACTGAGATTTTGGTAAGTAAAAGATCAGGATGTTATGTAAATTGAGAGAGAACATGATAGTAAAGGATAGTGATTAAATATTTTGTACTTCATTTGACACTAATTCTGCATTAGAAGCTTATTGTTTGAAATGGGGCATTGGCATAAATCATTTTTTTGGTGTTGTAGGATATGTTAAGAGCTTCTGGAAGAGGGTTTTGGTCATCTGGGTTAGCTGTTGAAGAACACCAAGTGAATGTCCTCTTTTCTCTCTAAATAAATTTCCCTCTGCTGGACATGGTGGCTCATGCCTGTAATCCCAGCACTTTGGGAGGCAGAGATGGGAGGATTGCTTGAGGCCAGGAGTTTGAGACCAGCCTGGGCAACATAAGGAGACCCCCATCTCTACAAAAAATGAAAAGAAAAATTAGCTGGGCTTCATAGCACACATCTGTGGTCTCAGCTACTTGGGAAGCTGAGGTGGGAGGATCGCTTGAGTCCAGGAGGTCAAGGCTGCAGTGAGCCGTGATTGCACCACTGCACTCCAGCATGGGTGAAGAGGAAGACTTGTCACAAAAAATAAATAAATTAATTAATTAAATTAAATAACATATATAAAACATCTAGCCCAGTGTCTCGCATGTAGTAAGAGTTCGCTGGTTGCTGTTTCACATGACAGCCGTGTTAGGGTTATTTGCATGTATGCCAGTCAGTCCTATTTGGTTATAAGTCCCCTGGGGGCAGGCTCTGAGTGTGCTCATCTTTGTCTTTCTTCTTCTGGAACTGAGAACTCCCTGAAGGCAGAGACCATTTCTTTTCCTTTTTTTTTTTTTTTTTTTTTTTTTTTTTTTGAGAAGGAGTCTTGCTCTGTCACCCAGGCTGGAGTACAGTGGCACCATCTCAGCTCACTGCAACCTCCACCTCCCGAGTTCAAGTGATTCTCCTGCCTCAGCCTCCCTAGTAGCTGGGATAACAGGCATTTGCTGACATGCCCGGCTAATTTTTGTATTTTTAGTAGAAACGGGGTTTCACCATGTTGGCCAGGCTTGTCCTGAACACCTGACCTCAAGTGATCTGCCCGCTTCAGCCTCCCAAAGTGCTGGGATTACAGGCATAAACCACTGCACCCAGCCCATTTCTTATTCTTGTAGACATTGTTCTTAGCAAATGGCAGGCACATGATAAGCAACATAGAAACTAGGTTGAAGGAGTGAATGAATGAATGAAGGAGTAAATGAATGGACGGAAACCACACAAAAATAAAGCGAATGGAAACCCAGGAATAGAGTGTGATTCCATATGCCTGTTATTTTTGCTTGAAGTTAATTCTCAGATCTCTGCTGGGATCTTGGCTGACATGCATTTGCTGGAGTTGACTGGATTATATAATTGCTGTTTTCTGTCTCTACTGTGATTATGACTCAAACAGTGGATACATTTACGGTGCTACATAAATAATAATTATTTTAATTATGGTTTGACCTGTACAACATATTCTAGCAATGTAGCTGACTGTGCATTTGTGTATGTGCTCCTCTGAGAGTCCTGGAGAAGACTCCTATTATGAGGGTACGAAGGAATCTCCCCTCTATGCACATGGTAATTTTACAATTATAACATGGAGAAGTACAATACCACTGTAATTACAGCAAGTTTTTAGAACAAAATGGCTTTGAAATAATATATAATCTAACTGTATTGTACATATGTAGTATAAAGTTTAATTTGCTTAACAATGTTTTATTTTTGGTGCCAGGAAAAAATGGGTGTATGGCCATTTTTCAGGCTTCCTATAAGAGTACGAAAGTGACTTATAAATTTTAAGTGAGACTTAAGCAACATAATTTGTGTAACATGCTTAACTAAGTGCCCAGCATGTAGTAAGTGCTCAATAAGTATTAGGTAACTGAACTTAACTGACAACAAGGATAAAAAAAAAATAGGTATAATTTGGCCATAGTGTATCTAAGTAAGCGTTCGATATAAATGATGGTGTCTCTGCATTTTAAAAATGATCCCAGGGAACTCGGATTTGGTCCACATGTCACCTGTAGACCCTCATCAATTCAGTGAACTTTTTTTTTTATCCCACTTGTAGTGCATAGGGGACCATGCTAGACACTGGAGGGGTTGAAGAATGGTTTAGGCCCATGGGGTCCATGGGTAGGATACAAAGATAAATATGATAATAACTGCTGCTATGAAACTGACAATGTAGTGAAAGAGACAAGACAGTCATGGAATAATAGAACTCTCACTGAGCACTTAGTACATGCCAGGCAGTGCTCTATGATTTTACTCAGGAAAAATCGTTTAATCTTCATACAGATGAGGAAACTGAGGCATAGAGAGTTAAATAGGGTGTTACAGATAAGAAGCAGGTGAGATTCCAACTCAGGCTGTCTGATCAGAGTCTACACTCTTGACTGCTACATTATGGTTTCCCCTTTACACCTCACACCTTTAGTGTGCAAATAGCAGTGATATGAATATAATTTGCAGAGAGGGGTTAGAGAACTACCGTGGGAACATTACAGCCAAGATATTGGGACTACTTCTCCGAGGAGTGGCATTGAGTAAGAAAGAATAGCTGCTTAGAGGTTTTAACTGACAATCCCCATTTCCACCAAGTCTGGGGTAGACTACTCCTATGGGGTCCCACATCAACTATAATTACCCCTATTGGAGCCCTAAGTACATTTTACTGCAATTGCCTGTTTATCTGTCTCTTTGGCCATTAAATATATAAGCTCTTTGACCTGCTTGTACATATTTGTATCCTGAGCATCCAGGAGACCCTCAAGAGTTCACTGAGGGCTGGGCAGAGGGCCTTGCACCTTTAATCCCAGCACTTTGGGAGGCCCAGGTGGGAGGACCTCAAGCCCAGAAGTTTGAGGCTACAGTGAGAAATGATCATGCCACTGCACTCCAGCCTGGATGACATAATGAAACCTTGTCTCTTAAGAAAAAAAATTACTGATATGACCTGTCACCTTTTTTTCCCCTGAAATTAGATATTTTACACAATAAAATGAATACATTTAATTTAAAAGACCAGATGCCTTGCAGAAATGCTCATTTATATAGCGCTAAGATGTGCTGAGCATGTAACTCAGGATTTGAAACAGTTTTGTGGCTAAAAATCAGTAGGATTATTGGAGCAAAAAGTAAACCTTTTAAATGCATACTTCATGGAGGATGAATGTTTCCCAATTATCTGGAAAGTTAATATGGCATTTTAAATGAAAATAACAATAAATCCTGCTCCTGCTGTCATTTGAACGCTCTGTGCTTTGCTATTCTATTCACACATAGAGGATGTTCAGCCTTTCCAGTCCAGTAGGAAATACATAGCCGTAGTTGTCAGATGGGTGCTATTTAATTGAGCAGACAATAGAGGGAAACCAGGTTCACACAAGACAGGATGACCATACTTCAGAAATGAACAAAATTAACAATTTATGATAATTAATGTATTCTCAAATTCCTTCCCAGGAATACTGTTTTTCACATTATCAAATTCTGTCTCCATTGTTATTGAAATGTTAGAATATTAGAAGCATATTCTTTCTCACACCAAAGTTACTGGCTTCAGGATATAAGCCAGCTGGTTTCTAAGGGCTCTGTCTTCTGGAAAACATTAGGGTGCTTTTTGGAGACATGGAGGGCTATTTGTTTATTTTTAAAAATTCATTTCCTAGGCCACGTGTGATGGCTCGCACCTGGAATTGCAGCACTTCGGGAGGCTGACGTGAGTGGATCATCTGACGTCAGGAGTTCGACACCAGCCAGTCTGAAGTGGGAGAATCCCTTGAATTTGGGAGGTGGAGGTTGCAGTGAGCCTTGAGCCCACCACTGCACTCCAGCCCCAGCAACAGGGTTAAGACTCTGTCAAAAACAAACAAACAAACAAACAAACAATGTATTTCCTAGAAGACCCAAACCCTCCCCCAGGACTTAAGCCACACTCTCCTTCTTCAAGAACCCTCTTTGGGTTCCCCTCTGACGCTTTTTTCTCGAGGCTCCTGGCTCACAGACAAGCTCTGAGCTGCCTGTCTATTCATTGCTTGGTCTGCCACTCAGCCCCTCGCCAAGTCCACTTTCGGCCATGTTTTCCATGTATCTTCAGTGAGTGTCAAAATTCCATACCCAAAGGTGATATTTGACATTATTTTGGCTGGGCATGGTGGCTCATGTAATCCCAGCCCTTTAGGAAGGTGAGGAGGAAGGATCGCCTGAGGTCAGGAGTTTGAGACCAGCCTGGATGACATAGTGAGACTCCTGTTTCTACAAAAAATTAAAATTAAAATTAAATGGGCATGATCATTCATGCCCATAGTTCCAACTACTAGAGAAGCTAAGGTAAGAGGATCGCCTGAGCCCAGGAGGTCAAGGCTGTAGCAAGCCATGATCACACCATTGCACTCCAGCTTGGGTGACAGAGCAAGACCCTATCTCAAAAAGGGTCAATGTACACATTGTCTGAAATACACTGGATTCATTCATTCTTTCTTTCAAAAAACATTTGTTGAATGCCCAGTATATGCCAAGCACTGTCTGGCAGGCACAGGCACTAGAGTGGCTTATGAAGTAATGAGGCTCCTTGTTTTCATGAACTTTATACTCTAAAAAGAAGAACAAACAAATAAACCAAGAGATCAATATGTACCTATAAACTGTGGGTCAGTGCCATGTGGTAGTCCTATGATGAGAATAAGAACAGGAAGGAGGGGTCAAGGACTTCCCTCCTAAGGACAGATATTAAATCTGAGATAGGAGGGGTAGGGAGGAAGGCTAGCGAAGAGGTGGGAAAGAAGGTGGATGGAGGAAAGTTTTCCAGGCAGAGGAAAGCAGTCTGCAGATCCAGATGTGGGAAAGAGCTTGATAGATCTTAAGAAGGAAAAGACCATTGTAGAAAGGAAAAAGAGTGGTATGAGATGACATTGGAGAAGGTAGGCAGAGCCACATTTAGATGTCTGGGTTTTGTTTTAAATTCAATGGGAAGCCACTGATGGCCACTAAGTAGGAGGTGACATTAATCAGATTTACGAAAGAGCATGCTGCCCATGAGAATGGCTAAGATTAAAAAAACATCAAATCTTGGCAAAATACAGAGCAAATGGAACATTCATATCTTTCCAGTAAGAGTATACATTGGTATAAGTACTTGGGAAATTGGCAATATCTACTTAAGTATGCATACCCCATGCCCAACAATTTCATTCCTAGGTATATTTCAACAGAAATGCATACATACACTCACCAGAAGAAAGGCATGAGAATGCTCATCGCAATATTACTCATAATAGTCAAAAGCTGAAAATTACTCAAGTATCCATCAAGAGTAGAATGGGTAAATAAATTGTGGTAAATTCATACAATGAAATACTTCCCAGGAATAAGACTAAACAATCTGCAACTATAAGCCACAACATGGATGAATTTCATCAACAAAATGTTGAATAAAAGATGCCAGGTACAGAAGAGGATGCATGGGATGATTCTACTACATAACGTTTTAAAGCAGGAAAAAGCAATCTCATGGTGTTAGAAGTAAAGATAGTGGTTCCCCAACCCAAATGCTCATCAATGACAGACTGAATAAAGAAAATGTGGTACATATACACCATGAAATACTATGCAGCTATAAAAAAGGGTGAGTTCATGTCCTTTGCAGGGACATGGATGAAGCTGGAAATCATCATTCTCAGCAAACTACCACAGGAACAGAAAACCAAACACCGCATGTTCTGAACACATGGACACAGGGAGGGGAACATCACACACCAGGGCCTGTTGGGGTGTGGGGAGCTAGGGGAGGGATAGCATTAGGAGCAAATACCCAATGTAGATGACGGGTTGATGGGTGCAGCAAACCACCATGGCACGTGTATACCTATGTAACAAACCTGCATGTTCTGCACATGTATTCCAGAACTTAAAGTATAATAATAATAAAAAGAGAGTGGTTCCCTTGGAAAGAGGTAGCATGGAAGGGGCATGAGTGGATGTCTGGGATGCTGGTCATGTCTTATGTATTGATCTGGCATTGGTGACATGAGTATCCTCTTTTACGTAAAACCACTGAGTTATACAATATACGTTATATTTCAATAACCTACATATAACTTGCATAAAAAATAAGACTTTTTTTTTTTTTTTTTTTGAGATGGAGTTTCACTCTTGTTGCCCAGGCTGGAGTGCAATGGCGCAATCTCGGCTCACTGCAACCTCCACCTACTGGGGTCAAGCGATTCTCCTGCCTCAGCCTCCCGAGTAGCTGGTATTACAGGCATGCACCACCACGACCAGATAATTTTTGTATTTTTAGTAGATACAGGGTTTCAACATGTTGGTCAGGCTGGCCTTGAACTCCTGATCTCAGGTGATCCATCCTCCTCGGCCTTCCAAAGTGCTGGGATTACAGGCATGAGCCACCACACCAGGCCAAAAATAAGACTTTATGTTTTAATAAGGGTACCCTGATTGCTGTGTGGAGAATGAATGGACAAAGGCAGGAGTTGATGTAGGTAAGCAATTGGAAGGTGATTCCTGGAGAGAGGAACCTCTTGAGATTAGATTGACGCTGTGGAGCAACAGAGGAGTGGACAGACTTGAGAGACTCTTGGAAGGTAAAAATCAATAAAACTTGCCATTGACCAGGCATGGTGGCTCACGCCTGTAGTCCCAGCACTTTGGGAGGTCAAAGCAGGTGGATTGTTTGAGGTCAGGAGTTCGAGACCAGCCTGGCCAACATGGTGAAGCCCGGTCTCTACTAAAAATACGAAACTTAGCCAGGCATGGTGGTGCACACCTGTAATCCCAGCTACTTGGGAGGCTGAGGCAGGAGAATTGCTTGAAGCCAGGAGGTGGCAGTTGCAATGAGCCAAGATCATGCCGTTGTACTCTAGCCTGGGCCACAGAGTGATAATCCACCTCACACAAAAAATTAAAAATTAAAAAAAATTAAAGCTTGCTATTGGCCTGAATGGGAGTTAAGAGAAAAGGAAGAACAAAGTAGACTACTAGATCTGGGGCCTGGGCTACTGAGTGGTGGTGTTATTATTTGAGACAGGAAAGTCTAGGGGAGAATCAAGCTTGGGTGAGAATCTACAGTTCAGGACTCAAGGCTTCCCATCACGTCTATTGGTGCAAGGCTGATTTTAGAGGAAATGGAGAAAATCAAAATGACTCAGGACACCTATAGCTTTGCCAGCTTTGACAAGGACTCTCTGGACAAAAAGAGGGAACATTCACATTCCAAAGAATTTTCTTCCTAGGATTTCACAGTCTCTCCTCCAACTCTTCTCCACTCCTTTAGCTCTGGATCTGACAAGCAAACTCCTGCCACCAGAAAAGTGATGAGGATATCCTTGCATTCCTCTCTCTTGGCCAGAAAGTGAAACATTCCCATGTCTTCTTTTTAGGTCAGGGAGTGTTGCAATTAAAGAAAAGACTTTTCCTAGGATAAGAAGGAAAGGAAACAAAAGTACCAGCCAGAGAACACAAAGTGGACGGAAAACGAAGAGTGTTTTCTGAGCTGCCCAGGTTCTGACCCAAACAACACAATGTTGAAAGAGCTGCGATGCTGGAGCTGCAGGGTGCAGGTGGGGGTGTCTGGGGCAAGGCAGGAGAGGGCATCGGGGATCCTGTATTATATGGTAGGCATGGTAGGCTCTGCAGAGGATTCTGGCACTCAAGCTTATAGTCATTGAACACCTTTGAATAGCACAGTGTGGTTCACATTTCAGAAGGATCCTTATGGTAGGACTGTGGGGGGTGAGGAGAAGAGGTAAAAGATTGGAGTTGGGAGATGTAGTTAAGAGGCTGTGACCATAGTCTGGACAAGCGAAGGCAAGGACTTGAACTAAGGCCCTGGAGGCAAGAAGGAATGAAAGAAAGACCTGGTGCCAAGAATGATTTGGGAGGTCAGTCTGGAGATTTCCCAGTTTAGGGAACTGGGCAGATTCTCATGGGGAGGGGGATGGGTTAGTCAAGGACAATGTCCAGGCTGAAGGGACCCTTGGAACTGTGACATCGACAACTGAGATAATACAGGACAAGAAGGAGATTTACAGGAGCTTGAATAGGATTTGTTGACTCCTGTGATCTGGTGAGAATCTAAATCCTGTCTCGCAAAAGTTGTCATTGTTCTGGTCAATCGATGCCCCACCCAGGCACTGAGTCACTGGTTCCATGCATTTGTTCATATGCTAATTTGTTCATGAACTTCTGGGAAATTACTTTCTATTTCTTATCTCCTCGCTGTTTCTTCCTGGTCACCAAGTACTCAGCCTTGCATGTAGAAGGTACTGTATCCAAATTACCTTTTGAATTTAGTGGCATTTATACAGTGTGAACCATGATGCTAGGAAAAAGACACAGGAGACCAGTTGTGGTGGCTCACGCCTATAATCCCAGCACTTTGGGAAGTGGAGGCTGGCAGACTGCTTGAGCTCAGGAGCTAGAGACCAGCCTGGGCAACATGGCCAGACCCCATGTTTTCAAAAAACACAAAAATTAACCAGGTGTAGTGGCACACGCCTGTGGTCCAACTACCCAAGAGGCTGAGGTTGGAGGATTGCTTGAGCCCGGGGGTTGAGGCTGCAGTAAACTGTGATTGTGCCACTGCACTCCAGCCTGGGTGACAGAGCGAGACCTGTCTCAAAAAGAAAAAAAAATAAAAAGACAAAGGAACACTAAAAAGACAAAGGAACACTAAAGCCCACCCCATTTAGATGAAAGGAGAAAAAGAATGTTTTCCTTTGAGTTCTTTGGTTAGCAACTCTGTCCCCATTATGTGCACATAAATTATTTCAAATGGCAAAGAGCACAATGATGTTTGAGATATCATTGCTGGGAGCCAGGAGGGTCCCTGTTCTTTCCTTATCTGAGTATGACAGTAGCTTGAGTAAATCAGTGACCTCTCCTACTCAGTTTCTTTTTTTCTTTTTCTTTTCTTTCTTTTTCTTTTTTTTTTTTTTTTGGAGACAGAGTCTTGCTCCATCACCAGGCTGGAGTGCCCTCTGGGCTCACTGCAACCTCTGCCACTCAGGTTCAAGCGATTCTTATGCCTCAGTCTCTTGAGTAGCTAGGATTACAGGTGTGCACCACCATGCCTGGCTAATTTTTTTTATTTTTTTATTTTTTAGTAGAGATAGAGTTTCACCATGTTGGCCAGGCTAGTCTTGAACTCCTGGCTTCAAGTGATCTGCCCACCTCAGCCTCCCAAAGTACTGGGACCACAGGCATGAGCCAGTATGCCTGGCCTTCTACTCAGTTTCTGTGTGCAAATGGTGATAAATCACTGCCCTTTCTTTCCGTGGCTGTGAGGATCATCAAATAAGCTCATATATTCAGATATGCTTTGGAAGGAGTAAAATGGCATTGGAAATACCGGGCCATATAAAATGGAATAGCAAAACTAAACTGAAAGGAAATGACCTGTATACTTCTATTGGTCCATCGGAATTTTGGAAGTATCAGGGTAATTGAAATGTTTATTTTTCATTCAACTTTCAAGTAAAATGTAGACCCAGCGGGTGTTTATCCTCTAGGTGGTGTGTGTGATTGCACGTGTGACACAAGGATGAGGTACTTGTCACACAGCTTTAGAATGAAACTTGAAAAGGTTACAGAGAGGGCTGTGAATTTTAACCTGTGCTCCAAGATGGAGTACTAAGCAGCACCTATCAGAAAAGCTCTTCCTTCATCCTCCGGGTGCGGTGAAAAGGGAACTCCTGAATCTCCAATCCCACTTTCTCAGGTTCTATTAGTGGCTTTAGTGAAAGCAAACAGGACTCAGACAGGCAGATAAGATAACCACTATCTGAAGTGTGAGCCTGCAGTTTTAAATTGCCTATTATTTGGAAATACTTTCAGTCTCATTTGGATGCTAAGGGCAAAACTTAAATCTGTGACACATAGCCCTAGACAACTTGTTTATTAAATGTGCAGAATAAAGATTTGATGCAAACTTCTATGGCAATAAACTAGGTTCATGGGTGGGTATTAGGTTAAACCAAACGAATTGCTGACATTCAAGGGATTTTTGGCTGCAACAGTTACATAGGCCAGAACTGCCTAATCTAATCCAGATTCTGTCACTGGCAAATTCGAATCACCCACAGGAATCTTTGACAGAATTTATATTAGTCATTCCTTACTTTTTGTGTGTGTGATAGTCTGGTATGTCTCTAATTGTCTCAAAGAGTATTGAAGTATACCTTAAATCAAGTTTACTTTCATGTATCTTTATAAATAAAAATATGTCATTGCACTCTTATTTAGTACAATGTGTGTTAATGTTAGAGAATAAACACAAATCTTGGAAATCATCATGATCATGCCTGAATTTGACCAGAATAGAGGCAGGCATTAAATCTGAATTAGCAATATCTTGTGTGTATGTGTGTGTGTGTGTGTGTGTGTGTGTGTGTGTGTGTGTGTGTATGTGTGGTGCTACTGGTGGCTGTAGCAACATAACCACAAATACATGAATCTTGTAGTTGGATAAATCATTTTGATTCAGCCAACCTTTATTTTCTCAAGTGAACAAAATGCGGCTTTCCACAATAACAATAATATCAGGTTTTTCACAGGGCTGCCATAGCATAGTATTTGATAATAAATATTTTCTATAATGAATGCTTGTTTTAGAATGTTGTTTTTATGGAAAAACCTCAGAAAGTTAAATCTTTTAATTCCACGATGAAGACTAGTCTGTCAAAATACTGTTTTTGTGATAATAAATGCAAAACCTACTATGCCATTTCTTACCAGCAGCCAAGTTTTTTTTTTTAAATGTTTGAGAATTTCAGCAGTTGATGCAAAGTGGACATTATGAGCCACGGATCTATGTTACAGGAGTCAATTTTAGACATTTAATTTGAGTGGAATTTGAGTTTAGCTCCTCCCTTATCTCTTTGAAGTTGCTGGAGCCCTGTTGCATTTTAAATCTACTCAAAAGTGCCTATAGGAGCAAGACCCGCTGGTCGCAGCCACTGATGGAGTTCACAGCCAACCCTCTCCCCACTCCTGTCCCTATGCATTTGTTCATGCAGTTCCCTCTAGAAGAAACACACCTCTGGTCGTTTTTCTCTCTCTCTTTCTCTCTTTTTCTTTCCCTTTCTTTTTTTTTTTTTTTTTTTTTTTTTTTTTTGAGACAGTCTCACTCTGTCGCCCAGTCTGGAGTGCAGTGAAAAACGATCTCGGCTCACTGCAACTTCCATCTCTCAGGTTCAAGCGATTCTTGTGCCTCAACCTCCCGAGTAGCTGGGACTACAGGCATGCGACACCACGCCCGGCTAATTTTTATATATTTAGTAGAGACAGGGTTTTTCCATGTTGCCCAGGGTGGTCTCGAACTCCTAGCCTCAAGTGATTCGCCTGCCTCGGCCTCCCAAAGTGGTGGGAATACAGACGTGAGCCACCGCGCCCCGGCCCGTTCTTCTTCTTCTTCTTCTTTTTTTTTTTTTTTTTTTTTTTTTTTTTGAGACAGAGTCTCTCTCTGTCGCCAGGCTGGAATGCTGTGGCTCGATCTCGGCTCACGGCAACCTCTGATTCTCTGGTTCAAGCGATTCTCCTGCCTCAGCTTCCCGAGTAGCTGGGATTTACAGGCACGCGCCAGCACATCCAGTTAATTTTTGTATTTTTAATAGAGACGAGGTTTCACCATGTTGGCCAGGATGGTCTCGAACTTCTGATCTCCTCCCGCCTCGGCCTCGCAAAGTGCTGGGGTAACAGGCACGAGCCACCGCGCCAGGCCCGGTTCTTCTTACTCTTAAAGGCAGCCCAGACAGCAGCCCAAGAAGCCCCCCGCCCCGCCCCCCCAAACCTTAGTTTGCGTAAAGCGCCTTGATTCCGTGTGGTCATGGCTTTATATTTGTCCCTCTTCCAGCTGAAATAACTTGTGCGCCTATATAGGGCCTGGCCCGCGGTGGAATGGTCGCGGCTGCAGCTGGAATCGCATCACTTCCTCCTCCCCTCCCCCAGCACTGACACACGAGCCCCAGTGTCCTGAGGATGACTCCAAACAGCGTCGGGCCTTCAAGTGGAACCTCAGGCTTGTTGAGGAGTGGCCTGGAACTGCACCAGATTTCAGGGGTGCCTGGGGAGGCTTAGAGATGGGAGACGCCCTGACTTGGTTCCTTTCCAGAACATTTGGGAACACTTGGCTTGGTTTCAGGCACCAAAATGAGGACTCGCCCACGGTGGACTTAGTTCTGAGGTGGCCTCTTGCTCCCTCTAGTGGTTTAGAAATCACAGCCCTGCAGGAGGGTCAAAAACGGGTCCGGTTTTTCTCCGAGGAGGAATCCTCATTAACCATTTAGACATCTACTGCACAGTGAAGTCAATTCATGAATACGTTTCTGAGCAATCCAATAATTAACCAAATGCACACACAATAAGGACTTTGGACCGTCTTGTGGGATCCTTGGAGGACCTTGGATTCATTTTGTAATGCAAACCTAACATGCTGTTAAGTACCCAAGGAATAATTGAAAATATGCTTTAATCAAAGCCAATCACCCTGTCATTGTCAGCCTGTGAAACATTAGCTCATGGAGCGGGATGACAGCACGCAGTTCTCTTATCGCTCCAAGATAACTCCACCAGGATGACAGAGAAGCATCAGATTTGGAGATGTCACTAGTCTGGAGTCTCAGTTACATTCAAATTTCATGATAGCCTATCCTTGGGGAACTGAATTGTCTCTTTTGAACAAAGACAATTTCCTAGTTGGGTGAGTTCAGTCATTTTGTGATTCAATATCAGATCATTACAGTTCCTTTGGGACATAAAAACTATCGTTTCTAGAGACAGAGGAGTGTACTTTGCTATGTATGTTCCTGTCCTATACATACACTTCTTATGCGACATATATTTTCTGAATGACTTAAAAATAATAGCTGAATGTGGCATCTTTCTTCAGAATTGCACGAAGCTTTAAATATCACCTACTGTGGGGTGCAGCGGCGCATGCCTGTAATCCCAGCACTGGGGAGGTTGTGGTGGGAGAATTAGGCTTGATTTTCAGAGTTTGAAACCAGCCTGGGCGACATTGGGAGACACTGTCTCAATTATAAATAAATAAATCACCTCCTCAGGGAAGATTTCCTGAGGCACCAGACCAGCCTGGGCTTCCCACAGTGACGATGGCCTCCCACAGCACTGGCTGACCACAGAGCACTGGTCGTGCCTGCCATTTAATCAGGGCCTGGTTTGTTTTCCGTCTGCCTCCTCTGTCCAAAGCTGAGCTCCATGGTTGTTTGTCCATGACAGCATCCCAGAGTATAGCACGGTGCCTGGTATAGGCGGTGCTGAATAAATATTTGTCAACTGATACAATCTAGCGGGGGTAAATGCTGAGGAGACAGACTGCAGAGGTGAGCTGGTGCTGATTTTTTTTTTTTTTTTTTTTTTTTTTGAGACAGAGTCTCACTCTGTCACCCAGGCTGGAGTGCAGTGGTGCCATCTCAGCTCACTGCAACCTCCGCTTCCCAGGCTCAAGTGATTCTCCTGCCTCAGGCTCCCAAATCGCTGGGATTGCAGGGGGCCACCACACCTGGCTAATTTTTGTATTTTTAGTAGAGATGGGGTTTCCCTATGTTGACCAGGCTGGTCTCGAACTCCTGACCTCAGGTAATCCACCTGCCTCAGCCTCCCAAAGTACTAGGATTACAGGTGTGAGCCACTGTGCCTGGCCTGATTCTTATCTTAGGGCTGTGAGGGAACCCTTCATTCAAATTATCAGCAAAAAGAAATACCTTATTAAAGACTCAGGATAGTGAGGTGCAGGGCTGAGATTAGCACCCAGGTGGCCAGTGCACATCTGCAACCACAGTGCAGCGAGAGAAACCCAGAATTCTCCCACTCAACTCCCAAGACAAGCAGGAATCACCATCCCCTGGCTCGTGGAGCTGCATTTCTTTGCCAAGGGCCTGACGGAAACTGTCCTAAGCTCTGGGGGATGGTTTACCAGCAGGACTGTCCTACTATCTTAACATGTGTGGGATGTTTACCTTTCCAAAGGCATTTAAAAAAAAAAAAAACAAAACAGACTGGAGTGCAGTGACATGATCTCAGCTCACTGCAGCCTCAGCCTCCCGGGCTCAAGAGATCCTCCTGCCTCAGCCTCCTGGGTAGCAGAGATGGCAGGTACATGCCACCACACCCAGCTAATTTCTCTACTTGTAGGTGAAATGGGGTTTCATCATGTTGGCCAGGCTGGTCTTGAACTCTTGACCTCAAGTGAGCCACCCTCCTTGGCCTCCTAAAGTACTGGGATTACAGGTGTGAGCCACCGTGCCTGGCCTCTAAAGGCATATTTTTAAAGCACTGAAAATTAAACAATAACATAAATACCTGGAAGCTCTGGAGGCAGCAAAGACAGAGGCCAAAAGTGTGCAGACTGTAAGAATAGAATAAAGAGTAAGGGTAAGACTATAAAGAGGAATGAAAATATGAGGCCAGGTGAAAAGATAGGGAAAAGAGAATGAATGTGTTCCTTCTTATGTCCTTCAGTTTTCCTTCAGTATCACTGACTATCCGAAGAGAAATTTAGTTAAACAGGCAGCATGTATGAATTGAATGCTGGGAAAGAAACACATAAATTTAAAATCCCACAGGAAAATTATAAATGTGAGCAGGTCAGCAGGGAGGCACCCAGCCTTGGTAGGCCTCCTGGGATGTCATGTAGCTGAGTGTGTGTTTTCAGCCCCGCTATATCCCAGGTTTCATTTTTGAGTGAGGGTGATTGTATCTGGAGTTAGAATGAGTAAACCCTTTTTGACTTTATTAGGTAGGATTGTTAAGGTTGGCTGTAAATAATAGGAAAAAAAATCAAAATAAGTGGCTTAACAAGAGAGAGAGAGAAGGTAGAATTTTAGGCCAGGCACTGGCCTACATTTGTGGCTCATGCCTGTTATCCAAGCACTTTGGGAGGCCAGTGCAGGAGACCAGGAGGTCGAGGCTGCAGTGAACCATGATTTCACCAAGGCACTTCAGCCTGGGCAACAGAGTGAAACCTGGTCTCAAAAAAAAAAAAAAAAAAAAAAAAAAAAAGAGGCTGGGTGCAGTCGCTCACACCTGTAATCCCAGCACTTTGGGAGGCCAAGGTGGGTGGATCACCTGAGGTCAGGTGTTCGAGACCAGCCTGACCAACGTGGAGAAACCCCATCTCTACTAAAAATACAAAAAAAAAAAAAAAAAAAAAAAAATTAGCCAGGCATGGTGACGCATGCCTGTAATCTCAGCTACTCGGGAGGCTGAGGCAGGAGACTCGCTTGAACCCAGAAGGCGGAGGTTGCAGTGAGCCGAGATTGCGCCATTGTACTCCAGCCTGGGCGACAAGAGCAAAACTCCATCTCAAAAAAAAGAGAGAGACAATTTTCTCTCTGCTCGCGTGGCTGACTCGCAAGGGCGCTGCAGAAAGACAAGAAGCCCAAGAAGTCAACCTGGAAGTTTCATTTGGACCTTACTCATCCAGTAGAAGATGGAATTTTTGATTCTGGAAATTTTGAACAATTTCTATGGGAGAAGGTTAAAGTCAATGACAAAACTGGATATCTCGGGAATGTTGTTCACACTGAATGCTTCAAGAAAAAAATCACATTCTTTCTCAGAAACAGTTCTCTAAAAGGTATTTGAAATACCTTACCAAGAAATACCTTAAGAAGAGCAATCTTCATGATTGGCTTCGAGTGGTTGCATCTGACAGAAGACTTACGAACTTCATTACTTCCAGATTAGTCAAGAAGATGAATCAGAGTTGGAGGACTAGGCAAAGGCTTCCCTTGTAGGGCTTTGCTTATTAACAAAATAAATGAAGTATATGTGAGAAATACCAAGAAATTGGCTTTTAGTTTATCACTGAATAAGAAAAAAATTGCACTCTTTAAAAAAAAGAGACAATTTTCTTTCTGCTACATTTTCAAGAAAGCAGGAGGAAGATTATCAGGCTTTGTTTGGTGCTTAAGGGTGAGGGATCTTCTACTTGATAGTACCACAGTGCACAGTTTCCCTTTTCAAGGTGGCCTCGTAGTCTAAGTTGGCTGCTGAGGCCCCACTCACACACCTGCTTTCTATTCAGCACAAAAGACCAGACTGAGAAGGATGCATCCTTTATTTTAAAAGCGCTTTTTAGCAGTTGTACTCACAACTCGTGCTTACGTCCTGTTGGCTGGAACTTTTCTTCATGACACATTGACCTGCAAAAAAGTTGGTGAAAGGAAAACTTCTGTTCCAGGGCCGGGGCGGGGGTGGGGTGGGGAATAAACTGAAATTAAAAATCAAGGACTCTATTACTGAGAAGGAAAGGAGAATGATTATTGGAGGACAATATGCAATATGCAGTCTTCATCACTGGAATCGAATATATATTTTTTTGTTCCTGAAAATGAGTCCTGCCTCACTCTCTCCAGGGCATGGTGAGGGGCGGGAGTGGTAGCTGGTAGAAAGCTAGTGTCCTTAAGACAAGGATTGGCTTTAATCCTGCTTTGGGTTTTTGGGTGATCTGAAATCCAAATGTGGACACAAATGTCTATTTTTGTGTTTGTCTTTGAGACAGGGTCTCACTCTGTCACCCAGGCTGGAGTGCAGTGGCGCGATCTTGGCTCACTGCAGCCTTGACCTTCTGGGCTTGGGTGATTCTCCTACCTCAGCCACCCAGGTAGCTAGGACTACAGGCGCCCGTCACCATGCCCAGCTAATTTTTTGTATTTTTAGTAGAGATGTGGTTTCACTATGTCACCCAGGCTGGTCTCGAACACCTGGACTCAAGCAATCCACTCGCCTCAGCCTCCCAGAGTGCTGAGATTACAGGCATGAGCCACCGCACCCGGCCAAAAGTCTATTTAAGAGCACAAATGAGGGAAAAATAATCTAGCTTTGCCAATTATATTATCACTAAAGCTCTTACGTTGTAAAAAGTCACCAGACATGTTGTATAATGTCACTTCTTCCTTCCTTCCTTTTTCTTTCTTCTTTCCTTTCTTTTTTTCTTTCCTCCCTCCTTCCTTCCCTCCTTCCTTCTCTCTGTCTCTCTCTCTCTCTCTCTCTCTCCCCCCCCCTCTCTCTCTCTTTAGAGACAGGGTCTTACTCTGTCACCCAGAGCTGGAGTGCAGTGGTATGATCATAGCTTACTGCAGCCTTGAACTCCTGGGCTTAAGCCTCCTCCCACTTCAGCTTCCCAAATAATGTTGAATTTAGACGATAAGTTTACACAAGTCTTTAAATTCAACAACTCTCATCCTGTGGATTCAGAGACAACAGCTGACTATCCAGGAGATAAAGATTCCTGGCTGTTCCTTTTCACTATCTTCTTTGCTTATTGGAAAATGCTGGAGTTACCCCAAATTCTGTCCTGTTTTTTTTTCTCTCATTTTAATCCTTCTTGAGTTTTTTCCAATTTGTCATGTTTAAAAGTGGACTCATCTTTTCTTTTCTTTTCTTTTTTTTTTTTTTTTTTTTGGAGACAAAGTTTCGCTTTTATTGCCCAGGCTGGAGTGCAAAGGCGCGATTTTGGCTCACCGCAACCTCTGCCTCCAGGGTTCAAGATATTCTCCTGCCTCAGCCTCCCAAGTAACTGGGATTACAGGCTACTGGCTGATTTTGTATTTTTAGTAGAGACGGGGTTTCTCCATGTTGGTCAGGCTGGTCCAACTCCCGACCTCAGGTCATCCGCCTGCCTTGTTCTCCCAAAGTGCTGGGATTACAGGCGTGAGCCACCATGCCCGGCCGATCCTTTCCTTTCTAACCTTGTTCCTGGTTGTCCACCTACTGAGTAGACAGCACCAGCCATGGCCTCAGCCAGGTACCCCACTCTCCCTCACAGTTCACATTTAGCCAGTGAGTGCTAGGCTTTCTACTTCTTTCTCTCTAATTCACTTTTCACTTTCTCCAAGCTCCTGCCATCCGCCAGGAACAGGGAAGCATCCTCTCTTGTTTGATTACAGCAGGAGCCTCCCTATCTCCTCAGATCATCCAGGCTGATCTCGCTAAAAGTTCAACTCTGCTCCTGTCTTGCCCCTCTTTAAACCAGATTCTTCCATAGAATTAAGCCCAGGTTCTTTTGTCAATTGTTTTCCTTTTTATTAATAATAATAATTATTATTATTATTATTTTTGAGATTGAGTCTCACTCTGCTGCCCAGGCTGGAGTGCAGTGGTGCGATCTCGGCTCACCGCAGCCTCTGCCTCCTGGATTCAAGTGATTCTCCTGCCTCAGCCTCCTGAGTAGCTGGGACTACGGGCACATGCCACCATGCCCGACGAATTTTTGTATTTTTAGTAAAGACAGGGTTTCACTGTTGGCCAGGCTGGTCTTGAACTCTTGACCTCGTGATCTCCCCACCTCAGACTCCCAAAGTGCTGGGATTACAGGTGTGAGCCACCATCCAGCCTTATTAATTTATTTTTTAGAGATGGTGTCTTGCTCTGTCTCCCAGGCTGGAGTGCAGTGGTGTGATCATAGCTTACCTCAGCCTCGAACTCTTGGGCTCATGCAATCCTCCTGCCTCAGCCTCTGGACCAGCTGGGAATACAGGTGTGTACCACCACACCTGGTCAATTTTTAATTTTTTTGTAGAGATGGAGTCTCACTATGTTGTCCAGGCTGGTTTTGAACTCCTGACCTGCAGAGATGGGAGGATCGATGGAGCCTTCCATCTCTGACTTTTAACATGGTCTAGAAGGCCTCCATGAGCTCTATCTCACCTCTTTTTTGCTCCTTCCCCGCGGACCTTTACAAGGTGCAGCCATTCCAAACTCCTTTCACTTCTGATTATCTCATGTTCTCTCTCACCTCCCGGCCCATGCAATGAGGTTGCTCCCCAACTACATTCTTACTCCTCTTAGATTTGCAGAGAAGCCTTCCCTGAAAGAAGCCCTCTCCCACCTCCCAGATTGTGTTAGGCTCCTCCTGTGGCTGACTTCATTGTCTCCCTCCAACATTGCTTAGAACGCTAAGTTGCAACTTTATGTCTAATTGATTGCTCCACTAGTCCATAAAATCTAGGAGGAAAGGGCTGTATCCTCAGCCCTTGACACACGGCCTTGTACATCTTAAGTATGCATATGAACCACTAGGACAACCCTATAGGTTGTGCATGATTATTCCAATTGTTGTCATTGCTGTTATTTTAAATAAAGATGGGGGCTCACTATGTTGCCCAGGCTGGTCTTAAACTCCTGGGCTCAGGTGATCCTCCCACCTTGGCCTCCTAAAGTGTTAGGGTTACAGTCGTGAGCCACCTTGCCTGGTCAATTATCCCCCTTTTAATGGATGCGCAAAGAGTCGAGGTTCCACTGGTTTTCCACTGCAGTGTCTCTGCTGAAGACTTAAAAATAAAAAAAAAAAAATAAAAATCACAGGGCTGTGCTGGACTGCTGGGACTTCCAGAGGACAAGGCCCTCTCTTCAGTGAGGCTGATCTCCACAGAGCCAGCCCTCCTTCCCCTCCCAGCCACAGCTGTGTGTTGGAAAGCTGGAGGCCTGGGCCCCTAATAAAGAGCAGACCTCCCAATCTCCTCGTTCCCTCCCCCTCCCCTCACATGGTTTTTCAAATTAAAAGCAACTAAAAGGAAAGACCTAAGGAGCAGGAGAGGGCGGAGGCACAACAACATGTTTAAACCGAGGAAGGGGGCTCTCTGGCGAGGGAAGGGGTATCCAAAAGCCAGATCCAGAGGGTTCCAGTCCTACCAGTCTGTCCCAGCCTCTAAGGAGTGTATGGCCCACCGGGCTGGACTGGACCAGGAAACAAGTTCTTGTCCTCAGGTCCGTAAACAAGCTGTGGTGTTAGGAACCCTCTGCTTCTACTTCTCCTTGGAGAGCGAGCCCCTCAAACCCAGAAGAGAGGCTGCACCTTGAGATCCAGCCAACAACCACAGAGAAGAGGAGGTGGGTGCGGAGTCCTGGGGAGGGTAACTTTCACCTCAAGCTGCACAGACCCATCTCGATCTTTTTGTAGAATTCCTCCTTTTTCAAGACTTGTGCCGTTCTGAATTCTGAGCGTGCAAAGAGACTCCTTAGAGCTAGCTTACAAGCCTCAGCTGGGGCAGACCCGAGGCCAGGGCGTCCCTCTCTCTGCGAGGATCCCTCACATCTGTGCGTCGCCTCCACTACCTCCGGGCAAAGGACCCTTCCGCGCTGGACCCAGGGAGGGGGCTATTCCAGATGCAGCCAAGGGTTAAAGGGGGTGAGGGAAGGAGCAGTTCGCACCATTTTCTTTTGCAAACCACCAAACGGGCCCTTCGTTTTCAAACTGTGAAGCCAGAAACATCCTCTGTTCCCTTGCCCCGCCCATCACCATTTGAAAAAAATAATTCACAAGTTTAAACGTGATTTTCACAACTAACGGCTTTGATAACTGTTACATTCGTAAGGCTTCTAGAGCAAACGGACTTGAATTCTTCGAGGAAAGTACAATTGGGGGTGGGGCTGGAGAGCAGTGGAGGAGAAGACACAAAAAGCCAACTCAGCGGGAAGCGCCCTCAAAGCCAAAGGTGTGGCCCTCGGAGCTGCGGCCGCCCTCGCCCGGGAGTTGGGGCCGGGAGAACGGGCCCTGGAGGCAGGGCAAGGCACGGCGAGATTTTGCTTTTGTTTATAGTGACCGTTTTGATCTGGTTGTAAAAAGTTTACGAGGCCCTCTTTTTGAAGGTGAGCTCATCGACTGCACCTTTTTATGCCCTTGCTCCCAATTTCATGTCGCCTGCTGGCGTAGATGCGCAAGGCCGAGGACAGAACTGTCACAGTCCCTACCCTTTTCTCCTAACTTCCCGGCCCGGCTCAATTCGGGAGTTGAGCCTCCTTCCTCTCCGCACGCAGCCTCCCCGACTCCCCGTTTGGGGAGAAAACCCACATTCTTAACCCCTTGATAATCCCTTAAGGAAAAAACAAAACAAAAAACCCCAAGAGGCTGAAAATTAGAATCCGGGCGCGGGTTGAGATCTGCGCAGAGCTGCCCAGGCCGGTGCAGGTCGCTCCTCTCCGGGTACACGTGATGGCCTGGTACCCTCCTCCCACCTCCCGCACGGCGCCCAGTCAGAAGCACAGGAAGGGGAGAAAAGACCCGCAGCCCGCCTCAGGAGGGCAAGCTTTCTGGCCCCCTGCGGTTCCGGGGCCATCCCGGACCCAGGGCGTCGAGGGACCAATCTGGAAGGATCTCAGAACAAACACTGGGAGAACGCGGCAAGAACTCGCCCCGCCTTCACCCGACGCTCCGGACTGACTGCCGGGCGCAGACCCGACTTCTCCCGAACCAGCCTCGTACCAGCCTTAGAAGGCGGAAAACAGGATTCAAACCCGCCTATGAGCAGTGGTAGGGGCGGGGGCTGTAGGGGCAGGACTCGGTTTAAGGAACCAACCGCCTCGGTTCGAGGGTCTCCTGTCCGGAGGTTGCTCCTGACCACTGGGTTTATTTTGTTTTGCAGAGGAGGCAGATGTTGACCTCTCTTCTTTGCACAGTCTCTCCGCGAAATCTTCCCCCAACCATTTGCTTTCTTGCGCCACCCCCCACCGGGGCACTATCCCCGGAGTCAGCTCCTCAGGCCTTTAAACCTTCCAGAATGTCACACATGGAAACCTTTAACAAATGTTTGTTAATGGTCATAACAAAGGCATCATTCAAATTAGGCAGGTAATTACTACCAGAAGGACAACTGGGTGCTCGCTTGCTCATCCATTGCTTTCTGCTTTAAACTCCTGAGGAGTCGCTGCCTGCAGCCACTCCCGCCCGGGCTGCTTTTCGGGCCCCATTAAACTGCTCTGAAATGAACTGTGAAGTTACCATTTGTGGGCGGAGAGCGCTGGGGCCCTGCGGACGGAAGACCCTGGCTTGACCGGGCTAGCAGTGTCTCCGAAACAAAGCAGTCCTTCTGGGTAGGCTCTCTGTCTCGCCTCCTACCCTCTGGGGCAACTCGCCTAAAAACCCGGTTCTCTTAACAGCAAGAAGCCCAGCAGCCGCGTTTGCCTTTTATTCCGCACTCTGATTTTTTGGGGGAATCGTTTGTCCCGCTCATTTTCTACAAACATTACGGTATCCTGTTAGCATTCCGAACAAGGGGCTGTTCATATATTTGCCTTCAATGATTTCCTGAAGGAACATGTGGAAGTAATAGCGAGCTGTGCAGTCACCCGAGCTGAAGATGCACGAGAGCAGGTCGCGTAGAAGAGCTGGGGCAATGGGGCCCCCAGCGCAGCCCCAGGCGCCCTATTTCCGAGGCTGATACCCCAAGATCCTGTCCTAATTAGACACAGCACCGCGCCCGTTGGAGTACTTCTCTGTGACTCTCCTCTGTCCACTGCACTGTGTCCACTCCTGGTGAAGGAGGAGACGGCTGTTGGACGTGCCAGTCCCAACCTGGCCACTTTGGCCATTTTCAGAGTGCTTGTGTGGGGGTGGGGTTGAGGGAGAAGGATGAAGGATGACCCCCAACCCCAACAAGAGAATTCAAAAATCAGAGAGCGAGAAAGGTGAACGCGCTCCCATCCCCCGCTGTCGCTGGGAAGCCCCACTCTGCCCAGGTCTGGTTTCTGGAGCATCAGCGCCCCCTTTCCCTCGCCGGCAGGATCGTTTCCTCCCGACACTGGCCTCGCGCCTTGGGCGCAGGGTTTGGGGCTCAGCTGTCAACTCCGAAGCATTCGTAGGGTTCGACCCACTCGGCGGGAGGGAACGGAGGGAGAATCAAAAGGCACCCTCTCCCACGACGCGGAGGCGGCGGGACGATTCCCCAAACGCCCAAGCTTGAACTTTTTTGTATGCGAGTTAGAAGCCAGGGCAACCTCGCCCAGATAACCCCCAAAACAAAGGCACGACCAGATAAGTGACTTAAAGGGAGTAAAGGTCGTTCTATCGGAGAACGTTCCAAACCTACACAGACCCTCTTTTCTTTGTACCCTATTTCAGACTCCACCCAGTCTTGCACACACACACACACACACACACACACCACCCCACACACAAAACAAAAACTCATCGTTGTCATATTGGACTCAACAGTTTGCCTAATCCCGTTAAAGAACTAGCAACTATATAGCCCTTAGCCCTTCCCCTAAAAGACCCTTAGTTCAAAACCGCGCAACCGCTTGGAGATTTCTCCCGAGGGCCCTATTTCTAGTTGGGCCGAGTTTGTAGAAGGGACGTTTCTTGATTCTAGATTTATATTCTCTCTGGGTATTAAATGCAATTTTGTATGTTCCTTTTCTTGTTTTCAAAGAGAACACAAAACTATAGCAGTCTAAGAAAATAACCCCAAAATGGGGAGGCAAACTCATTCTGGAAATGATGGGCTGCTTGTAGTTTCACAAAACCGCTTTCCCGGCAGAGCACCAACACCTCCCCCTTCCACCCCCCCATCCCATCTGGTCGGCTTCTCCCCGCCCCCCAGTTGTTGTCGAAGTCTGGGGGTTGGGACTGGACCCCCTGATTGCGTAAGAGCAAAAAGCGAAGGCGCAATCTGGAGACTGGGAGCTTCGGAGCGCAGGGGAGTTTGAGCGAAACTTTTATTTTGAAGAGACCAAGGTTCGGGGGGGGGGGGCTTATTTCCTGACAGCTATTTACTTAGAGCAAATGATTAGTTTTAGAAGGATGGACTATAACATTGAATCAATTACAAAACGCGGTTTTTGAGCCCGTTACTGTTGGAGCTACAGGGAGAGAAACAGAGGAGGAGACTACAACAGATCATTGGAGGCCGTGGACACGCTCTTTACTCCATGTGTGGGACATTCATTGCGGAATAACATAGGAGAAGGTAAGGAAGAAGAAAAAATGATTTTTTGTTTATAAGAGAAGTCCCTGATCAGACTCTGGGACTGGAGAAAGGGAAGTAACTTCAAACTTTGGGCGACAAGAAAAAAAAATGGAGCTGGATTCCAAATGTGTGTCCAGAGAGGAATTTTTTTTTTTTTTTTCGGAATAAACTTCACTTGGGGATGGGTGGGAGATAACCATAGAATTAGAAAGTCTAGGGATTTTTTTTTAAACACACATTTTCCAGACCTATTTTTAAAAAACAATGTTTTTCTAACAACCCTATGGCCTCCCAAAGAAATTGTTTAGGCTTACATTTTTGAGGTTTCTTTTGGGAGTGGGGGTGGTGTTCATGAATACTGGGCCGAACACCAAGGAACTGGGGGTGGAGGCAGAGGTGTTTGCCCTCTTCTTGGCAGTGGGTCCTGGAAGGCGACAGGTTTTAAATGAGTGTTTTCATTCCTCGCCTGCGGTTTGGCGGGACAGCGCTGCAGCCCGTGGTGTGGAGCGCGGCTGGGGGACCAGGGGAGGTGGGGAGAGGGGAGCGCGGAGGGGGGCGCGGGAAGGGGTTGCTGGTCGCAGGAGGCGGGCAGGGCTCGGCTGGAGACCGGACCTCCGTGCTGGCCTGCAGCACATGGAGCCGGTCGAATGCGCGTAATTACTGGACGGCGCTGCTCTGGGTGAGAGTCCGGGCCAGATTTGGCGCAGCGGTGACGCGGCTGCGGGACAAGCAGAGGGGCGCGGGCGTGGGCAAGGGTTTGGGGCGCTCTGGAGGGGTTTGTCGGGTCAGTGAGGTGCTAGGGAGAGCGGGTGCCTGCTCGGCTGTACGCTCGGGTTGCACGCCCTAGCGCGGGGGCGACAGCGGCAGCGCGGGCGGGCGGTCTGGAATAATGACAAACACATTTGGCCCTGAGTGAAGAAGTCGATGTCGCCTCGCATTCCAGCAACTGGGATTTGAGGAATTTCGAACCGCACACCAAGGGGTCCTCATTGTGCGCCGTGGCCCCCGCCCCCGCCCGTCTCCCTGCGCCCCCTCCTCGGTGGAACCGTTTCTGCATTGCCCGGGGCTCTGCTGCCGCTCAGTTCTGGCCTCAGGCAGGAAGAGAGGAAAGGTCTCCAGGAAAGTGTCGAACTTCTTGTAAGTTAGGGACCACTTGGAACTGGGGAAATTTGTTTGCAGGTAAGAAAAAGGTGGGAGGTAAACTACATTCTCCCCCGGGCAACTGAGCCCTGGGCATCCCCTACCCGGCGCCCCTCTCCGCGCGGGGGTGCACGGCATTTGCCGTCTGCGCTCGCCCAGCGCTGCTCGGTCCTCTCTAGTCGCCCTTTTTCTCCATTCTTCTCCCTGCCGGGTTCAGAGCCGTCTGTGCGTACTTCTCCTTCCTCTGCTGTCTACCCCCATGGAAACAAGGTTTATACACGATTAACTCCGCCCGGCTGCGTCCGGGGAGCGGGCTGCGTCCGTTTGACTCTGAATATGTGGGATCAGCTGTTCTATTCCGAGAGGGTGACGGCCAGGTCGGAGCGACAAGGAGTGTGGCCCGACCCGAGTCCGGTTGCCGGAGGAAGCCAGGAGCCGGGGCCGGGCCAGGTGTGCGGGAACTGCCGGTGACCTGGCCTAGAGTCTTGGTCGGGAGGGACTTGCTGCCCAGGCCGGCTGTCCGTTGTGCATCCCTCCTGCAGCCAGAGGGCCGGTCCCGCACTTCGCTCCCCCAGTTCTGCTAAGACCTCAGGATGTGCGCAAAGAGTGCCTGGAAGAACTTGTCACTCACTCCATCTCCCTGGGTGGGAGGCAAGCATGGATGGGACCCCTATCAGGTCCCGACCGCCCCACGTCCGAAAAGCCCCGGGCTGGGCGGTGTGGGAAATGGCTTTTTGGCTCCGAGGCCGAATTGCTCAATGTTTTGGACCGACTCGCCTCGCCGCGGTCGCTCCTGACCAGAACTAGACAGATTTTTGGAGCAGGGAGAGGCATCCAGGGCAAACGAGGCACGACAATCCTCCGCAGTGCATCTCACCCAACAAACATCCCTCAGCCACAGAAGGGGAGGAAGGGGTCCCGGGCGTGCGCACCTCACCAGCCGCCGCGCTGTCCCACCCCCGACCCCTAATCTGGTCAATCTGGACCCCCGCACTGCCGAATTGCATCCCCTCCCTCTTCTCCCTCTCTCCTCGGCCTCCTCCTTTCCACAATCCTCACTATGAGGAGGCCCTGCCTCGCCTTCCCGACAGGCGCGAGGCCGAGCAGCCTCGCTTTGACGCACAGGTCAGGCCCTACTTCGGAGCTTGCACAGTTTTGGGTTGAGCCAAGTGCAGCTGGACCTCGTTCACAAGAGTGAGGAGGAACGAGAGTGGGGGGACGCCAAGAATGAACCCGTCGTTAGCCCCCGGTGCCCTGGCTCTTGTTTAAATCCTTAGATCGAGAGGGACTTGAAGGAGAGCCCAGGCTCCCAGCTCTCCGCCCCTGGGCCAGTTTCCTCTCGGGACGCGGACTGAGGAGGGATGCAGGGGGAGGGGCATTGGGCTGGGCTTTCCAGCTGCAAACACGTCTGGCGCCGAGGCGGGCCCATTTTGTGCCTCCTGGGGACAGACCGTGGGCGGCGCGCAGCGGCGGGACGCATTTTGGGGACGTGGTGGCCAGCGCCTTCCTGCAGACCCCGCAGGGAAAGGACTCCCTCTGACCTCCGGGGAGCTGCGACCAGGTTATACGTTGCTGGTGGAAAAGTGGCAATTCTAGGAAAAGAGCTAAAAGCCTGATCAGTGACCGAAAGGTGTGGGTCTCAGGGTCCCCCTGGTCTAACTCGCCGGGTCCACCCGCAGCATCAGCCTTGGGGCGGCAGATAATCTTTCGGTCTCGCCTGGGGCGCAAGATACAGGATCGGGGCAAATGGCTTCTCCCAACTTCGCCCTAGTTCAGTTTCTGCCAGATGGTTGTCGTTTGCTGAAGTGGCTCGGCGGCATTTCCTTTTGTTTTAAACTGATCAGTGAGCGAACCCGGGATGGGCTGAAAAAGTAGATTGTAGGAGGGAATAATGGGAACCCCGACTTGGGGCGCCTCCTTCCCTGCCTCCTGCTGCAGTTTCTCGGCCCCCGCGAAAGGGTAGCTACAAGCGCGGGTGGGCGCGGACTTGTCAGGGGGCAGAGGCGGCTAAGGCGCGTGTCGGGCAAGCTGGCACCAGAGGGCACTTTTTTTTTTTTTTGGACAGAGTCTCACTCTGTCGCCCAGGCTGGAGTGCAGTGGTGCGATCTCGGCTCACTGCAACCTCCGCCTCCCGGGTTCAAGCGATTCTCCTGCCTCAGCCTCCCAAGTAACTGGGATTACAGGTGCCCGCCACCACGCCAGGCTAATTTTTGTATTTTTAGTAGAGACGGTATCACCATGTTGGCCAGGCTGGTGTCGAACTCCTGACCTCAGGTGATCCGCCCACCTCAGCCTCCCAAAGTGTTGGGATTACAGGCGTGAGCCACCGCGCCGGGCCAGGAACAGTTCTTAAATGCCGAGAGGGCGCAGGCTAGCTCTCTCCAGCATTCCATGTGAGCCGCTACCCACTGCCGGGCGGCTCTCGTGCCCATAGGAGGCGCTGGCGAGCGCCTGTAACCCTAAACCCCTCGGCCCCTTTTCCCCCACCCGCCCGGCCTCTCTTCCCGCTCTCCCCCCTCTCCCCACACCCTGCCCGGCCCCCTCTCGGGTCTCAGTTGAAAACAATGCAAACGCCGAGCTTTGTGCCTGGGGCGCGGCGGCCTTTGCAGCTCTGAGGTACAGAGTGCGGCGCGCGCGGACGCAGGTCCCGGGAGCGGCTGGGCATCGCCACCAACCCCAGGACAACCGAGCCGCCGAGGGCGTGGTGGAGGCGGGAGGGCGAGCCGACCGCGCAGTGTTCCTCTGGATCCCGGGGTCAGAAACCGGACGGTGGCTGGGGCTGGACTGTCCGAGCGCAGAGCCTCCCGGGTGAAGTCTGCGCGCAGCACTCCCGGCAGCGCTGTCGGGGACCAGGAGCCTGTGCTGTGGGCTAGCGGGCCGGCGAGCCGGGTAAGATTCGCGGGGCTGTCGCGCCCTCTAGTGGGCTCTGGGGGCGCATCCCGCTTTCCCCAGCCCCGGGCGGTCGGCGCCCGGATCTCAGTGGAGCGCGGCGCTGGAACCCCGGGGGCCCGGAGCGGAGGCTAACCTGGGTCACCTTTCCTTTCCTCCGGGCCGCCAGTGGACGCCTCGCAGGCTCTGTGTGGGCCCAGAAAGCGCCGGGTGGACGAGAGGGGGCCGAGGTCGCTGGGTTTGGATTGAGAATGGAGCGTCCTTTTAGTTCAATGTGGGAGAAGCAGGGGAGGATGGAGGAGGATGGGTCCCGTGCGTTCTCGGGGGACAGGCGCCGTCTTCTGCGTTCCAGCCCCTCGCCAGCTCCCTTTCCCCTCGGGCGGCCTGTTGCTGTTTGTTTGTTATACGACCCTGCGTTATTGTGCAACGGGAACAGTCGTTTCTAATGCGCCCGCGGTTCCCGGGCTGCGCGGCCGTCGCGGCCTTCGCCAGGCTGGTTTATGAGGGGCAGCGGTGTCGCGCGGACAGATAGGGCAGCGCAGCCCGGGAACGGCGTCGCGGCCAAGGCGGTCCCCCGCCCCGAGGGGGCGGAAATGCTGAGGTGTCGAGAGCGTGGGTTTTACAGAACCCGAGTAGCGAGTCCGGCTGAGTCTCTGCGGCCTGGCCCGGCAGCGTCGTCTTCCCGGCTCCTTCCTGAAGCCCCGCTGTCCCAGCGCACCCGCTCCCAGTGATGGGGATGGTGATGGGGACGATGGGGAGATGTCCGCCTACCCCGAATTCTTCTGGGTCCCGAGGAGATTTAGCCATTTTCAACAGCAGTTTTCGTATTTCTGCTCAAACCCCGCGGGCTTTCAACTGAGGTCGCCACGAAAGCTAAAAGTACAGCCTAAGGAAGGGGGAGACTGGAAGTTAAGATTTGGGATAGTGGAGCTCAGAATTCCTGGCAGACGCGTCTGTGTCGCAACCCCTGGACGCACGTCCTTCGACCAACACTGCCATCTGCTGGCCACTGGCAAGAACTACCGCGATCCGCTGTGAGAATGGGCTTTGCGGAGACTCCAAGCTAGTACTGGCATTAGGAGGTGCTTTTTTTTGATTGATTGATTGATTGATTGATTGATTGATTTTTTGCTCTGTAGGACCGTAATACGTGACTGATTTTCTTTTCCTGTGAGGCTACAAGAATTGCTGGAAGACAGCATTTTTATTTCGTGGAAATTTGTGTTGTGTTTCGCCTTGGTTATTAATGCTTTGCATTTACATAGTGAACATATTATCAGAGCAGGCCTGTGAGGAAGGTAGTGGGGGGTATTGGTGTTCCCGTTTCTGAGTGAGGAGACCTATGTCGGGGCCTTGGTGACCTCAAGATAAGGTTGTGCCATTAGGAGTCACACCCGTTTGGTGACATTCAAAAGGATATGTCATTTTATTCTCCCGTGGTTAAATATCTGGTGAAAGGAGAGCACCCATGTTTATGAGCCCAGATTGTCCCATAAAACGCTCCTGTGTAAAAACACTCCAGCCTCCTCCCCTTACTGGAATGTCTGATGGAGCTCCGGGAGATCAAAACAACAAAACAGGCTCTGGTAGGGTGCAGAGGTCCTGGTAAACACACCCTCTGCTGGAAAACAGGGAGAAGTTTCCATCAGTGTAGACCTGCACTTGGGTTGCCTGGGCTGAAGTTAGGAGACTGCGTAGAAAAAGGAAGATGTGTAATTTTCACAGTTAGAATTAACTTAGGAGAGCTGAATTAGCTGAACCTCGGAAATCTGAATCTTGAAGTCACCAGTGGCTTTGGGATTATGAGAGAGTCTCCTGTGGTCTTTAATCATGTGAGGGTGGGGTGAAATTAAATATTCAGTGGTTCTGCAATGGGATGCACTGTGCAATTGGTGATTGAGAAGCAAGCTCTCTGGCTTTAGGAGAAGAATGTCTTGCTCTTAGTCCTTCTGGAAATAGAGCCTTGCATCGCCTGCTGTCTCTTTACACTGCCTTGGGTTATACAGTCGTGTTCAATGGCTCTTTAGTGCTGTTTTAAGGGCAGGAGATGGCACCCTGTTAAAGAGAAAGGATAGTAGCTGCAAAAGCATTTGTTTCTCTGTTTCTGTGACTGTATATGTTGGCTCATCTTTGAATGGTCTTTATAGCTACACCAGACTGTAGGTAACAGGGTCATGGGAGTGGACTGCTGGTGTGGGCTGAATCACAGTTCAGATCCATGTCTCCAGGAGGCAGGAGGTGCAGGGCAAGTCATGTCGCTTCTGGGGCATCCGTCACTTTCTTAGTTAAGGAGATGTTGAAGGAGCTGATCTAAAATATCTTGGGAGTCTGCAGAAAAAGTTTTGAAAATTAAAGCACTTTCAATTAAAACTCTATAATTTAGTCCTTAAAATAATGCCACAAGGCAAGCAACCAGTCAGGCCTTACTAGTGCTTCCTAGAAGAAGAGACTGAGGCTCAGAGAATTTGAAAGAGTGTCAGATTTGGGATCAGTGGCTAGTCCAATGTGATTTCCATCCTTTCTTCTGAGAGAAAGCATAAGAAGGCCAAGAGGATGGGGGAAAAGCACAAGTCACCTGCCTTGGAGTCAACAGAGCAGGGATCTCTTTCTCAGTTTGTTTCTCTAAGTTATGGCAAATGCTTTTTGAGCTGTGATTATTGAAGATGGGGGCCGAAGTTCAACATGTAGTTGGCATGAGGGAAGTAATCATGATTGAAAAAAAGATTTGGTTGAAATCTATTGTTCTTCTCTGCAAAGGAGGCTGTTCTCATGGATTCTTAGTAGTGCCATGTTTCTCAGAATTTGTGGCTTCAATTACTTATATTTGCACACCTGACTTTAGATGAGCACTGGAATAGCAGTTACTAATTAAGGACGAGCATTTAGAGTAGAAAAAGTGGCAGGAACAGCCAGATTCACTCCCAGAGAGCCTCACTACAGGTCTGATAGGTGAGGAAAGTCCCCATTTTTCCCATTTTTCTTCATTACCTCCCTGTGGGGCAAGCACTGCCATTATTCGTGAGTCACCTGTCTGAGTTATAGATAAGTAATGACATGAAACTTCACAAACACGCTGAGCACAGTGGCTCACGCCTGTAATCCCCGCACTTTGGGAAGCCGAGGCGGGTGAATTGTTAATGATTTGCATTTACATAGTGAACATATTATCAGAGCAGGCCTGTGAGGAAGGTAGTGGGGGGTATTGGTGTTCTCGTTTCTGAGTGAGGACACCTATGTCAGGGTCTTGGTGACCTCAAGCCGAAAGCTCAAACTGCTACTGCTACTCCTAAGGTTGTGCCATTAGGAGTCACACTCGTATGCTGACATTCAAAAGGATATGTCATTTTATTCTCCCGTGGTTAAATATCTGGTGAAAGGAGAGCAGACATCTGGTGAAAGGAGACCAACATATACAGTCACAGAAACAGAGAAACAAATGCTTTTGCAGCTAGTATCCTTTCTCTTTAACAGGGTGCCATCGAGACCAGCCTGGCCAACATGGTGAAACCCTGTCTGTACTAAAAATACAATAAATTAGCTGGCCATGGTGCTGGGCACCTGTAGTACCAGCTACTCGGGAGGCTGAGACAGGAGAATCGCTTGAACTTGGGAGGCAGAGGTTGCAATGAGCCGAGATCACGCCACTGCACTCCAGCCCAGGCGACAGTGCGAGACTCTATCTAAAAAAAAGAAAAAAAAGAAACTTCGCAAACAGGCCTAGATTTCTACCCAGGGAGCCACTGTTATTGGAGACGGGAGTTTGGAATCTTAAGCAACAAACGTGTTTATTCTCTTGCTTCCTGATGGCTTGCTCAGAGGGCCTGTTTCCATTGCCTACTTTTTTTGAGACGGAATCTTGCTCTGTCACCTAGGCTAGAGTGCAGTGGCAAGATCTTGGCTCACTGCAACTTCTGCCTACTGGGTTGAAGCCATTCTCCTGCCTCAGCCTCCTGAGTAGCTGGCATTATAGGTACCTGCCTCCATGCCTGGCTCCTTTTTTTAAATTTTTAGTAGAGATGGGATTTCACCTTGTTGGCCAGGATGGTCTCGAACTCCTGGCCTCAAGGGATCTGCCCGCCTCAGCCTTCCAAAGTGTTGGGATTACAGGCGTGAGCCAATACGCCTGGCCTCATTGGCCACTTTATATGTCAGTAAATAATCTTTCCTGGCAGAGGGTCCACTGTATCTGGAGGCACTGAAGGAAATCTGGGAGTGTCTGGCGAGGGCAAAGCACTGCTTAGAGCCTGCACAGGAAAAGCAGTGAGCCCTTCTTTTAAGCTCAAGAATGCTTTAAAGATGCATCTTTGGCAAGTCTTGCCAAAGAAATATGGGATCTAAATGTGATAAAACCAAAGACATCAAGCTGGCTCTGGAGGCCTTCTTTGAAGTTTGCTGAGTGGATTGTCAGTGGGAGGCTGGTATTTACATGTACAAACACACAAGCGTGCGTTACTGCTAATTGTGGTAAATCAGGCTGGTCAGCCTGGCTCTGGGGCCCACTGTGCCTGCCACCGCAGCAGTATGGAAGCCCTGCATCCCAGACACATGACAGCATCCTCAGAGGCCATCAGCCAGTCAGCGTTGTGTGAATTGCATTTGGGTTCACAGCACTGTAATTGTGTTTCTCCTGCTATGGTGAGCAAAGGAGGAAAATGGAAGGAGGAAGTGTAATTTGCCCTAGGAAATAGTCAGGCAGGCGGCACACAGGGGTGGGATATGGCTAAAACACTGACCTTCCCTTGAGAGAGACCATATGGTGAAGTGGAGAGGGCATAGCCTTTGTATCACACAGACCTTGTGTTTGAATCCTGGCTCTGTCACTGGCTGTGTGACTTTGGGTCATTTGCAAAACCTCTCTGAGCCTCAACTGCCACTTCTTAAAATCAACTCTAAGTAATCTCTAAGGGTTATTCTTCACAAACACAGCATGTACATGCAAACTTTGGCTTAGTAAATAATGGTTTCTCATTCTCTTATTTTGTTTTCTACGTACCCCACTCCCCTTCCTGTTAGGAGCCTTCCACCTTTTACTCTGTGTTTTCTTCCTCTCTTATTTTCCTGGTGGCATTCAATAAAGCAGAAATCTGATTTCTGCAAAGCAGGCCACCTTACAGGAGAAATGCATGATTAGGCACCACCAAAAACTTTGTTTAGGCTATTATCTTCTGGATCCTCTCCAACCAAACTAAACTCAACTAGGGATAAACACAGCAGTACAGGAATACATTGAATTTCTCTCTTACTCTCTCTTTTTTTAAACTAGTTTACTCAGGAATCACATGCACATATATTTTAGCTTCCAAAGTCAATGATGGAACACATTGAGTCCCATTAGGCTCACTCCATTGTATGAGTTAGCATCAGAGGAGTTCTTACCAGAGTGTCTTCATCTTGAATAGGGCCTAGGTAAGAAGAGGATGAGACCTGCTGGGCTGCATTCCCAGGAGGTTAGGCATTTGTAGTCACAGGAGAGATAGGAGTTGGAACAGGAGTTGATAGATACAGGTCATAAAGACCCCAGTAATAAAACAGGTTGCAGGCCAGGTCTGATGGCTCATTCCAGTAATCCCAGTACTTTGGGATGCCAAGGCAGGAAGATTGCTTAAGCCCAGGATTTCAAGACGAGCCTGGACAACGTAGTGAGACCTTATCTCTACAAACAATAATTTTAAAAACATGAGCTGGGCATGATGGTGCAGGCCTATAGTCCCAGCTACTGGTCTGAGGGGTGGTTGGGGGTGCAGACTGAGGTGGGAGGATGGAGGCTGCAGAGAGCTGAGATCAGGCCACTGCACTCCAGCCTGGGTGATAGAATGATACCCTGTCTCAAAAATAAATAAATAAGCCAGCAAAACCAGGATGCAGTGAAGAAGCTGGCCAAAACCCGCCAAAACGAAGATGGTGATGAAAGTGACCTCTGGTCATCCCTACTGCTTATTATACACTAATTATAATGCATTGCCATGTTAAAAGACACTCCCACCGGTGCCATGGCCGTTTACAAATGCCATAGCAATGACCAAAGATACTCTGTACGGTCTAAAAAGGGGAGGAACCCTCAGTCCTGGGAATTACCTGCCCCTTTCAGGGAAAACTCGTGAGTCTTCTACTGCTTGTTGAGCATACAATCAAGAAATAACTATAGGTATACTCACTCAAGCAGCCATGCAGTTGCTGTGCCCATGGAGTAGCCACTTTTTTATTCCTTTACTTTCTTAATATATTTGCTGTTATTTTACTCTTTGGCTTGCTCTTGAATTCCTTCCTGCATGAAGCCAAGAACCTTTGTGACCTCCCAGCTCGAACCCCAATTTTGAGGTTCACCCTATGACATCTTGTCTGGTGACCAATGACAGGACAATGGTGACCTCCCATTGACTTTAAATTAAGACTGATTGGCATTGTGTGGGCTTCACTAGTGGGTGAGTCTCTCCTTGCCCAGATTCAGCTTGCTAACATTTTTTTCCCTTCAAATTGGCTCCTTTGTCCTTTCTAATGTTCTTTATTTTGGACAGATGAGAAAGTGGCTGTGAGGCCTCTGGCTTAGCAGCCTGATAGCGGCCTCCTGTTGTCTGGTTGCCCCAGATGGGAGCATGCCTGGCTGGTCACATCTTTTGCAACCCACCTTGTCATCCCTTCTCTGAGACCTTTTCTCTTTAGTTTTTAAAAAATTTTTTTTAATTAATTAATTAATTAATTAATTTTTAGAGATAGCATCTTGCTCTATTGCCCAGGCTGGAGTGCAGTGGCATAATCATGGCTCACTGCAGCCTGGACCTCACAGGCTCAAGTGATCCTTCCACCTCAGCTCCTGAGTAGCTGGGACTATAAGGCATGCACCACCACACCTGGCTAAATTTTGTGGGTTTTGTTTGTAGAGACAGGGTTTTGCCATGCTGCCCAGACTGGTCTTGAACTCCTGGGCTCAAACGATCTGCCTGCCTCAGCTTCTCAAAGTACTGGGATTATAGGCATGAGCCACTACACCTGGCCTGTCTTTAGTTTCTAATGACTGGCTGTTTGACTTCTCTGCTCTTCGGGCTGATATGCTTATTTCATGTTTGTTGTCTTTGCCTTGGCTATTTGGCAATTGTTTAAGGCAGGACACTTGTTTGTGAGAGTTCTCCTGTTGTGTTGACCATGGGACACCAGAGTCATCGTTCTGTAGCTCCAGTTATGTTAGGTCTCATACTTTTGGGGTTCACTACTGGCCATCCCCCAGATGCTCTGGGGTTTTTGGCATTTGGTGTGGGGACCCTTGTTAGCTGATTCTCCAGGTTTTGTGGCATTTGGATGCTCCAGGGTGTTTGGCAGTGGCATTCCCCTCTAGCATTGTGGGTTAGAGTCCCACCCAAGGGGAATCTTAGTCTTGCCTTTTCTTGTTTTCTACTCTAAAATTATCATTTTCTGTAAAAGCATTTTCTTATTGTCACTTCATTTAATTTTTTGCTCCAGGAGGTGGGAATTTGCAGGGGAAAATAATTGGACTCTCCCTACACTTAGAAAAACTTCTGTGTCTAGTAGAGATCCTTGTTAGACAAAGGGACAGTGGTGAGTCCCAAAGGACTCATCACTAGGGTGCCTTTTAGGCAATTGGAGCAAATTCAAATTAGCAAACAAAGTTTAGCTATTTGGATAAGTCCCAGTTTTGTCAGGGAAATAATTTGGGTCCAGCTATCTTTTATAAAATAGTGCATTTGCGTTTCTACATTATGGCTAGAGCTGAAAGATAAAAGCTATTGGATCTATGTTTATGTGTGTATATAAATGTCTAGATGTGTTTATGTGTATGTACATTTATCTTGTTATATATTGTGTCTACAGGGTACCAAATTGGCTTATAAATTAAAGAGTGCTCATAAAAAAAGTAAATAAGTCCAAGCATTTCTCAAGCTCATGTAACTTAAGTTTGCTAAAATTTAGAGTTACTAAAAATTCATATATAACTCTGTATAAATGTGCCAAAGAAGATATGCTCTTAGCGAAAATAAATTCTTTTTGGCCAATTCAGATGTCATTTATATGTGGGGTTTAAAATACGAGTTTAGAAAGAAAATAAAAACAAGTAGAAAGAAATAAAAAACAATAAGTAGTGGAGAGAGATGTGAGGAGAGTTATGAATATGAAGATGTATTTTGGTCAAGAAGGTTATAAATAAATTTTATGAGAAAGGATCTTATATGGTAAATTCTTGTCCTAAGGTAGAATGACTGTTTAGAGAAGAAGGAAATATAGGACAAATCAGAAAGTCCAAGCATGTTGTAGATGACCTGTGTAAGTCATGGTAAAGTTTATAAAAGAGAATTAATTAAAATTTAGACATAGCCATAACTGAAAGGAAATTAATTAATTAATTAATTAATTAATTTTGAGAAGAAGTTTTGCTCTTGTTGCCCATGCTGGATGCAATGGCATGATCTTGGTTCACTGCAACCTCCGCCTTCTGGATTCAAGTGATTCTCCTGTCTCAGCCTCCTGAGTAGCCAGGATTACAGGCATGCACCACCATGCTTGGCTAATTGTGTATTTTCAGTAGAGATGGGGTTTCATCATGTTGGTCAGGCTGGTCTTGAACTCCTGACCTCAAGTGATCCACCCACCTCGGCCTCCCAAAGTGCTGGGATTACAGGCGTGAGCCAACTCATATGCCCAGCCAGGAAATTTATTTATAATAGTCTATCTAAATTTTGGTGCCCTATGTTAAAACAAGTTTGTCTTAAAGTATTGGTTGGCTTTCAGTAAGATTGCAAGAAATACTGACTTTTAATTCTAGAATCTGTTTCCTTTGAAGGCCTCTCAGATTTATATCTGTTCCTTTTCCCTTCAAAAAGTATATCCTTTGTAAGCTCAAAACTGACTTCCCTAGACTCCTTTTACGAAAAGCAATACAGTGCTTGTTTCAGGCTGTGGCTCAATAGCTAAGCCTTTGTTCTTTCATGGTGGTGGCCTGGGTTCAGTTCCTGGCTTAGGGAATGAGAGGTTTCCAGTTTGCTACTTCTGGGACTTTTGTCATTTATTCTTTTTGTCTGCACTGACAGCTTCTGGTTTTTTCATTTGAATTTTTTTTTTCTGTGAGCTACCTTAGGGGTAATGCTGGGTCTTGTAAAAATTGCTTGTCATCTTTTTGGAGACACCTCTTGTGTCCATGGTTAAGTTATAACCTTGGTTAAGGCCTGTTGGTTTCACTGGGGAAAATACCTTTAAAAAAAGGCTGAAAAGCCAGAGATGTTGGCTATTTGTCCTGGCTAGAGTGTGGTATTAAGGGATTTAAAAGGATTTTTTAAAAGGACCTCTATAATCAAAAGTCAGCTTAATTAAAAATGGATATTCCATATTCATATATATATACACACACATATATGTGTGTGTATATATATATTTAAAAGAGCTTTATGATTTTTTTCTTCTTGGATCTTATTTTTTTAAGAGAAAGTTTTTTTTGTATGTTTGTTATTTGTTTTTCTTCTCAGTGATCTGAATTATTTCTCCATTCTGTCTTTTTGCCCCCTTTAATGCCCATATTAGAGGACCTAAGATAATTTCTGACAGCCTGGGACTCCTTGGGAGGAAACAGAAGGTGTCACAGACCTCATTTTGGGAGAAACCTCTGTTTTCTTCATGGAACCCCCAGAACTGTAAGCAGACAAGACCCCTCAGAATCCAAGGCTCTGCTCTGTTTTACCTCACATTACCTGACCTTTGTGACTTTTGGGGGCATCAGAAATTACTTTGCATTGTGAGAGAACCTTTAGCATTGGTGTGTATTACCTAGGTAGGATGTATACTTTTAGGGATGGCAGTTACTTACATGAGTGGTTATTACTACAGGCCAATACTTACTTCTTTTCACATTTAAATGAAAAAAAGCATGCTCTTGGGCATCCACCTGTGAATGGAGGATGGGCTGATTTGCTTTAGGTTGGCCACCAGCCTTTGGGGAACATCCTTGCAGTGAAATGCTTGGTGAAAGCATTGCACTGTCTGGTCGCATAGTGTTCCATTTTGGGGGATCCAGTATTTGGTATAAATATGGGATTCTTGATTTTTGGAGATCTGTTTGGCCTTCCAGCTGTGCCTCCTTATTTGGACCTAGAAGCTGCATGCTTGAAGGAAAAACTTAAAAACTGACAAATGAAAAAAAAATCCTACAACTACTGGATATTTATATGTGTTCTGTGTATTTAAATGTGTTCTGTGTGTGATATTTATATAAAAGAGCTCTAATTCATTGGTTTAAAGAAAAATAAGTGCTTAAATCAAATATATTGTCAGAAAAATGGCAACTTTAAAGCCTTTGAGTTCAAGTGACTTTAGTAATCTTTGGGAAATAAAGATAGTGTTAAAGATCATTGATAAAATAAAAAATGTCTTCAAAATTTCGACATGTGGTCTAAATTAGGCAGGTTTGATACTGTTTTCTACTAAACAACATAAACTGCTTCTCGGAGTTTTGGTAATTGTTCAATTTACCTGCTTTGGAACATTAGATGCTAGGTAAGGCCTGGGGACATGTGGAGTTAACCATGTCAGGTTTTTAATCAAAACTAAAAGTTACTAAGAGTTAGCACTGTAACATATGTACCTGAGATTACCGGAGAAACAGTTTTATATACAAGATATGTAAGGAAAGTAAAATGTGTTTTTGGTAAAAGATTATAGGAAGGCATGGGAGTACAGTTTTGTTTTTGTTTTGTTTTTGTTTTTGTTTTGCTTACTTTAGTGGATTAAAGGATTGTTTTAAGTTGAATAGGAAAAAGCTGAAGTATGAGCAAGTTGTGAAAGGTATATGAAAGATTAACATTGTAAAAGAAATTCTGTGTGTAAACATTGGCTAAAGTTAAAGGGATATTATTATTATTATTTTTGTAAGTTAAACATTAGGATTAAAAAGCACGGCAGAGTTTTCTAGAGCACTGATCTGCTCTGTAACAGAAAATTGTAAAGGGTTATAAAAGGTTTATGAGAATCTTACCTTATGGTCAAACTGATTAAGATTGGGAAGATTTGTCTATAAAGTTTTATTAAGAATTGGGTTTAATATTAACAGTACACTAATGCAAAGGTGAAATTTGGCTTTCTCTCTTGAATAAGATTTTCATGTAATATTACAAGATAATGAAAGATTTTTGTTTGATTTTTAAATAAACTATAGGAAAACTAAGGGTGAAAAAATGTGACAGATCATTTGGAAACCCAAGTCTGCCCTATATCAATGAGTAAACGTTTTTACCTTTTTGAACTCTTTGAGTTATCATTTTGGTTAAATAAATGCTTTATGGTAACCTGGGATTCTATTTTGTAATATCAACTGTTTAAACCTTTTATATTTGATGAACGTTCCAAAATGAAATTCTAAAGTAAGTCTTTTTCTGATCTGATTAGTCTTTTTAGATATCAGGTCCCCTAAAATCCAAAAGTGACATATTTGGCTTATTTGGTGTATTAAAATCATACAAGAAGCACTGTCAAATATAAAATACTATTTGGCTTTCTTTGGGCTATATTTATATAAATGTGTTATTGGTATGTGTTCCAAAATTATGCAAAACTCCTATAATTCTGATATGACTTAGTGTACATTATCAGTTATAATTATAGTTCTTATGTTACATTATTGTGTGCTACAGAGGTAACCAAATTTCTTTGTCAATTGCATATTTAATTGGCTGTCCTAAGACTTTTGTCACCCACAGACAATTGTTGTCTTGTTTTTAATCCTTTTCAAAAGGTGGTTTATAATCAGCTATAGGACTCTGATGGGTACTCTAAAATGCAAGCCTCTGATAACTTTGAAAATTGTGCCATTGGCTGGGCATGGTGGCTCACACCTGTAATCCCAGAACTTTGGGAGGCCAAGGCAGGTAGATCACTTGAGGTCAGGAGTTCGAGACCAGCCTGGCCAGCATGGTGAACTGCCATCTCTACTGAAAATACAAAAGTCAGCCAGGCATGGTGGCTCACACCTGTAATCCCAGCAATTTTGGAGACTCAGACAGGCAGATCACTTGAGGTCAGGAGTTCAAGACCAGCCTGGCCAGCATGGTGAAATGCCATCTCTATTAAAAATACAAAAATCAGCCAGGCATGGTGTCATGCACCTGCAATCCCAGTTACTTGGGAGGCTGAGGCAGGAGAATCGCTTGAACCTGGGAGGCAGAGGTTGCAGTGAGCCGAGATCGCACCATTGCACTCCAGCCTGGGCGACAAGAGGGAAACTCCATCTCAGCGGGAAAAAAAAAAAGAAAAAGAAAAAGAAAATTGTGCCATTGAAATAGAAAAGAAAACACAAAAAACTTCCAGGATTCTCATAGAAACTTAACATATTCATAAGGAATGTGGCCCAATATCAGGCAAAACAAGAGTTAATAGCATGGACTAAATTAATAAAAGATCAAAACAATCTTTTTATGACTTTTTGCTTAAAACATTGCTGATCCTTTCTGTTTTGGTTTTCAGAGTCAAGAACACTTTTCCTTTGGAAAGTATTAACTGCTTTTAACAATTGAATAAAGTATATTACTGTAGACAAAATTTGGAGCATGTCTTTCTTTTTACCTGATTTCTCCAGAATTTGAAAACTATTTGGGAGTATTCTTAACTAATATCAATACAGTTATTTACATAAGTGCAGTAAGAATCTTTTCTTTTGTAACAGGACACAATTAAAGAAACTGCTTATTTTTTGAAGGCTTTGACTAGAATGGTGTGCTTTCAGATACAAACAGACTGCTTTAAAGGATCAAAGTTGACTTACAGAGCCAATGAAAGCTACTTGGGAAAACTGACCTCATTCCTTGTCTATGCAGTCTCTGTATGGGGTTCCTGACCTGTGGTAAGTGAAAATGTCACTTTCTGACAGGCCCAGGAGCCCCAAGTTATCTTGGGACATCAAGAAGAAAGGAATGCACCCAACTTCTACAGACATTTTCAGGCACAGATAAATCTGTGGCTGACTCAAGGCTTTAAGAAGCCTAATTTGAGATTCTTTATAAATTAAAGTTCCATCAAAACCAATTTTAAAAAGAGCCTATGTGGCAAATAATTATTTTTGCTGCACTTTATATAAATAATCAGGCCAAATATAATAAGATTAAAACTTTATGGCAAACAAATTGGTCCCACTGTGATTTGTCTTTGGTAAAAATGGAAGCTAGAGAGAGAAGTTGTTTCAAAAACTGTGATACACCAGTTATTAGATTCTAGTCTCATCTGTTGTTTTTGAGTTTCTTCTGCAATTTAGACAGACCCTGCTTATTCCTGAGAATCAACCAGTGATGTATGGCTGTTGCTCAGAAGAAATAAGAGGGATGGCTAATGTAAAGATCTGGATCAGTATTCTAATTCTAGGCATGTATTGGAATTGGCTAGTGACCACATATCAGCTTGCTTTTAACAATTACCCAGTTCATGGAAAGCCTTCTTATTTAGTTTACTTGGGATAATTGTGCTGATTTTGCTTTACTGTTGTGGAATATATTGCTGTTGTCCTCTTTGTGTGGGAATGCAGGATAAACTTACTTAACATTTTCTTAAATTGAACACTTATTAATTCTTCCAGATTTCACTTTTGTCAGAACTCAGAGTTATGATTTGCCCTCACTATACTGACAACAGGCTCTGGTAGGGTGCAGAGATCCTGGTAAACACACCCTCTGCTGGAAAACAGGGAGAAGTTTCCATCAGTGTAAACCTGCACTTGGGTTGCCTGGGCTGCAGTTAGGAGACTGAGTAGAACATTTGCTGCAGAGAAAAAAGAAGATGTGTAATTTTCACAGTTAGAATTAACTTAGGAGAGCTGAAATTAACTGAGTCTTGGAAATCTGAATCTTGAAGTCACCAGTGACTTTTGGGACTGTAAGAGAGTCTCCTGTGATCTTTAATCATGTGAGGGTGGGGTGAAATCAAATATTCAGTGGTTCTGCAATGGGATGCACTGTGCAATTGGTGATTGAGAAGCAAGCTCTCTGGCTTTAGGAGAAGAATGTCTTGCTCTTAGTCCTTCTGGAAATGGAGCCTTGCATCGCCTGCTGTCTGTTTATACTACCTTTGCACATTGCCTTTGGTTATAGAGTCATGCCCAATGGCTCTTTACTTCTGTTTTAAGGGCAGGAGATGGCACCCTGTTAAAGAGAAAGGATAGTAGCTGCCAAAGCATTTGTTTCTCTGTTTCTGTGACTGTTTATATTGGCTTATCTTTGAATGGTCTTTATAGCCACACCAGGCTGGAGGTAACAGGGTCATGGGAGTGGACTGCTGATGTGGGCTGAATCACAGTTCAGATCCATGTCTCCAGGAGGTAGGAAGTGCAGGGTAAGTCATATGGCTTCTGGGGCATCCGTCACTTTCTTAGTTAAGGAGAAGTTGAAGGAGCTGATCTAAAATATCTTGGGAGTCTGCAGAAGAAGTAGTGAAAACCAAAGCACTTTACATTAAACTCCGTACTTTAGTCCTTACAGTAATGCCACAGCGCAAGCAACCAGTCAGGCCTTACTAGTTGTGCTTCCTAGAAGAAGAGACTGAGGTTCAGAGAGTTGGACAGAGTGTCAGATTTGGGATCAGTGGCTAGTCCAATGTGATTTCCATCCTTTCTTCTGAGAGAAAGCATAAGAAGGCCAAGAGGATGGGGGAAAAGCACAAGTCACCTGCCTGAGAGTCAACAGGGCAGGGATCTCTTTCTCAGTTTGCTTCTCTAAGTTATGGCAAATGCTTTTTGAGCTGTGATCATTGAAGATGGGGGCTGAAGTTCAACACGTAGTTGTCGTGAGAGAAGTAATTATGATTGAAGAAAAGATTTAGATGAAATCCATTGTTCTTTCCTGTAAAGGGGTTGTTATCTCTGATTCTTTTTTTTTTCCTCTTTCTCTTTTTTCGATGGAGTCTTGCTCTGTCGCCCAGGCTGGAGTGCAGTGGTGTGATCTTGGCTCACTGCAACCTCTGCCTCCTGGGTTCAAGTGATTCTCATGCCGCAGCCTTTCCAGTAGCTGGGACTACAGGAGTGTGCCACCACGCCTGGCTAATGTTTGTATTTTTAGTAGAGACGGGGTTTTACCATGTTGGCCAGGCTGGTCTTGAACTCCTGATCTCAAGTGATTCACCTACCTTGGCCTCCCAAAGTGCTGGAATTACAGGAGTGAGCCATTGCACCTGGCCTATTCTCACTGATTGTTATAGTGCCATGTTTCGCAGAATTTGTAGCTTCAATTACTTATATTTGTGCACCTGACTTTTAGGTGAGCTCCGGAATAGCAGTTACTAATTAAGAATGAGCATTTAGAGTAGAAAAAGTGGCAGGAACAGCAAGACTCACTCCCAGAGAGCCTCACACAGGTCTGATAGGTGAGGAAAGTCCCCATCTTTCCCATTTTTCTTCATTACCTCCTTGTGGGGCAAGCACTGCCATTATTCGTGAGTCAACTGTCTGAGTTATAGATAAGTAATGACATGAAACTTCACAAACAGGTCTAGATTTCTACCCAGGGAACCACCGTTATCAGAGAAGGGAGTTTGGGATCTTAAGCAGCAAACACATGTTGATTCTAAGTATTTGCCTCCCGATGGCTTGCTCAGAGGGCCTGTTTTCATTGCCCACTTTATATGTCAGTAAATAATCTTCCCTGGCAGTGGGTCCACCGTGTCTGGATGCACACAAGGAAATCTGGTGGGGTCTGGCTGGGGAAAAACACTCCTCAGAAGTTTTGCAGGAAAAGCAGTGAGCCCTTCTTTTAAGCTTGAGAATGCTTTAAAGATGCATCATTGGCAAGACTTGCCAAAGAAATACGGGATCTAAATGTGATTAAACCCACGACATCAAGCTGGCTCTGGAGGTCTCCTTTGAAGTTTGCTGAGTGGATTGTCAGTGGGAGGCTGATATTTTCATGTACAAGCACACAAGCGTTACTGCTAATTGTGGTAAATCAGGCTGGCCAGCCTGGCTCTGGGGCTGCCACCGCAGCAGTGTGAAAGCCCTGCATCCCAGGCACAAGCCAGGCTCCTCAGAAGTGATCAGCCAGCCAGCATTGTGTGAATTGCATTTGGGTTCACAGTACTATAATTGTGCTTCTCCTGCTATGAGGTGCAGAGAAGGAAAATGGGAGGGAGGGATGTCTAATTTGCCCTAGGAAGTTGTGGGGGAGGGACACGCACGGGGGCGGAACATGGCTAAAACACCGACCTTCCCTTGAGAGAGACCATATGGTGAAGTGGAGAGGACGCAGCTTTTGCATCAGACAGGTCTTGTATTAGAATTTTGGCTCTGACACCAGCTGTGTGACCTTGGGTCATTTGCAAAACCTCTCTGAGCCTCAACTGCCACTTCTTAAAATCAACTCTAAGTAACCACGGGGTTATTCTTCACAAACACAGCATGCACATGCAAACTTTGGCTTATTAAATAATGGTTTCTTTTTGTTCTATCTACTCCACCCCCCTTCCCATTAGAAGCTTGCTACCTTTCACTGTTTTCTTCCTCTTGTATTTTCCTGGTGGCATTCAATAAAGCGGGATTCTGATTCCTGCAATGTAGGCCACCTTAGAGCAAAATACACAATCAGGCACCACCAAATTAGGCTATTATGTACTGGATCCTGTCTAACCAAACCAAACCCACCTCAGGCTAAATACAGGAATACATGAAAACATTGAATTTCTCCCCTTTACTTTTTTTTTTTTTTTTTTTTTTGAGACGGAGTCTCGCTGTGTGGCCCAGACTGGAGTGCAGTGGCGCCATCTCGGCTCACTGCAAGCTATGCCTCCCGGGTTCATGCCATTCTCCTGCCTCAGCCTCCCGCCACCAAGCCCAGCTAATTTTTTGTATTTTTAGTAGAGACAGGGTTTCACCGTGTTAGCCAGGATGGTCTCGAGCTCTTGACCTCGTGATCTGCCCGCCTCGGCCTCCTAAGTGCTGGGATTATAGGCGTGAGCCACCACTCCTGGCCCTCCTTTTTTTTAAAAAAACAAAAAAAAACAGGAGGTTGAGGCAGGAGGATGGCGTGAACCTGGGAGGCAGAGCTTGCAGTGAGTTGAGATCCTGTCACTGCACTCCAACCTGGGCGACAGAGTGATACTCCGTCTTAAAAAAAAAAAACCCAAAACAACAACAACAACAACAACAATAAACAGTTTATTCAGTAATTACGTATACGTATTTTAGCTTCCAAAGTCAGTGATGGAACAAACTGAGTCCCATTAGGCCCACTCCATTGCATGAGTTAGCATCAGAGGAGGTCAAACCAGAGTGACATCATCTTGAATATGGGCTAGGTGAGAAGAGGATGAGGCCTTCTGGGCTGCATTCCCAGGAGGTTAGGCATTCGTAGTCACAAGATGAGATAGGAGGTGGGTAGGAATGGTTTCACAAGATACAGGTCATAAAGACCAGGATGCAGGCTGGGTGTGGTGCCTTATGCCTATAATGCCAGTACTTTGGGAGGCCAAAGCAGGAGGATTGCTTAATCCTAGGAGTTCAAGAGCAGCCTGGGCAACATAGTGAGACCTTATCTCTACAAATAATTTTTATTTTTTGAAATGGAGTCTTGCTCTGTCACCCAGGCTGGAGTGCATGTTGGCTCACTGCAACCTCCACTTCGTGGGTTCAAGCAATTCTCCTGTCTCAGCCTCCTGAGTAGCTGGAATTACAGGCGCACACCACCACACCCGGCTAATTTTTTTGTATTTTTAGTAGAGATGGGGTTTCACCATGTTGGCCAGGCTGGTCTTGAACTCACCTCAGGTGATCTGCCTGCCTTGGCCTCCCAAAGTGCTGGGATTACAGGCATGAGCCACCATGCCCAGCCTCTACAAATAATTTTTTTTTTTTGTGAGATGGAGTCTCAGTCTGTCACCCAGACTGGAGTGCAATGGCACAATCTCCGCTCACTGCAGCCTCTGCCTCCCTGGTTCAAGCGCTTTTCCTTACAAGTAATTTTTTAAAAATGAGCTGGGTGTGGTGGTTTCACAAGATACAAGTCATAAAGACCCCAGGATGTGGGCCAGGTGTGGTGGCTTATGCCTGTAATCCCAGTACTTTGGGAGGCCAAGGCAGGAGGATTGCTTAAGCCTAGGAGTTCAAGACCAGCCTGGACAACATAGTGAGACCTCATCTCTACAAATAATTTTTTAAAAATGAGCTGAGTGTGGTGGTGCAGGCCTGTAGTCCCAGCTCTTGGGCTGGGCGTAGGGGTCAACTCAGGTGGGAGGATTGCTTGAGCCCAAGAGTTCAAGGATACAAATGAGCTATGATTGTGCCAGTACACTCCAGCCTGGACAACAGTGCAAGACCCTGTTTCATAAATAAATTAAAAAACCCCCAAAACCCAGGATGCAATGAAGAAGGAAGCCCAAACCCACCAAAACCAAGATGGCGATTGAAGGTGACCTCTGGTCATCCTCACTACCCATTATATGCTAATTATAATGCATTAGCATGTCAAAAGATACCATCAGCACCATGACAGTTTGCAAATGTCATATCAATAACAGGAAGTTACCATATATGGTGGAAAAAGGAAGGAACCTTCAGTTCTGGGAATTTCCTCCCTGTTTCTGGGAAAACTCATGAATAATGCACCCTTTGTTTAGCATAAAATCAAGAAATAACCATAAGTATACTCAGTTAAGCAGCTCGTGTGGCTGCTCTGCCTATGGAGTAGCCACCCTTTTTGATTCCTTTACTTTCGTAATAAATTTGCTTGAATTCCTTCCTGGGTAAAGCCAAGAACCCATGTGGCCTCCCACGGGGATCTTCAATTTTGGGATTCACCCTGTGACTTTAGGAGCAACTTAGGGATCCAGTACATCCCAGGCCAAGACTAACGTGGTGATTTTCGGGGGGCTATGTTAAAACTAGGGGCTCTGCCCAGGACCCTTACTGTGGCTTCTTCAGTCAAGAACTTACTGGCCCCAGCCCCTACAAGTTCATTCACAGTTCCTTCTCACTGACTTCACCAGTGACCACTACCAGTGACTTCAAAGGAGAAATGACGGGGGAGATAAAATAAAGTGAATGGGGAAGAAATAAAGAAGAGAGGTCTTTTCACGGTGTGCCAGAATAGTCCCTCACAGTGGTTTTACCGTAGGGCAGCGGGGGCCCCCTTTTAATTTCTTTCTCTCTTTTAATTTTCTTTTCCCTTCCCTCCTTTCTTCTTTCCCACTTTTTGCCTTATTTGTGTCTTATGGACGGTCAATTTCCATCCTTTCTCTTCTTCTTCATTCCCAGATTTGGCTGTAGAAAATTAGAAAGTTCTTGAACTTGGTTTGCACAGGTGCTTTTACCTTAACATGAAAATGAATGATCAGCCTCCTGTTAATTTTATCCTAGAGTCTACTGCATCCCTCCTACCCCCTGCACAGGAATTTAGTCACACTTATCTCTCCCACTTTCTCTCCCTTCTTCACTTTCTGTATTCCTCCTCCTTTCATGCCTGTACCTGGTTTTCCATGCCCTGTTTAGCCTGGCTTGGGATCCAGCAGGTTCTCCGAGGGTTCCTGCGAGAACCCGGGCTGGGTGCCCAGGTCTGAGCCTGGTATGTGCCTCAGTATCACAAAGGCCTCTTGTAAATGACCTCCATTGTTGAAAGTTTCAGAAATTCTAGGTCAAAATGGCACTTAAATATTAAGGTATTTACTCCAACCCAAGTAACTTTTCTAAAAGTTGTAGAGGGTGTTACCTCTTTATTAATCGAAACGTGAAAATCAGCTCTAGTTTGGAAACTGAGAAAATATATATATATGTATTTATTTCTTTGTTGTTCTAATTCTTGATATAAAGGTTTAAAGGACCCTTGAAAGCTGCATGCAATCACAGAAGGTTTTGGCTTTAGGCAGCTCCCGCCATGATCTTGGGGCTCCATTGATTCTTTCATCTTTCAGGTGTCTTACTGTTTGAACCTTGAATTTTAACCTGGGACATGTTTGACTAAAATGATGCTGTTAATATTTTCTATTGTGCAAAACACAAAGAGAACTAGGCTCCAGGATTATTTCTATTTGCTAATGCTGTTTCTGTTGACTTTTGACTTTTCCAGTTTCCCAGAGCTATGGGGACTTCCCATCCGGCGTTCCTGGTCTTAGGCTGTCTTCTCACAGGTACGGAGCCCAGTCCTCTCTGAGTTCCTTGTTTGGGTGTCTTGTTTTCTAAGCTTTGTGCTCCATGGGTTTATTACCAGTACTCCACATGCACAGTCCAAAAGAATGAAATGAAATAGAAAACTACAGGACGTTATCCAGAATGACCACAAACCTTCAGTTCCCTTTGCTGTATTGCACTTACTCCATTTCAAAAGGAATGCTCTCTAGTGGCAGTTTTAGTAATATATATAATGTTGGCATTGAAATGTTGTTAGTAATAATGTCTAAATTTACTTACTACTCTCTTCCTTTTCCTAGGACAAGTCTTCTATTAGAGCTAGATTAGATAAATTCAGGAATGGTCAACTGTGGGAGGTAGCACATCTGTTGTCCCAGCTCCTTGAGCAGCCGAGGTGGGAGGATCCCTTAAGGCAAGGAGTTCCAGGTTGCAGTGCACTGTGATTATGCCTGTGACTAGCCACCACACTCCAGCCTGGGCACCATAGCAAGACCTCATTTAAAAAAATGTTTAAAGAAAATAAATAATAGAAAATTCTTGCCCAAGAAATCATACCTGTCTTAAATCATAACTCTCCTGATGAAAGATGCTTACATTGCTTCCAAATCTCAGAGTCACCTTTATCTTCTCTAGGAATCAAATTGATAGATAAATGTTTGGTTCTTGGAAAATCTTAAAAACTTTCCCATCAAAAGGATGCCATTGGGGTAATTTGTTGATGTACTGGACTTTCTTAGTTTTCCTCCAGATATTTATGCACTGCAGATGTTTGCCATGGAACCAGTGCTCTTCTATTCTGAGGAGTTAGCTCAGCCTGTTAGTGTCTTTGTCTTACTCATTTGGATATGGTAGAATTGAGCAAGACCAGAGATTTAACAGATGTAAGCTCCACTAAGTATACCCCATCTACAGAGTAACAGGTGATCCAGATGTGCTTACAAATCCTACCTTAACAAGCTTCAGGAATTATGGTGGTCATATATTGAAGTTGGGTGGGAGTCTCACATCAGGCTCCAAGGGAGATTACAAATCATTAATTAATAATTAAGTCAAAATATCTCTTCTATCAGTCTTGGGTTTCTTGTTTTCTAAGTTCTGTGCTCCATGGGTTTATTATCTGTACTCTGCATACACAGTCCAAAAGAGTGAAAAGAAGTAGAAAACTGCAGGACGTTATCCAGAATGACCGCAAACCTTCAATTCCTTTGCTATATCACATTTACTCTATTTCAAAAGGAGTAAGTTCAGTTTCAGTCTAAATAAGCGAGACTGAAATTTGAGGTTCAAAGATGAACTGAGAGTTTTCACTCGGGTTTTACTTACTAATTGTGAATTAAAATCCATATCATCTGGCACCACTGCACTCCAGCCTGGGTGACAGAGCAAGACTCCATCTCATAAAAACAAATAAATATATAAACAAATAAATAAATCCACATCATCCTGCTTTGGCCCTGGAAGTCATGAGGGAGAGACAGCATGCCCAAGGGCTATAAGAAATGGAAAATGTGGAATTCTTGAGCACAGATGTGCTTTGTGTTTTGTTCAGTCCATATCCTTGCCTCTGTTCTCATTCCATGTGTTTTGTTTTGTTTTGTTTTTTTGAGACAAGGTCTCTCGCTCTATTGCCCAGGCTGGAGTGCAGAGGCTTATTGCAGCCTCAATCTCCTGGGCTCCAGTGATCCTCTTACCTCAGCCTCTGGAGTAGCTGGGACTACAGGTGTGCACCAGCACACCTGGCTAATTTTTTTATTTTTTATTTTTTGTGGAGACCAGGTCTCACTATGTTGCCCAGGCTGGTCTCAAACTCCTGAACTCAAGCGATCCTCCCACTTCCACCTCCCAAAGTGCAGGGATGACAGACATGAGCTGCTGCACCCCAGCCTCATCTCATTTTAACTAAGGGAAACCTCTGCAGTGACTGTGAACCATAAAGAACCCATATGTGCCTGAGCCTGTGCCATCTTGGGATATTTTATGGTTACACATAAGAGTCTGAAATATGGAATTCGAATCAGACATCCTCTGTCCATTTGAGTGTTTGGAGGAGTGAATCTAGTGGGGCTTGGTGGAGCTATCTGGAACATTTGCTGCTCTCAGCAGATGCAGTGGCTGTTATAATGGGGGACCTTTCATGGGCATCCAGGCTAACGGATTTTTGTGTAGAAATGGTCATTGTTCATCTAAGCTGCTACTGTTGCTTCTCTCAGTTCTCGGGATGAGACCGTCCTTTCTGGTTGCATCCTATTCAGAACGTGTTTCCTTTTGCAGGGCTGAGCCTAATCCTCTGCCAGCTTTCGTTACCCTCTATCCTTCCAAATGAAAATGAAAAGGTTGTGCAGCTGAATTCATCCTTTTCTCTGAGATGCTTTGGGGAGAGTGAAGTGAGCTGGCAGTACCCCATGTCTGAAGAAGAGAACTCTGATGTGGAAATCAGAAATGAAGAAAACAACAGTGGCCTTTTTGTGACAGTCTTGGAAGTGAGCAGTGCCTCGGCGGCCCACACAGGGCTGTACACTTGCTATTACAACCACACTCAGACAGAAGAGAATGAGCTTGAAGGCAGGCACATTTACATCTATGTGCCAGGTGAGTGGGATGGGTCCCCAGGACCGAGCTTCTTCTCTTCCTGTCTTTCCTGTTAAATGTACTAAGGTTTTAAACATATATATAAATAATTAATATTTATTGCAGGAAGTTTGAAAGATGTAAGCGAACACACAGAAATAAAAATCATTTGTAATATTATCAAGAAATATTCATTGTTAGCATTTCAGAGCTGTATTAAGTTTGGAAAGTCATCTTTGTTATGACATGTCCTGTATTGGTACTGTATAAACAATCTGAAATATACTCATCTCTATTCAGTTCATTCAAGTTGCACACATACTCACAGTGTGTCCAGCACTGGGCTACGTGTTGAGTATACAAAAATTAATAGGTAAGCCCGGTCTTGGAGTTGCTGATAGTTCATTATAATATCTTCCAAATAAACACTCGATTTTTCAGATTCACTATCAATATACATTTATTCTGAGAGTTGGAAGGTATTTTCTTTTTCCTTTTAAAAAGTTATATATATATATATATATTTTGAAACAGGGTCTCACTCTGTTGCCCAGGCTGGAATGCAGTGGCATGATCATGGCTTACTGCAACCTCAACTCCCCTGGTTCAAGCAATCCTCCCACTTCAGCCTCCCAAGTAGCTGGGATTACAGGCATGCACCACCACGCCTGGCTAATTTTTATATTTAAAAAATTTTTGTGTGTGTGTATTTTCATTTGAGACAGGGGTTTCACCATATTGACCAGGCTGGTCTTGAACTCCTGACCTTAAGTAATCTATCTGCTTCGGCCTCCCAAAATGCTGGGATTACAGGCGTGAGCCACTATGCCGAAATTTTTGTATTTTTTTTGTAGAGATAGGGTTTCACTGTGTGGCCCAGGCTGGTCTCGAACTCCTGGGCTCAAGTGAGCCCCACCCACCTCAGCCTTCCAAAGTTCTGGGGTTACAGGCGTGAGCCACTGGGCCCGGCCTATTCCTACATTTTAATTAAAAGGACAAAGGATTGAACACAAGTGGTGGCAATTTCAGTATGCAGTTGGGTAAATTAAAAAGGACTGTGGCTAGAATCCTTGGTTTTAGAACAAAACAGAAACCGCTTAGGATTCTTGCCATCCTTGCTGTTTTGGCATAGGTCGAGGAAGGGGGTTCTCACAGAAGTGTGTCTTCCTACCTTTCTGCCTTTTCTTTTTCAGTTTTTAATGGGCTCCTCTTCCTACCCTCTGTAACTATGGGTGTCCCCAGGGACCTAGACCCTCTTTACTTCTTTCATGATACTCTTATTCGTATGAGCCTTCCTTCTTAACAATTAAGGAAAAAATAAACAACTTTGTTTTGAAAAGGTAAGACATTTAGAATGTCACCCCAACTTCATTCACACTTAGATTCCTTCAGGAAAATCCTCTAGGTGTGGAGGGATTTTCCCCTGCTGTGAAGAGAATGGTAGGATCGTGAATATGTTAAAGGCACACAAGTCCCTGAAGTTTTAATCCGTGTAAGATTGTCCAAAAATTCTTCTTGTTCCCTATCTTTTTCCAGCACAGACGCCATCCAAGTAGCCCCTGCATCGCTGTCTGACAGAGATCTTTTGATTTCACAATAATGGAGATTTAGGGGCCTTTTCTGCAGCTGATGTTTGAGACTCTTAGAACTTCTTACCACCGTAGCTTAAGTAGCTGTTTTTCTTTTGGAAAGGAAATTCTCAGGCTCCTTCTCCTTCTCCTTCTTTAAATTTTATGTATTTCTCAAAGGATTACTTTTTAACAAACACATTTCTGTGCTACTTTTCAATCGTACTGACTACAGGTGATAAGAGTTTTTTGAAAGTATTTCATAATAAAACTAGAAATATTTTTTCCTGTTTTGAACAGAGTTGGATTCTATTAAATATTTTATTGTTCATTTTTGTTTTTAGTTGTTTAAATTTTGATTTAGATTCCTGGTTAGTATTTATTTATTTATTTGTAGAGACAGGGTCTCTCTATGTTGCCCAGCCTGGTCTCAAACTCCTGAACACAAGCAACCCTCCCACCTTGGCTTCCCAAAGTGCTGGGATTAAAGGCATGAGCCACAACTCTTATCCAGTATTAATATTTATCATCAGTATTATCCATCAGGAGACAGGCAATTTGATATTATTCACACTTAAAAATCACTTTGTAGCTGTCATGATAACTAATGCCAGTGGGGCAATTCTTCTGGATATATGTGTAAAGGTGAACTTCATACCTAATATCAATACTGCCAGTGGGATAGTGTTTCTGGATTTATGTGTAAAGGTGAAATTAATGTCTAATGCAGTCTTCATTCTTTTTTAAACCACAGACCCAGATGTAGCCTTTGTACCTCTAGGAATGACGGATTATTTAGTCATCGTGGAGGACGATGATTCTGCCATCATACCTTGTCGCACAACTGATCCTGAGACTCCTGTAACTTTACACAACAGTGAGGGGGTGGTACCTGCCTCCTACAACAGCAGACAGGGCTTTAATGGGACCTTCACTGTAGGGCCCTATATCTGTGAGGCCACCGTCAAAGGAAAGAAGTTCCAGACCATCCCATTTAACGTTTATGCTTTAAAAGGTACTCGTATCATCTCCTTCCTTCTTTAAATAAGAGTAACAGGCATAATCATCAGGTGCATGTATGATTTTTTTTTTAAAATCATCACCACTGGTGATCCTAAATTCTGATTTGGGGATTTAGGACCCCAGCTAATACAGTGTCAAGGTGACCTCTATGGCTATAATAATAAGCTTAAAATTACTAAAGGCTAAAGCTTGATTACTCATGCAAGATTTCATGTTTCATCAGTTGACTTCAAAATACTGTAAGGAATTCTTTTCTTACATAAGCCTCTTACTTTCATTCACATTCCTGACTACGGAGGCCCTAAAACAAGCATACACCTCGGGGGTTAGATTCCTAGATTAATTTAGTAACTTAAGGAAAATGATTTCAATTCTGAAGAAAGTAGTTGTAGACTTCAACCCTTTGATGTCCACAGTTAGTACGCTTGGGGAAGTATAATACATGCTGAGGTCAACAGATATTTCCTGACCACTATTCTATGTGGAGGAATGGGTAGCAGCAAGAGTACACTGTTTTAAAATCAGAGCACAGCTAATTTTGTGCCAGGCACTGTGCTGGGTTCTGGGAAAGTACTGAGAATAACTGAGGAGCAGAGTGGAAGAGAAGAAGAGAAGAAAAAATTGGATAGAAACAAAGTGTCTAGAGCAGTGTGGATCATCAAAGGTTGGTTGATTAAATGAATAAGTATGTCAGTCAAGGTGATTGTAGACGAGTATAACCATAACTAACGCACTGCTGAGGAATGCAGTGATTGGAATTTATTTTTATTGTTATTATTTTATAATTCTGTATTATAACTATACACCTAATTGTTGTATACCATCTCAAAATCAAGCCTTGTGAGATTTTCTAAATTTTATCTTGATCAGGGCTTTTATTCATAATTGGTTCACAAATTATTTTTCAGGGTTTTCTTAAAAAAACAAAAAACAACACCACCACCCAAACTTTATAAGATCCTTACTGTCCTATGGATTTTTAGGCCCTTGTATTTGTTCTTTTTTATAGCAACATCAGAGCTGGATCTAGAAATGGAAGCTCTTAAAACCGTGTATAAGTCAGGGGAAACGATTGTGGTCACCTGTGCTGTTTTTAACAATGAGGTGGTTGACCTTCAGTGGACTTACCCTGGAGAAGTGGTAGGTACCCTCAAAATGTGCAATGGCTTGGAGCAGAGCAGCAGGGCTCAGAAGACCTGCATTTGTGCTGGGTCTGTCACTGATGGGCACATCACTGAGTTTCTCTAGACCTTAGCTTCCCACCTCTATGATGAACACATTTGATTAAAAAGCCTTTAGGGCTCCTTGATCAATGAGCAAGTTTGAAACGACAGTTGCTGGACCAGGGCCTTCAGAATACATAAAGAGTGTGCACTAAGCCTTCTTTCTCAGAAGTCAGACAGAAATAGGAAGGTTCTCTGGCTACAAAATATCAACCAAAAAATTAGAAGAGCAAAAAAACCGCTGGATTTTACTATTGCGGAGAGTCATTAATTGTCATTGTCTTGGCTTCTGTGCTTCTGACGGTTGATTCATTTGATAGTGTTTATTGCCTGCACTCCTTCCTGTTCTGCCTTGTTGACACTGAGGACAGTGTGTCTTCCTGTTCCACCTCCTATGTGCCTGACCTTTGCATGGCTCACGTTCAGTGAACAGTCACTATGTAATCATTCAACAAAGGTTTAATGATGTTTTACTCAATCTCAAGCACCGTACCAGAAGCTGGTCCAATATTGCCGGATGAAGGGAGGAGGGGAGATGGAAGTGGGGAAAGGGAGCCACCATGCTGCCTCTTGGTCACTGGAGATTTACACAGAGTCTCAGTCATTCGAATGCATTGTCACTGAGTAAGAGAGGCATGTGTAAGAGGCTATGAATGCCCAAATGCAGGAATGACTAACATTCTTATGGAGAACAAAAACCAGATATATATATTTCTTCCCTCTTCTCCTGACTTGTAAATTTCTGCTCCCTGTTCTTTTAGGCATTTGACAGCTTTCTGTCCTTCTATCCATTGATCTCCCTCCTTATATACATTTCTCTCTCCCATGCATTTGCCACTGCTTTTCATTCGTCCTGGAGCATCTGATTGGAAGGTGGGCATTTTCACTATTGCCTCATAAACTTCACATGGTAAAGGGACATTTACAGTCCAACAAATGTACATCTTCCCTGAAATATGGAGTGATTTGGTTCTTCTGTTCACACTTGATTGCCATTAATCCCTAACACATAAACACTGCTTTTTATTTATAGGATACAGTATTTTTTTCCCAAACCAAAGTACATGCTATTTGGCTTACAAATATATAATCAAAGTATTGTTTCATACAATATGTTTTTTTCTGATTGTAAAAGTAATGCAGGTTTAATGCAGATACTTTGTAAAAATACGGAGAGACAAAGGAAAGGCTACTTCCCAGAGCATCGCTGTTTATATTTTAGGGAGATAAAACTTTTATTTTTTATTTGTCTTTCTTTCGGTTTTTTTTTTTCTTCTTCTTTTTTTTTTTTTTTTTTGTAGAGATGAGGGTCTCACTACATTGCCCAGGCTGGTCTCGAATTCCTGGACTTAAGTGATCCTCCTACCTTGGCCTTTCAAAGTGTTGGGATTACACATGTGAGCCTCTGAGATTGACTGAGATAAAGTTTTTAAATATTTCTTATCCATAGATAAACATTGAATAATTAATAGGTGTTATTCTTTAAACAGTAGTTTGTTACATTCTTTATCCTTCAGCAGTATAGCACAAACACCTTATATGTGTCATTAACTATCCTTTTAAAAAATTGGCTGGGTGTGGTAGCTCATGCCTGTAATCCCAATACTTTGGGAGGCCGAGGCAGGAGGGTCACTTGAGGCCAGGAGTTTGAGATCAGCCTGGGCAATGTATCGAGACTCCGTCTCTACAAAAATGTTTTAAAAATTAGCCAGGCGTGGTGGCATAAGCCTGTAGCCTCAGCTACTCTGGAGACCAAGGTAGGAGGATCGCTTGAGCTCAGGAGGTTGAGGCTTCAGTGAGCCATGATTGTGCCACTGCACTCCAGCCTGGGCAGCAGAGCGAGATTCTGTCTCTAGAAAAATTAAAAACAAAATAAAAAATCTCATGATTTTCTAAGCAGCTAGCTTTTTTTCTTTAGGTTTTATCTTTTAGAGCAGTTTTAGGTTTACAGCAAAATTGAGTGAGAGGTACAGAGATTTCCCACGTGTTTCCTGCTCCCACACATGCATAGCCTCCCCGCTTGTCAACATCCCTGCCATCCATTTGCTACAACTGATGAACCTCCATTGACACATCGTATCACCCAGAGTCCATAGTCTACCTTAGAGTTCACTCCTAGGAGCGAGCTTTTTAAAAGTCGGTTTTCTTCCCCTTTTGCTGTAGAAAGGCAAAGGCATCACAATGCTGGAAGAAATCAAAGTCCCATCCATCAAATTGGTGTACACTTTGACGGTCCCCGAGGCCACGGTGAAAGACAGTGGAGATTACGAATGTGCTGCCCGCCAGGCTACCAGGGAGGTCAAAGAAATGAAGAGAGTCACTATTTCTGTCCATGGTACATTCCGCTTTCTAAAATGTCAGTCGTCCATGCTGCTCGGGATCCATATGTGGTAATCTTTATTTAATGGAAACTCTTCCCTGTACAGAGAAAGGGTTCATTGAAATCAAACCCACCTTTAGCCAGTTGGAAGCTGTCAACCTGCATGAAGTCAAACATTTTGTCGTAGAGGTGCAGGCCTACCCACCTCCCAGGATATCCTGGCTGAAAAACAATCTGACTCTGATTGAAAACCTCACGGAGATCACCACTGATGTGGAAAAGATTCAGGAAATAAGGTAAAGAAACACTCTGCCCAAGTATGCCTTTTTTTAGTGTGCATCAGAGGTGGACTGAGGTTTGTGTGTGTCTTACAACCCAGACCCAAAGTCATTCTAGAAAATGTAGCAATCTGAGTTCAGAGATGCTTGAAATCACATCCCTTTAATGATAACATTGCAATATGGTATTAGTATGCTGGTAAGTATTTAATGAGAAGATGAGAAGAAAGAACTAAAAGCTCTGGCTCCTGGGGAAAGACAGGTCACTGTATTCAGCTAGGGTGGAAGAAAGGAAGTAAAATCGGACTCACCAGGATTGAATAGATTGAATACATTCCCTGATGTTCATCATCCATATTGCAAGTAGACATGTATGGTGATTACACCCATGAGGTAGTTATCACATCACCTTACGTGAAAGTTAACATCGTAGGCTTAATCTGGAACCCATTTGCCCTAACTGAGGACTCCACAGGAAAGAAGAGTAGAGCCTGGCTGACTTTAGTCAGGAAAGAGATGTGCAGTGAATCACTTGGATCCCTGCCTTTTAATCAGAATGGTCGATTGCTCTCATCTCTTAACTGGTGGTGGCGTTTTGAGTGAGTCACCCTCAGCCACAGTTTCCTGATCTACAATGTAGGGTAAACAATACCTTATGTCCTTCGAGGCAAGGAATTGGATCAGATGATATCATGGGGCTTCTTGAGGTTTTAAGCTGTGATTAGAATCCAAGAGTCAGAAGGTACATCCTGCAGCACCCAGCTAACCAGCCCTATACTTTTGTCAGAAATCATCTCAGAAAGACAAAGTCAGTCCTCTATTTCAAGCCTTCAGGAGGAGGAAGAACAGAGCCTTTCTCATCAGTTCAGTTCACCTCATGATTTGCTTGCTTCTTTCTGAACTAAATTCCACGTGTAATTGAGAAGCAGTCTGAGAAAATGGAATTTTACAATCTCTATAGAATAGTAAAGGAAAAACGAAGTGGGGTACTGAATCTGGTAGGCTTTCTGTTGACACAAAATGAAGGTGCACAACAAGGAGGGCAGCTTTCCATAAGGAACTTCCATGAGGCTGTGCAGCCAGAGAGGAGTAGGGTAACACTGGTACAGCTAACACCTCCAACACATGTGTGAGCATTGTCTGCAAGCCATAATCCACAGCAATGGCAGGACAGGCTTGCCAACTGAGTGGTTCTGGAAAGCTGCGTTTTCCTTTCAGTGATTCAAGGATCCTTCGGTGTGTATTTTTTAGTTCCTATTATGAACCAGTGAATATAAAGATGAACATGGTAGGTGGGGGATCTGGCTTCCTGGAGCTTAAAACTAGTGGACCCACTGGTTTTCTTGGCTGAAGAAGTGTAGACAACAAACAGCAGAGGATAATTTGGTAATCAGCATCCCAGTGTGCCCTAGGGGACTCTCTAAGGAAATCCAGTCCTGGAGCACGCCCAGTATGGTTCAGCCTGCTCTCTTCATAGGTCTGAGTGCCCCAGCATTTGCAAAGTGTTTTGCAGCCTATGAAATCCTTTCACACATACAATCTCCTTTAATTAACTCTCACAACGACTCTGTGCTATGTGTACAATTATCACGTTTTACACACAAGGAAACTGAGGCATGGAGAATTGTAATAATGCCTGAGATCTTCTCACTCCGTGACCAGTGCTTTTCTTTTCCATTCCAGTTGCTTTTTCACACTGTGATGATTTATAAAGGACAATCCAATGGGCACATACTATGTTTATGCACACGCATGCACGCGCGCACACACACACACACAAAAAACCAGATGTCATTTATAATCCATGTAAAATATTTTTGGGGAAGCTTCTCTTTAATAAAATTTGAAGAGGCATATTTTTTCTAACTTTTTTTTTTTTTTTTTTGAGATGGAGTCTTGCAAGCTCTGTCACCCAGGCTGGAGAGTGCAGTGGTACGATCATAGCTCACTGCAACCTCTGCCTCCTGGGTTCAAGCAATTCTTTAGCCTCAGCCTCCTGAGTAGCTGGGATTACAGGTGTGTGCCACCATGCCTGGCTAATTTTTTTTTTTTTTGTATTTTTAGTAGAGATAGGGGTTTCACCATGTTGGTCAGGCTGGTCTTGAACTCCTGACCTCAAGTGATCCACCCGCCTTGGCCTCCCAAAGTGCTGGGATTACAATGTGAGTCATCACACCCAGCCTATAACTTTTTTTTTTAATAGGTGATAGAATCCCATGCTTGAAAAATAATCAAACATAAAGAGAGTGCATTGTAAGAAGCCTTACTGTACTCCTGTCCCCAACTGCCCAATTCTCCCCTCCTTCCCACAGGGAAACACCTTTATTAGTTTAATTAGGTTCTTAGGAAACCTTCCAGAGTTTCTTTAAGCAAAATACAAGCAAGTAGGAATGTCATATCCTGTGGACCTCTCCATACCAATATGTAGAAAGTATCCTTATTCAGTCCTCCAATGGTATTCCATTGTTTTACTGAACCACCTAAATGATGGATATTTAGGGGAAGCAAATATTTTTTTAAAAAGGTAAAAATCAAAGGGTTTGTTTTGTTTTGTTTTGTTTTTTTAAAGAAAAGCTGGTAGGCTGTGTTTATTCTTTCAGAAGTCAGACCCTGGCTGAACTGATAGCTCTTGGAGATGACCACTGCTCATCTCTGAATGTCTGATTTTCTCTTGTAAGAATTGTGTGTATGATCCAGACCTTCAGTACATGCACTGAATATTGAGAATTCCAGAAGAGATGATATGGACAAGGAAAAAAAGATGACTTTAGTTTTTACAGTAAAAATAAAACTTAAATTGAATAGTACAATTGCTTAAACAATTGGAACTTACTTAGCTACTGCTTGTTGAAACAAAATCCTTTTTTTAAAAGGTATCGAAGCAAATTAAAGCTTATCCGTGCTAAGGAAGAAGACAGTGGCCATTATACTATTGTAGCTCAAAATGAAGATGATGTGAAGAGCTATACTTTTGAACTGTTAACTCAAGGTATGTAAAGGGAGTATAAAGATAATGCTAGCTCTGTAGATGAGTGTCTTCCAAGGAAAGCCTAGCACCTTCCTCCTGGGTCATGGAAGAAAAGCAACACTTAGGGGAGAAGCAGTGTCTGCAGATGTCACATATTAGGGATACCTCTGCTGGACTTAGGAATTCAGGTATTTCTTGGAGGTTCTGGGTTACTCTAGAGTTGGCGGGGAATCCCTAGGCTCCACTAGCTTTCTTTATTTTTGTAGAGATGGGCTCTTGCCATGTTGCCCAGGCTGGTCTCCTGAGTTCAAGCTGTCTTCCCACCTTGGCCTCTTAAAGTACTGGGATTACAGGTGTGAGCCACTGCACCTGGCCTCCACCAGCTTGCTTAGCACCTGCTTCTCAATCTGAGAAGACAGAAGTGATACTTTTTGGTCCAGATGATCTTAGATTGTTCTGGAGAGTTTTGCTACAAGTTTTCCTTATAGACATTGTACACCAGTCCCTACCAGAATGGAGTGCCCAAGTCTGTTTACATTCAGGCTCAGCACCTATCCCCAGTCCCAGCCATGTGCCAGGTGCCGTCTGAGGTGCATTCATGTGATCCTCACAGTAAAACCTGTGATACAAGCATCACCGTATACCTAATTTATTTGACCACAGATTTAGGAATGAATCTTTAAAACCTAATAACATACCACAGATGCATTTTGGTAAATGCTGCTTTAGATTATACTTTAGCCGAATCCATTAGTTGAATCCTAAGCTATAATATAATTTTAAGAACTTCCTTGCCTTTCAAGCCAAATAACCAAGGGACTTTCTCCCTCCCTCCCTCTCTCCCTCCCTCCCTTCCTTCCTTGCTTGCTTCCTTCCTTCCTTCCTTCCTTCCTTCCTTCCTTCCTTCCTTCCTTCCTTCCTTCTTCCCTCCCTCCCTTGTTCTCTCTTTTCCTTTCCTTTCTCTCCTTCCTTCCCTCTTCCCTGACTCTCTCTTTTCTTTTCCCTTCCTTCCTTCCTTCCTTCCTTCCTTCTTTCTTTCCTTCCTTCCTCCCTCACTCTCTCTTTTCTTTTCCTTTCTCTCCTTCCTTCCTTCTTTCCTCCCTCCCTTGTTCTCTCTTTTCCTTTCTTTTTCCTTCCTTCCTTCCTTCCTTCCTTCCTTCCTTCCTTCCTTCCTTCCTTCCTTCCTTCCTTCCTTCTCCTCTCCCTTTCCCTCCCCTCCCCTCCCCTTCCTTTCCCTTCTCATCTTTCTTCTCACCATGTTGCCCAGGCTTGCCTCAAACTCCTGGGCTCAAGTGACTCTCTTCTACCTCAGCCTACCAAGTAGCTGGGGTTACATGTGTGAGACATCACAACCATGGACTCTTCACTTTCTTCACTCCAGGTTAAAAACATCACAGGGATAAATCTCAAAACGCCAAAACTGTGAAAATGCTGCTAATCATGTGGGTCTGTCTAAATTGGAGTGTTACTTGTACAACTGGTTTCAGCCCCTCTGGAGTGGTTTGAATGCCACATGGATGAGTTGTGAACTCATATTCCACTTTGTAGTCCCATATGTTCTGGGACACGAACTCTTCCATTCTGACTTCTTTCTGCCTCTTGCAGTTCCTTCATCCATTCTGGACTTGGTCGATGATCACCATGGCTCAACTGGGGGACAGACGGTGAGGTGCACAGCTGAAGGCATGCCACTTCCTGATATTGAGTGGATGATATGCAAGGATATTAAGAAGTATGGAAAACAGATGTATCTTCTTCCTTTGTGGTAGAAGCTTTCTCCCTTGACACAAATGATGTCAAATACATTTTACTTATTGACTATAAGATAGGGTTGTGGGTGTGATAGCTTCAGGGTGTGTATCTTTTGTCACAAATAGCTGTAAGGAGAAGGTCCATGGCTTTCATTAGACCTTCAAAGTGTCTCCAATCTAAAAAAAAGAATGAATTTTAAGAACCACTGTCCTAAGAAGATTTTTACTACCCTGGCTCACATACCTTATTTGGTGAACTTTGTTTGGTGGTCGGACTGCATGTAAACATAAATGTGACTGCTTAGTCCCTTATCTGCCCACCTGCTGTTTGGTGGGTTAATTCGCCAGTGCCTCCTCCTTCCTCCCAGTTCTCAGCCTTCTTAAATGGGCACGTGAGCGGTGTGTTTACACTTCATCCCTGGTAACTGGTTGTGTTCAGAAGCCTCAGTTGTTTCTTCCTCTAGACAGAGACTCCTCATCTTAACTTCTCCTAGGGCTAAGGATGGACTTGGATGTTGACTGGAGTTTCTAGTAGATTCCAGTGTGGAGCAGGAATCTAGCTCTTATAACTCAATCAGAGGATCGTCGCAACCCTAGTGACACCTTAGGGGCTCTTCCCAGAGTGGGTGTTGAGAAGGAAGGGTTCCAGGCCTTTTTGAAGGTGTGGGAGATTGAGATCATTAAATATGGTTGAAATTGAACTGTTCACTTTGCTCATGGTTCAAGATTGGGGAATGGTAGTCATATTTTATTAAACTTGTTTATCTCTGCCTGCTATGTAAACACTTTCAGTTCATGTGTGAATTATGCCCTCTTTAGCACATGCAGACAAGTTTTAATGTTCATCTGCATGTAAAATAAATCAGTGTGTAGTGCCCCAAAATGTAGACAAGATCCCAACACCTTGCCATCTTAGAGTGTTCCCTTGGCTCCACTCATTGCCATGACTCTCAGGAATTGGCCCTATACTTAGGCCCTTTTTCTCTCTAGATGTAATAATGAAACTTCCTGGACGATTTTGGCCAACAATGTCTCAAACATCATCACGGAGATCCACCCCCGAGACAGGAGTACCGTGGAGGGCCTTGTGACTTTTGCCAAAGTGGAAGAGACCATTGCGGTGAGATGCCTGGCTAAGAATCTCCTTGGAGCTGAGAACCGAGAGCTGAAGCTGGTGGCTCCCAGTGAGTTCCTCAACAGTCAGGACAACTCATCAGCTGAGCCCCATTTCCCCCAGGCGGAACTTTGAATCCCAAATAGGAGTCATATAGAAATGAAGGTCCCAAGGCAGAAATTCAGTTATGAATGCTCTTAAAGGCAGGCATGTGGACTTTGCTTTATTTTGTTTTGTGTTTTGAGACAGAGTCTTGCTCTGTTGCCCAGGCTGGAGTGCAGTGGCACAATATTGGCTCACTGCAACCTCTACCTACGACTTTGTTTTAGATTCAGATCCAAAACAGCATTTTGCAGAGGCTCCTCAACATTTTGCTTGTCTAATAATATAGCTACAGTTTCTACTTTGAATGTCTGTGTATGTGGATGCAGTGTGGGGAAGAAGGATCTTCTGTCTCATTGCTCCTTAAAAGATGGATGAAGCCAAAAGCAATATAAGCAAAATGCAATTTACAAAATAAGCTTTATAATAAAGCATATGAAGTAGAAGTGTCTGCCCATATAGTAGCTGTCAATTGCATTTATCCATCTTTATTTTTCCTATTCAAATTCTGTCCACAAGGTTAGTGTTGGAGCAACTTTGGAGAAAATACTGAGTTCTCCTGATTGAATTTTGTCCCCTTCTTGTATAAGGAAAGAGTTGATGTAGTTTCCTGGGTGTAGATAGTTTGAGAGATGGTACTTCCTATCCCTAAAATGAACCAGACAGCCCTCACATTTCCCCACCAGCAGTGAGAGATTCCTGGCTCAGACACAGCCACACTACCTTGCTGCCCCCATGCATGTCTGCCAGGAAACTTTTCATTGTACCTCTCTCTCTTGTCACGTAGCCCTGCGTTCTGAACTCACGGTGGCTGCCGCAGTCCTGGTGCTGCTGGTGATTGTGATCATCTCACTCATTGTCCTGGTTGTCATTTGGAAACAGGTAGATATTTTCTCATAAAACTAAAGATCTTTGAAGCCAATGAGAACAAGAACAGCAACCTGGCTCAGTGCTTGGCACAGAGAAGGAGCTTAGTAATTATATGTGGAGTGAACGTTGTTGGACTCTACTGTGTCCAGTCACTGTGCAGCTTCATTGAAGCTCTGGTGCACTGGGACTTTGGTAATTCACCAGTTACCTGTCCTGGTCATTTATAGAAACCGAGGTATGAAATTCGCTGGAGGGTCATTGAATCAATCAGCCCAGATGGACATGAATATATTTATGTGGACCCAATGCAGCTGCCTTATGACTCGAGATGGGAGTTTCCAAGAGATGGACTAGTGCTTGGTAAGTTCCATGGGGTGACCTCCCAAGACTCCCTTTTCCCTTGCACACAGCTTTACAATTTATAGGCCTTGGCAGAATAGAGACCTGAGCTTGTGCTTAGTAAGAACTAGGCAATAGAAATTTGCTTTCAGAAATACATTTCTGTCTTGACAATGAGTTAATTGGATCACTGCAATGATTTTTTAAAATCTCGTTCTATAACAAATTATAGTTAAGGAAAATTTTACAAAGGGAGAAGAGAATATGAAGAGGGCTGGCAAGGATACCCACCAAAATTGCTTTGCTTTAGAAATGACACGAATTGAAAATGAGATGAATTTCTGTGACTAAAAATGAGCAGATGAGAAATGAATGAGGACAACCACAAAATGTGTTTTGATTCAGTACGTTTTAAAGATGCATTAGATACTCCTTTTTATATATTTGGAATATGGAATATAAAAATATAGGTACATTTTAAGGCAAAATATGTAAAAATAAGCAAGCCAACTTACCACAAGCATTTCAAATATTTCAATCCTGGGCTAAGACCAAGAATATGAAGCTTTAGTCCAAGGCAGTATTTCTTTTTTTAAATCACACTCCTAATGAATGAAAGCAAGACAAAGGCAAATGAAAGTATAGGTAGAGGCTGTGTTATGATGAATGATCTAACAGTATATATGTTAAAGAATGCCAAATGCAGGTTTTAATTACTTACCTGTCTCATTCCAAAATACAGAAGTCTGCTTGGAGAGTTACTTAAACTGAAATCAAGCAAGGCAGCAGAGTGAAATCACCTTTCCAAAAGTTGCAACGGAGGAAATTATGACAGTGAATGAGATATGATCTAACCAACTCCATTTTGCTTTAGCCTCCAAGTTGTCCTTGTTCCTTCCTGGGCATAGGCCAAACTAACTTTGAGAGGAACTTATTTTATAGTTTGACTTTGAAAAAAAGACAATAATAGCCCTTTGCCAAACCCTCTTCTTGCCTGGGAACTAGACTGCCTTTGTGGGACTAACAAATTAGCTACAAGATTAGAAAGCACGGTTCAGGGGTCACTGTTGTGAAACCTGAGGTCAGTGCTTGAGATATTTTGGAGATCCTGTATTTTGATGCATCAGCTGACACCACCCAGGTCAATACAATAAACTGGCTCATCTGATCTTGTGGCCCCTACCTAGGAACTGACTCAGTGCAAGAGGACAGCGTCAGCTCATGATTTCATCTTTGACCCAACCAATCAGCACTCCCCATTTCACCCCCTACCCACCAAATCATCCTAAAAACCCCATTCCCCCAGTTTCAGAGACACTGATTTGAGTAATAGTAGAATAGTAGAAATTCCCCAGTTTCAGAGACACTGATTTGAGTAATAGTAGAATAGTAGAAATTCCCCAGTTTCAGAGACACTGATTTGAGTAATAGCAGAATAGTAGAATAGTAGAAATTCCCCAGTTTCAGAGACACTGATTTGAGTAATAGCAGAATAGTAGAATAGTAGAAATTCCCCAGTTTCAGAGACACTGATTTGAGTAATAGCAGTAATAGTGGAATAGGTCTCCTGTACAGCCACCTCTGTATGAATTAAACCCTTTCTCTATTGCAATTCCCCTGCCTTGATAAATTGGCTCTGTCTAGGCAGCGGGCAAGGAGAACTCATGGGGCGGTTATAAGAGCTGCTCCCAATTTCATATATTTATATCTGAGCTTTCTTTATTTTCCTGCCTATTTCCCAAAAAGGGATGAGGAGCTTAGGGAGTTAAAAAGTAGTAAAATACGGGGAAAGGGGCATAATTCCCATTATACTGAGAGGCATTGCTGGTGAAGCAATACCCTTCCAGGTACAATTTCCAGTAACACAGACATGCAGTAAGAGTCAGTGTTGGCTGTTAGTGTCTATCATGAGCCAAGTCTTTCCTGGGCTTGGCTATCCGCGGTGAGACTGACACCCTGGGAAATGTTTCTCTCAGACTGTGAGCCCTTTCAGGGTGGGACAACAGCTTCAGTGTCTTTACGTAAATCTCCTCCCAACATGAAGCTAATTGCTGTGCTCTCGGGCGTGCTTAGCTCTTGGTGGAGTGGCTTTCCTAATAAATAGGGAGCAGTGAGCCCAGCCTGAAGTTTTTACTTAGTCACTCCTTGGAATCAGTGATATTTTGAATCCTGAAGTATTTCCAGTGGCTAATAATTTATTAAGACAAAAGATGCCCCTGTTTGCATATGGAAAACAGAAGGGGAGAGAACCAGGGGCTATGGGTGAGAGCCTCCAAAGGCAGAGGATCCCAGGGGCTGGCCCAGCATGGAGCTGGTAGACAGCATGCTCACACCAGGGCATGCACCCTCCTTTCTCCCGTCTGTGTTTTCTTTCCCCTGCAAATGTTATTCGACAAAAGCAATTATGCTAATTTCCTTCCCTGTGGGCTCAAGTCCGTTTTTGACACGATGACTTGGAGGAGTCATTATGCTTATTCCAAACAGGAAAGACACCCGCCCAGCTGTCCACCCACAGAGAGCTGGCTACGGTGCAGAAAGCTGAGGAGGCGGCTGGAGTTTTTGGGTATTAATGATTCTGCCTGCCCACAGGTCGGGTCTTGGGGTCTGGAGCGTTTGGGAAGGTGGTTGAAGGAACAGCCTATGGATTAAGCCGGTCCCAACCTGTCATGAAAGTTGCAGTGAAGATGCTAAAACGTAAGTGCTCCTTCCTGGGGATTTTTTGAGCACGGGGATATTAAAGGAATTTCTCAAAATCATACAGCTAGTAAATAAGACATTTAGGACTAGGTCCTGATTCTTTTGACTCCAGGTTTTATGTGTATTTAGACAATTTTGTCAATTAGGTTTATTTAGATTGCTCTTGTTGCCCATATGTTGGAAAATTAAGAGCTTGTTATTTCCAGACTTCATTTTGCTAGAAAGACCAGGAATTAGTTATTAGCATTGAGGCCAAGTAGCCGTCTACTTCATTTAGACGTTTGGTAAATAGAATGATATCCAATCACAGGATTAGCCATGTTCTTGGTTTTTTTCTGAGCACGGGAAGTTGGTAGCTCAGCTGGACTGATGTGTGATTTATTCCTTCAACAGCCACCGCCAGATCCAGTGAAAAACAAGCTCTCATGTCTGAACTGAAGATAATGACTCACCTGGGGCCACATTTGAACATTGTAAACTTGCTGGGAGCCTGCACCAAGTCAGGTGGGCTCACTGACCTGGAGTGAGGGTTTTCATTGGACACATGTGGTTCTGAAAACTGTTCATTCAGGCTTAAATCCTCCACTTTCCATCCCCACACATGCCAGGGAATAGAAGTCCCTTGAATGGAGCTGACCGGTCCCTTGAATTGATGGAAGCTCATTGTTTTTTGAGCGAAATCTGTTGCCAGTCCAGTCATAGCCATTCATGGCTCTTTTTTTAAAAAAAAAAAACAAAAAAACAAAAAAAACCCACTTATTTGGTATCTTGTTTTTTTCTGCCCCATATGGTCTGCAGGATAATTCATGACTTTTCTGTTCTTCATTTTCATACCCATCTCCTAACGATTTTTGTCTCCATAGGCCCCATTTACATCATCACAGAGTACTGCTTCTACGGAGATTTGGTCAACTATTTGCATAAGAATAGGGATAGCTTCCTGAGCCGCCACCCAGAGAAGCCAAAGAAAGAGCTGGATATCTTTGGGTTGAACCCTGCTGATGACAGCACACGGAGGTGGGTGCAAAGAGAGACGTTGCTGTCTATCATTATCTTACAGGCATCACAAATGGAAAGACCCATGTCCTGATAGATTCCATGTCTGCAGGTTCAGTGCCCAAGGTAGCAAGACTTAGAGTCAAACCATCCTGCCCAGTTGACTATTCCATGATCATGCAGAGAGATTCATGATGTCTACAGGTGTTTTGGACATGGGAAGGCTTTGCTGATAGGTTTGAATGAGAGTGAGAGTTAGAATGATTCTGGGAGCTCTTCTGCTATTTACATGTGATCCATTTAGACCTATAAAATGCAACTCTGGCCAGGGATGCTTGAGTTCTGGAACCTTGCGAGAACCGTCTGTGGATCTCCAAGCTCGAGGTCCTTGCTGAACCTGGACCTATAAATGACGCCAATGATAGTGATCCCTACTGCAGAAACCTACAAGTGGCTGTAAAGAGCTCTGTAGATAGGAAGTTCTGTAATATCACAATAAATCACTACTTAGTGGACACCAAATGGGTGCTAAATTGATTGGGTAGAAGGAATTATATGCCCAAGCCACATGGCTACATGGCTCCGGTTCCAAGGCCTGTGAGTTGAAAAACTGAGAAAGAATAATGACAGACTTAATGTAGTGAATTCTTCAAACTTTAAGTGTAATGGACTTACAGATCCATGGGAGCACAGCCCCACTGTCTTAGATGAGGCTCTACAGGATGTGCGGGCTCCTGCTAAAGATGTGCAGGGAACTGGCTGTGAAACCAAGTGGACGGTAATCATCATGGCAACTGACATTTGTGGAGTCCTTTGTATGTGCCAGGTGCCATGACAAATATTCCTCCAGTCTTTCCCATCTTTGTCAGTGGGATTCATTCTACGTCTTCTGAAAAGTGCTTTCGTGATCCCCCAGATCAAGTCATTTTCCTTACAGGCTATTGAAACCATTCTTCCTTCACAGCACATCAGAGTTTGAGTTGATCTGTGTATTTATTTTGTTTGTTATGTTTCTTTTTTCCCCTGTTTAAAAAAATTTTTTTATTTCCATAGGTTTTGGGGGAACAAGTGGTATTTGGTTACATGAGTAAATTCTTTGGTGGTGATTTGTGAGATTTTGGTGCACCCATCACTGGAGCAGTATACACTGAACCCAATATGTAGTCTTTTATCCCTCACCCACCTCTCTTTTCCCGAGTCCCCAAGCCCATTGTGTCCTTCTTACGCCTTTGTGTCCTCATAGCTTAGCTCCCACTTATGAGTGAGAACATACGATGTTTGGTTTTCCATTTCTGAGTTACTTCACTTAGAATAATAGTCTCCAGTCCCATCCAGGTTGCTGTTTAGAATAATAGTCTCCAGTCCCATCCAGGTTGCTGTGAATGCCATTAATTCATTCCTTTTAATAGCTGAGTAGTATATATATATATACACACCTATACATACATATGTATAGATACACTGCAGTTTCTTTATCCACTCCTTGATTGATGGGCATTTGGGGTTAGTTCCACATTTTTTCAATTGTGAATTGTGCTGCTATAAACATGTGTGTGCAAGTATCTTTTTCGTATGACTTCCTTTCCTCTGGTAGACATCCAGTAGTGGAATTGCTGTGGTGCATGTATTTCTGTGACTATTTGATTAATGCTCATCTCCTTGACTAGATCACCTCATGTGAAGGGTGTGGATTGGTTTTGCTTTTACCTGGTTAGCTCCCATGCCTACCTCAGTACCTGGCACGTTGTAGGTCCCCCAAAATCATCATCTACTGAAAGTGGAATGACCACTTCAGAAGGGTACCCTGGGTAAGATTTCTCTTTCTGTTTTTACAGCTATGTTATTTTATCTTTTGAAAACAATGGTGACTACATGGACATGAAGCAGGCTGATACTACACAGTATGTCCCTATGCTAGAAAGGAAAGAGGTTTCTAAATATTCCGACATCCAGAGATCACTGTATGATCGTCCAGCCTCATATAAGAAGAAATCTATGTTAGGTAAAAGTGTCTATACTCACTCTGGGTATTGGGACTGTCCAGTGGTTTATTATGATACTTAAAGTATTTAGGGGGGAAGTGTATAGGGATGGTAAGTGAACCTGGCAGCCCACGTGGTCTCTAAATTCAGGTCTGCACAGCCAGTTCTGTGACATATTTCCAGGTTTGTGGCCTGTAAACTGAAAAGAATAAAAGCCGACAATGTAACAAATTTTTTAAACTTTAAATGTAATAGTTTTAAAGAATTTTCCTGGTATGTTCCTGCAGTAAATATGTTTTAAAAAATAATTACTTATTCTGATATAATGAACTTCCTTTTTTGTTGCTAGCATGTCTTTCTTTTTTAATGAAAATATGGTGACTGATATTGTTTTTAATGCCCTTACTTGGCAGTAATGTAATACCCCTACAAGTTGGCAGTCTTATGTTGGTTCCTCACACCGTTTTTTTTCCTTAAGTTTTAGAAGTGTCTGATGTCTGTGAGTTCAGTAACCCTTGCTTTTACTTTTCCTAACATTCAATTTGTGATAGGGACTCTAGAGTAGATAATTTGCAGTTACATTTTCTGGACAAGTGTTTCTGGTGAATGTTTTTTGAAGGTGGGTCTATCTGTGTTTGAAGCACACGAATATATGGCAGGGTTAAATTGATTTATAAACTCCAGGGAGTCTAGCTGATGCCCAGACCAGATGGACCACTTCACATCTGCTCAGGGTGGTTCCTCCAGAGCCCTGGACTGGTCAGAGACATGAGGTTGGAAGTCTGACATTGGCTTGTCCTGTGAGCTTGTCTTTTTGGGTCTGAGCCCTCCCATTAGTCAATGCAAAAAAGTGTTGAGCTGCCATGGACACTGTTTTGGAAATTATTGATGTGCTCTGAATGTTTTCAGGGTTCTTAAGTGAAAGGTACAATCCATTAAAAAAAGGAATTTGTTTGTTTTGCAAAGCTCAGTACACAATATTTTCCATTTCTGCAGTTCCAAGTTCCATTCACTTCTCATTGCCAAATGGGTGAACTTCCAAGCGCTTTTAAAAGATTAGCCAGTGAGAGTTATCGGAACCAGTACTTCCTCTCCCCTCCCATATTGTTAAAAATAGTTTGCATTGCTTCCCAGGCTGGGCTGGTGGAGTTGGCACAAAATGTCAGAGGAACCTGAGTCACGCTCAGGCCCAAGCCCTTTTGGCAGGCAGACCACTGCTTTCTGGCCTTCCGTGGCTATCTGAAAAAAATGTGAATGGCTAGAGCTACTCTTCACTTGCCTGAACATTTTCAAAAAGAATTGAGAACTTCTGGATTAAATTGCCTTCTTCCTCGAAAACCCTGGGACCCTTCCAGATGGGACTAACTGGGGAAAGTGGACAAGTTACAAACAAAGAAACTCAAAGCAAAGTCATTGGCACTGATCTCTAAGATGCTATCACATGTGATTGGTGTTTGATTTTATTAACAAACTATAAGCAAAGTACTACAAAGGTGGCTTTAAAAAGAAAATAAAGCAATTCCCAGAAGCTACTTTTTCATGTAGCTTGTATATGTGCTCCTTGTATTTCATCATGGAAGATTTTAGTGTGTGTTTATGTGTATGTGTGTTTTAAAGGTAGCTGAGATGATTTGCTAACTATGGTTGAAAAAAAGAAATTTAGGAGGCAAACAAAATAATTGTGTGAGATTTGTCTTTGTGGCTATCTGTGTGTGTGTTGTGTGTGTGTGTATGTGTATGTCTGTGTGTGTTTTAGGCTGTTCTTTTATTGCTATAAAGAAATCCTAGAGACTGGGTAATTTATAAGGGAAATAAGTTTAATTAGTTCATGATTCTGCGGCCTTTACAGGAATCATGATGCTGGTAGATCTGCTCGGTTTCTGGGGAGGCCTCATGAAGCTTCCAGTCATGGCAGAAGGCAAAGTGGTGCAGGCACATCACATGGCCAGAGCAAGAGCAAGCGAGACAGAGAAAGAGAGAGGCGCCACACACTTTTAAACAGTCAGATCTTACAAGGAGTCACTTACTATTTGCAAGGACAGCACCAAAAGGATGGTGCTAAATCGTTCATAAGAAATCTGTCCCCATGATCCATTCATCTCCCACCAGTCCCTACCTCCAATACTGGAGATTACAATTCAACATAAGATTTGGGCGGGGACACATATTCAAACTATATCATATTGACCCTGGACCCTCCCAAATCTCATGTCCTTCTCACATTTCAAAATACAACATCCTTCCTCAATAGTCCCCTCAAGCCTTAACTCATTCCAGCATCAACTCAAAGTCCAAAGTCTTATCTGACCAAGGCAAGTCCCTTCCACCTATGAGCCTGTAAAATAAAAAACAAGTTATTTACTTCTAAGATACAATGGGGTTATAGGCCTTGGGTCAACATTCCCATTCCCAAAGGGAGAAATCGGCCAAAAGAAAAGGGCTACAAGCCCCACAGAAGTTCAAAACTCAGCAGTGCTGAAAGCTCCAAATAAACTCCATTGACTCCGTATCCCATATCCAGAGCACACTGGTGCAAAGGGTGGAGCTCTTGGGACGGGTGGAACTCCCTGTGGCTTTACAGGGTTCAGCCCCTGCAGCTGCTCTCAGGGGCTGGTGTCAAGTGCTTGGGGTTTTTCCAGGTGCAGAGTGCAAGTTGTTGGTGGATATATTATTCATGGAGGATGGTGGCGCTCTCTTCATAGCTCCACTAGGTAGTGCCCCGGTGGAGACTCTGTGTGGGGTCTTCAACCCCACATTTCCCCTCTGCACTGACTTAGTAGAAGTTCTCTATGAGGGCTCCACTCCTGCAGCATGCTTCTGTCTGGGCACCCTGGTTTTTTTAATATATCCTCTGAAATCTAGGCAGAGGCTCCCAAGCCTCAACTTTTACACTCTGTGCACCCACAGACTAACACCACATGGGAGCTGCCAACGTTTATGGCTGTCACAAGCTGAAGCAGCAGCCCAAGCTGCACTTGGACTCCTTTGACCCATGGCTGGAGCTGGCATCACAGGGATGCAGGGAGCAGTGTGTCAAGGCTGCACAGGGCAGTGGACCCTGGGCCAGGCCTATGAAACCATTTTTCTCTCCTAGGCCTCTGGGCCTGTGATGCGAGGGGCTGCCATGAAGGTCTCTGAAATGCCTTCAAGGCCCTTTTTTCATTGTTTTGGCAATCAGCCTTTGCCTCCTTTTTAGTTATGCAAATTTCTGTAGCAAGTGGTTGCCCAGCATCCCTCTTTAATTCTCTCCCAAAAAAGCTTTTACTTTCTCTGTCACATGGCCAAGCTACAGTTTCCAACCTTTTGTGCTCTGCTTCCCTTTTATTTTTTTTATTTTTTATTTTTTTAAGAGATGGGGTCTCGCTGTGTTGTCTGGGCTAGTTCAAACTCCTGGACTCAAGCAATTCTCTCACCTCAGTCTCCCAAAGTGTTGGGATTACAGGTGTGAGCCACTGCGCCTAGCTTCTGCTTCTTTGTAAATGTAAGTTTCAACTTCAAGTCGTTTCTTTGCTTTTGCATCTGAGTGTAGGCTATTGGAAGCAGGCAGGGCATGTCTTGAATACTGCTGCTTAGAAATTTCTTCCACCAGATATCCTAGGTCATCACTCTCAAGTTCAAAATTCCACATATTCCTAGGGCATGGACATAATGTGGCCAAGTTCTTTGCTGAGGCCTAACAAGGGTGACCTTTACTCCAGTTCCCGATAAATTCTTCATTTTCATCCGAGACCTTGGCAGCCTGGATTTAATTGTCCATATCATTTTCAGCATTTTGGTCACAAGCATTTAACCAGTCTCTAAGAAGTTCCAAACTTTCCTTCATCTTCCTGTCTTTTTCTGAGCCCTCTAAACTCTTCTAATCTCTGCCTGTTACCCAGTTATCTTTACAGCAATTTCCCATTCCTTGATCCCAATTTTCTCTATTAGGCTGTTTTTGCATTGCTATAGAGAAATACCTGAGACTGAGTAATTTATAAAGAAAAGAGGTTTCATTGGCACATGATTCTGCAGGCTATACAGGCATTTGCTTCTGGGGAGGCCTCAGGAAGCTTCCAATCATGGTGGAAGGTAAAGGGGGAGCAGGCATATCACATGGCCAGAGCAGGAGCAAATAGAGAGAGAGAGTGAGAGAGAGGGGGAGAGAGAGAGAGAGAGAGAGAGAGAGAGAGAGAGAGAGAGAGAGAGAGAGAGAGGTGCCACACAGTTTTAAACAGGCAGATCGTGCAAAAAGTCACTCACTTTTGCAAGGATATCACCAAGGGGATGGTGCTAAACCATTCATGAGAAATTCACCCCTGTGATCCAGTCACCTCCCACCAGGCCCCACCTCCAATACTGGGGATTACACTTCAACATGAGATTTGGGTGGGGAAACATATCCAAACTATATCATTTTGTGTGTGTGTGTATAATTTTTAAACCAGATATGTGTTTCTGCATATCTCCTTCTTTCCTTCCTTCCTTCCTTCCTTCCTTCTTGCCTTCCTTCCTTCCTTCCTTCCTTCCTTCCTTCCTTCCCCTCCCTTCCTTCTCTTCTTTCCTTCTTTCTTCCTTCTCCTTCCTTTCCTTCGTTCCTCCCTCCTACCCTCTCTCTCTCTTTCTTTCTTTCTTTCTTTCTTTCTTTTCTTTCTTTTCTTTCTTTCTTTCTTTCTTTCTTTCTTTCTTTCTTTCTTTCTTTCTTTCTTTCTTTCTTTCTTTCTTTCTTTCTTTTCTTTCTTTCTTTCTTTTTCTTTCCTTTCTTTTCTTTTCTTTCTTTTCTTTCTTTCTCTTTCTTTCTCTTTCTTTTCTTTCTTTTTTCTTGACAGAGTCTCACTCTGTCACCCAGGCTGGAGTGCAGTGGTGTGATCTTGGCTGACTGCAACTCACTGCAACCTCCTCCTCCCTGGTTCAAGCAATTCCCCTGCCTCAGCCTCTCTAGTAGCTGGGATTACAGGTACATGCCACCATGCCTAGCTACTTTTTTTGTATTATTAGCAGAGACAGAGTTTCACCACGTAGGCCAGACTGGTCTCGAACTTCTGACCTCAGGCAATCCACCCTCCTCGGCCTCCAAAAGTGCTGGGATTATAGGCATGAGCCACCATGCCTGGCCTATATATCTATTTTCTAAGATAGAACCTTCGCATAGTGATATTCACCTGTGAGATCTAAACATTCTACAAGAAAATTAAGAAAATACTTTTGGATGTGTTCTTTGGGCATGCCTCTGCAACCTGATGACTTCCTGCTGCCTGCCAGCACCAATACATTTAATTTCTTTTCTGCAGACTCAGAAGTCAAAAACCTCCTTTCAGATGATAACTCAGAAGGCCTTACTTTGTTGGATTTGTTGAGCTTCACCTATCAAGTTGCCCGAGGAATGGAGTTTTTGGCTTCAAAAAATGTAAGTTCAAGGAACAGAGACCTTTTCAGACCCAGCCACAGATTTCAGAGTGAGTGGAGTATGGAAGGAGATGCTAGGAGATAGATCTTGGAAAGGCCATTAATAACAGGGGCCTCTTACTTACCTGTCTCTCTCCTTCATCCCCTACACAGGGCAGGGAGTCCGAAATCAGACATCTACTCTTCTCTAGAGCTTTCTGTTGGGAGTGGGTGGAGTGAGAACCTGGGAGAAGGCCAGCCCTTTATATCCAGGCAGGCAGCTCCAAGTACCACCATGGATCGGGGATTGGCCAGTCTTGCAGGGGTGATGCTGGTTCAGCCACAGATGGCTTGACCCTGAGTCATTTCTTCCTTTTCCGTGCAGTGTGTCCACCGGGATCTGGCTGCTCGCAACGTCCTCCTGGCACAAGGAAAAATTGTGAAGATCTGTGACTTTGGCCTGGCCAGAGACATCATGCATGATTCGAACTATGTGTCGAAAGGCAGTGTACGTCCTCACTTCCCTCAGTGGGCATGCTCACCGTCCTTCACTTTAATCTCTGAAGTCAGGTGTTGCTTCTAGAGATTCGGTGCCTGTTTTTTAAAACATCAGTACACTACAAGGGGTCAGTACACAGCCTCGACAGCAGATTGCCCAGGTGTGAGTGCCAGCTCCACCACTTACTTGATTTGGATTCGGGGCTAGATACTTGACTGTTCTGCCCCTCTATCTCCCTGACTGTAGTGGGAGGTGATAATAGTACCTATTTGCTGAGTTGCTATGGGGATTAAATCAATGAATTCATGTAAAGTGCTTAGGACAGTGCCTGGCATATAGAAACAACATTCAATAACTGTTAGCTATTTTATTTATTTATTTTCTATTTTTTTTTTTTTTTTTTGGAGACAGAGTCTCACTCTGTCACCCAGGCTGGAGAACAGTGGCGCAATCTTGGCTCACTGCAAACTTCTGCCTCCCAGGTTGAAGCGATTCTCCTGCCTCAGCCTCCTGAGTAGCTGGGATTACAGGCATGCACCACCATGCTCAGCTAATTTTTGTATTTTTAGTAGAGACAGGGTTTTGCCATGTTTGCCAGGCTGGTCTCGAACTCCTGGCCTCAAGTGATCTGCCTGCCTCAGCTTCCCAAAGTGTTGGGATGACAGGTGTGAGCCACTGCACCTGACAAGTGTTAGCTATTAATATGTCAATTCCGTGTATGCATGGACAAGCATGCATTCCCAAGAATGATGTCTCTATATTTTAAGCTTTTATCAGATTTTCAAAAGCCATCTGTGACCCCTAAAATATTGAAACCATTTGGGTTTATATATCTTGGAGGCACAGTTTCCTTAAAGATATTCATTTTGTTGTCTACTTGGACCACTCTCCCCATTCCTTCCGCTTCTCAGCAGATGACACAGCTCCCTGTAGGGATACATCTGCTCCCTGTAGGTACAATTCCAAATCACCTCAGTGCACTGGACGTGAGACAGCTCATGGCAGCTGCTGCTTCCACCTAGGGAAAGACATGGCCTGCATCCATGCTGTGTGTGATTCATGTACTCATGTGGCCATGATAGCTGTAATCGGCTCATAGATCACTGGATCTGTTCTTAATTTTGTTCCCAGGAATATCTAAATAGAGGAAACAGGTCCCTTCAGGGCTTACACCTTTTGGGTGAAAATTCAGGATTAGTGTTTTTGGATATTATTCCTTTGGCGGACATAAAAGGCAATATTGATCATTCATCATTCATCTAGTATTTGTTGAACACCTACTATGTGCTAGGCACTGAGAGTTCAGCAATGAACAAAACACATATAAGAGACACTCAAATGGGACAAGATAATTAGCACAAGTTATTAAGAGCCCAAAGGGAACCCTTTTCCATTTCCACTGCTGTAGATCATCAGTGAGTAGACATGGGTTTAACTCTCTCCCTCCTTCCTTGCAGACCTTTCTGCCCGTGAAGTGGATGGCTCCTGAGAGCATCTTTGACAACCTCTACACCACACTGAGTGATGTCTGGTCTTACGGCATTCTGCTCTGGGAGATCTTTTCCCTTGGTATGGGCCTGACATTGCTGCTTGTTTGGGCTGTTCTGAAACACCACTGGAAGGAAAATGTGTTCTTTCAAGCCCCAGCATGTATACAGTGTTAAGATAACCTGGTGTGAGGCCAATACCCTTCAGCTGCCTCATACCACACGTTGTGCCTTATTGTGTCTGAGATAGGCCCATGAAGGTGGAAATGGGGTCTTTGTTGGGGGTTGCATCTCACTCCTGACCTCTGCCCCTCCTCTCCTTTGGGCTATGCCAGAGTGACTTCCTCCCATTGGAAGTGGTCCCAATGATATTTGCATCCCAGCTGCTTTTTCATTTTGGGCTTTGGGTCACATGGGTACACCCTTGGAGAGTGGGCCCTCTGTCACCTGGTGGTGATTGATGATTAAGTGAAAAGGGATATGTGGAGGGAAGGGCAGGGCTCTCATTCCTGGTTGTCATTGGCCAGTCTTGACAACCCAGGTGGTGAACAACCCAGGTGCCCTGGGCTGCCCGGTGAGGTCCCTAAGAGAAGGATCAGCCATAACCCTGACATCTGGATGGTTCATCTGGGGAGATGAGACTTACACACTTAGGATAAACAGTGTGGTACTGATTTAAAATTGCAATTCGAATCTTGAGTAAAGAGAAAGGAGTCCTGGAATAGTGTGGGAAGGCTTCAGAGAGGGAACTTAACTTGACCTGCCTTGGCTTTGAATATGTGAAATGTTTCATGGATTTATCTGTGATCAGGATGTAATAGGAAAGTGTGTCTTCCTGCCCCATCTCCCTTTTCATCCTAGTTCTCCCTCCATGGATGATCACAATGGATCATCCCCCAGTGGTTTAATGGAGTCTCGTACTCCCTTAAAAGCAGAGAGGCCCCCACTTTGATTTTTGCTTTAGCGATTTGAACATACCTGGTGAAAAAGACTCTCTGAGTTTTAATGATTCAGAATTTCTCCTTGCTTTTCTAGTTCATTTTGTCTGTGTTGATCCAATAGTCATACACATTGAAAAACACTTGAATGCTTGTTTCTAAAGATGTAGAATTTTTTTGATGGTACTTGGACTTGACCAACCTGCAGTCCTAATTAAATTTAAGATTTGAGCTGGTCTCTGAAGTCAAGGAGATGATGACACTGAATTTTCTTGAAAAAAAAAAACAGTGTTTCAAGGCTATAGGATCTGAAAGGTGTTCTAACGGTGTTCTATCATGCCAAGTGTTTCAACAATGCACTGAGCATTTGTTAGTCCTGGTGTTTATTGTTTGGCTTGTAGGTGGTACTCCTTACCCTGGCATGATGGTGGATTCTACTTTCTACAATAAGATCAAGAGTGGGTACCGGATGGCCAAGCCTGACCATGCTACCAGTGAAGTGTGAGCTTCTTCCCCATCCCGGGGGCCTGTGTTCACACTCTGTGGGTCTAGGGGGAGGGAGGGGCCCTGAGACTTCCCCCATGTGCCCACTCTTGAGTTCTGTCCCTCAGCTACGAGATCATGGTGAAATGCTGGAACAGTGAGCCAGAGAAGAGACCCTCCTTTTACCACCTGAGTGAGATTGTGGAGAATCTGCTGCCTGGACAATATAAAAAGGTGTGTTTGGATCTGTGGGTGGAAAGGTCTGGATAAAGCTGAAAGTTATACCAGTGAGCTGTGCTGTTTGGCATTTCTAGAGGAGCATTTTCAAGAGAGGCAAAAGATGGTGTGATCCAGTTGCTGGGCTTCATGGCGGTGCTCCACACGACCCTAGTAGCAATGATGAATGAAAACCCTCTCCTTCCTGCGGGCCTTTCCTTTCATCTTAAATGTGCAGCACCTACTCTTCTCCAGATGTTTGAGTATCAGAAGTTAGTGTGCAGTTAGAAGACTCAGGGAATCCATGGCCATTACATCGCTAATTTGAATGCACTTAAATCCATGCAAAATTGGCTTTTACCAGCTAACTGGAAAGAAGAACCTCAGCTGTTATCTGTGGCACCAGCTGGTTTTTGTGGAATAGGAAGCATTGTTCAGAGGAACAAATGTAATTTCATGGAACCAAGCACGATATGTAAATGAATAAAACAACTTTCTGCTGAGGTGTTGAGAGGAAAACTCAGACATAACCTCAGTTTCTTAGATTCAGATTAGTCCCTGTGTAGACTTTTTATACTTATCATTGTTCTTCATTTTTCTCAAGGAGGAACAGCATTAGGAGATTGTGTGCTAAACTGCAAATTAAACACTTCTGTCTGTTAATTATCTCACTGCCCACTACAGCTTTCACAGTTGAGGCAGTGAGGCAGTGAGGCAGTGAGGCAGGAGGCAGCAGGAAATTAACCCTCAGTTGGTCAAAGAGACTGATTGGTGGAAATGTGTTGGTGGGAAGAGATTGAAGCTATTGTTGAAAATAGGGTCTGTTCACATCCAATGTTAGACCTCTCCAATGTTTAAGGATCATGAAGGCTTTGGGTATTATCCCCCCAATAGAAGTCCTCACTGCCTCTCTGTGGGACCCATCCAAGCCCTGGAAAGGCAATGTGATGAGGACCAGAAGGGTTCTCGGTTGTAGCTACTGACTTGGAGAAGGGGCCACTGGTATCTTAGCACCTACTGGCAGAAGCTCTTTACCGTTGGTGGCCACTTCTTCATGTTCTACGTCTCTGGGGATAGTTGACATGACTCTCCTTCAACTAAGTCCCACATCTTCTAGATAGTTTGGAAATATGTACAGTTAAATAATAGTAAGTTCTGAGTGTCTCTATTCATTTTTGAGGTTTGGTCATTAAAACTTGATTAAATATGTTCAATGAATGTTTATAGAGTTATGAAAAAATTCACCTGGACTTCCTGAAGAGTGACCATCCTGCTGTGGCACGCATGCGTGTGGACTCAGACAATGCGTACATTGGTGTCACCTACAAAAATGAGGAAGACAAGCTGAAGGACTGGGAGGGTGGTCTGGATGAGCAGAGACTGAGCGCTGACAGCGGCTACATCATTCCTCTGCCTGACATTGACCCTGTCCCTGAGGAGGAGGACCTGGGCAAGAGGAACAGACACAGGTAGCTGTGGGGGCAGCGTCAGTGTCTCACCTTTCCCCTCCCCCACAGGCCATGAAGGAGAGGACCTGATAATGGTGCACTCCTGGGTAGTAAATCTGTACTTGGGGGCAAGTTGCAGAATCCTCAGGAGGTCGGTGTGGTTTTGAAAATGCTTCCCAGATGATTCTAATATATTCCCCCTGGGGCTGGGAGAGGGGTGTGCATGTTGTGGGGAGAGGGTCATGCTTCTCTGGTGGAGAATCTTTGAGCTAAGTTCTCAGGTAATTTGATCAAATTGATACAGAACTGTGATTATTGAGATCATATAAGCCTCTCCTGCCATTGTCTTAAATAGTCATTGAACTAGGGAAAAAGTGGAGAGAGGCGGGACTGGGTCCTTTGATGCTATACCCTACCTGTGAATTGGAATCACCTGCAGAGATTTAAAAACTATTGATATACAAGCCTCACCCAAAACAACAAATTAGAATCCCTGGGGGTGGTGGCCAACTGCTCCCTGGCTAATTTGATTCTTCTTTCTTTTAAATTTTATACTCTGGAAGATTTCTAACATGTGCACAATTCACATAGTATAGTGAGCTGTTCAGTATCCATCACCCAGTTTCAATGACTATGCACTCTGCCAGCCTGGATGCATGCATGGCCATGTCTGTCTCTCCTCAGCCTCCTCTGGATTGTTTGGAAGCAAATCCTAGACACCATATCATTTCACCCATAAATATTCTAGTGTGTGTCTCTTAAAGATAAGGGCTCTATTTTAAAGAATAGCAACAGTTATTAAAAAGTTATTAAAAATAACTACAATGCCATTATCTCACCCAAAACAGGGACAATAAATCGTTAAGGCATCAGACAGCCAGTTAAAGTTCAAATTATCTCACAAATATTATCGTACTCCATTAAAAAGTGGGCAGAGGACATGAGCAGACACTTTTCAAAAGAAGACATACATGCAGCCAACAAGTATACGAAAAAATGCTCAACATCACTGATCACTAGAGAAATGCAAATCAGAACCATGATGAGATACCATCTCACACCAGTCAGAATGGTTATTATTAAAAAGTCAAAAAATAACAGATGCTGGTGAAGTTGTGGAGAAAAGGGGATGCTTATACACTGCTCTCTGGAGTGCAGATTTCTCAAAGAACTTTTTTTTTTTTTTTTTTTGAGATGGAGTCAAAGAACTTTTTTTTTTTTTTTTTTTTTTTTTTTGAGATGGAGTCTTGCTTTGTCACCCAGGCTGGAGTGGATTGGTGAGATCTCCGCTCACTGCAAGCTCCACCTCCCGGGTTCACACCATTCTCCTGCCTCAGCCTCCCGAGTAGCTGGAACTACAGGTGCCTGCTACCACGCCTGGCTAATTTTTTGTATTTTTAGTAGAGACGGGGTTTCACCGTGTTGGCCAGGATGGTCTGGATCTCCTGACCTTGTGATCCACCTGCCTTGGCCTCCCAAAGTGCTGGGATTACAGGCTTGAGCTACTGCGTCCGGCCTCAAAGAACTTTTAGCAGAATTACCTTTCGACGCAGCAATCCCATTATTGGGTGTATAACCAAAGGAATATAAATCATTCTACCATAAAGACATGCATACATATGTTCAGTGCAACACTGTTCACAATAGCAAAGACATGTAATTATCCTAAATGCCCATTGACAGTAGATTAGATAAAGAACATCTGGCACATATACACCATGGGATACTGTGCATCGATGAAAAAGAACAAGATCTGAGATACCATCTCCCACCAGTCAGAATGACTATTATTTAAAAGTCAAAAATCAACCAATGGTGGTGAGGTTGTGGAGAAAAAGAAACACTTTTACAATGTTAGTTGGAGTGTAAATTAGTTCAACCACTGTGGAACACAGTGTGGCAATTCCCCCAAAGACCTAGAGGCAGAAATACTATTTGACCCATCAATCCCGTTACTGGGTATATACCCAGAGGTGACAGAGGTATATAAATCATTCTATTACAAGGACACGTGCACGTATATGTTCACTGCTGCACTGTTCACAATAGCAAAATCGTGGAATCAACCTAATGCCCATCAATGATAGACTGGGTAAAGAAAATATGGTACATATACACCATGGAACACTATGCAGTCATAAAAAGGAATGAGATCATGTCCTTTGCAGATGGAGCTGGAAGCCGTTATCCTCAGCAAACTAATACAGGAACAGAAAACCAAACACCGCATGTTCTCGCTTATCAGTGGGAGCTGAACAATGAGGACACATGGACACATGGAGGGAAACAACACACACTGGGGCCTTTCAGGGGTTGGGGGTTAGGTGGAGCATCAGGAAGAATAGCTAAAGGATGGGTGATGGGATGATCTGTGCAGCAAACCACCATGACACATGTTTACCTATGTAACAAACCTGCACAAACTGCACATGTACTCTTGAACTTAAGAAGTGGAAAATACAAAAATGAAATAAAAAAAAGAACAAGATCATGTCCTTTGCAGCAACATGTACGGAGCCGGAGGTCATTATCCTGATTACATCCTTGTAGTGTCCTTCTCAGGTGCTTCTGTCCTCTCTATGTGTTGCAAACTGGTAGTTAGTCTAGGAACTTAACCTGACTCAGGATAGATCTTTGGCAAACATGCTTCAAAGATGGTTCTGTGTGCTTCTGTCAGGAGGTTTGCACTGTCCAGTTGTCTGCCTTTTGTAACATTAGCAGTCATTGGATGATCATTACCTAGATTTTCTTTCTTTCTTTTTTTTTTTTTTTTTTTTTTGAGAATCTCGCTCTGTCACCCAGGCTGGAGTACAGTGGTGCAATCTCGGCTGACTGCAACTTCTGCCTCCTGGGTTCAAGCCATTCTTGTACCTCCGCCTCCTAAGTAGCTGGGATTACAGGCACATGCCACCATGCCCAGCTACTTTTTGTATTTTTAGTAGAGATGGGGTTTCACCATGTTGGCCAGGCTAGTTGTGAACTCCTGACCTCAAGAGATCCACTGGCCTCGGCCTCCCAAAGTGCTAGCATTATAGGCATGAACCACCTCGCCTGGCCTAGATTCTTTAACTCAGCACCAAGGTGGAGCTAATGCCCAGGCAGGACTGAGAATCACTAGTTCACGTGGTTGGATGGAGGAGACTATGCCCCAGTTCTCTGCTCTCTTTGCATGGCCCTTGGACAGAGGTAGGAGAAGGTGATGATAGTGGCCCCTCGTTCAAGGTCCAAGTTGCTTGTGTGTGTGTGTGTTTTTCCCTCTTCTTTCCCATAAGAGCATTATTTTGAAGGCTTATGACTATGACCTTTGTTAACCAATTTAGGTATAATATGTAGACAGCCCTTGTTTATTTGTATGAACTGGGTAATTTTAAAAGTATGGCTTTTCTATTTTGTTTTAGAATATGTTATGTGATTTGAAGATGGGACAAAGTGGCCTATCAGTCTTTGGTTTTTTATTATGCTTTGCTCAGGCCAGTTTTTATAATGTGTTTATATCCCTTGAGCAAACGGTGTTCCTCCAAGTTTTAGGGGTCCGTGGTGGAACTTCACAGGGGTCGGGGAAGGCTGAGCAGGGAATCTAGGGCTCTCTGTCTCAGATCTTTTCTCAATTTGGTTACTTTGTATTTGTGGGCTCCGAATAATATTTGAGTTGTAAGAGGGTTCTGCTTTTATATAAAGTTAGAAAGTCACATTGAAATAAATAACATGAGAAAGGTGCCCAGAAATTTTCTAGGGCTACACCAGGCTGAGCTGCAGAATTTGACACACCAGGAATTGAACTTTCCCAGTTGAAGTTCAAGTTCAAGTTAAGTAACTTGTGTAGCATCACACAGCTAGTAAGTGGGGGGACCATTCCAGACCTAAGGCTTTCTGACTCCAGAACTCCCCTTTCAGCCACTGCTCCAGTACGTAAGGAGCCATCACCTGGGCCTTCAAGATGGGATGGGGGCTGCGGGCATTGGATGTCAAGAGAGAGGGGAAGAGGGCATTCCAGGCAAGTGGCATGAGATCCTGAGAACACAGTTTGGATGCCCAGGAGGCTTCCGGGAGAGCACCTGATGGGCCTGGCTGCGGCTTGCAGCTGACTTCACCCCCTGCTCTACCTTCCCGGGCCTTTGGATCAGGCATTGCTTATTTTCTCTTCCATTAGGATTGAGTAGGGCAAGTAGAAAATTGTTGCAGCTTGTCAGCAACTTTGATGAAAGACCTGGCAGAAAAGCAGGAAAGCTGAAGTGTAAAAATGACGGGTGGACCTTGGTTTTCTATGTGGCCTACCACAGCATGTCAGGCCTGGGGGCAGAATCTTGCCATACCGTACAGCCCAGATCTGAATGCCAAAGGCTTTCCTTTGTCTCTAGGGGGCCACAGTCTAGTTCTAGTTCTTTGCAGGAGTTGTAATCTTTGCTCTTCTCTCCCTCCTCCAGCTCGCAGACCTCTGAAGAGAGTGCCATTGAGACGGGTTCCAGCAGTTCCACCTTCATCAAGAGAGAGGACGAGACCATTGAAGACATCGACATGATGGACGACATCGGCATAGACTCTTCAGACCTGGTGGAAGACAGCTTCCTGTAACTGGCAGATTCGAGGGGTTCCTTCCACTTCTGGGGCCACCTCTGGATCCCGTTCAGAAAACCACTTTATTGCAATGCGGAGGTTGAGAGGAGGACTTGGTTGATGTCTAAAGAGAAGTTCCCAGCCAAGGGCCTCAGGGGGCTTTCTAAATATGAATGAATGGGATATTTTGAAATGAACTTTTTCAGTAGCATCTCAGCGGTGTGTGAAGTTTGGAGATAGATGGACAGGGGAATAATAGGCCACGGAAGGTGAACTTTGTGCTTCAAGAACATTGGTGAGAGTCCAATGGACACAATTTATACTGCGACAAAACTTCAGCATTGTAATTATGTAAATAACTCTAACCAAGGCTATGTTTAGATTGTATTAACTATCTTCTTTGGACTTCTGAAGAGACCACTCAATCCATCCATGTACTTCCCTCTTGAAACCTGATATCAGCTGCTGTTGAACTTTTTAAAGAAGTGCATGAAAAACCACTTTTGAACCTTAAAGGGTACTGGTACTATAACATTTTGCTATTTTTTTTAGTGTTAAAGAGATAAAGAATAACAATTAACCAACTATGTTTAATAGATTTGGGGCATTTAGAAGCCTGGCAACTCATTTTCATATTGTAATCTACATTTATAATAATACTACTGTTATCAGTAATGCTAAATGTGTAATATGTAACATGATTTCCCTCCAGAGAAAGCACAATTTAAAACAATCCTTACTAAGTAGGTGACAAGTTTGACAGTTTTTGACATTTATATTAAATAACATGTTTCTCTATAAAGTATGGTAATAGCTGTAGTGAATTAAATTTAGTTGAGCATAGAGAACAAAGTAAAAGTAGTATTGTCCAGGAAGTCAGAATTTTTAACTGTACTGAATAGGTTCCCCAATCCATTGTATTAAAAACAATTAACTGCCCTCTGAAATAATGGGATTAGAAGCAAACAAAACTCTTTTTTTTTTTTTTTTTTTTTTTTTTTTGAGACAGAGTCTTGCTCAGTCACCCAGGCTGGAGTGCGGTGTCGCGATCTTGGCTCACTGCAAGCTCCGCCTCCCGGGATTCACGCCATTCTCCTGCCTCAACCTCCCAAGTAGCTGGGACTACAGGCGTCCGCCACCACGCCCAGCTAATTTTTTTCTATTTTTAGTAGAGACGGGGTTTCACCATGTTAGCCAGGATGGTCTTGATCTCCTGACCTCGTGATCCACCCATCTCGGCCTCCCAAAGTGCTGGGATTACAGGAAACAAGACTCTTAAGTCTTAAAAGTTCTCAATGTAGAGGCATAAACCTGTGCTGAACATAACTTCTCATGTATATTACCCAATGGAAAATATAATGATCAGCAAAAAGACTGGATTTGCAGACGTTTTTTGTTTTTTCTTTATGCCTGGTGAAAGCTTTGATGACCCCAATATATGCATTTTTTGAATCTATGAACCTGAAAAGGGTCAGAAGGATGCCCAGACATCAGCCTCCTTCTTTCACCCCTTACCCTAAAGAGAAAGAGTTTGAAACTCGAGACCATAAAGGTATTCTTTAGTGGAGGCTGGATGTGCATTAGCCTGGATCCTCAGTTCTCAAATGTGCATGGCAGCCGGGATGACTGGATCCTGGGTTTCCATCCCTGAGATTCTGAAGTATGAAGTCTGAGGGAAACCAGAATCTGTATTTTTCTAAACTCCCTGGCTGTTCTGATCTGCCAGTTTTCAGAAACACTGACTTAGGTTTCAGGAAGTTGCCATGGGAAACAAATAATTTGAACTTTGGAACAGGGTTGGAATTCAACCATGCAGGAAGCCTACTATTTAAATCCTTGGCTTCAGGTTAGTGACATTTAATGCCATCTAGCTAGCAATTGCGATCTTAATTTAACTTTCCAGTCTTAGCTGAGGCTGAGAAAGCTAAAGTTTGGTTTTGACAGGTTTTCCAAAAGTAAAGATGCTACTTCCTACCGTATGGGGGAGATGAACTTGCCCCGTCTCCCATCTTCTGCCTCCCACTCCATTCCCCGCCAAGGAAAGGCATGTACAACAATTATGCAATTCAGTGTTCCAAGTCTCTGTGTAACCAGCTCAGTGTTTTGGTGGAAAAAACATTTTAAGTTTTACTGATAATTTGAGGTTAGATGGGAGGATCAATTGTCACATCTATCCACACTGTCAAACAGGTTGGTGTGAGTTCATTGGCATTCTTTGCAATACTGCTTAATTGCTGATACCATATGAATGAAACATGGGCTGTGATTACTGCAATCACTGTATGTGCTATTGGCAGGTGATGTTTTGGAAGATGTAGAAGCAATAACAAAGTACTTGACTACCTACTGGTGTAATCTCAATGCAAGTCCCAACTTTCTTATCCACCTATTTCATAGTAAGTGCCAAGACTGAGCCAGATTGGCCAATTAAAAACGAAAACCTGACTAGGTTCTGTAGAGCCAATTAGACTTGAAATACATTTGTGTTTCTAGAATCACAGCTCAAGCATTCTGTTTATCGCTCACTCTCCCTTGTACAGCCTTATTTTGTTGGTGCTTTGCATTTTGATATTGCCGTGAGCCTTGCATGACATCATGAGACCGGATGAAACTTCTCAGTCCAGCAGTTTCCAGTCCTAACAAATGCTCCCACCTGAATTTGTATATGACTGCATTTTTGTGTGTGTGTGTTTTCAACAAATTCCAGATTTGTTTCCTTTTTGGCCCCCTGCAAAGTCTCCAGAAGAAAATTTGCCAATCTTTCCTACTTTCTATTTTTATGATGACAATCAAAGCTGGCCTGAGAAACACAATTTGTGACTTTTTAAATGATCAGTGATGTCCTTAAAATGTGGTCTGCCAATCTGTACAAAATGGTCCTATTTTTGTGAAGAGGGACGTAAGATAAAATGATGTTATACATCAATATGTATATATGTATTTCTATATAGACTTGGAGAATACTGCCAAAACATTTATGACAAGCTGTATCACTGCCTTTGTTTATATTTTTTTAACTGTGATAATCCCCACAGGCACATTAACTGTTGCACTTTTGAATGTCCAAAATTTATATTTTAGAAATAAAGAGAAAGATACTTACATGTTCCCAAAACAACAGTGTGGTGAATGTGTGAGAAGAACTAACTTGATAGGGCCTACCAATACAAAATGTATTATGAATGCCCCTGTTCATGTTTTTGTTTTAAAACGTGTAAATGAAGATCTTTATATTTCAATAAATGATATATAATTTAAAGTTATGCTAAGGTTCCAGCATTTTTGTTTTTAGTTTAATCATAAGAATTAAAGCAATCCTGTTCAATTTACTTTCTTAGCAACATTTGTAGGACTCTATATTAGGCCTTTTTTTTTTTTTTTTTTTTCTGAGATGGAGTTTTGCTCTTTTCATCTAGGCTGGAGTGCAGTGGTGCAATCTCAGGTCACTGCAACTTCTGCCTCCTGAGTTTAAGCAGTTCTCCTGCCTCAGCCTCCCCAGTAGCTGGTATTATAGGTGCCTGCCACCATGACCGGCTTATTTTTGTATTTTTAGTAGGGACGAGGTTTCATCATGTTGGCCAGGCTGGTCTCAAACTCCTGACCTTAGGTGATCTGCCTGCCTCGGCCTCCCAAAGTGCTGGGATTACAGCCGTGAACCACCATGCCTGGCCTATGTTAGGCTTTTGATGAACCAATAGAACATCTAAGGTTTAAGACATTATATGAGCTAGATTGTTCTACAACACAGTATTTGACTTAAAGGTGATTGTAACTTGACTCATCTTTGGTCTCATCATTTTTTTGATTGTTTGTCTTTATCCTGTGGTGTTTTCTTCCCCTGCATGAGGAATACAGGACTGCATTTACTCTGTACAACATTCAACTTTCGTAAACGCGTAGGAGGTAAAATGTTAATTTTTTCACCGTGTCTTCTTCCGTCTCCCTGTCCTGTTTCCAAGAGGCAGTGCTGTACCACTTGGTGTGTCTTTTAACCTTCTAGTTCCCTTTCTATGCATCTGTGTATATATATTCCTCCAATACACACATCTCTACGTTTGCTTCATATCTACCTAAATGGGATCTCACTTCATGTAATCCTTTGTAATGTTCTTTTTTCCTTTTCTTTTTACAACTATTTATCAAAGCAGTTTTAGATGTGCAGCAAAATTGAGTAGAAGGTACGGAGATTTCCCATGTGTCCCCTGCCCCCACACCCACAAAGCCTCCCCATCACTAACATTCTCCACATTTGCTACAGCTGATGAACCTACATTGCCACATCATCACCCATAGCACAGTCCACAGTTCTGTTTTTTTTTAATGCTGTTTTAGGGATCTCTGTGAAAAGTATATAGAGGCAGACTGCCCTCATTTTTATTAGCTTCATAGGATCCCATTATGTAAATGTACCATAATTTATGCAATCATGTTCCTATAAAATGGATTTATAGTTTCCAGTTCTTTGCTATTAAAATGATTTCATGAACATCTTCGCAACATACATATTTGCACACAGTATGTGTTTTGTAGAATGGATTTCTACAAATGAAATTGCTAGGCCAAAGGGTGTGCAGAAATAAATTGATGTTGAGCTCAAGTCTTCAGACAGGATTGCTACGTAAGTTCTTGAGCGTCTGCACATGAATCACTGGCTTTGCACATTACATGCAGTTTTCTAGTCTCCTCTGCCCCACATTGCCCAGGAATCATGGTCTTATGGTCTTCAAAACAGGATTGGAAGAAACACAATGTGGTAACTATGAGAGAATGTGGGTTTTGAGTTCTGAAGCATACTGAAGCAAGTGACTTTAGGAATTTTAAAAATGGTACAACTCACCTTATTTTGAGCTCACGGACAACGAAAATTGATTATGTTGTTAATAATCAGAATATAGCACCCTATTCCAACATAACTCCTTATCCAAATTCAAATAGCCTGCAGCTGGAAGCATACTTCTTTGGAGTTAAACCTCCAAGGAGGGATTCAGAAGATCATAGCGTATGAGACGCAGGACTAGATTGCAGCTCAGGACAGAGCAGCATGCAGAGGCTTACATTGTGAATTTTAGCTCCAGATTGATTGCAAGGACAAACCAGCAATCCTGAGAGGACCCATAGACCCTCTGATGGAAGTGGACTTCTTCTGCAGGACCGGGGAGACACCCCAAATACTGTGAGTGCCCCAACTGCGGAACTGGGATAGGGAGACCCTCCTTTACCAAATGCACAGTCCCACTGGAGAAGCTGAAGGTTTGCTTGCAGAAGTTTCCTACTTTACCTGGAGCTGAGTCAAGTTAGAGAGCCGAGCAAAATACAGGGGTAGAGGAAGCAGCAGAAAGGCCCTGGGAGCTTGCTGGGTCCCCAAGCAGCCCATTCCTGCCCGGCACCACAGGGATCCATAGGGAAGGTGGACAGAGGAGCAGGGGGTAAAACTCTACAGGGAGAAGGAAATCTCTAACTGAACTTTGCAACAATTTGAACGGGGCAAGAAGGCTCCTGGCCGGAATTCAGGGGAGGGTGCAAATCGGTGTGTGCAGACTTCACAGGCAGGGGAATAGCTAAAGCCCTTTTCTCTCCCAGCTGGGTGGAGGATAGCCTCAGGCAAGTTTTCAAGCCCATCTTGCCCTCTGCCTGGAAACAGACTCAGGGCTGTGGGGGGAGGGGCATGGTGGGAGTGAGACAAGCCCTTCGGTTTGCTGGGGAGCTGGGTGAGGCTTGTGGCTGCCGGCTTTCCCCCACTTCTGTGACAACCTGCATGACTCAGCGGAAACAGCCATAATCCTCCTAGGTATACAACTCCAGTGACCTGGGAATCTTACCCCCATCCCCCAACAGCAGCCTCAGCAAGACCTGCCCAAGGAGAGTGTGAGCTCAGACATGCCTAGCCCCGCCCCCATCTGATGGTCCTTCCCTATCCACCCTGGTAGCATAAGACAAAGGGCGTATAATCTTGGGAGTTCTAGGGCTCCGCCCTCCGCTGGTTCCTCTCCACACTACTATAGCTGATGCTTCCTGGAAAGTACCGCCTTCTGGCAGGAGGTCAAGCAGCACAAAGATAAAGCATTGAACCACCAAAACTAAGGACCCTCATGAGTCCATTGCACTGTCCACGACCTCCACCAAAACAAGAACTGGTATCCATGGCTGAGAGACCTACAGACAGTTCACATCACAGGACTCTGTGCAGACAACCCCCAGTACCAGTCCGGAGCTGGGTAGACTAACTGGGTGGCTAGACCCAGAAGAAAGAAAACAATCACACAATCACTGCAGTTTAGCTCATAGGAAGCCACATCCATAGGAAAAGTGGGAGAGTACTACATCGAAGGAATACCCCGTGGGACAAAAGAATCTGAACAACAGCCTTCAGCCCTATACCTTCCTGCTGACAGAGCCTACCCAAATGAGAAGAAATCAGAAAACCAACCCTGGTAATATGACAACACAAGGCTCTTCAACACCCTCCGAAAATCACACTAGTTCACCAGCAATGGATCCAAACCAAGAAGAAATTCCTGATTTACTTGAAAAAGAATTCAAGAAGTTAGTTATTAAGCTTATCAGGGAGGGACCAGAAGAAGGTGAAGCCCAATGCAAAGAAATCTAAACAATTATATAAGAAGTGAAGAGAGAAATACTCATGGAAATAGATAGTTAAGGAAAAAACAATAAAAAAATTCAGGAAACTTTGGACACACTTTTAGAAATGTGAAATGCTCTGGAAAGTCTCAGCAATAGAATTGAACAACTAGAAGAAAGAATTTTAGGGCTCAAAGACAAGGTCTTCGGATTAACCCAATCCAACAAACACAAAGAAAAAAGAATAAGATGCAACCTTAAAAAAGGATGAGTTCATGTCCTTTGCAGGGTCATGGATGAAGCCGGAAACCATCATTTTAAGCAAATATCATGAGGACAGAAAACTAAACACTACATGTTCTCACTCACAGATGGGAGTTGAATAACAAGAGCACATGGACACAGGGCGGGGAACATCACACACTGGGGCCTGTCAGGGTGTTAGGGGCCAGGGAAGGGATAGCATTAGGAGAAACACCTAATGTAAATGATGAGTTGATGGGTGCAGCAAACCAACATGGCACATGTATACCTATGTAACAAACCTGCATGTTGTGCACATGTACCCTAGAACTTAAAGTGTAATAATAAAAAAAAGAAAAAAGAATAAGAAAATATGAACAAAGCCTCCAAAAAATCTGGGATTGTGTTAAACAACCAAATCTAAGAATAATTGGTGTTCCTGAGGAAGAAGACAATTCTAAAAGCTTAGAAAACATATTTGGGGGAATAATGGAGGAAAACATCCCTGGCCTTGTGAGATACTAGACAGCCATATACAAGAAGCACAAAGAACACCTGGGAAATTCACTGCAAAAAGATCTTCACCTAGGCACATTATCATCAGGTTATCCAAAATTAAGACCAAGGAAAGAATCTTAATAGCAGTGAGACAGAAGCACAGAGGAAAACCTATCAGATTAACAGCAGATTTCTCAGCAGAAGCCCTACAAGCTAGAAGGGATTGGGGCCATATCTTCAGCCTCCTCAAACAAAACATTTTATCAGCCAAGAATTTTGGATCCAGCAAAATCAAGCATCATATATGAAGGGAAGATACAGTTGTTTTCAGACAAATAAATGCTGAGAGAATTCACCATTATCAAACTACCACTACAAGAACTGCTAAAAGGAGCCCTAAATTTTGAAACAAATCCTGGAAACACATCAAAACAGAACGTCTTTAAATAATAAATCACATAGGACCTGTAAAACAAAAATACAATTTAAAAAGCAAAAACAACAAACAAAAAACCAAAGCACACAGGCAACAAAGAGCATGATGAAAGCAACAGTACCTCACATTTCAATACTAACATTGAATGTAAATGGCCTAAATGCTCTACTTAAAAGATACAGAACCACAGAGTGGATAAGAACTCACCAACTAACTATCTACTGCCTTCAAGAGACTCCCCTGACACATAAGGACTTACGCAGAATTAAAGTAAAAGGATGGAAAGAGGCATTTTGTGCAAATGGACACCAAAAGCAAGGAGGGGTAGCTATTCTTATATCAGAAAAAAAAAAATAAACAACACACTTTAAAGCAACAGCAGTTAAAAGAGACAAAGAGGGACGTTATATAATGGTAAAAGGCCTTGTCCAACAGGAAAATATCACAATTCTAAACATATGCACCTAACACTGGAGATCCCAAACTTACAAAACAATTACTAACAGACCTAAGAAATGAGAGAGACAGCAACACAATAATAGTGGGGGACTTCAATACTCCACTGACAGCGCTCGACAGGTCATTAAGACAGAAAGTCAACAAAGAAACAATGGATTTAAACTATACTTTGGTTGGCCGGGCGCGGTGGCTCAAGCCTGTAATCCCAGCACTTTGGGAGGCCGAGACGGGCGGATCACGAGGTCAGGAGATCGAGACCATCCTGGCTAACACGGTGAAACCCCGTCTCTACTAAAAAATACAAAAAGCTAGCCGGGCGCGGTGGCGGGCGCCTGTAGTCCCAACTACTCGGGAGGCTGAGGCAGGAGAATGGTGTGAACCTGGGAGGCGGAGCTTGCAGTGAGCTGAGATCCGGCCACTGCACTCCAGCCTGGGCGGCAGAGCGAGACTCCGTCTCAAAAAAAACAACAACAAAAAAAACAAACAAACAAAAAAAAACTATACTTTGGAACAAATGGATCTAAGAGATATGTAGAAAACATTTCATCCAACAGCCGCAGAATACACATTTTATTCAACAGTGCATGAAACTTTCTACAAGATAGACCATATGATAGGCCATAAAAAAAGCCTCAATATATTTAAGAAAATTGAAATTATATCAAGTACTCTCTCAGACCACAGTGGAATAAAACTGGAAATCAACTCTAAAAGGAACCTTCAAAACCATTCAAATACATGGAAATTAAATAACCTGCTCCTGAACGAGCATTGGGTCAAAAATAAAATCAAGATGGAAATTTTAAAAATTATTTGAACTGAACGCCAATAATGACACAACCTATCAAAACCTCTAGGATACAGCAAAGGTGGTGCTAAGAGGAAAGTTCATAGCTATAAATGCCTATATCAAAAAGTTTGAAAGAGCACAAATAGACAATCTAAAGCCACACCTCAAGGAACCAGAGAAACAGGAACAAACCAAACCTAAACTCAGTATAAGAAGGAAATAACCAAGATCAGAGCAGAACTAAATGAAATTATAACAAAAAAGGATAAATAAAACAAAAAGCTGATCCTTTGAGAAGATAAATGAAATACACCATTAGCAAGATTAACCAAGAACAGAAGAGAGAAAATCCAAATAACCTCACTAAGAAACAAAACAGGAGATATTATAACTGACACCACTGAAATACAAAAGATCATTTGAGGCTACTATGAGCACCTTTATGCACGTAAACTAGAAAACCTAGAAGAGATGGATAAATTCCTGGAAAAATACAACCCTTCTGGCTTAAATGAGGAAGAATTAGATACCCTGAACAGACCAATAACAAGTAGCGAGATTGAAATGGTAATTAAGAAATTATAAACCAAAAAAAGTCCAGGACCAGACGGATTCACAGCAGAATTCTACCAGACATTCAAAGAAGAATTGGTATCAATCCTTTTGACATTATTCCACAAGATAGAGAAAGAAGGAACTGGAACCTTCCCTAATTCATTTTATGAAGTCAACATCACCCTAATACCAAAACCAGGGAGGACGCAACAACAACAACACCACCAAAAAAAAAAAAAAAAAAAGAACTACAGACTGATATCCTTGATGAACACAGATGCTAAAATCCTTAACAAAATACTAGCTAACTGAATCCAACAACATAAAAAAGATAATTCACCATGATCAAGTGGGTTTCACACCAGGGATGCAGGGATGGTTTAACATATGCAAGTCAATAAATGTGATACACCACATAAACAGAATTAAAAACAAAAATCACATCATCCTGTCAATACATGCAGAAAAAGCATTTGAGAAAATCCAGTATTGCTTTATGATGAACTCTCAGCAAAATTGGCATACAGGGGACACACCTTAATGTAATAAAAGCCATCTATGACAAACCCATATCCAACATAATACTGAATGAGGAAAAGTTGAAAGCATTCCCTCTGAGTACTGGAAAAAGACAAGGATGCCCACTCTCACCACTCCTTTTCAACATAGTTCTAGAAGTCCTAGCCAGAGCAGTAAGATAAGAGAAAAAAATAAAGGGCATCCAAACAGGTAAAGAGGAAGTCAAACTGTTACTCTTTGCTGATGATATGATCATTTACCTGGAAAACCCTAAGTAAGGACTCCTCCAAAAAGCTCCTAGAACTGATAAAAGAATTCAGCAAAATTTCTGGATACAAGATTAATGTACACAAATCAGTAACTCTTCCATACACCAACAGCGACCAAGTGGAGAATCACATCAAGAACTCAATCCCTTTTATAATAGCTGAAAAAAAGTACTCAGGAATATACCTAATAAGTAGCCAAAAGGCTTCACAAGGAAAACTACAAAACACTGCTGGGAAAGAAATCATAGATGACACAAACAAATGGAAACACATCCCATGCTCATGGATGGGCAGAATCAATATTGTGAAAATGACCATACTGCCAAAAGCAATCTACAAATTCAAAGCAACCCCCATCATAATACCACCATCATTCTTCACAGAATTAGAAAAAACAATTCTAAAAATCATATGGAACAAAAAAGAGCCCACATAGCCAAAGCAAGACCAAGCAAAAAACAAATCTGGAGGCATAACACTACTTGATTTCCAACTACCCTATAAGGCCATAGTCACCAAAATGGTGTGGTACTGTTATAAAAATAGGCACATAGACCAATGGAACAGAATAGAGAACCCAGAAATAAACCCAAATACTTACAGCCAATTGATCTTTGACAAAGCAAACAAAAATATAAAGTGGGGAAAGGACACCCTTTTCAACAAATGGTGCTGTGATAATTGGCTAGTCACATGTGGAAGAATAAAACTGGATCCTCATCTCTCACCTTATACAAAAATCAACTCAAGATGGATTAAGGACTTAAACCTAAGAGCTGAAACTATAAAAATTCTAGAAGATAACATTGGAAAATCCCTCCAGACATTGGCTTAGGCAAGGATTTCATGACCAAGAACCGAAAAGCAAATGCAATAAAAACAAAGATAAATAGCTGGGACCTAATTAAACTAAAGAGCTTTTGCATGGCAAAAAGAACAGTCAGCAGAATAAACAGACAACCCGCAGACTGGGAGAAAATCTTCACAAGCTATACATCTGGCAAAGGACTAATATCCAGAATCTACAACCAACTCAAAGAAATCAGTAAGAAAAAAATCAAAAAGTGGGCTGAGGGCATGAAGAGACAATTCTCGAAAGAAGATACACAAATGGCCAACAAACATATGAAAAAATGCTCAGAATCACTAATGATCAGGGAAATGCAAATCAAAACCACAATGCGATACCATTTTACTCCTGAAAGAATGGCTATAATAAAAAAATCAGAAAATAGTAGATGTTGGCGTGAATCCCATGAACAGGGAACACTTCAACACTGCTGGCAGGAATATAAACTAGTACAGCCACCATGGAAAACAGTGTGGAGATTTTTTTTTTTTTTTTTTGAGACAGAGTCTCACTCTGTCACCCAGGCTGGAGTGCAGTGGTGTGATCATGGCTCACTGCAACCTCTGCCTCCTGGATTCAAGTGATTCCCCTGCCTCAGCCTCCTGAGTAGCTGGGACCACAGGCGCCTGCTGCCATGCCCAAGTAATTTTTGTATTTTTAGTAGAGATGAGTTTCATCATGTTGGCCAGACTGGTCTCAAACTTCCTGACCTCAGGTGTTCCACCCACCTTGGCCTCCCAAAGTGTTGTCATTACAAGTGTGAGCCACTGTACCCAGCTGAGATTCCCTAAAGAACTAAAAGCAGAACTACCATTTGATCCCACAATCCCACTAGTGGGTGTCTATTCAGGGGAAAAGAAGTCATTATTCAAAAAAGATACTTGCATATACATGTTTATAGCAGCAAAATTTACAGTTGCAGAATTGTGGAACCAACCCAAATGCCCACCAATCAATGAGTGGATAAAGAAACTGATATATGTATATATATGCATATATATATATTTTATATATATATATATGAAGGAATACTACACAGCCATAAAAAGGAATGAATTAACAGCATTTGCAGTGACCTGGATGAGATTGGAGACTATTATTCTAAGTGATGTAACTCAAGAATGGAAAACCAAACATCATGTGTTCTCACTGATATGTGGGAGCTAAGCTATGAGAATGCAAAGGCGTAAGAACTTTGGGGACTTTGGGGGAGGTGTGGGAGGGGCCGAGGGATAAAAGACTATAAATACGGTGCAGTGTATACTTCTCGGGTGATGGATACACCAAAATCTCACAAATCACTACTAAAGAACTTAATCATGTAATCAAATACCACTGGTACCCCAATAACTTACAGAAAAATAAAAAATAAAATAAAATAAAATAAAAACCTCCAAGGAACTGGCTGTAGGTGGGATATTGGCTATATCTCAGTTCCAGCTCCAGGAAGAAGACAGATCATTGGGAGCAAGAACCATGCTGATTAAACAATAGCTGCTTAATATGGTAGCAACACAGGTTACTCCAAACTTGCTTGGATAGTTTTGTCCTTTTAAAATGTACAATTCTACTTCTTAATACAATGCAGACAACTCCATCTACTTTATACTTTAGTCATAATAAAATAGAAATGACTTTTACTCTTAGAATATTTAAAACTTGTTCAAAGATTCTTTCACATTTACTTCTTTTGATTCTTAAAATGGCTTAATAGCTTTTTTTTTTATTCTTACAAAAGAAGGGAAGACATTTTATAGACGAGGAAACCAAGATAGCACAAGACAAATGACTTTTTAAAAATCATATAACTGAATACTGACAGCACTAGGATTAGAAACTGCAAATATACCAATGCCTGTGTCATTTACACTACAACAAACCATGGGAAAAGGAAGAGGTACAGAAAAATATCTGCCCTCAGAAGTAGGTTGCTTGCTTCTTGAGATATTTCAAAAGACAAGTGATGAGCTAGTCAGCCTGTGGAACTATTCTACATGTTTATAATCAGAACAATTTCTTTTCTGAAATACACCAGTTCTAATAATGGATATTATGATTTTAATAGCTATGTGCTTCACAAAATGCAGTTCAGGAAAATGGCTGAGAATATCTGAATCCATCATAAACTAGGCAATTTTCCCTGGGATAACAGTGATAGAAATGCTTCATTATCTCTCATTCTAAATACATGTAAGGATTAAATCCAACTACATTGTTATAGCAAAATTAATATACTGCATTTAGAACAGACACAATTTTTCACTCCCTCCCATTAAGATATATGTGAAAATACATATGTGGCTTTAATTAACAGATTATAACATTCTGTTCCACGCAGTTAGATACATAGCACCTGTGTCCTAAAGAATAATGAATATATTCTCCAAAATCTATTCGTCTGTGAGTAAGGTTTCCATCACCCACACTTTCGTTTACATATAAGTGATGGAGACATCAAGGACACATGGTCTCACATGGCAGAGGGAGCATATTTGCTCCCTGTTTCTGGTTTATAGGCTAATTGGAATTTTAAAAAGATTTGCCACATTATGCTGGCAGATGGTATTTTGCTTTATCATTATTCATGGGTATTAATGACTTCCCTCTGGAGCATGTGTATCCTGTCTATTTTGAATTTCATTACATTTCATGCTGACTGCTTCGAATAGAATCGGATCCAGTATTTTCTGTGTGGTGTTTGAGCTGTAGATTGTGTGATTGGTCAAAGTTTTAGACTTGATTAAGAATTAAGTAACTCTTTGAAATAAAGAAATCCTTTTTGGTCACTTTCCTGAGTGTTCCATCAGACTTCTCATTTTGTTCAGCTTGCTATCCCACAGGGTTGCATATAATATCAGATGTATATGAAGGCAATTCCAGAGTAGATGCATCTTTCATTAGCCTGAGATTATTAGACATCCTTTCTTTCTTCCTAGAAAGACTAGGATTTGGTTTCCTAAAAGGAGAAAATGCATGAGAACGTGCTGTCATAATCCAGCCACAGAAAGTCACTTTTAATTAATTCCTTCAACAAATATTTATTAGAGAACAGCCTCCTCTTCGTTTAGTTGATCTCTGAAATGCCTAAATGTGACAGCTGGTACAGTTGATTTCAACCAGCTAATTACCTGAGGGAAACACTACACCATAGAGAAGAAAATTGTGGTAGGTGGAGGCCACAGTCCTTCCTTAGAGTGAAAAACAAGAAAGCCAATGCAGTAGGATAAAGAATAAAGCTTACTGGAGCCTTCTGATAAAACTGAAGCATTCCTGCAACCAGAGAACACAAAGTATGGTTGCAGAATTTGAGAACAGGGAACTAAGTAAGGCTGGTGTAACACCTGGTAGCTTTACTTCTGCAGTCTCTGTCTTTGCTTTAATTCCAGACACTTTCATGGCCACCTTCACATCCATCCTCCCCAACTATTCTTCCATGTTATTGAGCTCGGCACTGTTTTAGGTCCTGAGGTTTGGTAATTCATACAACAGACAAGATTCCTCTCTATCATGGAAGAAAGAGAGAGTCCCTCTCTAGAGCAGAGGGCAGATTTGCTTTGTGTGCAATATAATAAAGACGATGTCTCCCTCTGGGACTAACGTTTGTCAGGTTTGCTTGCAGCTCATTATAAAAGATTGGGGTTTCCTAAATGTTGCAGTTTTTAGTGCATATATATATATATACACACACACACACACACACATATATATATAGAGAGAGTTAACTTATTTATAAGTATTTCATGTTTTTAGCTGATGCTATTGTAAATGGTATTTTTAAAATTTCTATTTCTATCCAGTTTATAGAAATGCAATTGACCTTATCTTCTGCAACCTTGTATATTCCTTAGAATTTTAGATGTAGACAATGATGTTAACTGCAAGTAAAGACAATTTTGCTTCTTTCTTCCCAACGTGGATGTATTTTATTTCTTCTGCTTACCGTATTGCACTGGCTAGGAACTCCAGCACAAAGTGGAATGGAAATGGCAAAAGCCACATCCTTGCTTGATTCCTGATATTAAGGGGAAAGTAGTCAGTCTTTCACCATTAAATATGATGTTAGTTATAGAGTTTTCATGGACATTGCTCATCAGTTTAAATACGTTTCTTTCTGTTCCTAGTTTGGTGAGAGGTTTTTAACTAGAATGGATGTTGGGATCTGTGGGAAGCGTTTTCTGCATCTATTGAGATTATCACATAGTTTTCTTTTTTTCATTTCTTAATACAGTCAGCCTTTCAATCTGCAGGTTTCACATCTCTGGATTCAACAAACTGTGGATGAAAAATATTTTTTAAAAACCTATGAAAAATAATAATGCAGCAATACAAATAATACAAATAAAAAAATCTAGGATAACAATTATTTGCATGGCATTTACGTTGTATTAGGTGATATAAATAATGTAGAGATTTTTAAAGTATATAGGAGGATGTGCATAGGTTTTATGCAACACCACACCATTTTATATAAGGGACTCGAACATCCTCAGATTTTGATATCTGCAGAGGGGTCGCAGAACCAATCCTTCACAGATACTGAGGGATGACTGTATGGTAAATTATATTGACTGGTTTCCAAATGCTAAAGCAATTTTGCATTCTCCAGTTTATACCATCTTAATTATGATATGTTTATATATTGCTAGATTCAACTTGCTAATGTTTTGGTAAGGAGTTTTAACTCTATGTTTATGACTGATATTGACCAGTAGTTTTCTATTCTCATCACGTTTTTGCCTTCATTTGATAACAGAGTAATAATGGCATCACAGAATGGGTTTGTGTAGAATTGGTATTTCTTCCTTAAATGTTTGATGTAATTTACCATTGGATCCACCTGGACCTGGTAATTTTTTGTTGAAAGTTTATAAATTACTAATCCAATTTCCTTAATAGACATAAGGCTATTCAGGATAATTAATTAATTAATTAATTACTTTTTAGTGATGAGCTGTCCCTCTCTCACTCAGGCTGGAGTGCAGTGGCACAATCATAGCTCCCTACAGCCTCCACCTCCTGGGTTCAAGCAATCCTCCTGCCTCAGCCTCTCGTCAGTAGCTGGGACTACAGCCATGTGCCACCATGGTCAGCTAATTTTTAATTTTTTGGAGAAACAGGGTCTCGTTCTGTTGCCAGGGCTGGTCTGAAACTCCTGGCCTCAAGCAATCCTCCCACCTTGGCCTCCCAAAGTGCTGGAATTACAGGCATGAGCCATCATGTCCGGCCAGGATATTTACTTATTCATGAGTAAGATGGGATAGTTTATGTTTTTCAAGGAATTTGTTGATTTCATATGTTATTGAATTTACTAGCATGAAGTTGTTGATAACATTATTACTCATTAATATTGTAGAATCTGCAGTGTCCCTTCATTCATTCATGATACCGATAATTTGTGTGGTCTTTCTTTTCCTTTTGACGATTTTGCCTAGAGGTTTATTAACTTTAGCAATAATTTCAACAAATCAGCTTTTGGTTTCATTGTTTGTCTACTCCCTATTATTCCTCCCATTTTATATCATTGATTTCTACTCATTATTACCTCTTTCCTTCTGCCTACTTAGGTTTAATTTGTTATTTTTCCTTTACTTTCCTATGGTAGAAGCTTATATGATTTATATGAAATCATAATTTTTCTTTTTTTCTCTTTTTTTGAGACAGTCTCACTCTGTCATCCAGGCTGGAGGGTGGTGAGCGATCTCGGCTCACTGCAACTTCCAGCCAAGTTCAAGCGGATCCCCTGCCTGAGCCTCTCAAGTAGCTGGGATTACAGATGTGTGCTACCACGCCTGGCTAAATTTTGTATTTTTAATAGAGATGGGATTTCACCACGTTAGCCAGGCAGGTCTCAAACTCTTGACCTCATGTAATCTACTCGCCTCAGCCTCCCAAAGTACTGGGATTAGAGGTGTGAGCCACCGTACCTGGCCCATTCTTTCTAATATAAGGATTTAATGCTATGTTTCCGTCTAAGCATTATTTTAGTTGCCTTCTACAAATTTTGATTAAATGAAGTATGGTAAGTAATTCAAAGTATAATCAGACTACAAAGGAAAGAGCTTTTAGTCAGGCTAGAAGTTGAAGAGAAGCATTTGAGTTGAGGTTTTTTTGTTTGTTTTCTTTTTTTTTTGAGACAGAGTCTCGCTCTGTCGCCCAGGCTGGAGTGCAATGGTGCCATCTGGGCTCATTGCAAGCTCCACCTCCCGGGTTCACACCATTCTCCTGCCTCAGCCTCCCAAGTAGCTGGGACTACAGGCACCTGCCACCATGCCTGGCTAATACTTTGTATTTTTAGTAGAGATGGGGTTTCACCGTGTTAGCCAGGATGGTCTCGATCTCCTGACCTCGTGATCTGCCCGCCTTGGCCTCCCAAAGTGCTGGGATTACAGGCGTGAGCCACCGTGCCTGGCTGAGTTGAGTTTTGAAGGATTTTTTTTTCTAGTCAGAGAAGAAGGTAAGAGTATTCTAAGCCAAAAGAACAATAAGCCATAATTCATTAATTGATATTTCTATTATAAAGTGGGCTCATGAATATTTAATAACTATAATCTACAGACAGAACATCTCTTTGAAAGGCAGGGACAGAGCCAGTCATTCCCATAAACCAAAAGTGATGATGGAGCTGCAAGGTGTTTGACTCTTGAAGTCATCCTCTTGAACTGATCTCATTTTAAATGAGAATGGTATTGGTCCAATATAGAGTTAAAACAAAAGTTCTCACATGTGAAATTCTTGGATGTTGATCAGAATAAAAACAAAATGAGGTTCAAATGGAAGCAATAGGGTAGTGGTCTGGTTATAAGTCTCAGATACAGGTACAAAGTCTTTTAGATACATTTATTTATCAGAGAGATATTACCTTGGACACTCCAGCTTTCTATTTATTTCTACAGCCATAAGATCCTTGTTGTATCATTTCTTACCCTTTGCTGCAGATGCTGTATACATGACCGAGTAGATTGGCTCACTAAACATATGTTCTAAACATTGCCATTGTTACTTTTTTCTAATACAAGTGTTGGAAAGCAACATACTCAAATTCCCTTGCAGATGGAATTTTATTCTGGCCAGTAAGATGTAGGTGCAATTTCTTGGGAGGACTTCCTCAGTGCATTGAAAAAGTAAAAGCTTGAGGAAAAGGTTCTGTCTTTCTCATTTTGCTCTTCCCATTTCTTTCTGCCTGGAACTTAGAATCACTGCCTGGAGTTGCAGCAATCATCTTTTGACCATGAAGTTAAAAATTACATACTAAAAGTGGCAGTCCAGGAGACAGAAGACAGGCTTTTAAATGACATTCTTGCATAGTTGTATTAGCCCTGACCTATATACCTCCAGATTCTTTTTTGCATGAGAAAAATACTTCTTTAGGTGGCTCTTTTCAGTTATCCATCCTTTGTAACAAATAACATTTATAAGCATAAGGGATACAACTTTTTTGCAACAAACTAAAAAGTTGTATAGGGATGTCTGTCATTTTAATCTTTAATGCAAGCTTTCTTCATTGGGCTTCCAAGACATCAAACTCTTGTTATTTCTTCTGCATTACAGGTTGCTTTTTACTCAGTTGCTTTGCTGATCCTTTTTTTTTCCTGGCCTCTATTCATGTTAGAGTGCCCCAGGTCGCTAGGTTAGGTGCCGCAGACTCTCTAAGAGTCTTTGAGACTCTTTTTGTCTGTTTGTTTTTCTGGTCTCATCTAACTTCAGGGCTTCAAATACTATCTATATGCTGGCAGATCCTAGATGTATATTTGTAACCCAGGCCCTCTCTCTCTCTCTCTCTCTCTCTCTGTGTGTCTCGAGTTGTGTGTCCAATTGCCTACTCAACGTCTTCATTTGGATGTCAAAAAGTTGATCTATCGATCTATCTATCTATCTATCTATCTATCTATCTATCTATCTATATCTATCATCTATCTATCTATCTATCATCTATGTATCTGTTTTAGAGATGGGGTCTCACTACATTGCCCAGGCTGGACTCAAAGAGATCCTGTGCTCAAGAGATCATTCTACTTCAGCTTCCCAGTAGCTGGGACTGCAGGTATGCCAGGATATAAAGTAGTTGACCACTTATCTTCAAAACAATTTCCATCACTTGAGCCCAGGAGTTTGAGACCAGCCTGGGCAATGTGGTGGAACCCTGTCTCTACTAAAAATGCAAAAAATTAGCCAGGCATAGTGGTCTATGCCTGCAGTTCCAGCTACTCAGGAGACTGAGGTGGGAGAATCACCTGAGCCCAGGAAGTCAAGGCTGCAGTGAGCTGTGATCACGCCACTGTGCTCCAGCCTGGGTGATTAGAGTGAGACCCTGTCTCAAAATGAAACAAACGAAAAAATTAACTTCCGAGCCAAACGTGGTGACTCACGCCTGTAATCCCAGCACTTTGGGAGGCTGAGGCAGGCTGATCACGAGGTCAGGAGTTTGAGACCAGCCTGATTAACATGGTGAAACCTCATCTCTACTAAATACAAAAATTAGCTGGACATGATGGTGCGCACCTGTAATCCCAGCTACTCGGGAGGACGAGGCAGGAGAATCACTTGAATCCAGGAGGCGGATGTTACAATGAGCTGAGATTGTGCCATGCACTCCAGCCTGGGCGACAGAACAAGATCCCATCTCAAAAAACAAAACAAAACAAAACAAAATCCCAAAAAACAAGAAACTTAACTTCTTCCTTCTCTCAAGCTTGATCCACCATCAGTGTCCATCATCTCAGTTGATGGTGACTCTAATTTTCCAGTTGCTCATGCCCCAAATCTTGGAGTCATCCTTGGCAATTCTCTTTCTCATGTTCGGCGTCTAATCTGCCAAGATTCTGGTTCTACCTTAAAAGCATACCTGAAATGCATTCAGAATCTGACCACTCTCACTCTCTCTAGTGCTACCATCCTGGGCCACGCCACCATCACCTTTCACCTGTTTGACTGCAGTAGGCTCCTCAAAAGTCTCCCCACTTTGCTCTTTTCCCTCCCATAACAGACTACTTTCAAAGCAGCGGCTAGAGGAATCCTTTTAAAGCGAAGTCATGATCACTCTTCTGCTCAAAACCTTGCAATGTCTTTCCATCTTACCCAGGGTAAGATTAAAGTCTTTAAATTACTTGTCAAGGTCTGTCACGATCTGGCCTTCATCACCTCTTCAAAGTTCTCTTCTGTTCTCTTTGTTTACTTCCTTTCAACCTCACTGGTCTCATTGCAGTTTCTAGAGCACAACAAGAACACGCCCCTGTTATGGCCTTTGAACTGGCTGTTCCCTTTGTATGGAATGCTCTTTCCCTAGATGTCTTTGGATAATTCTCTCACTTCCTTAAAGTGTCTCCTTAATTTTATTTTTTCCAAGAGGCTGACTTTGACTGTCCTATTTAACCTGCCATCGGCACCATCCCACCATGTCCACCTCTATGCTGCCCCCTGTCCCCAGCACATCCCATCCCACCTACCCTGCTCAACTTTCTCTTTCTTCCCCTGACGTATAATCTTCTAACTTACTGTATAGTTTATTGATGTGCTCTTGGTTATTTTCTGTCTCCCCTTCTAGAATGTAAGCTATGTGATGACAGAATTTGCATGTTTTGTTCACTGATACATCCCTGGTGCTTGGAACAGTACTGGTTCAGAGTAAGTGCTCAGTAAATATTTGTTGCAGGATTGAATAAATTACCCATTCACAGAAGGATTTATGGGGGAGCTTCAGGGCAGCAGACTAATTGAGAAACCAACACTCAAATCTGGCAACTCCTGAAGCCAAATTGAATGTTGACCCCAAAGTTCCTTCCCATGCGCATCAACTCAGAATGCTTACAGCACAATGACTGTGGCCTTCTCTAGTGAAAAAAGAACAACAGTCATGAGAGTGACTGTATGGGAAGCTTTTAGTAGGGACACAGCTGAAAAGCATCCTTTGCAGTTAATTAGAGCTTCTCTTAAATCTAGAAAAACCAAACACTCCATAGAATGCACTCATTTGCCATCAGACTTATGGGAATAATTGTATTGCAGATTTTAAACAAAAGCCAGAGTTTTACTGGCAACCTGTCCGAGCCTGGAGTGAGTGAGGCTAAAGGAAGAAGAACTAGATATAGGGAAATTTTTGATTCCAAGCACTACTGGAATTAAATACATGTGTGATCCTGGGTGGTGGCTACTTTCATAAAATGTGTTTTTGTAGAACTTGTGAATTTCTCAGAAACACTGACTTGCTAAGGTTGAGAATTTGTTCTACTTCTGGTCTGAATAAGCAAACGTTGTTTAGTTTCAGTTCCTCTTCAAATCCAAGACTCTCGTTAGATTTCTATGAAAGCTGCTTGGCAAAGGACCCAGTCCATCCATAGAGGCCTGCTTCAGCGTGGAGTACAGCACACAATAGTCTGTATTTAGATTATGCTACAGCTGAGGGCTAGCCACTTGATAGAGCTCCTCTATGTTAATGGCGTTAGAATGGAAATTCTTTATCCTTGTAGCTGTAACACAGGGTGGGGACCAGGGACACTCAACAGAGTTGGGAGTCCGTGTGCCTCCTTACATTTTGCACCTCGGGCATCTCACATGCCTCATCCTGGTTGTGATCCTGCTGTAATCTGTTCTCACTCTGAACCACATGGAGTTAGCATTAAATGCTATGGGAAATCTAGAAATTTTCTCATGCTGAGTTCCCTTAAAGAGAGTCACCATCTTGGTTCTGATACTCTCTGACTGGTCTTGGACAAGCCTTTCTTTGTTAGCAACTTGAAACTGTGGGAGGCTCTCTGTGGAATTACTGTTATGTTTTGGAATAACAATAACAGTATTTTGCTGCTGGAAAAGGCCATTTTCCTTCTGTTTACCTTTTTTTTCATGTATTGCCTTTCTTTTCTTTGTAAAACATCTTTTGTTTCATTTTTGTTCTCAAATCATTGTGTTTAGAACAACAATAATTGAGAGTCTAGCGGGAAGTTTTTATAAACTAACAATTGGGTTTAAACAAAGGCTTAATAGTCAAGTTCTGAAGAGTTGGACTCCTGTAAAGTTCTAGCTAGAATGATCATAAAGATAGCCTTTTTAAAAAGTATACTAGGGGAGTCCTTTTTACTAATTTTTCTTTTTTAAGTGAAGAGTTTTGTATGCATTAGTTTTGTATGCATTAGTTTTGTATGCAATCCAGTTTCTCATAGCTCTATATCTGTTGCTTGGTCAGATCACAGTGAATTTACCTGGGTTATAGGATACCCTGCACCTGGACAGGGGTGAAGTTTCATGAACATGGATTCATTGACTATATGGTGCGTGTAAGAGGCTGAGTTTGCTGGGAAAAAGGCACTAGCAGATCACATTCTTGAGAGTTAGTGATAATAATGAACATGATTATGTTCATGATTAATGTGCAAAGACTGTTATCACTTTTTTTTTTTTAAGAGATGGGGGCTGGGTGTGATGGTTCACACCTGTAATCCCAGCACTTTGGGAAGCCAAGGTGGGTGGATCACAAGGTCAGAAGTTTGAGACCAGCCTGGCCAATGTGGTGAAACCCCATCTCTACTAAAAATACCAAAGTTAGTCGGGCATGGTGGTGCGTGCCTGTAGTCCCAGCTACTCAGGAGGCTGAGGCAGAAGAATTGCTTGAACTTGGGAGGCGGAGGTTGCAGTGAGCCAAGATCATGCTACTGCACTCCAGCCTAGGTGACAGAGCAAGACTCTGTCTCAAAAGAAAAAAAAAAAAAAAAAAAAAAAAAAGAAAAGAAAAGGAAAAAAAAAAAAGAGATGGGTGTCTCTTTATGTTGACCAGGCTGGTCTCAAACTCCTGGTCTTAAGTGATCCTTTCATTTTGGCCTTCCAAAGTGCTGAGATTACAGGCATGAGCCACTACAACCGTCCTGTATTGTATATTTTAAATAAGCCTCATGACAATCAAATAAATTCTTTTTATTACTCATATATTTTAGGTGAGCAAAAGAAAATTCAACGAAGGTAGTAACACATCTAGAATTACAAAGGAAAAGGTGTGATTTGTGCTCAGGTCTTACTTTTTAAAGCAAATTGAGGCCAAGCATGGTGGCTCAAGCCTGTAATCCCAATGACTTGGGAGGCTGAGGCAGGAGGATTGCTTGAGGTCAGGCGTTCCAGACCAGCCTGAGCTGGTGAGACCCCCGTCTTTACAAAAAAAAAAAAAAAAAATTAACTAGTTTTGGTGTTGTTGGTGCATACCTATAGTCCCAGCTACTTAGGAGGTTGAGGCAAGAGGAGCGCTTGAGTCTGGGAGGTTGAGGCTGCAGTGAGCTGTGATAGCACGACTGCATTTCAGCATAGGTGACAGACTGAGACCTTGTCTATAAAAACAAGATAAACAAAAGGAATTGAGTGGTGTCACACAGAAGTTAATGCCATTGAAAGATTTTTATTACATTTCCCAAGAGGAGAAGGCATGTCATGTCACACAGGGTCACATGGGGAAGTATTAGAGGTCAAGAGGTAGAAGGGGAAAGCATAGGCCACAGCCTGGACTGGGATTTCTGCAGGAAAGGCAAGGCAGGGCAGGGTAAACAGTGTAGGACTGGCTAGTCTGCAACCTTCTAGCAGGCTTTGGGGCATTGGGACCGTCCCTAGTCATCTGGTGCTTGGCCCTTGGGTGTGTGAGTTTGATAGGGGAAGTGATTTGGGGTAGGAACTGAGGACTGGTTGGAAGGTTTGTAAATGATTTTCATGCACCTGTGAAAACTGGATTTCTGGGGAGATGTTAACAACTTTGGTCATTAGTTTGGCCCTCTGATTAATGGATGCCAAATAGAAAACAGAACAAAATGGCATCAGGGCAGGAGCCTTACTCCAGAGGCAAAGCTCTTTCCAAGAAACCATCTAAACTCATCCAATTCCAACTAAAGCCACTGAGTTGCTTTAGTTGGAAATCTGGCCATTTGCTAAGCCCTTCAGTTCTCGTCACACTTGTCTCTTCAAGCTCTCTTTTTCTTTTTTTATGCCTCCCTCCTTGCCTTGGGTCAGACTGTCTTGACATCACAGTGTCCTAATCCATCCTTCTCCTCCAGCGCAACCAAGCTGCACCCTGTTTCCAGGAAGATCTTTTGTAAATGATAGGTTTGATCGTGTCACCTCCTTCCTTACATCTTACATACCTCCCTATTGCCTTGAAATTTCTCAGCAGAACACAAAGAGCCCTTCATGAGCTGACCTTTGCCTACTTCCTGACTGTCTATCTTACAAAACTGTGGTATTGTGTCCATTGATTTACCTGAGCACAGATTTTATGAAACGTTTGGAGAACCGGGGAGACAGAGATTCTTAACTCAGTTGGTTCTCTTACAGAATGAGCTTCACTGCTGTGCAGAAAATGGATGCATTGCTAGTTTCTTTTTGGCTACTGTGAACTTTTTCTTGAAAGCTCTATGAGATTCTTGTGCCTAGAAGAGGGATTCTAATGCATCTGAGGTATCAGTTTCTTAGCGTTCAAACCTCTTGCAGCTAAGAGCGGGCCCTGGAAGAGGCACTAGGCTGCAGATTGTTTCAAGTACCACAAGGGGCTGCTAGAGAGCAACAGAAGCGCCAGAGAAATTTCTTTAAAATTTCCCCTTTTGGTCACATCCTCATTTCCTTAGTCTTGGTAGGAAGTAAATTGCTTTCCTCTTTTTGGAGTTATATTAGTGGCTACAGCTCTGTCACAGGTTACCCATACCTGTCTACTTGTAATAAATTTCTGTATACCAATCCCTCAAAGTGCTCATCTGCCTTCTTGGCTGTTTGGAGGGACTCTTGATAAGCCTTCCCATGACTCAGCTCGAATGGATATGCCTTCCCATGTCTCAGCTCCTTGAATGCCATTTAGAGGAGCAAGATGAGTGCATGTATCTACCAGGGGACTTACTAGCGTATTAGCATCTCAGTGTCAATTGCCAAAGGATGCCTCTTAAGGGGGACAAATTGTAAAAAGTACTGCTGCCTCCAGGCCAAACTGGCCCTACCCCTAGGTAGTCTTCCGGCAGAAAGACCCAGTTGGATTTTGGCCTTCACTTACTTCTTTTGTCAGGTAACCTGGAGACCAACTTCTAGAAGAATTAGTGGACTAACAGGAACTGAGAATCACATATATATACACACATATATACACAAAATATATATATATACACACACACACATATTTATATATATATATACATAATTTTCTGGAAATATTGCAAGCAAACTTTGTACAGAATGGGTATGCATCCCAAGCAGTTGAGATACCTGCACTTTCTAAATTGTCTGAAACAAACTTTGCAATTATTCAATTATAGTTGTTAGGTCTTAATCACATTGAGCACAATTTTTGTATTTGCTTTCAGTATATGGAATTGACATGCCCTTGTGATTTCAAAGATGCAGTTACTAATAGACTCCCAAGGGGAGGTACTTGGGACGTTCTGCTTTGGTTGTTGCACTCCCAGTTCAAGACATTGAAAGAAATGTGGAAAATTTCCCTGATGATATAAGACAGAACATTTTCTTCTTTCATGCAGCAACCCAATCTGTGTTATCTTTTCTTGTGTATTCCTATACAGTCTCTTGAATTCATGTCATGTTTGATTATTGTACCTATCAGTTAGATTAAGTTTGACTGCATAAATCACACAATCCAAATATCAGTGGCTTATACAATGCAGAAACTTATTTTTAATTTCATGTCACAGAAACCTGGAAGTCACCCAGACTGGTAAGGTAACTTCACAGTCATCAGAGACCCAGAAACTATTTTTCTGCTCATTCTTCCACCCTTAGTGTGTAGCTTCCATCCTCAAGTTTACTTCATGGTCCAAGACGGCCAGTGGAGCCCCAGCTGTCAGGTCCAAGTTCCAGGGAGAAAATAAAGAAAAATAGAAGAGCCAAAGGTTATATGCCTCCTTGCTGAGTCAGCCCCCTTAGGACATTTTTTAAAAGTCTCATTCAACAATTTCCATTATACCCCACTAGCCATTCCTATCTGCAAAGGATGCCAGGAGGCCTAGTTTTCTAGCTGGGCACATTGAGACCTTTGACAATAGAGGAGTCTGTTGCTAAGGCAGAGGAGAGAATAGGTATGGGGTAAGCAACCATAGCCTCTACCACATATGAGAATTTAATTATCTGATGCCCAGGAAAATGCAGACTAGAAAACAAAATGCAGGAGGAGTTGCCACACAGAGTTGCTGCATTGCCCTAGACAGTCATGGCGGCCTAGCCACTGGCCGGTCGGTGGACTCCCTCAAGATCCTCTTACCTGGACCCGTCCTGTTCATTTACCATTCACGCTCTCTCTATTTCCAGCACTACCCTCTTTCAGTCTCCAGACTCACATAGCAATTACTGACCATATGGCACCTCACAGGACACTAAATTCAAGATGCTCCCAAATGAGCAAGGAACTGGCTCATTCTCTTAGCGCCCATGCACCAGCTGCCCAAACCACAAACCTGGGTGTTATCCCTGACTCCTTCTTCTGACTCATATACTTTACAAGTTCTTCCTAAATTACTCCCGGATCCTCCCTGTCCTCCTCATTTCTAGGACTGCCACCAAAATCAAGCTTGCATCACCTTTCACCTGGACTGCCACCACAGCCTCTTGACGGTCGCGCCTTCTTTATTTTTCCCTCTCGCCAATCCATTCTCCACACAGCAGTCAGAGAAATTAATATTTTTTTAAAAAAGAACAAACTTGATTATGTCACTGCATGGCTTACTACGCATCAATGGCTTCTTACTACCCTTAGAGAAAAGCCCAGCTCAGTAAGGACTGAAGGCCCTGTGTGATCTGGCCCCTGCCCCCTCACTCCATGCCCTTCTCCCCTTTTCTCTGGCCCAGCCACAGTGATTTTCTTTCTCTCTTGCTAATGAGCTAATCCCTTCCCTGCCTCGGGCCTTGGCATACACAGTTCTGTCTGCCTGGCACTCATTTTCCTCAGATCTCCATCTCTTTGTTCAGTGCATTAAACAAAGCATTTTTTGAGGCATTAAGTCCATGTACCCCCAAAACCATGCCAGGTTGCTAGAGACTCTCATAGGTCACTGCCCTTGTGCCTTGAAGCATTCCTCAGCCTTCTAATTACTTGCCCCACTGTAAGATCCTTGAGGCCAGGCATCCTCTGTCTATTCCTCTCTGGATCCCCTGTGCCCAATACAGCCACTGAACACCTATTCATTCAGTAATACAGCCCTTCATTCAATCACTCATTCACTCAAAGACATTTATTGTCATCTCTGTCCGCATTTCTGGTTTGGTACTGGAGAAAGACTTGGTAAAATAATTACCAAAATAGTTTCTTTATTAGAGTCAAAATCAGGACTGCAAGCAGAAAGAGAAGGCATTATGAAAGATGTAAACAGGACACAGGAGGTGCAAGGAGGGTGGAAGGTGGATTTTCTATCAAGAACATGAATGGGTAGATTTTCTGCCATCTCAACTCTAATTTTCATCTCCATTTTCACCCCGAACCTTACACTAGACCAAGTTACATAAACCCAGTGTGAGACAAGTTTAGTTGAAATATTTTTTTAACCAATTAATTGCCATTAGTGCTGCCTCCTTGGAGCTTCTGACTTCAGAAAAATAATCTAGGAAGGTTCTGCCACTAATTCTTCTACCTTGCCCACCACCATTTTTCTGATTATTTTCCTACTCTCAGACACTGTGTCCATCATAGGCTGGCTCTGTTCATCTTGGAGTCAGTGTAGAACAGGACTCCATGTGCCAAGCTAAATCTACCCTGCTTCATCATCGCTCAGACTCCCAAATTGGGTCAATATAGTTTTAGAATGTAAAAGTATATTTCTATTCAGTATATATATTATATATATAAAATATGTATTTATATATTCCAGTATATATACACTAAAATACATATTTATATATTCTAGTGTGTGTATATATATATACTGAAATATACATATGAAATTTATAAATTGTATTTATACATACGAAAGGAAAGAATAGGAACACCAAGGAAGGCCTGAGGGCAGCTTTGATGAAGATTATAGGATGGTTAACCACCCATATTGTCCAGTCATCCTGGACAATTGGCCATTGCTTTCAGTCTATTAACACCCTCAAGATGCACTGAACATATATTGACAGTCAAGCACTGATGTGTCTTAGAGCATCAGCCGGTGAACAATGTTAAGTTTCCTGGCTGGAATTTGGAGATCAGAGACTATTTTGGGGGCCCTAATCTTCAAACACCCAGATTTCTTGTGGGCCAATCTGTCCTCCACCTGCCTTGCCCACGAAGGAGTAGAGAGTGGATGAAGAAGCTAGATTTCTTCAGGTGAAATCTCTGAGCCTGGGGCATGGGAGAGCCCACCCAGGCTCAGGCCCCAGCCCAGGCATCTTACCTGCCTAGATGGTAATCCCTGAAAGGGGAAGACCTTCTGGAGAATTCTTTACTTCCTGTCCAAAGCGGCAAGTTGGCCACAAGGGGGAAGCATCACACAGAGAGAGTGTTCTGACCGATCTGCTGTTTGCTCTGACTTTCCTATTGTTATCTGGGCCAGGAAGGCAGGTGAGGAGGGGCCACTGCAGACGGCTGTGGTTCAGCTGAGACCATGCCCACCTGGTGTCTTGAATACAGCCATGAAACCAATGAACACTCGATGAATAGTAATCGACATGTGATGAATATTCAGGATTTAAATTATTAATGAAATTAAGCAGAGCACTGGAAAAGATAAGTGTAAGTGGCAAAATTCTTAGATCTGAAGATTCATCATATACTGAAAACTGGGAATTGAACAGTCTGGTTCCAACATGGGCCCTGTGATGCAGTCACTGGTCGTGCACTTTTCAGGTCATCTTTTGGCCTCATCTGTCACATGGTAGCATTCACCTTTCTGTCTTTATCACAGTGCTGCTGTGAGGATGAAGCAAGAGAATATGAAACTGGTGATGAGGTATTGCAAATGTACAAGACCTACAACTCAGGCAAGCAAAAAAAAAAAAAAAAAAAAAAAAATGCAGCTGACTATTACTGTAAACGGTCATGACCTTCCTGAGGTGGGGTGCATGTGTGTGTGTACATGTGAGATTCAGCCTGGCATAACTTAGTTTAAATCTTGGCTCAACTTAATAATTGAAATAGCCTTTTAAGGCTATGGTGCCAACCTTCCTGTTTTCCAGGACTTTTCCAGTTTTAATACCCAAAGTCCTGGGCCCTGGAACCTCCCTCAGTCCCAGGCAAACCAAGACTCAACTCAAGTCTCCTCAGGCTCTCTGATCCCCTCCCCATGTTCATTTCTTCTCTAAAAAGACTAGGTGTAATGGCGGAAAGGCGTGGCTCCCGGACTCTCAGCAGGAAAGAAGAGCCCAGACTTTGGGTCCTTGTGCAATACGCTGAACCCTTTCTGCCTCTCTTGAGGGTGGCAGGACTGGCTTTGCAGACTTCATGAGCTCCCATGCTGGGACCCACTGCTAGAGTCTGTGGCTTTTGCTCTTTGATCTCAGTCTCCACCAACTCCATCCCCTTAACTCTGCCCTCTGGCCAGGCCAGCAGCCCTCATGCCCACCAGGGCCGCTCCCTCCACCTGTGCACTTCTGAATCATCTGCTCACCATGGGGAGGCCTTGGGCAGCTGGAAGTGCTGCCTGTGGCTCATTTGATTATCCACCTCCACAACAATGCCCATAACTGCTCTGTCCCATTACAAGCTGCTGTGGCAGACAAGGGCTTTTCCCGAAGGCTTGCGGCCTCCCCAGAATGCCTGGGGCCATGAGCACTACAAACATGTCTCCAGCCTTCCCCACACATCACTGGGTACAAGTGATGGCTTGTGCTGGGCAGAACTTGAAGATGACCCCCAGGATTCCAGGCCCTTGGTGCACACACCTTCTCCCAGTATTCAAACACTCATGTAGGTGCTGTGTGTGGTGAAGGGCTTTTGTGGATGTGATTAAAATCCCACATCAGTTGATCCTAAAAGAAGGAGATTACCCAGGTGGCACAGACCCAGTCACATGTGCCCTTTAAATACATGTTCAGAGGTTAGGAACAGATAAGTCAGAGAGATTGGAAGTGTGAAACAGCCAGAGGGAGGGGCCACATGGCAAGGAGCTGAGGGCATCCTCTAGCAGTCGAGAGCCATCCCTGCACAAAAGCCAGCAAGACATCGGTCCCACAATGGCCAGGAAAGGAATTCCAGAATTCTGCTAACAACTGGAATGTACTTGAAAGTGAACCTTTCTCAGCTTGGTCCACCAGATGGAAATACAGCCTGTTGACACCATCTTCTGCCTTCTTCCCTTGGCTGAGGGTCCAACTGGAACATGCAGTCTCCTGACCCGTGGAAACTGTGAGATAATAAACGTGTGTTGTGTTAAGCCACTAAGTTTATGATAATTTGTTACATGGTATAGAAAACAAACACATTGCCCCTCCTTTGGGTAGATGGGAAGAAGAAGCACCTTTACATCTTTCTTTCTCCCCAACTCCTTTCTCTCTTCTCCTTCCCTACAATCCTTCCAATCGAACAGGCAGACTTTTCCTTCCTTAGTACAGCCAGACCTGTCGTCTTACTGCCATGTGGGAAGAGTCTTTTCTCAACAATTCCAAGGATGTACATGATTTGAGACCTCCAGGTGTAAAATGACTGTGCTCTGAGTACGCTAGCATGACTTGGAATTGAAGACAACTGAGGATTAATATGGTGGTTTACCATTCCCCAGATACTATCCCCCTTACACGTTATGAAGATGCAAATGTTATTTATGATAACAGCAAATGCTGCAAGCTGGTGGTCTGAACAAGTAGCAAAACAAATTTTACTCCTTGACATTTTCTGAGTAGGTGTTCAAACCTACTATTCCAAATTTATTTATTTCACTAATATTGTCTATTCCAAATTAATTTACTTCACAAATATTGTCTCGACTTTCTGTTACTGGTTGTCAACACAGACTTAGTATTGGCAAATCATCTACTCATATTTGTGAAATGTGTGTCCATTACCAGGGGCCACTAGGCTATGTGTTAAGGCCAGTTAGAAGCAACAGAATCAAAGCAACACTTTAAACCGGAGGGTCAATTTTATTTGAAGATTGTTAGAAAAAGTTAAGTACTTTTGATTTGTAATTCATTTTATTATTTTTTTGAGATGGGATCTTGCTCTGTTGCCCAGGCTACGGTACAGTACAGTACAGTGGCATGATCATGGCTCACTGCAGCCTCAACCTCCCAGGCTCAAGCAATCATCTCACATCAGCCTCTTGAATAGCTGGGATTACAGGTGTACCACCACACCTGACTAATTTTTTTTTTTTTTTTTTTTTCCAGAAACAGTTTCACCGTGTTGCTCAGGCTGGTCTCGAACTCCTGGGCTCATGCGATTCTCCACCTCTGCCCCCCAAAGTGCTGGGATTACAGGTATGAGTCACCACTCCTGGCTTGATTTCTAATTTAAAGCTTATTTGTTACATTTAAAAGGAACAGTGATCAGTTGTGGAGGTGAATGGAACCACGTATGAAATTTCAAGACAAAAACAAATGTTTTCAGAGAATGTATAGGCTTGATTTAGCCTGTGCCACAGAACTCAGGGGCCATGTGACCATTCTCTTCTATCATTGGCAATCCACTGGGAGATTAGAAGACCATTACCTAACCACACGTAGAAAATGGATAGGGGAGAGAGAAAGGAGAAAGAAGTATCAGGGTGTATGAGAAGAATGAAAAAAGATGGTGGTGGTAGGGGTCTACTCCCATGGTAGGAATACCAAAGACCCAAGGCTGGTTAGATTAAAGTCATAGAATCATAGCACATTTGAACTAGAAAGCTTTAGTTAGTCAGTTTTTAGATGTGTAAATGGTACTATGTTTTTATTTGTACATTATTTTCACATATTCAACCAGAGGTACAGTCCCTCAAGGAGGACTGGGATTTTTACAGTTGGGATACAAAGAGAATTAAGAAGTTAATGTTAAAATTTTGACAACCAGAATTCACTCTCAATGCCCATTTCAGGAATAGTAGTTGGGAAAGCCACACATTGAATTGCAAGAGCCAGATACTTGAGAGAAAAAATAGCATATTTTTCAAATTTCAACAGCTTTTCTTTAAATATTTAGTAACAGAGCTTGGAGGACCAAGCATAAATTTTTTACTATAAACCAAAAAGCTAGAAGAATGTAGGATATGACAAATTCAATTTCCTGCCACACAGGAAGGCAATTTTAAACTTTCTGAAGTGGAAAGAAGAGCTTGTGGGGAGAGGAGAGGAGAGAGCAAGAAAAGGCAAATGACCCTGGGAAAAGGTGAGCATTGGACACTCCCTAGGCAGGTTTGAGGGTGAGAGGAGTGAGGAAATGTCTATGCCATATCCTGACTGAAACTCTATGAGGATGGAGCTCATTAAACACCCTGAGCCTATGCAATAAGATAATTAAATTAACATTTAAAATTTTGTGTGATCTTTCAGCCCTGAATTCTATGATGATAAATCTTCCTATGCAGATTGGATGCATATTTTGGAAATCCAGATAACTGGCTTTACTGAAATTTTTTTGAGTTTCTTCTGATTGTGAAATGTTTGTTAGATTATGGTTACAGCACTTTAGAGAAGTGTGAGGTAGGGATGAGTATTCCTCTGCTCACAACCCCTTTTTCTACTGTGGGCTGAGGGTGGGTCGTCAGCTTTCGCAGATGACTTCTGTGAACTTCTGTGAACTTCTGTGAGAACTCTGACAGCATGAGCCTTTGGGTTTCCTTCTTCGTGCTGAGAAAGTAACTAGGAAGAAAAACCAGTGACCAATGGAAGACAATCCCAAAGGGGAGACCCATATGAACTGCTGGTCATTGCCTCATCTTATACTTCATTTTTAAAAAGGGTCTTATTGCAATATAATTCACATACCATACAATTCACCCAAAGGGTACAATTCAATGCTTTTTAGTATATTCATAGATGTGCAGTTATCACTTCAGAACGTTTTCATAACACCCAGAGGGAGCCCTGTAATGCTTTAGCTATAATTTTTTTCCTCTCTTTGACCCACCTCCCCCAACCCTAGGCAACTAATAATCTACTTTATTTATTTAAATTGAATTATATTTATTTATTTATTTATTTTATTTATTTATTTTTTAGAAACGGGGTCTTCCTCTGTTGCCCAGGCTGGAGTGCAGTGGTGCAATCACAGCTCCCTGTAGCTTCAAACTCCTGGACTCAAGTGATTCTCTTGCCTCAGTCTCCTGAGCAGCTGGGACTCCAGGTCCATGCCCAGCTAATTTTTAAAAATATTATAGAGATGGGGTCTTGTTATATTGCCCAGGCTAGCCTCAGGCTCCTTGGCTCAAGCAATCCTTTCACATTGGCATCTCAAAGCACTGGGATTATAGGCATGAGCCATTATGCCTGGCCTACTTTCTGTCTCTATAGATTTTTCTGTTCTGGACAATTTATATTTAGGAATCATACAATGTATACCCTTTTGTGACTGGATTCTTTCACTTAGCATAATATTTCAATGTTGTAGCATCCAACAGAACTTTATTCCTTTTTATGAACAAATAATATTCCATTGTATAAATATGGCACATTTTGTTTATCCATTTATCAGATATGAACGTTTGGATTGTTTCCTCCTATACTACATTTTGTGTGTCCCCTAGTGTCTGGGGTTTACTACTAAGCTCCTAACAACGATCTACTTCCCTTTTCTGAAAACGTAGGTGGACTAAGAAACCCTGTTCCCTCTGGAATTCAGACAAATCAAATTATATATGTGTTGAGTGACACTTGCGGTGATGCCAAAGAGAGAGACTTAGAGAGTACCTTGTAGTGGTTTGTAATGATGGTGATCCAGGCAGAACCTGAGTGGTTCAGAGTCTTACATTCCCTCAGAGGTGATCAGGCTCAGGAGGCCTGACTCACATCAAACTCAACTGAAACCCCAACCTAAAGCCAAACCACTTTATAAACCAGGACGCTAATTTATGATTTTACAATATTTCCAAACAGACCTGGAGGCCAGAGTTGGCTGATTTACATATGACCTTCCTGTAGGAAAGAGTACAGGAGATGTCAGGTTACTATCAGATAGTTGCCTCGCAGTGCAGGCATAGGGGACTGGATAACTTTAAATAATTGACATTTAAGCCATAACATTTGAACATGCTTCCATATATGCCTGATAAGCTTTCTTCTGGTCATGACACTGCTTCTCAATAGTACTGGGTAAACACTGACCACCTCTTGCCATTTTCACCATCTCCTTCTTCTCATTCCAAGTTGAACACTAGCCTTTTATGTAGGCTGAAATTTTAGAATGCATTTAGAACAGTAATAGCCAAAAACATTTTGGGGAGTGCTAATCCCATATATATTTATTTATGAATTATATACATGCACTAAAATTTATTTGTATATTAATTTATATGTTAAATATTTTTCCAAAAGTCAACAAATGATGGATATTTCTACAAATAAATAAAAAAACAAATTGTCTTGTCCTCCCCATTTAAGGATCCCTGTTTTGCATTTTGTTGTTGTTGTTGTTCTTGCATTAAATCCATCTCAGGTCTACAGTTATATTTTAACCATCTGATCTTTTGGTTGGGTTTACTTTCATTTGTACCAGCCTTAGAAGCCTATCTTTTAAGGGAGGTTATTTGGAAGAGAGCAGAAAGGCTATCTCATCTGTTTTATATTGATTCCGTTAGTCTCAATTTTAGCTGAGGTGACATTTTTTGTGTACCTCCCAAGATTCCAGAGAGAAGCCCTCTGCAGCCTTCTAAGCACTGACTGAAACCTTGCATGAGAGTTATGTTATGGACTTAGGCTTCTCTGAGAAGAGAAATGGTAGGAGATGAGTGTCTGGAGTGGGCAGGGAGAGTTACTCCTAGCCTAGCAGAAATGTGCGTTAATGGTACCAAGATGGTGAAATTGGGGGTAGTAGAAGAACATGGGAATTGGCAAGAATGATTGAGAGCCAATGCTCATTAGCAGTTAGCCTGTTGGAAGTAGGCACTGTGTTCTGCCTTTGAACTACACACAGTAATGGATCGATTGGACTGTGGAGATACTCAGAAAAATTGAAGTGAGACTGGATCCCCTAGAGCACAGAACATGATGATTCCAGAAAATTATCTGGTGGCAAATAAGAGACACCATAATTGAGAGATACCAGTAAATTAGAATTTGGGTTCTCTGGAGGGAAGAGTTTTGGCTTAAAAAAAGAATGAGTTGGGTTTCAGATGAAAAGGAACCTGCTTCCTGGGAGATCAATGTTGCTAAATGAGAGAATTCTATCCTTGAACTGTCAGTGGTTTTTAAAGTTGCAAATTGGAATAACCTGGGAAGCCATAAAAATGCTGGTGCCTGAGTCTCACTTCTAGACTTTCTGATTTCATTCATTTGAGATGAGGTTTGGCCATTGAGATTTTAAAAACCACACACAGAAAACCTCCAGATAATTCTAATGTGCAGCCAAGGTTGGGAACCACTGCACTAGAGGGTGAAAGAATGGAGTGGCTTAAGGAAATTAGAGAAGGAAGCTTGGGGAGGAAGTGGAGGGGCCTGGAACAGCCTAAGTAATCCTAGAAGGCTGAACCTCAGAGGCTTTGTGACTTCATCCGCCTCACTCCCATAGACACTGTGGAGAAGGGATTCACAAGGAAAAGGAAACAGGAAAAGCCTGGGATTTCTATTGCATGTCAGGAAGGTGACCACGAAACTGAATCGTGCAGCCTTCTGTTTAAGAGCTGACCTCCATCTTGGTTACAACAGCAGCTGTTACTCAATAACTCCCTCAAAAGTCCAGTGCTGGAAGCAGCAAAAGTGCTCTGTAATTGGTGTCTCTCATTGGATCCTTTGCCTTCTCTCCCTTCCCTGCACCAAGCTCCCCACCCCCACCCTTGCCTCTCTGTACAGGGAGCCCTCCAGCCCAACCATGGGTTTCCCTTCAATTCTACCACTCTCCAGGCATGAGAAGGAAGGGGAGGGAATGACTTCCTTTGGCCTAGAAATATCTGGGAGAACCTCCTATATGGTCCTTGAGCAGACACAAAAAGAGAATATTCTGGAGCTGCATTTTCCAAAGTGTGTTTCTTAGATGCTGGATCCTCAAGGTGTTTCCCCTGTACCCACGCAAGCTTGGGAAATGCAGCAGGCTTCTGCGCCCTCGTTGAGATTCACACCACCTGTGAGTAGAGTAAATGCTTTGAGATCTGGAGAAAGAAACCTGTTTGTTTTTCTTTAACCCTCACATCCCCAACTCATCTGGCCATGGAATTGTTTTTTTCTGCTTAGCACATTAACATCTTGCCTCTTTCTCATGACACACTTTTGGGAAACTGCCTCAGAAGCTACCATCAGTGGCTTCATTCACAAAGGACAAAGAAGGCAGCTGCATCCTGCACACATGAAACGGGGCAAGAACCCCAGTTAGGCCCTGGCCTCTCTTGGTAATTGTGCCCTTTTTCCACCCCCTCTGTAGCCCCCCTCCCGTTGCCATGGCAACGCCCCAGCGAGTAAGGACTAGGTCTTCTATTTCTTTCCTGCATCCCTTCTCCCCACCCTGCTCTGTGTCTAGAAGAGAGCTGAACACGCAGTAGGTAATGTTTGGAAAATTTGATTGATTGAGGGTTTGGGGGGTTTCATTTGGACCATCTGCAGGTGGGCTGGGTAGCAGGAGAAGGCCTCCCACAGTTTGCTTCTATGTATCTGGGTAGAGGAGTCGGAAAAGACGGTGGGAGAGTGCAGGTCTGGGAGCTCACACAGCTTTGGCACTGCCTGTTTTGTTTTTGTTTGTGTTTAATGCTACAATCATAAATATTTCACAAATTAGGAATGGTGAAGGGCATGACAAGAAAGAAAACATTTTGATTTCTTGGTATGTCAGGGTTCAGGGTTAAATTTTTCTTTCCATAAAATGTCTGGTCATGTTGCTTGTTATAATGTTGTTTTTGTAAAACATGATTTCCTTTTAAGTTGGAGGGAAAAAAAGAATGCCTTACTTTTGCCTGTATCTTTAAATGGTGACCATATGTTCAAAGCCCCAAGGCAAGACACAGAGCCTAATACACAGCCTTACAGGACATTTGAAATAGGGGGACTGCCAGGACAGAGTATTTGGAGTGGAGGTATCTGGCCTCCTAACTGCTGCGCCCAATGCCTTAGGAGTAACATCATTTCTAAATTACAGATGCAGTGAGGCCAATTTGGATATCCATTGGGGAAACCTGGGGACAATATATGTTCTCAATTGATATCTGCTTCTCTCTCTCTCTCTCTCTCTCTCTCTATCATCTTCTATCTATCTATATTTCTCTATTTATTGCCAGAAAGTCAAGAGCAGCCTTCCCAGAGGACAAAACAACAATAAAACCTACAGAAATTCTCTCTAGAGTCTCAGTACATGCAAGACCCAGCTCTTTGCTGCCTGTGCGGCTGCCCAGCCCCAGCCTCAGCAATCTCTGAATGAAGGGTTTGTGGGCATCTGCATGATGCAAGCCATGTGCTGGGGAGCCTCACAGTGCGGATTCTGTCTTCTGGCTGGCTGAGAAGGCTTCCCGGGCTCTGAAAGTATCAATTCTTCAGGCGAGAGCGTTGGTGGAGGATTATCTTTTAAATCAGTTGGTTCTTATTTTCTTAAGTGTGAAAGAAGGAGGGTGGTCAGGAGTGTGTGTGCGTATGTGTGTGTGTGATGGGCCAACATTTGTATAGTATCTGCCATATGCTGAGAACTTTATGCAAATCTTGTATATAATTGCCATCTATCTATAGATATGTATGTATATATGGATGTATATATATGTTTGTGGATATAGGTATATCTATAGATAGATAGCAATTTATATATGTTTTATGTATATCAGATATATAGCTATATATATTTCAGTATATATCTGAATGTATATCAATATATCTATACACATCAAGTTGTTTTATTTTTACAACACTCTTTTAACGCTGATAAACAGAAAAGAAAATGGGCTGGGCACAGTGGCTCATGTCTGTAATCCCAGCACTTTGGGAGGCCCAGGCAGGAGGATTACCTAAAGCCAGGAGTTTGAGACCAGCCTGGGCAAAATGGTGAGACCCCCATCTCTACAACCGTTTTATTTGTTAAAGAGAGAGAGAAAAGAGAATAGAGGCTGAAAGTGGGAAAACAGAAGGCTTACCTTGGTCACACAGTGGGAGAGCAGCTGAGCCTTGTTCCCAGGTCAGGGCTGTCTGATCCAGAGAGTTCTCTCCATGTCACCATTTTCTCTACCATTTCAACCTTTAGAATACTGTGGACTAAGGCAAGAATGAGACTGAAAATATGGGCCAGGGATAGTGCAGCAATCCCAAGGCCTGCCTGAAATTTCCAATTGAAAATTCTACTCTCCAGGTGCTGCGGCTCATGCCTGTTGTCTTGACAGTGTGGGAGACAGAGGCAGAAGGATCAGTTGGGGTCAGGAGTTCCAATACCAGCCTGGGCAACAGTGAGACCCTGTCTCTACAAAAAAGAAAAAAGGAAAAACAAATCCTACCTTCCTTCCACACCACACTTCCTGTCCCCTCCCTTCCTTCCTTCCTTCCTTCCTTCCTTCCTTCCTTCCTTCCTTCCTTCCTTCCTTCCTTCCTTCCTTCCTTCCTTTTTCCTGGGTCTTCCTCATAGCATAATCCTGGACCTGGACTCTCCTATCTTTCTCCACAATCACTTCCTAGATTATTTTACCCATTTCTAAGGCTCTACACACCATCTCTACAGTCTGATAACTTGGAAATTTTTATTTCTTGCAAAGATCTCTGTCTTCCGAACTTCAAATCTATATATCAAAGCATCTACTCAACATTTGCCCTTGGATGACTCATAGTCATTTACCCAAATATGGCCCAGATGGAACTTATGACCCATTCCTCCGCCTGCTTCTTTTGAGTTTCCTATCAGCAAATGAACTTCATGCCCCAAGTTTCTCACACCGGAAACCTTAGGGATCTTCTTGATGGCAGCCTCCTTCTCATTCCCACATTCAGTGAGTCCCCAGATACTGTCTGCTTTACCTCCTAAATCTGTCCAGAACCTGTATTTTTTTTTTTTTTTTTTTTTTTTTTTTTTTTAATGCAATGACTTATTTACTGGGCAACTAATGTGAGCTAGGTACAGCTTTGGTAAAGGTATTTGAACTGCCTAAAAGCCCAAGCAGGTATGGATGGTTTTCTCTATTTTCAGGTGAGAAAACAGAGGCTCAGAGAGGTCTGTTACTCTCCTAGCATCACATAGCTATTCTTTTAAGCCTCTTGTTCTTTTCAGCACATTTTGATATCTACCCTTGAAGGCCCTCCATAAAGAACTCAGGGTCCCAGGTTCTCAAGAAGGTCCTAGTAGTTCACAAAGACGTTTCTGGAAGCTTCTGGATTAGAAGTAAATGCCAGAGCTGTGCAGGAACTCTAAAAGGAGGGGACAGGAGGTGGGTGAACAATGGAGCCTGGAGAATCATCCAGGCAATTCTGACAGTAGTTATTCCATGAAAGAAGGAGAAAATCAGGCTCTGAAGATATTGCAAATATGGAGAATTACTAACATTGGCCTGGGCAGCGATGGTTGTCACCCTGTAGAGCAAGACCTGGCAACTGACATGCTGGACAAGGTTCCTAGGAGGAAGAGCGGGGAAGGAAGTACCTCGACATTCCTTGGAATGCCTTCTGGTGTGCGAAGCCAGCTAGTCGACAAAAACTAGGGAGCCTGTGAGAGCTGTTTCCATTTTAATTGCCCTGTGTGGCGATAGTCACCCAATGTCTCTGTTTAAATATTTTTTTCTTATGCTTTGACAGTTTATAGCCTTTGTAGATCAATCCTTATATTTCATGCAGGGGAGAGAGACAGAGAGAAAAAAGCAAGGTTACTGATGACCTAAACTGGATTAACAGAACCTGTATTCTTATGCCCACATCATCAGCCTAGTCTAGGCCACTATTATTTTTCACCTTGTCGAGTATAATAACCTCCTAACTAGCCTCTTAGCATTTATTTTTGCCCTCTTTCCAATATATTCAGCATACAGTAGTCAAAGTAATCCTATAAAATATACATTTGATGATGTCAGGCCACTGTCTACAATCTTCTAGTGGCCTCTCATTGGATTTAGAATCAAGTCTAAAATTATTTCCATATTCTACAGGGGGATGATATTCAAAATATTTACTCCTCTATACAGCAGAAGCACAAACAAATTAGAACTGATGTTAATTTCAGCACTGGAGCAAGATTTGGAGATGGGTGCCTGTGGTGCTGCTGTCACCTCTTTAATCCCAGGGATTCCAGGGGGTTTCTGAGAAGGGCCACAGCAGCAGGGAGTGGGGAAGTGTCATCCTATTTGTTGTCAGCATTCAGTTTAGCAAACCGAATGTGTTGAAACACCCTAGGTATTTCAAACACAGGAGTAATCAGGAAATTTGTCACACAGATGCCCGGATATGAATAACTTCGGGAAGCAGCTACCATTCCTAGGACTGAAGCAATTAAAAGGGAAGAGGTGGGGCCAGAAAGTAGCAACTCAGAGAAAGGACTCCTGCCTGCTGGTCCTGGCACCTCAGGAAGGACATGGTGGGGCTGGTGATGGGTGTGACAAGAGTGGCGCAAGGCTGGAGGAGCTGACCTGTGTTGTGGGAGTGACAGGAACTGATATTTTTGCATGGTATACATCCAGCCCATTGTATATTAGCTGACTGGTAGACTGCCTCCAAGGATGCCTTGGTCTGCCTGCTCCAGCCCCTTCTGTCTCCTTTTACTCCACACCCTGCCTTGCTCATTGTGCTCCAGTCACACTGGCTTCTTTTCATGTCCTTGGACAGGTGAAGCTCTTCCTGCCTCCAGTCTGTTACTCTCACTGTATACTCTGTCTTCTGGTTATCTATTGCTGTGTAAATGATCACCCCAAACTTAGTGTTGGAAAACAACTGTAATCATTTATTTTGTTCACACAGCTGCAATTTGCAGGCATTGGAGAGAAGGCTCGTCTGCTCCATGCAGCATCACCTAGGGTGGTTTGACTAAGGGTCGCAGCATCCCCCCAAGGTGGTTGCCTCATGGGCTGAAAATCTGCTGCTGTCAACTCAGCCACGGCTGAGGCCTGGGGTCTCAGTTCATCCCCACAGAGGCCTCTCCATGTGGCTGGGTTCCAAGGGTGAGCTTCTAAGAGAGGAGGCTGATTGGAAGCTGCATCACCTTTTATGACTTACCTCCAAAGTTATATGACATCATTTCAGATATGCTTTCTTGGTTAAAGCAGTCACAAAGACCTGTCCAGGGACAGAAGGAGAGGACGTGGACTCTAACACTTGATGGAGGAGGGACAGGTTCCAGAAGGGCATGTGGGGCAGACATATGGTAGTGACTAGTTTTGGAAATACAATCTGCCACTCCATTTTAAACTAGTCATTTCTGAGAATCTAGTTTAAATTTCATGCATTTCCCTAGGTTAGTTACCCCAGACACAAATACAATCAAGGCATTCCTCTCCTCCTTTGTGGCTCTTATCATAATTTCACACTATACAGTAATCTATGTAGCATTTTTGTTTATCATCTTTTGTTTCTTGTTTGTCTTTACTGTAGACTGGAAGCTTCTGAATCTAAAACCATGTCTTCCTTAATCAGCCCTAATCTGTAGTACTTGTTTCATCACCTGGCATGCAGCAAGTGCTAAATAAAATCTCACCGAATGAATACTGTAATAAATGTTGAGCAAAATCTGCCCCCTGCAGTCCAGACAAATCATGAATTCAAGTAGTATTTGGTCATAACTTCATCACGAAATCATGCATTAAATGACTGCAAATAGAAAGGAACGGTAACACAAATTTCAGTTATCACTTTGTAAATGGCTAAAAATTTCCTGACTTAATTTCACTGTTGTTGATAGATGTTCAGTACAGAAAACCACATATTCATGTGGGCATTTCTCCCAGAAAGGCTCTTTTCAAACCAGAGACAAGTTTCATTTGAGAGACTTTTGGCCCAAACAGCCTGGTTATCACTCACAGGGCTGATATAGTAACCTCCAGCCAGGGGGAGTCTGGCAACATCACAGAAAGGACAATTTCTCTTCTTTCTTTGTAAACTGTTCACCTTCAGGCTGAGTGTGGTGGCTTATGTCTATAATCCCTGCACTTCGGAAGGCTGAGGTGGGAGGATTGTTAGAGTCTAGGAGTTCAAAACCAGCCTAGTGAGACAACATAATGCAACATAGTGAGACTCCATCTCTAAAATTTTTTTTAAAAAATTGGCCAAGCATGGTGGTGTGTGCCTGTAGTCTCCGCTAATTGGGAGGTTGAGGTGGGAGGATTGCTTGAGCCTGAGGATTGCTCAAGGCTGCAGTGAGTCATAATTGCACCACTGAGCTTCAGCCCAGGCAACAGAGGGAGAAATTGTCTCAAATAAAATAGAATAAAACAAAATAATTAAATTGTTCACTTTTGGTCAGAGACTTTGAACATCAAATCAAATAAAAATATTAGTAATTTATTCAAACTCAGAATCCTAAGATGTTAGAGAAGCCACTGCTGTCATTGATGGGGTGGGGGCGGGGATGAGATGGAGGAACTGGTGGAATGGAGAAGGGGGTTCGGGTGGGGTGCTGGGTGGAATATTAATACTGGTTAAGGACAAGCTTCATCCCAGGTGCTTTACACGTGTGATTTCATCTCAACCTTACCATAGTCCTGTAGGTAGGTAGGGCCATCCCCATGTGAAAGATGAGAAGATCAAAGGTGCAAGTGGTTCAATACTGCGCCCATAGTGACACAGTTCACAAATGTATGTGTTAGGATTCCTTCTTCAGTTCTCAGTGGTTCCAAAGCCCACATAATTGTTACTGCACCAAAAATGCAGGTTCAAGTCAAGAGATGTCAACAAGCTGTTATTGGGGGCTCTCAGGTACACCAAGCACTGAGCAAACAGTGGCCCAATAGGGCCCACATATACTTCCTCCATTTGCTGATATGGGTTTGATATGGGTCCAATTCTTCCAAATCCTAAAATTATAATAAAATAGGGATATCAGTGGCAGAATAAATTGGTATTTCAGAATGTCAATTTTCCAAAATGTAGTAAGAGACTAAAAAATCTTTTTATCTTAGAATTCCACAATTCTTCAAGGAAAATAGATAATCAAGATCATGCATGAGGCCAGGTGCAGTGGCTCATTCATGTAATCCCAGAACTTTGGGAGGCTTGGGTGGTGGGACTGCTTGAGGCCAGGCATTTGAGACCAGCCTGGGAAATGTAGGAAAACACCGTCTCCACAAAAAATAAAAATTAGCCTGGTGCAGTGGCATGTGTCCATAGTCCCAGCTACTCGGAAGGCTGAAGTGAATGTATTGCTTGAGCCCAGTTCAGGGTTGTTGAACTCCAGATAAGGATGGCCATTGTAGTTATACCGACAAAATAGAAAAGAAAAAAAGAAGGCAGGAAATCCAGTAGGGGATTTAAAAAACTGGTATTTTTATACAATGGAACATTATGCAGCCATTACAAATCACTCTTTGGGAAAAATACATAATAACAAGGAAATGCTGAAGATATATTTTTAAAGTGCAAAGAACCAGCATATACTCTTGTTCAAGCTGGGCTACTTTATTCTTCCCTTGCTACCCCACGGTAGAGCTAAGATACAGCTCTAGCATTTGACTGGACCATATGATCGGTTTAGAGAAAATGAAAAATATAAACAGAGAGAGTAATAAGAACTAGACAGGCTGGCCTGTGACTGCAGGTTATTCATATTCAGCTGTGACTCCATAAGGAGATGCCTCTGTCTCTGACCCTGGTCATGGGCAAGGGGCATGGTTAAGCCTCTGATAGGAGAGTATCTTTGGGAGTGAGAAACATCCAAGTCTCCCAATCTACCCACAAGGCCCATATTCCAAATTTCATCTTCCTGTCCACCCACCTACCTCTTCCTGAATGATCAATACAAGGAGCACCCAGCTTGTCTGGAGAGGACCACAGGACTGTAGATTGGAGGTGCCAAGAGATCAAACAGCATCAGAATAGGCACATGAAACACAAAAACTACTTTTAGTACATACCAGTATAAAAATCTTATTTCCCCCAGGTAACTGGAAAGAACTAGAGCTTTGAATTGTGTTGATTTCTGAAAGAATGGCTTGTTAGCTCAAACTAGCAAATAATTAACGGAAATTCTGTGTCCTCCCTTAAGAGTCTAGACCCTCACTTGTCCAATAGAAATATAATAAAAGTACCTATATAATTTAAATTTTTTTAAATAGGCACATTTAAAAAGTAAAAAGAAACAGGTGAAACAAATTTTGTATTATATGTAATTAATAACATGTTATTTAACCCAACATATCAAAAATATCACTTTATCATATAATAGACATAATGAATTATTAATGAGATAGTTTATATTCCTTTTTTGGCATCAAGTCTTGGAAATCTGGTGTGCATCTTACATTTATAACACATCTTAATTTGGACTGGCCACATTTCAGGTGCTTGGTAACCTTGTGGGGCCGTGGCTACATATTGAATACCAGGTCTGGACTCTAAAATAAACCTAAATAGAAATTGGAACTAGAGGATCATGGTGGATGGGAGGCAGGACTAGACTGCACCTCCAGAGAGAGCAGCATGTGGAGGCTTGCATTGTGAATTTTAGCTCCAGATCAACTGCAAGAACAAACCAGCAATCCCGGGAGGACCCACAGACCCTCTGATGGAAGTGGACTGCCCCTGCAGGACCAGGGAGACACCCCAAATACGGTGAGTGCCCCAACTGCAGAAGTGGGAAAGGGAGACCCTCCTCTCCTGAATGCACACCCCCACCGGAGAAGCTGAAGGTTCGTTTGATGGAGAAGTTTCCGACTTTACCTGGAGCTGGGTCAAGTTAGAGAGCCGAGCAAAATACGGGGGTAGAGGAAGCAGCAGAAAGGCCTTGGGAGCTCGCTGGGTCCCCAAGCAGTCCATTCCTGCCCGGCACCACAGGGATCCATCGGCAGGGTGGCCAGAGGGGCAGGAGGTAAAACTCCACAGAGAGAAAGAATTGTCTAGCTGAACTTTGTAACAATTGGAATGGGGCAGGAAGCCTCCTGGACAGAACTCAGGGGAGGGCACAAATCTGGAGTATAGACTTCACAGGCAGGGGAAGAACTAAAGCCCCCCTTTTTTTTCCCACAGCTGGGAGACAGCCTCGGGCAAGTTTTCAAGCCCTTCTTGCCCTCTGCCTGGAAACATACTCAGGGATGTTGGCGGGGGGGTCACGGAGGAAGTGAGACTGGCCGTTCAGTTTGCATGGGAGCTGGGTGAGGCCTGTGACTGTTGGCTTTACCTCACTTCCTTGACAACCTGCATGACTCAGCAGAGGCAGCCATAATCCTCCTAGGTACACAACTCCAGTGACCTGGGAATCTCACCTTCATCCTTGACAGCAGGTGCAGTAAGACCCACTCAAGGAGAGTCTGAGCTCAGACACACCTAGCCCTGCCCCAAACTGATGGTTCTTCCCTATCTACTCTGGTAGTGTAAGACAAAGGACATATAATCTTGGGAATCTAGGGCCCAGCTCACCGCCGGTTCCTCTCCACACTACTGCAGTTAATGCTTTCTGGAAAGCACCACCTCCTGGCAGGAGGTCAACCAGCACAAAAATAGAGCATTAAACCACCAAAGCTAAGGACCCTCACAGAGTTCATTGCACCCTCCACCACCTGCACTGGAACAGGTTCTGGTATCCACGGCTGAGAGACCCACAGATGGTTCACATCACTGGATTCTGTGCAGATAACCCCTGGTAGCAGCCCAGAGCCAGGTAGACTTACTGGGTGGCTAGATTCAGAAGAGACACAACAGTCACTGAAGTTCGGTTCACAGGAAGCCACATCCATAGGAAAAGGGGGAGAGTAGTACATCAAAGGAACACCCTGTGAGACAAAAGAATCTGAACAACAGCCTTCAGCCCTAGACCTTCCCTCTGACACAGCTACCCAAATGAGAAGGAATCAGAAAACCAACCCTGGTAATATGACAAAACAAGGCTCTACAACACCTCCAAATAATCACAGTAGTTCACCAGCAATGGCTCCAAACCAAGAAGAAATCTCTGATTTACCTGAAAAAGAATTCAGGAGGTTAGTTATTAGGGTAATCAGGGAGGTACCAGAGAAAGACAAAGCACAATGCCAGGAAATCCAAGAATGATAGAAGAAGCAAAGGGAGATATATTCAAGGAAATAGATAGCTTAAAGACAAAACAATCAGAAGTTCAGGAAACTTTGGACACACTTTTAGAAATGCGAAAGGCTGTGGAAAGTCTCTGCAATAGAACTGAACAAGTGGAAGAAAGAAATTCAGAGCTCGAAGACAAAGTCTTTGAATTAACCCAATCCAACAAAGACAAAGAAAAAAGAACAACAAAATATGAACAAAGGCTCCAAGAAGTCTGGGATTATGTTAAACAATCAAACCTAAGAATAATCAATGTTCCTGAAAAAGAAGAGAATTTTAAAAGCCTAGAAAACATATTTGGGGGACTCATTGAGGAAAACTTCCCTGGCCTTGTGAGAGACCTAGACAACTAAATAAAAGAAGCACAAAGAACACCTGGGAAATTCACTTTAAAAATATCTTCACCTAGGCACATTGTCATAAGGTTATCCAAAGTTAAGATGAAGGAAAGAATCTTAAGAGCTGTGAGACAGAAGCACCAGGTAACCTATAAAGGAACACCTATCAAATTAACAGCAGAATTCTCAGCAGAAACCCTACAAGCTAGAAGGGATTTGGGGCCTATCTTCAGCCTCCTCAAACAAAACAATTATCAGTTAAGAATCTTGTGTCCAGTGAAACTAAGCATCATATATGAAGGAAAGATATAGTTGTTTTAAGACAAACAAATGCTGAGATAATTTGCCATTACCAAATTTGAGAGAATTTGCCATTACCACCACTACAAGAACTGCTAAAAGGAGCCCTAAATCTTGAAACAAATCCTGGAAACAAGTCAAAACAGAACCTCTTTAAAGCATAAATCACACAGGACCTATAAAACAAAAATACAAGTTATAAAGCAAAAGCAAAAAACAAAAAAACCCAAAGTACACACATAACAAACTTTAAAGCAACAATGGCAAAAAGAGACAAAGAAGGACATTATATAATGATAAAAGGCCTTGTCCAACAAGAAAATGTCACAATCCTAAACATACATGCACCTAACCCTGGAGATCCCAAATTTATAAAACAATACTAATATACCTAAGAAATGAGACAGAGAGCAACATAATAGTGGGGGACTTCAATACTCCACTGATAGCACTAGACAGGTCATCAAGACAGAAAGTTAACAAAGAAACATTGGATTGTTTCTTGGAAAAAATGGACCTAACAAATATGTACAGAACATTTTATCCAACAATCGCAGAGTACACATTCAAAAGTGCATGGAATTTTCTCCAAGATAGACCATATGATAGGCCATAAAATGAGCTTCAATAAATTTAAGAGAATTGAAATCATATCAAGCATTCTCTCAGACCACAGTGGAATAAAACGGGAAATCAACTCCAAAAGGAACCTTCAAAATCATGCAAATACATGGAAATTAAATAACCTGCTCCTGAATGAGCATTGGGTCAAAAACAAAATCAAGGTAGAAATTTAAAAATTCTTTGAACTGAATGATAATAATAGCACAACCTATCAAAATCTCTGGGATGCAGCAAACACAGTGCTAGGAGGAAAGTTCAAAGCCGTAATTGCCTACATCAAAAAGTCCAAAAGAGCACAAACTGACAATCTAAGGTCACACCTCAAGGAATTAGAGAAACAAAAACAAACCAAACCCAAACCCAGCAGAAGAAAGGAAATAACCAAGGTCAGAGCAGAACTAAATGAAATTGAAACAAACAAAAACATACAAATGATAAATGAGACAAAAGGCTGATTCTTTGAAAAGATAAATTAAGTAGATAGACCATTAGCAAGATTAACCAAGAAAAGAAGAGATAAAATCAAAATGACGACACTAAGAAATTAAACAGGAGATATTACAAGTGAAGCCACTGAAATACAAAACATAATTCAAGGCTACAATGAATACCTTTACATATATAAACTAGAAAATCTAGAAGAGATAGATAAATTCTTGTAAAAATACAACCCTCCTAGTCTAAATCAGGAAGCACTGGATATTCTGAACAGACCAATAACAAGCAGCAAGATTGGAATGGTAATTAAGAAATTACCACCACCAACAAAAAAAATGTCTAGGACCAGATGGATTCACAGCAGAATCCTACCAGACATTCAAAGAAGAATTGGTACTAATCCTTTTGACACTATTCCACAAAATAGGGAAAGAAGGAACCCTCCTTGATTCATTCTATAAAGCCAACATCACCCTAATACCAAAACCACAAAAGGACGTGTCCAAGAAAGAAAGCTAGAGACTGAAATCCTTGGTTAACATAGATGCTAAAATTCTTAACAAAATACTAGCTAACTGAATCCAACAACATATCAAAAAGATAATCCACTATGGTCAAGTGGGTTTCATACCAGGGATGCAGGGATCATTTAATATATGCAAGTCAATAAATGCGATACACCACATAAACAGAATTAAAAACAAAAATCACATAATCCTCAATAGATCATGAAAATGCAGATGCAGAAAAAGCATTTGACAAAATCCAGCATTGCTTTATGATTAAAACTCTCAGTAAAATCAGCATAAAGGGATATGCCTTAATGTAATAAAAACCATCTATGACAAACCCACATCCAAAATAATACTGAATGAGGAAAAGTTGAAAGCATTCCCTTTGAGAACTGGAACAAGACAAGGATGCCCACTCTCACCACTCCTCTTCACCATAGTACTGGAAGTCCTAGTCAGAGCAATTAGACAAGAGAAACAAACAAAGGTCACCCAAATCAGTAAAGAGGAAGTCAAACTGTCACTGTTTGCTGATGGTATGATCATCTATCTTGAAAACCCTAAGGACTCCTCCAGAAAGCTCTTAGAACTGATAAAAGAATTCAGCAAGAGCGGTGCGCCCAAGATGGCCAAATAGGAACAGCTCCAGCCTCCAGCTTCCAGCGTGAGTGACACAGAAGACAGGTGATTTCTGCATTTTCAACTGAGGTACCGGGCTCATCTCACTGGGGAGTGTCAGACAGTTGGTGCTGGTCCATGGGTGCAGCCTGAGCAGCAAAAGGTGAAGCGGGGTGAGGCATTGCCTCACCTGGGAAGCACAAGGGGGAAGGGAATTCATTTCCTAGCCAAAGGAAATTGAGACACACAACACCTGGAAAATCGGGTAACTCCCATGCTAATACTGCACTTTACCAAGGGTCTTAGCAAACAGCACACCAGGAGATTATATCTCACACCTGGCCCAGAGGGTCTCATGCCCACAGAACCTCCCTCATTGCTAGCGCACAGTCTGAGACCTAACTGCAAGGTGGCAGCGAGGCTGGGGGAGGGACGCCTGCCATTGCTAAGGCTTAAGTAGGTAAACGAAGCCACTGGGAAGCTCGAATTGGGTGCAGCCCACCACAGCTCAAGGAGGCCTGCCTGCCTTTGTAGAGTCCGCCTCTGGGGACAGGGCATAGCTAAACAAAAAGCAGCAGAAACCTCGGCAGAGGTAAATGTTCCTGTCTGACAGCTTTGAAGAGAGCAGTGGATCTCCCAGCACGGAGGTTGAGATCTGAGAACAGACAGACTGTCTGCTCAAGTGGGTCCCTGACCCCTGAGTAGCCTAACTGGGAGACATCCCCCACTAGGTGCAGACTGACACCTCACACCTCACACGGTTTGGTACACCCCCTTAGATGAAGCTTCCAGAGCAAGAATCAGACAGCAACACTCACTGTTCTGCAATATTCTATCTTCTGCAGTCTCCACTGCTGATACCCAGGTAAACAGGGTCTGGAGTGGACCTCAAGCAAACTCCAAAAGACCTACAGCTGAGGGTCCTGACTGTTAGAAGGAAAACTAACAAATAGAAAGGACACCCACACCAAAATCCCATCAGTACGTCACCATCATCATCCACGACCAAAGGCAGATAAAACCACAAAGATGGGGAAAAAGCAGGGCAGAAAAGCTGGAAATTCAAAAAATCAGGGTGCATCTTCCCCTCCAAAAGAACGCAGCTCATTGCCAGCAACGGAACAAAGCTGGATGGAGAATGACTTTGACGAGTTGAGAGAAGAAGGCTTTAGTCAATCAAGCTTCTCAGAGCTAAAGGACGAACTATGTAACCAGTGCAAAGAAACTAAAAACCTTGAAAAAAGATTTGACAAATGGATAACTAGAATAACCAATGTAGAGAAGTCCTTTAAAGAACTGACAGAGATGAAAACCATAACATGAGAACAATGTGACAAATGCACAAGCTTCAGTAACTGACTCAATCAACTGGAAGAAAGAGTATCAGTGACTGAAGATCAAATGAATGAAATGAAGTGAGAAGAGAAGTGTAGAGAAAAAAGAGTAAAAAGAAATGGACAAAACCTCCAAGAAATATGGGATTGTGTGAAAAGACCAAATCTATGTCTGACTGGTGTGCCTGAAAGTGAGGGAGAAAATGGAACCAAGTTGGAAAACACTGCAGGATATCATCCAGGAGAACTTCCCAAACCTAGTAAGGCAGGCCAATATTCAAATTCAGGAAATACAGAGAACACCACAAAGATACTCCTCAAGAAGAGCAACTCCAAGACACGTAATTGTCAGATTCACCAAAGTTGAAATGAAGGAAAAAATGTTAAGGGTAGCCAGAGAGAAAGGTCGGGTTACCCACAAAGGGGAGTCCATCAGACTAACAGCAGATCTCTCAGCAGAAACTGTCGAAGCCAGAAGAGATTGGGGGCCAATATTCAACATTCTTAAAGAAAAGAATTTTCAAACCAGAATTTCATATCCAGCCAAACTAAGTTTCATAAGTGAAGGAGAAATAAAATCCTTTACAGACAAGCAAATGCTTAGAGACTTTGTCACCACCCGGCCTGCCCTACAAGAGATCCTGAAGGAAGCACTAAACATGGAAAGGAACAACAGGTACCAGACACTGCAAAAACATGCCAAAATGTTAAGTCCATCAATGCTAGGAAGAAACTGTATCAACTAAGGAGCAAAATAACCAATTAATATCACAATGACAGGATCAAGTTCACATATAACAATATTAACCTTAAATGTAAATGGACTAAATGGTCCAATTAAAAGACACAGACTGGCAAATTGGATAAAGAGTCAAGACCCATCAGTTTGCTGTATTCAAGAGACCCATCTCACATGCAGAGACACACATAGATTCAAAATAAAGGGATGGAGGAAGATCTACCAAGCAAATGGAAAACAAAAAAAAAGCAGGGGTTGCAATCCTGGTCTCTGTTAAACAGACTTTAAACCATCAAAGATAAAAAGAGACAAAGAAGGCCATTACATAATGGTAAAGGGATCAATTCATCAGGAAGACCTAACTATCCTAAATATATATGCACCCAATACAGGAGCACCCAGATTAATAAAGCATGTCCTTAGAGACTTACAAAGAGACTTAGACTCCCATACAATAATAATGGGAGACTTTAACACCCCACTGTCAAGATTAGACAGATCAACAAGACAGAAAGTTAACAAAGGTGGATATCCAGGAATTGAACTAAACTCTGTACCAAGAGGACCTAATAGACATCTACAGAACTCTCCACCCAAAAGCAACAGAATATACATTCTTCTCAGCACCACATCGCACTTAGTCCAAAATTGACCACATAGTTGAAAGTAAAGCACTCCTCAGCAAATGTAAAAGAACAGAAATTATTACAAACTGTCTCTCAGACCACAGTGCAATCAAACTAGAACTCAGGACTAAGAAACTCAATCAAAACCGCTCAACTACATGGAAACTGAACAACCTGCTCCTGAATGGCTACTGGGTACATAACGAAATGAAGGCAGAAATAAAGGTGTTCTTTGAAACCAATGAGAACAAAGATACAACATACCAGAATCTCTGGGACACATTTAAAGCAGTGTGTAGAGGGAAATTTATAGCACTACATGCTCACAAGAGAAAGCAGGAAAGATCTAAAATTGACACCCTAACATCACAATTAAAAGAACTAGAGAAGCAAGAGCAAACACATTCAAAAGCCAGCAGAAGGCAAGAAATAACAAAGATCAGAGCAGAACTGAAGGAGATAGAGACACACAAAACCCTCCAAAAAATCAATGAATCCAGGAGCTGGTTTTTTGAAAAGATCAACAAAATTGATAGACCGATAATAAGACTAATAAAGAAGAAAAGAGAGATAAATCAAATAGACACAATAAAAAAATGATAAAGGGGATATCACCACAGACCCCACAGAAATACAAACTACCATCAGAGAATACTATAAACATCTCTACGCAAATAAACTAGAAAACCTAGAAGAAATGGATAATTTCCTGGACACTTACACTCTCCCAAGACTAAACCAGGAAGAAGTTGAATCCCTGAATAGACCAATAGCAGGAACTGAAATTGAGGCAATAATTAATAGCCTACCAACCAAAAAAAGTCCAGGACCAGACAAATTCACAGCCGAATTCTACCAGACGTACAAGGAGGGGTTGGTACCATTCCTTCTGAAACTATTCCAATCAATAGAAAAAGAGGGAATCCTCCCTAACTCATTTTACGAGGACAACATGATCCTGATACCAAAGCCTGGCAGAGATACAACAAAAAAAGAGAATTTTAGACCACTATCCCTGATGAACATCAAGGCAAAAATCCTCAATAAAATACTGGCAAATCGAATCCAGCAGAACATCAAAAAGCTTATCCACCATGATCAAGTGGGCTTCATCCCTGGGATGCAAGGCTGGTTCTACATATGCAAATCAATAAACATAATCCAGCATATAAACAGAACCAAAGACAAAAAACACATGATTATCTCAATAGATGCAGAAAAGGCCTTTGACAAATTCAACAGCCCTTCATGCTAAAAACACTCAATAAATTCGGTATTGATGGAATGTATCTCAAAATAATAAGAGCTATTTATGACAAACCCACAGCCAATATCATACTGAATGGGCAAAAACTGGAAGCATTCCCTTTGAAAACTGGCACAAGACAGGGATGCCCTCTCTCACCACTCCTATTCAACATAGTGTTGGAAGTTCTGGTTAGGGCAATCAGGCAAGAGAAAGAAATCAAGGGTATTCAGTTAGGAAAAGAAGTCAAATTGTCCCTGTTTGCAGATGACATGATTGTATATTTAGAAAGCCCCATGGTCTCAGCCCAAAATCTCCTTAAGCTGATAAGCAACTTCAGCAAAGTCTCAGGATACAAAATCAATGTGCAAAAATCACAAGCATTCTTATACACCAATAACAGACAAACAGAGAGCCAAATCATGAATGAACTCCCATTCACAATAGCTTCAAAGAGAATAAGGAATCCAACTTACAAGGGATGTAAAGGACCTCTTCAAGGAGAACTACAAACCACTGTTCAGTGAAATAAAGGAGGACACAAAGAAATGCAAGAACATACCATGCTCATGGATAGGAAGAATCAATATTGTGAAAATGGCCATACTGCCCAAGGTAATTTATAGATTCAATGCCATCCCCATTAAGCTACCAATGACTTTCTTTACAGAATTGGAAAAAACTGCTTTAAAGTTCATATGGAACCAAAAAATACCCCACATTGCCAAGACAATCCTAAGCCAAAAGAACAAAGCTGGAGGCATCATGCTACCTGACTTCAAACTATACTACAAGGCTACAGTAACCAAAACAGCATGGTGCTGGTACCAAAACAGATATATAGACCAATGGAACAGAATAGAGCCCTCAGAAATAATACCACACATCTACAGCCATCTGATCTTTGACAAACCTGAGAAAAACAAGAAATGGGGAAAGGATTCCCTATTTAATAGATGGTGCTGGGAAAATTGGCTAGCCATAAGTAGAAAGCTGAAACTGGATCCTTTCCTTACTCCTTATACGAAAATTAATTCAAGATGGATTAAAGACTTAAATGTTAGACCTAAAACCATAAAAACCCTAGAAGAAAACCAAGGTAATACCATTCAGGACATAGGCATGGGAAAGGACTTCATATCTAAAACGCCAAAAGCAACAGCAACAAAAGTCAAAATTGACAAATGAGATCTAATTAAACTAAAGAGCTTCTGCACAGCAAAAGAAACTACCATCAGAGTGAACAGGCAACCTATAGAATGGGAGAAAATTTTTGCAATCTACTCATCTAACAAAGGGCTAATATCCAGAGCCTACTAAGAACTCAATCAAATTTACAAGAAAAAAACAAGCAATCCCATCAAAAAGTGGTCAAAGGATATGAACAGACACTTCTCAAAAGAAGACATTCATACAGCCAACAGACACATGAAAAAATGCTCATCATCACTCGCCATCAGAGAATTGCAAATCAAAACCACAATGAGATGCCATCTCACACCAGTTAGAATAGGAATCTTTAAAAAGTCAGGAAACAACAGGTGCTGGAGAGGATGTGGAGAAATAGGAACACTTTTACACTGTTGGTGGAACTGTAAACTAGTTCAACCACTGTGGAAAACAGTGTGGCGATTCCTCAAGGGTCTAGAACTAGAAATACCATTTGACCCAGCCATCCCATTACTTGGTATATACCCAAAGGATTATAAGTCGTGTTGCTATAAAGACACAGGCACACGTATGTTTATTGCGGCACTATTCACAATAGCAAAGACTTGGAATCAACCCAAATGTCTATCAGTGACAGACTGGATTAAGAAAATGTGGCACATATACACCATGGAATACTATGCAGCTATGAAAAAGGATGAGTTTGTGTCCTTTGTAGAGACATGGATGCAGCTGGAAACCATCATTCTCAGCAAACTATCACAAGAGCAGAAAACCAAATACCGCATGTTCTCACTCATAGGTGGAAACTGAACAATGAGATCACTTGAACACAGGAAGGGGAACATCACACACCAGGTCCTATTGTGGGGTGGGGGTAGGGAAAGGGACAGCATTAGGAGATATACCTAATGTAAATGACCTAATGTAAATGACCTAATGTAAATGACCTAATTAGGAGATATACCTAATGTTAATGGGCACAGCACACCAACATGACACACGTATACATATGTAATAAACCTGCACATTGTGCACATGTACCCTAGAACTTAAAGTATAATAATAATAAAAAAAAGAAAGACACACAGAAGTTAAGTGACACAGTATAAATCATGGAGATAATGAATGCCCATCCTAGAGCAAAACTCCCCTTCTTCTATTGTGCAAACTGGTACTCTTTCTTTGAGTCCACTTAAAGGTGATACCTAAATACTTTGCATACATCTTTCAGCAAATTTACACTCTTTAATTCATCCAGCAGAAAACATTATTTTTTACTAGGATTTTCTTTGGAATTGACATGGCATTTTTCCAGTTTTATTCTTGCCTTGCCTAAGAATGCCTCTGAGACAAGTGACCATAGGCTTACTTACTTAAAAGGTGTTTAAAACAGCAGAGCCTTTCAAATAATTTTAATGATTTTAAAAGGTGGTATGGAAAGCATTTTTATTTTAACATTTTAGAAGGCATTTCCAGAATACAGTTGGTTTAAGGAAACTCTGGAATATGTTAAATGATGAAATGTGTTGTGATAATAAAGCAAATACATCATCTTAAAAAAAAAAAGAATTCAGCAAATTTTCCAGATACAAGATTAATGTATGCGAATCAGTAGCTCTTCTATACACCAACAGCTACCAAGCAGAGAATCAAATCAAGAACTCAACCTCTTTTACAATAACTGAAAAAAAATGAAATACTTAGGAATATATCTAATGAAGGAGGTAAAAGACCTCTATAAGGAAAACTACAAAACAATGGGAAAGAAATCATAGATGGCACAAACAAATGGAAACACATCCCATGCTCATGGATGAGCAGAATCAATATTGTGAAAATGACCATAGTACCAAAAGCAATCTACAAATTCAACACAATCCCCATCAGGATACCTCCAATCATTCTTCACAGAATTAGAAAAAACAATTCTAAAGCTCATATGGAACCAAAAAAGAGCCTGCATAGCCAAAGCAAGACTAAGCAAAAAGAACAAATCTGGTGCATCACACTACCTGATTTCAAACTTTGCTATAAGGCCAAAGTCACCAAAACAGCATGGTACTGGTACAAAAATAGGCACATAGAACAATGGAACAGAATAGAGAACCCAAAAATTAACCCAAATACTTACAGCCAACTGATCTTTGACAAAGCAAACAAAAACATAAACTGGGGAAAGGACATTCTTTTCAGCAAATGGTGCTGGGATAATTGGCTAGCCACATGTAAAAGAATAAAACTGGATCCTCATCTCTCACCTTATATAAAAATCAACTCAAGATGGATTAAGGACTTAAAGTGAAGACTTGAAACTTAAAAATTCTAGAAGATAACACTGGAAAATTCCTTCTAGACATTGGCTTAGGCAAGGATTTCATGACTAAGAACCCAAAAGCAAATGCAATAAAAACAAAGATAAATAGCTGGTACCTAATTAAACTAAAGAGCTTTTGTACGGCAAAAGGAACAGTCAGCAGAGTAAACAGACAACCCACAGAGTGGGAGAAAATCTTCTCAATCTATACACCTGGCAAAGGACTAATATCCAGAATCTACAACCAACTCAAACAAATCAGCAAGATAAAAGCTAACAATCCCATCAAAAAATGGGCTAAGGACATGCATAGACAATTCTCAAAACAAAATATACAAATGACCAACAAACATACGAAAAAATGCTCAACATCACTAATGATTAGTGAAATGCAAATCAAAATCACAATGCAATACCACCTTACTCCTGAAAGAATGGCCATAATAAAGAAAAAAAAAACCAACAAACAGTCGATGTTGGCGTGGATGTAGTGAACATGGAAGACTTCTACACTGCTGATGGGCATGTAAACTACTACAACCTCTGTGGAAAATGGTGTGGAGATTCCTTAAAGAACTAAAAGTAGAATTACCATTTGATCTAGCAATCCCACTACTGGGTGTCTACCCAGAGGAAAAGCAGTCATTATATGAAAAAGATACTTGCATACACATGTATATAGTAGCACAATTCACAATAGCAAAAATGTAGACCCAAACCAAATGCCCATCAATCAACAAGTGGGTAAACTGTGGTATATATACACAAAGGAATACTGCGCAGCTATAAAAATGAATGAATTAACAGCATTTGCAGTGACCTGGGTAAGATTGGCGACTATTATTCTAAGTGAAGTAACTCAAGAGTGGAAAACCAAATATTGTATGTTCTCATTGATATGTGGGAGCTAAGCTGTGAGGATGCAAAGGCATAAGAATGATACAATGGACTTTGGTGACTTGGGGGGAACAGTGGGAGGGGAGTGACGGATACAAGAATGTAAATATGGTGCAGTGTATACTGCTCGGGTGATGGTTGCACCAAAATCTCACAAATCACCACAAAAGAACTTACTCATGTAACCAAATATGACCTGTACCCCAATAACTTATGGAAAAATAAAAAAATTAATAAAATTAACATAAATTCAAAAAAATAAACCTAACTAATTATTTATAGAGGTGAAAAAAGGAACCCATTTAAATAATTGACAATGCTGGATTGGTTAAATAAACAATAATCTATACAATAGAACCTTATGTTATCATTAAAAATACTGGTTTTTTGTTTGTTTGAGAAAGTGTCTCACTTGTTGCCCAGGCTGGAGTACAGTGGCATGATCTCGGCTCACTGCAACCTCCACATCCCAGGTTCAAGTGGTACTCCTGAGTAGTTGGGATCACAGGCATGCACCACCATGTCCAGCGAATTTTTGTATTTTTTGTAGAGACAGGGTTTTACCATGTTGTCCAGGCTGGTCTCCAACTCCTGACCTCAAGTGATCCACCTGCCTCAGGCTCCCAAAGTGCTGGCATTATAGGTGTGAGCCACCACACCTGGCCAAAATATCTATATATACTGTTTTAAAAGAAGCAGGTTACCAAATGGCCTTTTTGGTACTATTTTTCTAAATCATGTGTTGTATGTGTGCATGTACATAGACCCCCATGTCTCTCTCATTCTCTAGTCCCTTCCCTGCTTCTTTTTTCTTCTTAGCTGAAATCATTCAATTATATAACATATAATAGGATACATTTGCCCAGTCATTTGTTCAATTTCTGTCTCCTCCGAGAAGACAAAAAGCCTATTGTGCATAAAACATGTTTCTAGGCCCTGAGTATCAAACACCAAACCAAAATCTAAAATACGTCCCTGTCTGCCTGAGGCTTAATTTTCAGTGGGAGAAGAGTGTAAACAGACAACCGAATGAGCAAATCTGCCATATCATATATAACCTCCTTCCAGATTTTATCATCTTACATGTGCTTTAATGAAAAGAGCAACACAGCAAAACAGAAAAGGCCAAGGATGAAGCACAGTGAGGGGAATGGGGAGCCCCTTTTTTAAGTAGGTGCTGAGGGAGGATTTCGCAGCTGCTGTTTGAATAGAAACTTGAACGAAGTGAAGGAGCAAGTCAAGCAGGTATCTGGGGGAACAGATTTCCAGGCAGAGGGAACTGTAAGTCCAAGAGTGTTTACAGAAATGGGAAAGACTGTGAGAAGATGGAGCACTAGGGGGCTGGAATCAAGATTTCAGTGTGGCCATTTTAAAGTTGAGATGCCTTCGTCAAAATGAAAGTGTCAACTGGTGTCTAACAGGCTGGTTAATCAGAAGGGATTCTCAATGAATCAAAACTGATACCACTTATAAACAAACAGTAAGGCCATATTGGAGCCTACCAGGAAAGCCTATTAGATGTCCAAGTGGAGATATGTAATTCTGGAGTTCCGGGGAGAAATTTATATCAGGGCTGGAGATAAAATGTGGGGATTATCAACATACAGGTGGTAATTTAAGGCATGGGACTGATGAGATCACTAAGCAAGTTGGTATAGAGAAAAAGAAGTGAAAAGGTTGAGCACTGGGCCAATCTTAGGGTTGGGGAGAGGAAGAACCTGCAAAAGTGAGAAGTGGTTGTGGAGACAGGAGTAAAACCAAGAGAGGATGGTGTGCTGGGAACCAAAAGAAGAATGTGTTTCAAAGACAGTGGGATAGATGTCAAGTGCTCCTGCAGGATTAAGAAGAGCACTGAGGACTGACTACTGGATTTGGACATGGGGAGGTCACTGGCCTGGACAAAAGCAGTTTTAGTGGAGGGGCAGGAATGCAAGCCTGCGTGGAGTGTGTTCAAGGCACAACAGGAGCCAGGGAGTCTAGACAACTTTGAAGACTGTGTGCTAAAAAGGAGAGCAGAGAAACAGGGCTGCCGTGAGAGAAGGAGAGAAGGATGTGGGGGCCACAAAGAGTTGTTCATTGTTTGTTTCTTTGTTCTGGATGGGAGAGATTACAGTATATTTGCTTACGGATAGAAATTGTTTGGCATGGGGGAACCACTGATTAGTAGCTAATTGCAGAATGAATCTCTGAGTAGGTAAAAGAAAATAAAATCAAGTGCAGAATAAACAGTAGGAACACGGCCAGTTCATCTCTTGTACCAGGAGGGAAAGCAGGGTATATAGACACAGATGTGGGGTTGGTAGACCGGTGGGGGAGAATGTGAAAGTTGTTTTTTTACTGATTCAGTTTGTTCAGTGAAATACAAAGCTAGACCATTATAGCTGGAAGGAGCTATGTCAAGGTGTTAAAAGTGGCTCTCTCTGATAAGTGGAATTATGGGCATTTTTTTTTTGCTTTTATATTTTAAATTTCTCTCTAATATCATACATCTTTTCTTAATGATAGGCAGCATCTTTAAGAGACCTCCTTTTCTGCTACTCATAAGGGTGAACCTAATCTGCCACTTACCAGTTGTATGTCTTTGAACTACTTACATTTTTTTTAACTTTTCAAAATTTAAAATTTTTATTTTTAAATGGGCAAACAGTTGTACATATTCATGGAGTACACAGTGATGCTTCAATACATATAATGTAGAGTGATCAGATCAGGGTACATAACATATTTGTAATCTCAAAGTTACTTATTTTGGGGGGTGGTCTTGCTTTCTTATTTGTAAATGGGGATGATAATGTCTGTGCTATTTAGTCCACTGGTCTGGAAGAATCTTAAATGAGAAAATGTATATAAAAATAACTTGAAAGGAACCAGTATGGCATGGATAGAAAATGTTCCTATTGTGGTTATTTCTGGTTTCTGTAGGGAAGTAGGAGGCAGGGGAGGGATCTAAGAATAGTCTGGAATGATCAACTCATTCCTTACAAACTACTCCATAGCAAACTACTGAAGAGCAAAAACTACTTTTCTGATTCAGATAGTGCTGCATCCTTTAATCAAACTTCTGACTAATGTTAAAAGCTTTGTGTTCAGCCTTGGAAAACAAAACACAAAACATGTTTCCTTTGCTTTTACATTGAGTTAACTTTATTATTTGACACTCTAAGTTAAAATGTTTCCTACCGACCCAGGTTTTTCTTTCTGGCTTTAGACACATTAATTTTGAACATTTACCCACATTTTTGCATTTGCATTCAAAACCAGCCAGAGAATATATAGCCGTGATTATTCTTTTGTTATTTTTTCAAATTACTGTGATTGCATTGTTAGATATGCTTCAGCACACGGGCCCTGCTGGCCTGTCATCATTAGACAAATTCATAGAAATCTACCAAATAAAACATCACAAGATAAAGATAAAACCACTTATTTAAGGCACTTTGTATGAATTAAGTAATGATAGTGGAGTCACATAACTCTTCCTAAAGTCTAATTCTGAACTGCTTTTGTATTTCTTGACATTTGAATATTTCATTGTCAGACTTAAGATTGTAAAATAAAGACAACACTGAGCTTTTGCTGTTCTGCAATGTGTATACTATTGAAGATAAATGCTTAACCTTTGCTTTCAATTTATTTACAGCCCCCCCGCCCTTTTATGGTAAGACAGTATAACCCCAGCATTAAAGAACATTTTGAAAAATGAGAAAAACACGACCACTGCATCATCTGAATATAATTATTTTCCCTTTTGTGTGTTCCTGGTCTACTTTTGTCTTTTTATGTACATAGCTTTACATGGTTTCAATTGCAGTATGCGTACAATTTTGAATATAAATTTAGGGTTTCATTTAAAAGAGAATTTTTTCAGGCTACAGCATAATTTTACGTTTCTACCTTTTGTCAAAACTTGACTGTGTCAAACAAAGCCTGAGATCAGGAGACCTTGTTAAGACATCTGAAACAACTTCAATGATCTCACTGCTCTGTGCTCCTTCAGGACTGCAGAAATAATTGATCACCTTGGGTACCTAACAAACCCTTCACAGGCCTGCAGTGATTTCATTCTGAAGGGGCCCCAGACTTGGAATAATCTTCCATAGAATCATCAGGGATCAAAGGACTCTTCTTTCAGAGTGAGAAATGCCTCTTAGGGGGTGGGTCAGGGACAGGATCTGATGGGTGTCTCTCGTGTCTTCTCAGAAGGTCCTTAATTAAAATTTTGAGTACTTTTTGGTTTTCATCTTGGTGAAAATCCTATGATCTACATTGTTTCAGGATAATTACAACAATGAAACTTATTTCATAATTGTTGCTTATTTCCTGTACCATTATGTTTCCAGTTTGTGGTAGGTTGATCACAAACGTGGCCCCAATTTTCCCTGCTTCTTGTATCCATACCCTTTGCAGCATGAGTTTGCAACTATTCCCCATCTGGAATCTGGGCTGGCCTGTGTTATGCTTTGGCCAGTGGAATGCAGTAGAAGTCATGGAGGATCAGTTCTGAGTTTAGAATTTAAGAGATTGTGCCCACATCCTCTCTCCTTGGTGGAACACTATCTAGCTGCCATGTCCACTAGAGTGTGTTAGCCTGTGGGAGAATCATGTGGATTAGGAAAAAGTCAACCCAACTGAGGCCCAGACCCCAAACCTGCTGACCACACATGTCCCGGGGGAGCCCAGTCAAATTTAGCTAAGCCCAGTACAGGTAAGCAGAACTGTCTAGCTGAGAAATCATACCTAATTGCTATTTAAGCAAGTAGGTGTTTTTTGTTGTTGTTGTTGTTGCTGTTGTTTAAGACAGAGTCTCACTCTGTCACCCATGCTGGAGTGCAATAGTACAATCTCAGCTCACTGAAACCTCTGCCTCCCAGGCTCAAACCATCCTCCTGCCTCAGCCTCCCAAGTAGCTGGGACTACAGGTGTGTACTACTACAGGGTACTACATGCCCCGCTAAATTTTATATTTTTTGTAGAGGCAAGGTTTTGCCATATTGCCCAGGCTGGTCTTGAACTTCTGGGCTCAAGTGATCTGCCTACCTCGGCCTCTCAAAGTGTGGCTATTACAGGTGTGAACCACTGCGCTCAGCCTACATTGTTTTTAAAAACTATTTATTCATTTTCCATTTTTTGTTAATGAAACACATTTAATGCATATGCCCTTTGACCCAGCAATGCCACATCTAGATTTTACAAATATGTATACATTACATATGTGACATGACAAAGTACAATGACTTTGGTGCACTGTTTATGATAGCAAAATACTAGAAACAGTCAAAAGTGGTTAAATAGGTTATGTGCATTTATTTATTTGTTTTTATTTATTTTATTTGTACAAATTTATGGGGTACAATTCTAATTTTGATTATATGGATATATTGCGTAGTGGTAAAGTCAGGGCTTTTAGGGTATCTATCAAACAATGTACATTATACCCATTAATTTCTCATCACCCATCCCCTCCCACCTTCCCACCCTTCTGAGTCTCCATTGTCTATCATTCCACATTCTAAGTTCATGTGTGCACATTATTTAGCTCCACTTACAAAAGAGAATATACAGTATTTGTCTTTCTGTGTCTGAGTTGTTTCTCTTAAGATCATGGCCTCCAGTTTCATCCATGTTGCTGCAAACAAAATAAAACAAACAATCTCATTTTTTTTATGGCTGAGTAGTATTCCATTCTGTAGACATACTACATTTTCTTTATCCAATCATCCACTGAATGGACACTTAGGTTGATTCCATGACTTTGCTGTTGTAGATAGTGTTGCTATAAACGTGTACGTTCAGGTGTCTTTTTTAAAATATAATAATTTTTGGGGGGTAGATTTTAAGTAGTGGAATTGCTGGATTTTATGGCATTTCTATTTTTAGTTCTTTGGGAACCTCCATACTGTTTTCCATAGAGGCTGTACTGATTTACATTCTCACCAACAGTGTAAAGTGTTCTCTTTTCTCTGCATCCTTGTCAACAGTTGTTGTTTTTTGTTAAGTGACTAAGTAGTTGGGTGATTTACTGTACAGCAGTATTTTGGAAATACATATTAATAAAAGGTTCTAACACATTTTGGACAATTTTTTTTTCCTCTTGGGTTCCTACTGTTGCAAAATTGAGGTGGGGGGGCCATAGAGAGAGAGAACATGCCTTACTCCCATTACCACTACTTATATTCCATGAGAGGCCTAAGATTTTTTGAGGCTGTAGATTGAATGCGGAGGACTTCTAACTGCCCCTGCCCTTGAATTCTTGAGCTCAGACAGTCGACCTTAGAGCTCTCATGCTGCTTTCTTAAATAAGATTAGTGTGAAGTAGGACTACCTTTATTTTATATTTTTTCCCCTTTTAATCCAATCTATCAAACCTGTAATGTATTCTCAACAGATTTTCAGGTGAGCAGGAAACCAGGAAAGATAAATGAAAAGTTGAGTGGTATTGTTAAAGGAGAAACGGTCTCTACAGCTGTAAGGTAACATCTAATTAACCTCAGATTCAGGCCAGGACTCAGATAATAGAAGTACTCAATTCAAAAGGAACTCACAAACCACTGAAATGTAAGCAATTCCTCTTTACATAGGAAATATGCTGTTGCTTTTGTTGTTATTTATTTTCATTCTAATTTTAAATTATTTATGATATTTAAAATTCATACCTTTATCTCAGATGCAGCATTTCTTAGCGCAGCATGTATGTAACTACATAATTCATCATATAAAATTATGTTGTTGTATGGGCTTAGGTATCTCATAGAACAAGAAAGTCCCCAGAAATAGCAACAATTCTTCAACGACCAGGCCCAGTATCAGCTAGTCTTGGTCCTGTATGTGACACTGAGTTCCTGATTTCTTAATTAATGTGCTCTGATGAGGAAGTTGATTGAGTTATTTTAGGAAAAGAAAGAGGTGAACTAAATCTGCCCTTCTTTCATATTTAAACATTCATTTTATACATTTTATTGTAAATAAACATGTATACATATACACACACAACTAGTTTTAGAAATTATCAAAATACAGAAAGATAGAAGGAAGAAATCTAGTCCCTCATAATCCTATCACCCCGAAACAATCACTATGAACAGCTCGGAATATTTATTTCCAGTGTTTAAAATTTTTTCCTATACCTAATTGGAACTGCAAATACACAAACAGAGGACACTCATATAAAACCTAAGTGAGAGACTGGGCATGGTGGCTCTCACCTGTAATCCCAGAACTTTGGGATGCTGAGGAGGGCAGATCACCTGAGGTCAGAAGTTTGAGACCAGCGTGGGAAACATGGTGAAACCCTGTCTCTACTAAAACAATACAAAAATTAGCTAGTGTGGTGGTGTGCGCCTGTAATCCCAGCTACTTGGGAGGCTGAGGCAGGAGAATCGCTTGAACTGAGGAGGTGGGAGTTGCAGTGAGCCATGATCACAGCATTGCACTCCAGCCTGAGCGACAAGAGTGAAACTTCATCTCCAAAAACAAAACGAAACAAAACAAAACAACAACAAAAACCTAAGTGAGGATAAGAGCAAAGTCAGAAATTCTTCTGTATTTGGAAGACAAGTGCATAGCTCTCCACCCATTTCCCCCTGTAAAGGGTAAGCACAATGATGGTCACAGGGAGAGTGGTGGTGATAGTGAAGTGAAGTCGTGGACAAAGAGGCTTAGCTCAGGACCTGGTAGAGTGCAACATTCATCATTAATCACAACAAAAAGAGCAAATATCAATCTAGTGCTTACTACATGCCAGACACTGTTCTAATGACTTCCTGTATTTTAACTCATTTAATCCTCCCAGAAATCCCACTAGAAGCGGGTATTAGAATTCCCATTTTACACTTGAGGAAATGAGGCACAGAACCATTAAGTAACTTGCTCAAGATTGGAGCTTGGATTAAAATTCACAGTCTGTTTATGGTGTCATTGCTCTTAAACACCATGTGCTTATTTTATTATTTTCTTTATTATAATTGTCCATCTCACTCCCTCGTGGACTCCAACAGGCACGCTGACCATTTAGAAGGGCCCATTTGGCACAGCTGTGGAGACTTCGTCTCACCACTGCAATCATTTATAGACTTAAAAGCATATTCCTTTGAAACTGAAATCTGAGTGTCATCCATCACAATTCATTTGTATTATTGCCCATCCATACATTTTCGTCTTTCCACTTTTCTTTCAGAACACAATAAATTATATTCAAATGGCAGTCAAGGAGGAAACTTTCCTTCCTCATCAACAAAGCTGATCGATGGGCACTGAAGCCCCAGGGAAGCAGCATCTGTTGTAACTCAAGGATCCCGGCTTGCGCTGAGAATGAAATTAACAGGCGCAGAGTGGTTGGCAGCCCAACATTTGTGCAAGTCTGGCACATGCACACATCATTAGCAACTATGCTGGAGAAGAATGATCAAGGAGGTGAGGAGGGGAATGGATCTGATTAAAGGGATGTTCAAGAAAGGAAATTCCGAGCACTTGGGTAAAAGCTTCATAGCTAAAATGAATGAACTCGAGAGCAAAGCAAACAGCCAGGTACATTTGGGATATGCCGACAGACAATCTGGATAATTCTGCCTCTGAAACTTTCAAAACAAAGTCATTTCATGCAGTGAATTCCCCAGAGTGGCTGCCTCTTTCACTTAGCTCCTTTGGCTGTGTCTCCTTCACTAAAATGAAGCCCCCATGAAGGCAAAGATTTTGCTGTCTTGTTCATGGCTCCAATCTTGGCTCCTGGTTGATAATATTAAATTTTCATGGAATAAGTTAATGTATACTTGTGTTGACTCAAGCTAGGCAGATAAGGTCAGAGATATTCAACAGCATTCAAAAGCAATGTGCATGCTGGAAGAATGGCATGGTTCAACTAAAACTGATTGTTTATGAAAGTGTATGGAATCAGCGGTGAAATACTGGCAGAATATCTCTTTGTGTGCCCACCACTACTGTAAGCAATGGAAGAGATACAACAGAAACACGATCATGATCAGCAGCAAACATTTGTCGAGGGCTTGCTGTTGGCCGGCACGTTCTAAGCTCATTACTCTCATTAGCATGTGTAATTCTCTCAGCACCACCTATGGGGTAGGTAGGTACAAGTGTAATCACCCCCACTTGACATACAAGGCAGCTGGTGCCAGGTCGATTTAGCAACTTGCCCAGAGTCCTACAGCTAGTACATGGTAGAGCTGGGATTCCATCTGCTCTGCTGTTTCCTGCCAGTCTCTGTCGTCCTGACCCTCCAGGAATTTACCCTTAATTTAAGGACACAAAAGGGATACATATGAAGAAGAACAATTAAGTCTTAAACTCTGTGGCCCTGGAAACAAAAAAGAGAGGAATAAGTGTAGGCTGGTTTTCAGAGAGACCTTCTGGAAGGAGGCAGTACTTGCACTGTCTTGAATTTCATCATTAGTTGTATATCCATCTACCCAACCTCCCATCTAGTCATCCTCTCATCCTCCCATATACTCGCCTAACAAACATTTATTAAGCTCCAACTATGGGCCAAGTCCTGAGCACTGAAGTGTGGGTTTTGTGCTGAAATAGTCATATTTCGGTTGCCTGCTCATATAGGGGGTTTTCCTTAGGAAGGACAGATTGGTGCTGTTGATCAAAACTTAAAAATGCTCACACCCTGGGTACAGCAATCCCAACGGAATTATCCATGGTGAAATGATCTGTGTTTAAGGTTATTCTCTGCAGTACTGTTTTTGACAACAAAGGATTAGAAATAGCCCACATGTTCATCAAAAGGGAACTGCTTAAATAAAACATGATGGCATACCTAAAGAGATTACTAAGCTGCTGTGACAGGAGTGAAGAAGCTGAGAGGGAGATATCTTAAGACATTTAAGTGAAAAAAGCGAAGAGGGTATGTATAGGATGCCACCATTTGGATAAAGGGCAGGGGGGAATAGAAACATCTTTGGTTGTTTATCTATAAAATATTTCTGGAAAGATACACCAGACACTGATAAGATTTATGGCTTTTGGTGGAGGGAGCAGGTAGTTAAAAGGCAAGAGGAACAGGAGGGGTTTTCACTGAGTGTCCCTTGGTATGTTTTAAATTTTGAACCTTTTTGGTAATGTATTGTCTATATTCCCCTAAAAAACACACAAACACAGTAAAACCAAAACTCATGTGCCCCGACCCCAGTGTTAGTGGTATATCAATGGTGGAGTTCTAGTTTGGTTCCTCAACTCTCCCCAGGCAATTAGAAGGGAATGCTGGGTGCCAGGATGGGTTCCACAGCTGCCTGACTTTCACCTAAGTGACATATGGTTTCTGTCCTTGGCTGAGCCAGGTTCCCTCACAGGGTTCCTCTCCTTTAGCCAGGGAGCTTCTTCCTCCATCCTGTGTTTGCAATTTGGAAGAGGGTGGCCAGCATGGGCCTGACTGAGAGGGTGACATTTGTGCAAAGACTGAAGTAGGTAAGAGCATGAGCCCTGAGGGCATCTGAGGGAAGGGAATTCCAGAAAGAGGGAATAGCAAGTTCAAGCATTGGAGGCAGACGTGAGTCGGGCCAGGTGGCAAGTGTGCCTAGAATAGGGTAAACAAAAGGGAGAGAAGCAAGAGGCAAAGACAGAGGGAATGCACATTTTGTGTGGGAGTGAGGGAGGTGTGAACTGTGCTGAAATAGTCATACATTTCCTTGGAAATTCCACATCCAGACACTGCAGTTTGTTTGCTCTGCTGTTTGTTGGCACTGATGTCCCAGTTCTACTAATTGGCTTACCTGTTGGTTCCTGAGCCCCACTCCCCACCCTGCCCTCAGGTCTGGTGTTGGTGTCCCAACCTCATTCCCTGTCTTGGTAACCAGCTCTGTAGCCTCGTCTCTCCCAGCTGCCACCTGGGAATGGGGACCTGTCGTGGAATCCTGGTCTGGGCTAGAGAGTGCTCCCAGTTCAAACCCTGCGGGGACTACAGGACCATGAAGAGGAGAGACTGGAACAGGGAATCCAGGAGCTCTTCCTTCAGCCCTGGTGCTAAGGCGATCTTCCTGATGTCTCCCAAACCACACACCTTTACCTCAGGTAACTTTGAACTTGTTGACTTTGCACAAATTACTTCCGCATTTCGCTCAGGTGAAACATCCTTGGTGTCCTCAGAGAGGCACTCCCTAACCTTCCGATGTAAAGTAGCTACCTTCTAGCCCAGTCTCTGTCCCCATACCCGCGTAATTTCTTCGCTGTGTATATGGTTTTGTTTATTGTCTCTCTCTCCCCACTGAACGCCGGCTTGAGGAGAGTCAGGGCTTTATCTAGGATCCCAACACCTGCGGGCAGTTTGGCCTCCTGTTACTTGTCTCAGTGAGAGGGTCTGGTTCTAGATTTGGTTTCTCCAAGTCAGTCCTCTGTCTCACTGAAGTGCTAGACTGACCACAGTGGGAATGGAGAGTCCTAGGAAGTTGGATGAGATGTGTGACCACACAGAATGGCATATGGATGGGGTGCTAAGAACACAAAGCTCTAGCCCTGGTCCCCATCCTGAAGCAGAGGTGACAGAGACAAGAAGGTAGCATTCACCAACACTTTGCAGAAAAAAATACAGGTCCTTTCACCTGCTCAAAATTGTACTTCTCTGGTATTATTAGAGCTTTAAAATGAGTGTAAAGTGCTTATTATTTGAAGGGTCATAATTGTCATGAGATGGCAACCCACTTTTATTCTTATTGATTCTTTATTCTTGAGAAGAAGTTTGACACCAGTAGATTTGGGTTCAAATTCTGGCTCTCAAACTTGCTGACTTTGGGCAAATCAAGCCTTTCTGAGCCCATGTTCTCATTTAAGATGTGGATGGGGCAGTGGGAATGAGGGGATAATATCTACCTTCACTATTGACAGGATATAACATGTGGAGTAGAGTCTTTAGTACATAGTAAATGCTCTATGGAGGTTCAACATTTTTCTTCTTCCTCAGCCCTCCTCCACACCTGCCATTATGAAAGGTAGTTTTCATGTACTTAGTGGTCTACAAGATTAATACTTGCCTAGAAATTGTGAGGACTATGAAAATAAAGCCTATGATCTTTGAGTTCACTCTCATTTATTATGTTCTTTGATGTTCAATGTCCTGGTTACAGTTTTAACATCCATAAGAGTGCATCAATTAATATTTTTCTTGTATAGGAGTCACACTATAATTCAGCCCATTTCTTCACCAATGCACAGGTGTTAGTCAAAGTCTAGGCTCAGCTGCTGTAACAAAAATACTCCCAAACACAGTAGCTTAGTAATAGGAGCTTATGTCTTCTTACATAATAATCTGGGAAAAGCTGGCTGTGGCTCTGATCTAGAAGGATATCCAGAGGCCCAGGTTCCTTCTTTCTTGTTGCTCCACTATTCCCTAGGTTGACACTTCTGTCCACACTATCCAAAGGAGAGCAACACCAGTATATCCACATTGTAGTCTGAGGGGAGAGAGAGGAAGGCCAAAGCTTATCCTTTCCTTTTAAAGAAGTTGCATCAGCTGGGCATGGTGGTTCATGCGTGTAATCCCAGCACTTTGGGAGGCTGAGGCAGGCGGATCATCTGAGGTTGGGAGTTCAAGACCAGCCTAACCAACATGGAGAAACCCCGTCTCTACTAAAAACACAAAAAAGTAACCTGGTGTGATGGTGCATGCCTGTAATCCCAGCTACTCGGGAGGCTGAGGCAGGAGAATCGCTTGAACCCGGGAGGCAGAGGTTGCGGTGAGCCGAGATTATGCCATTGCACTCCAGCCTGGGCAACAAGAGCAAAACTCCGTCTCAAAAAAAAAAAAAAAAAAAAAAAAAAAGAAGTTGCATTAACTGCTTCTATTTCTAATCTTTTGGTACAAACTTAGTCATGTGACTGCGCCTGGCTCCAGGGGCATTTGCAAAATGTTATCTTTAACTGAGTGGCCGTAGGCTCTGTGAAAACTTAGTAACTGGAGGTCTATCACTAAAAGGAAGAAGAGGACCAAAGATATTGGGGGGGGGGGGCAGTAGACTTCTTAACACTCTTGGTCTGAATGGAATCAGATGAGGGTATGTCCGGCTGGCTTGGGGCAAGCCAATGGCCACTAGAGAAAAGCAACTGCTGACAGATGCCCAGAGCTTCCTCTGAGCCTACAGGTGGTGGGTTTTGAGTAAATAGTGAGTACATACTTTTTTCCCTACCATTAAAAAAGATGGATGTCATCCAACAAAACCAAGGATAAACAATATCATGCCCATATTGTATTTTTAATTGTTTCATACATTTGTATCCATCTAATAATTCCATAATTGGATCCAGGTTGCTTTAGAACTCAGTTGAAGTTTGTCTGAAACTCAGAAACAAGATGTTGCAGCTCAGGAGGTCCTTGTGACCCTCGGCCATCTTTAGGGTCAGTGCAGAAACTGAAAGCTGATGCGGATCATGTGCTCCTTTGATGGTGTCTGTGGTTGCATGGAAAGTTGTACGGTCACAGGCGAAGCATCTGCACCAGGGTGCCAGGCCTTAGGCTTCCTAATTCCAGCTCTCACATTGATAAACTCTAACTTCAATTACCTCAGCATTCATGCTTCCAATTCCATTTCCATTATTAAGGCCAGAAGGAGCAGGGTGCCATAGTATTTGGGGGAAAGAATAACTTTTAACAATCATGAAGTTCTCTGCAAATGTCAACTACAGCTGCATGGTGCTAGGATCTTCAGGATCCTCGGACTGAGTTGAAACACACACAGTAGAGAGCACACTTCGCTCCTGCTTGTATTCTTATTTCAGTTTAGGAAACAACGGTATAGCCATTCTCTCCTTTGAGCCTCCATTTGAGGTGGATAATTATTGTATTATTATTATTATTTTCATTTTACAGATGAAAAAACTGAGATGCAAGGAGATTGTGGGTATGATTTGAGGACATATCAGTGATAGGTGGTTCTCTGCTGTCTCTAATTCCATGATATTGAGATCAATTTTTTTTTTTTGAGACAGAGTTTCACTCTTGTTGCCCAGTCTGGAGTGCAATGGCGTGATCTCGGCTCACCACAACCTCCGCCTCCTGGGTTCAAGCGATTCTCCTGCCTCAGCCTCCCGAGTAGCCAGATTACAGGCATGTGCCACCGTGCCCGGCTAATTTTGTATTTTTAGTAGAGACTAGGTTTCTCCATGGTCAGGCTGGTCTTGCACTCCCAACTCCAGGTGATCTGCCCGTCTTGGTCTCCTAAAGTGCTTGGATTACAGGCGTGAGCCACCGCACCTGGCAAGATCGATTTAAAAAATTATATCAGGACATATCTGTGAAATGAATGGGTAGTACTGGAAAAAAAAAAACCAGTCATGTTAGAACACTTTAGACTCTGTCCTAGTAAAGAGAACTCCTGTGGTCACCTCAGTTAACTTTCCACCCACTCCTGCTTTGGGTATCAAGGTAGGAAATGGTATCAGTGCTATGCAACAGGTAGTCTTTTGGGAACATCTCATGTGTTTTGGCCACACTCTGGTTGATAAAACTGGTTCACACAAATCAACAGGCCTGTGAGCTGAAGGAAGATGGGACTTAGTCATATTTCTCTTTGCAGGTACTTCTAAAATTCTGTGGGATGAATGCTCTTGTTTGGTCCTCAGGACAGCTCAGAAAAATAAGCATTCCATGACATTTCCATGGAATAGGCCTAGAGATGGAGGCTGGAGGAGGCCAGGTCATAGGCTGGATGTCACAGAGCTAAGACACCGCATGGCTGGGACTGGACAGTGGCTCCCTGTTCTCCTATCTCAGTGCGTCTCTCGCCCCTCACCCTGCTCAGCGCTCCAGCTGCCTTGTCTCTGAACCCAAAGCCCTCACTTGTATGCCCTCTGAAGCCTCCTGTGATTATCCATTTTCTCTCAGAAGAAGCTGAAATCTTTTCTTCAGGGAATAAATTCAGAACTTGAGACAATTGGTCTGCTTCTTCCTTTCAATAAACGTGGAAATGCATCCATTAAAATACACAGTTCCTGCTCTTGAAAATACAACTGTGTTTTCCTCCCCTTCATCCTTGCTACAGAGATTTGATCACAGGTCTATTTTATCACTTGGTTTTTCTAACAAATGAACAGAATCAGTAGAACTATCTTCAGAGTCCCTGAGGCCTCCTCTTGTCCTCTGTCCCAGAAACCCAAGTCTCATTTTCCACAGCCTAGTCTCTTTTTCCACAGTTAAACTGAGATAAATTCCAAAATTCTCTGCAGATCCTATTTTGATCTCCATTGACTCTAAGATTCACCACCGCACTCTTTGCCCCTCAAATTGGACCCTCTTTTTTAAAAATTAAATAAATTAATTAATTTGTCAATTTATTCACAGACAGGGTCTTGGCCTGTCACCCAGGCTGGAGTGAAATGGCATACTCATAGCTCATTGTAGTCTAGACCTTCTGGCCTCAAGCAGTCCTCCTGACTCAGCCTCCCAAAGTGCTAGGATTATAGGTGTGAGCCCCTGCACCTAGCCTAATTCACTCTTTTGATAAATGGCACCATTTATAAGTAAAAATCCCAGGCACTACCTCCCTACCCCTCATGGCATGTGGATTGTAGAATGACCCCAATGATTCCTGGTGCTACCTTCTGATGTAATCCCTCTCTTTGAGTGTGGGCAGGATGTGGGGGATGTAGAATTGGCTTTTTTTTTTTTTTTTTTTTTTTTTTTTTCTGAGGCAGGGTCTCACTTTGTCATCCAGGTTGAAGTGCAGTGGCGCGATCTCAGCTCACTGCAGCCTTGACCTCCCAGGTTCAAGCGATCCTCTCACCTCAGCCCCGCTAGTAGCTAGGACTACAGATGCACACAACCACACCTGGCTATTTTTTTTTTTTTTATGTAGAGATAGAGTTTTGCCACATTGCCCAGACTGGTCTCGAACTCCTGAGATCAAGTGATCCACCTGCCTCGGCCTCCCAAAGTGCTGAGATTGCAGGCCTGAGCCACCACACCTGGTCTGGAATTTGCTTTTAATCAATAGAATATGGCAAAGGTGATGGGACATCACTGCTGTGGTTAGGGTACATACAATTGCAAGTCCTATTTTGTTAAAAGACTTAGTCTTCCATTGATTTTGATAGTTTGTGAGTCTGGGTTGGGAAATGGGCCCCTTGCTGTCTTCTCCAATCCTTAATCTCCTCCAAGCAGACCCCTGCTGCTGTGCAAATCCGCTCATGCACATACATGCATCAGACATGCTTGAGGCCTGGGCTCAAACTGGCTTCACCTGTTTTGTGTGTTTAACTGCTGGAGCTCTGCAGGCAGGACTGGGTTTTGTCTTTCTCTGTATGCCAGCAGTGTTGTTTGTGCATGGTGGGAGTGTGATGAACACCCTGTGGATGGACGACCTGCCCAGCATTCCCCGAGGAAGTGGACTGAAGGATGCCCACAGCAGCTGGGTCTTAGCAGCAAGAGTGTCATCTGTAACCATAACTACCCTTTGATAAGAAAACGAGAGCAGGACCATCTGTAGGCCATCTGGGAGACCCAGCTCTGGTGACTGGGTCCTGGCACGTGTATTTGCTTTGGCTGCCCCCTTTTTCTCTAGAAAGCAGGGACTTTGCATCCCCAGAGTCCAGCACAAGCAGGACCTCAATCAGTGTAAGGTTGAATGGGGTTTCCATTGCTATCCAGTGTCTTAGCTTGGATTCTCCTCAAAGCAGATCCTAGGACAAGACTTGGGTGCAGGTTGCTTGTTCAGGATGTGATTCCAAGAAGCAGAAGTAGAGGAAGTGCTATTGGGAAGAGAGAAAAGTCCACGAAGTGCATGTTATTGCGTGAGTTACTGCTGTGGGCCAGTGGGCTCAGTCCTGTCAAGGTGTTCCTGGGGAAGGTTGTGCAGCCTCCACAGTCACCCACCAGAACACAGGGAGACTGGGCAAATTCACCAGCTCCATTCCCATTGGTTAAAGGTTGCAAAAATAAAATTAAATAAATAAATAAATAAATAAAAACAAAAAAACAAGGTTGCCTCCCTGGGGACTTAATTTGCCACACTTCTGGGTCGTTCCTGACATCAGAGCAAGCTCCGGGATGTGAGGAGCCCTCAGGCAGAGAAGCAGAGAGTGCGACAGGCCAGAGATGGGAAGCTGTCAGCAGGCTGAAGCTAGCTGTCCACCTCTGCCGCAGGTGAATGCGGGTAGATGCGGGTGGACACAGGCAACTCGAAATGTGGTGGGGGTGGGCAGCAAGGGGCTCTGCTACCCCAGCCTCTGGGATTGGGAGGGGAAGGAAGCACAAAATCATTGTTTTTCATTGAAAAATATCTGCTCCTGGAGTCAGTCTCTTTGAGGCAGTCTTGACAATTTATTTTTGGAAGACGCAAGAAAGGTCATTATCTTTAGTTACTAGTTTTAGTAATTATTAATGACACCTCCATTCTCCAAAGAGTTCTGCTTTGGACAAAAAATTGTCACAATACCATTAGAAAATAACTGACCACACCCACCCACTCGCATTCCCACTCCCATCACCAAGAGCTTGTTGCACGTGTGTTTTGTGTCCACCTCTGTCCTGAACCAAGAATCTTCGAAGCTGGTCAGGCGCAGTGGCTCATACCTGTAATACCAGCACTTTGGGAGGCCAAGGCAAGTGGATCACTTTAGGTCAGGAGTTCAAGACCAGCCTAGCCAACATGGTGAAACTCTATCTCTACTAAAAATTCAAAAATTATTTGGGCATGGTGGTATGTGCCTATAATCCCAGCTACTCGGGAGGCTGAAGCAAGAGAATTGCTTGAACCCAGAGGCAGAGGATACAGTGAGCCAAGATTGCACCACTGCACTCTAGCCTGGTCGACAGAGCTAGACTCTGTCTCAAAAAAACTAACAAACAAAAAAAAAAAAAAAAAAAAAGAAGAAGAATCTTCGGAGTCAATAGGTGACTCTGTGAAGGCTGCAGAAGCTCCCCCAGGGAGCCCTTGGGGGGTGGAGCCCACTGGCTCGCAGCAGCAGCTCACTCATTAATATGCCCTTCATGGACTTTTCTCTTCCCAAATCACTTCCTCTACTCCCTCACTTCTGCTTACTGGGATCACTTCCTGAGCCCGGAATCTTCTAAGTCAATGATATCCAAGACTGCAGGGTCAGGAGCTGGCTTCATCCCTATTTATGCAGGAGAGCGGGACACTCAGAGGGCCAGGGAGGGGCACCCCTTTCCCATTAATTCACTGCAGCCCGCCTCCCTCCCTACCCTAGCGGAGTGCTTGGCTTGTCCACTTGTTTAGCTTTCAGTCCATCCTCATGTCCCAGGTTCTATTCCAAATTCCTCTGGGACTCCCAGATGTCTCAGACCACTGGTCAGCTGGCGCCTTGACCCTCTCATCTTCTTTCAGCCTGTTTTCCCTAGGGCTGGACCCAGCTTTCTGATCCTTCCTTGACTTACAATGCTAAATATGAAGCACTCACATTTTTGCCAGAAGCCCTCTCCGTGCCCCGCACCCTTGGCTCAGACCTGAGTCCTACACTACATCAGAATTGAGTTCATTTCACCCCTTGGCCTTGAATCTGGGCTGCTGGAAAGGTTTGCTTTCTGCTGCTGCCTCAGTTGCTTTCCTCTCATTTCCATTTCACGCAAGTCCTGGTATTCCCGGTGTGCTCTTCGACAAAGACAGAGTCCGGTGGTAACAAGATTTGGCACAGAGGGTGCTGAAATAAATGAGAAAAACTGAAGGAACAGAAATGATGAGTTCCATGAGATTCATTCTTTCATAAAAGTATGACTGAAATATCGAGCAACACAGTTCCAGAATGACAGGAGGTACTTAATGTTTATGGACTTGCATAGACCAGGAGCAGGCCCAGAAGTCCCAGGACTTCTGACAACCAGATGGGTGAGAGTAGGGAGGCACCATCCTAATTCATCTCCCATGCAACTGAGAGTGCGGATTCCCCTTGTGGCTCAGGAATGATGGCGTTTGGCCAGGAAAAGTGCATTGCATGTAGTATATCAGCTATATGGCCCTGGAAATAGCAATAGCGTTGGGATGTTTTTTACTCAGGCCTCGAGTTTCTATGAAGCAGGTAATTCTGTCCTCTTTCTGCCCGCTATTCATTCATCCCCCTGCCTACTCCTAACCTGGCTGCTCACAGGAAGGACACATTCAGCTCTGCTCTAAGTTTTATGGGGCCAGGCACCTGGAAGCAATTCTGTGATAACTCCCTGTTGCTGGGGCTTTGGTGAGGAGTCCAATACTGGGCTGCAGCATTAGAAAGCCTAAGCCTTAAGCCATGTTCTCCTTATTGGCTACGTTGTAATAAAGGATATTTTGATCTCATTTTTCAGATACTCATGTCTATCTCTCAATTAGTTCTCAACTCCAGTGGGAACAGGGAGGTTAATTGTTGGACTTCCTCAGAACTCACCACGTCATTCCAACTTCATAGCGTTGGTAAAAGGATTCAATGAGTCTTTAGAACAGGGCTTAGCACTTAGTGAAAGTTCAAAAGAGTTAGCTATTTTTTTATTATTAGTAATAATAACAGTAACTCAGCCCCTCGTTATACCTACACGTTGAGAAAAAAATGAACAATATAAAGTATGTACTTCAAGCATTGGCAAATAACATTTGGGACAAGGGAAGGAGAAAGCATACAGCAAAATGAGAATTGGGAAAAAAAGTGGGCCCTACGGATCAGTCACTCCAAGACCTAAGGAGAGGCACAGACTGCCTCCCTGAAGGAAGGCTCAGGACCTTGCCTCTAGCTGGAGCCCTGGGCTGCTGTGGGCAGTTGGTCAGCTCCTTCCGGTAGCAAATCCTGAAAAGGATCATTCTACCATTGTGGGCAGGAGTGCCACACCCATTGTCACCTCAAAGGCCAGGAGTGGGGAAGAAGGTAGTGTCTTTTTCTCTTTTTCCATTTCTTGCTCATGGAGGGAAAATGGAGAAAAGGAGAAAGCAGCCCAGAGCCTCCAAACCATGTTAAGTCCAGGTCTTGCTGAGGCCGAGAGAAGGGCCATGAATGCAGATTTCTTCATTTGTTTGTTCAAAGTCCTGTTGATGGGAAAGTTCATCTGTTCTCATTATTTATAATTAAAATATTGATGGAGTGGCTACTATGCGTCTACCTCAGCTCACTATTTAATTTGGGTGTTAACTTGCCCAGGGAATATCTCTAAGAAAGATGCCAATAACTCATTAGCAGCTTATAAAGGACCCTTTTACTTTTCTTCCAAGCTATTTTAAAATGCAACAGTTGGGAGATTTATCAAGCATTTGTTATTATAAGTAATTACTGGGTGTTTCTTATAACTTGCCTGAGGGTGGCAGCATTTACAGGGGTCTCCCTAATTTTCCAGTGACTCCCCAAATGCACACTATGACTTTCATTTTTATTTTGAAGGAACTCAAAGAAATTTAATAATCCTAACAGGGCGTGCACATTGTAGAGAGATAGATATGGAAATGGAAATGTTCCATTTTACATTATTCATAGAGACAGCTAAAGAGCCTTGCTGGCAGCAAACACATTGTCTGGAGTGTCTCTAGCAAGTCTGCACTAGGGGTAGTGGGTGAAGGGGAAGACTTGGTGCCCCGGCCTTTCTAGTGTTCTATTCTCAGGGCATTCCAGCTTCACCTGGTCCCCAGTGATTCAAGATGAAGCAGTATTAAAGGAGAGCCACTTCTTCAATCCCTTCAGTCTCTCTGACCATCTGACTCTTTCTTCTCCTCTGAGCAGATGGTTGGGATTGGGGGGGCTATGATGTTTGGCTCCAATAGCCAAGGGACCTGAGTCTAGGATTGGGTTTGGGGACTAGAGCTCTAGGTGCATGATTGGGTGGGATTGCATGAGAGAGACTCTAAGAAGCCTGGTAGTACTTAGTACTGAACCCCTAGGCACCTCAACACTCCTTCATTTATGGAGATTCCTACCACTCCCCAAACCTGACTTATTTAACAGGATAACTCTTATTGCTATGCAGGGAATAATTATGGAGAAGGAAGCAAGAATGGAAGCAAAGAGAACTGTTAGAAGGCTACAGACATAATCCAGGGAAGAGAAAGTGACTTGGACCAGAGCAGGTTCTCCACCACTATTAATAGTTTATGTTGGCTAATTCCTTGTTTGCGGGGTGCTGTCCTGTGCATTGCACAATGTTTGGCAGCATCCTTGACCTCTATCCGCTAGATGCCAGTAGAACCTCTACCAGATGCCAGTAGAACCCTCTCCATGTGACAATCCAAAATGCCTCCAGATATTGCCAAATGTCCACTGAGATGCAAAATTGTCAAATGGGATTGAGAACAAGTGGACTAGGGTGATAGCAGTTAAGATGTAAGAAGTGATCAGATTCAGGATTTGTTGAGTTTATGCATGAGGGATGTGAGAGGAATCAAGGATGACTTCAAAGTTTTTGGCCCGAGTGAGGGAAAGGATTGAGTTTTCACTGACTGAGATGGGGAAGACCATTGGTGGAACAAGGTTGAGGGCAGGGCAGCCTGGAGTTCATATGAGAGTTCTGGACTGGAGTTCAGTATATGTATCACATTGCTTATGTAATTTCAGAAAAGGCAGGAAGGAGCTAATGGCTAAGTTCATGGAGATATAAATGGTATTTTAATGACAATAGGGAAAGGAAGCATTGCCAAGACTTCTGAGGACCTTGGGGCCACAGATATATTCTAGGTAGTCATGTCTTCTCAGGTTTGAGACTTAGGGTTAGGTATGTCTTATCTCAATGAGGGTCAGTGGTTACCCTGCACTTTAGATTCTTCCTATTAGAGAGGTCAACAGGATGTCTCTGGACCTTTAGAATCAAAGCAATGGGCTGGAGCCAAGTCTCTGATGTCCACAGCCTTGGGTCTGTATGGAATTATTTATGATTTCATATTTGCTTTAATTATTCAATGTTTGATTTCACCCCATGGAAGAGGAAGGCATAGTTTGGAGAATAAACTAACACTTAAATGACTTGCATACCTGATTTATCAAACTGGAAAAAAAAAAAAAAACCCATTTTCTTCATTTGCAAAAAGTCCATTGTGCTTTACCTATCATTCTTTGGATAGAGCAGGAGCTGAAAAGTATTTTGCTAAAGCACAGCTATATATAGAAACTTCTCATCTGTCTGAAGATATAAACAACTGCAGGAAGTTTGGAATATGTTGTTAAGACTGTTCTCTTGGTTTCCTCCTCACAGATCCTCTTGCTATTCTGCAGGGAATGTGTTTCTGTCTATTTGGTGTGTGGTTTCCGCTGCTCCTCTCTTCCTAAAATTTCAGCGGAGGCTCTTCTTACTTCACTATTGTTGAAGATACTGACTAAAAGAAAATGGCGCACTGCTTTCCAATTGAATGAGCAGATTTTTTCAATGTCTGGGAAAACAATAAAATCTATCTCTTCTGCTCTCTTCTTCTCTTCTCTTCTCTTCTCTTTTCTTCTCTCTTCTCTTCTCTTCCCTTCCCTCCCTCCCTTCTCCCTTCTCCCTTCTCCTTTCTCCTTTCTCTCTTCTTCTTCTTCTTCCTCTTCCTCTTCCTCTTCCTCTTCTTCTTCTTCTTCTTCTTCTTCTTCTTCTTCTTCTTCTTCTTCTTCTTCTTCTTCTTCTTCTTCTTCTTCTTCTTTCTTCTTCTTCTTCTTCCTCTTCTTCTTCTTCCTCCTCCTCCTCCTTCTCCCTTCTCCTCTCTCTCTCTCCTTTTCTCTTTCTCTCTGACAGGGTCTGTTACCCAGGCTGGAGTGCAGTGGTGTGATCACAGCTCACTGCTGCCTTGAACTCCTGGACTCAAGCGATTCTCCTGCCTTAGCCTCCCAAAGTGCTGGGTTTACAGGTGTGAGCACCATGCCCAGCCAAAAATCTCACTATTTCACAATGTAGCTTGCAGGAGAGAGGGATCAGGAGGTAGCGAGAGAGGCCCTGACTTAATTAATAAAAATTCTGCACTAAAGAATTTTGTTTTTACTTTATTTCTTTTGAGTAAATACAACAAAAACTAAGCTAATAAAAATTATTTAAGCAGAAGTTCTGCTGGAATACACTTTAATAAGTGTAAAAAATATATAATATGTGCACATTAAGTGCTTTTTAAAGATTGCCTAAAAACAGAATTCCCTTTAGAGTTCCTATATAATTAACTAAATTGGTACATTAAAAAAAATTGCAATTTCACAAAGTCTGTGTTAGTGGATTAAGATCAATGAGGTTTTATGCCTGATGCTCCCTTGCTGTTACAGGGCTTGCTAATTTGCCTAACAGATATGGTCTCTGCTGCAGGGTGATGGTATTTCAAACATAGGTTAAAATTAAGAGTAATAGGAGTAATTAATCATAAGGGTTTTTTTTTTCTTTTTTGCTTACCTTTTTTTCAAGTTTGTGCCGTAGGTCCATGAAATCATGTTTATTTTACCTTCTTAAATTTAGATAAGCCAGCTATTTCTCTGTTTGTTTTTCTTTTCAAAAATCTTATCCTCTCAAAGAAATAAAGAGAATTGCCTATATTATATTCAGGGTCTAAGATTTGGGGTCTTCATTTTCTCACCACATGCTTAACGAAACGACCACCAAGCACCTCCCTATTACCCCAAAACAAAACTTTTATGGGCATTTAGGAAGTTTCTAGGGTCTGCCCAATAGAACCTGCTGCAATGATGGAAATGTTCTACATCTGCTTTGTCTAACACAGTAGCCCTTGCCACTTGTGGCTATTGAGCATTTGAAATACGACTGATGATAAATGGAATTTTTATTTCAATTAATTTTAATATTAATAGCCACATGTGGCTAGTGGCCACCACATTGGATAGCTATACTAGCTACACTGTTTCAAGACAGTGTACTAAAGAAGTACAATTCTTATATATAAGCTTAAGACTGTCCCTTCCCCCTTCCTCTCCCCTTCATCTCTCCCTTCCTCTGTCTATCCTCCCTTAAACCTGCACTAAGTATCTACCACCTGCAGGCACTGAGCTTGGCACTGGGGAGCAGAGACTAAATACAGCCTCTTTAGGAATCAGCAAAGAAAAACCAAAATCAACTCTAGGAACCAGCAAAAGTTGGGACGACAATGACAGGTTGTAGGAAGAACAGGTATGCAGTCAGTGCCCAATGAAAAAATATATTCATATCTCGGGTATCTATTTTTGCCCGATCTCATTTTTCTTGTATGCTAAAACTCACCAAAATATTCATCAAAAGTAGCCCAGTAAGGTTTATCAAAAAAATTTAACGAAAGATTGATGACTCTGAGATCCCAAAAATGTGGAGTGAGAGAAGCCATGAAGAAACAGAGAAATGGGAACAAGAGGAACTGGGGGTTAGTCCGGGATAAGTGGATGAGGAGGCGCCAGCTAGGGGCATTACATGGTGGCCTTAAATGGGTTAGGATGGTGAAGGCCTGGGAAGAGCTGTTACAGGAAGGATTCAGGGCATGAAGATGGGAGAACCTAGAGAAGGTCACAAGTACTTAGGTTCCAGTTTGTCTTGGCTAAGAATTATGCCTGGAAACCTAGGCAGGAAGGATCTCAGCTTTTTTATTTACATAGTTGCCAACAGTGGGTTCTGGGTTGGACCTAGAATAAAGGGGAAATAAGAGATTAAGAGGGAAAAATACAAAAAACTAGCCGGGCGAGGTGGCGGGCACCTGTAATCCCAGCTACTCGGGAGGCTGAGGCAGGAGAATGGCGTGAACCTGGGAGGCGGGAGCTTGCAGTGAGCTGAGATCCGGCCACTGCACTCCAGCCTGGGCGACAGAGCAAGACTCCGTCTCAAAAAAAAAAAAAAAGAGGCTAATGACCCGTTGACCAGCCAGGCTGATGGAAGCCCAGGGCATGTTCATGACTGTCCCTGGAACATACTGGGATCTCCAACTGCAATTAATGCTATACATACTGTCTGTCCCAGTCTTGCAGTGCTGTCCTTGATCCTACACTCCAATGGATGTCTGAGTGTGATGTTACTAATGAATCATCTCCGAAAGGGCAGATGAACTGTTCTTCCTTGGGCACATATTAGGAATGAGACAATAAAAAGGAACAATCTGAATTACAGTGACTAAGTTAAAGAAGGCACTTTCCAGAACTTGAGCAGTGGTAGTGAAAGAAGTGGGGGGGTCTAAGACAACAGATGTCCTGTTGGAGGGTTGTTGGGCACTTAGGGTTCTAGCTGTCATTCACTTATTCTGTTATTGCATTCATTTATTCGTTCAACCCATATCTGTTCAAAATCTTTAATATTCATTCCAGAGACTGTGCTAAGTACTGTGGACACAGTAGGGAAAAAGACTTATGATGCAGTGGGGCAGAAGGATGTTAAATGATTATAAAAAGTATAATAATTGATTTATGTTTCTGATATATGCTGTGAAGAAGAGTTACAAAGTGCATTATATAGGAAACTGACCTAAGCTAGAAATCATGGTGGCATTTTCTGAAGATGTGATGCATTAGCTGAAGAGTTATGCAGGACAGGGTGGGAAAGAAGAGCATTTTCAGCAGTGGGAGCAATGCACCGTACTCTTCCTTCCTGGTACCTTTTGTACCTGGCATTATGTCGCCATTTATTTAATTACTTGTTGATTCTCTCTCTCCCCATCCAGACTACCCACTCCAAGAGGTCAGGGGGTGTATTGGACTCGGTTACTGCAACATGTTCAGTGTCTATCCTAGTAGTGCCTGGAACATGTGAGGTCTCAGTTAGAACCTATTGAATGTACATGTGTGGAAGCTCAGAAGGAATTTGGAGCATTTGAGAGTCTAAAAGGAGGTCATTGTTTGTGAGCACAGAGTAGGGAGTTGAGAGGTTCAAAATAGGATGGAAAAGTTACCCTGGGCCTTGTGAGCCACATGAAGGATTTGGGGCTCTATTTCAAGAGCCATGGGAACTGACCAAAAGGTGTTAAATAAAAAGTGATGAGATCAGATTTGTAGTTTAAAGATAACATTCTGACTACTATATGAAGAGTAGGTTGGAAGGGAGCAGGAGTAGGCACAGGAAGGTCATTTGGGTTGCTTATGCAGTGGTCCAGCAAAAACATGATGGCATCTTTGACTAGGAAGATGAAAAGAGATGGATGGACTCAAGAGGTTAGCTAAAAAGATAACTGCAGACCGGGCACGGTGGCTTATGCCTGTAATCCCAGCACTTTGGGAGGCTGAGGCAGGTGGATCACCTGAGATCAGGAGTTTGAGACCTGCCTGACCAACATGGTGAAACCCTGTCTCTACTAAGAACACAAAAATTAGCCAGGCGTGGTGGCACACACCTGTCGTCCCAGCAACTCCAGGGGCTGAGGCAGGACAATTGCTTGAATCCGGGAGGGAGAGGTTGCAGTGAGCCGAGACCGTGCCACTACACTCCAGCCTGGGTGACAGAGTGAAACCCTGCATCAAAGAAAAAAAAAAGACAATTGCAAAATGGTCAAAGAATCTGAGTAAACATTTCTTCAAAGAAACTATGCAAATGGCTAATGAGCACGAGGAAAGATGCTCAACATCATTAACCATCAGGGAAATACAATTCAAAACCACAATGAGCTATCACTTCATAACCACTGGATGGGTAGAACCGAAAGGACAGATTATGACAAGTGTTGGTGAGGACAGGGAGAAATTAGAACCCTCAAACACTGCTGGTGAGAGTGTATAATGATGCAGCCACTTTGGAAAGCCATCTCGCAGTGCCTCAAAATGTTCAACATTGAGTTACCATATGACTCAGCAATTCTGCTCCTAGGTATACACTCCAGAGAAATGAAAACAGATGTCTAAACAAGCAGTTGTACACAAACAGATGTCTACACAAGCAGTTGTACAGAAATGTTCATAGCTACATTATTCATAATAGCCAAAAATGGTAACATCTGAATGTCCATCAACTGAAAAGTGGATAGATAAAATATGGTATAATTATACAGTGAGATATTATACAGAAATGAAAAGGAATAAAGTATTGATATATGCTACAACATGGCTTGACCTTGAAAATATATGAAGTGGAAGAAGCCAGGCACAAAAGACCATATATTGTATGATTCCACATATATGAAATGTCCAGAATAGGCAAATCTATAGAGTCAGAAAGTAGATTAATAAAAAGGCAGAATAGAAGGAGAAAATGACAGAGGTGAGAAGGACACAGCGAGGGGGGATGAAAAACCATAAAAGGGAAAATTTAACTAATAAATCTGAATATTTTTCAAGCTTGTCTTCAGGAACCTGGTAAAGTGGTTTCCTACATGGAGCCTCTAGTTTGGGCAGAGAAAATTGAAGTTTTGAGCAAATCCCCTTAAGAGCTATACATTGCTTATTTAAACCACTGTCCAGTGGAGGAAACAATTTTGAGCCTTCCTAGAAGCACTTACATTTAAAGACCCTCCTATCTGCTGTGTCATTAGGGGACCAGCATGGCAGCCATTAGATTAATTTAATAGACTTTTATATAGCATTTATCAGCATCTGTATGGCAGCGATATCATACAGAAATGCCAGCAGGGGATGTACAAAGCCTGTAACTAGTGAGAGTGAGATCAGTGGGAAGCATGAGGGAGCTGAAGGCCCCTGATTCATGTTAAATAATAATAGCTTCCTCCAGGTCACAACGCCACCACAGATGAGAGGATCTTTAAAGTTTAACTGCCCTCACTGGAAAAGCTGGCAGTTTTATCCCCAGGGCAAGCCATCAGAGAGGGGACAAAGCAGTGTTAGGCAGGCTTATGGATTAAAAAGAAATGTCTTTCTATGAGTGGCATGTGTAACATGTGGATTTTGGTTAATCCCTTTTCTGTCCTGAGGCCTGGAGATGCTCTGTGATGTTTATGTGACCCAAGGAAGGGATGGGGAAGCAATAGGGGCTCCTGAAGTGGAGCAGTAGGATCTGAGATTGCCAGGATTTCAATTTAAAAGGAGACCAGGCTCCAGAGGCCAGAGACGTCTGTGAAAGGCGAGGAAAGGCAGTAAGGAGTCAGTGAAAAGCGAGTGAGGCTGAGTTACCATGGGATGGCCAGCAACAGGAGTTAGAGGTGGAAGGTGTGAAGTTTTCTGAATGGAAGCTGGTTGGATAGGGGCCTTTGGAGCTTCAGGAATTACCTGGCAAAAGTTGAGACTTGGAAATAGCTCAAGCCTGGAGAGCAAAACAGAAGGGACCTGTTACCTTGGCAGCCATAGAATCATTGGTTCTTGAGGAGATCTCAGAGGTCATCTGGTTAAATCCTAGGTCCACAGAGTTGATACATCCCTGAGTTATTAGGGGCAGGAATCCCCTAGTCCAAGTCTCAACTCTGGCAAACACAAAGGTGAATGGGATCTCCTGGGAAGCAGATTTTCTGGCCTCAGCAATTCTGTAGTGAGAGACAAGTGAAGCACCATTGTGGTCCAGTACTAACTCCCTACTCACTGTTCAGAAAGAATCTAGGGCTCAGTGTCCCTAAGAGCCTACACTCCATTTCATGTCTGAGATGTCAGAAACACAGCACTCAAAGGGAAATGAAAATTCGAGACATGCTGGAAGGAAAAGAAATTTCTCAAATAAGACCCAGTGCCTAAGGCTACCACCACCACTGCACATTTCCAACAAGGCCTTGCTCAGAGTGGAGATGCTTCCTCCCTAGACATGGTGATTGAGCTGTGTCACCATTATACCCTGCATGGAAGCATATCTCAGCTGAGCTTAAATTCCAGCTCTGGGCCTTTAGTGCAGATCCTGGGAAGACTAACTCTGCAATTTTTTTTTCCTCTCAGATACCCCCCAAGTCTCTGCTATCGTCTTTGCCAACATGACACACTAATTCTAGGAACCTAATTTTTTTCCAGGAATCCCTGAGAGTGCTTTTGTTTTCCAAATTTTGTGGGTAGGAAGCCAGTGCTATAATAACTATATGTCATATTACATCTTTGGATTCTCTAAAAAGAGAGCATTTATGTGAGACTTCAAGGTTGAAGAAACTGTATCCATCCCAATGAGAGGAAAGTGGGATCGCTGCAGAGAGAACCTGAATCCTCTCCCTGCCCCTCACCCATGTTTTTGTTTTTTGAATCAAGAACTCTCTAATTTCGACTTAAGAATTTTGGACTTGGAAAACTTCATTTGTTTTAGGCAACTTCATTTGTTTTAAAAATTTGTTTCCTTTCGACTTTCATTTACAAGAGGATTTAGTCTTTGGACTTAAATTTTTCCTCAAGAATTTAATAATAAAGAATCATTTTTATTATTGGAATATGTTCATGTTGTCAGTAAATCTAATTTCAGAACCTCTGATGAGCCGTATTGGATGACATATTTTGGTATGGAAAACACAAGAGAGAGTGAATTTTCAGCCTTAGATTAATGGTCTATTTGGGATTTTGATTCACGTGCAGGTTAGATCTACTTGTGAACCTTGTGGTGGGTAAATCTGCACTTTCACCTGTAGACCCAGGAGGGTCCCTAAAGGAGCAGTGGTAGGTGGTTACTGGGGCACCACCTCGTGGAAGTGGAAACAACACTGACTCGAGGATACTGTTTTCCTCGAATAGCAGACCTAACTCCTCTCTGCCCCATGTGAGTGGTGAGTTTGGCAACAAGCTCTTCTCTCTTGGGCTCCACCTGCCTGCTGAGAAGGTACACTCTACTATGCATGCACAGCCACAGGAAAGTGTGGCAAAAGCAAGTCCTGTCCATGTAAAGGACCCATCACTACCCATCACTACCCATGGCTGGTGCATTGGTTGAGAGTGCCCCATCACTACCCATGGCTGGTGCATTGGTTGAATTCAAGGAAGTAGAGTCCTATTAGCTGACCCACTTGGTCAGACACTGGGGCCACATCCTCCAGCATAGCTTTGGATCAGGGATCCCATCTGTCTGACTCATGTGTCTATCTTTTGTTTTCTTTTCTATAGAAAAATATAAGTGTGTACTTGGCTTGAATGACCCTTTTGGGTTTGGCTATTACTCACAGATGAAGGAGACATTTCCAAGGTTGCAGGCAGTGTCATTCTAAGCACAGTCCTTGCAGCAGTAGAGACAATCCCAATGATTACAGGAAATCCTCAACTCTCATCCAGAACCTGTAAGCTCAGGACATGCATCATAGGAAGGCTGTGAATTGCTGAAGTGCTTCCGTGGTTGACTTTTGCTCCCTGCCTACGTGGGCAAGAAGCTGTAGACTCTGGGATAATTTGGATGATCCCAGCATGGGTATACGCCACTCTGCCTCATGACACTTACTAAGGCTAGAGAGAGACCACACCCATCCCTTCTGTTCTCCATTGCATTCCCTTCCCCAAACTTTCCATCCAGAAATTCTTCTTTGGTTGACCCTGCCACGTTGTATATTCTTATTTCCACCCCCCCATGATGCATTTTCTTTCAATATCCTTAGATTCCTAATAAATCGACTAATTAAACATAGACAACATCTGGATTAATTTTCTGCATAAAAATACAAATTCTAGGGTTCCTATGACATCTTTTACAAGGTGTGGTCTAGTCTTTTTATACTCTATGTTGACAGTTTTCATTTCAATGAAAATTTAGGTGACTGCTTACTCCATACATCTCAGTGTCTCTGGCATTGTGTTAGGTGTGAGAGATAATGAAATAAAAGTCACAAGCCCAGTTGTCAATGATTTCACTCTCTTGAGGGCAAAGAGTAAGTAAAAAAGGATTAGAGAACAGTACAATACGTGAAAGAATGGAGGTGTAAATGGGTTGTGATTTGTGTATAGAGGCTAAGGGAGAGGGCATCAAGCTTAGGGAAGACATAGTGCACCCTACGTGGTCCAACGGGTTGAATTACATGCAAATGATCAAGTTTCACTGCATATTCGATTTTCACATTTCACGTATGTCATGATTTTATACTTACTGCAGTATTCAGAACCCAATATCTTGCTATTGGATTTGCTGAGAACATAACAAAAGCCTACAGGAAAGAGATGTTTTTAAAGCAGCTCCCCTGGTGTCCTTTGGTTTTCTTTCCACAGACACACAGTGGCCAGTGACTGCAGGTGTGAGGAAGCCTCATCTGCTGCAAAGACTAGAGAAACTCCTTCCACTTTCCTCTAGGAGTGGTGGTGCAAATGGTTGTTATCAACATAGTGGGTAACATTGAAACCAGTGCTTCTCATGCTTTAACATGCAAACGAATGACTTGAGGATTTGTCAAAGGCAGGTTCTGATTCCAGTAAGTCTGAGATTCTGCACTTCTAACAAGCTTTCCAGAGATGCTGATGCTGCTGGTCCTTAGACCACACTTTGGGTAGCAATAGTCGAAGCATGTGTAAACTAATAGGATGTGTATATACAATTTTCCTGTTTCCTTGGATAACTGCCCTGTGGGGCTTTATGTTCTGATCATTGGGACTCCCTTCTAAATGCCAGAAGCCTTCCTGAAATAGCTTTTAGGTGCTCTCAGCCTTTATAGGGAATGACCAAGGATGACAAATTGAGCACCCCTTCCTTCTCTCAAGATTTACCATGTTCCCTGTGTCATTCATGGAGTGCCTACAGGAACTGTCCCTTTCTAAAGTATCGCTAATGTTATCTCCTATATAGATGAGGAAACTGAGGCACAGAGTGACAGTTTCTCACCAGGCTAGGATTTGAACCCAAGTAGTCCAAATCCAGAGCCCAATACTGTGCTTTTCTGCCTTTCAACTATAATGCTCTGACCACGGATGACTCATTCAAGGGTTGACCCCAGCTTCAAAGAAAACAAAAGGCCGAGCATGGTGGTTCATGCCTGTAATCCCAGCACTTTGGGAGGCCAAGGTGGGTGGATCACCTGAGGTCAGGAGTTTGAGATCAGCCTGGTCAACGTGGTGAAACCCCATTTCAACTAAAATACAAAAGTTAGCCAGGCATGATGGCAGGTGCCTGAAGTCCCAGCTACTCGGGAGGCTGAGGTGGGAAAATCACTTGACCACTGGGAGACGGAGGTTGTGGTGAGCCAAGATCATGCCATTGCACTCCAGCCTGGATGACAAAGCTAGACTCTGTCTCAAAAAAAAAAAAAGAAAACAAAAATTATATTGAGCCCTGTGGAAGGGTGTTACCTTTCCTCTGAGACCTGAGTTCTTTTTCATTTCTTCTTCTTTTTTTACAATCTAGAACCAAACCAGTTAAAACAAAAAATTCTCACACACAAACTTGAAATCAATTTAATATTACATTTATTTTCTTCTATCCCCAAAGAACTCTTTAATCCTTCAAACTAAAAAGAAGGAATTGGAAAAAACAACTGTATTAGCCTGCCCTGGCTCCCATAACAAAACACCACAGACTGAATGGCTCAAACAATAGAAATGTATTTTCTCACTGTTCTGGAGGCTGAAATCTGAGATCAGGGTGCTGGCATGGCTGGTTTCTGAAGAGGGCTCACTTTCTGGCGTATAGATGACCGCCTTCTGTGTCCTCACGTGGCAGAGAGAGAAAGAGAGCAAGAGAGAGAGAAAGCTCCGGTATCTCTCCTCCTAAGGACACTAATCCCATCATGAGGACCCCACCCTCATTACTTATTTAAACCTAGTCATCTCCAAAGGCCTCATTTCCAAATACCATTGCCTTGGGGGTTGGGGTTTCAATTTTAGAGAGACAAAATTCAGTCTATAGTAACAACCCAAGGACGGTCAGTCCTCTATATGCTCTGGGTCCAGAAAAGCTTGTCTTCTTCAGAGCAGTCACTCTGTCTCAGAGCAGAACAGAAACAGTGTGCAGACTGGCACGTGTGACAAGGGACACCTCACAGAACCTAACTGGAAAGTCCCATGGGCTCTAAGATGTGAGTTGGGAGTTGGCTGGGCAGCATGTATCTGTGGTAGGGAAGAGAATATACTTTCTACTAGTTTTATAAGTGGAGAACAATTATTTGGAGTGGGCACCTGGAGGCATATCTTCCTCCCTCCCAGATTCCATCTTCTCAGCTTAGTCAAAATTAAAATAACCTAGCCTGAGGGAACAAGCATTCTGCAAGACAGCCTACACAAGAAATGAATGTTTTCTTAATCAATTTTGCTAAAAGGAAGAATTGAGATTGGCATAAAAAGCTGGATTTGGTGAGACAATTAGAAAATGAGGAATTGGAGTTTGCCTACATGTAATTTGCACAAAATTGGGGGTGGGCAGGGCATCCCTTCCATCATGTTTCCCTAGAAACTCAGAGTTTGGAAATAGTGCTCTACAGCTGTGATCTCACCTGGGCCAGTGGGTGTCTTCCCCAGGAATTTCTGGGCTTGGGATGAGAAAGCTGGGAGAGTGTTTCTAGTGGCTGAAGCCATAAGATGAAAAAGTTTGGGCTGTTGGCTGCCATGTCTGCAAGACTTCCGACAGATGGATTGAATGGAGAAGAAGGGTTTAGAGATGGAGGTTCAGAACGGTCTGAATTATGCCTTGCCCCTGCCTCCCACCACACCTATAAAAGTTATATGTTTAAGTCCTAACGCCCAGGACTTCAGAATGTGACTATATTTGGAGATAGTGTCTCCAAAGTGTTAATCGAAGTTAAACAAGGTCATCAGGGTGGACCCTCATGCAACTGACTGGTGTCATATAAGAAGAGGAGATTGGGACACACACACAGAGACCATATGAAGACATAGAGAAGATGGCCACTTACAAGCAAAGGAGAGAGGCCTCAGGAGAAACCAGCGCTGCCAACACCTTTATATTGGACTTTGAGCCTTGCCTCCGGAACTGTGAGAAAATAAGTTTGTGTTATTTACTGGTCTGTGGTATTTTGCGATGGCAGCCCTAGCAAACTAGTATGAGCCTTGATCTAAGACCTTCTGAAGCCTAAGCACATTCCTCTTCTTGGAGTCCATGAGACAGCTCACTATCCCCATGATAGATTCCTGTTTCCTCCAAGCGATTTGATGATGCATCACTTCAATTACATGGCTGTCTTCTTCCAGTGTATCTTCGTATCATATTCCCTTTTACATTTGTGTCTCTGTATCCAGTTTCCTATTTATATAAGGACACCCATCATATTGCATAAGGACCTACCCTAATGACTTAATTTTGGCTTGATTACCTCTGTAAAGGCTTCCTGGCTCTTCCTTCTTTTCTTTTTTTTCTTTCTTTTCTTTTCTTTCTTTTTTTTTTTTTTTTGAGACAGGGTCTCACTCTGTAGCCCAAGCTGGAGTGCAGAGGTGTGATCTCAGCTCACTGCAACCTCCACCACTGGGGCTCAAGTGATTTTTCATGCCTCAGCCTCCCGAGTAGCTGGGACTACAGGTGTGAACCACCACACCCAGCTAAGCTTTTGTATTTTAATAGAGATGGGGTTTCACCATGTTACCCAGGGTGGTCTAGAACTCCTGAGCTCAGGCAATCCACCTGCCTCGACCTCCCAAAGTGCTGGGATTACAGGCATGAGTCACTGTGGCAGGCCCTAGCTCCTCCTTTCTTCCTTCCTTCCTTCCCTTCCCTCTCTCCTTCCCTCCCTTCTCTCCTTCCCTCCCTCCCTCTTTCCGTTCTCTGTTTCTCTCTTGCTGTCTCTCTCACACCCACGTGTGCATATGTGCGCGCACGATAGGATCTCATGTTGCCCAGGCTGGTCACGAACTCTTGGACTCAAGTGATCCTTCTGCCTTAGCCTCTTGGGTAGCTGGGACTACAGGCACACACTACTGCACCTGGCTGGTTTTTTTTTTTTTTTTTTTTTTTGGTAGAGATGGGATCTGGTTCTGTTGACCAGGTTGATCTTGAACTCTTGGCTTCAAGCTATCTTTCCACCTCTCCCGAAGTGCTGGGATCACAGGTGTGAGCCACTGCATCTGTGGTACTGGGGGTTAGGACTTCCACGTATCTTTTTTGGAGGTCACAATTCAACTCATAGCAGGGGACTCCTCCTTCCTGGACTGACTGGCTTCCTGGTATTTTGGAAAGATGGCAGTGAGACCCAAGAAAGAAAGGCCTTGATGATGTGGCACCCAGTTTGAAAGACCACAGGCTGTGCAGGATCTGAGCAGCCATATCAATAGATCACTGAGGCCCAACCTGTGATGCTTTTTCTGTGCACCACAACCCCAACCCCTAGATGTCCTGACACCCTGGAGATTTAGGACAGTGGCACAAACATGGCACATAGGGGGTGCTTACCTCACAAAGAAGTGAGGTTTACTGTTGAAAGTTCTGAGAGATAATTAAAAAGGTATGTTTCTTGTATACTCAAGCATATGTGCAGCAAGATTTCTGCAACAGCACCTCTGACCAGTGCCCCCGCCACTACGCCTGTCATTAATGTCTGTACCTCTTTTTTTGCTCCCACTCTCAACAAGCCAAATACTGATCATGCCAGCAGTTGCTTCCTAGCACATGTTTATCACTGGCTGCTTGATTTTTCTCCCCTCTTAAAGTTCTTTTTGTTCAATATGACCAGTATCGATATTAATAAATGTTATATTAAAGAAGCCTATTGCATTTGTGAAAGAAACAGATGGGTAACTCTCATAAATTACTTGCCTGGTCATTGTATCTTCTTTTTATTTCTCTCCTTCTTTCCCCCCTTTTTTTTTAAAGTCTTTTATTTGATGTATACTGCAGACAGAAGCAAAGGGAAAAAATACATAGAAAAGAATATGATTTCATAATCATAGAAGGAATTGTGTTCAGAGATAGAGAACATGCAGTAATTTTCTACAGTGAAAAGCAATTTCCTTCAAACATAAGCCATAACTTTTTACCCTGTTCACAATAATTTTGCAGTTTCCACATTTCCCTGGGAAAATAACCCCCAATTTCCTGACCTTGCTTAAAAAGTTCAGTTTGGGAAACCAGCTCCTTTGTTCATCCCCAGTCATTGGTTTATGGGAGGAAGCTTCATTCTGCAACAAATAAACAGCTGGAGGTGCCTGAGGTCCTGATCTCAAACCCCTTACATGTCTAATTGGCTGTGTGACCTCAGAGAGGAAATAAACGAAGGGCTTCAGTTTTGCTTTACCTCATCAGAAAACACTAAGGTAAAAAATCAAGTATGCATTGTTTTCTTCAGTTGTTCCTTTATCAAATATTGAGTGCCTACTATATTTGAGTTTATAGCTCAGCTGGGAAGACAAGCAAAAATGTGAAATCACAACCTAGATAAATGCTAAGAAAGGGAGGTTAGGAGTGCATACAACGGGAATTTGGGCTAGTTAGGTATTCAGGGAAGACTTCTCTAAGGAAGGACCCTTCATGCTGTCGTCTTAAAGACTGAAAGATGGGGTGCAGAGTGGCGTGTGATGGGCTGTAAGGTAGACAGGGCCAGCATGTGCCCACTCAGAGCCTTCCAGACCATGGTAAATGTTTGGTCTTTATTCCAAAGCAGTGACTGGGGAGCATGTTTTAAGTGTGTGTGTGGGAGGGCAGGGGTGTGATTGTTTATCCACATAGAGTCCCTGGTGACAGATGTCATGATAAAAAGTGAGTCTCGGCCAGGCACTGTGGCTCATGCCTCTAATCCCAACATGTTGGGAAGCTGAGGCAAGAGGATCTCTTGAGCCCAGGAGTTTCAGACCAGCCTGGCAACATGATGAAACCCTGCCTCTGCAAATAATACAACAATTAGCTGGGAGTGGTGACATGTGTCTGTTGTTCCAGGTACTCAGGAGGCTGAGGTGGGAGGATTGCTTGAGCCCAGAATGTCAAGGCTGCAGTGAGCAGAGATCATACCACCGCACTCCAGCTTGGGCAACAGAGTGAGACCCGTCTAAAAAAAAAAAAAAGAAAAAGAAGAAGAAGAAAGAAAAAAGTGAATCTGTATAGTTCTTTGAGAGTCTAATGTTAAAGACAGTTTTGGTTTATCAGATCCTTGGGTATGTTATTTGGTTCACAATCCATCCACAGAGAACCAGAGCTGAATTGTAATTAGTATATAGGCCATCTCTAGCCACACATTGTAAAGGATGATACAATATTTATTAAAAATATGGATAGACAACTAGATAGTTATGTACATTAGCTGGAAGGATGCATATCAAAATGTTGTCTCCTGATTAAGGGATTTGTTGGTGACTTTTGATTTTCTTTTTTGGTATATTTTATATTTTTCAAGTTTTCTGGAAGTAATTGTTTTAAGAACTCCCTAAAAATATAACTGAGTGTCAGAATTACCTTCAAGGCACCAGGCATGCATGCCCTTTTTATTTGGGAATTGAATAGTATGGGATCAGGTTACTGTAAGGCAGGGGCTTCAAAAGAATAAAAAACACAGGTGTGCTATAGACCAAATTATGTCTTCCCCAAATTCATGTGTTGATGCCCTAACCCCCAATGTGGCTATATTTGGAGTAAGGAAGTAATTACAGATAAATAAAGTCATAAAGGTGGAGCTGTGATGCGATAGGGTTAGTGTCTTTATAAGATACACCAGAGAGCTCGTTCTCTTTCTCCCCACCATGTGAGGATGCATGAGGAGGCACCATTCATGAACCTGAAAGCAGGCCCTCGGTAGAAACCCAATTAGCCAGCACCCTGATCTTGAACTTCCCAGCCTCTAGAACTGTGAGAAATAAATGTCTGATTTTTAAGCTGCAGAGTCTAAGGCCTTTTTAAAAAGCAGCCCAACAGACTAAGAGAGATGGTTAAATTCCATGGCCACAGTTTTTTTTCTGAAAAGACGCCACAGAGAAGAGAAATGTATGCTGCACGTTGTTCAATTTTATTACATTTCATGTTCCTTTTGTGATTAAAAAACAAAAACATGCTACCATCTAACGCCTACCAAAAAATCAACAGATCCTCATAAGAAGCATTTGAAGTATGGGAGCATGTCCAAATGTACATTTATGTGCATGTAATGCTTGGAGAGGCATAAATACTGGCCCCAAATAAAATTTGAGCCAAGTTTTATGCACAGAGACCGAAAGAGGATTTTTGCACTGTGCTGTGTGCTGAAGGGTCTACAGGCTTCGGAGAGTCAGAGAACTTCTTTGTTCTATGAGAAGGGCAACATTACAGGGGCTTCAGAGATGGCAAGAGGCTCTTTCCCAGGCAGAAACTTCCCTGTGGTGCTTTGTGGAGTGTATGGATAGAGGAGCATAGAGGTCAGAGGAAATAATATATACAAACATCCTGGGGCCAGAAGCAGTGCGAGATATTTGAAAGATTCTAAATTGTCTGATATTGTTGGTGTATTTGTGGGGCATGGGAGCGGGGTGGGGTAGTGAGGAGGGGTGAGAGGAGGGCCGGAGTAGAGGGAAGTGGAGCACAAAGGAGGTGAGGTTGGAGAGATAACCAGGGGTGGGATCATGCAGGGCCTGTATACTGTGCTTGGAAGTCCAGACTCTGCTGCATGGGCAATGGCATCGCAGGTTTGCTGGCAGGTGGCAGAATCAGAGTGGTAAACAGGTCTTCAGATCTTAGCCGTGATTCCTCCATTTCCATCCAACATAGTTCTCTTTATCTATTATGTAACTTCGCAGGGAGGTGTCTGGCCTCAGAAGCCTGGGGTCACTGCCAGACATGGAGATACACCTGGGTGAGTTTTCTAACCCTCCCCATTACCTTGTCCTCAGGCAGAGCCATAGAGGGACAGGCCATCTTCTCTTTCCTTTTTAATTCTGTCATTCTCCCACACACCCAGAATCCCTGCTGCTCACTTTCTGAAACCATGCAGCTCCTCTCTGAGTGGCATGCACCAATTTGGGGTTTGCTGGGTAGGAAACTGTACAAACTCTGAGGTGGGCCTGAGGCAAGGTGAAGGGAGGTTGTGTAGAGCACAGCCTGGAGGAGGAGCTGGGATGCCTGTCTCCCTGGAGCCGGTGGAGGATGCTGAAGAATGGCATCTGAAGCTGCCCTGAGAATGTTTGGGGATCATGAGAGGTTTATGAGCTCCACACACCTCCAGCAAAGAGCAACACAGAAGATGGGCTTTTGTGTGTTGGACAACGAGGATGGTGGGAGGCCAGGAGGCTGTTCTGAAGGAGAGCGATACCCCAAAGACTCATCACATTCATTGGATGTGTAATCTTACCTCCATGTCTCTGTGCCATAGACACCCCCCAACCCTCCAATACACCAGGCATGATCCTATAACCAGCTCCCCACTTCACCTTCTGATGCCAGACTGGCAGAAGCAGTAATAGGAGGCTGCCCACCATAAGGAATCCATGTGGTGTGAAAAACTCCAGCCCCACTGCTAGGCTATCGGGTGCCTGTGCAAACCAGATAGACACCCCTGCCTTGAGCCACTTTGTAGCCAACTGCTGCAAACCACCTGCATCACCACATTTGCCTATCCCCAATGCTCCCCAACTGTGTTAGCCTTACTTTGCAAGTCCTCTGTCCAAAAGAGACCCTGTCAGAGGAGCATCCTGTGGACAGAGAGATCCAAGATTAAAACACATTTTTTAAAGGGCATTATCAAGACTGCATGGGGAGAAATTGCATGAAAGACAATAAAAGCCCAAATCAAAGATGCAGGTGCCACTGGCTCTCTGTCTCTGTGAGACAGGTATCCGAGCCTCAGAATGAGGCCCTGGATGCGTCCATGGGACACACTCTGTACGTGCCACAGATAGTTCTCACTTCATACATATTTCATCTGTTTGAGTGTATGTGGTTTGGGGCAAATAAAAGCAAAGCGATTTTTGTGTCTCCAGCTCTGTCTTCAATATTTACAGATTGTATTTCCACCAGAGCCTCTGAGATGTGAGTAAATGCAAACGATCCCCGCCAATGAGTGTTTGAGTTCTCTGTGGAGAGGGGGGCTCAAGGTTGTAGATTCCCATTAGCAAATTGGCATCTCATCCTCTCTTCTCCCCAATGGGCCCTCGTATGAAGCTGAAATGCCAAGTTATTTCCCCAGAGAAATGTTTCCCTCACATAGTGTCACACGTCCTCAACTGTAACTGACTATCTCTCTGCCAGCCTCCGTCTACGGTAACTGACATCAGATGAGCACATCACATGCAAAAGTGCTGTTGCCATAAATCTTTCAAAAGATTAAAGGGAGGCACAGAATCAGGCACCAAAGCAGGGAATAGAAAGTGTGGTGAATGACAAAGACAAAGGCTGTTGTGATTTCCTGTAAGATTAAGAAACTATCAGAAATGACCAGAAGTCCTGTAATCTGCCTGGGCCTATCCCATGCAGACCTGCTGACAGTGCTTATCAGTGCCTTCTGGTCTCCCAAGGAGATTTTTTGAAAAGAAGCTGAATAGAAATAGTCATTGCAAATATCTTTATTTCCAAGTATATCTCCTCTGAACATGTCAGATCTCATTCTGCCACCTCATTCCTTAAAAACCTCTGATGGCTCTCAGTGTTCACAGAAAGAAAAGCACAAATTTTTTAGCATGCAAATCCTTTACCTAACATCTCATCATACTTTCCTGGGCTTCTTATCAGCTGCTCACTTGTGTGTGAATTATATTTGACCACTTGGGCCTCTCATGTATTGTAATACCACATGTCTTCACTTATGCTGTTCCTCTGTTGGAATGCTGTTCCATGCATTCTGCGCCTGGCCTCCTCTGACCCATTCTTCACATCCAGCCCCCTCTAGGAGAAACCACTGCAGGAGAACTCATGCTTGCCTATGCATGTTACAAAAGTCTTTATCAATTCCTCTATTATAACACCATTAGACAGTATTGCTACTATTTGCCCACACTTCTCTCCTTTGCTAGACTCTGAGTCCCAGTCTTGATATCCGACCATATTCATCGAAGTCCTGGCACATAGTAGAGGCTGAATGAGCATTTGCTGGGCTGAATGGAATGTAATGTTAAAGAAGAGATGTAATATCAAATCCATAAGTGATTGATAAGACCCAAGGGTATGTTCTGACAAGATTTAGAATAGGCTTATATAGTGTATTAGTCTGTTTTCACATTGCTAATAAAGACATACCTGAGACTGGGTTATTTATTTATTTATTTATTTTATTTTATTTCCATAGGTTATTGGGGAACAGGTGGCGTTTGGTTACATGAAAAAGTTAGTGGTGATTTGTGAGATTTTGGTGCACCCATCACCCAAGCAGAATTCATTGCACCCTATTTATACTGTTTTATCCCTCACCCCCTTCCTACCCTTTCCCCAAATCCCCAAAGTCCATTGTGTTATTCTTATGTTTTTGGATCCTCATAGCTTAGCTCCCACTTACAAGTGAGAACATATGATGTTTGGTTTTCCATTCCTGAGTTACTTCACTTAGAATAGTAGTCTCCAATCTCATCCAGGTCACTGTGAATGCCATTCATTCATTTCTTTTTATGGTTGAGTAATATTCCATCATATATATACATATATATATGATGAAATATATATGTGACAGAATATATATGATGGTATATATATGTGCATACACACACACACATATATATATATATATATATCTCACAGTTTCTTTATCCACTTGTTGACTGATGGGCATTTGGTTTGGCTCCACGTTCTTGCAGTTGCAAGTTGTGCTGCTATAAACATGTGTGTGCAAGTACCTTTTTTGTATAATGACTTCTTTTCTTCCAGGTAGATACCTAGTAGTGGGATTGCTAGATCAAATGGTAGTTCTACTTTTAGTTCTTTAAGGCATCTCCACACTGTTTTCCATAGTGATTGTACTAGTTTACATTCCCACCAGCAGTGTAGAAGTGTTTCCTGTTCACCACATCAGTGCCAGCATCTACTATTTTTTCATTTTTTGATTACAGCCATTTTTGCAGGAGTAAGGTGGGATTGAATTGTGGTTTTGATTTGCATTTCCCTTGTCATTAGTGATGTTGAGCATTTTTTCATGTTTATTGGCCATTTGCATATCTTCTTTTGAGAATTCTGTATATATGTTCTTAGCCCACTTTTTGATGGGATTATTTGTTTTTTTCTTGCTGATTTATTTGAGTTCCTCGTAGATTCTGGATATTAGTCCTTTGTCAGATATATAGATTGTGAAGATTTTCTCCCAGTCTGAGGGTTGTCTGTTTACTCTGCTGACTGTTCCTTTTGCTGTGCAAAAGCTCTTTAGTTTAATTAAGTCCCAGCTATTTATCTTTGTTTTTATTGCATTTGCTTTCGGGTTCTTGGTCATGAAATCCTTGCCTCAGCTAATGTCTAGAAGGGGTTTTCCAGTGTTAGCTTCTAGAATTTTTATAATTTCAGGTCTTAAAGTCCTTAAGCCATCTCGAGTTGATTTTTATATAAGGTGAGGGATGAGGATCCAGTTTCATTCTTCTACATGTGGCTAGCCAATTATCCCAGCTCCATTTGTTGAAAATGGTGTCCTTTTCCCACTTCATGTTTTTGTTTACTTTGTCAAAGATCAGTTGGCTGTAAGTAATTGGATTTATTTCTAGGTTTTCTATTCTGTTCCATTGTTCTATGTGCCTATGTTTGTACCAGTACCATGCTGTTTTGGTGATTATGGTTTTATAGTACAGTTTGAAATCAGGTAGTGTGATGCCTCCAGATTTGTTCTTTTTGCTTATTGAGACTGGGTAATTTATAAAGGAAAGGGGTTTAACTGACTGACAGTTTCCACATGCCTGGAGAAGCCTCACAATCATGGCAGAAGGCAAATGAAAAGCAAAGTCACATAAGGACTTGAATTGAGATGATGATGCAGGAAATGAGTATGACCATGAACAATAGGGAAGTAACAAGAAATTGCCAAATTGGGAGGAACGATGGTGCCTTTGATTGTAGACACAGTTAGTTTGAAGAAGACAGATAGCCAGGTTGTTATTTGGCAGTAGGAAAGCAGATTAGTGAAGTGTTAATAGTTAGAAGCACAGGCACTGTGCTTAGGCAAGCTACCTAACTGCCACAAACCTCAATTTCCCCTTCCATAGGGATCTGTGTAAGGATTACTTGAGGTAATGCATGCACAGTATTGAACATAGAGTTTGAGAAACAGGAAGAGTGCTAGATTAGTGGGACTATACATTTTATTGGAGAGAGAGGGCAGAGCCCAGGAATGTGCCTTTTCCATGGTTATCTTCCTTGGCTCGGCAGGTGTTGCCTGGTGAGCCCTGGAAATGCTGCCTACAACTTTCATTATACAATTATCCGATGGATCTTGGGCTTGCCCATTTGAACAGTGCACTTGACTTTTGGCACCTTCACCTCCACAGTCAGGGGAGGAGTCTGGTCTGCCTCATGGTGCAATGGGCATGGGATTTTTGGGCTTCCAGAAAGAGGAAGACACCAGCACCCTTCATTTCAGTCCACTGTGATTACGGAGCTGTTAAAACTTGTATGTATCATCAAATTACACTGTCTTCACGGGGAGTAACTGAATGTTCTCACTCCTCTCTCAAAGTGAGAATTTGAGAGAGGAGACCCTCAAACCACAACCACCATCATCACCACAAGGTCACAAAAACACTCCCTGTTCTTATCATACAGCAATATTATCTGATGCCAGAGAATTTCATAAACAAACTTGAATGGGCAATAAAAAGAAGCCCCCACACTAGGCAGGCAATCAAATTTCTACATCTTAAAAGCCCCAATGAATTACATACAGAGTAACCAGGTTTGTCCTCATAAAAGTCATTCTGCTATCCTCAAATTCATCGTAAAAAGATCTATATTAAAAATCACATGATGATGTCCATAAAAGATTGAAGAAAAAAAAATGCAATATTGATTCTCCCAGGGCCTAAGGCAACCCTGTCTTCAAGGCAGAGCTTCCATGAATGTCAGCATAAGTAAGGGTCTCCATCAATTAGTTATTTAATAAAACTGAGGAGTAGCTGAAACCACATACTTGCATATATGTTTAACTCTTTGGAAGCTGAAGAATGATCAGAAAACATAGGTGAAAGTTTTACTATTCTGTTAATACTGTCTTAATTTTAGTCCACCCCAACCCCAAACAGGTCTTACAGGATTAAAGTCTTACTAGCCTAAATATTTATTTTATCCACACAGGCTTGAGTTATTTTTTCAAAATAAGACATTAGCTGTCTTGGACATTTCTTATTGCCACAATCAGCTGGTTTTCCCTCTTGCTTTCTCTGTTTGTTCCCTTCCTTAAAGCCAAAGAGTTTGAATTTCCTTCCCCAGACCTGGGAGAGGTCTTGTACACTGGTAAATTGACACTGAACATGAAAGACATGAAAGCTACCTTAATGGCCTCAACATGCCGACCTTAAGAAGAGCTGCTGGGAAAGCTGTGGCGCACCCTGTCTGTCACTGGCAGGAGTGGCCTCATGGGATATGGTTTCCAGGCTAATGCAAACAAGCATGGTAGAAATGGTGACACCATGGGGCCTGAGCAAAAGCCTCAGCCTTATGGAATACTCCTTGTGGCACATGAGCCAGAAGGTGATATTTCATGGCAGGTGAAGACACTGGGGCCTAAAGACTTACAATGATCTGTCAAATATCAAAGCTCAACTTCTTAAAGGCTTCATTCTGTAATCTATTAAAGGGGGGCAACAAAATAAGGATGAAATGAGATAACCTGGAAAGCTATGGACTTCTTTCCACGTTCAATTGTTGCCTAGCCCTGCCTGCCTCTCTGAGCAGTGGTGAAGACACATTTCTATCCCAGTCCCATCCTCTCCTCTCCTGAGTCTTTCAGTGCTGCTCACCACCTCTCCTGTACCTCCTCTCACTTCTCCTCCAAGAAGCTGCAATGAGGAAGATGTCCATGTGGCAGAGTTTGGGTGGAGACTCACTGTTCTGGTGGCCAGTGAGACTAGACTGAACCCTCTGGCCCCTGCCAGGGCCTCTCTATAATCATGGGAGCGCTGGGCTACCTGCTCAAAGAGGATGGCATGCAGGGGAGGAAGGAGGCATGGCCGTGCCTGGACACCCTCTCAGGGCTCACCTGGAGGAGAAGGCCTCCTCAGCGTTCCCCTCCCCACCACCCTTCTTTGTTTTACACTCTCCCTTAAAACCAGAAGCCCTCCATCTTTCTTCCTCAAGCAGGGGAAGTAGCCTGGCAAGGATAAGAATGAGGTTCTGAGTCAGTGGAGACTGAGAGCAGTGGAGGGAGGATGACAGGTTTATTCCATCAATGTTAGGGGCTGACTCTATGAAGAGGAGGCCTGTGCCTCAGAGCCACGGGTAAGGTGATTTATAGAAACTTTGGTTTCTATAAATGAGGTGGGGTTTGGGGAGTGGCTCATGTGTGCCACAGATCAAAGCTCACACAATTGCCACCACCTCCTGACTGACCCTTGACCTCTGGTTTGCAAGGCCAGGACAGCCTCCCCCTCCTTCCTGACCAGCAGCAGGGACACTCCCTGAGGGCTGGTGCCTCCACACTGGTGACAGCCTCATCTCCAGCCTGCAGGAGCAGGGAGGTCTTTCAGTAATGAGAAATGTTCACATACCCTAAGTCCCAGGGGACAACGTGGGAGACCCCTCTCTTGAGGTCTATCTTGGTTTGTGACGATAACTCAGATCCAGGGGGAGAAACAGATCGGTCACTTCATCCCTATCCTTACCTTGGCATGGGAAACCACTACCCACAGTGCCCAACATTGGCCTGGGCATGCCTCTCCCCTGTCCCAGCTGTCTCAGGCCATATCCTCTTGGTCATGCACTGGCAGACCCTCCCCTCCAAGTATGTCTTTTTTTTAGTTTTTAATTTTATTAGTTTTGAATCCCCCAAATGGTCTTTATCCTCCAAGTATGTCTGTCAAGTGCTGCCACCCAGCCTCTGTTGGGGAAATGACAAACAGTAAGTTTCTGCCTTGTGACTTGCCTAAAGGGCCATAAGCAACTCCATCATGCTTGGGTTAGGCTGAGTGGAAACAGAACAAAATATTGGGGTTTGGTGTTACTGAAGAAAATCTATGTCCTGGAGCTGATGTATCTTATCTGACTACTTTCCCAGAGGGTCTTTCTGGGTGTCATCAGTGGGACCTGGGCTTCCGAAAATGGGTGGGGAGAAACTCATATTTTGTCCTTGTCATTTTTCCCCAGAGTTATTGTCACCCAGACAGACTAGAATGAGGAGAGAAGGCAAGACAAAGAGAGAAAATTAGTGTGGGCCATGAGGCAGGAGTTTATCGTTCCTGGGGCATTGGATGGGGCCTTCTTCGTGTCCTGTCTCTGGGATGCCCTCTGCATCTCTATCTCCATTCTCTCTGGCTTCTGACCTTTACAACCTACACAAGCATGCTCTAAAGTTAAGAAAACAAGGGAAACAAGGGAAGGAGATAAGTAAAGAAAAAACTACATCCATAAAAGAACTGTCATTCTGGGATCTGAAGAGAGAGTGTTAAGACATCCCTAGTAATTAAACTTATTTTGACTGGAATTTATTTATTTATGTATCCACTTCTTACGATGTTAATTAGCAGCTTCCAACAAAAGATGCAGATATAAGACAATTAAATAATTTAATAAGAATTAAGTGTGAATCTAATATGTACAAAGTACTGGGTTGCATGGAGTTCAGCTTTGTGCAGAGAGCAGGAGCTTTGGAATACTTTTTAGCTGCGTAACTTGAGACAGTTAATCTTTGAGCTTCAATTCTTCTTCTGTAAAACGGAGTTCATAATTGTAGAACCTACCTCGCAGACTTGTGTTATGGGTTTAAATAATATATGTTGAAGGGGCTTAACAGTCTCTGACGATTCAGTGAGCACTTAATACACAGTAACTATTGCTGTGATTATTCATTTCTGTGCTAAGAAAGAAAATGATGGTGGGGACATTGTCCCTGTTTGAAGGAGACAGAGAGGTAGGGAAGGACTTGATGTGTTTGGGGACGAGTACACAGGTTGCTAAGTGACTAGTGCGTACACAAGGGGGAAAAGGAAGCCAGGCTGCAGAAGCCTTAACTACGAATTTATCCTATGGGCAATGAGAAGCCACTTGGCAATCGGAAAAGACCACTCTGGTGGAGGATGGATCGAAGTAGGAAGAGATGGGAGTCAGGAAACAGTCATGGGCCTATTGAAAGACGTGAGGTAGAGAGAGAGAAATAACCTTCACTGGGGCCTTGGAGTGGAGAGGGAGAGCGGGGCAGATTCCAAGGCCTCTGGCTTGTGTTACTTGGGTGGTTCCACTAGAATGCCAGCTCCATCAGGGCAGGGGACTTGTTTTGTATGTTGATGCAGCTCCAGCACCTAGAACAGTGCCTGGCGCATAGTAAGAGCCCCATAAATATTTGTTGAACAAATGGATGGTGGTGACACGACACTAGGAAGGAAATAATACAGAACAGCAAATCTGGGGATGAAGATAATACTTTTATTCTAGATATGCTGAATGTAAGCAGCCTAGGGGATATTTAAGTGAAAATGTCTCATGTGGAACATGGAAATTTGGGCCTGATACTCAGGACAGAACTTTGGGCTGGAGTAGAATTTTGACCATGTTGGTTTATAAGATGGCTGAAATCATGAGATGGTTCAGATCAACCTGTGAAATTGTGGAACAAGAGAGGAAAAGGTCGAAAATAGAGACAGGTGAAAATCCACATTTGTGGTGGGAGGCACAGATGTAAGAAGATGAGCCAAGAGATGGAGAGAAGATAAAGAGCAGTTAAGACAGTAGCACGACCGGGTGCAGTGGCTCATGCCTGTAATCCCAGCACTTTGGGAGGCCGAAGCAGGTGATCACCTGAGGTCAGGAGTTTGAGACCAGCCTGGCCAACATGGAGAAACCCCGTCTCTACTAAAAGTACAAAATTTAGGCAGGTGTGGTGGTGGGCGCCTGTAATCCAAGCTACTCGGGAGGCTGAGGCAGAAGAATCACTTGAACCTGGGAGAAGGAGGTTGCAGTGAGCCAGGATCACACCACTGCACTCCAGCCTGGGTAACAGAGTGAGACTGTCTCAAAAAAAAAAAAAAAAAGAAAAAAAAAAAGAAAAGAAAAAAAGACAGTTGCAGACAAGCTCTGCAAGGTAACTTCAAAAAAGCAGTAACATGACCAGCTGCTGCAGAGGACTTAAGTAGACAGAGCATCACAAAGGCCTACTTAACGTGGCAGCAAGCATCATGAGAGAGCCTGGAGAACAGTAGGGATGAAAACTTTCTTGCAACCCCCATCCCCTTCCATCAGAATGGCTTTCTCACTATTTTTCACTTTCTTATCCAAATAATTAGCAAATAATCACAAATAATTCTAATTAAATGCAAACTCAAATAGGCACATTTATGCAATACTGAGCAGTGACTTCTTCCTCAATTTTTCATGCTTACAATAGTGTCACCAATTTAAACATCAGGTTAAAAAACAGAAATGTTCAGGTTCTAATGATACCATTCCCTTTCCCGCTTTGCTTCCATGTGATATTTTAGGTTATTCTTGTAGCTATTAATAGTGCTCTGATCCACACAATTTGGGAGCAGAATGTCGCCTCAGAGGACTTTAGATTGGGTGTGCACTTGCCTCTATTTCTATGAAAATTTCATGTTTCTTAAATGTCATTTTTTGAACTTTAGATATGCGAACTTAATGTGAGGCTCCAAAACACAATGATTTCTTTTTACAGCCATGATAGATTTGTTTAAATCATTGGTCAGCTCTGACAGTTGTATTAAAATCTTAAAAAAAAAAAAAAAAAATGATAGAAACCAGAACATGCTATCTAAAGTATACATCCTCTCCTGTTGTTTTGGAAAGCCAGTGGCACATACTTCATATGCAAGGCCCTCATTCTTGGGACCATTACATATGGATCGTCAAGTGCTGGTTATGCCTTTTTATATAAACTCGATCTTCCATAGCTCAGCTGCTTTGCCGAGGCACAGTCCTGAGGAAGGTTGCTCGGATTCTCAGTTTAGCATAACATTTGAGTGATACAGCACAGTATTCCTGTTCATATAAATATTTTAGGTTGAAAAAACCCCTTTTGTTATTTTTCTCTCTGCCTAAGAAATACTTTCATGAACTCTTCCCATAACAGAGCAGTTCGCTGACTTCAGTAACCCTGCAGATAGACAAGGAAATAGCCTCTTGGCACTGCTGATTTTCCACAACTAAAACATTGAGAGAATACGCAGAACCACACCACTTTTAGGTGAATAGAGAGTTCCTTATTTTCTTTAAACTCTACATCCTTTCTCCTTCCCAGTTGTGGATGTGGGAAAAATTAACACTGGAGTTAATAAGGAAGAAGGTATATGATCACACTATTAACCTCAGAGGGCCTACTTTGGAAGTTTCCAATTTCCTTTCCATTTGTGGTTGGAGTGTGACCTGTAATCTGGATTTTCATCCAAGAATTACTTCTATGAAGGTGTCTGTGACTAATTCCAGCCACAAGTTCTCTTCTCTTCCTTCCTTGTCTTCCTTTCTGCAGTGTGTGTGTGTGTGTGTGTGTGTGTGTGAGAGAGAGAGAGAGAGAGAGAGAGAGAGAGCCAGAGAAAAAGAGAGAGAAGATTTATCTTTTTCCTTTATCCTCCTATGTTTTCTATTTGCTCGTTCATGTATTTGTCTCCCCTCATTTCTCTTGCTAACTTATAGAATACTACAGAACAAGGATTATATTTTTTTCTTTTGTTTTTCATTTCAAAGTACCTAGCCAGAGATAGAGTATCTAGGCATAAAAGAAGTGTTTAATCAGCACTCATGGATGAATTATGTGAGGACAAAAAACTAGATGTTAGGATCTGCTGTTGTACCCTTTCATCCTGAATAATGCATTTTGCTCTGCAATTATCACCCCAACTTTCACTGGCGATCCATGAACTCACCAAAAATTTAGTGTGTGTTTGTGTGTGTGAGAAAATATGTGTGGGTGTATGGTGTGTGCATGTGCCCAGTCTGCAGCCTGCATCAGATTCAAAGGGATTCAATCCTCAAGAGCTCAGGGAAGGAGATCTTTCCTTCCCCTTGGTGCTGGCAGATGAAAAGTACAAGGACTCAGCACTTTTTTCGAACCAGTCAAGGTCTTGCAGACATGAGGAAATGTATATTAGAAGTTTTAGAGGCCAGGTGTGGTGGCTCACACCTGTAATCCAAGCACTTTGGGAGGCTGAGTTGGGAGGATTGCTTCAGGCCAGGAGTTTGAGACCATCTTGGGCAACATAGCCAGACCTGGTCTCTACAAAAATAAAAAAAAAATTAGCTAGGCCTCATGGTGCACACCTGTAGTCCCAATTACTAGGGAGGCTGAGGAGGGAGGATCATTTGAGCCCAGGAATTTGACCTTTCAGTGAGCAATGATTGCACCACTTCACTACAGCCTGGGCTACAAAGTGAGACCATGTCTCACAAACAAACAAGCAAATGAACAAAAGCCTTAGGGATGAGACGGGATGGGATAAGGAGGACTCTGAGTTGGCCAAAGATCAAAGTCCAATTTCACTTGAAGACTCTGGGGCCTAGTTACACACAGAGAACCTCTGTTGTTATCAAATACAACACAAGCCTGCAGTGTGTTCGGCATTGGTCTTCCTCCAGGACTTTGCCTCTAACGGCTATTTCAGTCCTGAGTCCTGACAACAATGATTTCTTTAATATATTCTGGCCATTAATGGCCGACAGGGAGGCAAACACTTAGTAATCAACATTATAGAGTAAGAAGAAGAGGAGCTGGAAGCAGAGGAGAAGAAAGAGAAAGATTTAAGAGAATAAAGACAGTAGAAAATGAAACTGGCTCTGAAGTATATTAATACAAAGGATTATGGCAATTGAATGGAAAGGCTCCTAAGGTTTCATAAAGGGAAAATTGTTCACGAAACTGGAAATAGAAAAGAAAGAGTAATTTTAAGTGCATGTTTCAGATAAATTATCTTAGTTCATTTAGTACCAATATTTCTAATGAACACTTAGGGCTGATATGAATCACTTCTCTGCTGACTCCATTAGGAAACCTATTGGGTGTGCAATTTGAGTGGGATTACAGAGAAAGATGTTGAGAGATCTGTGATTTAGAAGGTGGGCAGCTCTTCTCTGATAGGTTTGAGTGTCCTCTAGCTCCATGAAGAGAGGGCCTGAGAAGCTCAGCTGCAGAGGCAGCCTCTGGTTAAGAGAGGCGGCACTGGGTCCTTCAGAGAATGGCTGGCTCAGAGGAAATTTACACTGGTGATTCACTCATTGCCATGGTAACCACTTGAATGCAGAGGAGTGCATTTGTTCATTTTTACAATTATTCTATTATTTATACTGAGGTGTCTTTGAGAGGATGATATATATCTGGAGAGGAGTCAGGAAAGCTACCCCTTGGACAAAAGAGACAATTAACCACAAGATGCCCCTAATTGGAAATACATGTTAGCTAATCACCAGGGGCACAGTCTCTTTCCACCTGGCCCTGAGGGAAATCTTCAAGATGCAAGAAGATGTCCTGCTAGCCACAGAATAGGGAAATGGGCAAGTCTCACTTATCAAACTCAGTTCTCAGGAGTAGAATGACATTTCTTCTTCTTCACCAGATCTTTTTCTTTTTGATTCAGGGTTTTCTCATAGTGCATGGTTTATTATACTTAAACACCTAAAATATGCCACTACATGCAAAAGTAAGATGGCTTTTAAAAAACTCACCTGAGAAAACGTCTTGTTTGACCCTGAAGACATAATGGAAAAGTGAGGCTTAAAATGTAATCAATTTTGGTTTTTACAAATCTAGCAAAATAAATGAATAAATGAACGTGGTGGTACATACCTGTAGTCCCATTTACTAGGGAGGTTGAGGAGGCAGGATCAGTTGACCCCAGGAATTTGATCTTGCATTGAGCAATGATTGCACCACTGCACTCTAGCCTGGGCTACAGAGTGAGACCCTGTCTCACAAACAAACAAGCAATAAAACAAAAGCCTTAGGGATGAGATGGGATGGATAAGGAGGGCACATAAGCAGGGAAATAAACAAATAATCTTCCCAAACATTTAATACTTAGTGTAGATATTTTGATATACTCCACATTTTTTTTTTTTTTTTTTTTTTTTTGTCGCTGCCACCCCTTGATTGTAAGGCCTCCTTTAGAGCCTCAAAAGATATAGGCGCCCGAATAGGGGAAATTCCTAGCCAGGATGGTCTCGAAATAGCCTCCCAAAGTGCTGAGATTAAGGTTCCACCGCGCCCGGCTACTCCACAATTTTTGTTGCCTTGATTGTAAGGATTTAGATAAAAGGTATTGTCAAAATAGAAATAGGTTTTTCTGAAGAGATATTGTCAAGAATAGTTTTCTAAGAGAATTGATTATTACATAATTATATATAATCAGTATGCATAACTGCATATGTAATAATTTAACACATATGTAAAAGGTATTGCATATATAATACATAGGTACTGGGACTAATTTAAACATTTCAAAATGCAAGATATGGTTTATACAAGCAATGGAATACCTGAAACTATAGCTGGTAAGAATGATGATGGAGGTAAAATTTGTCTACATGAAGTGGGGGTGCAGTGATTCACATTTGTAATCCCAGTACTTTGGGAGACTGAGGCAGAGAACCACTTGAGCCCAGGAATTCAAGACTGGCCTGGGCAACATGGCAAAACTCTGTCTCTACAAAAAATTAGACAGATGTGGTAGCATGTGCCTTTGTCCCAGTTACTTGGGAGGCTGAGGTGGGAGGATCACCTGAGCCTGCAGTGAGCTGTGATTAAGCCATTGGGCGACAAAGTGAGACCTTGTCTCAAAAAGAAAAAATTTTTGTGTGCATGAAATAATGCCTATGACGTACTGAGGTTTTAAAAAGTAAGAAACGAGGGGGGAAAAGAGCAGATTATAAAGAATATGTATCTTATAATCACATTTTGCTTTAAAATATTCCATTTCTTTATATATATCTATATGTCTATCTATGTTTGTACTTACAAAGAAAGAAAACCTGGAAGTAGAGGCACCAAAGGGTTAATAATCATCTCTGGTGATGGGATGGTGAGTAATTTTTCCGTTTTTCTGCCTTCATAGACTATGAGCAGAATAGTTATATGATCATAGTTGTATTCTATCTATAATTTATTAATCATCTATTATGTGTCAAACACTTTATTATGTTCTGTTCTCCTAGAGCTTGTGTTTTATGACGGGACATATCAGCCGGCATTCTTGGTTGCAAACAACAGAAACCATGCTGCCTAATTTAACTAGAATGTGATTTATTAAAGTATGGTTCTCTCCGGAATTGTTCCGCAGAATTGTCGGGAGAGTTGGAGAAATAGATTCAAGGCTAAACTTTCCAGAGCAACGCCCCAAATCACATAGCAGAACTGACCTGATGAGGCAGCCACCTTCATTGCTACTGCCGCTGCCAAGCAGGAAATGAAAGGAATTGACTAGTGTAGCTCCTACTGCTCCAGCACCAGTGCTACTTCTGAGCCAAGGACTTGTATTTGTAGCCCCCGCCGCTCCTGAAAGCTGAGCTCATCGGCTGCGACCTGCATTCGCAAAGATGGAGGCTGCATGCACATGTGGGACCCTGTGTGCAGACAGTCAAATGGTTGCCAGAACCTGGGTCACATGCCTGCCTCCTAGCTGCCGAAGCGGCTGGGAATTTGGGCTCTGAATTCTGCACTGATGAGGCTGAATTCATAATGTGGGAATTTCCCTCATCAGAGAAGCCTATTTAAATGATAAGTGGCCAGGCGCGGTGGCTCACGCCTGGAATCCCAGCACTTTGGGAGGCCGAGGCGGGTGGATCACGAGGTCAGGAGTTCGAGACCAGCCTGACGAAAATGGTGAAAGTCCGTCTCTACTAAAAAAAAAAAAAAAAAATAGCTGGGCATGGTGGCAGGCGCCTGTAATTCCAGCTACTCAGGAGGCTGAGGCAGGATAATTGCTTGAATCCAGGAGGCAGAGATTGCAGTGAGCTGAGATCGAGCCACTGCACTCCAGCCTGGGCGACAGAGAGAGACCGTCTCTCAAAAAAAAAAAAAAAAAAAAAAAAAAAAAAAAAAAAAGGATAAGTGACAACAAGGACCTGACAAAAGTGCTTGTAGGTTATTGATAGTAGTGAGAACTTGTTTTGAATACATGTAAAGGAAACCCAATGGCAAAGCCTCACACAAAAGAGGGAATTTTCTTTTTTTTCACAAAACCAAAATTTAGGTTTACACTGGCTTATACTTTAAGTTCCAGGGACATGTCAAATGTGCAGGTTTGTATCAATCTGTTTACTCTTGCCATTTTATGTGGATAGCATAATGGCCCCTTGGCAGACTCACACACCAATACAATTTCATTAGCAGAAACAGAGAATTTCCCCAGGGCTCAGACAAAGAAAGCATCCATAAAGGGGCTTTGATTGGTTCAGTGTGGTCACGTGACTATCCTTGAACCAATCATGTACTGGGGGACCTGGGTCACATTCCTGGGGTGTGATGGTGTCAACTCCACTTCTGAAATATGGAATTGGTTCTCCACAGCAAAAAAAAAAAAAGACATATCCTGGCTCCACCACATACTAATTGTATCATCTTGGACAGGTCACAATTTCTCAGCCTCAGTTTTCTCATCAATAAAATGGGAATAATAAGGGTGTGGCTTCACAGGGTTGTTAAAACAAGGTTAATGTAAGAATTTATATTTGTAAAGCACAGAAAAAAAATCTGTCATGTAATTAGTGGTATATAAGTGTTTACTACTATAATTATATTCTGTTAGTCAGAAGAAAGGAGAAGAAATGACAGGCAAGGGAAACACATTTCTACTTCACCCTAGATCAGGCAGTTGAAAATGTGAGTCTGGAATTTTAAAAGAGGTTTTGGCTAGAGTCTGTGGAATGAATAAGAGAGTAAAGTATATGACCTCTCAAGGGAGAAAGTGTGAAGATAGAAGAAGATGAATAGGGTGGAACATAACTAACTCCATAAGTAGATGAAATTGACAATACTGATGTTTTTCACATCATACCCCATTCAATGGAAATTCAACTTGCCAGTTTTAAACATGCTCTTTTTACTGTGTCACATTCTCACCATGAGTCTAAATCCTTTCTTGAGATTCTTCTGAACTCTATAAACTTTAAGGATTAAAAAAAAAAAAAAAAAAAAAAACAGATTATTTGACCACATTGAAATTAAATATTTCAGTTCAAATGGAACAAACTATAATAAAGTTAACAGATGGGTGACAGACTGGAAATAAATGTAATATGTGATTAATTGATTGAGATTAGTATCTAGAATGTGAGGAACTCCAAAAATAAAAAAAGTAAAGGATGTGAATAGGAATACAGAATTATCGATCCCTTATCACAGAGATACCCACAAAGAGGCCCATAATGCAATCTTTACATGGATATTTCTAAAAGCGATGTAATAGCACAAATTTGTGCACAACCTAGATATTCATCAGTAAGGTTATAGATACTGTAAAATACTGCACAGTGAGGAAAATCTTTGAACTAGATGTACAAATAGCAACATGAACGAATCCTAAAACCACAGTGTTAGGTTTAAAAGAAGATCTTGAAGTCAATGTCTTGGTAAATTAGAAATACAATATACATAAAATAACACAGTGGATTTAACAGGGATACAAGCATGTTTAAAAATATAAGTATATTAGAGTAGATGACTTTTGGGGAAGAAAGGAGAGAACTGAAAAGAGGAATAAATGGAAAAAGTCTTCCTTTCCATTATCTCCTCAGAGAGTGTACATGTGAGGATTTGTCAGATCTAGATATATCTAAAGGCTGAAAATTTGGGTGAAGTAATGTTTTTGGTTTTTTTAGTAGTGAATATGTGTGAAACCTGGAAACTCTTTCACATTTTGTATGCAATTACTTAGCACATCCCTTTTTTCTTCCTTCAAATTATATACAAAATCTACCTATGCCTTTCCACCTCCATTGCTACCACCTTGGTTCAATTGGTGGTCTTCTGTTGCTTTGTCTAAGGTAATTATCTCCTAAGAAGTTTTCTTACCAAGATGCACCACCAGCTCTCCCATTCCTAAACAAATCGCCAAACCGACGCCAAAGTAATCTTTTAAAGATCTAGTTTGGATTATATCATTGTCTCATCTAAAAAGCCACCAGTGGTTTTCCATCTAACAGAATAAAACTCTCGAACGTATATCTCCAAGATGCTACATGATCTGTCACTGCCCCATCTCTCCAGCACACCTCTTAAGACCTCAAATCCCACCTCAGGGCCTTTGCCTTTGCCATTTCTTCTGTCTGGAACCTTAATCCCTTCTTAGGTGTCTTCTCATCAGAGAAGACTTCCCCGAACACTCTCTAAAACAGTGAAGGTGTTCAGGAAATGCCACCCCCAAATATTCCACTTTGGACTTCAAACTCAAGGTACTTGGGGAACAGCAAATGCCTTGAGGGGCTTTTCTCTGAATTTTATCCACCTAAAGACAGATCCTTCAAAAAGATCTCAATTGTCATGAGTCCCCTCCCCGGGAATCTCATCAACCAGGGAAGATTCAACTTGCCTCCCAGGAGACTTCATCCAGACAGACTTCACCCAGACAGACTTCATCACAAGATACCACCTGTTCTTCGGAAGGCCTATTCATCTTTTTCAGAAATTATTTCCTCTCCCCTAAGTTGTCTACATCCCCAACCGCTCTCCCCTGTGAAGAGGGTATGTAAGCATCTACATCTTAGTGGGTTGATGGATATTCATTTTTTCCCCCTGTGATGTCCCCATGCATATGATACATCTTTATTCCTTTTTCCTGCTAATCTGCCTACTGTCAATTTATTTCAGACTCAATTACCAAACTCTTAAAGTGTAGAGGGAAAGTTTTCCCTTCCTTAAGACAGAAAATCCCCTTTTCTCCACCTAGATCTATTCCTCTTTATCCTATTTTATTTTTCTTCACGACATTTATTTGTTACCAGTTACCTCTATCCCATTAGAAAGTAAGTACCTTCAGGATAGCGATGATGTTTTGGTGTCTATTCAATTTTTCAGTGCACTCAATAATAGTAGTTGAGAGGATAAAACAATGAATGAATTAATTAATTAAACAAGGGGAAAGAGACATAAGACAGGCAGACAGAGAAAGAAGAGAGGAACACTCTGGTGGACCCACTATGCTCGAAGGTTTTTCTTTGAAGTAGAAATGATTCTTGTGACAAATCTTTCATCCTTCTTCCCTTGCAGACTTCCTCCCTGGCTTTCTTTCAGGTTTGATGATTGACCAAGTAGCAGCTGTAATATGGGATGGAGGCATAGTCTGCCTCTGCTCAGAGAGGGCTACCTCCCTGTGATATGGGTGACATTTTGATTTATTCCTCTGTAAGTCATTTTTTTCTGTACATGTTCACTCTTACATGCTCATATCTACCTTAGAAAAAAGAAAAATGGGATTAAAAAATGATACTTTATTAGATTGGCATTTTCCTCTGTGATATTCTTCCCCCAAACACATAACTTGAGTGTAATTGTGAGAAAAAATATTAGACAAATTCCAACTGAGGGATGCTCTACAAAATACCAGTAGTCTTTAAAACTATCGAGGTCATGAGAAACAGGGAAAGTCTAAGAAAGGTCACAATCTAGAGCAGCCTAAAGAGACATGAGCTTTAAATGTAACACGAGATGCTGGATGGGATCCTTGAACAGAAAAAGGATATTAATGGAGGAATGAGAACATTTGAAAAAGTGAGGACTTTAGTTAATGACATATCGATTTTGGTTCACCAATCATAAGAAATGTACCACACTAACATACAGTGCTAATAATAGGGAAACTGTAGGGTGGGGGGCAGTATATGGGAACTCTCTCTACAACATCTTCACAATATTACTGTACATCTAATGATGTTCTAAAATAAAAAGGTTATTTTAAAGAGTTGTTTTTGAGGCCGGGCGCGGTGGCTCAAGCCTGTAATCCCAGCACTTTGGGAGGCCGAGACGGGCGGATCACGAGGTCAGGAGATCGAGACCATCCTGGCTAACACGGTGAAACCCCGTCTCTACTAAAAATACAAAAAACTAGCCGGGCGAGGTGGCGGGCGCCTGTAGTCCCAGCTACTCGGGAGGCTGAGGCAGGAGAATGGCGTAAACCCGGGAGGCGGAGCTTGCAGTGAGCTGAGATCTGGCCACTGCACTCCAGCCCGGGCTACAGAGCAAGACTCCGTCTCAAAAAAAAAAAAAATAAAATAAAAAATAAAGAGTTGTTTTTGAAATGATAGTCCTCAAATTTATTAGTGCCGTACACAGGGGGTTGGGGGAAGGATTGCTTCTGGAGGTATGTCGGGTTTAGTAGAACATTTCATCACAATTCAGTACCCGCCTTTCCTTTCCTGTTACTGATGAGTGAGGCAGGTAGATAAAGCTTGTCGTTTCTCATGAAGGAAATCCCTGAGTTGTTTAATTAGCTCTGTATCAGATATAGCCTGAGGATTTACATGTTTTGCCATGTTTAGGTTTCAGCTTGGAACTCAATCCTGTTATTTTAAGATTTTTGGCCATTAACTGCAGGGGGGAAGCACGAAAAACACCTCTGTTTTTATAACAGTACGTGTCTTAACAAAAATAATTTACATGAACACGAGCCAAGGGACAAGTCTTGGAAGTCAGCAGTCCTGTGCAGAGACATGTCTGCGTGGCATTTCCTTATTTTAAGAAAATCTTTTTACATAGCCTATTTAAAGAAGGATAGTTTCCCTCTCATTTCTTCCTCTAAAAAATAATATACTTGAACACTGGGTCAGGTCTATTTTTAAGGGGCCACTGATAGAAATGAATTGCTTTTGGGTTTCAACTCTGAGTTCTGCCTTCCCCAAATTCTTCTCCAGCCCACATGCTTTTTTTTTTTTCCCCCTAGGTGGGTAAAGTCTATTCGGCTTTTCAAGTATTCTCTATTTAAGAACGCAGGTACCTTTAGGTAGCTTCAAGAATTATTAATAAAATAATAATTAAAATAAGCCAGACAATTTACATGTGAAAAAATGGAAGTCAGGATGCCTAATTTTTAAGGAGGTCATGAGGATACAGGGAAAATTGCATAAATTCAAGAAAAGGGAGCATGAATTAAGGCTAATGGAAAATGGCTGCTTATTATGAAAAACAAATGGGGGCCGGGCGCGGTGGCTCAAGCCTGTAATCCCAGCACTTTGGGAGGCCGAGACGGGCGGATCACGAGGTCAGGAGATCGAGACCATCCTGGCTAATACAGTGAAACCCCGTCTCTACTAAAAAATACAAAAAACTAGCCGGGCGAGGTGGCGGGCGCCTGTAGTCCCAGCTACTCGGGAGGCTGAGGCAGGAGAATGGCGTAAACCCGGGAGGCGGAGCTTGCAGTGAGCCGAGATCCGGCCACTGCGCTCCAGCCTGGGCGACAGAGCAAGACTCTGTCTCAAAAAAAAAAAAAAAAAAAAAAAAAAAAAAAAAAAAAAAAAAGAAAAACAAATGGGAAGATGTATTCCTTGAGAGTAAGAATTTCAAGAAGTGAGAAAATTGACTTATTGGGAGGAGTTGCAGATTTACATTGCAAGAGGAAAATATACAGGAATTGCAAAAATTAAGTCTATTTTGTAATAAGTCTACCACGAGATATAGTAAATAAGGTGTGTGTATATATTCTCTAAGTATATGTTCTCTATAAACACATATATATTCTACATACACATTGCATGTTAGATCATATTGGGTGCTAGATCTCTTTCTCATGAAAGCATAAAACAAATGTTATAAATGAAACACCTCTGCACTCATCACACAATTTAAGTGAGAGAATATTTCAATATATTTGAATCCTGTGTATTCCTCCTTAATCACATCCCTCATCCTTTCACCGGTGGTAATCACTATTGTAAATTTTATAGTTATTTGTTCCTGTTTTCTTTACAGCTATTACCACACAAAAATATATCTCTGAACAATATATTTTCAGTTTTGCTTGTTTTTGAATTTATATAAATGGAATTAGACTGAATAACTATTTCTGTGACTTTTTGAAACTCAAGGGTATAAGCATTTATTTTATATGTTATATTATGATAAGATGCTTTAAAATGTTCACGTTTATGGCTTTTAAAAATGATCTTATTAACAGTTCCACATTTAGTTACTTAGTAATTAGAAAAGATGGCCTATACAATACTCATTTTTTGAAACTGTTGATATGTTCTTAATGGTCTTTTATGGAGCTAATATTCATATACGTTCCCTGAGAGATTGAAAAGAATTGGCCGGGCGCGGTGGCTCAAGCCTGTAATCCCAGCACTTTGGGAGGCCGAGACGGGCGGATCACGAGGTCAGGAGATCGAGACCATCCTGGCTAACACGGTGAAACCCCGTCTCTACTAAAAAATACAAAAAAAAAGTAGACGGGTGAGGTGGCGGGCGCCTGTAGTCCCAGCTACTCGGGAGGCTGAGGCAGGAGAATGGCGTAAACCTGGGAGGCGGATCTTGCAGTGAGCTGAGATCCGGCCACTGCACCCCAGCCTGGGCGGCAGAGCAAGACTCCGTCTCAAAAAAAAAAAAAAAAAAAAAAAAGAAAAGAAAAGAATTTGAATTCTTGAAATATTGAATGCAGTGCTGTATATAGGTCCATTAGATCATGCTTGTTGATTATGTTACTAAAATGCTATATAGACTTTCTAAACTTTCCGGTCTGCCTGATCTATCAACCATTGAAATAGGTATGTAAAACTTTTCCGATATGGTTGTTTTATCATTTTCTTCTTGTAGTTCTATCAATTTCTGTTTTTTACATTTTAAAGCTGTATTATTAGGTGCATATAAGTTTAGAAGCATTGTCTTTTCTTAATTAAATTATACTTTATTATCATGTAATGGATCATTTTTTTCTGCCAGTAATAAATTTTGCTTTAAAGGCTACTTTATGGACATTAATGAAACTAAACTAGATTTATTTATTTATTTGAGACAGAGTCTTGCTCTGTCGCCCCAGGCTGGAGTGCAGTGGCATGATCTCAGCTCACTGCAACCTCTGCCTCCCGGGTTCAAGCAATTCTCCTGTCTCAGCCTCCTGAGTAGCTGGGATTTCAGGCACAAGCTACCATGCCTGGCTAGTTTTTGTATTTTTAGTAGAGATGGCGTTTCACTATGTTGGTCAGGCTGGTCTCTAACTCCTGACCTCATGATCCACCTGTCTTGGCCACCCAAAGTGCTGGGATTACAGGTGTGAGCCACTGTGCACGGCCACTAAACCAGATTTTCTTTTTTTTTGAGACAGAGTCTTGCTCTGTTGCCCAGGCTGGAGTGCAGTAGCACCATCTCGGCTCACTGCAAGCTCTGCCTCCTGGGTTCACGCCATTTTCCTGCCTCAGCCTCCCAAGTAGCTGGACTACAGGCACCCACCGCCACCCCTGGCTAATTTTTTGTATTTTTTAAAAATAGAGACAGAGGTTCACCATGTTAGCCAGGATGATCTCGATCTCCTGACCTCGTGATCTGCCCACCTCAGGCTCCCAGAGTGCTGGGATTACAGGCGTGAGCCACAGCACTCGGCCTAAACCAGATTTTTAAAAGTTAATATTTAACTAGACTATTTTTTTATCTTTTTACCTTTAGCATTTCTCTTTTGTTATGTTCTAAATATGTCTCTGTGAACACCCTAAGATACATCTTATTTTTAAAGTTAATCGGATCATCTTTGCCTTTTAACTAGAATGTATAATTTATTAATATTTAATATAATTACTTTTATTTTGAAATGTATTACTACCACTATATTGTGTGCTTTCTGTAGGTTCTGCTTTTTCTTTTTCTTTTTTTTCTTCCCTCTTGCCCTCTTTTGAATTAATTGAGTTGCCTTTTTTTTTTTTTTTTCAATTTTCCCCTATTCTAGTTGGAAATATATGTTTTATTTTAGGATTATTCCAAAGTTTGTTGTTGTCAACTTAACAATATTGAAACTAACTTAATATCTTTATCTCCTCCAAAAAAAAAAAGACCTTAGAATACTTTAAGCCCATTTGCCCTTCTGACATAAATGGTGGTATTAGCCAGGGTTCTCCAGAGAAGCAGAGCTAGTAGACTATTTAGATCTCGATTTAGATCTAGATTTATAGATAAATAGATGAGACAGGATTTATTATAGGAACTGACTGTGGTGATTTTTGAGGTTGAGAAGTACTATAATATGCCGTCTGCAAACTGGAGAATCAAGAATGCTGATAGTGTGGCTCAGTCTAAGCCCGAAGGCTTGAGAAACAGATGAGCCAGTGTGCCATTCTCAGTCCAAAGCTGAAGGTCTGAGAAACTGGGCACCTGCCGGCACAAGTCCTGGAGTCTGAAGGCCAGAGGTCATGGAATCCTGATGTCCAAGGGCAAGAGAAGATGGTTATCCCAGCTTCAGGAGAGACAGCAAATTCACCTTTCCTCTGCACTTTTATCCTCAATCCATTGGATGGTGCCTCCCCACAGTGGGTGAGGGCAGATCTTCCTCATTCCATCCACTGATTCAAATGCCAATCTCTTCCAGAAACATCCTCACAGACACACCCCAGAAATAATGCTTTACCAGCTATCTGGTCATCCCTTAATTCAGTCAAATTGACAATTAAAACTAGCAATCCCAAATGGTATTCGTGATCAGTATTTTAATTCCACTTTTTTCTATAGAATTAATCAAACTTACATTTTTACTTTTAATTTAGGAATACAATGAGATGATTCAAAATTTTCAAACTATTGAAAGATACTGTGAACAGTCTCCCCATTCCAGCTACCCAATTTTCTTACTTGGAGGCCACTGATGTTAGTTTCTCATGTATCATTACTGAGACTTCTTAGGCAGGTGAATATATCTTTTTATACATTTTTATTCTGCTCTTTTTTCCTTTCCTAATGTTCCAAGATTTTCTTTTATTATTATTTTCTTTCTATTTAGAGGACTTCCTTTAAACCATTATTTTATAGTAGGTCTGCTGGTGACATGGTGACACTATCTTTTTGTTTCACTTCATTTGAGAATATCTTGATTTCACCTTCATATTTTCACAGGTTGAGCATTCTTTTCTTTCAGGCCTTGACAAATGTGCCAGTTCCATTTGGTTGCCACAGTTTAGATTAGGAATTTGCTGTAATTTAGTATTTTTCCCTTATAGTAAGGTGTCATTTATCTCTTGCTGCTTTATGATTTTTTTTCATTGTCTTTAGTTTTCAGAAGTTCGACTATGATGTGTCTTGTGATTTCTTTGAGTTTATCCTTTTTGGATGTTAAATATGTAGGTTTGTGCTTTCTGCCATATTTGGGAAACTTTTAGCCATTATTTATTTGAATACTTTTCAGCCCCACCCTCTTTCTCCTCTCCTGGGATTTCTATGACACAAACCCTAGATCTTTTGCTATAATCCCACATGTCCTGGGGCTTTGTTTCTTTTGTATTATTTCAGTCTATTTTCTCTTTGTTGTTTAGATTAAGCAACTACTACTTTTGTATATTCAAGTTTGCTTTTTTGTTAATCTACATATTTGACAATTTCAGATTCCCAGTTTTTCCACCATCCAGTTTGGGATACATGAGGCAAGAAGAAAACCTAGGGCTCTCACCACTGTGCTGTCCCTCAGGTCCCGAGGTCACTGGCTGATCTCCGTTCTTCTCTCCACCATTCAGAGTCTTCTTAGGTTTATTTTCTATATAATATCCAGGGTTTTTAACTGTACTCAGCAGGAGGAACAGGGAAAAGCCCATTCACTCCATCTTCAACATTATTATTTTATATAGTTAATGTCTCTATATATTTACCCACATGGTGTCTTTGCTCACCGTTCTTGCATGTCGAACCATATTTCTAGTATCATTATCTGAAGTATACCCTTCAAAAATTCCTTCAATTAACTGTTGGTAGAAAACTTTCTCATTTTGATTGTATGAAATGATTTCCCTTACTCTACTTTTGGAAAAAATCGTTTTATTTAGTGCATTCTTATATATTGACAGTTATTTTTCTCAGCAATTTGAAAATATTTCTCTGCTATTCTCTGGCTTTCAATGCTGCTATTGATTAGTCAATTGCAACATTACTTTTCATGTCATACATCCTTTCTCTCAAAGGATCCTTTCTTTGTTATTGTTGATCTGTAGTTTTCCCATGATGTATCCACGTTTAGATTTCTTTGCTGATAGCTTGTTCAACTTCCTGAATCTGAGTCATTAACTCAGATTGTTGTCTTTCATCAATTCTGGAGAATTCTTGGCCAATATGTCTTCAGTATTATATCCTGTCCATTTTCTCTATTATTTCCTTCTGGTACTTTTTAAAAAGGTCATTTCACCAGATTCAGTGTCTGGTAAGGGTCCACTCTCTTGTTCATAGGTGGTGCCTTGTGGCAATTTCTTCACATGGTGGAAGAGGGAAGGCAGCTGTTGGACGCCTCCTTTATAAAGGCACAATAAATGACACAATAACATCAAGCAATGGTCCTCCTATTAGATGCATTTTAGCCTTCTGAGTCTACCTTCCAGGTATCTCAAACTCTGATATAGTTCGTTCTTTGTTTCTCTGTGCTGCTTTCTTGGTGATTACTTCAGATCTATCTTCCAGTTCACTAATTCTGTTGTTAACTGTATCTGATATGATGTATAATATGTCCACTAATCTCTAATTTTATTTAGTGCACTTCTTTTTATTTTTCAACTTCACTTTTCTTCAAACCTCCCTGCACATTAAAAAGATATCTATTTAAGATAAAAAAAAAAAAACTTCAAGCATACCAAAAGTGTAGTAAAGCTCTATGTACCCGTTATCCAGCTCAACAATAAACAATTCATAGCTAATCTTGTTTCCTCTGTATCCCTACCTACTTTCTTTCCCACTCTGGATAATTCTGAAGCAATCTCAGATATCATATTATTTTATTTGTAATAGTCCAATATGTATGTCTGGTAGATAAGGATTCCCCTTTAAATAAACAATACTACTATTTTCATTCCCCCTAAAAATCCACGGTAATACTATTCGTAATTAACATCAAATAGTCTTTAAAAATATTTTATGGTTTGTCAATCATAGTTTTAATATCCACCTTTATTTCTTCAAACACATTAAACATACTAAATTTACATTTTATTTTATTTTATTAATAATATAGTTAGTCCTTGTGGGCCTGGTGTTGTTATTTGTTTTTTTCTGCTGGCTCTTGCTCATAGTAGTTTGTTCCCTCATGTGCTTGTGATTTTTTTCTTGGGGGGTTGGGGGGAGCTTGTGGTCATTGGAACTCTGTAGGAATTCTTTGAGAGTCTGGTTAATGTTCATTTCCCCAGAAATTTGTGATTGCTTCTTCCAGGCACTAGGCACCTTGTGCGCACACTAACCTGTAATCCTGAGAATTCAATTTTCAGGTTGGGTTTTCCAGGCTATAGTGTAAATTTCATACCAACTGATGTGACTGTCATCTTGTGATTGGTAATTCTCAGAAGAGCCTTTATTTTCATTCCTTACCCACAGTCAAAGCTGAGAGAGTAAAGACTTTTTATGGTCTATTGGAATGATATTATTTTTTCAACTTACCTTCACTAAGGCTGTTGCCTTTTGTAGAACTGGCTTTTGCGTTCATTAAGGTTGTTCCTTTTTGTAGAACTGGCTCCATGCAAGGGTCTCAATTTGCATAAACCCCAGACATTGTGTCTTGTTCCTCTGCACAAGCCTATACTCTGTTTAAAAACTCTTAAAGATCACGTATTGTCAGATTTCCTGAAGACAAGAGTTACTTCCAGTGCTCAGTTATTGCTTGGATTCATGCCTTTTTACTGCTTTTATCCTATAAGGGTTTCTTTCACCGTGTTCTACTCAGCTAAAGATTTAAAATGGTACAATAAATATTTCATTCAACGTTTTAAGATGTTTTGCAGTAGGATTCCTCAGAATATCTGCTGTGCTGCCACATTCCTACAAAGGAGGAGGAATCCAAATTATTATGCCTTAAGTCCCACCTGATTTACTGCCAGAAATTAACCTTCATCACAGTGTCTCTCAGCTGTTCCTAAGAGCTTCTCATTTGGGGGGCTAGCTGATGTTGTCTTAGTTTATTTGGGTGTTCTATCAAACTGCCATAAACTACGTAGCTTATAAACAAAAATTTATTTATCATAGTTCTGAAGGCTAGGAAGTTTAAGATCAAGATGACAGCAGATTTACTGTCTGGGGGTGTTAACGGTGAAGGGTATACAGGTTCTTGGCATCTTGAACAAAGAATTAGACAAAACGCACAAACAAAACAAGGAAGGAATGAAGGGTATTGTTGAAAATGAAAGTACACTCCACATTCTGGGAGCGGGTCTGAGCATAGGGGCTCAAGGGCCCTGTTACAGAGCTTTTGTGAGTTTACCCTCTACTTGGGGTATGCCCTATGTAAGTGAAGAGGATGTAACAAAGTTACAAAGTCATCTATGACATTCACCCTATGGAGAGGATATTTCCTGTTACAGCTGAAGTGTGAGTTCGCCTTATGATGCCGGCCTCCAGACCCTATTTTCCTGCCTCAGTGAGGGTTTGCTCTCTTGTTCATGGAGGGTGCCTTCTGGCTATTTCCTCACATCGTGGAAGAGGGAAGGCAGACACTGAAGATCTCTTTTCTAAAAGCACTAATCTCCTTCGTGACGGGTCTAGCCACTTCCCAGAAACTGCACTCCTAATACCACTGTGTTCGGAATTGGTGGGTTCTTGGTCTCGCTGACTTCAAGCACGAAGCTGCGGACCATCACCGTGAGTGTCACAGTTCTTAAAAACGGTGTGTCTGGAGTTTGTCCCTTCAGACGTGTCCGCCCTTTCTTCCTTCTGGTGGGTTCCTGGTCTCGCTGACTTCAGGAGTGAAGCGCAGACCTTCCCAGTGTTATAGCTCTTAAAGGCGGCGCTTCTGGAGTTGGTTGTTTTTCCCCGTGGGTTCGTAGTCTTAATGGCTTTAAGAGTGAAGCTGTAGACCTTCGTGGTGAGTGTCACAGCTCATACAGCTCACACATCCGACCTGGACCCAAAGAGTGACCAATAGCGAGATTTGTTGCAAAAAGTGAAAGTACAAACCTTCCACTCTCCAGAAGAACTCAACACGTTACCACTGCGGCTCCCGCAGCCTGCTTTTATTCCCTTATCTGACCCCACCCACATTCTGCTGATTCGTCCATTTTATGGAGAGCAGATTGGTCCCTTTTACAGAGAGCTGATTGGTCCATTTTGACAGGGTGCTGATTGGTGTGTTTACAAACCTTGAGCTAAACACAGAGTGCTAATTGGTGCATTTACAATCCGTTAGCTAGACACAAAAGTTCTCCAAGTCCCTGCTAGATTAGCTAGACACAGAGCACTGAGGGTGCATTTACAAACCTTTAGCTAGACACAGAGCATTGATTGGTGTGTTTACAAACCTTTAGCTAGACACAGAGTGCTGATTGGTGCCTTTACAATCCTTTAGCTAGACACAGAGTGCTGATTGGTGCATTTACAATCCTCTAGCTAAACGTAAAAGTTCTCCAAGTCCCCACCTGACTCGGGAGCCCAGCTGGCTTCCCCTAGTGGATCCCACACAGGCTGGGGCAGGCCAGTCCCGTGCCACTGCAGGCACTCCTCAGTAGTTGGGGGTTGGGGGTAGATGGGACGTGGCGCCCATCGGGGAGGCTCAGACCTCAGGGGAGCTGGCAGGCTGCAGGTTCCAAGCCCTGCCCCACAGGGAGGCAGCTGAGGCCTGTCGAGAATTCGAGTGTGGCACCAGCTGGCAGGCCGGCAGTGCTGGGGGACCCCACGCATCCTCTGCAGCTGCTGGCCCAGATGCTAAGCCCCTCTCTGCCTGGCCGGCAGTGCCAGGCCAGCAGCTCCCAGTGCGGGGCCCTCTGAGCCTGCACCCACCAGTAACTCACGCTGGCCTGCAAGCCTGCATGCAACCCCGGTTCCCGCCCGCGCCTCTCCCTCCACACCTCCCTGCAAGCAGAGGGAGCAGGCTCTGGCCTCAGCCAGCCCAGAGAGGGGCTCCCACAGTGCAGCAGTGGGCTGAAGGACTCCTCAAGCGTGACCAGAGAGGATGCCAAGGCTGAGGAGGTGCCGAGAGCGAGCGAGGACTGCTGGCACATTGTCACCTCTCACCATCACATTGGTCATTAGTTTCAACATATGAACTTTCCAGAGGACACAGGCATCCAGACCATAGCAGATTGGTTCTTTGGTTCAGACCCTCTCTCTGTTCTGTCTGTATCATCTGACCCTCATGCCTCTGTTGCTGATAACTCTCATTTGTTTATCATTCTGCTTGAAAAAGCTGTCCTTTGTTGGTGACCGCCACTGCCATTACTATTTTTGGCAAGAGACGTTGTTCTTTTCTTTTACTTCAGGCCAAATATCGGATAGGCCCTTGTCCTCTATTTTCTAAAGAACAGAAGGTATGAGAGAGAGCATTATAACACAGAAATTAGCTTACAAATACTTCCCAAGGCCAGACCTGAACTCAGGACTTCTGGTTGACCTGCCTCTCTGCATCTCTCCTACCTTATTTCCATGGGCCAATGGCTAGTTTACTTTTCAACACCTAAGTTCCTCTACTCACTGATGGGCTTTGAAGTCTAGGCTAAAATTCAAAGTCCTAAAGAGGGTAATTTTCATGCTCCTTTGCCCAGGCCAATCCCCACCTTCCCAGTCCCTATTCTCTGCCAGGAATGACTGCTACTCACAGTCATTTCAGGAGGATGTTGTGTGTGTGTGTGTGTGTGTGTGTGTGTGTGTTTTCCCAGAAAAGCCCAGAGAGATATGGCTGTAACCTATGCACCCCTATCTAAGACTTCAAACTAGTCTGATGCTAGTGCATTTTTTCAAGGTCTATATCTTTGAATGTCGTGTGTAAGACTTTACCAATTCATCTCAGTTTAGACTGCACTGAGCCTAGTCCATTTCTTTTTCTGACATGCTATAGATAACAACTTAGATAATAAACGTACATGAACCTGCCCAAGAAACACGTAACATTGAAGAGGCACAAAGCAGTCTAAAGCTGTGTTTAGAAGAATAACTACTCTCTAAGGAACAAATAATCCTCAGTGATGCAGCTGTCTTTAAAACATCTACCCAATTTACCTGACTACACAGAACAGTAAATATTCAGGTTACTTCACTGCATTTAGGTTTTTTCCACAAACAATGGGTGGTAATATGCCTTAGATTTGCATAACTAAGGTTCTCCAGAGTGGTAGGCGTTCCAGAAAAACAAATGGAAACAACAATAAGTCTCAAAAGTGAACTCAAATCTCCACCTGGGACCTCCATCTCTCAGACACACACTTACAAACCAAAAGGTGCAACTCTTTAAATGGCAATTTTTCCAGCTGCTACATTCATATATTTTCTAATAAGAATGTTCATCTACTACACCCCTTACATATCTTTCTTAAGCTATCATAAAGCGCAGTGTCTTACTCTTAGTGGATACTTGTTAAATGTAGGTTGATGTCACACATTAGTGTGAATGATTCTTAGCATGATTCCTCCCTCTTCCTACTGTGCTATGGAAATGAGGGCTTTGATGCAGGGTGGGGTTGAGGTTTCACTGCAATATGTGGCACTTGAGATCTTTAAATCCCTGTTCTGCCAAATATTGTGTGACCTTGGGTAACTTATTTTTTCTAAGCTTCAGTTTCCTTGTAAAAATGTTAATATATTAAAGAATTCAGCAAAGTGTCTCAATGAATATTAACACTCTGCTGTTTTTGCTTCTACCATCTCTCAGCCTCAACATACCGGAGGCCACCCTGGCTCCAGGGATGACCAGAAGAAGATGCAGCCCAGACCATTTCTGCCCATGTTTCTGAGTTCTAGAGATCATTTGTAGTTGTACTGGGACATCCCCAGTTCAGATGTGCTACTTGATTTCTTTGTCTCCTTCAAGCATTTGTAGGCTACTCCCTAAAGCTAGAAAGGAATCAAGAAAGGTTCAAGCCCTATTGTTACAGGAAAGGGGTTCTGATCCTGACCCCAAGAGAGACCCCCTTGAATCTCACACAAGAAAGAATTCAGGGTGAGTTCGTAAAGTGAAACAAGTTTATTAAGAAAGTAAAGGAATAAAAGAGTGGCTATTCCATAGACAGATCCGCCCCAAGGGCTGCTGGTTGCCCATTTTTATGGTTACTTCTTGATGATATGCTAACCAAGGGTGGAATATTTATGCCCCCCTTTTTTAGACCATATAGGGTGTCTTCCTGACATTGCCATGGCCTTTGTAAGCTGTCATGGCACTGGTGGGTGTGTAGCGGTGAAGACGACCAGAGGTCACTCTTGTTGCCATCTTGATTTTGGTGGGTTTTAGCTGGCTTCTTTACTGCAAACTGTTTTGGCAATAAGGTCTTTATGACCTGTATCTTGTGGCTGACATCCTATCTCATCCAGTGACTTAGACACCTTAACCATCTGGGAATGCAGCCCAGTAGGTCTCAGCCTCATTTTACCCAGCTCTTATTCAAGATGGAGTTGATCTGGTTCACAAACCTCTGACACTATTAATTAGTAGTTTTCAAACTGTTAGTTTTGACTCAATGAATCTCGAAATTAATTTAGTGAATAACCAACACTTTGAAAAATTATGTAATAAATAAAAGTATAATAAAAAGAAATATTCATAGTTAGCGGAAATAATGTTTTGTGAAACTTTTGTATGAAATGAGTCACATGGGGTGTACAATGTATTTCTTATGTGAAAGTTATTAGAATCAAAACGGAGTTGCTAATGTTAAAGCAAAACAGCCCTAACAAATAGAGCCAGGGAAGGCAATCAAGAGAGGGTTCTCGTGACTAGTAACAAAAACTGTCACAAAAGACTGCAAAAACTACAACCTTGCGAAAAGGTCATTGCAACCTTACACAAAAAACACTTCTGCAAGGTTATCTACTCATCAGCTGCCTGTCCAGCCTTGGACTGGCACCACTCTTGTTGTTGACCTTTGGAGCCAAGGATAATCACTTCAAAACAATTATGTGATAATTCTCCTAATTTTTTCCTTTAATAATCTTTGTCTTCCTTTACCTCCCTGAATACGCTTTGGTTCACATAGTCTCATTATAATACTCTATTCACAAAGAAACATTGCTTTCTTTTAGAGAGCCCTTCTTTATTATTTAGGTTGACATTTACTGTGGATTGCCATAAAAAAAAAATCTGAGAGACACTACTTTCAAGAGTTCTGATAGGTCAGGTGTTGTGGCTCACACTTGTATTCCCAGTGTTTTGGGAGGCCAAGGTGGGAGGATCCCTTGAGGCCAAGAGTTCAAGACCAGCCTGGGCAACATAGCAAGACCCCATCTCTACCAAAACAAAAACAGCCACGTATGGTGGCATGTGTTTGTAGTCCTAGCTACTCAGGAGGAGCTATGATCTCTCTACTGCACTCCAGTCTGGGTGACAGAGCAAGTCTTTAAAATAATAATAATAATAATAATACAAAGAAAAGATTAAAAAGAGTTCTGATGACTAAAAATTGTCTTAATTATATAAAAATAAAATAACATAAATGAATATTCTCAGATAAACAAAAATAGCATGCCCCATGTGGTAGATTGATTGCTCTATTGGCCCTAATTATTTACTACTCTGTATGTACATCCTATGCCACAAAACTTGTAGTACATTCCCACTCTGACCCTGCACTCAGTTTTGTGACTTGATTTGGCCAATGAGAGATTAGCAAATGAGATGTGACTAGAGGCTTGAAAAGCACTTGTGAAATTAGGCTTGCTCTTACTCTAGTCTTTTGCCATCACTGTGAAAACATGCCCAGGCTAGCTGTTGGAGGATAAGAATCACATGGTGCAGAGAGAAATGGCCCTCATCTCATAGCCAAGATTATCCAAACCTGGTGAAGATGGTCAGCCACCCTAGAAAAGATCAGAAGAATCACTCAGCTGAGCCCAGTCCAAATTGCCCAACCTGCTAATCATGAATTAAATAAATCTTCTTTTTACATGCAATGGGGGTTTTGTAGTTGTTTGTTATGGAGCATTATTGTGGCAATAGATAATTTATATACGAAAGAGGAGATTTAGCCATTAATAAAATTCATATTAATAATAATCATTGTAATAAAAGATGTATCAGTTTTCCAAAGACCATCTCACTTGGTAATCTTGAAAATAAATTTTCATCTTTATATTTCACATTTTACTGGTTGCTGCATATAAGGCCTTTATTAAGGAAACAGTTTATTTAGTTAATTTAATAGAAGACAAGGTGGCAGAGGAAGTAGATTTGCTTAAGGTTACTCAACAAGGTTCTGTTATCAGGAGACCTGGATTCAGTCTCCCAAGAATTCTCTTTATCAGAACAGTCTGCAAGTTGCTGACCTCTCCCATATCCCAAAATGAAAAGCCTGATTCCTACCCATTCTTCCGGATCTACCTAAATTTTCATAAAAGTTCCTGTGGGATGTCAGTTTGAATAATTAGAATTGACATTTTGCTTGCAAGCAAAATAGAGGCTCTTTCCTCAGGAAACCACAATGACATTAACATCCTCCGAGAGCATTCTGTCCTCCAAATAACCTGAGTTGTTTTCCCTAAATTTGCATTTTCATTTGATCATTAAAAATGAGTCATTCTTTGTAATAGGAAACCTGTGATTCTCTTGACTAGTCGATTTTGACCTGTTGGTTATCACAGCAAGATCCTGGTACCATTTGCTCACTGGACATTCAGTTTTCAGGCACTACCAGTTATTTAATAAAAGCCTGCCCTTAAGAATGATGAAGGCATGGAGAATGGCAAAGTGGTAGTGGAAGTGGGAGTGGGGAGCTTTGAGGTTGCTTTTATGGAATCCATATCAGTAGGTTAAGAAAACATCCATTGTCCATATTAAAGAAGTGTGTGTGTGTGTGTGTGTGTGTGTGTGTATTTGTGTATGTTGATAGGGGAGAAATGCAAAATCCTTGATAAGCCCCCCTTGGTGCCAGCAATCTCCATCAGACAGACCTGATAATTTGTGAATCAGAAATAGTCCCAAATACCCTGAGTCCTGTTGATAATGGGGCTAGTAAGCAATAACTTCACATATGTCTCAGGTATATTTCAATGTCACCTTTATGTTCCCCAAAGAAGGGACATTTTGGGGGGCACCTGCTATGTACTGGTCAGTATTTTGGTTGCTGGAGAGATAAAAACAAATGAGACTCAATCCTAAACTAGGAGGACCTAGTCTGCAATTGGTTAATGTGTTTTCTCTGTGACACCAGGGTCAGTGTTTTGGCTCTGTGATTACTTCGTTTCAATAGCCCAATGGGGCTTCTTTCTCCCTTAAAATTTCTCTGATTCCTTGATAGCTTGGTTGTTGTTTATGTCTTCTGGTGCTTTTACTTTGAGCTGTTCTGGGGTTTGCATTTGGCACAAGTAAATATTGAATAAAAAGTATTCATTAAATAAAGAGAGAAGCAATGTTTTTTTTTAATGTATCAAAATGAGTGATCAGTTGGTTTGACAGAATTCTCAGAAGACAGTACATGTGTTCGTGTGCACACAAAAATACGTTCAAGAATCAGATCTGATATATATATTTAAGAATATAAGTACTTTTTCAGCTAAAGATCTAAGGTTGACTTGAATCAAAATTTGACTTACATTTCCCCTAGTGCTTAAAGCTTGATTCAAAGCTTAAATACTTGGGTTCAAAGTACTTCAGCTGTTAACAAAATCCTTTGGATTCCATCAAAATAGTAGATTAAGTATGCTTACTTCAATCCCCTGCCTCACAAAATGCGACTGCAAATCTATTTTAATGAATGTTTCACATAAGTCTTTTCTTGAGAAATGATTAGTAGGAAAGTTTAAGACAATCAATTTTAGTTAGAAAAGCCAAACATTTCTGAATGAATTTAAAATAAGATTTGTTTTATTAAGGGTGTTTTTTAAATCAACCCGTGAAATCATGTAAGTTATAAGAAAATGAAATTTTAAAAAACATTTTTTCCCTCATGGTACACTTAAGTATTTTTAAAATATGTTAGTTGTCATATCTTTTTGTGTTGTTATGCATTTATTATTTTATGAAATAAAGTGGCACTCATGATGAGAGGTCACTATTTAGTGATCCATTATCACCAATGTTTATAATCACTGAGTGGTACACACATGCATCGTACACGTGTTTGTTTAGGGTTAGATTATTTTTACTCTAAGTGCCTGTAATCTATTCAACCTCATAAAATTCATACAGGATTTAAAAATAATCAATATAAATATTTCCTGAATATAAGTGTGATGGTTAATACTATGTGTCAATTGATTGAAGGATGCAAAGTATTGATCCTGGGTGTGTCTGTGAGGTTGTTTACATTTGAGTCAGTGGGCTAGGAAAGGCAGACCCACCCTTAATCTGGGTGAGCTCCTTCTAACCAGCTGTCAGCATAGCCAGAATATAAAGCAAGCAGAAAAACATGAAAAGACTAGACGGCTGGTCTTTTCATGGGCTAGCCGCCCAGCCTACATCTTTCTCCCATGCTGGATGCTTCCTATCCTCAAATATCGGACCCCAGGTTCTTCAATTTTGGGACTCAGACTGGTTCTCCTTGCTCCTCAGCTTGCAGCTGGCCTATTGTGGGACCTTGTGATCATGTGAGTTAACACTTAATAAACTCCCCTTTATATGTATTTATATATACATATATATATACACATATGCACACATATATGTATCTCCTGTTAGTTCTGTCCCTCTAGAGAACCCTGACTAATATAATAGGTATAATTTATTATCATGTATTTAAATATTATCTTCTACTTTTGAGGAGACCAGAGGGTTGTGTGATCATGTAGAAAAATGTAACTAAGATATAGTAGAGCTGGAAAGAACCCAACATAATCCAAGTCCTTCATTTAACACAGGAGACAACTTGACTCATAAAGGTTAAGTGATTTGTTGACCATTCTAACCTCATATACCAAGAAAATTTCAGAAATATTCATCCTGAAGATGGCAGTTGGACTAACTTACACATAATTGCCTCTGCTGAGTCTTTTTTATTTTTTTTTTATTATACTTTAAGTTCTAGGTACATGTGCACAACGTGCAGGTTTGTTACATTCTGCTGAGTCTTTTACCAACCACTTTTGAATTTCGCAGAGTACAGTACAAGGGCAAAATGTCAGGCTACATATGGGAACTAGGACTGGGTAGTTTGGCTGATGTGTAACTATGATGTGTTCTTCATTACTCATGTAACACTCATGCTGCCAAGAGCTCACACCAGAAACTAAACTAAGAGAAAGGAGAGCACCAGAAAGGAATAGCAAACAACTCCACTGGAGGTAACGTGCTGGTTCTACACTGGCAAATATTGACGTAGAGATCAAACTTTTTGCTAGAACCATTAGGTGATATTAGTTTCTGAATCAGAGAGGGTTTCACACCTGTGTGCCACTCAAAACCAGGTGTGTGGAATAACCCAGACAAGACTAAAGTTTATGAATGTCATTAGTGAGATGCTGAGATAGTGTCCCCAGTTCACGATCAATTATGATAACATTGCAAAAATTGTCTTTTGGGAGGCTGGCAGTCAGAACAAGCTTCTTCAAGAGAAATTCCATATTGAAAATTGCCAGCATTCATATGACTAGCTGAATCGGGTTTTTGGGTGAGGAGGCAGTGTAGGATAGTAGGAAGGACCTAGGCTTTCAAGGGAAACAAACTTGAATTGAACCTTAACTCCACTGCATGGTGATTGTGTGGCTTTTCTGTAGAATGGGAGTAATGATACTGTTCTGTCAGCATGATTTTAAGAATTAGATGCAGGTATATACAAGGTATATAGTTGATGCTCAGTGAGTGGTAGTCTTCATTAATTTTCTCCATCCATTTGAAATAGGGCAATAACAGTACCTTGGCTTCCATTATTAAGCCATTATTATTATTATCTTTTAGGAGACAGGGTCTTGCTGTGTTGCTCAGGCTGGAGTGCAGTGATATAATCATAGCTTGCTGCAACCTTGAACTCCTGGGCTCGAATGATCCTCCTACCTCAGCCTCTTGAGTAGTTAGGACTATAGCACACACCACCATGGTCAGCTAATCTTTTAATTTTTTGTAGAGGCAGGGTATCACTATATTGTCCAGGCTGGTCTTGAACTCCTGGCCTCAAGGGATCCTCCTGCCTCAACCTGCCAAACATACACTGTACGAGGCCCTGAACCTGTATTAGATGTCAGGCAAGAACTTAATAAGCAATCTTTTTGAGTCTTCACAACAACCCTATGGACTAAATATTATTGGCATAATTTTTCATAAACAGGAAACTTGGACTTGCTAAATTTATGTAACATACCAAGGTCAAGGACACTTGGAAAGTAAGATACAGAGGCAGGGTTCCAACCCGGGTCTATCCAGCCTTTCCCTACCATTCCACACTCTCTCTCATATCCTTTGGAGTCAGGAGACTGATTCTGCTCCATAGATGGTCCTTCTTTCCATGTCTGTTTAGGCTGAAAAGAAAGACATGCATGACTAACTAATAAAAATGGCTTTAAAATCTCAGAACTAACTCTTTAAAATGAATGTGAGAGGGGAAAGTCCAAATTTCTGCAGTTTTTAGTTGAGACCCTCAGAAACCAAGGTGAAACCAGAAGACAGTGAGACAGATGTTTGACTTTTAGCTTAAACAGTGAAATTTTTAGTGCTCTGTGTTTGTTTTAGAACATATTTTATAGTGGTTGCTCTTAAAATGATGAGAAGATAGAAATCTCTTTTAGTGTTTGGAAACACTTATTTTTTTCATTTCCGTTTGACTTATGATGTTACAATTGGCTTTAGAAGATAAAGTTTTTAAGACATTTATCCTAACTTCCGATTTTAGCTGATTTCCATTAACTCTGCTGTAGTAAAATTCAGGTAAACACAATTTTATTTCATGCCTTCCGTTAACAAAGTCAAGTCAAAAGATTAAAACACGCAAGGTCATGTTCCTTTCAGTCTGACAAAGCATTTAGCTGGGATTGTATTTATTGCCTTGAGGTTTTCTCGCTTCTAAAAGATTGTTCTGATTTCTTTGGGTTAAGCTGTCTAGTGACACCTTGTTACCTGGATTTGTAGCTGGAGATGGTGATTGGGTGTTTTTACACTCCAGGACCTGCAGGGACGTGGCAGGGCGGTCTCTCCTTCTCCCATGTCCCTGCAGGTCCTAGGGCGTAAAAACTTTGGGAAAACAGCCTATAGCAAAACTGCTTACAACTTAATTAATACAATTGAATATCAGTTTGTTACCTTACTGATCTGTCCTTCTCTCAGTGTTACTATATTTGGAAAGACAAATTACAACCAGTTAATCCACCAACAAGTATTTTAGGAACATTTTAAAGGGTATCTAGCAGGCTATTGACACTGTGTCAGTTACAAGGAAGTGTAGCATACTGGAATGAGCAAAGAGTTCCTGGAGAAGAAAGTTTGAGTCTGATGATGATGAAACAGTGGTGCTGCTGTAGAGCATGCTGGTGGGGGTAGTAACTGCCCATTACTCAGCATCTTTCAGGTCTCAGCATTAGTGATCTGCCTGTTTCTGAAACTCAGGCTCTTTCTAACACGACTTACTTCCTTATAACTGGTGCACCATCTCCCACATGGTACTAACTCTTGGGTCACTTACTGCAATGTCATACTGTTAGGAAGTAATGTGCATAATACAAATGTGATGCCAGAAACATAAACTATATCCCTCATGTCTCGAAACTGTATTTTCCTGGGGATGATGGTACCTATGAGATAATTAAAGGGTAGTTGTAAGGATCAAGGAAGAGGTCGATGTAATGTGCCAGGTGCATGGAAGATGCTTCATAATTAGTAGTAATTATTAACATTATTACTATTATTGGACATAGTCTTGTCCTCTAAGCAGTCTCAGTGATGGGAGGAGAGTTTTAAAAATATGATCAACAGTGACAAGTGTCAGACAGGAGCCAAAAGTTAAAGAAAATAGGACTTAAGAAAATAGGACTCAAATATTGCTTTCTTAGCTCAGAGTTTTTGGAAAAGGAACTCAGGGAAGTCATGAGGCTGGGCATGAAGAACTAACTCACTGAAAATTCATACACCTTGGCTGGGGGTTGTGGCTCATGCCTATAATCTCAGCACTTTGGGAGGCTGAGGTGGGAGAATTGCTTGGGCCTAGGAGTTCGAGATAAGCCTGGGCAAAATGGCAAAATTCTGCCTCTACAAAAAATATAAAAATTAGCCAGACATGGTGGTGCACGTCTGTGGTTCCAGTTACTTGGAGGTTAAGGTGGGAGGATCACTTGAGCCCAGGTGCTTGAGGCTGCAGCGAGCTGTGATCATGCCACTGCATTCAGTTTGGGCAACACAGCGAGACTTTGTCTCAAAAAATAAAAACAACAACAACATAAAAAAGAAATTCACGCACTCATTCCTGCGCATACAATGCATTAGACACTGTCTCACAGCATACTCTCTTACTTACTACTTTCACCCTGGGGCTGTGTTAAAACTGATTTCCAAGCCTCCTTTCCCTGGTCCTTGGGTAGCTCCAGTTATGTTTCTGGGACAGACTCAGCCCCATTTTTCTCTTCAACTGGTCCTGTTGAAGCCACCAGTGGTGGCTTCTCTTCCACAGAGGAAAGGCTGAATATGTTGAAGCTGTCTTTAATCTTAGCCTTGGGGTTCATGAGTGGCAAACTCTTAAAAGTTATAGTCCACCAAATGCTAAACAAACAGACTGAACTGATGAGAACTATATCTCTGCCACCTGTTAACTGTAATTGTCATTAGCTTTGCGGTCTAGTTTGTTGACAGTGGACTGAGAGACATCCAGATGCTGCTCTATTCTGCCTCTGCAATTGTTCCAGCAAATCTCAGCACTGTACTTGTTTTGGTCTTTGTTAGTTAAGAATAAATTTAAATTATGTAAACAAAATCTTGCTTCTCTTGATTCTTTCAGCTTTTCTATCTTTCCCCTGAACTGCTCTCAATCTGCATGAGAACAACACTGGCCCTCAGAAGCCCCTTTATAGAGATATCTCAACTAACACTGCTGAAAAAGAGCTCACAGGTGACATCTATTTATTTGTTTGTTTGTCATATCGAGTTTAAAAAATAGGTAATACTTGTTAATAGTAAAAGTTTTCAAATGGAAAAACGGGGTTCATAGAAAAAAGTAAGTTTCCTTTCCCAATTTCCCTTCTAACTTTTTTTACAGCATGTTTGTGACATGATACAATCCGATCTGAGCACAGATGAAATTTGAGGTTTTGTGTTACAGAAAATGAATGTTTCCAACTTTATCAATGCTGTCAGTTTACAACTATGAGTATATTGAATTTAATGACAAGGAGAGCTCCCTGCACTGAAATATGACAGCAGCAGCAACAGACAGGAAAGAGAGCAGAGAGAGAGAAAAGAGAGCGCATTAGAGGTGGGTGAAGACAACACCTAGACCTTTGACGAGGCTTCCCAAGACCAACTTTTCCATTTCTTTCCTTTTTTTTTTTTTTTTTTTTTTTTTTGAGATGGAGATTCACTCTTGTTGCCCTGGCTGGATTGCAATGGCGCGATCTCGGCTCACCGCAACCTCCAACGCCCAGGTTCAAGAGATTCTCCTGCCTCAGCCTCCCGATTAGCTGGGATTATAGGCATGCGCCACCATACCTGGCTAATTTTATATTTTTAGTAGAGATGGGGTTTCTCCATGTTGGTCAGGCTGGTCTTGAACTCCTGACCTCAGGTGATCCACCTGCCTCAGCCTCCCAAAGTTCCGGGATTACAGGCGTGAGCCACTGTGCCTGGTCGCAACTTTCCCATTTCTAAGCTGGCATGTGACCAGCTTGTGAAAGGACTGATTAAGGAGCTTTGTGGTGAAATGTACCTTGGAAGTTAGACTCTACCCCCATGGAACTTTAGGGAAAGCACCACCAAAGTCCTCTGCTCCAGCTTTGCAAAATAATTTCAAAAGTTATTTTGAAAACAAAATCTACATAGTCATCAGAACTTCAAGGAACCACTCACATTTCCCTGGCTGTCCTGACACTCATATTACCACTTCACAGCATGAAACCAAGAATAGAAAAATCTGTTTACAATGCTTACCCATAGGTTTTTTCTTCCAAATGCCTCTTTTCATTAAAAAAACAAAACAAAACAAAACAAAACTAAACTAAACTAAAACAAACAAACAGATGAAAATTCCAAAAGTCAAAGAAAAGCTTCAAGAGTCCTTCTGTGCCCCGGGATGCTCTTAATTTCTTTATAAGCCTGACTTCCTTGGGTCTCCTGCATTAGGTTCAAGGTAAGTACAGACCAACTGTTTGTTTGTCATTTACCTGCACAAAAGTATTTTGACGGAGACGGTCACTGGAAGTTCAATTAGACACTCGCTAAAGGTAACAGATACCATTTCCAAATTTAAATATTTCACACATGGATCATAAATGATAAATTTTACTCCCACCTACCACCACTCCCTTCATCTTCCTTAAATTCTCCAGCCTTTGGAAATCCCCAGTAGAGCTAACAAACCTGCAAAACCTAATGAAAGCTGGGCGAGGTGGCTCATGCGTATAATCCCAGAACTTTGGAAGGCCATGAGAGGAGGATGGTTTGAGCTCAAGAGTTCGAGACCAGCTTGGGCAACATGACAAAGCCCTGCCTCTATAGAAAGTACAAAAATTAACCAGGCTTGGCGGCACAGGTTTATAGTCCCGGGTACTCAGGAAGCTGAGGCGAGAGAATCACTTGAGCCTGGGAGGTAGAGGCTGCAGCAACAGAGCGAGACCTTGTCTCAAAAAACAAAAACCAAGAAAACAACAACAAAAATTACCTAATGAATTTAATCTCAGGCCAACCAGAAACAAGATTTAATCATTATTTATTCATTTTTTAATAAGATAATTCATCATTTCTATTTCAATAAGTCTTCCAAAATGATAAATAAATAGTACACTATGTATTTGTCAGGTCAGGTAGTTTTTTTCAGTTCTCCACTCTCCATAACCTAGTCCTCTTTTCTTCCCCTATTTTATTTCTAAATGTACATAATTTCTAAATTATGTACCTTTCAATTTACACATAGCCAGGAACTTATCCTGGGAGAATTTGCCTCTTCAGCAATATGTCATTCCTGGCATATACATTTCATTTAATTGTTGATTCTAAGTTTCTTGAGGCCAAGGTCTGTGTCTTACTTTACATCACATTTGTATCTTCTAAACTGCTATGGATTAATGATGCCTGAATAAGTGACTGAAAGGAAATTTAAAACTTGACATACGAAACAACAGGTTCAAAATTTAGGAAGGTCAAAGGGGCATGACAGACATCAAAGATAATTATAAAAGATTAAAGCAGCAGCAGAGAGATAATGTATGCCGATTTCTTAGAAAAGCAAGGATCATCACAATTCATTAAAACTTTCCAGTACTTTCTTTTTCAAGTGAGAGGACTAAAGCCATCTATTGCTTCTTTCTTTTTAAAGTTTTCAATTGTAAAAATTAGTCTACCTTCCAAACATGTTTAGAATATATAACTTGTCCATCTGCTTCTTTTGCTACTTATTGGGAAGAATTATGCTCAGGGTCATTAGAAAAGTAATTCTCTCTTGATTTTTCAAGAAAATCCCAGATGTGACCTGCACATTGATAACAGAGAATTTAGTTTGCCAGCAAGAGCTAAATTGGATTTTGGTTGCATTTTTCAAGTAGAATTGTTATACTTTCTTCCTTTTTCAAGGACGAATTCAAATATCTTTTTTCTTCTTGTCCATGACAGTTACTCTGATGGGAAACTCCACTAGAATGTAAATATTTTGAGATGGTAAAACGAAAACAAAAAACAAACAAACAAAAAACACTTGACATGTTTTTTGAGAATCCACTTGTGAGATCAAAGTATCAAATCCAACTCTGAAATGTCATACCTGGGGATGCAATTATTAGTCTCCTAATCTTGCTCTCAAGAATGCTACATGAGAGGGGCTGAATGATTATGCAAACCAGATGCTGTAAATTAAGTCACTTTGTTTAAAATGACCGAGTCTTTAGTGGAATTTAATCACTTGAACCCTGGCATTATTTAAACACCAAACAGTATTATGCAATGATACAAACTGTCAATCATGTACACACAGCATCTATTAATGTTACCTGGATGACACTTTACTCTGAAGAAATGATAATAAATTTCAATTTGTTAATACAAATGATGCGCATTATGTATTAAAGTAATTTAAAAGTGAGAGAAGGAAATTATTATGAAATATATGTTGTCACATAAATTTGCATTTTGACCAAATGCCGAGCTCCATGTGCGCCCTGACAACAATATTAATAGGTTCTCTTTAACTTGAGTACAACTTGTGAAGCAGAAACTTTTGCCTAAGATATAAAATTCTAAAATAGGCTGGATATGGTAGCTCACATCTGTAATCCTAGCACTTTGGGAGGCAGAGGTAGGCACTTGAGGCCAGGAGTTTGAGACTAGCCTGACCGACATGGTGAAATCCTGTCTGTACTAAAAATACAAAAAGCTAGCTGGGTGTGGTGGTGCATGCCTGTAATCCCAGCTACTCAGGAGGCTAAGGCACGAGAATAGCCTGAACCCAGAAGGCGGAGGTTGCAGTGAGCCAAGATGGTGCCACTGCACTCCAGCCTGGGCGACAGAGTGAGACTGTCTCAAAAAAAAAAATGTTCTGAAATAACTTCCAAAGTAAATATATAACTTCCAAAATAAATTGCATAACAGGGCCACCACAAATTCAAGAGTGTGATGGCATTTAAATTTCTTTTCTTCTTAAGTATTTGATGCAATTAAAAAAATGACTACATGTTAGGGACTTTAGAAAAAATATACATATTAAGAAAAACTAAAAGGAAATTTGCAAAACTGGAAATAGTCATGTTGGGCTGCTAAGATTACAGATGGGTTTTTCTCTTCCAAATTTTTGAATTATTGTAATAAAAAGAAAATGGCTCAATTGTACTCTAGGTCTAGGGTTTGATTGATTGGGTTGGGAGCGCTCTGGGCACTGGCTTTTCCCCCTGGAACGGTCTACTGTTTGCAGAAGCTGCTTTTGAGTTTTTATTAAGACCTAGAGGAAAAGAAGAATGGAGATATGTGTGTGTGTTTGTGTGTGTGTGTGTGTGTGTACATGGTTCTTTATAATGCTGCCCTTTTTTTTTTTTTGCATGAAAAAGGGCATTTTCTTTGTACACATTCTCTTTCTCCTCTTTTGCCTGCTTTCTAGGACATCTTGCTGAAAAAATATCAAGACAACAAAAAAAAAGCCTTTCTAAATCTGGTTACAAGTAATTATGTTTTCCTGTTCTATGTCATTGTACGCATGTAAAAACAGTGTCATCATCTGTAGAAATGCACGTGATTACCACACCCTTCAGCAAACTTTCTAAATCATATTAGTAGGTTAAGGTAATTTTCAAGTCACTTGCACAATGCAATTAAAAGACAGCACCTTTTGTTTACGTAAGCAGTCCTCTACATACAGTCATTCTAGGTTAATAAATTTTGGCTTTAATGTAAAAATAAAACTGAAAGATAGGATAATATTGAGTAGTGAATGAAGTAGGAAAATATGTATTCAAGTTTTGAATACATATTTGTTTGCTACTGTTAGTCCCTCAATCGGTCTTAGACTCAGTTTCTCCATCTGTGCAATGGCTATAATGTTCTTACCCTGTCTGTCTCAGAAGATTGATGTGAAAATGCTCTGTGAGGTACTGGCTGTTGTCAGTAGGCCTATGCAGGTCACTCTGAGTTTCATTTTGTTGTTTTTTAATCTGCAAACCACAGAGAAAAATCTTCAGCTCTTCTCTCCAAGAGCACATCCTAGTCATCCAGCCCAACCTCCTTTTGTTATGTCGCTCACACACATTTCATCCTTTCTAGTACTGCCATTCACAGGCATAGATCTACATGCAATCAGAGACCCCTTAAGCTGCCCAGACATTTGTTTTCAGTGACTCATGATGCTCATTGAAACCAGAAGGACCATCACCCAAAGCCACTGTCTCTGGCACTAGCTCTTTCCAGACAAGAGCTCTTTGCTGGCAGTAGGCTAAATCACTCTCTTGCAATTATATTCTATGACCAAAATGTCTCTGGAGGACTTTTAGTTTACTGTCATCTGTGGAAAATAGAAAGCCTGCATGAGACTTTCTAAATTCTTGATGTATTTGGCAGGATTTTGAAACAAGTCATAGCCACAGGCAGAAATATTAAAAAATGAAGCCCAGGTTGACTTATGAAATACAGGAACTTGTAGTTGCCTTGACATCAAGCTGCTCCTGGTCTGTCTTTTTAATTTGCCAATATTTTCTCTTAAGCATTTTGATGCGATTTTGCAGCTGTTGTTCACAATAAAAGGTAGAGATTTCAGGGTATATCTTCCTCCCTTCAAGAATATAGCAATGGAAACACAGAGAGTTCTTCGTCTATCCATAGGACAGAGGACAAATTCTAGGGGTCTCTGAAATATTAGAGGAGCTGGGAGCTGGGAGGCAGATGTTCAGCAGGGTATGGTGGAGGAGGGGAAGACCTTGGTTTTGGAGGAGGGGAAAGGAATACAGTGCAAAGGAGGCTACGCACACCCAGTGAGGCACTGTCAGGAAGAGTTGTGAATAGGAACCAGAGGAGAACTGTGTATGTTTAAATACAAAAATGAAACAAGGAGAAGAAAAACAGTTGAATGAATATTTAGTTGGGAGTGAGGACTGAGTTTCTCTGAGTTTAGGATAGTATTAAACTCACATTAAGGGCCCAGTCAGGTAGCTCATGCCTGTAATCCTGGCACTTTGGGAGGCCGAGGTGGCAGGATCACTTGAGCCCAGGAATTTGAGACCAGCGTGAGCAACATGGCAAGGCCCCATCTCTACAAAAAATAAAAAAAGTGACCAGGCATGGTGGCACACATCTGTAGTCTCAGCTACTTGGGAGGTTGAGGCAGGAGAATCGCTTGAGCCAAGGAGGTTGAGTCTGCAGGGAGCCATGATGGTGCCATTGCACTCTAGCCTGGGTGACAGAGCAAGACCCTATCTTGAATAAATAAATAAACAAACTCACAATAGGGCTTGATAGGTTGGGAAAGAGGGGTTAACATTTCATATTATCTCTATTAAACATGGGCAAAATAGATCCATTTTCTGTTTACATGAAGCATATGGGGGAATAGATCATTGTACAATTAGACAATCACCCAGGTTGACCATAATTATAAAATGTGAGAGGTGCCACAATTAAGAGAAAACCACTGCGCGCTAAGAATGCACACTTATCTCACTTACATCTGTTCTGGTTGTGGGTCAATAAAAGATTTCCCTAAACTGGAGACCTTTGGGCTGAGATCAGCAGAATCTCTGGAGGTACCAGAAAATGAGGAACCTCTCTGTGAGTTGTAGAGAAAGCCAGAGGCTGGAGCAGATGGCCTCAAAGGGACCATTCTGAGACCGAGAGAGTGATCAGGAGAAAGGTATTCATTATGGATTACGGATTCCTGAGGACGAGGTGGGATCATTTGGAAGGGAAGGAAAGTAAAGCCTGGGTGGGCGGGGGAGGGGGTGAAGGCCTCATCTGCCCATTCCTGTCCCTTGGCAAAGACTTGCTTAAGCAACCCAGTCTACATTTGCTGCATTGTTTACAAAGTGTATCTGCCACTTCTCCAGCTCTTGACCTTTACCTGCATGGCCTTTTGTCAGAAAGACCCGGAAACTCTTAAAAGTAGGTGTGAATACCCCAGAAAGCTATAACACTGAACTTCTTGGAAACTCTAAAAAATGGAAAGAAATTGACCAAAAAGATACTTCTTAGGTGAGGCTGAGGACCAGGGGTTTGGGATTCGAGTAGCCTCTGCCTTCTGCTGGCAGAAGAGAGAGGAAGTGACAGTTCATAGCTTGGGGCTGAAAAACCTATAATTTATACAACAAATCTCAGATCGTTCTAATGCACTCAAATGGAGAACACTATATTGGTCTAATGAGCAGGAAGTTTCTGCTTTTTCTTAAAGAAGAGTTTAGTCCTTTTCTGTCCACAATGATACCCACTAGGAACATGAAGCTGTTGAGCCCTGAAATGTGCCTGGTCCAAATTGCAATGTGCTGTAGGTATAAAATCCACACCAGGGCCGGGCGCAGTGGCTCAAGCCTGTAATCCCAGCACTTTGGGAGGCCGAGATGGGCGGATCACGAGGTCAGGAGATCGAGACCATCCTGGCTAACACGGTGAAACCCCGTCTCTACTAAAAAATACAAAAAACTAGCCGGGCGAGGTGGCGGGTGCCTGTAGTCCCAGCTACTCGGGAGGCTGAGGCAGGAGAATGGCGTAAACCCGGGAGGCGGAGCTTGCAGTGAGCTGAGATCTGGCCACTGCACTCCAGCCTGGGCGACAGAGCGAGACTCCGTCTCAAAAAAAAAAAAAAAAAAAAAAAAAAAAAAAAAAATTCCACACCAGATTTTGAAGCCTTAGAAAAAGGAAGGTAAAAGCTCTCATTAGTAATTTTTTAATTGGTTACTTGATGAAATGGTGGTGTCCTGGATATGTTGGGTTAGATAAAATACTTTATTTAAACAAATTTATCTTTCTTTCTCCTCTTTTTAGATATGGGTTACTAGAAAGTTTAAAATGACACCTTCATGTTTGTGCCTCTCACTCTTTCTACTGGGAAGCACTGGTCTAATCAGACAAAACATCACCTTCTCTATTTAATTTCTTCTCCTGCAGATAGCAATATTACCCACCACAGCAATGGGATTCAGAACATCAGTGATGGAAGAGAAGGGCCACCTGATTCTTTGTTCGCTTCACTGTGCTGCATCTCCTTACCTCACCAATCTAAGACATAGTGGAAAAAATACTCTGACCTGTACAAACCTCTGCTTCCTTGAAGTTTCTGCCAATAAAAGGATGGATTGGCCACTCTTCTCCCACCTCCCCTGAGCTTATCATCTGCCTGGCTTCCCAGGCACTTGTGCATTGAGGATTGTTCCTGCCAGTTCTGCCTTTCACAGATGTGGCTTTGGGGAAGGACCTGCAACAGTTCTCAGGGCATGGGGGGAAAAGGTGGCATTGAGCCAGGATTTTTTTCCTTCCAAATACAGTGTTTACAAAGACAGCTGCAAAGCCCTCGCTTCTCCTCAACACAGAGCCTTACACTTACCACCTCTGTTCTCCTTAAAACTGGAAGAGGCTGCTCCCAGGGGAATCAGCAATTTTAGGTGGATTTCTTTAAAGCCCCTAAAGCTTGCAGTATGAAAAAAAAAAAAATGAGCCACTAATGAAGTCGTTTCAAATCTGATGGCAGAGAGTGAGAAAGAATGTATCTCCTACTCCCTCTCCTTGTCAAGCCAGCCTCAAGAAATGTCGAGTTCATCTTAAAGGGACCTAATGGAGACGGATTTAGAGCTGAATTCCAATGATATTGAAGAAGTTTGGTTGAGAGAGAAGTGAATGCAATCATTACAGTAGTAGCTAACCCCTTTTGACCCTGTTATCACTTAATCTTTATAACAGTCCTATGGGGTGAGCACAATTGTTACTTCCAATTTGCAGCAGTATAAACTGAGGCAAGGGGTTGCTACGTAAGTTGCTTAGAGTTATAACCTAAAAGACAGCAAAGACTCCTTCTAGCCTAACTGCAGGATTAGTGCACGCAACTTCTCCAAACCTCCCTACTACCCTGTCTCCGATATGTGAAGGGGCTGCCGAAGAAATGAGTAAGCTTGGCTTTGTCTGTGTGTTCCCATCAGAAAATTTAATTTTTCCCCGTAAGTTCCAAAATTTTGTGAGCCTGCAGACATTTTTGTAACCCCTGAAATATTCATGATCGTTCCTACACTTAATGCAAGGGCTTGGTTTTCCTCAGTGTTGGTAGAGAGCATATTGGATAGAAGATAACTACCTATATGTGATATTTTAAACTTCTAGACACTGCAGCCCACTGAAATGTAAGTTTCTTCAGGAAGGAGGTTTTTCTTATTTGTCTTTGTGTTCCGAGTTTTCATGGTGGTGTCTGGCATGTAGCTGGTATCTATTAACTACAACTAACCCTTCCTTCCAAGTCACATTTGAATAAAATGAACAAAAATACAGACTGGAAGAGTTAATATTCCCTTTCCAAAGAACTAAGGGAATAGTTACTCACTAGAAGATAATATTACTTATTATCTCTTATATAATCTTTTAAATTCCTTTCACCCAGAAACTTTAATTACCAATGGGCAAATGCTTCTCTAATTATTTGGACCTAATTCCTATGTCATAGTCAAATAATTGGACTTGTAAATTTTAACAAGAATAACTACAAGCAAGTAAACAAACTAAATAATGCAAACATTCATATTTCACAGACCTTCTTGGATCAAAAAGGAATATTTTTGGTAACTGATAATTTTAGGGAACCGATTATATTCTATTCATTGCATTTTTCCCTACTCAAAAAGTATAAAACAAATGTTCATTTTTTATGAGTCAAAATTGCAACATGTATAAATAATTGGTTTTCAATGATGCATGCAAATAATATCAAAACTTGTTTTAAATGTGGAAGCAATTGTGAATATAATTACAGAGTGTGCAGTTCAACACCCTCTTCCTCATTAATATATATGGACCTTCTAATGGATGTTCATCATTCCTTGGGAATCAAATCTGGCAGGTCAGTCCAAAGAAGATCACTCTTCCTGGCTGTCAAATAGATAATAGCCTAAAAAGCAAATCAAAAGCAATATCCAAATCAATTGCAACATTTAGAAGAGCAAGGCCCACTTAAAACTCAAACTCCAGTTTCGTTAGTACTCAGAAAGAAATATTCATTATAGGGATACAAAATATGCTACATAAATCTTACCTCTTCTCATTTGACCTCTCCCCCTCCTATTTTAGTGGGTGTTAGCCAACAGGGATATATTGGCTTTGACTGTAGTGGTTGGGGATGGGTGAGAAAAGTTGCTTCCTATATTTATATAACTCGTGTGTTTGTGTGGACCTATGCACAACCATTCCTGTCATTGTTGCAAAATTCATAGTAATTTCTCAGTTTTGCAGATTTTGGCTTACTCACATTTGTAATTGCAAACTACAATTAAAATTCTATGGCTTTGTGTCATTTCCTCTAGAGCATCTCTTTTTGGGTAACCTGTAAAAGACAAGGGGATGAGTGGGTCCTATAAACTCCATGAAGCTGGCCAGGATATATTCAAGAAGGCAGCTTTGGAAATGAAGGTGCATAGGCTCAAAAATCCTTGGGCACTGCCAGCCATCTTTGTTATGTTATCTGTTGCTGTGACCATCCCTCTTCCCAACCCTGAGTCAATGTAATACATAAGCTGATCTCGAAGCCTTGAGAAGGATTAGTGAGCTGGCGAAGGGCAGGAAGAAGGAAGGTGTAGAGAGTTTGAACAACCTGTGCCAATGTTCAAATGGCAGAAAGATGGCTTTTCTGAGGAGTTGAGAGGAGATTGGAAATGATGGAGCATTGCTTGCATGTGAAGATGAGGCTGGGCAGCCGGCAAGGGTAAGATCATGTAGACTTGGGCAGGACATGCATAGCCATATAGAAATCAATTGCAACATTTAGAAGAGCAAGGTCCAATCAAAACCCAAACCCTAATTTTATTAGTACTCAGAAAGAAATGTGAATGATAGGGATATAAAATATGCTATGTAAAGCTTATCTCTTTTCAGTTGACCCTCCTTCCTTCTATTTCAGTGGATAGAGTAGGCGAAAGAGGCATATTAGCTTTGGTTTAAAGTTCATTCTGAAAGTTAGGCTATTTGGTGAAATTTTTCAAAGATGGAGCAGCATAGCTAGATATCAATTTTAGAAGTGATAAAAACCCATCCTAAAGATGTGGTTGGGGTGGTGGGAGTGGATAGATCTTTAAGATGCAGAATTAACACTGTTGATGACTGGCAGTCAGAGTGAATTTAGTATGACATCCACATTTCCAGGCAGGTAACTTGAAGGACGATGGTGCCATTGATTAAAATACGTATTATTATGTATTACGGTTATTGTTAGAGAGCAAATATGAGATGAAGGATGGAGATTTTAAAAAAGAAGATAGTGGCTCATGCCTGTAATCTCAGCACTTTGGGAAGCTGAGGTGGGCAGATTGCTTGAGCTCAGGAGTTTGAGACCAGCCTGGGCAACATGGAGAAATCCCTTATCTACCAACAAAAAACCAAAACATTTTAGCCAGGTATTGTGGCACACGCCTGTGATCCCAGCTGCTTGGGAGGCTAAGGTGGGAGGATTGCTTGAGCCCAGGAGGTTGAGGCTGCAGTAAGCCGAAATGGGTCCCTGCAGTCCAGCCTGGGTGACAGAGTGAGACTGTCTCAAAAAAAAAAAAAAAAAAGGAAGAAGAAGAAAATGTTTTATGGAGATTTTTTTAGCATGTAGCTCTCTAATGTGCACAGCTAAAACAGGAAAAACAACATCATCAAAAACGACAAAGGGATGCTCAACACCCAACCCCCAGAAATTCTGATTTAATTGGTTAGAGCGGAGCCAAGGATTAGGTTTTTTTTGTTTGCATTTTTGCTTTTATTATGGTAAAAAATAAAAACCCAACAACGTACATGAAATACACCCTCTCAACAAATTTTTAAGTGTACAGTACAGTATTGTTAACTACATGCCCATTGTTATACATATCTGTTGTGCAAATCTCTAGAAATTTTTCATCTTGCATGACTGAAAGTCTATAATCATTGAACAGCAGCTCCCCATTTATCTCCCTCACTAGCCCTCAGTATCACCATTCAAATTCCTCCTATGAGTTTGACTGCTTTAGTAGATACCTCATATATGTGGAATCATACAGTATTTGTCTTTCTGTGACTGGCCTATTTCACATATCATAATGTCCTCAAGTTCTTCCATGTTGTAGCATGTGTCAGGATTTCCTTCTGTTTTAAAGCTGAATAATATTCCATTGGATGTACACACCACATTTTCTTTATCCATTCATCAGTTGATGGGTCTTTAGATTGTTTCTACCTCTTAGCTATTGTGAGTAGTGCTGTAAGAAACATGGAGGACAGATTATCTCTTCAAGATCCTGATTTCAGTTCTTTTGTGTAAATACCCAGACATGGGAATGCTGGATCATATGGTAGCTCTATTTTTAATTTTTTGAGGAATTGCCGTACTGGTTTTCATAGCAGCTGCTCTATCTTTTTTCCCTACCAACAGGGTACAAGCGTTCCAGTTTCTCCATTTCCTCGTCAACATTTATTCTTTTCTTTCCTTCTGTTTCTTCTTTTTTTTTTTTTTTTTTCTTTTAATAATGGCTGTCCACACTGGTGTCAGATGGCATTTTATTGTGGTTTTGATATACATTTCTTTGATGATTACTGATGTTGAGCATCTTTTCACACACCTGTTGACCATTTGTATATTTTCTTTGCAGAAATGTCTATTTGAGTCATTTGCCCATTTTAAAATTAGGCTATTGATTTTTTGCTATGAAATTGTGTGAGTTTCTTACATATTTTACATACTAACCCCTTATCAGATACATGGTTTGCAAATATTCACTCCCATTCCATAGGTTGCCTTTTCACTCTACTGATTGTTTCCTTTGCTGTGCAGAAACTTTTTAGTTCAATGCAGCCCCATTTGTCTACTTTTGCTTCTGTTTCCTGTGCTGTTGGTGTCATATTCAAGGGATCATAGGCATTAGGTGTTTTTATAAAGTTCCCCCAGATGACTCTATTGTGCAACCAGGACTTAGAATCATTGGTCAAAATTATACCTTGCTATGATGTAAAGCCTATGGTTCTATCTAGACATGAAAGTTCTCTCAGTAGAACAGGCCAGCAGCTGACCACATTTATTGTCTATGTGGCATGGTGATCCCTACATGGAGGAGTGTGTCTAAATTTCTGGATGGGATAGGAGTGAGGTAGTGAGAATGTAGCTGGAAAGAGCATATTCAATATTGTTACATAATTTTATCTCAGAATAATAATTTTTTCATAATTTAAACTAGAAAAAGTAACAATCCACTGGTGTAACACAGTTCAGAAAGTCTAGAATGTCAGTTCTCTGAGGACAGGGATCTCTGTCCCTGTCCACTGCTGTATCTCCAGCCCCCGGACAGTGTCTGGCACATTGTAAGCACTCAAAATATATTTGTGCAAGTGGCTGAGCAGGAGATTGGATGTGGTTCTGTCCACAGTGCCTGGAACTGTTGTTTGCCTCTTATTATCTAGCCTCTCAGCGCTTCCTCTTTCCTGCCAGCCTTGTCTTCCCGTCTTAGCTCAGAGGAAGCTGTGTCCAGCAGGCATCTTCCTTCTGTGAAGCTGTAAGGGCTGTATGCAACTGGGCCCTGAGTGCAGTGTGTGTGTGTTGCTGGGCGGCGGGGGGTGGGGGTGGAGGTGGGGGGTGATAGGGGCAGGGGGTGAGGGCATTGGTTCTTCCAGGAAATGTCCATTTACATACTAAAGTCTGGTTGGTCTGGAAGAGTAGCTGAGCACAATCAGTCCTGTGTGTCCACAGACCATGAAGCTTAATATAAGTTAAGCCCAACCATATTTAACAAAATATTATGTCACTGTAGTGATGGAGTGACAATCATAAAAGTGTTAAAAGAAAAATATAAAGTATGCACTGTATTAATAAGCTATTAAACTTCATCCTTTCATTGAAATCATTTTCACTTGTATTTTAACAATCTGTACATTATCAAATGACAGTCTGTTTTGAATATACCTGATAAAATTTTAAAAAACCATTGACTTGTTTCCATAGCATAAATGTGAAAGCTTTCAGAAAGAAAAAGAAGAAATGGAATACACGTACAGTTTTTCATAATTTGTATTTTATCATTTTCGAGCACTCAGATGAGGATTTGGGAAAATCTTCATGTCACTCTTTTAATAAAGCCACAGTGAGCACTTCATGCTGCTTCCACTTCCCACACACAAACTTTCTAATTATAAAAGGACCTTTTCAGACTTATTCAGGGCATATAATCTTATTTGCAGCTCCTAATTGGAGGACTGTGTTTGTTGAAAAGAACAGAAGTCTTCAGTCATTTAGAATAAAGCTGGCCCATCAACCCCTGTGGGAAGAAAAGAACTATTTATTTTATCCGTTAATCCCAAATACAAACACAATAAAGCTGTCTTTTCTAATAGTGACCTATTTCATGTTAAATTGGGATAAAGCTAGCTTTGCTCAATAAGACTATTGTGGTCAACAAAAAAGTCAATCTTATTAGGATTCCCATTGAATACCTTCCAATAACTTATCTTTTAAAATGCTAAACCCAAATCCCAGTTGAATTCTCTACGTTGTCTGACACAAAACGCAAATCTGGAAAGGAAATAACCTCAACTAGTGAGCCCCATCTAGTGGCAGGGAAGTAAATTGCTGGTCAAAAACCTGGTCTCTAATTTATTCCTCATCTTTAATCTGATTTTTAAGATTCTTCTATTTGTGCCTAAACCCTTATGTTTTTGTTTCTTTCTGAGGTCTTTTTGCCTGTATTTTTATTTCTAAAACTAAATAACTTTCTATACCAAGCACATTTTTTCTTGATAACTTACAAAAATACAACATTGCTTAAAATTAGCCAGATTTCCCCATTGATTTTATTTTAAAATATTAATTTTAAAACGTGGAAAGTCATGTTCCTTGAATAGCATTACAGAGCACTCATGTATTAAACTATGTTTGATGTAAATAATATTATTCACTTATCAATTTTATTTTATCAGAAGACCCCAAAAGCTCTTTCTTGATATGAGCTTTAGAGGAGCAAGACCGAGTCACAGACAAATCCAATGGAACATCTAAGGACATTGAAGATTTCAAAGTCTACTTTCTTGGGCAATGTCTACATTTGAGGGTTGTACTGGCTTGGAGGTCGGCTTCTTTTAGCCAACTACATCAGAGTTTAAGTGCAGTGTGTCTGCCTTCCATGCTTCTGCATTTCTCGACTTTTAATAAACATGTCAAAAACGAATAAGGCAAGAGCAGGGCTCAGCTCCAGTCATGCATGAGAAATGCTTTTGCTAATAATTCTGCCTTATAAATGCAAATCTTCTTTGCCCCCACAAAAAAAAAACTTGACAATAGCCAAATGAAGTAGAACATATTCCTCAATTTACCTACACTTAAGATATTTCAAAATATATTTCCACTAGTCTATGTGCTCAAACCACAAAAGCAGACATAGGTATATAGAGGTATCTGGGCTATGGAGGAAAGAATAAACGATTCAAGTTCAGATATTAACATTGCCCTTCATTGGCTGCACGACCTTGGGAAGCCAAATCTCCCAATAAGGTGCCATGAGTTCAGGCTATGGAGCAGACAATCCCTATTTCTCCGCCTCTCAGCTGTAAGACTTTAGACAAATTATTTCTCTAAGCCTTGACTTCTTCATGTATCATGATATTTATTTCCTTCGTACAAGAAGATTGTTATGAAGATTGACTGATAGAGTATGTGAAGTGTGTAGCTCAGGGTCTGGCACATAACAGTGCTCAGTGAATACTATTATGACTCACAAATGGAGGGACCAGCGCCCACCTCACAAGATGGTCGGGAAGACTCTAAGACATGGGAAAATGTTGGTCAACTCTAAGGTACTCTATCAATGTTATGAGTTAGACAAACCTAGTAGGACCCTCTGAGAAGACCTAAAAATAAAAAGAGAGCTGTTGAAATGGAAGAACATGGGGCTTTCATAGGTCAGCACAAGCTCTGTGAGCTGAACAGAATTATTGTAGGTCTAATAATTTGTATTGTTGGCTTACATTGTATTTGGGGTTGCAAATTTTTGAAAAGAAGAGAATGATAGAGTTGGAAGGGAGATTGTATTAATTTAGTTTTCTTGTTTTACTGAGGAAAAAACCTAACACCCCTTCCTTCTTCAGAACTCTTTGCATACTTGAGATCTTTTAAGAGTTTTAAAGTATTTGTTTAATGTCTGCTTTTGCTTGGAATGTAAGACCCATGTAGTCAGGGGCCATGTCTATTTGGGCTGCACTGTATCCTCAGATGTAGCCCTGTGTCCAGCAGTGTCTAGTAGTGTCTAGTACCTTGTCTACACATGGTAATTGCAGACAAGCTCAAAACTGCCATATAGGAGTGCATGAGGGCATGGACTCCTCAGGGAGGAAAGGCTGGACACAAATTGGACCTCTCTGGTTTACTTCCCGTGTGACTTTGAGCAAGCTACTTAGCCTCTCTGAGCCTCAGTTTCCTTGCCTATAAAACAGGACTAATAATGGCAGTACCTATTTCACAGGGTTGTTCCAGAGCTTTATGAGCTAATTCCTGTAAAGTGCCTGGAATGGTATAATTCTATAAATTTTCCTAAATGACCAAGATAGCAAAGCCAATTAGAAAGTGTTCTGGAACTAGAACCCTACCTAAGTCTTGCTCTTTATTTTTTTTTTCCCTCCATATCTTTCAAACCCTCTGCCCAAACCACTTTTCCAAACCATTAAATCTTATCAGATAAAAAGAGCAATGCAAAATAAAGTATTGGATGATTCACTCAGAGGTGCTGCAGGCCTTCCAAGTCTAGCAGCAAGTTTCAGGAACTGATTTCAATGGTGGTAACAGGCTTATTATTGCTAATAACCTCCCAGTGTCTAAAGCACAGAGCTGAGCAGAGTATTTCATATTTTGCTCTAACAGCTAGTCCTTAAGGGTTTGACTATCAGATGTAGGCATGCTGGATTATGAAAATGGCGCATTTAAAAATATCTCTGCACCTCACTCCTAGATGACTTTTAGCAGGTGAACTAACTGTTAGCCTCCTGGAAGATTAGATGTCAGGATAATTAGCTCTCTGCCACATAGGCTATCTACTTTTCAAATCTTACTCTCCTTTCTTCCCTATGTCTCTTAGTAGACACAACTCATAATTACTTTGTGCCTGAGTTTTCCCCTTTCTTTTCAGCACACTCATAAACCACCTCCTTGTCATGACTTATTGCACCTCACACTCAATTCATACTGTTAGCTTTGACGTTCTCTTTTGTAATTCAGTTTGTATTCAGATACCAGAGAAAACAAAGAGCAAGTTAGACAGGTAAACCAGATAATGAGTATTACCTACGATGACCCATTCTCCTGTCTCTCCCTGGTCTTCAAAATTCCATGTGCTGTGGAGGAAGTAAAATGCGCATTTTCCCATTTCATGTCATGTCCAGAGGTCTGTGAGTTGCTTGTTTCATTGTCTAACGTTAGGGTCTCTGAGCTTCCCCATTTCATTATTCTGTACGACCTGCCTTATAGAACTGGGGAATAACTTTTGCTTTTCTATTACAAATGGAGCCAATGAAAAGGTAGACTGAAAAAGAATAAGATGGAGTGGAGAATTCACCAAAGGAACCATACAATTACAGAAATTTCTGGCTGGAAGAACTTTGAAAGGCTCTCTGCTCACCTCCCTGCACGTTAGCTCTACCTCATGCCGATGGGATGGGTAATGATGGCTTCTATTTCAAAAGACTTCACGGGATCCATGCCTCTGCCTTCCATTTAAGACAGTTCTTCATGTATGCAGCAAATACCTCCTCCCCTTCTAGTTCAAACTCTTTTCTTTCTGTTGTTAGGAAGAAGAGTTGGTTAGTCTAATGCCACCTAGAAATACAGATGTCCAACAAGTAGAAAGGAGAGACTGCTTCACTTCCCAGCTTCCTTCCTCGCCTACAACCCGTAGACTTTGCTCTCCAGCTTCTCTGGGTATTGCTACAGTTTGATTTATTGTGAGAACTCCAGGATTTCCTGAAAATGGTCTAGAACTGAGCCAGTGTTTGAGGTACAAGAAAAGAGAATGAGGAATGTTTCCTCCCTTTTCTCTTTCCTTTGTCAGCATTGTTGTACCATTTCTTAGGGACTCTCACCACTTCCTCACCCCACTCCACCTTCACAGCTCAGAAAATGTGGGGCAAAATCCAAGTCCTACGAAACTTCCCTTAGGCTTATGCCCTTAGCTCTATCCCAAATCCAGATCTTCTCAAAACTCTAACTAAGGGCTTAGAGTCCTAAGGACCAGGAGTTTTCTAAGACTTGTAGATCCAGGAATTGCTACCTAGTGACCTAAAACTGTCAGAAAATTCCCCCTACTTCACTCCCATCTGTAGTTTCCTTAAATTTTTTTTTTTTTTTTTTTTTAAATGCTGAGCATGACTTGATAGTAATTTGCTGGGCTATTTTCGACACATATCTGTCTTCGTTTTTGGACACGAGTGATCAGCCTATTGAACTTTAAGTGGTCTGGCAACATGTGTAATGAAGAGCAGTAGTTTAGGGGTCAGGCTGACCTTGGTCTAATGCTCCACTATTTCATTTATTGTTGAATGACTTTTGTCAGATTGCTTAACCTATCTAAGCTTTGGGTTCTTTCTATGTAAAATGGAGCTGATGCAGACTTCAGGGTTTGATAAGAAGATTAAAGAGAGAATTGACGTATGTACAGCACCCAATACCATTCCTGGCCTGCACTAATGATTTCAAACACATTTATTTCTCTCCCCTACTGGATAAAGGGCAAGAGCTATAGCACCTTAGGCATTTAGTGGTTTCATCAGTTAAACTGAGCTGCCTTAATAGCAACATTCACTGGAATTGTTAATAAAAGAAATAGAGACTTTCTGTTATAGAGACTTAATAAGAGTCTCTATTGTGTACTTGCTGTGTGCCCCATATTGTTCTGGGTACTGAGGCTAGAAAAGCAGTAGGGCATAGGGTTCCTGTACTGATGAAGCTCAGAATGTAGAATCATCTGGCACATATGAGCCACTTCATGAACATGTAAGAGTCACATCGGGATTGACTTAAGATTTTAGAGGACCTAAGCACTAAAAAAATTACAGTGATGCCGCTTCTATATATAATTAAAAATAAGAGCAGTATTAAGTCATAATGAAGTGTAAAGAAGCAGAACAATGCTCCAGTATTTTTCCTACTGTGATAACAAACTTAGTACTTCTTTTGAAATATCAATTTTTAAATTATTTTTTTCAAAGTGATATTTTTTGAGGTATCCTCATTTTGTAGGCAACTAGTATACTTATGGATAATCTAGCCCTGGCCCCACATTACCCCAAGGACTGGCCTCATGTTCCCTGAATGGATCAGAAGCTAGAACAATGGCATAGAAGCCACAGGTCTTGAACATTCATAAACTATTTGGTAAATTCCACTAAGAATAAAAAAGTAATTGAATATTTTGAGGCAAGATCAAATCACCTTATAAAAAAGTAAAAAGTAAAAAAGAACTGGCTCAATTCTAGACCATTTTCAGGAAATCTTGGAGTTTTCACAATAAATCAAACTGTAGCAATAACCAGAGAAGCTGGAGAATTTGAAATTATTTCCAAATATATGGAATATTTTTCTCTGGAATGGACTCTTAAAAATGCACAAATGGGACATAGGAGAAGTCATATTTAGATGAGCATATTGTAGAGACAATTTTATGTTATGTCTTAAAGGACTAGCTCACTGCTCAGCTGCTTACCCCAGCTCTGTTGTTACCATGAAGATAATATGCTGAGAACAATGGTGGCATGAGACATTCACCAGGATGCAAAGGTACCTTTTTTTTTTTTTTTTTTTTTTTCTTTTCTCAGTTCCTCCCTTTCTTAAATGGAGGATGTTTTCTCTGAAGGCCACAGTCTGGCTGTAGCAAGGTTGGCAGTATCTGGGGAGGCTTACCTGAAGATCTAGCTGAGAGCCACTGACATTTGGAGCCACTCACCTTTACACTGCAAATCTGAAAGATAAGCAACAAGAAAGACCTAGAAACAGTGACAGAACTTTCTCACAGACAAAAACAATTTACACAGCCACTGTAAATAGTTAATAAAATCCATTTTGTAGTCCATCTACTTAGATTTCCATTACATCCTGTTCTGTTTCACACATGCATTTTTCTTTTGGATTGTTAAGTAATAAAGAGTCAAGTCATTTATCACGTAGTGTCTTAGTATTACTTTAAAATGTTTTACCATTTTCAGGAAATTATGTGGCTTCTATAATTAATCTCCCAGTAGAAGCTGTTTTAGGAAGACTCCAGAACAACCAAAAGAAGTCTTTTCTTTGTGGAAGTGTTTTGGGTCTTGTGAGTGGAAACATTCAGAAACAGATGCCAGTGGTATTATCACATATTGCAAACTGTTCATTTAAGATAACGAGGATGAAAACAATAGAGTTCAGTCTCACTCTTGCAAAACTGCCCTGTGACAAAGCTGTTGTTAAATGGGGTCCACAATGAACTCCATGATATGCTATAATTAGAGTAACTCTACAGTGTAAAGCTGGGTTTCCACAGTTCTTATACCCTAAATGGATACCATAACACTTGGCAGAAGTAAGGAGGAGAGTTCCCACCCACTGACCCCTTCCCTGCTTGGCATTAGGAATACTAGTTACTACTTAGCACTTTCCACATATCAGGCATTGTTCTAAACATTTTTACACATATTGGTTCATTTAAATACTCACAACTTTCTGAGGAAGGTGCTGCATTATGCTAATTTTTGGATTAGGAGACCGATACACAAAGTAATTGGAGGATTTGCCAAGGGCAGACTTCTCAAGGGCTGAGGCAAGGAGCAGAACTCAGGCAGCCTAACCTCCCAGTCCAGCCCCTCAGTTGCTGTACTCTGTGGCCCAGCATGGTATACAATGTTCAGTGTTCTATTCTCACAATCTAATTTACACTAGCACATGGTCAGGTCATTCAGTCATCTCATTTTACAGAAGAGAAAACAAAGGCAAAAAGATGCTAAGTGGCTTTGAAAATCTCAAATACATGATGGTTACAGGGCTGGGCATGGTGACTCATACCTGTAATCCCAGTACTTTGAGATCCAAATGCAGGAGGACTGCTTGAACCCAGGAGTTTGAGACCAGCCTGGGCAACATAGTGAAACCCTATGTCTACAAAAAATTCTTTAAAAAACTTAGCCAAGCTAGTAGTCCCAGCTACTTGAGAGGGTGAAGCAGGAGGTTTGAGACTGCAGTGAGCTATGATCACAACATTGCACTCTAGCCTGGGCAACTGAGACCTTGTCTTGATGAAAAAACAAAAAACCAAAAATGAGATGGTTGGGAGGTCAGATTGCCTGATGTTTAGCCAACGCTTTCTACTTTAGAGCATTGTATCATTTCCTCATTTTCCTTCTCCGTGTAAAAAAAAAAAAAAAAAGAAAAACACAAAATCTAAACTGTTGCTTTATTTTTTTCTACGATTCATCCTCATGGGTCACAAGCAAGAGCAGAAGTTTGCTTGGCCTGTATGCTGAGCACAGCAAACCCCACTCTGGGCCCAGATTCTGCCCAATGCAGCACTGGCTTTGCTTCTTGAAGGCAAATGAGCAGTTTTTTTGGCTTTATCCTCAAATTATGGTTTTAAAACAGTTTGATCTCACACTTGGGCAGATTAATAAGTACTAGGAAGTGCCCCCATCTGTAGGGTGTATCTATGTAAGAGATCAAGAGAACAATTTGAAAAACCAGAGACTGGATAATCTCTAGAAAAATGTTCTTGTTTCCTCCAAGAAACTCCACAGAATGATCATATTTATTTTCTTCTTCAGTGTCAAGGTTACATTTTTGTTTGTTCCACTTTGCTTTTTAACAGGTTATACCAAGTGTGGGCTAGGTGGTTTTTGTGGGGCAATCTGACCTTCAGATTAACCTCATTCTGAAGCCAGTTAGGTATCGTTTCTTCTGCATAACCACCTGATGCGCTTATTTGAGTGTTTTCTTCCTAAATGAGGAGGAAACTGGTTATGATGAAACCACAGGCAATGCAGAGCACAGGTAGGATTTAATCTTTCACAATGTCACTTGATTAAGCAGGCAATCATCTTCTGCCATGCCTGCAAGGAAAATTTCAAGTCATGTGAATTCTTATCTCATCTGCATTAGTCAGAGTGCACGAGATTGGAGATGGTATATGCAAAATAGGTAATACATTTAGAGTGTTTAATAAAAGGACTATTTACAAAGATGGAAACAGGGTGGAGGAAAACACAAAAGAGATAGTGTAGTACCCCAAGGCTAGCCTGAGCAGGGAGCCATCACCTGTAGACTTAAAGAGAAAAGTTATAGGGATTGGAGAGAGAGCTGCACATGATAGGAGCCGTGGCTTCTCAGAAAGACACAGACACCCATAGTAACCCAGCAAAGAGGAAGCCAAGGGAATGGATACTCTAGCCTCAACCCTCCTCCTCCCCATTGACCAAATTCAACCAGAGGACACGGTACCTATTGAGGTGGTCCAAGGGGGACCATCTCCCAGGGCCTGGTGCAGGGGACGGGGCAGAGGAAAGACACCCAACACACTCTCACACTAAAGTCTGAGGTAAAATAACTTCAACATCCCCTCCTGCTGTGACATGAGTAGTTTAATAAAGAAGTAATTAGGAAAAACAACAACGATGTGGAATTAGCTGGCTAATTTTATGCCTATGCCTATGGCTGAAATCAGAGTTGTAAATTCCTCATTGTGTTTTATGAGTCAGAACTGGATGTACCCAAAGGGTCTCAGGAAAACTCTGGGCCTCAAAATAGGCCCTCTGATAACAGGGCAAGGAGAGCCAGTGGAAATCAGTTCCTACCAAGACAATGAGCACAATCAAAATTAAACAGAAACATAGATTTAAGAAAGGATCACAGGGGCTTGCAATTTTTGGCCTAAAATCTACAGAGGCACCCACTGCATTGAAAGGCCCATGTTTTAATGGAATAAATGAAACCTAATTTTGTTTTGTCCTACACAGCTTTGTTTAGTTTCCTTTAGTGGTTTAGGCAAAAGGCCAACCAGAAGAAGGAGAGGTGGGGAAATTTGAAGATGTGTCCTGTGGACAATTTAGAGATGGCATTGATGCCCCAAGTAAACTAGGATATAAAGAGATTACAGTGAACCCAGTTCCCAGCCATGTAATAAGAGCAAAGACATTTGGTGCTTGGATAAGAGAATGGTATGGTGTTAGAAGCAAAGATTTGGAGTCCCAGATATCTACCTATTAGCGGGGTCACCTTGAGCAAGTTAGATAATCTCTATAAGACTCAGTTTCCTGCTCAATGAAATGGGGAAAATACCCACCTCTTCTATGGTTGTTTTGTGAATTAAATAAAATCATGTGTTTAAAATCCTTCCGCCGGGCGCGGTGGCTCACGCCTGTAATCCCAGCACTTTGGGAGGCCGAGGCGGGCGGATCACAAGGTCAGGAGATCGAGACCATGGTGAAACCCCGTCTCTACTAAAAATAGAAAAAATTAGCCGGGCGCAGTGGCCGGCGCCTGTAGTCCCAGCTACTCGGGAGGCTGAGGCCAGAGAATGGCGTGAACCCGGGAGGCGGAGCTTGCAGTGAGCCGAGATTGCGGCCACTGCACTCCAGCCTGGGCGACAGAGCGAGACTCCGTCTCAAAAAATAAAATAAAATAAAATAAAATAAAATCCTTACTATGGTGGGGTGGCTGTCAAGATGGCTGAATACGAACAGCTCTGGTCTGCAGCGCCCAGTGAGATCAGCACAGAAGGTGGGTGATTTCTACATTTCCAACTGAAGTACCTGGCTCATCTCATTGGGACTGGTTAGATAGTGGGTGCAGCCCACAGACGGTGAGCTGAAGCAGGGTGGGGCGTCCCCTCACCCGGGAAGTGCAAGGGGTTGGGGAACTCCCTCCCCTAGCCAAGGAAAGCCATGAGGGACTGTGCCCTGAGGAACAGTGCATTCCAGCCCAGATATTATGCTTTTCCCATGGTCTTTACAACCCGCAGACCAGAAGATTCCCTAGGGTGTTTACACTACCAGGGCCCTAGGTTTCGAGCACAAGACTAGGTGGCAGTTTGGGCAGACACTGAACTAGCTGCAGGAGATTTTTTTCATACCCCAGTGGCACCAGGAGCACCAGTGAGATAGAGCCATTCACTCCTCTGGAAAGGAGGCTGAAGCCAGGGACCAAGTGGTCTAGCTCAGCAGATCCCACCCCCATGGTGTCCAGCAAGCTAAGATCCACTGGCTTGAAATTCTTGCTGCTAGCATAGCAGTCGTAAGTGGATCTGGGATGCTCCAGCTTGGTGGGGGGGAAGGGGTGTCCACCATTACTGAGGCTTGAGTAGGCGGTTTTCCCTCACAGTGTAAACGAAGCCACCAGGAAGTTCAAACTGGGTGGAGCCCACCACAGCTCAGCAAAGCCTCTGTAGCCAGGCTGCTTCTCTAGATTCCTCCTTTTTAGGCAGGGCATCTCTGAAAGGAAGGCAGAAGCCCCAGTTGGGGGCTTATAGATAAAACTCCCATCTCCCTGGGACAGAGCACTTGGGGGAAGGGGCAGCTGTGGGTGCAGCTTCAGCAGACTTAAACATCCCTGCCTGATGGATCTGAAGAGAACAGTGGATCACCCAGCACAGTGGTGGAGTTCTGCTAAGGAACAGACTACCTCCTCAAGTGGGTCCTTGACCCCCATGCCTCCTGACTGGGAGACACCTCCCAGCAGAGGTCAACAGACACCTCATACAGTAGAGCTGTGACTGGCATCTGGCAGGTGCCCCTCTAGGATGAAGCTTCCAGAGGAAGGATCAGGCAGCAATCTTTGCTGTTCTGCAGCCTCCACTGGTGATACCCAGGCAAACAGGATCTGGAGTGGACCTCCAGCAAACTCCAATAGACCTGCAGCTGAGGGGCCTGATGGTTAGAAGGAAAACTAACAAACAGAAAGGAATAGCATCAACATCAACAAAAAAGGAAGTCCACATAAAAACCCCATTTGAAGGTCACCAACATCAAAGGTAAATAAATCCACAAAGATGAGGAACAACCAGCACAAAAAGCCTGAAAATTCCAAAAACCAAAACACCTCTTCTCCTCCAAAGGGACACAACTCCTTGCCAGCAAGGGAACAAAACTGGACAGAGAATGAGTTTGATGAATTGACAGAAGCAGGCTTCAGAAGGTGGGTAATAACAAAGTCCTCTGAGCTAAAGGAGCGTGTTCTAACCCAATGCAAGGAAGCTAAGAATCTTGAAAAAAGGTTAGAGGAATTGCTAACTAGAATAACCAGTTTAGAGAAAAACATAAATCACCTGAAGGAACTGAAAAACACAGCACGAGAACTTCGTGAAGCATACACAAGTATCAGTAGCCAAATCAATCAGGCGGAAGAAAGGATATCAGAGATTGAAGATCAACTTAACAAAATAAGGCATGAAAACAAGATTAGAGAAAAACAACTAAAAGGAATGAACAAAGCCTCCAAGAAATATGGGGCTAAGTGAAAAGACAACTTACATTTGATTGGTGTACCTGAAAGTGATGGGAAGAATGGAACCAAGTCGGAAAACTCTCTTCAGGGTATTATCCAGAAGAACTTCACCAACCTAGCAAGACAGGCCAACATTCAAATTCAGATTCATCAAAGTTGAAAGGCAGGAAAAAATGTTAAGGGCAGCCAGAGAGAAAAGTTGAGTTACCCACAAAGGGAAGCCTATCAAACTAACAGCACATCTCTCGGCAGAAACCGTACAAGCCAGAAGAGAGTGGCGGCCAATGTTCAACATTCTTAAAGAAATTGACCATATAATTAGAGTCTTTTTTTACTTTAAAAAATTCTGCTTGAACAATTAATATATGCTTAATTTAATTTTAAAATATTCTGAACTTAGATTATCATAACAAAGTCTCAGATGGTTCATTTCTCTTCCATCCTCTCATATCATCTCACAAATTGCTTTGTTGTGAAAGGGACAATTTTTTCCAAAGGTCTGACATGATTTGGGATGACAGAGGTCAGAAATTTGTGCTTAATTTTGTTTGTTGTGCTTTAATTTGGCCAGAATGGAACTAAAGATTTCAATTGAGCTATTATATTGTTTGTTCTACTTATTACTGACTGAAAAATGAACCTTAGTCTATTCATGACTATTGGTTTAAACATGTTATTATTTATTCTTAATATTTTTAAGGACTCTTAAAATGTCGTTGCCTTAGAAGATTAAAGAAAATGCAAAAGGGTTCAACAATTCTGCCAGCTGCTTAGAAATTTTACTCTTAGGCTCATATCCTTGAAAGGTATTGACCCCTATGAACAGCTAATGATGGAAAAGTTGACAGGACAGTTTGACCTCCTAATTGTATTCTGTGCATCATGCATTTGACCTTCTGGAGACAACTTGATGAGTTTCTGCCATGTTAATTACTCCACACTGTTTTGCAGTGATTCTTTAACAATTCAAACCTAGTGAATGAGTGCATGAACCTTTCTAGGCTCTAAGAAAGGATTGAGAATGGCAATTTAAAAGCACCCAACATAATTTTCCACTACCAGGCTTGTTTTCTTTTCCTGAAATGATGAACAAAGACCTCTGAAATGATCTTGTATTTATTGTACTCTGTTACTTCTTGCAAATTTTAACACCTTCTTTCAAAAATGTATTTGAAACCCCAGGGTCTTATCAGGGATACTCTTCTTTTCCTTCAATTACCATGCATTTGATAATCAATATGTTTATTACTAGGCAATTTGTGATGCTTGAGTCTTCTTGACTTTGTCTTAAGAGTCATTAATGAGATCTAATGTGCAAAGCTTTATTTAATTTTCGGTTCCTAAACATTCTTGGTCTGGGGTTGAGCTTTGTCTTCCTAATGAACTAGACAACAGTCATTATTGCTGACAGATCTCCTCTCCTTTCCAGTTTGTTAGGCTACATAGTTTAAGCTCTCCCTCTTCCTGTCCTTTGTGTGAAGCAGGAAGTCACCTTTGTGGGTCATTTTCATCCCCCTGCTCTCAGGCTCCTTCATGAAACATTTTGAGTCATTTCAAAATTAGACCTGCACATTCCAATGGCTGTATTTAAAACACAATTTATAGCTCAGCTCATTCTCATGCACCACGTGAGGGTATTATAAGAAAGTCCCCTGTGTCAAAGTTTCATCTAGAATCCAACTTTTTCCTGCTCCCTGTCTTTCTTCTATCACTAGTTAGCTTTTTTGTTTCTTTTTCTTTTTCAAAAAAATATTTGATGAGATAGAATTTCAGTATGTTGCCCAGGCTGGTCTCAAACTCCTAGGCTCAAGAAATTCTCCTGCCTCAGCCTCCAGAGTAGGGATTATGGGCACGTGTCACTGCACCCAGCCCTAGTTAAGTCTGATTCAGCAAACTGTATCTCTAGCCATATTTTCTTTAATAGCAAAATGTGATTGGAGAGGAGTCAGATAATCTAGATGGCGTTTCACCTCTTCCATTTTCATCACTGTGTTTGTCTAGTGTGTGTGTGTGCGTGTGTGTGTGTGTGTACTGAGTATATGCTTTGTGCCAGGTGTTACATTAAGCAATTTACACTTAATCCACACAGCAATCCTGCAAAAGAGGTACAAGGATGGATACTTTGCAGATGAGAGGTGGCTCAGAGGGTTTAAAGGATTCACTGAATCAAGTTTAAATAACTTATCTATGTCAGTACTAGTGGACCTGAAATTAAAATGTGGCTTTACCTGTCTCCAGCGCATGGGCTTTTAACCACCGCACTGTACTGAAAATCTTACACAGGTAGTCGTGGCACTTGGCTTGTTGGTGTCTGCACCGGGCACGTTGAGAGTCAGTGGTTAAGAACTCAGTCTCTGAAGTCAGACTGCCTAAATTTGAAATCTGTTTCCTTCACTAATTGTGTGACAATGAACAAGTTATTTTACATTTCTGTGTTTTAGTTTCTTCATCTGTAAAATGGGGAAAAAATAACAGCAACAACACTTTGGGTCACATGAAGGATTACATTCATGACATATATTAGGTACACTTTTAAAGCAATGATAGTAAAATCAATTTAATAAACATTAGCAAAAATTATTATTTCAAAAAAAAGTTAACCTGTACTCTAGGTGATTGCTATAAGGATGCTGGTTGAAGCCTTAAAGGTCTTAAGGTACTCTGTGGTTGTATATTGTTGATCAAAGCCTCTTTCTTTTGTTCCTCAGACTAAGACAACAGCAGAAGAGCACTTGGGGAAGACTGGATGTTGGATGTAGGCACTGGGTGTGGGATCTAAACAGCAGGAGTGATGTGCTGTCCTTCATTCTCTGCAAAAGGTGTGTGGTTAAGTGGATAAGACCAAGAGAGGGAATTAAGATATCTGGCTTCTATCAACTTGCTCTGTGAGCTCCTTATCCAAAACTGAGTAATTAATATATCCAAGCTTAAGCTCATTATCATTTCTATGAAAAGGAAGATACCGTATCTATGCAGCCTAATTTCAGGGAGAGATTAGGAAGCAGCAAACAAAGTTAAACATTAAAAGAACAATAGCTTTTTATCATCAAATGGACTCTCCTCTAGGCAGCATTTTTTATTGTCAAATGGACTCTCCTCCAGGCAGCACGAAATGAATAGAACCAAGCTAGACAGGTAGTTGCTAGGGAATAATGAAATGGACATGCAGCTATCAGTAGGATGCCTACTAAGGCCTGGAAGTAGTGCATGGCATCATACAAAGATGTCTAAGAAACAAAATTCTGTCTTAAAAGGGAAAGCAATTTACTTGTAAGGCATGCTGTTAAAAAATAACTAATAGTAGAGGAGTTTATGCACTGGATGAGTGGTGCAAACCAGAAGTCTATGGAGAAAATCTTCCCATTATCAACACCAGCAACACCATTTAATTCTGAGCAGGACTTGGTTGGGCAAGTTTGTTCTCAATATTTAAAAGCCTGTAAACATTTACATAGAATTCTTAAGATTTAACCTAAATTCATTTTTTAAAGTTAATTTTAATTCCTCTGGATGTCATAGTTCCCTCTGACAACTTATCAAAAGCTCTGGACCATCTGTCAGGGAACTGCATGGAAACTGCAAGGGTCTGCATATAATTGTAAATGTTGACAGAGCTCCTAAAATCCATCTATGAACTCCCGAATTAAAAACCCCTGCTCTACGAATGAGGGAGCAATGCTATTACAGAAACTTAAGTTATTCATAGTTGCCCAAATCTTACCAGATCTCAGTTACTTTTTTGGCTTAGCTTTTGCTGTTGTAAATAATACTGTAGTTATGATTCTTGGAATTAAAATGTCTTTTTTTTTAAAAAAAAAAAACCCAAAAACCTCAGATCTCTTCCATACATAGTATAACAGAAATTGCTACTTTCCCTTCAGTGTCTATTGTCTGTTTCTTCCATAGAAATAGAATTTTTAGCTGGGCATGTGGCTGTCCAAAATGAAGACTATACTTTCCATCCACTCTAGGCATGGCCATGTCACTATTTTAGCCAATGAATGTAGACAGGAATTGTGATGCTGCACTAGAACCCTCCTCAATGAACAGTTGAAGTATGTCCTTCACTGCTTCTTTACCTGTCCCTCCATACTGTGGCTGGGAACATGGATGTAATGGCTGAAGTACTTTCTTGGGCTGTGTGACATGGGGCACATCCTGGAGACCATGAATCTGAAAGATAGAAGGGACCTAGATCCTTAAGGATCACAGAAAAAAGCTAACATAACAGTCGATGATCTTCTAGATTTTGATACGAAAGAAAAATAAACTTGTTTAAGTCACTGGTTGTTTAAGTCACTGCTATTTGGGGTTTTTCTGTAACTTGTAGCTGAACTGAATTCTAATTTAGAGACACAATCCCTCGCATTTTGAAGCTGCAATTCTCTTGCTTCCTGTTAGCTATTGTGGCTAATGAGAAGGGTAATCTGTCTGATAGCTTTTAAGATTACCACTTTATATGGTGCATTTCTCTCAGTGGGTGGATTTGTTTTCATTTATTTTGCTGTGCCCTTGATGTTTCTTAGGTCTCATATCCTTTGTCAGCGCGGGAAATTCTTTGCCATTACTTTTTGGATTTTGTAGCTTCAAATTTCCTCTGTCCTCCTCTTCTGAAATTCTTATTGGAAATATGTTATAGGCTCACAATCAAATCTTCATGTATCTCAACTGCACTTTTAACCTATTTAAAAATCTTAACATTGCTTGCTCTTCTTTAGTTTTATCTTCTAAATTCCTAATACCCTCTTGACTCAACCACCTAGAGTTTATTGTCTACTGAGATTTTTCTTTGCATTTTTTATTTTTGTTATTTCTTTTTTCTTTTCTTTTTTTTTTTTTGAGACGGAGTCTCACTCTGTCACTCGGGCTGGAGTGCAGTTGTGCAATCTTGGCTCACTGCTACCTCCACCTCCCAGGTTCAAGCAATTCTCCAGCCTCAGCCTCCTGAGTAGCTGGGATTACAGGTGCATGCCACTACGTCTGGCTAATTTTTAAATTTTTAGTAGAGATTATGTTTCACCATGTTGTCCAGGTTGGTCTCAAACTCCTGATCTCAGGTGATCCATTTGCCTCAGCCTCCCAAAGTGCTGGAATTACAGGTATGAGCCACCATACCCAGCCTATTTCTTTTTTTAATTAAATATTTAAGAGGCACTTCCAAGATAGCCAAATAGGAACAGCTCCGGTCTACAACTCCCAGGGAGATTGACACAAAAGACAGGTGATTTCTGCATTTCCAACTAAGATACCTGGCTCATCTCATTGGGACTGGTTGGACAGTGGGTGCAGAACATGGAGGGTGAGCCAAAGCAGGGCGGGATGTTGCCTCATCCGGGAAGTGCAATAGGTCAGGGAATTTCCCTTTCCTACCCAAGGGAAGCCATGAGTGACTATACCTGGAGGAGCGGTACACTCCTGTCCAAATACTGTGCTTTTACCGCAGTCTTCACAACCAGCAGAGCAGGAGATTCTCTCCCATGCCTGGCTTGGTGGGTCCCACATCCACCGAGCCTTGCTCACTGCTAGCACAGCAGTCTGAGATCAACATGGGATGCTGGAGTGTGGCAGGGGGAGGGACGTCTGCCATTGCTGAGGCTTGAGTAGGCAGTTTTATGCCCACAGTGTAAACAAAGTGGCAGGGTAACTCGAACTGGGCAGAGCTCACTGCAACTCAACAAGGCCTATGCCTCTCTAGATTCCACCTCGGGGGCAGGGCATATCTGAACAAAAGACAGCAGACAGCTTCTACAGACTTAAACAACCCTGCCTGACAGCTCTGAAGAGTGCAGTGGTTCTCCCAGTATTGCATTCGAGATCTGTTAATGGACAAACTGCCTCCTCAAGTGAGTCCCTGACCCCCATGTAGCCTAAACGGGAGACATCTCCCAGTAGGGACTGACAGACACCTCATACAGGCAGGGGACCCTCTGGAATGAAGCTTCCAGAGGAAGGATCAGGCAGCAATATTTGCTGTTCTGCAGCCTCTGCTGGTGATACCCAGGCAAACAGGGTCTGGAGTGGATCTCCAGCAAACTCGAACAGACCTGCAGCTGAAAGGCCTGTTAGAAGGAAAACTAACAAGCAGAAAAGAATAGCATCAACATCAACAGAAAGGACATCCACACCAAAACCCCACGTTGTGGGAAGTCAGGGACCCCAAATGGAAGGACCGGCTGGAGCCGTGGCAGAGGAACACGAATTGTGAAAATTTCATGGACATTTATCAGTTCCCAAATAATACTTTTATAATTTCTTATGCCTGTCTTTACTTTAATCTCTTAAGCCTGTTATCTTCGTAAGCTGAGTGTGTATGTCACCTCAGGAAATAAGAAAGTCACTCAAAACCACACAGCTACATGGAAACTGAACAACCTGCTACTGAATGACTACTGGGTAAATAACAAAATGAAGGCCAAAATAAATATATTCTTTGAAACCAATGAGAACAAAGACGCAACACACCATAATCTCTGGGACAAATTTAAAGCAGTGTATGGAGGGAAATTTGTAGCAATAAATGCCCACAAGAGAAAGCAAGAAAGATCTAAAATCGACACCCTAACATCACAACTAAAAGAACTAGAGAAGCAAGAGCAAACAAATTCAAAAGCTAACAGAAGACAAGAAATAACTAAGATCAGAGCAGAACTGAAGGAGATAGAGACACAAAAAGGCCTTCAAAAAAATCAGTGAATCCAGGAGCTGACTTTTTGAAAAGATCAACAAAATTGATAGATCACTAACAAGATTAATAAAGAAGAAAAGAAGAAAAGAGAGAAGAATCAAATAGACATAATAAAAAACGATAAAGGGGATATCACCACCAATTCCACAAAAATACAAATTACCACCAGAGAATACTATAAACACCTCTACGCAAATAAACTAGAAAATCTAGAAGAAATGGATAAATTCTTGGACACATATACCCTCCCAAGACTAAACCAGGAAGCTGAATCTCTGAATAGACCAATAACAGATTCTTAAATTGAGGCAATAATTAATAGCCTATCAAAAAAAAAAAAAAAAAATCCAGGACCAGATGGATTCACAGCCAAATTCTACCAGAGGTACAAATAGGAGCTGGTACCATTCCTTCTGAAACTATTCCAATCAATAGAAAAAGAGGTAATCCTCCCTAACTTATTTTATGCAGCCAGCATCATCCTGATACCAAAGCCTGGCAGAGACACAACAAAAAAAGAGAATTTTAGGCCAATATCCCTGATGAACATCGATGTGAAAATCCTCAATAAAATACTGTCAAACCGAATCCAGCACCACATCAAAAAACTTATCCACCACGATCAAGTCAACTTCATCCCCGGGATGCAAGGCTGGTTCAACATATGAAATCAGTAAACGTAATCCATCACATAAACAGAACCAATGACAAAAACCACATGATTATCTCAGTAGATGCAGAAAAGGCCTTCAACAAAATTCAACAGCCTTTCCTGCTAAAAACTCTCAATAAACTAGGTATTGATGGAATGTATCTCAAAATAATAAAGGCTATTTATGACAAACTCACAGCCAATGTCATACTGAATGGGCAAAAACTGGAAGCATTCCCTTTGAAAACTGGCACAAGACAAGGATGCCCTCTCTCACCACTCCTATTTAACATAGCATTGGAATTTCTGGCCAGGGAAAGAGAAAGAAATAAAGGGTATTCAGTGAGGAAGAGAGGATGTCAAATTGTCTCTGTTTGCAGATGACATGATTGTATATTTAGAAAACCCCATCAACTCAGCCCCAAATCTCCTTAAGCTGATAAGCAGCTTCAGCAAAGTCTCAGTACACAAAATCAGTGTGCAAAAATCCAAGCATTCCTATACACCAAGAACAGACAAACAGAGAGCCAAATCATGAGTGAACTCCCTTTCACAATTGCTACAATGAGAATAAAATACCTAGGAATCCAAATTACAAGGGGTGGGAAGGACCTCTTCAAGGAGAACTACAAACCACTGCTCAAGGAAATAAAAGAGGACACAAACAAATGGAAGAACATTCTATGCTCATAGATAGGAAGAATCAATACCATGAAATTGTCCATATTGCTCAAAGTGATTTATAGATTCAATGCCATTCCCATCAAGCTACCACTAACTTTCTGCACAAATTCACAAGAATTGGAAAAAAAAATACTTTAAATTTCATATGGAACGAAAAAAGAGCCTTCATAGCCAAGACAATCCTAAGCAAAAAGAACAAAGCTGGAGGCATAATGCTACCTGACTTCAAACTATATTGCAAGGCTACAGTAACCAAAATAGCATGGTACTGGTACCAAAACAGATATATAGACCAATGGAACAGAACAGAGTCCTCAGAAATAACACCACACATCTACAACCATCTGATCTTTAACAAACCTGACAAAAACAAGCAATGAGGAAAGGATTCCCTATTTAATAAATGGTGCTGGGAAAACTGGCTAGCCATACGTAGAAAGCTGAAACTGGATCCCTTCCCTACACCTTACACAAAAATTAACTCAAGATGAATTAAAGACTTAAATGTGAGACCTAAAATCACAAAAACCCAAGAAGAAAGCCTAGGCAATATCATTCAGGAGATAGACATGGGCAAAGACTTCGTGACTAAAACACCAAAAGCAATGGCAACAAAAACCAAAATAGACAAATGGGATCTAATTAAACTAAAGAGTTTCTGCACAGCAAAAGAAACTATCATCAGAGTGAATAGGCAACCTACAGAATGGGAGAAAATTTTTGCAATCTGTCCATCTGACAAAGGACTAATATTCAGAATATACAAAGAACTTAAACAAATTTACAAGAAAAAAACAAACAACCCCATCAAAAAGTAAGCAAAGAATATGAACAGACACTTCTCAAAAGAAAACATTTATGCAGCCAACAGACACATGAAAAAATGCTCATCATCACTGGTCATGAGAGAAATGCAAATCAAAACCACAGTGAGATATCATCTCATGCCAGCTAGAATGGTGATCATTAAAAAGTCAGGAAACAACAGATGCTGGAGAGGGTGTGGAGAAATAGGAACACTTTTACACTGTTGGTGAAAGTGTAAATTAGTTCAATCATTATGGAATAGAGTGTGGTGATTCCTCAAGGATCTAGAACTAGAAATATGATTTGACCCAGCGATCCCATTACTGGGTATATACCCAAAGGATTATAGAACATGCTGCTATGAAGACATGTGCACACATACGTTTATTGCAGCACTATTCACAATAGCAAAGATTTGGAATGAACACAAATGTCCATCAATAATAGACTGGATTAAGAAAATGGCACATATACACCATAGAATACTATGCAACCATAAAAAAGGATGAGTTCATGTCCTTTGCAGAGACATGGATGAAGCTGGAAACTGTCATTCTCAGCAAACTATTACAAGGACAGAAAACCAAACACCACATGTTCTCACTCATAAGTGGGAGCTGAACAATGAGAACACATGGACACAGGAAGGGTAACATCCTACACCAGGGCCTCTTGGGTGGTGGGGGGCTGGGGGAGGGAGTGTTGGGAGAAATACCTAATGTAAATGATGAGTTGAAGGGTGTAGCAAACCAATGTGGCACATGTATACCTACGTAACAAACCTGCACATTGTGCACCTATACCCTGGAACTTAAAGTATAATAATAACAGTAAAATTTTTAAAAATACTTTCATTGACAGACTGTAATTGTACATATTTATGTGGTATGATTTGACATACTGGTACATGTATATATTGTATGATGATCACATCAGGGTAGTTAGTACCATTACCTCATGTGTATATTATTTCTTTGTGTTGAGAACATTCAAAAACCTCTCTACTACTTATATTTCTTATAGACAACATATAGTTGAGTCTTGTTTTTGTTTTGTTTTTATTACACACTGAATATCTCTATATTTTAGTTGGTTTATTTAAATCATTCATATTTAAAGTGATTATTGATAATTAGGTTAATATCTACCATGTTTGTAGCTATTTTCTATTTGTTGAATTTGTTCTGTTTCTTTTATTTTCCTTTTATCTGCCTGTTGCAGGAAGTCAGGGACCCTGAACAGAGCGACTGGCTAGAGCCATGGCAGAGGAACATAAATTGTGAAGATTTCATGGACATTTATCAGTTCCCAAATAATACTTTTATAATTTCTTATGCCTGTCTTTAATCTCTTAATCCTGTTATCTTCATAAGCTGAGTATGTACATCTCCTCAGGACCACTATGATAATTGTGTTAACTGTACAAACTGATTGTAAAACATGTGTGTTTGAACAACATGAAATCAGTCCACCTTGAAAAAGAACAGAATAACAGCCCTTTTTGGGAAACAAGGGAAGACAACCATAAGGTCTGACTGCCTGTGGGGTCGGGCAAAAAGGGCCATATTTTCTTCTTGCAGATGAGCCTATAAACAGATATGCAAGTAGGGAAGATATCACTACATTCTTTTCCTAGCAAGGAATATTGGTATTAATACTCTGGGAAAGGAATTAATTCCTGGGGAGAGGTCTATAAACTGCTGCTTTGAGAATGTCTGTCCTATGCAGTTGAGATAAGGACTGAAATATGCCCTGGTCTCCTGCAGTACCCTCAGCCTTACTAGGATTGGGAAACTCCATCCTGGTAAATTTTTGGTCAGACTGGTTCTCTGCTCTCAAACCCTGTTTCCTGTTGTTTAAGATGTTTATCAAGACAATATGTACACCGCTGAACATAGACCCTCATTAGGAGTTCTGATTTTTGCCTTGTCCGGTTTCCTCAGAAGCATGTGATCTTTGTTCTGCTTTTTGCCCCTTGAAGTATGTAACCTACTCCCTGTTCATACACACCCTCCCTTTTTGAAATCCTTAATAAAAACTTGCTGGTTTTGAGGCTTGGGTGGGCATCACGGTCCTACCAATATGTGATGTCACCCCCGGCAGTCCAGCTGTAAAATTCTTCTCTTTGTACTCTTTCTCTTTACTTCTCAGCTGGCTGACACTTATGGAAAATAGATCCTATGTTGAAATACTGGGTGCAGGTTCCCCCAATATCTGCCTTTTCCAGTTTTAATCAAGCAGTTTATAATTCCATTATATCTCCTCTTTTACCATATTGCTTCTACTTTTTAAAAAAAGTATTTTTTTACTGGTTGCCCTAGAGTTTGCAATATGATGTTTTAACTAGTCTAAGTCTCCCTTCCAACAACAGTATACTGCCTCAGGTGTAGTGCAAGAACATTATAATCGGGTATTCCGAATTCTTCCCTCCCATATTTTATGATATGGCTGTCATTTATTTCACTTATTCATATGCTATAATCACCCCATACACATAGTCGCCAAAGTACAATGGTTCAGCTTATGATTTTTCTACTTTACGATGGCATAAAAGATATTTATTCAGTAGAAACCATACTTTGAATACCATTACAACTATTTTGTTTTTCACTTTCAGTACAATATTCCATAAATTACATTAGATATTTAATGCTTTATTATAAAATAAGCTTTATGTGAGATGATTTTTCAACTGTAGGCTGATGTAAATGTTCTGAGCACATTTAGGGTAGGCTAGGCTAAGCGTTGATGTTTGCTAGGTTAGGTGTATTAAATGCATTTCAACATAATATTTCCCTTATGATGGGTTTAATGGGATGTAACCTTATTGTAAATCAAGGAACATCAGTACACAGTTACTATTATTACTTTCAACAAATAATTATTTTAGAATAATTAAATATATGCAAGATAAAAGGCTTTATTTCTCTTTATTAATTCCTTCTCTGCCATTCTTCCCTTCTTTATGTAGATATAAATTTCTGGCCTGTATAATTTTCCTCCTTCTTGAAGAACTTCACTTAACATTTCTTGCAAGGCAGATCTGCTGACAACAAATCTCCTCACTTTTTGTCTGAGAAAGTCTTTATTTCTTCATTTTTGAAGGATAATTTCTGTGGATATAGAATTCTAGGTTGGTGGAGTCTGTATTTCCATACTTTCAATGTTTCACTCCATTCTCTTCTTGCTTGCATGGCTTCTGTATTAGTCTGCTAGGGCTGCCATTTTTAAGAAAATGCCAGACTGGGTGCTTTAAACAATGGCAATGTGTTTGTTTGCTTGTTTGTTTGTTTGTTTATTATTATTTTGCAGTCCTGGAGGCTGGAAAGTCCAAATCAAGCTGTTGGCAGAGTTTACCTCTCCAAGGTCTCTCTCCTTGGCTTCCAGATGGCTAACTTCTCACTGTGAACTCATGGGGCTTCCTCCTGTGCATGAGTCCTTGATGTCTCCTCTTCTTCCCATAAGGACATCAGTCCTGTGGCATTAGGACTCCACCTGTATCACCTCATTTAACCTTAAACATCTCTTTAAAGGCCCCATCTCCAAATACAGTCCCACTGGAGTTGGACTTCAACCCAACCCCAGTTGCACCCGAATTGGGTTCAATTCGGTTTACAACAGCTTCTAGAAATAGATCTTCTGTAATTCCTATCTTTGTTCCTATGTAAGTAACATAATTCTCCCCCTCTGGCATCTTTCAAGATTTGTGTTTGTCTTTGGTCTCTTGTAGGTTGAATATGCTATACCTAGGTGTTAATATTTTGAAAGTTCTCCTGCTGTGTTTTCTCTAAGCTTCTTAGATATGTGCTTTGGTGTCTGTCACTAATTTTGGAAAGTTCTTCATTATTCAAATATTTCTTCTTCTCCTTTCTCTTCTTCTCTTTCTGGTATTCCAATTCTGCGTATGTTACACCCTTTCACATTGTCGTGCAGTACGTGGATATTCTGTTCCACTCCCATTCCTTTTTCTCCTTGAATTTTGGTTTGGGAGGTTTCTTTCTTTTTTTTCCTTTTTTTCTGAGATGGAGTCTCGCTCTGTCGCCCAGGCTGGAGTGCAGTGGCATGATCTCGGCTCACTGAAAGCTCCGCCTCCTGGGTTCACACCATTTTCCTGTCTCAGCCTCCCGAGTAGCTGGGACTACAGGCACCTGCCACCTCACCCGGTTAATTTTTTGTATATTTAGTAGAGATAGGGTTTCACTATGTTAGCTAGGATGGTCTCGGTCTCCTGACATTGTGATCTGCCCACTTTGGCCTCCCAAAATGCTGGGATTACAGGCATGAACCACTGCACCTGGCCGGGAGGTTTCTTTTAACGTATCTTCAAGTTTACCAATTCTTTCCTTGGCCTTGCCCAATTTACTGATGAGCTCAATAAAGGCACTCTTCATTTCTGTCACAGTGCTTTTGATTTGTATCATTTCCTATTGATTCCTTCTTAGCATGTATACTTCTCTACATATATCACTCATATGCCCTTGTATGTTTTCAACTTTTTCCAGTAGAATCTTTAACATGTTAATCATGGTTATTTTCAATTCTCTGTCTGATTATTCCAATATCTGTCTCATATTCAAGTCTGGCTCTGAGGCTTGCTTTTGTCTCTTCAGCATTAATCTGGCTAAGAACTGGGCTCTATTTAATGTTTTCTATGACTATAGAAGCCAGAGGTTTCAAATTATTTCAGTATTCTTGTTTTTATCTTCCCTCTTTACTCATGACTTTCCTAAGTACTTTTCCTCAGAGAGAGTGTGCATTTTGCAGCTCTTTTAGCTGTAAGCCATTGTTATTACATTGGAGCCCTGTGGAAGTGGTGGGAGGGTGAAGGAGAGGGGAAGAGTTTTATAATCTTATGATAAAATCTCAGTCCTTTAGCTGAGTGTGGTGGCATGCACCTGTAGTCCCAGTTATTTAGGAGGCTGAGGCGAGAGGATCACTTTAGCCCAGGAGGTGGAGGTTGCAGTGAGCTGAAATCATACCACTGCCCTCCAGCCAGGGTGACAGAGCGAGACCTTGTCTCAAAAATAAACAAACAAACCTCAATATTTTAGGGGGCCTCTGTCCCTGGACTGAGATCTTCAAAGGTATTTCTCAGCACCTTCTCCCTTCTTCCCCTCTTAGATGAAACAAGAGGGATAGAGGAGGCTGGAATGGGAGAAATGCCCTCTTCTCCACCCTGTCCCATCCCACCCCCTCCCTTCTGAGCCAGGGTGTGGCTCTGGTAAAGTCTTTCCCCTGGAAAGGAGGCCTTTGTGAGGAAAAGGTCTAGAAGTATTTCCAAAGAATTACTCTCCCCCTCTCCTTGTCAGAGCCACAAAGGAATCTTTTTCAGATCGTGACCTTGAGAATCTGGTGGGGTTCCTGGAGATAAAATTTATGAAATTGTGGGGACCTCCTAAGACTGGACCCCTAGACTCTCTCACTGTCTTGCTAGTCCATACTCAGTCTTCAGCAATTCAACAAAATTACCATAAAAGTGTTTTTACCAGTTTATAAATCCCACATCTCCCACTCTAGATAATCTGAACCCTGAATTCACGTGTCTCTTTAGTTCTCTGATGGATTCAGGAAAAGTTGCTAATTTTCAGTTTGTTTAGCTATTGCTGGTTGTAGGAACAGAAGTGATGACTTCCAAGCTCGTTATATGTCAGAGCTGAAACTGGAAGTCACTTCTGGGATTTCTAAGTGATTTCTTTTAAATCATCCATTCTATTTCTTTCTTTCTTTTTGTTTGTTTGTTTGTTGAGACAGGGTCTAACTCTGTCACCCAGGCTGGAGTGCAGTGGCGTGATCTCATCTCACTGCAACCTCCATGTCCCGGCTTCAAGTGATTCTCCCACCTTGCCCTCGCGAGTATCTGGGATTACAGGTGCCCACCACCACGCCAGGCTAATTTTTGTATTTTTTAGTAAAGACAGGGTTTCACCATGTTGGCCAGGCTGGTCTCAAACTCCTGACCTCAAATGATCTGCCCATCCCAGCCTCCCAAATTGCTGGGATTACAGGTATGAGCCACCATGCCCAGCCTATTCTATTTCTTCTTATTATTACTTCTTCCTTTGGGTCTCATGACCTCTTATTCTTTTTTATGGATGTTAGTCGTTTCTTCATTTGTTAGAGATCCTTAAACATACTTACATAGTCACTTTTAAGTTGGTCCATTTGAGTAATAGGTGCCGATGAAATAATAATAATAATAATAATTAATATTTCATATTAATTTAAATACGTGAGTTATTTTCATGAGTGAATTGATCTCCTAATTTTTACGTTATTGGCTAACTTCCTCAGATTTAATTTTCCTCCTAGGTTTTAGAATTTTGATGCATAGTGAGCAAAAGGATTTTGTTTAGTTTTGTTTTTCTCTCTGATATCATTCCCTCCTGTGCTCCATGGATATCTAAGTTAGGCTAGTTGGATTCTTACTCCAGAACTCTGCTGTCCGGTGAAAACCCAGGGTGCCTGTCTTTTAGTGATGTGGATAGTGTCTATTCTGTCACTCCTGCCCTTTCCCTCTTCTCTAGGTACCGAGCTTTGTATCAGCTGTATGCATATTTTTCAGATACATTGTACGGGTGATTATTAGGCCTATATGTATTTTTCAGATAAATTTTTCATACCTCCTGCTTTGTGCTTCTGATTTATGCAGAAATTTATCTCGAGGAATAAAGGCTGAGTCTGTTTTATTTTTTTCTCATTTAAAGCTTGATATAGCATTTATTTGGAGTAGATTAGGGCCTTAAAACATGAATTTATAATACCCTCTTGCCTGGAAGACATGTTTCATTTATTTTAGCAATATCTCTGTGAAATATATGAAGTTAGGCTTTATGTACCCATTTTACAAATGCAAAGAGAGGGTAACAGGTAATCGGGGACAGGCCTGGCTAATTTTTAATTTTTTTGTAGAGATGAGGTCTTGCTATGTTACCCAGTTTGGTCTCAAATTTCTGTCTTCAAGTGATTCTCTTGCCTTGGCCTCCCAGGTTACTTGGACTCCCAAAATTCTAGGATTAGGTGCCCAACCTAAGTAGGTAATATGCATAATTATACTGAACATGTGGTATTCATAGCTCAGGCTTTAATGTCTTTTTCTTGCTTATGACATTTAGAATCAGGTTGTGATGGAGAAGCTCTATGGTAGATAGGCCAAATGTTCCATTTACAACTTTATCATAAGGTTTTTCTACTTTAGAATCAGAGGTTTCTGCTTAGAGATTTCCAAGCCATTCGTTGTTTCATGCCATTCTTTCACTGTATTTGTTCTTTCAGGTGCTCTACACAGAAAAGTTTATGGAGATTTCATTTCCTTCTCCTTGACCTTCAGTAACACACAGACGATTTCTAATGAATTCAAATCCACTCCATGGAGGTTCTCCTCTCCGTTTAATCTCACATCTTTCTCAGATTTCATCTTCTAGAGATTGGAGCCCTTGTACATGGGACAGGTGAGAATGGGGGTGTTTGTGTTTATACTTTTCTTGAATTTTATGGCCTTCATTACCCAAAGCTGTGTGAAATTGAGGGAAACACAGTTGGCTTGAATTCTAGAGCCATCTGTTCAACCTGTTCAAGATATTGGTGGTTGACTGTTTACTAAACAGACTTCCCTGAGTAGCAGCCCAAAGGCCTAGGCGGAGGCTTCTGTTAATCATTAGGCATTTAACAAACAGTTGGGGCCCTTGCTAGCTTTGCTATCATTGCTTTCAGGAGCAACGTTCTGTGCCCTGCCATCAGCCACATAACAAGAGATGAGCTCCCTGGTGTGTTTGCTGTGAGGATTTCCCTCAGGCTTGGGTTGCCACGCCCAAGTAGCAGTGGTCAAGCATTCTGCAGGAGATGTGACATGTGTGCTTTGGTTGTTGACTTTATCTTTGCCAACACACGTGGGTGTCTAATGTTGGCTGGGAAACTGGGCTCCAGGGTGGAGCCAAGGTTTAATTTTGTTGATAATTTAATGCTTGAAGAGACATGTACTTTGGTGAGTTCTCTCCCTTGAGACTTGTGCCCTTTCACTAATCCTTTGCATAAACACTGCCTTGAAAACTGTTTATGAAGTATTCACAAAGGCATGTGAAACTGTTGGTAAACAGTCATTGTGAATAACATTTACTCATGATCAGATTCCCGAACCTAAGTTTCTTTTTGAGATGGAATTTATTATGTGATGCAAATCTTGGTGAAGCCGCAAACACAGGTTGAAGCCCTCTGCCTGATTCTTGTGGAAGATTAGAGTTCATGACAGAAATGGTAATTTAGCCTGGGGAATGGAAATGAAACTTCTCCCAAAGTCTCTATATTCCAATAGCAATCTCAACTAGTTGAAAGTATTTTAAAATAGGAAAAGAACCATGAGGTTGCAGGAAGGTAGATAGAGGCAAGGGCAACCCAACATTTAGGTAAGAAAAGAAAATAAACACTTGGCGGTGAATGTCCCTCAGATCTAGTGGTGTGGTGGAGCTGAATGTCATGGCCTTTAGTAGCAGCTCATATCTCTTCCCAGCATTGTTTTGAGAGATAGCGAGTTGGTAGCTTGCAATTGACTACAGTCAGTATTCACACCACAGAAATCGTCAAATGCTACCAATCCTTGAGAGCCAGTTGTAGAATGAATGTAACCAATGCACCACTGAAATTAAGAGTTCAGACTACCTCTTAATTTCATTTCCAAAGAGTGGGAGAGGTTATATTCTTTCAGAAGTAAAGACATAGAAGGGTTGAAGATATATTCTCGGAAAAGTTGTAAGAGCTTGACTATATGATATACCTGAGTCAAGAAAGAGTCCCTGAATTTAAACTGAGCTTTTCTTTCTGGGTGACACCACATTATCTGTGAAATAAAACCACTTTAGAGAACTGAGTGAACAAAACTATACAATGCAAGCAATTTCCAGGCCTTAGCCTTTGTATTCTGCTTGGTTTTACTGGTTTGATTCATTTTATTTATTCATCTGTTCATTTGACACTTCTTTTTGAGGACCTCCTGTAGGCTGTGTTAGCTCTTCTTGGATGAACAAAGACAAGGTTGTTGTCTTCATGAAGCTTATGGTTTAGTAGAAAATACAGATAATAATCAAGCATCCAGAAATAAGTGTATAATTACAAACTGTAGTAAGTTGTATAAAGGAAAAGGAGGCCTGAAGTGGTGACTCCCCCACCTGTAATCCCAGCACTTTGGGAGGCTGAGGAGGGTGGATTGCCTAGCTCAGGAGTTCGAGACCAACCTGGGCAACAAGGCAAAACTGCATCTGTACAAAAAATACAAAAATTAGCTGGGCATGGTAGTGAGCACCTGTAGTCCTAGCTACTTGGGGGATTGAGATGGGAGGATCACTTGAGCCCAGGAGGTTGAGGCTACAGTGAGCTGAGATTGCACCACTGCACTCCAGCCTGGGTGACAGAGTGAGACTCCATCTCTAAACAATAAATAAATTAAAAATTGGTTTTTTTACAAAGGAAAAGGATAGACTGCTAAAGAAATATCTGATGACTTGGTTATGCTGAGGGTGGGTAGGGGAGGTTTCCATGAGGAAGTGAGGACTGAGCTGAGATCAAAAGGATTGGTAGCAGTTTCAGCAGGAGAATGGAAGTGAGTAATGGAAGAGGTTTAAATAGGGAAAGCAAATGTGCAGTGGCCCTTTGGTGAGAAGAAACGTGTGTACTTTTAAGAAAATTAGAAAGGGGCTGTAGAACAGAGCGTGGGGATAGTGGTGTGGGATGAATTGTGTTAATAAATTTATGTTAATCTAGGAAGAATGGAAAGTTGATAGATCAGATTTGCTTTCTATTTTTAATTTCACTTTGGTTACAATATGGAGAACTGATTAGAGGGAAGAGGAAGATGAGGACACAAGTTAGAGGCTATTCCTGTATATTCCCGGTGAGAGATAATGGGACTCTGGACCATGTTAATGGCAGTGGTGATGTGGATAAGGAGATACAGGGAGGAGACATTTAGGATATAAAACATTGACGACACCTGGTGATGGATTAAATATGAGAATGGCAGGGGAGGGGGTCTTATCAGGATGACTCCAAGATTTTTGGCTCTGGAGATCGAATGAATAATTGTCCTATTTACTAAGATTGAGAACCAGCACTGGAATGGAAGCCATGAATTTGGATTTGGGATGTTTCAATATTTACAATGGAGATGTCTAGTAGACATTTTGGATATACAGATCCGGAACAGCATGAAGAGCTGCCCGCATCTAGGTGGTAATTGAGGCTGATGTCATGATGAGGTCTGCCATTAGAAGGTACAGAGAGAGAAGAGGAGGAGACCCAAGCAGTACCCTGAGAATGTTAAATAGCTAGTGACTCAATAGAGGAGAATGAGCCTGCAAATGACAGAGGGAGTGGCCAGGGAGGTAGGAGGAAAACCAAGAGAGATGGGGCTGGGAGTTAAGTGCAAATGGTCCTGAGGGATCTTATTAAAAGGATGAAACTGTTCTAAAAGTGATTTATGGTGATGATTATACCACTCAGTAAAGTTAAATTCAATGCTAAAAAGCATTGAATTGGACAGTCAAAATATGTGAATCATACGACATTGAGGTAAAATGTACCTCAGAAATACTGTTGAACAAGAAACCCAAGAGATTGTACAATGACGAAAAATAAAAAATGAGAACCCTTAATCCCAGCACTTTGGGAGGCCAAGGCAGGCGGATCACCTGAGGTTAGGGATTTGACACCAGCCTGACCAACATGGTGAAACCCCATCTCCACTGAAAACACAAAAACTAGCCGGGCATGGTGGCACATGCCTGTAGTTCCAGCTACTTGGGCGAATCACTTGAACACAGGAGGTGGAGGTTGCAGGGTGCCGAGATCACACCCCTGCACTCCAGCCTGGGTAACAGAGCGAGAACTTGTCTCAAAAAAAAAAAAAAAGAATCTTTCAGGAAGGAAGGAATTGTCATGTCATGTGTGTTGAATGCTGATAAGTAAGATGTGGACCAATGGTCATTAACAAACTGAGGACTTTAAACAGATATTAATGCAAAACAACAGTCCAAATATTGCATAATGTAATACTGTAAGAATACTGACTTGTATTTTAAAATGGTATTTTCATAGTTATGAGAAGATGCATATACCTTGATCCCAACTGTTTTCAAATAAATAGCCAAAGTCAAGATGTTTGTTATGCCCTCTGCATGAAATGGCAGCTGGGAAATGGATTCTGCTGAGGAAATTCTATTATAACTGGAAGTCCTGTTTATGTGTAGGTAAGAATTAGTCCTCGTATGTGATCAAAGAGCATATTTACTCTGGAAGTCTGAGGCACCCCGAGACTATTGTAAAACTCCTGATTTTTCTTTAAATGATCTAAATGGTTACAAAGGCATTATGTCACAAATAATAATCTTCATAAACATAAGCATATAATCAGTACTTTATTCAGCATGTGGCACTTAGTAGGTGCTCAATAAATATTTGTTGATGACACAAACTCAGAAGTTAGAAAAGTGAGAGTGCTCATTATTTGAATCTACAATGCAAATTACTACAGTAGCAAAGCTTAGAAGAGCACAATATTATATTAAAAGACCAAATATATGTGAATAATTTAAAAGCTCTGTCCTTTTAGAAAGAGTCCACTAATTCTTCATAAGTTCTTATTCATTTTTCACTTGATTACCCAAATCAGTTCAAACTAGTCAGTCAAGTATCTGCATGTAAATAAATAATTCTTACACTTAATCATCTTTCGAAAGGTATTTTTGCTATAAATGTTGTCTTATTTCTCTTATTCCTATTTCTTTGGACTATTGGTCTGAAAATGATATTTTTTTTGTTTTTGTATTTCCCATCCTAAGCAATAGAGGCCTCTGATGTCTAGATTAGGCCTCCAAGAAAATACCTACCCAAGGATTTTTTTCAACCAACCTGCTTAATCTAGATAGCTGTAGAAGGCTGGTAACAAGTGACTTCCAATCCAATTTTTAAATAAAATGTTTCAACTAAATTTAAATGACTTCTTCAAATTAGGTTTTATGAAATGCTTAACTCAGGCCATCTGATGTTTACTGAGCTTCCTGAGCTCATCCTATACTTACAATAGCAACCCAGTTGCTATTTTCCTTTTCTCTCTCTCTTTTTTTTTTTTTTTTTTTTTTTTTTTTTGAGACAGGGTCTCACTCTGTCACCCAGGCTGGAGTACGGTGGAGTGATCATAACTCACTGTGGCCTCAAACTCAAGGGCTTAAGCAATTCTTCCAGTTCAGCCTCCCAAGTAGCTGGGACCACAGGTATGCACCACCACGCTCAGCTATTTTTTTTGTAGAGATGGAGTTTCACCATGTTGCCTAGGTTAGCTAGTGTTCTTTTCTTTTCTTTCCTTTTTTTTTTTTAATGGAGTCTTGCTCTGTTGCCAGGCTGGAGTGCAGTGGTACGATCTTGGCTCACTGCAACCTCCGCCTCCTGGGTTCAAGCAATTCTCCTGCCTCAGCCTCCCAAGTGGCTGGGACTACAGGTGCATGCCACCACGCCCAACTAATTTTTGTATTTTTAGTAGAGACGGGGTTTCATCGTGTTAGCCAGGATGGTCTTGATTTTTTCTGAGAGTAGGAAATCAGCACCTATAGCAGAAGTACAGTTGATGAGATGTCCCTGAAAGAGGAAGATGGTGAGCACAGAGATAACCTAAAATGACCAGTGCTTGATAGAATTAGACAAGGATCAACATGTATGGCCTGTTGAAGTGTTCTGTTAGAATGACTACTCTAATATGTCTTTTCTTTTTATACTTCCATATTTTCTACGTGGAAATTAATTTATAATGTTAGGATAATTGTTCTGGATTACACAATATTGCAGTTATATTTTGGGCTATGCAGCAGCAATACAAAATTAGGACATTTGCTCTTAACTTTATTGATTAAGGCTCTCCATTCATTCTGTAAACATATTAACTAATGCTCACCACACACCGAGCATGTGAGATGCTTGGTAGCTCTCTCATGGGTCTACTACTTCTGCTCCCACAAGCTAAAGTTATATATTTACCAAGAGTTCATTGTCCCTGTACTTGTCATTGTCATGTAATTTGATTTATATATAAATATTTTATAATAATATGCTACATCAGAGAGAAAAGAATATTTCTATGAAAACTAGGATGAATGCTTTTGAAAGACTCAATAAATTACCCCCAAAATGCTGTTGGATTAGGTGTGAACAAGGAAAATATAAGGACTGATCATCTTTCTGTTTCAGGTTGCTTTATAAGGGTTTTAAACTTCTCAATTCACTTAAAAAGTCAAAGCTGGAAATGATGTACAATGCAATATTTGCTATCTCAGAAACTCAACATGAAACACTAATTAGAAGACCATACTCAAAGAAAAGATCTGGATCATAAATTAAAAGACCAGTAAAAAATATCCATTAATATGTTTTAAAGCCAAATGTTTAAGGAATGTATGGATAATTTTCTATAATTTTTTCACTTTAACCAATATTTTTGATGAACCAATTAACTTGGGGGAGTTTCAACTGCTCTTGTGATTTTTTCCAAGGCACCCTCTGCTATTTCCTCTTCTAAATACCCTCCCTCACTTCCTAGATATACTTCCTCACTGTACACACACTCTCTCTTCTTCTCACTCTCATTCCCTTCCTCTCCTTTTTATTGACTGAGTCTTATTCATTCTTCAAGTCCTAAGACTTCAGCTCAGATATTCACTTCTCTGAGGAGCCTTTCCTGTCCTAGGTAGAGAAGCAGATTGTTCTGTCCTATATGTCACGTCTGTGCTGTGGATATAACTTTAGGACTCCACTTAAAGCATACTTTATATTGCTTTCCGATAATTTGCTTAACACACATCATTATCTTTTAGTGTCTTTGGAGGTCAGTTTCCATTGATTGTCCTTCCCTTTTAAGCATAGGTCACACTTTTCTGTTTCTTTATATGTTGAGTAATTCTGTTGGACCATATCCTGGACATTATGAAAGTTATGTTGGGGTGGCTCTGGATTATGTTATATTCCTCCAAAGAGTGTTTATTTGATTTGATTTAGCAAGAAATTTATTTAACTGGATTCCAAGTGCAAACTCTGTCTTTTGGGGGCAGCAACTCAAATCTCAGTTCAGTTCATTCATTCTTACCTTGTCTGACTGCAATCTGGCTGACACATGCATTGTTCAAGGGTTAAACAGATTCAGCCAGAGTTTATACACAGAATTTGGGTTCTCTCTTATTTTTTTTTGTTGTTGCTGTTTGTTTTTTGTTTTTGCTTTTGTTTTTGTTTGATTCTCTTTTTTTTATGGTCTCTCTCTCACTCACCAGTGAATTTTTTATAGGACTTTACCCACTCTACCCTCATGATATCTAAGTCTAAAAGCCATAAAAATACAGGGGGAAGAAAAAGCCCAGTGTCTTTTCCTTCTTCCAAGGTAAATTTCTCTCTAGAATCTTCCTGTTCTTATTCACTCTCTGTCTTAGCCTATCCAGCTGCTATAACAAAATATAAACTGGGTAGCTGATAAACAGCAGAAGTTTATTCCTCACAGTTCTAGAGTCCCGGAAGTCCAAAAAGATCAAAGCATCAGTAGTTGTGCATCAGGTGTGGGCCCACTTCCTGTTCACAGATGGCACCTTCTTGCTGCCCTCACATGGTGGAAGAGACAAGGCAGCTCTCTGGGACCTCGTTTATAAGGACTCCAATCCCATTCATGGGCAGAGCCCTCAAAGGTCTCATCCCCGGTGATTAGATTTCAACATATGAATTGGCGGGGGGGAAACACAAATATTCAGACAATAGCATTCCAGTTTCTCCAAATTGTTGGTGTCTCTTCATTTTGTGTTTAAATTTTATCCAGAGTTGATACAACTCTGAGAGAGGACTGGTCTGCTAGGGGATTACACATCCTACCAGAAGCAGAAGCACTTCATTATCCTTGGACCACTGTGTCCAAACAATGTCTGACACATTGTGTGGGCCCTCAGGAAACATTGTGTGTTGAACAGAATTAAGTAGAAGAACATTGCTAAAATGAATAAATACACTAAAAGGAAGGAAAAAGAAAGGCTTGTTCTCATTAGTTTCTACTGATTTTTAAATAATAAGTAGTTGACACTTTAGGAACCAAAAAATGATAGTCAAGAAGACTTGGGAATAGAAACAGCAAGTTCCTATGGTGGCTCAAGTTAGCATGAGATGGGAAGCCACAAAAAGTAGGCTCAGGGCAGTGGTGTCTGTGCACTAAGAAATATCCAGGAGAATTTAAATTTGTCCTGAGACATAAATTTTCCCAAGGCCTATCCTGGACACAGATTCCACCAACAAAGTAAGTTTTCCAAGATTTTGGCATTATTATGCCTCTGCTTCATGAGAAATCCCCTAGAAAAATCTGTTAGTCAGTTTAGAGAAGAACAGAGTCACAATTGGCTGTGAGACGATAAGCAGAGCATCACAACAAATAGCAATTACCTACAAGGGAGGCGCCTGCAGGGGTGCGAGGAGCTGGGGCTCGATCTTCGCTCATTTACTATCTTTAGTAATGACCTGGGAGTGGTGAAAACAGATTGCTAATTAAGTGGAGTCAGGCCTGCAGTGGGAGCCGTAGCTGGAAAGAGGGGAATACTAACCAAGCTAATATAACAAGGTTAGGACTCTGGGTTGAAAACTCAAAAGGATGAGATTCAGCAGGGAAGGAATATTGTAATATTGTTACTGTCAAGAGAAGAATATTCAGGTGGGCGTGGTGGCTCATGCCTGTAATCCTAACACTTTAGGAGGCCAGGGTGGGAGGATTGCTTCAACCCAGGAGTTCAAGACCAGCCTGGGCACATAGTGAGACCCATCTCTACAAAAAATGAAAAACAAACAAACAAAAGGCCAGGCATGGTGTTGCATGCTTGTAGTCCCAGCTACTTGGGATGAGGTTGAGGGCTGAAGTGAAGGGATGGCTTGAGTCTGAGAGTTCAAAGCTGCAGTCAGTCATGATCACACTACTGCACTCCAATATGGGTGACAGAGTGGGACCCTGTTTCAAAAAAAAAAGAAAAGGAAAAAGAAAAAAAGTATAGCTTTCTGTTGGCAGAGATTAGAGACATGAAAAGAGACACATACCTGTAAAGAATCTAAAAATGTGAGGCTGAAAGAAGGCAATTGACAATGGCTGTGTGGCAGGATATTCCATAACAATCACTCTTCCTTGCAGACCATAAATGTCATCAAGATTTGAAAAAGCCAGGGGCTCCCCCCAAGACCCAGGAAGGAGAGCAGGCCATGCTCCCTGTTATGCCTTCCATGGTTCCCACACCTCCTCAATGCTGGTGACTTCCCAGTTTGAGACTGGTTGGGCTTTGCTTGGTGAGCTCCTGCATGGCCCTGGTCCACAGGAAGGTGTCACAGGTAGGTGAGCAGTAGGGCAGGAAATGCAGTACTACCCTTTGGAAGAGTTACCTTCCACCCACGGTCATTTATGTGCCCAACTCACTTCAAAACTCTAAGGTGTGCCACAGGTGATCTTGTTTACCTATTCATTCATTAATAATCTGTCTTCCCACAAGAATAATGTGCTCCCATGAGAACAGGGACCTCATCTGTCCTGTTTGCCATTGCAACATCTATATCAAGGGCAATGCCTGGCTCATTTTAACTAGAAAATGGATATTTGCTGAATGAATGATTGAAGTAATGAATCTTGTCCTATGTGCCCGTTTCACAGAAGAGGACACAAAGCAACACCATGACTTGCCTCTGGTCCACACAGGTGGAGGTTGAACCTGGACCAGAATCCAGTTCTTTGCCTCCCTCAGGTCTTCAATCAAAAGTCACCTAATTGAGGACTTCCCTGGCCAACTATAAAAAACTCCACACTCCTACACCAGCCAACATTTCACATTGCACATTCCCTCCTGGCTTTTTTCCTTTCTGAGCACTTCTCATGACTGAAACACACTGTTTGTACGTTGGTCATCATTTGTTCCTCCCTGTAGAATGTGGACTGCAGGAGGGCAGGGGTTTTTGTCTGTGTGTTCGCTGCTGTATCACCAGCAACAACAATACCAATGGCCATGGCTAATGTTTATTGAGCACGTGCTGTGTGCCAGGCACGTGACATGGAATATCTCATTTAAAATCCCTAGCAGTTCCAGGAAGTAGATGTTATTAGTATGCCCATTTTATAGATGGGAAGACTGAGCTTAGAGAAGTTAAGTAAGTAACTTGTACTTATTAGGAAGTGACAGAGGTGGGATAAGAAGCCAGATCTGTCTGATACCCAGGTCCTGTCTTTGACCACTAAGCTCTGAACTGCCTCCCAGCAAGAGCCTTTGTGGGGGGAGTTGGCTGAGATGTCTGGGCCAGCAGACCTAATAGCCCCCTGTCCTCCTTCCCCAGGCAGCTGCTCTTTTCCTATGACTCAGCTCCACTCACAGAGGAGTCAAATGAGGCTGCAAATCAGAGCTGGTGACCAAGACCACCACAAAGCTCTCGACATGCCATTTCTGCTGGCATTTCACCTGGTCATCCAACAGCATCAGTCTCTGAACAGGAAGACAAAGAGGCAGCCTATTCTTAACTCCGACTAATTGTAGAGAGGACCCCCCACCCCCTTTCTCAGAAGATCCACCTCCCGACCTACATCCCATTTGCAAACCCTCCTAGAGCAGAGTGGGGAGAGCCTAGCAAGTCAGCACTTTTCCCCTTGCCATGATTAGCAGATTGTCTTCCAACCACAGAGTCAAGTGTCCACCGTGCTGATTGATGTCCAAGCTCAGGCAGAGTGAAGGGGAGCAGCCAGGTGCTTTCTCACAGGTCCGCAATCTACTCCCCATTTCTCATCACTCCTACCCTCTCAGCACTCACTGCAAGGGGCTTCCCAAGTTTTCCTTGGCTTCTTAGAAGCAGGAACCCTATTGTGGATCCTCACAGGACAGATCAAGAGCAAGGGAGACATATTTATTGGGCACCTACTCTGAGGGTGCTATGGAAATGACATCACTTAGTTCTTTCCTGTTATACAGATGGGATAACCGAGACTCAGCCAAGCTCGTCCAAAGCCACACAGATAAGTGGCAGGGTCAAAGGTATGAGAACACCAGTTTAGTTTTAAAGCCCAATCTCTATTTCCCACTCTCTTGAGTTGCTGTGGAAACTGTGTTCCCTTGTGTCCCTAAAGGCTGAGGGGCATAGTCTCACTTATTCATTCCTCAGCAGCAAATATTATCTACTATGTGTCAGTCACTGTGCTAGGTGCTTGGGGTACAGCAATGAGCACAACAGACAAAAACTCCTGCCCTCACACAGCCCACATTCTACAGAGAGGAACAGATGATGAACAAGACAAAATGTAGAGAGGACATTGATTACGGTAAATGCTCACAGGTTGAGGGAAGTGGACAGCAGATCGGGGAAGGGAATGTGAAATATTGCTCAGAGCAGAGGTTATGGAATTTTCCAGAGTTGGCCAGGGGAGGCCTCACTGAAAAGGTGACTTTTGATTAAATACCAGAGGGAGGTGAAGAACTGGATTCTAGTCTGGGTTCAGCCCCTGTCTGTGTGACTAGAGGCACATCTTGGTGTTGCTTTGTGTCCTCTTCTGTAAAATGAGCACATAGGACGGGATTCATGTCTTCGATCATTCATTCAGTAAATATTAATTTCCCAATGAAAATGAGCCAGGCATGGCCTTTGACATAGATGTTGCAAAGGTGAACAGGAGAGATGAGGCCCCTGTCCTCAGGGGAACACATATTCTTCTGGTAAGACAGATAATGAATAAATGAATAGGTAAACAAGATCACCTTTGACAGACCTAAGAACTATGAAGTGAGTTGGGTACATAAATGACTGTGGGTGGAAGGTAACTCTTTCAATGGACTAGTCAGGGATCCTAATGTTTTGCATTTGTGATCCTACTACCCACAGCCATGAGGTCTCCTGCAAGCAGGTTCTCTCTTGTAGGGCCTTGTGGTCTTCACCGCAAGAGAAAACACTCAACAACTAACAAGTCCCAACCACCCCATGCAGATGAAATCCAGTCACGCGGGCATCTTTCCAAAGGCGTTGAAATTGAAAGTAGGAAATGGTGAACTCCGCCAGTGGATAGCCAGCAGGTGCACAAGGTATTTTGAACTCTGAAAGAGCACACCACTCGTGAAAGCAAGCTGCAGCTTGCAGGAGGCATTAGGCTTATACTTTCCACCCCTCCTACAGTTGCAAACAAGTTATTAGCAGTATTACATTTTCCCTTAGGGGAATCAGTGTTAATTCACCTTGGCGCTATTATGGCACCAAGCCATTCATGCAGCTCACAGCTCCTCAGTGAAAAAAGAAAGGAAGAAGGAAATGAGGAAAGGAGGAAAGGAAGAAGGGAGGATGGAAGAAAGGAAGGAACAAAAGTGCTACCTTAAAGACTTGCTATAAAACATCACTCGTACCTTCTCAGCACTCATTTCACCCAAATGACCATCAATGAAGAGTGGGTTTTTTGGAATCACATGTACTCAATGGCATTCAACATGAAAGCATTTGGGTGCATTAGTACATTAGGGAAGGTGCCTGAGCTTTTTTCACCATAATAACCTCTACTTTTCTTCTACTTCCTTGAGTTGTAATGAAAATCGAGGTTCAAGAGATTCAAGGCCTTTCACATCAGAGGTGGAAAAACTATTCTTCAGTCTAGAAAATAATGGAAGGCCATACAGATTGTGTTCCTCTTAACATCAAGTTCCCTCATTTTAATTTGGCAAATAAAATTCCTTAAACATGACAGTGGTAGCTCACATTAGTCAAAGCACAAATCTGTGCCCTCACAATCATCATCTCTTTTAACCTGAATAACCTTGATCCTTTCTGGGACTCCCTGTTCCAGCCCTGTCTTTGACTGGGTGGGTTGGTTTGCCTAGTTTTGGAACTGCATATCAAGAAGCCTGCAAATGTAAGCCTCATTCTCTGATATCAGCATTTTCAATAAATAAAGGTGAAATTTTGGTTTCCAGGCTGCATCACTCTTTTGTCTTATATCTCACTTGGTTCAAAACTTGGTAAGGACAGAGGAGTGCTGGTTCCCCAGACTCCAAGAGAAGCTTATTTTGTGCCACTTCATTCTGCACCTCCTGCAGGCTTGTAGCATCTTTTTCTCTATCACAGAAAACACTGTGTGTACCCTTAACACCTGCCTGAGAATAAAGGCTGGGTTAGTGTTGGCCTCCCTTCTAAAATGGAAAGTGAGGCAAATCAATAGTCAGAGATAACTATCAAATGGAAGTCCAGATTACTATGTTTAGGAAGAAGCAGTTCTCAGAATCTAGCAAGTCCATAGTTCCATCCAACAGAGATGGACATGGGAGCCCATCCGCCATGTATCAGCTGATTGAATCTTGGAGGGTGCTCGGCCCAAGACTAGCCAATCTGTAGATGTATATGGGGCCTGGCACAAAGACTCTGCCCAATAGGGACAATGTCAATATAAAAGATGTGGACAATAACTACTGTTTATTAGACAATAGTAACTGATGTACCAGGCATTGTGCTATGTGCTTAATACTCATTATCTAATTTAGCTGGGAAGAAGAGTGAGGAGTGGCTTCATTTGATCGGTGAGGCAGGAAGGTGGTGCCGAGGTCTGGGGTCCAGCTCTCTTCTATGCTCTGAATGTTTGTACCCCACCTCACTCCAAATTCTTATGTTGAAATCCTTACCCTCAAGGTGATGAAACTAGGAAGTGAGTCTTAAGGAGGTGACTAGGTCATAAGGGTAGTGCCCTCAAGAATGGGATTAGTGGCCTTATAAAAGGCCAGAGAGACACCTCTCTCCCCTTCCACCATGTAAGGACACAGTGAGGAGGTACCATCTATAAGCCAGAAAGTGGACCCTTAACAGATACAGAATCTGTCTTGATCTTGGACTTCCCAGCTTCCAGAACTGTGAGAAATAAATTTATATTGTTTATAAGCTACCTAGTTTTTGGAATGTTGTCATCGCAGCCTGAACAAACTAAGACACTCCCCATCTCTCCTGCAGATCCACATATTCTTCAGTGCTTTTCCATGCTGTGGGTTTCAGGGCAGCTGCATCTGTGGTCATCCAGTCCTGTCTATGACTAAGTGGGCTGGTTTGCCTGATTCTGGAGTTTAACTTCCAGAAACCCAACTGCCTGCATATGTAAGCCACATTCACCATAATCATTCTCCTTTGCACTTCATCAGTGATAAAAAGGCGATGTCGTTTTCTGACTGTCTTATTCTTTTGTCTGATTTGCTATTTGGCTCAGAACGTGATCACGAATGAGGAGTGCCATTTGTCAGGCTCTCTCAAATGCCGAAAGAAGTGTATTTTGTACAGTCAGATTCTGTACACACAGCAGACAATGTTTAACACATGGCTACCATGTAACTTTATATCCAACATTAGTCAAGGGTTGACTAATTTTCATTATAAAACAAATGACAAGAAAATCTCTCTCCTCTAGAGAACACTAAGCAATTTAATTTACTGAGCCAAATGTAGAAGTTAGAGTCCAGAAATCAAAGACACATTTAACAACTTGAGTGGGTGTTTTCTGTTGCTTGTTTACACTAAATGATGAACATTATTCAACAGTTAATGGCGGACATTAAATTATAATTATACATTCATTATATCAAACATGTATAAATCCATATTTGTTTTATATGTGAACACACAGATTACAGTCATTCTTAGTTCAACTTTTGTAATACTCAATGAACCTTTGGTTAGTTCCAGAGGGCTTCACTAATGTTTTAATTTTCTGCAATTCAATTAATGTCAATTCACTTTAATTTGAAAAGCACAGCTGGGCGTGGTGGCTCCCACCTGTAATCCCAGCACTTTGGGAGGCAGAGGGAGGTGGATTGCTTGAGCCCAGCAGTTTGAGACCAGCCTGGACGACATGGAGAAATTCCCTCTCTATAAAAAATGCAAAAAACTAACAGGGCACGGTGATGTGCACCTGTAGTCCCAGCTACTCGAGAGGCTGAGGCAGAAGAATCGCCTGAGCCCGAGGAGGTCGAGGCTACAGTGAGCCATAATCATGTCACTGCTCTCCAGCCTCAGTAACAGAGTGAGACTGTCTCAAAAAAAAAAAAAAAAAAAAAAAAAAAGGAAAAGGACAAGATATCCTACGTTGCACGTTGGTGGTATGATGGTGAGGTGGACTATAAAAATGGAGGTTATGTCTAAAAATCAAAGGGAAACATTTTCTACTCAGTAATTGGAAGGTTTTAATACTTCATCAGATCTTCGAGATTCCTTTCCATCCACAATTTCCAAATCCTTAGGCTTCATATTTGTCTCTGGGCAAACCATGCAGGGTAAGTTCACCTTACAAACCAGTATAGGATTACACCGTCCTAGGTAGCAAAACTGAACTAACCAGATACACTTATAAACTCTTAAGCCCTTTACAGCCGCAGAAATATGATTGTATTTGTGCTTACCCAACAGAAGTTTTTTTTAAAATACTGACTTAAGAGCATGCAATATACTCCTTTATCTAATTCAGAGAATTAACTACAGTCATTTTGGTTATAATGTGACTTACAGTTTGCCAGACTTCAGTTCATGTCCTACAAGTCTTCCCATCGACTTCACCTGTGTTCCCCTCTCTTTACGACTTTTTCCTGTATTTAATCCAGGCTCACCTTTCTTTACAGCTCTCCCTGACTTCAGCCTCTCTTTCTTCAACTTGAAGTACTCAGTCAGATCTGCTGTTTCAACGCTGAAGCCCTCTGGGCAGCTCCCTCTGATCAAACTTTTTCTAGAAAACAATAATTTCCTTCAAGCTAATGGAGTAATAATACTGAGAAAGGTGTGTTCATTTTACTCAACAGACCTTGTTGGACTCTCAGATACAATATGGAAACTATGCTAGGGACTGGTTATGTAAGGATAATTCTGGCAGTCCTGAAAAAGAATAAGATATTAGAAATTAGGTAAGGATTAGTAGTATCTGCAAAGCTTGCTACAATTTCTGCCTCTAAGGCTCATGGCAGACATTGATAATCAATCACAGCACTCTTCTTCTGTTGAACACAGACTCAACATCACAGTCCATTTCAACCCAGTGCTCTGAGCAGCTACTATCAATGGATTGGATCCAACATGTGAGATGAAATGTATTTGCCATGCCCAAAATCAGACCTGGTATAGAGGTGGGAATGGGGTGGGAAGCAATGATGAATTATTGCAGGCAGACTTGAGTTTGCTAAATTTGGTTCAAGTGAGATTCTTGATTAATAGAACCTGAAGTGCAAGTATGATCATAACCAACTTTCATCATACCAGGCACCACGCTAAATGGTTTCATGCAGTATCTCATATAATCCTCATAGCAATCCTATTCAGTCAGTACTGCCATTATCCCAAGTTTGAAGAAGAAACTTATGCATAGCAAGGATATAGATCTTACCCAAGCTAGTGATGAATTATAAATTCAAGGTCAAGCTCACTCAAGAACAACATAGGTTTTCAAAATGGAATGTGAGCCATTGGGACATTTTAAGCTTCTCTATGTATTTATTTTTCATCCAAAACCAAGACTAAATATATACTATGTGAATTATTACTGGCACCCTAAGTCTGAATATCAAATGATCCCTTGTCACACACAGCATCGGAGACACCCTGTAGGCAGAGTACAGTCCTCCCAGTCAGAGGGTTGATAATGGGGCTTTCATCTTCCATCCTCTTCAGATATCAAGAGGTACTACTATTCACACATAGTCTAAAGAGAGCAGAATCATTGATACCTTCTACTGAGATGGGGAGTGAGCATGAAAATATTCTGATCAACCCAGAATTTCACAGGTTGTCCTATGGAAAAATTCTGAATAGATTTGTCAAACTTAAAAGTGAGTTCCACATTTTTCGTTTGTAAAAAAGGTGTTTTGTATTTTCAGACTCTTACTATGATAACAAATGTTACCAAGCAGATATTTTTGAAAAAATAAACACACTTCATCTGTCCCTTCAAGGTAAAGGTGACATTTTAACAAGTAAGAAAGTCTTTCTAAAGAAACTTGTATATGAAAAGAGCATTTTGGAAATGGTTTGAGTTATTCTTCTGTCGGTACAAATAGTATAAATGTGACAAATGTCAGCACTCTTTAAAAAGTTGAAAACGTAATTTTCTACACTGTTTAAAGATTTTCTAAACAAAGAATTTCAATGGCTTTTGAACCCATCTGTTAAAAATAGTAACAGTAGAAGAACAGTGCAAGTTTACTTTGTAAGAACAACTGGTAGACATCAAGGAAGATAAAGATAAAAATTTCCAAGCCAAATTCAATCAATTTGCATAATTTGCAAATAAGATTGGAAAATAAACGATCATGATTTATTAATTCCAGCCAGCGATTCATTTTATCTTTTGTCTTTGTGTCCCTTGGCAAAGGAAATTTTTTAGTTCTGACAGTCTTGAAAACCAAGATTTAAGTTATTCTGCCTAAGTTTAGAGCCAGCTCCTCAAATTGTTTTTATCATAACGTGTTTAACAAAGATTTACTGAACCATTGCTCTTGCTAAAACATGTTAATTCTTTTTGATGAAAGCAAAATATCTTTACACTGTTAGAAAATAAAATTAAAAATCAGTTTAAGAATATTATTTCATCTTTTACCTCATTTTTCAAATTTTCTTTTTTGTTGTTGCTTTTACTTTACAGAAGACATTGGCAGAGTAGTCCGTGTATGTAATTTGTAAACAGATATACACATATTGGGGTTTGATCAACATTTGTTTCATTGAAGATATACAGCCAAAGAAATTTTGGAGCCTGCTGCAATGCTCCCAGCAGTTTCTAGACCTGCAGTGTGTGAAAAGGAAGTCAAGGTGCTGAAGAGCATCAGTCAACCCCACAGGCTTTATATCTTCACATATATTAAGGTTAATTATATTTTATAAACGGAATCTAATTGTATTTAGCCACCAGATAAGAAGCCAAAATCTTAGGTGCGTCCCCTGCTGCCAGAGGCCCTGAAGTTTGGCCCAGAACAATCCCACAGATGGACTGTGCCCTGCTACCTGTCATCATGTTAGAGGGGGCCAGGCTTGAGAAGAAAAATGAGTAGGGGGAGGTCTGTTTCCTAAGCAATCTCAAAATAGCTCTCTGAACTGGCTGGGGTAACCCTAATCCTCCACTGTGCCAGCAGCACAGCTCAGTGTGGTCCCCAGCGACACTGTCCCTCTGTCACCTAGGCTGAGAGGCTGCCCTGTCCTTCCCTTCTGTTAGCACAGATAATCCAAAAGTGTCAACAGAGGAATCGTGAATAGTTAATGTGACCCCCCAAAGCTTAATACACGAAGGGGAAGTTTACCTGCAAGCTCAAGGATTGCCTGGAGCTCTTTAGACATGAAAGGCTGTAGTAATACCCTCTGGAGTCATCTCCTCTCTCCCCCATCTTACCTTTCTTTTTCTGTGGGCTTTGGACATCTCACCCACACCCCAAAATGGGCAACCCCCTCCATCCTTGAGGCATGTGTAGGCCTGATGACAGCAAGGGTTCATCTCTGAATGCAGCTGGTGAAACTGACTTTCTACCCAGAGGACTTTCTTTAACTCATCCCCCTGTCTTCCAGGTAGGTCGAGACAGTCTTTGAGCATCTCTATGCAGTTAATGAACAGAGTGCCTAAGCATCCTTGAAGGCCTGTATAAGCCTCCAATCTGTGAACACTCGTCTGTTATGTGAATTGTTATCTCTCTGGTAACAGGACCCTTTCTGGGCTCTCCCACCTCACTACCCTCACCGTCCTCACCCGTCTGATTGTTTTCCTTCCCACTTCTTTCTCTAATCTCAGAAGCACCTTTGGCTAAAATGAAATCATTCTTGGTGATGGTCTGAAGGTGATTTAAAAGTATAAAATGCTTTTTCTTATTTTCTTTTCAAAACAAAGTGAGTTCTTAGAGAAGAAGCAAACCAAATCTGGGCTAATAGAAACCAGAAAAGCAGTTGTCTCTGTGGGTATTGCCTGCGATGAGCAGGGGAGAAAGCTCTAGGGTGGCGGAAATGTTCCACAATGTAATCTGGGTAGTGATACATGTATGTACACATATGTAAAGACTCATGGAGCTCTACACTTTATAGTATGAAAATTCTATGTCAAATTTGAAAAGGAAAGTAAAAATACAATAAGCTATGTTCTTCAGGGCTTCAGAAGCTGGTATGGGGCTCAGACTAGGAAGGCTGGAAGGCCGCGTGGAATTGTGGGCAGCTGGGAAGACACGCTGTACCTGCTGCTTGGTGCGGTGTCTAACCAGGGTTGCTGAGCCCCATGGAAATCCCCGGGTGGATTGAGCCAGGCTCTCCTGAAGGAGCCAAGGATTGTGTTGTTGTTGTTGTTGTTTCCCTTGGGACAGGGTCTGGCTCCGACACCCAGACTGGAGTGCAGCAGTGTGATCATGGCTCACTGTAGCCTCAACCCCTTGGGCTCAAGCAATCCTCGCACTTCCACCTCCAGAGTAGTTGGGACTACAGGTGTGTGCTACGATGACTGGCTACTCTTTATTTTTTATTTTTTGTAAAGATAGGGTCTTCCTGTATTGCCCAGGCTAGTCTCAATCTCCTGAGCTTAAGCAGTCAGCCTGCCTCCACCTCCCGAAGTGCTGGGATTACAGGCATGAGCCACTGTGCCTGGCTGAGGCTAGAGTTTTAAAAATTCATCCTGAACGCTATTTTGTGCCAGGTACAATGCTGGGTGCTTTATGTGCATCATCTCATTTAATCCCCAAAATAACCGTGGAATGGGGAACTGTTATCCTCATGGGGCAGTCGGGCAACCTGAGCCCCCAAGGCTGGGCAGGTGGTCCAGGGGCATGCAGCTCATCATTTGGCAAACCCTGTGCTCCCTTCACACTCCCTCTGTATCGCCCTCTTAATTAGAATTTCCTTGTGGATATTTTTCTTTGCTAGTAGGATGTGTCATTCTTTTTTTTTTTTTTTTTTTTTTTTTTTGAGATGGAGTCTCACTCTGTTGCCCAGGCTGGAGTGCAGTGGTGCGATCATGGTTCACTGCAAACTCCACCTCCCAGGTTCAAGTGATTCTCATGCCTTAGCCTCCCAAGTAGCTCTGATTACAGGTGTGCACCATCTTAACCAGCTAACGTTTCATATTTTTAGGGTTTCTCCATGTTGGCCAGGACTGTCTTGAAATCCTGGCCTCAAGTGATCCGCCCTCCTTGGCCTCCCAAAATACTGAGATTACAGGTGTGAGCCACCGTGCTCGCCCAGGATGTGACATTCTTTTTTTTTTTTTTCTTTTTTTTTTGAGACGGAGTCTCTCTCTGTCGCCCAGGCTGGAGTGCAGTGGCCGGATCTCGGCTCACGGCAAGCTCCGCCCCCCGGGTTTACGCCATTCTCCTGCCTCAGCCTCCCCAGTAGCTGGGACTACAGGTGCCTGCCACCTCGCCAGGCTAATTTTTTGTATTTTTTAGTAGAGATGGGGTTTCACCGTGTTAGCCAGGATGGTCTCTATCTCCTGACCTCGTGATCCACCCGTCTCGGCCTCCTAAAGTGCCGGGATTACAGGCTTGAGCCACCGCGCCCAGCCAGGATGTGACATTCTTTACCTCATGTTGTGACGACAGAAAAGTAACAGATGGATAGACTAAGAGGAGGACTTCCCTAAGAAACATTGCCCTGGAGATTTAGCCTTCCTTCTCACCAAGAAGGAAAAATGAAAGTCATCTCTAATCTAGCTCCCAAGAGAGGAGTCTTTCTAGCTGTGCCTCCGTGGCTTCCCTTTAGTTCTGATTGCAGTGGCTGGCAGCCAGCCTCCCAGGATTACTCAGCATGTTTGACCTCTCCAGAGGGGATGCTTTAACTTTGTAAAGCTATGAGTGAATGAGGAGAATGTATACTTTCTTCCCAGAGTAATCCACCTGGGCGACTTTAGGTAGCTACTCTTTAAGTCGCCAGTCCTCTCTTGTTTTGGGTCATGGACAAGCTTCAGCAATGTCCATCACGTTCTTCCACGGAGTGGAATATGATGCTTCAATTATCAGGGGCCCATGGTCTATTGGCATTTACTATATACCATGTGCCATATGCTTTTGGCATCTTAGAGCTTGTTCTGCACCCTGTTCTGCCTCTTGGTAGTCTCAAGAGCAAATTATTTAACGTCTCCAAGCCTCATTTTCCTCGTTTTTAAAATGAAGATGATTACTACAACAAACAATAACAAAAACAATAGTCTTAATTAGGCTAATTTTATGTGCCAGAGACTGTGCTAAGCACTTTTCATATGTGGACTCAGTTCAATTCTCACGACCCCATGAAGCAGAACTGTTGTTATGCCCTGCTGACAGATGAATAAACTGAGACACAGCCAGGACTAAGTTGCACAGTCAGGAATTTAATTAGGTGTGCCTAATCCAGAGCCTAAACTCTTTAACTTTCATGCTTCTATTCTCACCTCAAAATGTTGCTGTGAAGCGTTTATAATATTTGTGACAGCACTTTGTAAACAATAAAGCAAAAGCAAAATATTAATATCATTATTATTCTTCTAACTTCATGAAAAAAGAGTTAGAAATAAGAGACACAGGCCATGCCTTTGAGAAATTTATAATCCAGAAGATTAGATGGGCGAAACCCCATAAAAACACGAACTAAAAATGCCCAACTGTGTAAAGCACGCAGCCATCTGAAACTGTAGAGAGAAATGCACCCAGGGGATGTTGGAATCTGTAGAATGAATGGAGCTAGAGGGTGTTGGTGTGAGAAGACCTTGCAGGAGTATCCTGCCATTCAACTGGGACACAGTGAAAGAGGCGTTTCAGGAGGCGGAACAGCCTGTTAGGTTTTGTGGGAGCTGAGTGCACAGGTTGCCTGGGCTAAGGGAAAGTGTAAGTTCAGTGAGGTGCTTAGTAAAAGACAACAGAGGAGTGAGAGAGGCCCTGGCCAGGGGACCAGGAGACCACATTATCTAGGGCCCTAATTGGATTTGCAACACTACAGTGAGCCACTGTGGGTGTCTGACAAGAGATGCGATGTGACAGAAAGACACACCAAAAGGCTGGTAAAGACAACAGCCCAAGGCAAGGAGTTTGTTGCAAATAGTTCAGGGATTAGATGGACATGCTTCTGCAGAGGAGGAATGTGTCATGGCTTGGGAAACTACTAAAAAGAAGAATCCGGCCAGGCACGGTGGCTCATGCTCTAATCCCAGCACTTTGGGAGTTCAAGGCGGGTGGATCACCTGAGGTCAAGAGTTCGAGACCAGCCTGGCCAACATGGAGAAACCCCGTCTCTACTAAAAATACAAAATTATCTGGGTGTGGTGGTGCATGCCTGCAATCCCAGGTACCTGGGAGGCTGAGACAGGAGAATCGTTTGAACCTGGGAGGCAGAGTTTGTGGTGAGCCAAGATTGTGCCATTGTACTCCAGCCTGGGCAATAAGAGTGAAACTCTGTCTAAAAAAAAAAAGAAGAAAAGAAGAAAAGGAAGAAGAGGAGGAGGAGGAAGAAGGAGGAGGAGGAGGAGGAGAAAGAAGAAAGGAGGAGGAGGAGGGGGAGAAGAAGAAGAAGAAGAAGAAGAAGAAGAAGAAGAAGAAGAAGAAGAAGAAGAGAAGGAGAAGGAGAAGGAGAAGGAGAAGGAGAAGGAGAAGGAGAAGGAGAAGGAGAAGGAGAAGGAGAAGGAGGAGAAGGAGAAGGAGAGGAAGAGGAAGAAGAAGAAGAAGAAAGAAGGAGAAGGAGAAGAAGAAGAAGAAAGAAGAAGGAGGAGGAGGAGGAGGAGGAGAAGGAGGAGGAGAAGAAGGAGAAGAAGGAGAAGGAGAAGAAGGAAGAAGAAGGAAGGAGAAGGAAGGAGAAGGAAGGAGAAGAAGAAAGAAAAAGAAATAGCTGGCCTTTTTGAATTAGTAAGTAGAATATGCCCAGTCAACGTGTCTCAGCCAAATGTGGATTTCTTGACAAAAGGCTGCAAGGATGTTAGACCTGGAAATACTTTTAGAGACAAAAACAAAAACAACCCCTGAAAAGTCACTGCAATAAACTGCCTGGTTAATATGCACCCAGTGTATTTTGCCATCATAAAGAATCCCCTCTCCGGAACCAGTCCCTTTGAAGGCCAGGGCAGTATCCAAGTGCTGTGGGGCTCACCACAGCAGTCCCAGCGACTGGCACTTCCTAGGCATATCATAAATATTTATTGCTTACCTGGACTTATTAAGAAATTGAATGCATGTAAAATGTAAAAGAAAACAAGTCAAGGATTAGAATCAGAGGACACTGATGACTACTGAGGGACCATGACACCAGAGGCACCATTGATGATTATGTGAAATTGAAGAAGAGTTGACATTCAGGAAATAAATTCATTATCTTGGAGAAAGTTGGAGGTGGTGGATGTAAGTGGTGATTCCTGACTAGAAACAAGAAATGAGGTTCAGGAAATATGAGAAGTCAGATGAATGATGCAGATTTGGAAGTCCATGGACAAACGAGTATCAGTTAGTATTCTTATTTGCAAGCAATAGAAACTCCCACCAGCTGATTTATGTAGAAATAAATTTACTGAAAGGACAGTTTCTAATTCACAGGGGAATTTGGAGTCACTGGGGAATTTGGAGCACCAGGCAAATAAGTTTTGCAGCCAGAACCCCAGCCAAGTGAACTCCCCAGAACAAGCCATCAAGGAGAGCTGTGCCACCATGGCTGAGTCCCAGGTGACACCACTTGGCTTGCCAATCCAGTGGATGTGGGATGTTAGGCCGTCCACTAGTACCTCTGGCACTGCCCCTGTGGACAAGTTGTTACTACTACCTTCTCTACCCCCAAGAATAATCCCCTTCTGTTCTTGACTGTTGTGTCAGAGTCCCAGCCTTGGGGTCTGATGGACAGCATCTAGGTCATTACCACACCCGAGTGGCAAGAGAAGCCAACAGGAAGGGGCTTTGCTTCTCACAAGATAAGTACAGTGGGGAAGGTGGTTCAGACACTGCTGCTGAAACCACACGTATTTATTTCAGAAAGGAAAGAGGTGAATTCAAAGCAGGAAGCACCAGGGGTTCATCCACTAGGACTGGCTTCACTCATTGAGAGAACAGGGCTGTGCTGATAGGGTAGATCCATTCTTCAATACCTACAAACTGTCTGCCATCAATCCCAACGTAATGCCTTTAATCAACAGTCATCTGTTTATGGTAAAAGACTGTTCCAGTTTGAAATGTAAAATCCTTGGAAAGAACCACACTTTACTTTGTCATGAACCTTTCATGGGCCGCTTGTTTGTTTGGTTGGTTGGTTGGTTGTTTGTATGAGACGGAGTCTCACTCTGCCGCCCAGGATGGAGTACAGTGACGTGATCTCAGCTCACTGCAACCTCTGTCTCCTGGGTTCAAGCCATTCTCCTGCCTCAGCCTCCCAAGCAGCTGGGATTACAGGCGTGCACCACTATGGGTGACTAATTTTTCATATTTTTAGTAGAGAAGGAGTTTTGCCATGTTGGCCAGACTGGTCTCGAACTCCTGGCCTCAAGTGATCTGCCCGCCTTGGCCTCCCAAAGTGTTGGGATTATAGGCATGAGACACTGTGCCCATCCTGTCATGAATCTTTCATGCACTGACTTTCAGGGTGGTGGGGAGTATAAGCTTGTACACACTTCTAGGCCCAGTATTGGAAGGGGCCTGAACCAAATGTTAATCCCTTGTAAAGATTTTTAGCTAGGCAGCTACTTTTGCTTGGGGACTCCCAACTCCAGTTTTTTCCTCTCATGGATTCTCAGTGGCCCAATCAATTTGTCACAACACTGTCCAACATGGTAAGTCTTTTAATCAGGGAGAAATGACAGAAGAAAAAGGAGACTCATTTTTTATGTTGCTCCTTCTACATGTGACACTGTGAGAATAGGGCCCCTATTCACGTTTGACGGATGCTGAAACTGAAGCTTGGGGTGATGTGACTTGCCCAAGGCCACAGCTGGTGTGCTGCAGAGATAGGGTCAAAGCTGGCTCCATCGTCTCCAAAGCCTGACAGCTTCCCCTGAGCTGTGTCATCTTTTCATGAAAAAAGAGGAAAATTTGTTTGCACCTTCCCAGTCAAAAGGTTAAAGGAAGGCAAGAGGTTGGTGGGCTGTCTTGGGCTTGCCTTGACATGGATGTGCAGGGTTTCCTTGGGAGAGGGTATGCAGTACTGAGGAAGAGAGAAAGACACAGAAACCAGCTCCTGCTTTATAACTTCACCTAGCACGCTGTATTTTTCCAGAAATCTTTCCAGCTGCAAATACTAGAAACCCAACTCAAACCGGTCTCATAGGAAATGGGGATCTATTGGTTTGTAGGCCTGTAAAGCATGCTGAGAGTTCTCCCCATCTCTCTCTTTCTCCATCTCTCAGCTCAGCTTTCCTCTGTGTCTGCTTCACTCTCAGGCAGCCTGTCTCCACGTGGTGACACAGGTGGCCAGCAACAGTCTAGACTTACGTCTCACCAGCCTAGGAACCCCGCCCCCAGCTGACACAGTGGAACTTTTCCCCAACAGTTGTAGCAATTAACCAATCTTGTGAGCAAGGGGTTGCAACACCCTGACTGTACAGGCCTTGAGTTCATCCCTGCCCCCACCACCAAGAGTTCCATCAGCCTCCCCTGCATCACAGGGTTTGAAGATGGCTCCCCCAAAAACCACTGAAGTGCTGGCACAATAGGAAGGGATGCTGGAGGGGCAAAAGCCACAGATATCCACTGGAATGTACGCCACAAAAACAACTAGGGTTTTTGTTTGTTTGTTTCATTAAAAAAAAAATTGTTTTAAATTTATTTATCACGTGTCCCTAGGGTTCAGAACAGGGCTGAACACCTGGCAGGCACATTCAAGAAACATTTCTTGAATGAATGATGGACCACAAAAATAAAAACATGTCCCTCCAGAATATGATGTCCAGGATAGCACAAATGGGAGACTGGGTACACTGCAGGTACAGACTAGAGTAGGGAGCAGAATCTCTGGTCCTGTAGACGAGTTGTGTGTCATTGAATGAATGACCCGTGACTTCTAAAATGTTGGCATTCACCGCATGTCAATCACAGCATGAAACGGAGCTCTGGAATGCCAGTCTCCAGCAAGGGCAGGGCTTTTACGGTGCAGTTGCATACAAGTCCCCTGGGAATAAAGGGTGATGGGTCCCTTTTTTCTTATAGGCTTGTGTCTACAAGATAGATATGCTTCATGGGCTGCTGCTTTTCCTCCCCAGATTCCCACTGTGAAATGGAAAGCCAGCATGGTGGCACCCATTCACTTGGAGTGAATGTATGGTCCTGGTCTGACAGGAGCCTACGTGGTAGCATTCTGGAATGCCTACTCAATTGCTGTTAATCCGGTCTCACGTTGTCTCTCATCAGTATGCTAACCCAGTGCCCCAGAGTGTAGTCTGGGGAGAACATGTACTTCAACCCCCTGCCCAAATTATCTCCCACTCTCATTACCACCCTTTGGCTTTTCCGTGGCACATGGGAATAGCTGGCCTTTTTGAATTAGTAAGTAGAATATGCCCAGTCAACGTGTCTCAGCCAAATGTGGATTTCTTGACAAAAGGCTGCAAGGATGTTAGACCTGGAAATACTTTTAGAGACAAAAACAAAAACAACCCCTGAAAAGTCACTGCAATAAACTGCCTGGTTAATATGCACCCAGTGTATTTTGCCGTTGTGGAAACTGAACTTAATTTGTCTTAACATGATGCAGCTATTTAGCATTTCTTCCCCCTCCTCCTCCTTCTAGTTAATTCTGAGTGGAGATAAATCTTGAAAACAGACTTGGAGGGCACAGCAGGAGGCCCTGCAAAGTCATTTGGGTTGTGGCTTTCACAGTGCCCCTTTGCTATTTTCTGAGCAATTAAAACTTAAGCAGGAAAATAAAGTGTTATTAAAGTGACTCACGAACATTATAGAGGCTGGGTGCATGGAATATTTAGCTTCTGACAAAGGGTTCCTTAGGCACCAATGGGTGTTCAAAAAAAATTCCTATCGCCCCAGTAACTTCTCTGAACACTAGAAACATAGGTAGAGAGGACTACACCCAGTGGGTTGTCAACCCTTTAACTCTAACATCATTCCAGAGAGGTAGGCAAGCTACTGAACTGTCAGTTCTTAAAGCAGGAAACAAAGGCTCCAGGAGTTGAACAATTTTCCCCAGGCAATTTGTCTGAGTCAGTGACAGAAGCTCAGGTTCTCTGCCTGCAAAAACGAAGTGACAGTGCTGCACAGCATTAACCTCTAGGTCCCTCCCTTAGTATTGAGGGTTTGATCCTTGGTATTTTCTTCCTTGATCCAGGCAGCCATGACTACTGTTCATTTTGGTTTGCTATGATTATTTGACTCTCCTTTTCACCTCCACATGCCTTCGGACATGCCGTATTTCATTGAATCTAAGATACCATCGATTAGAAGATGAACCACTATTTTATATACTGCTAAAAAGGAAGAAATGTTGTCAATTAAGCTGCGACATGACATTGATCGTGATTTAAGAGACGTTAAGATGTGGAGGAAAAAAGGAGTTATAGAGTCCACCAAATATAGTACTTTATTATTTGTCTGCCTAGATTCAGAACTCTTTCTCTTCTTTAAGAAACAGGTTTGGAGGAGTATGTACTTCTCCCCTCTGATCTTGTGGGTCCACTGAAAGTCACCCATCACTGTACTCTGCTCCTCTGCCCACAGAATGAGTATGAAACCCAAAATGGACAGGTAGACGGCCCTGGGATTTTAAACACTGGAGGAGGAGAAGTGAGGGCTTTCTCTCCAGTGCCAAAGAAGATGTGGGGCCCTGGAACTTTGAGCAACCAGTGCTCCAGTCTTGTGGAGAAACCAGGTTTGAGAAAAGGAGCCGCTTATAGGAAAAACAGCTGAGATAGAGACAGAAGGGCATCTGCAGGTTTAAGCTTTTTGAATGCTTTTGCCCCAATGGACACAGCAGCACCAGTAAATTCTCCCATGCCAAACCTATCCTTTGAAGTAAGAATCTTCTTCTTTTTTCTTTTTTCTTTCTTTCTTTTCTTTTCTTTTCTTTTTTTTTTTTTTTTTTTGAGACAGTCTTGCTGTGTTGCCCAGGCTGGAGTACAATGGCGTGATCTTGGCTCACTGCAGCCTCCACGTCCCGGGTTCAAACAATTCTCCCACCTCAGCCTCCAGAGTAGCTGGCATTACACACGCACACCACCACACCAGGCTAATTTTTGTATTTTTAGTCGAGACGGGGGTTCCACCATATTGGCCAGGCTAGTCTCGAACTCCTGACCTCAAGTGATCTACCTGCCTCAGCCTCCAAAGTTCTGGGATTACAGACATGAGCCACAGCACCCAACCAGAATCTTCTTTTACACAGATGCTAGTAGAATAACTAAGCCAATAGGATCCCTCCTTCTCTCTTCCAGCCATGCGTATGGGAACCCACTGTGATGTGCAGACAATGGACAGGAATGACAAACCTGCTTCTACCTTAACAGTTTAGCCACCATCTGCCATGACCAACGACTTGTGAACATAGGTTCATGCCTGGTGTTTCACCAAGGAAATAGAGTTGTATTTTTTTTCACAGTGAATTTCAATATTTTAAAGAAAGAGAAAACCAAAATACCTCTAGTGGGGCTGGGGGCAAAGAGGTAAAAGAAAAGGGAATACATATGTCAAGAAAAGACAAAAGAAGAACTAAAAAACAACAATCTGATTTTCTCTCCTAAAGTCCCTTCTGTTGACAATGCATTCCTGACCCTTTTTTCAAAATCTTGTTGGTGGAAAGAGTAGGCAGGGGTTGAAAATGAAGGATGAACCTTTTTAAAATTGCAGAAATAAAAATGTGGTCAAATAGTGCTGAAAAGAAGCTTAAGTTGCCTCAGACTGTGATGCTTTTAAATTTCTGAGGTTTGCTAATGAATACTTTTCTAAAACTTTTCTATATAAAACTTTAAAAACCATCAGGAAATTATACTAATCCACTTACCCTATTTTAACTCTTAAAAATGTTCCTACAGCCTCTGATTTTCTATTGCAGAGAGAGGTTAGTGGAAAATTGCTTTTGAGGTTTCTTTTGTACGATAATAATCTTGGGCAGTACCCACCTTGCTGTGTCCTCGCGTGCGCCTTGTAAATTGATTCCAAGCTGCTCCCTTATTCAAAAACCCAATCCCCTTGGAAACCAGAAAGAAAATGAATAGTGGTAGGAGCCTATTTTACTAGTATCAAGATCAAAACCTTCATTACACAAATTTGTTTGTCCTTTGGTGCCTTTTAGGTCAGAAATATTCATTATGTATTGGTGCTAATCTCACATTTCTGCAATACTTTTTAATCTAGATGGACCCCAAAGTTGCAGAGTTGTCTAACCCTTAATCACACACACACACACACACACACACAACCCTTAATCTCTCACACACACACACACACATACACAATCATTTTTTCCTCCTGCACCTGAGTATTTTATTATTCTACTTACTTTATGGTGTTTTCTGAAGGTTTATTAACTTTTTATATAGAGAAATGTTGAATGGAGGTGATATTATTTACCTTATGGATCTTTGATCAGAGCTTTTCTGCCAGAAGATGCCTTTTGTGGGAAAACTGAATGAAAGAAAAATGGCTTACCATGGAGCAATCACTTAAGTATTACACTTACATCGAGCCCATTGGGGAATGCTGTGCTGCCTCTTTTATTTCTACAGGAGAAAAGGAAAAGAAGTTTGAAATAGAATCACTACCTATCACAGTATCACCAGTTTTTGAAGGTATCTGAAAGATAACTTATTAAACTGATTCATTAGTGAAAATACTCCTTTCACCAGAATATAAATGGGAAATACTCCAGTGACTGTGGTGTGGGTCTGAGATTCCTGCAGTATGTTTCCTTCTCCCCGTATCTTCATATCTGGACTCACTGGAGCCCTCCATGGGCCACCCTAACCTCTCCTTGTTTCCGAGCTAATTCCCATAGAGTCAATCACCATTATTCCCTTATTGTTCTATCTTATGGCAGTAAGGCTGCCCAAAGGCTGGTGTACCCCAAAATATACCATGAGTATCAGAGCACACCAGGCCTCCCTTTGTGGTATAGGCCAGAGGCCCAGCCTGCCTCCATCTCCCTGTCTTAGAACTCCCTCTAAGTTCTTGTTCAGACTTTAACCTCTATCCGCCTGACTGTGGCTCTTGGCAGTTCTCCTTCCCAGTGAGGATCTCATGAACATCTGCTTTTCTTGTCTGCCCAGCATGTTTCCCTCTTTCCTGTGATATCAGACATTAACTTAAATTTTGGCAAACTATCCACTGTCATGTTCATACTTCATGGGGCTTGGGTCGGTGTGACGTCATCTCAGTCCCAGCTCTAGAAGTTAACACATGGCCCAAACCTAGCCAATCAGTGTATAGGTATATTTAACCCTGTGGCCACAGTGATTGGTTCAGAGATAAACAAGTGACACAAGTTGGTCCAGCGAGAATCAGTCCTGAGATTTGAGTTAAAAGTATTGAATAGAAGCCCTTTCCACAATACCATTTCTCAGTAATGACACTACTGACACTTAAGTCCAGATAACTTTGTTGTGGGGGGCTGTCCCATGCATTGTAGGATGTTGAGCAACATTCCTGAACTATATCTGATTAGTAACTACTCCCCTTCCCAGCTGTGACAACAAAAAGGGTCTCTTGACACTGCCAAAAGTCCTCAGGAGTGGATTGATGTGGGAAAGTTCAATCACTCATGGTTGAAAACTACTGGAATAGACTGACTACTACGTGATGTGTCCCTGGAACTGCTAGGGGATCCCATGTGAAAAAAATCTTGCCTGATAGTGATGCCAACACATAGAAAGGAAGGGCCAAGAGAAGACACAAAGACCCAATAACATTCTTGAAGCTCCTACATATTTTGTTCTCCTATGCATTAAGCCAGTCCCAACTAAGCGAGGATGTTCACTCTCACCACTTCTATTCAGTATTGTGTTATGTAGGTCTTATCCAGACCCAAATACAAAAACTGCAAATAAAAGCCATAAAGATATGGAAAGAAGAAAAATAAAATTGCCTTTATTTACAGAAAACATAGTCTTCTATGTAGAAAATTCTAAGGAATCTAAAAAAAAAAAAACCTAATAAAACTAATAAGTAAGCTTAGCAAGTTTGGAGAATAAAAAACCTAATAAAACTAATAAGTAAGCTTAGCAAGTTTGAGAATAAAGAGCTGCAATCAATATAATTGCAGCTTTCAATTATACTTTGATATATTAGAAATGAACAACTATAAATTTCAATTTTAAAACAGTATCATTTAAAACAGCATCAAAAATACAAAATTCTTTGGGATAAATTTAACAAACTATTTAAAACCTATATCCTGAAAATTATAAGATCTTAACGAGAGGAGAGATAGACCAGATGCATGGTTAGAAGATTCAAGATTGTTAAGGTGTCAAACCTCTCGACGTTAGTCTATAGATTCAATACAATCCTAATGAAAGGCCTAACAGAATTTTATTTTATTTTATTTTTGAGATGGAGTCTCAGCCCAGTCTGGAGTGCAGTGGCGTGATCTCGGCTCACTGCAACCTCCGCCTCCCGGGTTCAAGTGATTCTCCTGCCTTAGACTCCTGAGTAGCTGGGACTACAGGCTAGCCGCCACCACGCCCGGCTAATTTTTGTATTTTTAGTAGAGTCGGGGTTTCAACATGTTGGCCAGGCTGGTCTCAAACTCCTGACCTCAGGTGATCCACCCGCCTCGGCCTCCCAAAGTGCTGGGAGTTGGAAGACTTACACCACCTGATTCAAGATCTATTATAAAGCTACAGTAAGGAAGACAGCGTGGTATTAGCATAAAGACAGATATATAGATCAAAGGTACAGAACAAAGAATCCATAAATGTACCCAAATTAATATCACAAATTGGTTTTTGACAAAGGTGTCAAGGCAATTTGAGAGGAAAGAATAATCTTTTCAACAAATGGTACTACAGCAATTGGATATCCATATGCCTCAAAAATGAATCTCATTTGTCTAACATTGTATACAAAACTTAGAAAATATTTCAAAAAATATCTGCCAAAGGATATATTGATTTGTAAAAAATATAACACAAAAATTATTAAAAAATTGGCAAAAGAAACATTCTATATGATTCAACAATTCCATTCCTAGATAGCTGCCCAGGAGAAATGAAAACATACATCCACACAAGACTTACATGCAAATGATTTTCATTTCAGTATTATTAATAAGATCCCCAAAATGAAAGTATTCCAAATGTTTGTCAGCACATGAATGGATAAACAAGTTGTGGTACATCCATACAATGGAACAGTATTCAGCAATAAAAAGGAATGGAACTCATGATACATAGTCAAATATTACATTATGCTAAGTTAAATAAATGAAGCACAAAGACTATATACTGTATGTGGTTCTAGTCTACATAATTCTGTCATAGTCTATATTCTGTCTGTTATATCTAGAAAAGGCAAGATTCTAGTAATATGAAGCAGATGGTGGTTGCCAAGTACCAGGATTTGGGAAGGAGACTGACTGCAAAGAGCCACAGTGCAACTTTTGGAGGACTGAAAATGTTCTATGCTTTTATTTTGGTGGTGGTAACAGGACTGTCATATTTTCAAAGCTAACTGAATTGTACATCTTAAATAGATGTGTTTTATTGTATATAAACTCTATTTTAATAAAGCTGCCTCCAAAAGGCAAGGATAGTAGCACATGTAGGGTATCTACATCTGTATCTTATGAACATTAGAAGGATGCCATGAACCAGGAGTCAGGAGATAGTAAATATTCTAGGTTTTCGGGCCATTCGGTCTCTGACACAGCTTCTCAAGTATGCCTTTGTTGTGCTCATGCAGCTATAGACCAGTAAATGAATGGGAGTGGCTGTGTTCCAACAAAACTTTAAGAACACTGAAATTTAAATTTTATATAATTTCCACGTCATGAAATATTCATTTTCTTCTATATTTTCCCCTCTAAACATTTAAAAATGTAAAAACTATTCTTAGCTAGCAGGCCATACAAAAACAGATGGCGAACCAGATTTGGCCCACAGGCTGTAGCTTGACAACCTCTGGTATAAACATATGTTAGTAAAAATACAACAATTATCGTGGCTATGTCGAAGAGGTGATGATGCAGGTGAAATCTCTAATACAGTCATATCTACATGTTAGAGATCTGCATGTACAATAATCAACAGAATACATTTTATTTTTACTTATTCTTTAATAGTGCCAATTTGCTTGCCATATTAATATTACTTTTGGAGTAATGGGCTTTAAAAATCAAGACTTATTAAATCAAGTTCAGCTTTAAAACAGGACACCCATATAAATTCACTTTTCCTGGTAAAAAGATATTTTTGATATATTTGATTTTTAAAAGCTTTTGTATTTATTGCATCCATGCCACACATTACCCTTGGGTTTTTTTTTTTTTTCCTTTACCTTCTGTCCAAATCATAGGTTATGTGGGGGGCTTTGCACTTGCTTTATTCTCTGAAATTTTCCTCTTCTACATATCAACATTTCCCTGAAGAAACTTTCCATTTTCAGTCTCTGTTGAAAAACTCATATTAATGAAGCCTTTTCGGGCCTGTCCATCCTCTACCCACTCCCCACGTCTCACAATAAATAGTAAACCACTCTCCTAGTCCTCTCACCCTACTTTCCTTTTTTCCCCAAAAACACTTATAACCTTCTGTTACATTGTATCTTTACTTGTTTGATCGTTTTCTCTTTCCTCTTACTAGAATAAGCTTCACGAGGGTGAAGATTTTGCATTTTCCAACACTTCATAATTCCAGTTCCCAGAAGAGTGCCTAGCAAGTAGCAGGTGCTCAATATGTGACTTGCTGAATGAGTAATCTGGGAATGAACAGAGTACGATTTTCATAGGAGCATCATCCAACAACTGCCATATACTGAGCAAAAATTATATCTTTCTTCATGGTCAACATGTAATTTAAAAGAAAAGTCTGGGGCATCCAGAATGGTGGAAAAAACACCGCTTCACACCAGCCAGTTAGGAAGACAAACAGATCACACTAAAGGGGTGTCATAAGGACCCCTGAGGAGCCCTCATGGAAAGAGCTTTCTTTTGGGAATACGTCTTATAAGGTTTTGAGCAACTGCCATGTTGGAGAACTTTCAGTGACCATGTCTTCTGCTGAAAATAGAATGGCCCTTTACTTTCCCTTAACTAAACTTCTTTCTAACGTTTTCTCGTCAGAATGCTTATAAAGAGGGCAGATTATTTACAAGGAGGGTGTTTCCCAGGTTTCACAGGGGAGTCTGGAACAAAACAGAGTGTGTTAGACTCCCAGAAGGCAATTCAAGCCTTGTGAATTACAGATATCCATTGCACAAAGGTTATAATACGTGTGTGTATATATATCTATATCTATATATATAAAAGCACATTTCACCGTCTCCAAACTGCAGTGTCAAATTGTAGAATCTGTGCCTTTGAAGTTCTTGACATATAATGTTGACATTTTCAGACTCTCAGTTCTATGATGAAAGATTAGAATGATGGTTGTGAACAAGAATGACCTATAGAAAGACATTTTCTGAAGTGGTAAAAACATTTTTTTTAACAGACGGAGAGCTTTTCTTTTAAATTACATGTTGACCACGAAGAAAAAAAAAAAGAGAGAGAGAAAATAGAGAAAAGAAACATACAAATTCGTTTTAATTTTCTTTACAAAATCTTATAGGAACTAACAAATACAAACTTTGAGCAGATTTGTGTTTGAAACATCTTTGTTTTTTGCCATAGTTGAAAACATTTTCATGGGGAAAATATGGTCCATATTTTCCTAGAACATAAGAATTGTGTCAAAATGAATCTGATGTTGATGTGTAAAAATTAGCAACTAAGTTTGAATTCAGACACTGTTGTCTAAATATTTATTCTGACTCTTGGCCTTGAAGGAGAACATTAATGAGTGTTCTCCCTCTCTCTTGTGTGTATGATATTTACTTGATTTTAAGAAACACTCTTTTCTCATTTTAATACATCTAAATTCAGAATGTTTTTTAATGAATGGCATCTCGCAACTATACTTGTCAACATTTTTTCTCTCTTTGTGATTTATAAAATAATATTGATTCTTACAGTTGATACCACCTTACATTCCATGAAATAAGGTATATGTAAAATATGTTTCATTGTTTTTATTTTTATTTTCTTCCTCATCAGGGACCATTCCCTGCCTCTTTTCCCCAATTTCCTTATGAAGCTTAAGAGCAAACCCAGTACAAAAGAAAGACTTCATACTATTGACTCACGGGCTCCATATTAAGGTTCAATACTTAAGCGATAAGTTTGTCTTATATTTTCAGAACCTATACTTTTAAAACTCACATGAACAAAGTTATTATTTACAAGCACCTGTTTAGCACAAGTTGCTATGAATGTCTCAGATTTGATGTATTTTCTTCCCTTTCTTGTTTTTTTTTCTTTCTCCAGACAGATTTCTCACCTACTTATTGCTCAGATAGTAAATCTGAATTTAATCTAGGATATGACTTAGGAAATTATAATATTCATGGTGTGTTCTCCATATGTCCAGCAACTCACCATCCTAACAAGGGTTTCAGGACTAACTACATGTTAGAGGTGCTCGGACAGTATCTGGAGGACTTTGCTTCAGGATCAGACCCCAAAAGTTCAGGTCAGACTCATGGAGAAAGAATAGGTTATGGGGCCAGAGGGACCTGAGTTTGAACCTGTCATGAGGTGTGAATTTATATGCAAGATTAGAACAACAATACCTACCTTGCAAGGTTATCCTAAAGACTGGATGTGTATCAAATGTTTGACAATAGGAGGGCTTAAGAAATGGTCGTTAATAGTATTATTCAAGATCATGTATAAGAAAAGGTGAGCCCAGGAGAAATTTGGCAAGTTGTTGCACCCTTTAGCCTTCTTTTGTATCCTTGTTTGTTCATTGTTGGAGTCACAGCATTCTAATATTTACACCTTTGCCCTGCCACAAATTATATGCCCTTAGAATTGCTCTCAGTTGGATATCTGTTATCACCTACTGACATTTCAACACATATTAACAGTGAGCTAGACAGGCCTGGGTTAGAATTCTCACCAGCTAAGTTACCCTGGGCATGTGCTTCCCCTTTGCATTAGTTAGGGTTCTCCAGAGAAGCAGAACCACTGGGATACATGGAGATAGACATAGATAAGATACAGACACAGGCACAGACATAGATACCGATACAGACACAGATATGGATACGGGTTCAGATACAGGTAGAGATACAAATATAGGTACAGTATAAATACAGGTACAGATACAGACACAGATATAAATATCAATTATATAGATATAAATGTAGATCATCAGAAGAAACTGGCTCATGAAGTTATGAATTCTCACAAGTCCTAAAATCTGCAGGGTGAGTTGAAAAGTAGGAGGCCCAGGAGAGCTGATGATTTAGTTCCAGTCCAAGTCTGAAGGCCTGAGAACTAGGATAACCAATGTTTAGTATTCTGGTCTAGAGGCTTGGAGATTTGAGACCAAGAAGAGTCAATGTTTCGGTTTGAGTTCCAAGGAAGGGAAAAGCTGATATTCAAAGGCAGTCAGACAGGAAGAATTTTCTCTTACTTAGAGGGAGGGTCAGCCTTTGTGTTCCATTCAGACCTTCAAAAGGTTAGATGAAGCCCTGCCACATTAGGGAAGGCAATCCTGCTTTATAGCCTGCCGAGTTAAGTGTTAATCTCATCCAAAAACACCATCACAGAAATACCAAGAATAATGTTTGACCAAGTACCTAGGCATGCTGTGGCCCAGCCAAGTTGACACTAAAAGTAACCATCACAATCTGTCTGAGTTTCACTGTCCTTTTTGTAAAAGGGAGATAATAAGCATATTTCATCATGGGATTACTGTCAGGAGCAAATGAGGTCATATATTGCAGGTTCCTGGCGTTCAGTAAAAAAAAAAAAAAAAAAAAAAAAAAAAAAAAAAAAATCTTTTCCTGAAGCCCATTATACTCACAATCCATCCTAGGTCAAGCCTACACCCTAAATACAAATGTTAATAAGTCCTCTCTACAATTAAAGCAGTCCTGTTCCAGTAAACTTCTTCACGGCATTCACACATTGTGTAGCAAGGAGAGAAGAACAAATTTTATACTTAGGAAGAGTCCTGTTTCACCAACTAACGCATGTGTGTCCATCACAATTTCCTTCCTGATCTTAGTGTTCCTTGCAAGGCAAGGCAAATCAGAGGGCCAAAGTAGTCACAGTTTCTCCAGCCTAAAGCAGATTGTGAGCAGTCCAACTGCTCTCCCTTGCCTTTACTTCTTTTGTAAATGGGATTGCTGAGGCGAGAAAGATGAGATGGTGTTTCACCTGGTCAGCACTGGGGGAGTGCAGCCAGACATCACTGCAAAATCACTCTGCATTTTCTTCCTCAATATTCCATTCAGGCCTTCTGTTTATGTGATTATTGCATTTTCCTTTCAAATCGCACCCTAACTCCCATCCCATGTTTCTTTCCACTGTTACAATTTTCAGATTATAGTAATTTCTTTCCAATGTGTTTAATCTTGAGTAAAATCAATATGGCTATGCTACTTTCCATCAATCTAATCTTAAGTGAATTGAACCTTGTTTTCATTTGGATGAGAGAGGGGTTGGGTAAGACCACATAGAAAACAACAATGAAACCCCGTCTCTACTAAAAAATACAAAAAACTAGCCGGGCGAGGTGGCGGGCGCCTGTAGTCCCAACTACTCGGGAGGCTGAGGCAGGAGAATGGTGTGAACCCGGGAGGCGGAGCTTGCAGTGAGCTGAGATCCGGCCACTGCACTCCAGCCTGGGTGACAGAGCGAGACTCCGTCTCAAAAAAAAAAGAAAACAACAATGACTATATCATATTAGTCTGTATTATTATCTGTAGCCCCACATATGTTTTTACATTGACCTTTGCTGGAATCATTTTAGATCCAATTCCTGGTGATCTCACGTTGAGGTCCATAGACTGACCCACTTCACCAAAATTGAAAGAAAAGGAACCAGTAGATAACTAAATATTTGACTTTTCCTGGTATTATTAAAATAATCACACTTGCTCTTATTTTAATGCAAAGTAATTGCAGATCTTGAATTTAAATCTAGGTCATCCTGACTCTCATAATATATCTAATCCAAGTGTACACATTTCTTCCCTTTGGGTCCTTTTTGGGACATATGACATATACAGCTAAGGTTAACAACTGCTGTCAGAAAAGCAGCTCTTAATGAGAAAGTTTGGCGTTTCAGAAGACTCCTGGCATGCAACTTCCTGTTCTTATGATATTTGAAAAATATACATAAAGGCTGAAAATAATTTTGACTAAAAATCAAAACAAAAATAGTCTCTTGGAAATAGTCATCTTCTGGCTGAATGAACTGGCTTTGCTCCTGCAGCACGTGTTGTCTGCCTTTTGTGAAATCTCTGGCTGCATGGTAAGGTGCTTGGCACCAGGTTCCTGGCCCTGTGACTAAGTGGTGGCAGTTGTGGAGGAGTGAAGGTTGGGGCATTCACTGTGTCCCACCTTCTCTCCCAGCTACTCTCTAAACAGGTGGTTCCCACTAATATGACTTTGCTCCCAGCAAAATTGCTGAAAAAGACTTGAATCCCTACATGCATTCATGTATTTATCGACTTCATTCCAAAAACAATGAGCCCTATGGTATTTGCGTGTACAATTCTTGGCTCATTCCAGGTTGCCCACAGGTTCAGAAAGTGAACCTCACTACTGTAAGTGCAAAGGTCAAATGTTAATGACCTTGCTTAGCAACTCCTGAATAATGAAATTGGTGTTCAGGAGGAAAAAAGGGTATGAACCAGGTGAAATGCTGAGTAACGGAGGGTGCATAAAGGAAGAACATTTAACACCTGCACAGACATTCCCTTTGTTTATAACCTGGGGAGGGGCTTGCCCTGCCTGTTGGCATTCACCCTGAGGACAGATACTCTGTGAGGAATCTACCTACTTAACATCGACCAATTTTCTCACCTTACAGATGTACACACACATATACACACAGAGAGAGAGAGAGAGAGAGAGACCTCCCATGTTGCCCCATCCCTTGCAGCTTTAATTCATCACTGGCTGTTTCTCCCCAAAGCACCAACCTACAAGTCCCTGCTCCTGAAAGTATTTCTTGGCCTGGTTATGGCTTCCTTATTCTAACGGATCATTCAGAACTCATTACCACCCACAGTCTGCCTGTGTTTTGTTCAATAAAATTAACATGGCAGGTTGCAAAATCCTACTCTCTTTCTAAGGCAGAAGAAAATTGGGTATCGAAAGGATACATTAGGTAACAGTGCCTTCTGGCCTAGATGGTTCACTCAAATGGCTAACCATGACTAGCTCATTTATTCATCTATCAAGTAATTGTTGTCTACTATGTGCCAGGCCTTGCTCCAGTCATAGGAATACAACAGTGAACCAAGTAGTCATAGTCCATGCTCTCGTGAAGAATGTACTAAGAAGGGAGTGGAGATTACTTCAGATTGGATGGCCAGGGAAAGATTATCCACAGTCTTGACAGGTGGGCTGAGATTGAGTATAAGAAGGGTCTAGCCATATACAGTGTATGTTCGCTGTAAAGCAAGCAGACATGGAAAGGAGACAGATGTTCCTTTAGCAAAATAATGTCATGTTTTTTCTCTCTCAAGAAGTAGGGCCAAAATCATGTAAAAAGAACATTCTTGATTTGTGTGAGATCCAACTGTGATGTATTTATAACAGTTAGTATGTGCCGAGGCATGGTGAGTTAGCCCTTAAGGAACTGAGGAGGATTTGAGCCACAACTTTTGCTGGTGCACACTACAGTGGAACTGGATCACTCATATCTTCCCCTGAGTCACTGAGCTGGAATCCACTATTCCCCATAGGAGCCAGTAGCAACTTGGGCAGCAGGAAATCTCCATTAATATCCGGCTGAAGTTAGAGGCACCAGAATTTGCCAGATGCAAGAAGGGTCAGAGGGCCAGGATGACTTGCTAATGTGGGAGGGGGTGGACTGTTCCAAAGAACAACGACAGGGAAGTGAAGAGAGTGTCTCAAAAAAGTCTCAGAAAAGGACTATGTGGGCAAGGTCGCCCAATAGCAGGACTGCTTAAACCCCATCAGAGCCAGTGAGCCTTCTATCTGGATAAGATGGAGGTACATGGGGGAAGGAACTCATTTTTTGGGGCACTAAGTGAGCTGGAGCTTGAGGTGGGGTTTATGGACACAGCCCTCTGCCTGACCCCCAGCCAGTGAAGAGAATTACACATTAGGAGATCCCCTAGGGAAGCAGTAAGTTCCTTGACTCAATGGGAAGGGATAGGAAGGAGGAGCTACACTTTACAGGGGCCCCTGCTCCCTGCTGCCCTAGCAGTTCTGGCTAGGGCTCCGATTTTCTGTGGTGAGACTGCCACTCAGCATTCAATGTAGCAGAAAGGAGACTGAAAGGTACTCAGAAACTTGAGTGTGCCTGACATGCAAACCCAAATGTTGTTGAGAGCATGAGCTCTGGGTCAGCCTCCTTTGATGGACATGCTTGCACTGCCGTTAATGAGCTGTTAGTCTTTTACTGTAAAGTACTTTCTGAGCCTTGGTTTCCTCAGCTGTTACTGGGATGATGATGGCACTTGCGCCCCAGGGTCCTTGTGATGATTAAATAAGATGGGGCAATGTGATGTACCTGACACAGAGAAGGAGCTCGGTAGATGTCACTTACTGTTGCCTTAGGAAGAGAGAATTCTTACTATTTCAAAAACATAGACTTTATTTTGCATCACACTACTGGAGACATGAACAGACCTCCTGAGATTCGACTGATAGATCAAATACAGGACATCCAGTTAAACTTGAATTTCAAATAGACAGTGAATACTTTTGAAATATAAGTATGTCTCAAATATTGCACGAGATATACTTATGTTAAAAAACATATTTCTTATTTATCTGAAATTCAAATTTAACTAGGCATCGTGTGTTTTTTAGTTGCTAAATTGACCTGAGACACAATTCATTTCACACAGGCTCTGCAACAGCTATCCCCCAGCGGAATTCATTAACATCATTCTTCTGTGCTTCCGTGGGACTTAGGCTAGTGCTGTCCAGCTTGTGATGCAGGCAATCAGTATCCCCAGAACCAAAGAGTTGGCCCTTTGTATAGGCTCTTCCTTGAGCTATACCTTCTTTCCCCAGAACCTTCCTCTTCACCATCATCATGAACCTTGTCAGTGGGTATCCCTTGCCTAATCCTGCTGCTATAAACAAATATTTTCCAAGTGTATTCCTCCCCCACCATCCTGTCTCTTCCTGCCTCCCTCCCTCCCTCCCTCCCTCCCTCCCTCCCTCCCTTCCTTCCTTCCTTCCCTCCCTCCCTCCTTCCTTCTTTCCTTCATTCTTTATTCTTACTATTTCACAAATGGTTTCTTTGCTGTCTCTGAAGTCACTAGTTACCTAGTGCTTTTTTCTCTGCATCTGAAAAGCGCATTTCATACTTTCTCCACATTTCACCCCCATGCCTAAAGCATCCTTTGCAGTCAGAATACACAGAACCTGTCTATAGAAAGTGCATTGCTCTTTAATGGATAGACTTGCCCCACACTGCTCAATGTGCTGTGGTTTCCAGGTGAAGATTGGTAACCACCCTTTGTGGAATGCTGACTAAGGGGTCTGGAAGAGTTAAGCAATGTTCACCTTTATCTCATTGAAACTTCACCTCAGATGGGGTAATTTGTAAAGAATAGAAGTTTATTTGGCACACAGTTCTGGAGGCTGGAAAGTCCAAGAGCATGGGGATGACATCTGGCAAGGGTCATTCCATCATGGAAGGTGAGAGGGAGTTCAAGCAAAAGCAAGAGGGAATCAGGCACACTCATGGTTTTTTTTTGTTGTTGTTGTTGTTGTTGTTGTTGTTTTTTGAGATGGAGTCTCACTCTGTTGCCCAGGCTGGAGTGCAGTGGTGCAATCTCGGCTCACTGCACCCTCCAACTCCCTGGTTCAAGCAACTCTTCTGCTTCAGTCTCCCAAGTCCTTGGGATTACAGGCATGCTGCACCACCTCCAGCTAATTTTTGTATTTTTAGTAGAGATGGGGTTTCACCATGTTGGCCAGGATGGTCTTGATTTCCTGACCTTGTGATCCACCCACCTTGGCCTTCCAAAGTGCTGGGATTACAGGTGTGAGCCACCGCGTCCAGCCACACTCATGCTTTTGTGAGGATCCCAGTCCCATGATAACTAACGCACTCACATAATAATGGCATTCACCCATTCGTGAGAGCAGAGCCCTCATGACCTAATAAACTCTTAAAGGCCCCATCTCCCAATACCATTGCATTGCCAAACAGATTTCAACGTGAGTTTTGGAAGGGGCATTCAAAGCATAGCAGTCCTCTTACTAGTTCCTCCTTTGCAGGTAGGAATAATAAGCCCCAGATAAGTAAGAAAATTGCCCAAGAATTGTCACAACTGTAAGAGCCAGAGGTGGAGCTCAAACAGGGATTCAGACTGTAAAAGTCATGCCCTAACCTCTGGATTATTCCAACCTGGCCCTATCAGAACAGTGAAGGAGCCCTTTCTTGTACTCTTACATGTTTGCACTGTGGTATTTCATCAAGATCTGTGTTAAGTTTCATTTCTATTACTTTTGTTTACATTCTCTCTCCTAAATTGCTTTAATCTCTAAATCCCTGTTATTACATTTCTTCCTCTTACAACTCTGGCTTTTCTAAATATGTCTAATATCAAGTCATGATTAAGGTCCTAACCCTAGCTTACATGCCCAAATCTTGAAAGCATCAAAGCAAAGCTGCCCAAGGCAGAAGGAAAAAAAAAAAAAAAAAAGGAAATGTTATACTAGCATTTCAGCAATATGTTTGCTGAAACCCCACAAAGAGTCAAATGCTGTGCAGTGTATACAAAGATATCCCCCTGTTCTCTAGATGGGGTCTGCTGATGTCACTTTTTATGAAAAGGGGTGTTATGTTCTCACTGTGAATTTATACAGAGATCACTGCTGTTGAGTTACTGCTGTTGTAGATGGCTCCTGCCTAGTACCATTCTGTGGGCATTTTAAAGTTCAGAGGGAAAGTTGGTTTTTCTCCACAATACTTTAGGCATTTCCACAGTGACAGCTTTAAGAGTGTTCTTAGGAAAAGGTCACTGGTTATCATGTCTTTTGTCGGCAAGTATGGAGGAAAGAATAAGCCTTAAAGTTCTTTTCAAAGGTCATTCAACTCTGGACCTGGCTAATGTCCCCATAGCTGTAGGCCTTGGGCCAATGACTTCGAGAGCACTGGTAGGCCATTTGCAATGCCCTCAGTAAAGGAATGGGCCCCAGCTGTTGTGAGAGGCCATGGGAGAGACTGGGGAGAAGCCAATCTCATGGGTGAAATCATCTGCCTTCTCTTGGATCATAGTACCCGAGGATATTTGTTAACAACCTCGAACCTACTCAACTTTCTCCGTGTTGTATGAGCATAATTGTACTTGGATGCTTATGGGAAATGAGTCAGCATATTCGTTCAGTCTTCCTGACTTCCAGCAATTCATTTCATTTTATAAATCCTTATTGACTGCCTACTATATAGACAAGCACGGTACTAGGAACATGGGATACACATGATGAATGTAGTACTGTGATTTCAGCTCACTGTGGGAAACAAACAAAAACAAGTAGTCTATTATAATTAGAAGCATATTTACTATGAAGTTAATGAAACATAAGCTGTGAGGTCCCTCACTTCCCTTTCAAGGTCCCGAGGGGATGTGCATATGGAATGAAGCTGGGGAGCAGGCTAGCAATTCATCCATAAGCTCACATGTTTTTGTAAAGTTTGGGAAATGCAATCTTTTTTTCTTTTTCTTTTTTCTAAGAAAAACCGTAGTTTACAAAGCAATATATATTTGCATTATCTGTCTTAAAGAAAATTCTGGCAAATATACAACCTTCATTCTGCTTACAATACAAGGAGCCATGCATAGATTACCACCTGACAACAGGAGCAAAAACTTCATTCTGGCCTTTTGTGGAAAGGTAAATGTGAGACATGTCTGCACTTGTTGTAAACAAACCTGTTCTCATTTGCCTATTTTCTTTCACAATTGCTCTAGGTTTTCTTATATGCAAATAAAAGTTGATAGCACTCAGCCTGGGGTGACAGAGGAACCTCTCCATCATTCAAAAGTAGAATTCAAAAGTAACCATGAGAGCAACACATTGTTCATTGAAAATCTGTCTGTTTAGCTTCCCTGCCTTCCTTGCCACAGAGAGAAAGAAGGGAGGGAAAAAAGAATGATTTGCAAAGCAGCATTAATATTAGTCTGAGGCCAGGTAAATTGGGATGTGGGTGAGATCTTGAGATGAAAGTTCAGCTGCAAGAAAATGAAACAGAAGCCATAATCTCAGGACCCATGAGGAGACAGGGCTGGCTACAGGGTAATGGGCTGTATGGAAATGATGGGAGATTACAGCAAAACCACCAGGCTGGCTAGCAGCAACCAACCACAATGACAAGGATGGAGATGTTATCATCAACTCCACAGCAGAGAAGCCAGCTGTGATCTGGACATTTTAGATTGGTGATTTTGAGCCTGATTTCATTACTAGAAACACCATCATCTCTGCAAAAGAAAAACGTGACAATAGGCAATAAGCAGTGTTAGGGGCTGAATTGTGACCCCCAAAATTCATATGTTGAAGGCCTAACCCTCAGGACCTCAGAATGAAACTGCATCCGGACATAGGGTCTTTATATAGGTCATGAGATTAAAATGAGGTCATTAGGACACACTCCAATCCAGTATCTGGTGTTCTTATTAGAAGAGGAGATTAAGACATTAACACACAGAAGGGAGACCATGTGAAGACACAAATCGACTACTGAAAGTCAAGGAAAAAGGCCTGAGAAAAAACCAACATGGCTGGCACCCTGCTCTTGGACTTCTCAGCCTCCAGAACTGTGAGAAAATACATACCTGTTGTTTAGGCCACCCAGTCTGTATTTGTGATAGTAGCCCTAGTAAACAAATATTAGCAGTTACTGACTTCTGCATTTAGTCTGTCCATCCAGTGACAATAGAGCTCCAACTCAGGAGTTGCCCCGAAGAAAAGAAATCCTGGATGATCCTGGACAAGTGAGGCACTTGCCACTTTTCCTGGTACTTCTACTCTGTGTGCACATTGGACTTTACAGTTTTGCCTTAATATGGCAAAACTCCACGATTTACCAATATGAATTTTGTGAGACTGAAACCAGTCAAAAGAAAAACTTCATTCCAACCATGTGTTTTTTCTAGTTATCAAAACAGTAATTTGGGCCTGGGCACAGTGGCTCACACCTGTAATCCCAGCACTTTGGGAGTCCGAGGCGAGCAGATCACCTGAGGTCAGGAGTTCAAGACCAACCTGGCCAACATGGTGAAACCCCGCCTCTACTAAAAAATTAGGCATTGTGGCAAGCACCTGTAATCCCAGCTACTCGAGAGGCTGAGGCAGGAGAATTGCTTGAACCTGGGAGGTGGAGGTTGCAGTGAACCAAGATTGAGCCACTACACTCCAGCCTAAGTGACAGAGCAAGACTCTGTCTCAAAAAATAAAAACAAAACAAAAAAAACAGTAATATGATGACATGGAGTACCAAAGACTTGACTGATGGGTAGACTGACAGATGGTTAGATATGTACTGTATAGAGATAGAAATACATTTTCCCATCTTGTTATTATAAAAAATTTAGAAAATAGAAAAGATAGGAGGAAGCAAGCAAATCATGCACAGTTCCACCAGCCACATATAACCATAGTTCACAGTTGGGCATGTGTCCTTTGTGGGGAGTTGGAGGAGAAGGATGGAAAAAAAAAATAACTTAATAATCCCAATATCGAAAGAAAGAAACAGGATTTTGTTGTAATTCCTCACGGCTTTTTTCCCTTTTGCTTCTTATACAAGGTTGTGATCACACAAAACATACTGATCTGGAAGCAGAATTAATGTTCTGAAAATCCATAAAGTGAAAGAATGAAGCATTTACATTGCCTTTCCTACATAAACTGTTTTTTAAGAGAAATAGCTGATGACGGAAAGCTCTTTTTTTTTTTTTTTTTTTTGAGATGGGGTCTTGCTCTGTCACCCAGGCTGGAGTGCAATGGTGCAATCTCGGCTCACTGCAACCTCTGCCTCCCAAGTTCAAGCAATTCTCCTGCCTCATCCTCCCGAGTAACTGGGACTACAGGCATGTGCCACCACACCCAACTAATTTTTGTATTTTTAGTAGAGACAGGGTTTCACAATGTTGGCCAGGCTTGTCTCGAACTCCTGACCTCAAGTGATCTGCCTGCCTCGGCCTCCCGAAGTGCTGGGATTATAGGCTTGAGCCACTGTGCCTGGCCAGGAAAGTTTATTATAAAAGTAGAGAAGATTGGTCCCCATGGAGTAGCTGCCTTAGCTGGGCATGGAAGTTCCGCCCACTGCTCCCACTCACTCTCTGTGGTCTTTGTTGTTCCCTGATCTGCAGGCAGGATGGCCTGCACACAGATGGACTACTCAGACAAGTACTTTGTGGAACACTATGAGTACTGTCACACCACACTACCCAAACAAACTTGGTTAAAGTTTGTATGTTGCATTTTTTTTTAAAAAAAAAAAAAGGTAGAAATGCAAGCCATAGACTGTAGACTGAAAGAAATTACTTGTAAAACATATGTTTGATAAAGTACTAGTATCTAAAATATATAAAGAGCTCTTACAACACAATAATAAGACGATTTAAAATGGGCACAGATTTGAACAGATGCTTCACTAAAGAAGATATATATCATATATCCATAGCAAATAAATACATAAAAATGCTCAAATCATTACTCATTAGGGAAATGAAATTTAAAATCACAACGAGATACCTCTACACATCCATGAGAATGACTAAAATTTATTTTTGTTTTTTGTTTGTTTGTTTTTGTTTTTTTGAGATGGACTCTCACTCTGTCACCCAGGCTGAAATGCAGTGGCCTGCTCTCGGCTCACTGTAATCTCTGCTTCCCCAGCTCAAGCGATTCTCCTACCTCTTTTTTTTTTTTTTTTGTATTTTTAGTAGAGATGGGGTTTCACCATGTTGGCCAGGCTGGTCTTGAACTCCTGACCTCCAGTGATCCTCCCACCTCAGCCTCCCATAGTGCTGGGATTATAGGTGTGAGCCACCATGCCTGGCCAGAATGACTCAAACTTAAAAGATGAAAAATAATGAATGCTACCAAGGATGGGAAGTGACAAGAACTTTCATACTGCTGTTCAGAATGCAAAATAGTACAGCCACTTTATGAAGTCAATTGTCATTTTGTTGTAGAGTAAAACATATGTTTACCAAATGACCCAGCAGTTCCTCTCCTAGGTATTTACCCAAGAGAAATGAAAACACGTGTCACAGACAGATTTTTATGCAAATGATTGTAGCACTTTATTCCTAATAGTTCAAACTGAAAATAACCTAAGTGCCAATCACTGGATGAATAAAAAATAAATTGTAATATAGCCATACAACAAAATACTACTCAGCAATAAAAATGAATAAAACTACTGATACATACAACATGGGCAAATGTCAAAAGAATTATGCTAAGTGAAAGAAGCCAGACACAAAAGGCTACACCTATGATGACGTGTATATGAAATTCTGTAAGAGGAAAACCATAGTGACATAAAGCAGATCAGTGGTTGTTAGGGACCAAAAATGAGGGGAAGGGGATTGTTGACTGCAAAGAGATATGAGGAGAGTATTTGGAATGCTAGAGCTAGTCTATAACTGGGTCGTGGTGCTGTACATGTATATACATTTGTGATGATACTACATATACTATGGTGCTTATATACACATGTGATGTTATATACTGTATATATTTGCCAAAACTCATTGAATGGTACACTTAAAAAGGGTGAAATTTATTTTATGTATATTACACTTTAGTAAAGCTGATCTGACAAGTTGCTCTAAGAAGTCATAATAAATGGGGGGAAAATGGGGATAGCAGAGGCAAAAATATTTAACTCCTTTCAGTATTCATATTTAGTAGTGGTAAAGTTTCTATTGCTATTCTAAAATGGTTTGGTGTGTAAGGTGGGGTCAAACCAGTGAGTAACTGTGGATTATTCTTATCCTAACTTTCCGTTTCCTTGAGAACCTACCCAGGTTTATCAGTACAGAAGATATAGATGCAATAGAGAAGAGGTTAAGTAAAACCTCAAGTCCTAAATTGATAGATATATCAGTATCAACAGATAAAGTACTTTATTTGTCAACTAAAATGCTATGGAAACAACAACCCAGTATTGAAGAGCACCCCAACACCCAAGCTCTCATCCTGAAATTCCATTTCCCATGAATAGAAACCAGGATTTCTTGGAGAAATGTTGGCACTAGGCCTGGGGTGGGAAAGGTATGAGATAAACCTGGAGCATCTCGTCACGCCTGACGGTGAAGAAGCTATCAAAGACTTCTGAGGTCATGTCAACTCTATTCAGAAACCAATTTAAAGAGGCTCCCACTGGCCTAGGAAGGGAGAAGTGTGCTTCAAAATGATAAGAATTACATTGGATTAAAAGCCCACAGATATATTTAAATGCATGTTTATAATGATGTTTAAATTTTAAAAAAATGTTCACTTGAAGATGACAGGGATCGGATTTATTACATTGAAAAATGGTAAATAAAAAGAAAAAATAAGCATTTATGTTGCCTTTCTGACATGAACTCATTTGGCAACCAAAAAGCAGATGAGAAAAGTCTCTTTACAAAATTGCTCCAGCTAATAAATGAAAACAAAATGATAGGACTAGAATATCACCATTCATCTACTCAAAAAATTCATTGGATTGAAGTATTTGGCATCAACAGCTGCTAACATCAAAATAAAAAGAGCAAAAATGAGACATTTTCTGCCTCCTGATGAAAGAACACACCCCATTCTTTATAGTTTTGCCAGAGGGTTCAAAGTCAAGTCTGCTGAAATCTCTGGAACCAACTGTCAAGTGTTAGGAAATACAGGGGAGAGAAGAACAGGCTGATCTGCACCATGGGCATGCAATCAGTCATGCCACACCGTGGGAAACTCTGGGAAACATGCCAGACAGTCCAGGTTCTTTCACAGATACATTATAATGAAAAGAAAGTAATGGAAAGGAAGCCTGGAGATTAAACAAGACTTAGTGACATTTCAGGTTTAAAAAAACTGGGAAGACTAAACTTTGGTGTCTTGGTTAATGAAATTGTAAAGAAATACAAGCAAGTAATTACTACAAAAAGCAGGCTAGTAATTATGTTTAGAGTGCATTATAGGCTGCTGAACTATTTCTCCCCAAATTCATTTGATGAGGTTCTCACCCCCAGTAACTCAGGATGTTTTTGGAGATAGGGTTTTTAAAGATGTCATTAAGGTTAAATGAAGTAGTACTGACCACCTCATGGGATGTGGGATGACCACGTCAGGACACAGCCAGAAGACAGTCATCTACAAATCAAGGAGAAACGCTTCAGGAGAAACCAAATCTGCTGATTTCTTATCAGGGACTTGTGGCCTCCAGAACTGTGAGAAAGACATTTCTGTTGTTTAAGCCTCCCAGTCTGTGGTATTTTGTTACGGCAGCCCTAGCAAATTAACTCAGAGGGAGATGGGAGGTCTGATTGGAGGGGGCACAGATAGGGCAAATTGGGGTGGCTAACAATGTTTGATTTCTTGTTGCAGGTGGTGGTTACAAGGGTGTTTCCCTTATAATAATTCCTAATCTGTACATTGCTTTGCGTGGTTTTCTGTGTCTGTGTTTTATTTTACAACAAAAGGGCTGAAAACAAGAATGGAAACAACCATTAGTTGGAAACAAAGATTATCCAGGCCGCAGATGTGGGTGACTTGGATTAGGGTGGTGGTAGAGGGTTTGCAGAGAAGTGGGTAGATTCCTGACATGTTTACTAGATAGGAGGATGTGAAAGAGGGAGGGGACAAAGTAGCTGCCCTTGGGGAGGGGAGCAGGGGAGTGGGTGAGGGTTTAGAGGAAACCAGATTGGTAGTAAGTTGAAAACTGTTAAAGCCAGGTGATGGGGATATGGGAGCTTATTATACTATCCTATTTTTATATGTGTTGAAAATTTTTCATGTTAAAGAAATAAAGTGAGGAAAACTGACAGTGAGAGACTGAAATAAAGTTGCTCTATCATTATTTTCCATGAGTTGTGCCTATTTACTATTTCAGTTGTCACTTTTAATCTTAGCCCATTTTTTCCCATGTGCTTTTCTGCTCTTGTTTCACGGAGTTCCTTTGCATCCTATTGAGGATGCTCAATGGGTCTCTACAATGTTCCAGTGTTCCTCTGATTCCAGTAGTAAATCATTTTCAAAGATCCTCGGAGTCTTTAGGATAATATTACATTTTTCTTCTTTGACAATATCCTTTGCCTAGGCTTTATTTGGCTTTCTTTTCCCCTCTAAGGTTTCGTTGTCAAGTAAGGGGACACCTATCCAGACCTGTGCTTTCCGATAGAATGGGATGGGAAGACGGTCATTGGCGACATTCTCTGTCCATCTGGATTCTGAACCTCCTTTTCAGAGCTACAGCTGAATGGCATTTATATAAATGATTTCTAGGCCAATATCTGGTGTCTGTTACTTTGGCATTTTTTTTTTTTTAGAGCAGCCAAATATGTATCCCAGTGAACACACTTGGGTAATCACATGCCTTTTCATTCTTATCTTAGGTCCCATAATCACTAACAATATGTGTAATTCTTTCTTGATGCATACGTGGAGACCCCAGAGAAGGAACTCTCTCTTTTTTTTGTGCCGGGGTGGTTGCATACATTTGTGAAATTGAGCAAAGAGAAGAAGAATGAAGCTGGGAGCCGCTTTCAGCCAGTTTGTTAGGGGCTGCCCCATTTCATCACGTAGCTGTAAGGTTCTTAGGCTGGTACTGCATGTGGCTCATATAATGTATTCAAGTTCAGCTAGCCCAGAGGATACTACACCTCCAGCATCCCCCATCCATGCACCACTCATCCATCATCGGACACTTTAAACCTTGCTTGTAGACATTCTATTTCCTGAGTGCTGCTTTGCCAGGATCCTGGAGCTATGAGCATTTACCCAGTCTGTTAGAAATAGTTACACTGGTCCTAAGACTTTGACAATAGCCTAATAAAAGCTCCAGTTCCACTGTAATGAGATACCACTTTATGCCTATGAGGATGGCTATAATAATACTATTAAAAAAAAAAAGTAATAAGTGTTGGTAAGCATGTACAATTGGAACCCTTGAGCATTGCTGGTGGAAATACTGCTGTGGTACAGCTATGGCAGAAACAATTTGGTGATGGCTCAAAAGTTAAACACAGAATTACCGTATGCCTCAGCAAATCCACTCCTGGTTATACATACAAAAAAATTGAAATCAGGGACTTGAACACATATTCATACGCCAGTGTTCATAGCAGCATCATTCACAACAGCCAAAAAGTGGAAACAATCCAAATGTCCATCAACGGATGAAGCAATAACAGAATATGGTATATACATACCATGAAATACTATTCAGCCATCAAAGAAATGAAATTTTGATATATGCTACAATATGAGTGGACCATTATGCTTAGTGAAATAAGCCAGATACAAAGGGACAATACTGCATGATTCCACTTGTATGAGGTACCTAGAATAAGCAAATTCATAGAGACAGAAAGCAGAATAGAGGTTACTAGGGGCTGGGGTTGGGGGATGAGGAATTATTGTTTAATGGGTAGAGTTTATGTTGGTGATGATAAAAGTTTCGAGTATAGATAGTGGCAATAGTTATACAACATTGTGAATGTATGTAATACCACTGAATTATATACTTAAAACCAGTTAAAATGATAAAATATTGTATATATTTTACCACAAGAGAAAGGTATCCCTTTAAAACAAAAACAAACTCCAGTCTGTCACCTGTAAAATTCTATGACGCCAATGACAATCATAAAATCTTGATTAGCAGGGTAGACTTCTTATCTTTAACATTACTGCCCTGAGGACTTTTCATACAGTGAAACTGTTGTGCAGTATGTGACCTACACAACCTTATGTAATGTCTCCATCTCCTTCCCATCTAAAAGCGGTGAAAAAACATGGCTTCATGTAATATGATTTTTTAAATATTGTGGATCAATTTCTTGGTAAAATGGGATAGGCTTTCCTAAACTCAAATAAAACATATGAAGAAGCAGGAAAAGTTGCAATCTTAAAACTACAAAAATTAGAATTGACTTTTGATCTATTGTGAGACTCTAACAAACTCCTCACTAATTACAAGGTCAATGAAACGGGGTTGAAAAACGCAACCAGCCAACCACCCCTTGAAACAGAGAATGGCCCACTGTGGAACAGGGTCTGCATCTTGCACAACCACAGAAGGCACCAATCATATCATAGTCTAGGTGGCCCGTAGGCTGGACCATCCGCCAAACACAGCAACCATATTATGGGAAACTGTGCAAACAATTCCCGCTCTACCTTTAATTCTCCTCTATCCCCAATTCAAAAACAGAAGCCATATCCTCTGCAGAAAATGTGGTAGTTATCTCCCTTAATCTTGGATGCTGCTTTTTAAGGCAGCCAGACTAATATTTTCTTCCCCAACCTATACACTACCCCCTTCTTCAGCAATGACAATTCTCTAAAAGTAAATGAGCAGAGATCAGAGCCTGGAAGAGAAAGTGGAGGAAATAGACTGACAATTTGTATCCTTGGACACATAAATTAAGGTAGGATAGGCACAGTGGCTCATGCCTGTAAATCCCAGCACTTTGGGAGGCTGAGGTGGGAGAATCACTTGAGGCAAGGAGTTCGAGACCAGCCTGGGCAATATATTGAGACCCTGTCTCTACAACATAAAAGAAAGAAAGAAAGAAAATTAAAGAAAAATTCTGTATGGGAAGGAGAAAAAAGTACCCTGAAACATACTAGGGATTATATTTTTTCACCTACTTCCTCTCTTCAGTCACTCAGAAAAGTTAGATAGTAAGAGGAAGAGAAAATCCTATTTCATCCTCAGGAGATGAGAACAGAGGTGATGTTATTCCTCAGGAGATAAGAACAGAGGTGATGTTGAACATATGTAACCACTGAAACGGCATGGGCATGGATCATGCAGAAGAGATACCAGCCATAACCTGGTCTAACTTTACCATTGAGCATTGCCTCAGTGTGCTTTGGATGAGAGCTTTTTAGACACCGAGAACGGACCCAGGAACTATCTTCTGGTTGACAGACCTTCATCCCAGCTACCTGAGTGCCTGTATTTCAGTCTTGGCCCAGCATTGGCTGGATTGAAGTCTCTGGCTTGTCCCGGTGATTCTTTTCCTCAGTGCATACAGAGAAAGCTGGTCATCGTCACACAATCCACTCTCCCTTTTTTCTATGATACAGGAGTAACAGAAGTTGAAAATCCAGTCACCCAGCCAAAGATTCCATTTCCTACCATCTCTTGCAGCTATGCATTGCTGTGTGACTAGGTCATCATCTATGAGATGTGAGCCAATGTCTCGACGTTAAAAGATGCCTTCCTCTTGCCTAGTTCTACCATTTGCTTGGCTGGAATGTGGAACTAGCAGTGAAAGCTGAGATAGCCATCTTGTCAACGGGAAAGAATCTAAGTGTTGACAACGACAGAGCAACTACAGAAGGAACTTTGTTCTCTGAAGGCTGTGGAGCTACGATATCCCTCTCTAAGCCTGAATACCATCATTATAGCATCAACTGCTTAACTCTCCTTAAGTGCAGCAAGGAAACCTCAGCATGTAAACTCTATACAAATGAGGACACACATACTGTACTCTATTTGGCAAAGATGAACTTTAATGTGTGCAGGAATCACCTGGGAGTCTTGTTAAAATGCAGTCTGTTTCAGTAGGTCTGGGCTGAGGCCTGACATTCAGCATTTCTCACAAGCTGTGATGCCAGTGATGCTAGTTGGGTCACGCCCTGGATCTAAAGCAGTGAACCTGAGTTTGAGGCGAGCCTGGTGAACATAGAATATCCCATCTTTAAAACTAAAAAAGAAAATTAGACAGGCGGCAGGGCGCACCTATAGTTTCAACTACTTGGGTGACTGAGGCAGGAGGATGGGTGGAGCCCAGGAGCTCAAGGCATGTATCAGTAGTGGAGCTGGACAGGTAGGTATCAGAGAAGCTACCCCTTGAGCTACACTCTATCGAAATGCCCCCTTCTCAGTAAGGCTTCACCAGGTCATTTTTGTTACATTTTTCTTTAAAACTATAGCACACCCTGACAACTGCCTGCTTTATCTCCCCCCTCACCTGCACCTTAGAGAGCTTGTAAACATCCAATGTGCCATGCATTACACGTGTTAATTTTGTTTATTTGCTGCCTCCTCCCACTGGAATTTCAGCTATAGTCTGCAAGGAGTGAAGGAATGGCAGTCAGGTGAAGCTCAGTAAATGTAGAAACAGAATGCCTGCAGGTCGGCAGACATGTGGTCTACATTGTCAACATTAGCTCCCGGGAGGGATCAGAGATAGAACCATAGAACCGCACCTTTTTGCAGCCCTCAGACACCTCAAATAATGCAGTGATCTTACATATAAAACTAGTCCTCAAAAATTACTCTTCCGATCCTCCCACCACTTCTGTTAATCCTCAGTTATGGAGATCTCACTTACCACAGACACCCCCAGCCCCTCCTGGCAACTCTGTAGGGCAAATGTTATCAGTCCCGTTCCATAGATGAAGATACTGAGGCTTTGAGAATGTGGATATTTAGCCAAGACGCAGAGTGCGGAACTAAATCCAATTCTATTTAGTGTCAAAGATACGAGGGTTTTGATATGGGAGGCCCTCAGGCTTCAGGTCAAATAACTCCAGTGTTGGAAATGGAAGGCTGGAGAGGCTGTGGACCAGGTGATACATGTAATCTTCCTGGAATCTCCACCCCAGTGATTCCTTCTCTGATGATTGGCCTTAGGACCCTCTTCCAAGCAACTCCTTTGGGACCCTACTGGCTTACCTGACCCGTGTTTTGGCTGCTCTTCCTTGTATGAAACATATTATGGTAATGATGTCCACTCCGCACCCCCTTCAACTCTTCACAAATCTGTCTTCCAGTAATGTCCATCCACTGGGCCCACCTGATAGTCCCCTCTCCTTGTATCACCCCGGAGTGATGCTTGGCATAGAGTGTCGCTGTGACAGCAGAAAAGCATAGATGAAAAGGACTCAACACCCCCCCACCCACCACTCCTCATGCTTCCCGATACATTAGGGAGCACCCCTTAAGCCATAAACATTTTAACATTTAAACATTTTAACAAACAAAAGCAAGGCCACTGCACTTCTAAGGGAATCTGAGTCTGTAAATGAAGAGAATTCTGTCGATACTCACTTCCATCCAATTCTGCAAAGGAGCATTCATGGAGTGCCTGTCTGCTCAGGGGTTCCACCTCTGGGGGGAAGAGGGGGTAGGAGGAGGGAGCCCTTAAAGCTGAGGACAGGATTTCTGCATTCAGCTTCACTCCCTGCCCCCAGCCTGTTAGGAAAGCTTGCACAGGTCCTCAAACAGAATCCCGCACCTGCGACCTGCACCTTCCGACCAGCGAGTGCTCTGCTCCATTATTAAAGTGTCTCTGCAATTACAGTGACAGGTGGAGAGTGCCTGAGAGACAACCTGGCTCTCCCTCTTCCTGGGAGTGACACATAATCATGCCCTGCATTTAGAGAGTGCCCTTCTCTGAGGAACTCGAATGGCCTTCTTGACATAATCTCATTCATTCTTCCAACTGCCTTATGAGGCTGACAAGGGACAGGTATTCTTTGCTAACCCTGCCTGCCCCATTTCTAGAGGAAAGAAGTGAGGCCCCAAGAAATTAAAGTCAAAATGAGACTATGAGAGAGCAAGTAATAAAACCTGAGTCTCCTGACCCCTATCCCACAAACCTCCCATTCCTCCCTTCCTGACAGCCTGCACACAAGTGCGGATGTTTATGTTTCTGCACAAGGACTTTTAAAAAAGGTTGGCTTTGTGAATCTGTGCTTCTCTGAGTAGGACAAGGTGAGCCAGCCTAAACAGAGAATTCAGGGTTTAAAATAAATAAGAAGCAAAGAGAAGATTGAGAGAAGTCAGAAAAGGAGGGTTGGGAGGCCCCCAAAGCTCAGAATGGGGTCTCAGTTGATGGTAACATCTGAAGGCATAGGTGTGTGCTTTATATCAGGCATGGAACACTGTGCACAATGTTCCACAATTCAGACACAAGGACTGATGCCTTGTTTAGTCTTCAGGGTTCGTTGGTTTTGAGAATATTCAAAACACAGGCAGATGGCCATGGTTTATGATTCTGTTCTCTCAGCTGTGGCTGCTGAGGTGTCCAGGTTGTTGATAAACAAGGAATAGAACACGGCATTGAATAGAACAATGACAGTGATAACAGCTAACATTTATTAATCACATGCATAACTATTCACATGTTTTATCATATTTGATCCTCCCAACAAACTTATGAGGTTGTATTGTTATCTCATTTTATGTTAGAGAAAATTGAGGCTTAAAGAATATGACGGATGAGCCTAATATACTTAGCCTGACTTTTCTCTAATATTCCCAGAGTCATTTAAATGCTTCTGCAAGGAAAGACTGAAAATTGGTACAGCAGAAAGTTTCCTAACAGTAATTGGAATTTTTGATTCCCAAGAAAGCAAGTGAAATGATTAGTAGTCAATACTGGGAAGCATACCTCACTTTAAAAAATGTAGTGACGGCCGGGCGCGGTGGCTCAAGCCTGTAATCCCAGCACTTTGGGAGGCCGAGACGGAAGGATCACGAGGTCAGGAGATCGAGACCATCCTGGCTAACACGGTGAAACCCCGTCTCTACTAAAAAATACAAAAAATTAGCCGGGCGAGGTAGCGGGCGCCTGTAGTCCCAGCAACTCGGGAGGCTGAGGCAGGAGAATGGCGTAAAACCCGGGAGGTGGAGCTTGCAGTGAGCTGAGATCCGGCCACTGCACTCCAGCCTGGGCGACAGAGTGAGACTCCGACTCAAAAAAAAAAAAAAAAAAAAAACGCAGTGACAATTTCATATTAGAGAAACTCCAACTTGAAAACAATCACCCTAATGAAAAATTCAAACATTTAGATAAGTTCTGTGGAGGTCTAGTATAAGTTGATTTTCCTTTAGTTGGAAAATAAGCTTTAAACTAAACGACACAAATAGTATTTTAGAAAGAAATTTGCAGTAGCTAGACTGTAAGCCTGTTGAGGTTACCTCCCAGGACAGGTACTCACCCTTCCCTTGCTCTGCACCTGAAAGGGTTTATGAGCACTTGGTACAGCTGCAAAGACCTGCCAGGTAGGCAATTTGAGAGAGTTGGCAGACCATTAGATTAAGAGTTAGGTGGCCAGGCGTGGTGGCTCATGCCTATAGTCTCAGCATTTTGGGAGGCCAAGGCGGACAGATTGCTTGAGGCCAGTAGTTCAAGACCAGCCTGGTCAACATGGTGAAACCCTGTCTCTACTAAAAATGCAAAAATTAGCTGGGCATGGTGGTGCACACCTGTAATCCCAGCTGCTCGGGAGGCTGAGGCATGAGAATAGTTTGAACCCAGGAGGCGGATGTTGCAGTGAGACGAGATTGCGCCACTGCACTCCAGCCTGGGTGACAGAGCAAGATTCTGTCTCAAAAAAAAAAAAAAAAAAAAAGTCGGGAGACCTTGGGCAAAACACTTTTGTTTCTGTGGACCTCAATTTCTTTAGCTGTATAATGGGGCGTCCTGACAACCTGTTAGTGCATAACTCTAGGAACTTGCTCTGGAGTGCAGAAAATGTTGCTGCTGCTAAAACTCAAGGGAAGGAGGGATGCCTCGTTCATACACCACCCTTCGAGTGCTTTCATTCCATAAAGATCACAGGGTCCCTCTGCTGCTTTACTGCCCATTAATAAGGCCAGGCACTCCCCTGCCCCCAAAATAGGCTTGTTCAATATCACATTCCCGTGATACATGTATCACCAGTGCTTAGCACATAGCAGCTATTCAATAAATACTTGTAAAAAAACTGAGTGAATATTTGTGAAAGAATAAATGGACACAGGGACATCCTTGGGAAGTCAAGGAAGAAAGATATCTTTGATTACAAAGAATCCCAGGCTTTTCCTCAAGATATTCAGAGATCTTTTAAAATTCGATTTAACTTAGATGGTAAATTGAAAGATAAGGAATACAAATGGCCAAGGAGAATATGAAAAAGTTGTTTAATCTCTAGCAATCAGGAAACCACAAATTAAAACAGTCACAATTTTTTAAATTTAATTAGGGGAAAAAATTCAATAAGGGAGGAGATGCTATTGATAGATACATAATTTGATAAAGACCATGCAGGACAATTTGATGTTTTGCTCAAAAGTAAATGTGAATACCTTTTAGTTCCTCTTCTGGGTATCTATCTATAAAAACACCCACTTTGTACTCAGAGACGTACATGAAGGATGTTCATTACAGCATTCTACTTAATAGTGAAAAATTAGGAACAATTTAAATGTCCAATAGGGGAGTGCATTCATCAGAATATACTAGATTATGCTATAGCTAAAAAACAAAAAATCAGTGGCTTAACAAAGACTTTCTACAAGGTCTTCTCTGAATCTAGACAACTCCTAGGGCAACCTCTATTCACGTCAAGATTCAGCAATCTAGGTTCTCTTGATCTTGTGGCTTTATCATCTCAATAGGAGGCCTTCTTTACTGTGGCAGGGAACAGAGGGCTAGAAGGTCTTATACCCGCAGTGAAATACTGGAACCCAAAAGTGATACAAGTCACCTCTCTCAACCCACTGGCCAGAGCTAGTCATGTGGCTCCAAATAGCTGCAATAAAACAAAAAGTAGAAATCTCTCATGTGTCCAAGGGAAAGGAGAACTGGATATAGGTGAGCACCAGAAGTCTCACACCCGGAAAAAGGCTAAATGGTATATCCAGGCTATGGAATACTACACAGCTGTTTAAAAGCATTAGGTAGATCTATATTTAGTGATTTTTAAAAAAAGATCTGAGACTTTAATTGGCAAATATCTTAAACAACTTGATCTCACTTATATTAAAAATATGTTTATCTATATTTATGTATGTGCAAATGAATAGCAAAAGGTTTATGGAGAATGATACAGTCCAACAGTGGCTCTTTGGGAGGAAGGAGTTGACTGGAGGAAGACTCAAATGAAGGGGACTTTCAAGTTTCCCTTTGTATTCTTCTGCATTGTTTACCTCTTTTAAAATGAAGTTGTATTCACATAACTTAAATTTCTTTCACATTTGTAAAAAGTAAGTAAACACATCTGGGAACCTCTCTCCTCTAGCAGCTCTTTAATAGGCTTTGAGATTTTTTCTTCCAAAAATGCAAATATATCAATTTTAGCAAATTAGTCACCTGTATTTTGTTGTCATAGTCAGAGGCACTTAGTCACAGAAAGGACTTAGAATATATCATTATCTTCAGTCTATACCCTAGAAACAGAATCTGACTCTGAATTGTTGGCACATGTCTGCTGGGGAGTCAGGAGCAATAGCCATGAGCGGTGACAGAAGCCAGCCCGGGCACCAAGAGAGACTGAACTGTCACATAGTTACAGTGGAGGCCTGGGTGGATCGGACTGGCCACTCTGACCGTCAGAATTGCTCTGCCTTGAGGCAACTGCCCCATCCCCATCCGACAGCTCTTACTTAGCTGGGGCGGCCCCAGGGTGTGGGTGTGACAGTGACCAAGGACCTCTCAGAGAGGACTAAGCTGGGTGCACTTCAGCCACCAACACATACAGCAACTGGGGCAATGAGAGTCCCAGCTTGAAGCGGGGATTTGGACTGTTCTTCACCAAGGATCCCACTACCATCACATCCCCAACTTCACCCAGAGAGTGATAGTTTAACTAATGGCATAGCAAGAGCCCAACCTGGGGAGTAGGAAACTGGGCCTTACCTAGCACATAGCATACATTCAGCAAGTATTTGTTGGATGAACAAATGAATGGCGCTATCCTTGGACCAGGCTCACAGAAGCCTGAGGAGCCTGTGAGAGTGGATCAAGGAATAGGATCCCTAAAGCAGAGTCTCCATACATTACAGAAACAAATCCAGGCCTAGAGAGTCTGGACCTCACACTCTCTAGGCCTCACCCTGTTGGTTTCCATTATTCTCACAGGCATGGAGGGAGGGAACACCTGGAGGTTGCAGGAGGCTAAGCCAGCCTGTGATCAACGAGGCTTCCAGCTTCTTCCCCTTCCTTCTGCCCCATCTGGTCATTTCTCTGCTTCTCAGCACTTTCTTCTAAGGGCATCCATGGGAAGAAGAAGGAGACAAAGCTCTAGACAGATGCTGTGCCACTGGAGGGTAGCCCTGGGGAAAATAGTACAGCTATTGAAAGGAGAGTTGGTTCCTATTGACTCCTAAGACACAAACTAATTATTGGTTAAAATGGGTCAAAGTCCTTGGAATGTTCTAGGCCAGGGTTTCTGAAACTTAGATGTGAATACAAACCATCTGTGTGTCTTTTAAAAATGCATATTCTGATTTAGAAGATCTGCAGCAAAGCAAAGTTTAGTTTTCTGTTTTGTTTTGTTTTGTTTTTAAGACACTTTCTCACTCTGTTACCCAGGCTGGAGTACAATGACGGGATCTCAGCTCACTGCAACCTCTGCCTCCCAGGTTCAAGTGATTCTCATGCCTCTGCCTCCTCGGTAGCTGGCCAACACACCTGGCTAATTTTTGTATTTTTAGTAGGGACGGGGTTTCACCGTGTTGGCCAGGCTGGTCTCAAATTTCTGGCCTCAAGTGGTCCTCCTGCCTCCCATAGTGCTGAGATTACAGGCATAAGCCACCACGCCTGGCCAAGATTCTGCATTTCTAACAAGCCCCCAGATAATGGATGATTCCTATGCTGCTGGTCCAGGGACTACACTTTGATTAGCCGAGGCCTTAGAGAAGGAGATTACAGATATGTGTCACTGGCTTAAGAGTCAAAATTATATATCATCATCACCACCTGACCACTAACAGCTTGCTGTGCTAAGTGCTTTGAACACTTTTTCTCATTTAATTTTTAAAGAGCCCTCAAAATAGCTATTATTACCATGCCCCATTTTACAGAAGGAAGAACTGAGACCAGGGATCCTTAGTGACCAGCTAGTATGTGGTGAAGCCAGCACAGCAACACAAGTCCATCAGAGTCCTGGTCCTGTGTTCTTCACCACTTCACAGGAGAGAGAGCAGAGCTTTGAAGCAGTCTCTTCTGTAATTGTGTCTTCTTGGAGGGACCTCGGCTGGGCCCCAACTTGCTGAGAAGAGAAAGCCACTGGAGTCTTTGTGTCTCTAGAGAGGGAGATGACGCTTCTCGTAATAGCTAATGGTGGATCAGCCGCTTGTGCTTAGCTGCTTCCCTGGTGCTTCGGGCAGCATCTTGCAGCTAAAGGAAGGAATCCACCCTGAGCCACCCAGACGGTTCCTGGCCGCAAGTCCCTGGCCGGCAGGGCGGCCACTGAGCGGTCATCAAGGGCGCAGCGCTGCGCCCGGGCATGGAAACGCTGTCTCCGCCACGCCCACGTCCCCAGCTCAGCTGCATGCTCATTGCACAGGGTCGCTGCGCTGAGCTCGGCTGAGAGATTGCTTAGCTCAGCTTTGAAATCCAACCTAAATTCACCCCCTGGGCCTGCAGACACTCTGGCCAGATGCTCTTCCCCAACCAGAGCTGGGTAATAGGAGGTGACAGGCTGAGCGCGGGGACCTGGGGGCGTGGCTGAGCGGCTGACAGCTAAGAGATCCTCTCCCCAAAGGCAGGACGCTAAAGGCTGAAGGCTGGAGCTGCGTTCCTGCGCTTTTTGAGGTGCACAGCTGCAGGATGGGGGTTCAGAGGTGCACCCCGGGGGATCAGGAATTTCATCTTTTTTTTTTTCGGCCTACATGTTCCAGTGTCTTCACATGCGGGGAGTTCATTTGCTGTAGGTAGCTCCTACTCCCTTGAGAGGGGAAAGGATCCCACCCGCATCCTCAGAGTCCACTGCCACAAACCCTGACAAAGTTATGGTGAATTTCTTAAGGTGGAAACAAATTGAGGTAATACTGGTGACTAAATAAATAAATAAAAATACACATTTCCTAGACAAAATGTTTTCCATTTAGCCCCTACCCCATCCTCAATCCATATAGCACCTTGTGAAAATTAGCAAAAGTGTCCCTTTTGGGACCAGGCAGCAAATGGGGACAGGACAGGCAAGTGGGAGGACACAGTCAGTCACAGGGCTCCTGACTTTGTGGGCAGAGTGTGGCTTAGCTTTCCGCACTAGTCTGCCCCGTCAGATGGTGCCCTTGCGCAGTGAACAACAGCTACAACCACACCAGGTGACTGATCTTCCTTTCGTCCTTCCTTCCTTTTCATCAATTGCTTATTGAATACTTCCTCTGTGTTTCCTGTTCCCTGACCCTCCCCTCCACACCTCCCTACTGTGTAGGTAAGGAAAACCTAAAGATAAAGTGGACATCAAGAGGCTTATGGTACAACGGGGGAGGTGGACATGTAAACAGATAAACCATTAGGATTTCTGATATCTAAGACTGCACAATTTATACATGTCTAAAATCAGGGAACCCGGCTGATTCATACAATTCATATCAGAAATAAAAGCCTGGGAACTTACCTCCTTAAAGACCAGTGCACAGTGGGGGATGCTTAGAAGTGTCACTGTACAACATTTGCCATCCAGAATCCTGACTTTTGGAAAGAGACATGGACAATGTTAACAGGGAAGAGGCCTTGCTCTTCAAACATCTTGATGGGTTTGCAACAGCACATTTGAGAGGAGGCTGCATTTGTCTGCTTTATTTAAAGGGGGAAGTTTGAAGTAGAGGTGGTGGGGGCACTGGAGTAGGAGAGGAGTAAGAAAGGCAGGGTTCTACATGGACAAAAGGCTGGAGAAAAATCTCCGTGGAGGATGAATTTGTAAGTTATATCTACTATGAGCAGTGCTATTAAAATCTTTACTCCATAACACTCCCCACTCCCCACTCCCCAAATCCACTCATAAGCTTGAACTGCCTGGGGTAAAAGGAGGAGACCAAGGAAGAATCTGGATCCTCTAAAAATGTATGGGTCAAAAGTATAGGAGCTAGAGTCAAAGAAAACCATGAGAATATAAATCCGTGACTATTCACACAACTACTGGGGAAGTCTTCGGATATTTTTCAGGCCATGGAATTGAGGATTCAAGGGAATTTCAGGCAGCTGCCAAGGAATAGAGAGGCCCCAAATGCTATCTACGTTGGAGCAATAATATCCATGAAATTGTTGGTTTTATTTTCAACTTAGGGTCCTGTTCAAATGCTTACAGCAGCAAGGGAGGTAAAAGAGTAAAGCAGGCTGGATGTGAGACAGCAGGGAGTGCTGGGCGCTGCAGCAAGCTGCAGGGTGCAAGTCCTGTTAGAAGGAGACAATTGCCTCCCAGCTCTAGCGGGAGTGTTCCCTGCAAGAATGCAAGCCCAATGTTGCCAGATAGTCCACGTTTTAAGAGAAGCTAGAAAAGCAGATGTTTCAGGAAAACCGAGTTTTAAAAAAAATGTTAACTAATTCGAAAATATTTTCGAACTTCAAGGGTCAAACAAAAGATGTCTCGTGATGTAGGTGGTTTCTAATATAGAAGACAGAATACAGGGATAAGATTCATTTTCAAAACAAGTAATGAAATGAATGACATTTAAGTGAGATGTGATAGGAAAAGCTCTGATCCATGCATCCTAAATCCAGGGCTTTAGGCTCTGCTTGACTACTATTTGTCTGTATGTTTACAATGAAATAATTTATAATGTCTTGGCCTTCATCTCTTTATCCATAAAATGAAGGCATTAAACCTGACACTTTTTTAGAGTTGGAGTTCCGATGATTGAGGGGGCAGAAAGAAAGTGTAAGCAGTGGAAAAATGAGCCCTGGGTGTGTTTCAAAATGTATTGAATTCATTGACATTTATTATGTGTTCGCAAGGTACACCGCATTGATCATGGAATTCTTGCTTACTATGAAAAAGTAAACATAAACTAAAAAAGCACCTTAATTATTTTGCCTACCTGAGAACAGTGCTTTCAAAGAAGTGGGAGAAGAGCCTTCCCCAACTGGGAGCTGTGTTACTGACACTATCAGCAGGTGAGTTACAGAGTCTGTCAGCAATGATAAGAACACTGGTGTATTTCCTATTCAGACTGACGTTGCTTGAGACAGGAACCTAATTGATGTTTGTTCAATAATACCAAGATATGTCACAAAATCTGTGGGGGTGTCCGGTATCTTTTGTCAGCTTAGAGTCAAACCCTGCAGAAAATAAGTTGCAGACTGTTGCAGATGTTCTGACATTAAATGATGTTTTCCTGAAAATGCATGAGGCATGGTCTACCGGTTTGCCTATTGGCAAACCGGCTCTTGCTGCCATCAAGACCCCACCCCCTCCCCCAGGTCATTCTGAAAAAGCAGAGCTGCCTCTAGGCCTTTCAGCTTTACCCTGAACCTCAAGACACTCCCACACTCTTCAGGGATTTGGGGATGGGTGGGTGGGTCTTACGATCACAAAAGGATGGGATAGGGGAGAAGTGGGGGTGGGTGGGAGGATGAGAGGTAGCTGCAAAAAAATGGGTGGGGAAGAGAAGACCTAAACACAGGGCTGAGATTGAGTAATTTTAGGACGCAGTACTGTTTATGGAACATTTCATTCTTTATAGCTACTGTCACATTCTAGTCATTAGACTGCATTTACTTGTGGGTTGTAGAAATTACTTCCCATGGGAAACTAAAGCAATTCCTTCTTCAAAGGATGCTTTGTTTTCTAAGAGAAGAACGTAAAGCATATGACAGTGCAGCCAGCTATGTAACCTACATTTCCTGCTAAGCCACTCTTAGTTCAAGTTCACTGTTTAGCGTGACCACTTTAAGAAGTAACCAAGGAATGATGATGACGACGATGATAATGATAATAATAGCTAGCATGTACTGAGCATTATATGTACGCCAAGCCCTGAACTGAACCTTTATATATGTGTTTTAATCCCTATAGAAACCCTAGCCATTATCATTAATCCCATTTTACAGATGAGAAAACTGAGGTTTAAAGAAGCTATATGTGCTCAATATAACACAGCTAGGACTTAAACCTGATCTGTTCTGCTCTGAAGTCCATTCTTAAAGGCACTGACCTCTGAATGTATCACATTTGGCTGAGAAGTCCTTTGTCATTTCTGACATAGAATCTCCCCCAGCAAAAACTGAAGGAATAAAGAGTGAATTACACATATAGGAGTGCACAAAACGGACAATGGTGTATCTGAAACCAGAGAAGTCCATGTGAATTTCAGTTTTAATCAATTACATCCATTAGGTGACAGCTGCTTCCCTTCTGCCCTCCAGGTGCCTGCACCTAGAGCTTAAAACATCTGCAAATTAAAGTGAGACTGTGCTGCTGTCCGAGGAAATGAGAGCAGCAGCTTCTGCTCTCTGCCGTCTCTGCCAGCCCAAATCCTATTCTTGCCTTGTTAGCATTTATATAAGACCTCTGGCTGCAGCACCAATCTACTGTACCTCCCTGCCCTGCGTATTCTCATTTTGATTAGTTACAGTGGAGCTGTAATAACTGGCTTCATTTCTTCCCTTCACACCTGATAGAATACCAGGAGCTCCCTGGGCCCTTCCTCTGGTCTAGCATCAAGCCAGGATCAATCCTACCTGAGCAATGATTATTAATTAAATCCTTCCATCCTTCTATTCCATGTTCCAGTTTTCAAAGAGCTTTCAAACACATTCTATTGTTTGCAGTGACATAATGAGTCAATGGGGGCCCAGCGAAAAGTTCCATGTGTCCCTGCCCCTATCACGCAAAGAATTCCTCTTTTTTCTCTTGAGAGCAGGACTCTAGAAGGGTTTGGGTTTTGGCTGTGATGCTAGAAGGAGGAGGAAGGGAACCCTCATCATGCAGCTCTTATAGTGTTAAGGAGAGAGTTTATCGAAGAATAGAGGCAAGAGCCTTGGAGCCTCTAGAAATGCACTTTCCTAAGCTTGGGTGCCTCCACTCAGGTGTCCTCTGCCTTCAAGGTAGTTGGAGATTTAAACTGATTCCTTGGAGTAGCCGGCCACCCACCGTCATGGAGGGCACAGATCAGCACCCTCCTTTCCCCTCCCAACACTGGATCCATCAGTTCGCCAGTAGCTCGGAGGGATCCTTTTGCTCTTGGTCAACAGACTCTCCCTGGGCTTAGCACATGGGGTCCCAGCCCTTGGATCCCAGCTCAGTTCCTATGTTGGATGCTTTTCCATCCTAAAAGAAGAGAAATCTTTTCTTATTCAAACCACACAGTAGAGTGTGCCGCATTGTTTAGCCAAGCACATTAATGAACCTTTGGAGATGTCAAGAGAAGCCAGAGTTGAGTTTGAGAATAGGGGTTGGAGCAGCTGAAGTGTGCTGCAAAATGATTCTCTGAAAAATGTTTCTATGCTGGTGAGAGCTGAGAAGAGGAAGGAGGCATGAGGCATGACTTATAGTAGGAGGCAGATGCCTGTGCTGACAGAAATGGGCAAGGTGTTTCGGAAATGAAAGTCCAATATTTAACTTTGTGTTGTCTACAGTGTGGCAATGGGAAACCCTTCTGTTTCCCAGTCAGTGAAGTCTGACTTATTAACATATGTGCAGAGTGAGTTGTTTTGTGCAAAAATGAAGGGAAAAGAGGAGATTCACAACTAGAAGCAGAGGAGGAGGACAGTCCCAGGAGTGGGACGTAAGGAGGATAGAATGTGAGTGGAGCCAAGGTTTCCATGAGAACAGAACCCCAAAGGAATTGCAGAAGGCCTCTGGGCATAGGATTGAGGAGGGTGGATGTGAGAGAGCGGGCTGATGCTGACACTTGGGGGATACCTGTTATAGTCTTGTGAGGTAGGCAGAGCAAGTGTTGGTATAACCGGTTCCATTGTATAGATGAGAAAACCAAGACTCAGATACGTTACAATACTTGCCCAGTGTCACATAGGGCCTGGCAAGTTGGGAAGCCCAGAATAGAATGCAAAACTCCTTTTCTAGCCGAAAAGTTCCTAGTCATATTTGCCAGCTAAAAGGCATCCAGTAAAAGATAATTGAAGGTAAATGAGCACCCAGAGGCAGGCAGAGCTGCCTCTAGGTCTTTCAACTTTAACCTTTTATATACTTTGGCATAACCCATTACATCATCAGCCTCCTCATCACTGGGTCACTCTGCTGTAAACTTCCCCATTAACAAGCAGGAGGGAAGGAAAGGTAATTTTGATGCAAGGAGTGTTCCCAGAGCAGAAAAACTAGGTAGGACATCACAGCAGTGCAATCGGATGGGTGAGCAAAGGGTGGGAAAGTGGATGATCTGACTCGACCAGGCCCAAACTACCCCTGACAGGATCAGGGGTCCTTACAGGTCCTGTCCTGCCTGAGTGTTTTTTTCCTCTGCAGAAATCCTGCTAGGATTTTTCTACTTTGGTACCATACTTCATCTGACAACCTGCCTGGCAATGTAACCTTCATTTCTACCTTGTGACCTTCTCCTCCATTGATTACTTCCTCCATTCTGTGGATCCGTAATTAGGGAGGTTTGCTTATGCTTAACCCTGGTCTGGGTTCCTGTGGGCCCTTGCTCACTGGGTAATTGGTGGTTGATTCACGGATGTTTTCACCCTGAAACGTGTGATTCTCACATGACTCTGAACAAGAGGCAAGCTGAACTTGGGCCATGTATCATTTGCAGGTAGCCTTGTTGGCTCATTTCTTGCAGCTGCATCCTCTGGTAAGTGAGCATGGGACACACCTGATGGCTTCTGTCCTTGGAGCTGCCCTGATGACTGCTGTCCCCAAGGCGATCACCTAATGACTTCATTCCCTGAGGCTGTCCCTGATTGCTTCTGTCCCTGGGGTTGCTCCCAGAACTCTGCCTGATGCTGAGGAGTAAGCAGTCAGGCCACGGAATGACAGAATGGAAAAGCAGAAACTCTGAGCTGGAAGAGGACTTTGTGGTAGGGTACTCATACATTTCTGTCTCATATGGCATCACTTAAGTCTGTTATCCCAGTATAATTATTAAGAACATCTTTTTAATCTCAAAACATCCCGGTGTGGATAATAAATTATATATGATCACCCTACTTTAGGGATCATCTAGACTAGTTTTTTGGGTTTTTTTGTCAAGTTTTTGTTTAGCCTTGAAGACCACTTCTTGAAAGAGATACTTATCCTGATCTCTAATGTGTAAACCAAAAAAAGGGAGAGTTGCCCAGGCCGAAGGGGGCAGAGAAGGCTGACGCTCCCCACTACCCTACCCCGACCTGCTGTGGCAGCCCTCCCTGCCAGCCAGTGGAGGTCTTGCAGCTCAGTGCATCCCTGGTTGTACCCGCTACTTTAATCTTACACGTGAGGGAACTGAAGTCCATGGAGCGGTTAAGGGTCTATGTATGGCCACATCACCAGTTAGTGGGGGGGCCCAAGCTAGAACTCAGATACGCAGACTGCACTGTGATCTTGCCACCACGCCAAGTCTCCTTCCAGCTTGCCTAATGGTCTTAAAACTAAGTGGCAAAATGTCCACTCTTGTGCTAGTGCGCACTCTCTTTCACTCTGTGTGTGTGTGTGTGTGTATGCACGTAATTTTTAAATGATGTATTCTTTATAAAATTCATGTAAAATTTTCATACTGGGAAAAATAGTCATGATTTTAAAATTACCCAGTTCACCCTTGAGAAGTCAAAGTCCATAAAGCAACAATAGGGGAATAGCGTTGTACTGAGGTAACTTCGTGTGAATTGGATACGTATTATTAAAGTAAACAGGGCTTAGGGACAAACACCTTTTCTAAAGCCTATATCCTTGAACATATTTGGATGGACTTCATTAATCCTGTCTAGCAGCTCTCAAAAGTCAAACAGGAAGCAAACCCCAGGCTGTGGTAGAAAACAAACACTGTCTGTCCCAGGACCTCCCAGGTGGACGGAGTCCTCCCTTTGTCTTAGCTCTTCTTCTGAGGCAACAGTTGGCAAATCTAAACTGAAACAGTTCTATCTTGAAAGCACACAACTTCTCCAAGCCCCTGGTGGTTTAAATAGTTGTCCACCTTTCCTTCTGCCTTCTGCTTCCACCTGCCCTCAGCTGGGACCCAGCCAGGCAGTGTCAACTTGAACCCTGGGCAGGAAAAGCAGATACCAAATGCAAATCAGACAGCAATGCAACCTTTTTATGGCCCAGGGAAGGCCAACAGGAGGTAAGGTCACGTAGAAGGCAGCCTGCTGGTGGCAGCTCCCTGCTGAGGGCAGGGTTTTGCTATTTTATTTTAACCTTGTTTCAGTTTGATCCAAGCACTGTGTCTCAAGGAAACAAGCACCTGTAACTGTGGCCCACACAAAACCAATTTTCCCACAATCAGAAAGCAATCATTTCCGTCTCCTGGTGTGGAAAAAAACAGCCAGATACAAGCAGGGCGGGGTATGGGCTTGACCTTGTCCTTCTTACCTGCTGACTCAGAGGATTTGCATAGCTGGAATTCTGAGGAAACACCCAAGTCCAAAAGTGCAAGAGTTTGGGGTATTTATGCAAAGCATATGTTCCCTGTTCTGAGGCAGAGACTCAAGGGTTTGATAGAAACAATAGGGTAGAAATGAAATCTAACATTTGTGAAGCCCTTACTCTGGGTTCATTTTACCCAATTCAAGCCTCACAAAAACCTCATCGGCGGAAACTATGATTATCCCCATTTCAGAGATGAGCAAACAGGGCTTGATAAAGGTTAAATGGCTTCAGCCACTCAGCAAGGAAGTGGTGGAGTGAGGGAAGTTCAGACTCAGAGCCTACCCCTGAAAACAACCAAACCCACACACCGAGAAACATCCAGGCTAGTCTTCCCAACCTTCAGGGCGCATTCAGTTCACCTGGGGCTTTTGTCAAAATGCATGTTCTCATTCAGGAGCTCCAGGGCTGTGCCAGAAACTCTGCAATTCTAAGTAGCTCCCAAGTAATGTCAATGCTGCTGCTGGTCTGTGAAGGATCTAGGGCAGCCGTCAGCAAACTTCTTTTCTGGTAGGGGTGAGATAGTAAATATTTTAAGCTTTGTGGGCCACATCCAACCTCTGTTGCGTGTTCTTTCTCCCTTTCTTCCTTCTCTTCCCTTCTTTTCCTTTCATTCTCCATCCTTTGGCATGTAAAACCACCCTTAGCTGTTGGCTCGTGGGTGCATTTGGCCAGAGCAGTGATTTGCTGTTTCTCGCCCTAGGACAGTGAAGGTAGAGAAGTTGCCTTGCCAGTGGGCTCAGGTGGGGACCCTTTCCCAACAGCAGCTACGAGATTCAGTCCCACTGTTCTCAATTAGGTATGCTCAACCAGGACAGGAAGATGCTAGACAGGCTGTCTCCCCAGTGATCAGTCTGAGTTACAGGTAAGAGGGGGGCTGACTTACCCAAGAAAGAATGCATTGGAGTGGTGAGGGGGCTGGACTCCAAGGTGTGCGAACAAGCACTGGAGGAGGATTGGGACAGCGGAGGGAAGGGGGAGCCTGCTATGCACACAGCGAACACTTTACCTATTGGGGCAGTAGGTTGTTGAGGGGCTCCTGTGACAGGTGGGAGGTCAAATTCAAAAACCCCTTCAACTCCAAGAGTTCAAGATCCTGTGATCCTTGCGTGCAAGGCTAATCTAATGTCGTCCTGAGATAACATGCACCCGCGTGATCTGATTCTCCTCAAGCTGATCGGCAACCGCATCTCAGAGCAGCTACCTCTTTATCTCTTGCCCTGCCTGGGAAGGGGAGGCTGAAATTCACTCCAGGATGTCACTGCTCTGGGGGAAAAGGAAAGTAACTCCCACCGCCCAGCTCAGAAGTAGGAAGTGAGGGCCTTCCGCTCAAGGCAAGGGCCTTCTCTAACTACTGGGTAGTTTTTCCATCTTCTTGTAACTTGAATGAAGTGAAGTCATCTTACTTCCAGGAATCCAATCTAAAGAAATAAGTATGGATATGAATAAAATTTTTTGTCCTCTTTCAGGTGCAAAGAGTCTACTCTGCCCACTCTGTCATTCAAGGCTTGGTTGAGAACTGGCTAATTAAGTGAGATCACTTCTATACAAATAGAACACCATGCGCAGATTATAAAATGCTTCTTGTATGAAACCATGTGTATACATGTATATAATTAGCAAACACCCAAACAGTGGCTCTTTATGGGCAATAGGATGATGATCATCACTGTGGAATAAAGAAGGGACCCAGTGAGAAACAGTGAGCGCTCAGTGGGAAGTGTTCTAAACTGCGAAGTTCTACAGTGACCTGCTACTCTCAGTGGTAAGGTTAGTTGGCAGCAGGGAACTACAGATCAGAGCTTCTCAGACTTAAAGGTGCATATTCATCCTGGGGATCTGGTTAAATTGTAGGCTCAGACATAGGGGTGCGGAAGGCCCTGACATTTTGCATTTCTAACAAGCTCCCTGGGGTGGCTGATGCTGCTATGCTGCTGGCCCAGGACCTTATTTCATGAAGCAAGGCTCTGCCTACCTTGCAGGAGAAGGCACTGAGAAGAGGAGTCACCAGTGTTGATATGTTACTCAGACGAGGTGGCAAGTTTAGTTTACATGTGTGTACGTTGTCCTGAGATTGTTGTTTTTGGAGGGGGACAGAACAAGGAGTATGTATAGAATTGAAATTACCTTTATCAATAATAAATATGGCCTAGCAGAAATTCTCCTGCCTTTTTCCTTTTCTCCTTCCCGTAGTTCAATTTAGCTGCCCAATTTCCTCTCAGAAGTAGGTCCTGAGGTTGAAGCAGGAAGGAGGATAAGGGCTGTCTGACCCCAGGCACACAGCTGGCCCCATGGACAGGGATCACCTGGGTAAGGTGAAGAGCACCCATACCAGCTTTAAGTCAAGGTGATGATTCTTTTCGAGCATCAGTGACCTGGATCCACCCCAGGTAGTTAGAAAGCCACTCCCCTTTGATTACCCACTGCCATTTATCAGCCCTAAATCCTCTGTCCTGCTGCCACTTTCCAGCCCTGACAACCTGTTTTAAATGAAGGCAAGCGGGATTCTCTCTCCCTTACCAAACTGCTTGAAATAGCCGGCACAAGCAGATTCTTCTTAATGGGCCAGGGATTTTTCACCGGCTGATGGACAAGGGGGACCCACAGAATGAGAATTTACAACAGAGTGTCTGTTCACGGTGTAGACTGTAAAACATTTCCATGTGTTCTTCCTTGTAAGCATTTAGAGCCTGATCACGTGCATAAATAAACCCCGGATATCGTTACTATTTAGCCAACATTTATTTCACATTTTATATGTGTCAGGTACCTAGCTAGGTGCTTTCGCGTTTGTCATATGACTTTAGCCCTGAAACAACTCTAGAGGCAAGATATTCCAATGAAAATATCAAGGTTCAGGTTCAGAGGGGTTAAGTAACTTGTGAAAGGTAGCACAGCTTACAAACAATAAGCCTCCAGTGAAAGAAAGGAAGAAAAGAAAGTGACAAGTAGATTGCAGGGATATGTTGGCAAGTTTGTTCTGAGTGGAGTTCTTGGTGAAGAGTAAGGAAAATGCCCTCAGAGATAATGTGGTCCTGCACACCTCCCTAGAATAGACCTCAAATAGTGCTTCCTAGGCTATGGAAGAAGAGTCATAGCCACTTCTTTCTTTCTAATAGAACTCTAGTTTTGTCCAAGTGGCAACATGTCTAGCCCCAAGGGAAGAGTCATAGTTGATCTAAGCCGATCATGGTCATCTCCTTCCCCTTTGCCAGTGATTGATTTACTTGTGGGCATCTGATCTGGCATGAGATGAAAAAAAAGATCATGGGTGCTTCTGGGAAAGCCCTTCTCTCTGATAAGAAAGAGGTCCATAAAGAGAGGGTCCTTTCCCATAACCAACCCTCCTTCCTTCCTGCTTAGGCTGATGTATAATAATATGAAAATGTGATACTTTATACTCAGATAACCATCTTATGACCATGAGGAGAAATGTAGCCTTACACTGAATATGGCAAAACTAAACACAGACAGACAGGATCCTTGTTGAATTTGTTAAAAAAACAAATGGAGTCAGGCACAGTGGCTCATGCCTGTAATCCCAGCACTTTGGGAGGCTGAAGCAGGTGGATTGCTTGTGCCCAGGAGTTTAAGACCAGCCTAGGCAACATGGTGAAGCCCTGTCTCTATCAAAAAAAAAAAAAAAATTAGCTGAGTGTGGTGGTACATACTTGTGGTCCCAGCTACTCAGGAGGCTGAAGTGGGAGGATCACTTGAGCCCAGGAGGCGAGATTGCAGTGAGCCATGACCATACCACTGCACTCCAGACTGGGTGGCAGAGGGAGACCCTGTCTCAAAAAACAAACCAAAAAATCATCTGGGACCATGGGACATCTGTCTCTAGACTTCTCCAAATGTGGGATAATGTAGCATCTTGATAATGTGGCCTACTATACATCAACTATTCTGTTGCCTGCAGGCAAAAGCACTGCACATATACAAGAGGCTCCCCTTGGTGAGAGACCAAGCATTCCCACACAAATGTCTCTGTCCCAGACCGACGACTTGTCTAGAATTGCTTTCTATCTGGTCTTCTCAAGGTCTTCTCCTTAGGGCTCCCTTTGTCCACAATTAGCTCAGTCTAGCACTGGCAACAAATCAGGGAAGAGTCTTCATTATTCTACAAGAGACAGTTTGTTTGCTCTTCTACATTACTTTCATCTTTGCAAAACTCAGCTCACCTCCTCATGGTAGCCTGCCTCATTTATTAGGACTTAGCTGTGGTAGGCAGAATAACGGGACCCCCAAAGATGTCCATATCCTGATCCCTAGAACCTGTGAAGGTGCTACCTTATGTGGTAAAAGAGACTGTGCAGATGTAATTGAGGTTAATGGCCCTGAGATCGAGAGATTATGGTGGGTTTTCTGGGTGGGTACACTCAAATCACATGAGTTCTTAAAAGTGGAGAATGCTTCTATACTGTGATCAGAGAGAGAGGGGGCTACAGAAGGAGATCAGAGAGATGTGACATTGCTGGCTTTGAAGGTGGAATATGGGCAGCCTCTGGAACTGGAAAAAGGCAGAGAAAACAGATTATCCTCTAGAGCCTCCAGAAAGAAACACAACCATGCCAACATCTTGATTTTAGCCCAGAGAGACCTGTGTCGGATTTCTGACATACAGAAACCTGATTCCTGATAACTATAATATGTTTGCAGTGTTTTAGCCACTAGGTTTGTGGTAATTTGCTGTAACGGCAATAGGGAACTAACATATTGGCCATAAAGTTCCTGGCACTACATTTTCCACTAAGGTATGTAGTATACTAGGTGAGGATATGGGTAGATCCAGAAAGATGTGTGTGCAAATCCTGGCTCTGTTTCCATGTGACCTTGAGCAACCCACTTCAATTCTCTGGATCTCAGTTATATCATCCAGAAAGCAGAGATGAATAAGAATGTTTCTCTTGGCCGGGCGCGGTGGCTCAAGCCTGTAATCCCAGCACTTTGAGAGGCCGAGGCGGGCGGATCATGAGGTCAGGAGATCGAGACCATCCTGGCTAACCCCGTGAAACCCCGTCTCTACTAAAAAATATAAAAAACTAGCCGGGCGAGGTGACGGGCGCCTGCAGTCCCAGCTACTCAGGAGGCTGAGGCAGGAGAATGGCGTAAACCTGGGAGGCGGAGCTTGCAGTGAGCTGAGATCCGGCCACTGCACTCCAGCCTGGGTGATAGAGCAAGACTCCGTCTCAAAAAAAAAAAAGAATGTTTCTCTTTTACAGGTTTGTTGTGATATTTGAATGAGGCTGTTCAAGTAACACACTTAGCATGTGGCTGGCAAATAACAGTCACTAGATAAATGGTAGCCATTATAATATTTACTGGAAGAGAGGGATTGAGGACCTTGTACATTCCTCTGTGGTGAGGAATACATTTAAAGCAGGCATGCTTCACATTTAGTTTGGAGTTCAGAGACCGTGTGATGTAATGGGAAATATTGTAGACTGCAAAACACGACTCCCTGGGTTTGAATCCAGAGAGCTGTGTGACCTTGGCACATGCTTCAGCATGTTCGGGTATCTTTCCCCAGAAGCAGACCCTGAAATAACCATTTGAGGGCAGGTAGATCTTTCTGAGGTGATTTCAGGAAATATGTGTAGGGAATGGAAAAGTCAGGTGGAAAGGGAAGTGGCCAAGAAGTGTATGTTTCCAAGCAAGTTACCACTGTGGGAGCTGAAGTATAAGCCCTCCAGGGAAATTGGGGACACATGATAATTCACATGCCTCTGAATTATCACACTCAAAGGGTGAGGGAGCTGGGGTCATTATATGCCAACTCCCATCTGTCATTAGTTGAGGGTCGCTTCCAGGGGACAGTAATTCCCCAGCAGGTCCTGCCTGCCACACAAGGGTGGAGAAAGCCCTCAGGCAAAGCTATGGTGGCAGTGGAAAGTTGGGCCGGCATGTGCTGAAGTGGTGAGGGCTGAAGGGATATGGAGAGGAGCCCTCAGTATTGCTACTTTAAACATGAGAAAATTTAGTTTTACATGGTCCCATAGTTTCTCAAAATGAGACAATGATAGTATCTGCTTCGTAGAATTATCGGGAGAGGTATGTAAGTGAACAAGGCCAAGGGCTTCCATCAGAGTTTGGCATAGGACAAGTAAGCACCATTTAAGTGCTAGTTATCATCATCTGAAGATTTTTGCTGTTCTGTGATGTAAAAGTTTGTTTGTTCCCACTACCCCCCTCCACAATGTTTAGTTAAGCTGTTCAAACTCGCAAATACTTTGGGGAGATGGGGGCTTGTGGAGCAAAAGGAAGGGGCTAACATTCACCCTTGGTCCAATAACACAAACTCTCAATGATGGGCTTGCACAATATCTGGAGGCCTTCGGGCTTTTGGGGGCATGGATTTGGGAATTGGAACCCAGCTCTTAACACTCTCTCAAAGGGCATGAGGCCACAGATGCTGTGTGGGTTGTGCACTGAATGGCAAGCCTCTGAAGGTAGAAATGGTGTGCTCCTGGCTGGATTGACCCGGTTTCTTCCCCGGCACATTGTAAACACTCAGTGATTGGCTATTGAGTAGATAAGCATGAAAACAGCTTAGAAAGCCAGAAAGGGAATGCTTCCACCTAAAATCATAGGTGATTGATGTCATCCTTATGTGCAGCCCTCCTCACAACCTCTTGTTTCCTTGGCCACTTGGCCACTTGGCCACCAGGACACAGGAAGTAACCTGCACCTGACCCCCTGATGTTGGCAATGGGACGAGCTTTCCACTCTCGGAGGCATCTTGTAGAATACAAAGGACTCGCTGTGGTATTTATACCAACACACACATTTTAAATAGGCCCTCACTTCTTCCTGAAAGGAAGCCAAAGACTCTGTTGGAACTGAAAACATTCATATTTATGTATCACCAGTTATTGAGGGAACACAAAGTGTTCAGCAAATATGATCTCTTTAGTGCTCATGACAGCCCTGAGGGAAGAAGTTGGCAAGAATTTCCACCCTCCTTGGAGAGGTGAGAGTATGGAGGCCCAGAAGGCCAGGGAACACACACCAGAACCACTCAGCAGGTGCTCCAGGGAGCTGGGGCAATGGCAAGAAATGGGAGGCTCAAGAGAAGCGTCACAATGCTGTGGCCTCCACAATCACTGCAGTGTCTGGGGGACGAGCAGAAACCTGGAAATATCTCCCATGTCTCTCATGATGGGGTCTGATAGATGCCTGATGGTACTAACAATGAAATGCCATTCAGGCATTCAAACAGATCCATGTTCTAGAATGTAGAAAGACATTCTAAGGCATTTAGATAAAAATGCAAGTTTGCAAGAGTATATATAATATAGTCACTCATTACTATTAAGTAAATGTAATATGAAGGGGAAAATCTAAAAGAATGTATACCAAATTATATATGAAATATATATGTCTTTGTGTGTTAGTATTTTCAAAGAAAAGGCCTAAAAGAATGGGTACCAAATTATACTGAAATATATATTTATTTATTTATATTTTCAAGGAAAGTTCTAGAAGAATGTGTAACAATGGTTATCCCAATAGTTGGATTAAATATACTTTTCTTAATCACACATTTGTTAATTTCCAATGTGCATTTTTTTGTAGTCAGATTAAAACTTTCTAAAAACCAGAGAAAGGGAAATTCATTGTCACTTAGAAAGTATTAAAAATAGAAAACTATTAAAACATGCTCAGAGTGTTTTTCTTTCATTAAAAGAGAACACCAGGAGTGTTTTCCTTGATGTAAAGAATTTGGAAAAGTCCCACCAGACTTTCTATTTAGTTCCTACTCCAGAGTGAAATTTGGATCAGATATTCTATTTTGTAAACATATGGTCCTATGTCTGCAAAGCCCGAATATAGAATGAAATATTTCTGCTTTTTTCCTTGATGTTTTTAAACATGAGCTAGACCTGACTATTTAGCATTTTTACCTGAAAAACTTTAGTAGAAGGAAAACCAACCCCACCCTGACAAGGGATTTAAAATGTCAACTACTCAACATTTTCATGAGCTACTGAGAAATAGATGTAAATTTTGTTATATATTAAATTTCAAAAACTCAGACCACTGTGCTTTACAATGTGAATGTACTTAATACGACTGAACTGTACATGTAAAAATGGTTAGGATGGTAAATTTTATGTTGTGTGCTTTTTACCACAGTAAAAATTGCCAAAAAACAAAAAAACCAAAGCAACCCTAAACTTAGATCCTTTAAGTCTAAGGTAGAGTACAGTGTAGGAAAAGAAAGGGTGGGATCCAGAAGAGCTGGATTCAGGTTTCAGGTGTGGTTCTTACAGCACCTGGCCTTGGACAGGTTGCATTCACTTGTTCTGTTCCTCTCACCTTTCTGAGTAGCTATCACTTGCCAGGCATAGCAGAAGGCACTGAGATACAGCGGCCCACGAAATGGGTGTGTCCCATTTCGTGGTCACTGCCCTGGTGTAGTGACCTAACTTCTCTTAACCACAAGTGCCCCCCAGAAAATAAGAAATAAGGCTGGGCTCAGTGGCTCATGTTTATAATCTCAGCACTTTGGGAAGCTAGAGGCAAGAGGATTTCTTGAGGCCAGGAGTTCAAGGCCAGCCTGGCCAACATAGTGAGCCCCTATCTCTGTTTTATATATATAAAAAAAAATTATTCCAAAAATTAAAAGAAGTTTTTAAAAAAGAAAATGGAAACTAATAATACTTACGCCGTCCATGCTTCATGAGAGGGAAAGAATTTGCTACCAAGGCTACAGCTTGACTACATGTATTAAAAAAAAAAAAATCTCAGCTTCATCCCCTGGGAGACAGATCAATGGATCAAAATCTGAATTTAGATTCACTTTCCGGTCAGGAGCAGGGCCTGTCAGCAGCATTTTGTACCTTTGGCTTCTCGTGCCCTCTTACCAATGGGGCTGGACAAATGAAGGGCACATTTGTGACCTGTGGTGAATTCACAGAGGCGGGACATTGGATAGTTACCGCAGGAATGTGGCCGGTGTGAGGGAGCTGCCCAGTGGCAGGCACAGTGGCGAGTGTTTATTGTCTGCCCTTTGAGGCTGTAGTGATAACACTGATGATGGTGATGTTGGCTGTGCCAGGCACTGTTCGCAGTGCTTTGCATTTACTTACTTAATGCTCATGACGACCCCGTGATAGAACTGCTTTTATTATTCGGTTATTACAAATGAGGAGACTGAGGAGCAGAGAGAATTAGCTAGCTAGAAAGTGGTAGAGTTGAGGTTCAAACACAGGCAATTCAAATGTAGACCCTGGCTGGGCATGGTGGCTCCCACTTGTAATTCTAGCACTTTGGGAAGCTGAGGCAGGCAGATCACTTGAGCCCAGGCAAAAACCCCATCTCTACAAAAAATACAAAAAATTAGCCAAGCCTGGTGATGCGCACCTGTGGTCCCAGCTACTCAGGAGGCTGAGGTGGGAGGATCACCTGAGCCTGGAGAGGTCCAGGCTGCAATGAGCCATGGTTGCACCACTGTACTCCAGCCTGGGTGACAGAGTGAGACCTTTCACATTTTATGGATAAGGAAACAGAAACTCAGAGAGGGACTTGCCTAGGGCTCCGTGTAGAGAGCTAGGTTTGGTTTTTTTGGGACTCCAAAGCCTGTAAAACATGACACTCTCTTGTAATGCCCCAGGCAGTGAAAATCTCCAGGACAATGAGGTACACCTTCAGGCTGGTAGCTGATGGGCAGAGCCACTGTCAAAGCCCCATTCTGCATCCTGACTCCCCAGGCTAAAAACAGGGCCTGGGGAAGGGTAATGCTTGCTTGGCTTTCTGCCCACGGCAGATGAGACCATTTCACCACCATCTGTGAGTGGCCTCACTCCTAGTCCCTGAGCCTTAATAATTACCTGGATATTCATTCATTCATTCAACAAATATTTATTGAACTCTTTGCCAGGTACCGTTCTAGGTGCTGGGGATTAAATAGTGAGCCAAAAAGTCAACAATGATTTTGTGCTTGTGTTCCAGGGTTTAAGCTCTTGCCTTCTTCCTTCTTACCCCATCCTTTTCTGCACCTCATTTCTTTCTGTAAATAGAGTCCGTTTTTGACCTTTAGGTATTGACATGGTCCATCTGCAGGACTCTGCTAGCCTAAATGGTGTGCATGTGCAAATGAAAGTGCCCCCCCAGTGTGCATGCAGCCTCACAGGCCCCCAGCTTGGAGAGTAGAGAGTGGGCTGGATTTCAGCCCCCATGCATCCTCCAACATAGGCGTCTTTGGATAGAACACAGTTTATGTTATGGCATGTAGCAGGTTGCTCTCTGAGCCCTTCCAGAGATTAGAGATGTGCTTTTGACACCCAAGCCCAGTGTCTTCAAGTCCCACCTGCTTCCATGTCCCACCTGCTTAGCCAGGTCCCCCATTCGCTTCAATCCCCATAAGCTGGGCCCTGCAGACCTCCAGTTCTTTATCCATGGCCCACTGCTGGGCTGGTCAGACACACCTTGTCCACCTCTCTGGACCCCTTTCCTCTTCTCCTCCTCTTGTCTGCCAGCTGTGGGACAGCTCTCTCCCACTTTGTAGCTCTCCCCCACCCTCAGGCCAGGATTCAGCCATCCCTGCATGTGCTTTTCATGTTCACATCCAGGAGCCATTGTGACAATGGGGCCGTTTGAAGGGTGCCCCAAACCCTCACCTTGGTTCACAGAAAAGCACTGAAGTTCTGCTCAAGAGCTGGAGGGTATAAAACACAAAACTGTCAGGATGTCCTTCCTGATTCCATTCTGACATGAGACAGAGATGCCATGTCATGTCTAGGAGGTTATTTAGAAGTAGCACTCAAAATATACAACAGATATTATATATTACATAATTTTTCACAGAGAAAGTTGTGGTTTTAAAAAATCTAATACTTCCTATTTAATTCATGATTGAATAATTCACCTGCTCAACCCCTACAAGTCCTAAGACCACATCTTCCAAGAAGCTTTCTCAGATTGCCTCCTGTCTACCTCCCCTGCCTGACAGCCAGAGAACGATTAGGTACCCTCCTCTGCGATCCTCCAAGAGCACCCAAACTTGTCCGCCATGACACTCATCACATTGAATTGTGATTGACTGTTTGCTTCTGTACTGCCCCAAGTAGACTGTAAGTTCTGTGAGAATCTGTACTAGACCCAGCTCACCTTTATATTCTCTGCACCTGACATAGAACCTAGCACCTAGCAGGAACTCAGTAACTGTTTGTGAAATAAATAAAAGGTATTTGTATGGGGAAAAAAATTGGCATCAATGCCAAGCTGGAGTTTTCCCCAATAATGGACATCCTGTTCTCTGCTGGGAGGAGTGAGGGAAATGAGAAACTGTGGCTGCTCTCAGATCCCCCAGACAAACATCCATAAATAAATCAGATGTTTTTGCTATACCATATAGCAATTCCATCCATCCATCCATTCATTCATTTGTTCATTCATTCATGCATTCATTTGTAGCAGCCATTTATTGAACATGCTTATGTGTCTCATGACTGGAGATTCTGCAGTGAAAAAGATAATCAAAGACCCTGCCTTCTTGGAGCTTATCTTCCAGTGAGAGTGAAAGAGTAGACAGACAATACCTTCTCTAGTTGGTAATTTATATGACCATGAAACGTCATAGCTTAATTGGCGTTCACTGGCCCCAGCTACTTCGCAGAATAGTATAATGATTAACTTGTCAAGCAGTGGAGACAGACAGGTTGGAAGTATGTTCCTAAGCTGTTACTTACTAGTTAATTTATCTTTGGGCAAGCAACTTGACTTCTCCAAGCCTCCGTTCCCTCGAGCGGTAACAATAACAACAGCACCTACTTCCCTGTACCTATATGCCTGGCTGAGAGGAAGGACAGTAGAGGTTGGCAATAACGATTCCTCACCACTTAGGTGGTTTGGGAAGGGATTCAATGCTCTCTAGGCATCAATACATATGCACTTTACTAACATTAAGGTATTGTTTTGATTTTTTACTTTCACTGACGTGTTGCAGGGTGTAACTGGCTTAATTTAGTCCTCTCGTTTGTACAGTATTTGCATGTGATCTTTGAGCTCAGCCTTAGCTCCCAGATCCCCTGCAGCAGGTAGAGACACTGTCCACAAGCTTCAAGCAGGAACACAGAGCAGGCAGCGGTGGGGACTCCAGCATGAAGGATCCGGCTTGGGTTCTGGCCATTGACTCTACCATGGAAGTCCTGGAGCTAATTTCCCCTTATTCTTGAACTTGAAACAGCTAGGATAAATAAAGCAGATTTTTATCAACTACACTGTAAACAAAAGGCACAGATGGCAGGGGAAGATTGACTGACAACAGCAAAGTCCTCAGGGTGTTGTTGAACCCCCCCTTGGAGGGGGAGGTGCTAAAGACAGGGCCCCCTGCTTTGTTTTGTTCTTTGCATTTATGAATTCCAGGAACTCCTTTCGTTGAAGTCTATAGCTTCCATCAACAGGATATTAGTTGGTGAATTCTATCTGAAGCTACAGAGGAAAAAACTTTCAATTAGGATCTGAATAGGTCAAGGGGGTGATTGACTGTCCAGAGGATAGGCAGCAGGAACAGAAACCGGAGTTAAATGAATCGAGGGGAATACAAGAGTCCTTGTTGATTCTGGAATAATGGAAATAACAGAGGCAAAAATAAGAAAGAATGATGAGGCAAGTTTAATAAAGATGTTACCAAGAGATCCTAGATTCACTTTATTATTATACCTTCTCTTTATTACTCTCTCCTACAAAGCGCACAGGAACACACATACTTCATACGGACATACATACTTCACGTGGACACACATACTTTAAAGTACACACAAGCACACCTGCCTCATGACTAAAATCTAAATCAACTTTCACAGATTTCATATTTAACCACGATCCAGTGTTATCCTAAAGCCATGGCCACTATTGTTTGTTCCAGAGGAGGTCACCTGACCCAAACAAAGCCAATCATATTTCTAAATCCTGACCCTAAACTTCAACCATAGTGGAATGGTCAGAGTTTTTCCCCAGGAGTTTACAAGCAGAACTAAGAGCGCGAGTCATGTGCCTGCTGCAAGGCCAGAGTATTTGAGGGCATAAACCAAAATTTAAAATTGGGAAGGTAGAAGAGAGGTAGACCTTAGTAGAAATGAGTTCTAAGATGAAAAGAACTGAACTGAATGCTGAGAATGGGATAAATTGGATCCTTGGGGCTATCTAAAAATGGGTGGATCAATAAAATCAAATTTTTCAAAGGGCTTGTTTTCTGTTAACTCACGTGTGTGTTAGAGAAAGGATGGTACACCGCAGAGCAGTGGTTCCCAAAGTGTGGCCCTGGGACCTGGCTGGTGGTGGGGAGAGGCACCAAAACATTTTCTGGGGATCTGCAGAGGCAGAGCTATTTATATAATAATCCTAAGGTACCATTTGCCTTTTTCAGTCTCATTTTCTTATGAGCATAAAGTGAAGTTTTCCAGAGACTATACAACATGCAGTGTTGAACAGACTGAATGAAGAAGCAAATATGAGAATCCTGACCAGCTTCTATCAAGCCAGGCATGAAAGAGATTCGCAAAAAATGTAAAGCAACATGACTCTTCTAGTTCCATTATTTTAGTTTTTGAAAATAGCAATTTTTATGAAATTTGTATTAATATAAACAAATGCTATGTTTATTGTTGCTATTCCTAAATAATAAATGCGTTTTTTCACTTTGAATTTCTAAAGTAGTAAATGCTCATAGACACACACATACCAACACAAGCTGTTTTGTGTCCTGTTATTTTTCAGAGTGTGAAGGATCCTGAGACCAAAAACTTTGAGAACCGCTACATCACAGGGTTTGAAAAGTGTGACATTTTCTTCCAGTGTTAGAAACAGTGTGGAATATACCTAAATTCTTTAAAAGGGAAGCAGCAGCTATGGGGAAAAGGGTTTATATCTGAGGCTATGATACAAGCCCAGATCCCATCACCTTCATGCAAGTAAAAGATTGGGCGTTGGACCACAGAAGATGGTCTTGGGGAAAGCCCGGTTTACTGTAGTTGCTGTGGAGTAGGAGACAACGCTGCATCAGAAGGCTGCCTAATGGCCTCCTTCTGCTTGGCCATGTCCTTTCATGCATGGGGAAAGATGCCCTGCTGAGTGCAGAAGCTGAGGAGGAGTCTCTCTCCTCCAGGCCCTGGGGGATGCCTTCCCTGGGAGAGACAAATTTCAGGCTCCAGAAAATTGACCAGTAACCTAATGGCATTGGCCATCATTGGAAATCAGAGCCACTTGGTGTTAAAGAAATAAGAGCTCTGGTGTGCCTTGCCTGTTTGCAGGGGAGCTCTTCCACCTGTGGAGACATGCAACAAGTTGACTCCTTGGGTCATGCAGAAACCACGTGCCTAATGCTACAGGGACAGGTTGAGCTCACAGCGAATTTCCCAGGCCCGAGTCTGGTGCTGGCTAGGTGGCTGTGTCCTTTGCACAGAGATGTGATCCCAGTCTAGCTAGGGGCCTCTGCTTCTAGCTTAGCGGGTCAGAAGCTCCTAAGCTTCTTCGGTCCTTTGCCAGTGGGTCTTGCCCCTGGCCCTTCCAAGGTAAGCCTCTGTTCGAAAAATAAAACAAGTGTCTAATCAAGATCTCAGAATACCCCTTAAGAGACAATAAAAGGAATCAGCAACCTTGGCTTTTCATTTCACATAATGGTAACAAACGAATCACTTTAATGATCCAGAAAAACAAAATGAGGGTGTTTTTTAGGCATTGTGCATCTTTGCTTATGGATTAGCCAATCCAGGAAATAATCAGAGGGAGCTGGGGGATGGATTCAGGGCAGGTCATTTTTGTTAGTGAAGTAATTTTTTGCTGTATCTATATTTCATGTTCTCAAAAGAATTTGTTAGGTTGTAAAAATACACAACAAAATAATTAAAACTGAGGAAGTCAACCAGATTGCTTTTCAAACAACCTGAACCCTCAGATTTACTGAAAATAAAGAACAAAGGAAAACTTGGGAGTTTCCAATGGAGGAAGACATTTAGCTCCAACAACAATTACTAACATCTCTGTGGAACTATGAACTCGAATCAGGAGACTCTGGTTAAAATGGAAAGGAGAGCTAATTTCCAGTACATGAACATATGTACACATGTGACTCTAGATTTCTGTTGAAGGCTTCATAGTATATTCTGGTAAAAATAAAAAAAGAAAAAGGAAAAGAAAGAAAGAAAAGAAAAATACCCCCAAATACTTTAACCCTTAATTTTCAATTAAAATAACATATCTCAAATAAATAAACAAGCCATCAGGCCAAGGGATTAATACTGTTAGAAAAGAAGAAAAATTTGGAGTGAGGTCAGTATGCACACCATTTGTAGATGGAAAGCCATATTTTTCACCTTGATCTTTCTAGCATCCAGCACAAGGAAAATAACATGATAAGGCAAATATTTCCTGAGGTTCATTAGATAAAATCAGTCCATCAGTCAGTCTTTGGTGTCACATAGGCAAGCCTCAAGGCAAGGAGGTTCAGCTGTGTAATTTGACTTTTCTTCCTGAATTGATTGGAAGTCCCTTGTTCCGGACTACACAGAGGTGACTTTAACAACTTAGCAAAGTTAGTAACATATAAAAATAATCATCTAGCCAACTAATGATCATCGCATTTGGTTATATGGTTTTTTCCCCCGTCTTTCTCCCCGGTAATATTGTAACTTTATTTATTTATTCATTTGAGACAGAATCTCTTCCTGTTGCTCAAGCTGGAGTGCAGTGGCACAATCACTGTTCACTGCAGCCTCAAACTCCTGGGCTCAAGTGATCCTCCTGCCTCAGCCTCCAAAGCAGCTGGGACTATGGATGCGCACTACCATGCCTGGCTAATTTTTTATTTTTTTATTTTTATTGTCTGTACAGACAATAAAATTATGTTCCCAATATGTTCCTCATTATGTTCCCAAGGCTGGTCTCAAACTCCTGTGCTCAAGCGATCATCCTGCCTTACCTCCCAAAGTGGTGCCCAGCCTTAATCCTGACGTTTAAATGGAATCTGGCAAATAGGAAAACCCTGTGGGGAAAGGGGCAGAAAAACTGATTCAAATAACAGGTGTTATTGGAACTACTGAGAATTTTAGAACCAGGAAAATTTGAGTTATAGTTCTGGCTGTGGCTTATTGGCCAGGCCATCCTGGGCAAACTATTGAACCCCACTGAGCCTTTGCTTGGTCATCTGTAAAATGATGGCTATAATAGTATTTACCTCATAAGGCTGCTAAGAGGATTAAATAAAATAATGCGTGTAAAATATTTAGGAGAGTGCCTTGTCTATAATAAGCACTCAATAAATACCAGATTATGATACAAAGAACTCTCACTATACAGACTCATAAATCCTGATCACAATTCTGTCAGTTAAGAGGACATTTATTATTACCTTATTCTGTGGACTGAGAAAGAGATATAATTTGCCTAACACACACAACACCATCTGGTAAAGAGAAGGGTTACCTATAATATATAATCTAAATATACACATATAATAACATATAATCTAAAGGAATGAGCTACTCTGAAGGTCCTGCAATTCTACCATTAGAGATTAATTTCTTTGTATTAATATTTCTTTAAAAATATGAATAATAACTCAAGAGTGGTAGCATATTGAGTGTATGGTTTTACTGGGGGGAGGTGCTTATCACAGTACATAACACACAACCAGAATATAGAAACCTCATTTTGCTTCATTGTATTTATTTTTACAATTAACTTCTATTAATGACAAAGGATACACTGGTTGCTCATGTACAATGGTAATATGTAATTAAAAAAATAAATGTACTCGAGATTTAGAGTTGGTTGACATAAATAAGAACATAAGTTTAAAAAATTCAGTTGGCAAATGAATAATGCAATGTCTGAATACCTGCAGTTTGAAAACTGCAGCTCTGTGGGGTGAAACATACGCTTGGTCTTGTCTCATGAGGCGTTCTTTGCTGTGGCATCTGCTTAAGTTTTTAGTGTCTTTCTTCAACATTTCCTGTACTCTAGTCACATAGGAATACTTGCTGTTTCCTCTTTTGGGTTTTTTTTTTTTTTTTTTTTTTTTTTTTTTTTGTCTCTATATAAGCCGGTTTCACTAATTGGAATGCTTTCTTTTCTCACCTCCTTGACAAATAAGTTTCTGCAAGTCCACTCTGCAAAGACTTTCCAGACACCGTGGCAGCAGCTGCCCTCAGCCTTTCTCACCACATCAAGCAGGGTGGATTGCTGGTCTATGGGCCTGTAGCACCTTGCGCTGCTGCCTCGGAGAACATCTCCACCAGAGGATGACTTCTTCTGGGGACTCTGCTCTGAGCGTGCTGATAAATAATGTATAGTCTCATTTGGCAACTGCATGGTTTTATAAATATTTATATCATCACACTTGTAATTATGTTGTTCAAGTCTTCTGTATCTTTTCCAATTTGTGTACCAGTGTAATCTACTAGTGCATAAAAATCTACAACTATTATTATGAATTTGTAAATTTCTCCTTATAATTTGACTTGTTTTAATGTTGGTGTTTCCACACATATTGTTTTGTTGCCTACAAGTTCACAATTGTAGCATCTTTTTGGTTGGTTACGACCATGTCCAGGTCATCTCTGTATCCAACAGTTAGCTAGATGTGGAGTCAAGGGCAGAATTTGATAAGAGTTCGCTCTTTACAAGAGATTCAGAGGGCCTTGTGTTCACAGAAAAAAGAGAGCATTTTTTGCTGGCAGCAGGACTCTGTGCCCTTTAAATATTGTAGACCAGAGACCATTCAGCTTTCCAAGGGCCCATGGCAAGGAGGAACCTGTAAAGAAAAAAAGTATTGACTCCCCAATAAATAACAAAAAACTGTAAAACCAAAATTAATAAAAATATATTAACTGTCTTCAATAATAGCTAAATTTAATATTCATCAAATTTTACTGTATTTGAAAATAATCTATGATATAGAATAGATTTTCTGGCCGGGTGTGGTGGCTCACACCTATAATCTCAGCACTTTGGAAGACAGAGGCAGGCGGATCACCTGAGGTCAGGAGCTCGATATCAGCCTGGCTAACATGGTGAAACCCATTTCTACTAAATATACAAAATTAGCTGGGCATGGTGGCGCATGCCCGTAATCCCAGCTACTGGAGAAGCTGAGGCAGGAGAATCGCTTGAACCCAGGAGGCAGAGATTGCAGTGAGCCGGGATCACGCCATTGCACTCCAGCCTAGGCAACAGAGTGAGACTCCGTTTTAAAAAAAAAAAAAAAAAAATTGATTTTCTTACCTAAATTTCCAAGGATAAACAAAATAATTCACCAAAAATTATAGCCAATTGTAAACTAAATTTTAGTTTGCTAATAATATATAATTTGATGAGCAAAGTTATATTTAAAGTTTTTATAGCAGAAATGTCATACTTAATGTGCATCTTAATATCTCTGATGTGAAGGAAGGTGTAAAAGTACATGAGACTATGAGCATCTTAAAATGACCCGGGTTAAAGGGATCTTAGGGACAGATTGAAAGAGATGGCATTTGAGCTGGGCCCTAAAAATATGAGTAAATCTTTGACCAAAGCAAATGGAGAGGAAGAGGACATTTTGCACAGAGATAAGAGCAACAGTGCAGAGGCTGAAATGCACACGGAGGTTCAGAGGATGAAGAGGAATTTGCTTGGGAAGAGGGAATGGGAGCTGAAACCCTCCAACCCTGAAAGGCCTTGAATGCCTCGGCTGAAGGTTGGAATATTACTTTCTGAAATATGAGGAACAAAGAACAGCTCCACAATCTGAAAACGCCTCCCTGGGTCACCTATCACTAGAAACATGCTCAAAGGCTTCTCTTTCCTAAATGAATTTGTTTTCATTTCAGCCTGGGCCATCTGGCTTCCAAGGCATACAGTATGAGAAATCAAGAGGCCAAGAGGCCAGAATAAGCAACTGTCCCCTCTCACCCCTGCACGTCTATCCATTAACACACAATTAATCCCCTGGCTTTCTCAAAGCTTGGGCCTCCTGCCTCTTTCACCCCTCGGCAATTAAATCCCTGCCAGTGAAAAGGCCAGAGAGGACAGGTGTGTTTCACACTTGGTTTCACTTTCCTGCAAGGTGCCAGACGGGCAGCCCCAAAAACCACAGACTTCTTTGTTCATTTAACGGCATCGGTTTCCAGCCAGACAGTCTCTCTGCCTGCTGGTAGCCTCAGGTGTGGCCAGGAAGAAAAGGGGGCTTCATTGCTTCTGCTAATTCCTCTACTCCAAGGCTTGACATATTGAGACAAGCTCCTCCTGGGAAGGCAGCATCTGAGGGCACTGCTTTGCTGTGGGAACCCATCCATTCATTCATTCAGTCAACACCATTCCTTGAGCCTGGAAAAGCCAGCTAGTCTGCTACTACATGGGAGATTCAGTGTAGATGAGAAACGGCCCTTGACTCTTCAGAGATTACAGGCTAGTCGGGGGGATGCTTACAGAGTTTTATATAATGTAGGAAGCATAGCAAGAAAGACATTTATTTGCAGCTTATTTATATACTAATTGATACATAGAGTTAAAAACATATATAGTGCTTATTAAATAGCACTACAAGAGTGACAGGTACTGTTTCAAACCCTGAACAAATATTTAGTCATTTAATCCTTATGAAAACCCTAGCTAGGTATTACCATATCCCTGTTTTATAAATGTGGAAACAGAGGTATTAAAAGCTAAAGTATAATAACTTGTCCAAGTTCACCCAACTAGTAAATCAAGGAACCAGGATTTGAAGCTGGACAGTTCCACTCCAATCTTGATCAATCTTCTATGCCACAGAGAATACTTTGCTGTTTCACCCCGAAAAGGGATTTCAAAAGTAAAAGTGTCATGCCAGTTCATAATAACAACAGCAAGAACAGTAACTGTCATCTACTGAGCACTTACTCTATGCCAGGTTTTGTGCTAAAGAATTTACACAGGTTATGTCATTTTATTCTCATGATAATTCTGTGAGGAACTATTGTGATCAACCCATTTTTACAGATCAGGAGAGTGAGGTTTGTAACAGAACTACTAGGTGAAAGATCGGGCAACTTGACTCCAGAATTGAAAGCCTTCACCAGCATGCAGGCCTGTGAGACACATTTGAAGGCAGAAGCTGCTAGGCACCCCTTAAACGTCACAGTATAGGAAGGGTATGTCTCTATTTTCTTGATGGCCTACCAGTCAATGAACTCAAGCTCCAGATCTCCCCCCAGTTCACTCCCTGAAGTGAAAGTAATACAGGTTCCAAGGATTTCTGGAGCTTGACTAGAAAAGGGTTCATGGCCATGAATGCTGTGGGGCCCAGGCTTCAGATAGCCCCCAGTGTCCCTTAGCCCAACCTCAAATGGTCATCATTCACCAAAAGTAAACTAAAGGCCCACATCATGGCTGTCTTGGCTGCAGGGGTGAGTACAGCTGTAGAGTAGAGCGTTCCTGGCTCTGACCAAGGTGCAGCTGCATCTCAGGGAGGGGAAGCCTTTCTCTAGTTGTCTGCCTTGGAAGGGGCACCATTTTCTAATTCATACAAACACTCCGGGTGTGCCAGCCACTTGGCTGGGCGCAGGCACACCTTTGACTAGAAGATCAGGATATGACCTAAAGCTGCGCTAGAGAGTTGAGATAAGAAATCATGTTTCCTGACAACTTCTCTGGCCTCATTTGACCTCCTTCACCAAGACAGTGAATTCCAGTTTCATTACCAGGCTTGGGTCTCATGATTCATGTGGCAGAAGAGCAATGTCCCAAACAGAAGAATGGCTAAGCCCTGAAAAAGGAGGCTTCATCGGGAGTGACCCTCGGCAGATACCTGAGGCAGAAGAACCCGTGGGAAGGAAGAAAGAAAGGCCGCCAAATCAGGTGGGAAGGATTACCTGGCAGATGTAAAAGGAACAACGTTCTAGGGCCTGACAATTGAGTCTTCCTAAGAGACTGTGTGGTTGTGAGTCAAGCACCCCCGACAGCCGCCGCACCAAAAGAAAGACTGTAAAAACAGCAAAGTATAGTAGAGTAATAACAATTCTCAACCCTCTCAGACCCAAAGTTTGTTTTTAATACAAATATTACATAACTCCTTTACTGTCCTGAAGTGAAATACATGGCTAATATAACCACCCTCACATATAATTTTCAGAAAATCAGTATAGTAACCTAACTGTAATGTTACGCTGGTGCAGAAGTAATGGCAGTTCTTGCCATTACTTTTGCAGCAACCTAATGTAATAGAAATAAATACAAGGAAAGGAGTTTATAATAAAGTAATATGTGTTTCTGTCCACAGATACTTAGGCACGACCATGCAGAGACTCCATGAAAGACCCACATGCTTAAGTCAGAATCTATGGGAACACATATGCACGAATGCAGACGGGCACAGCTGAGTTGTGTTCGCAGCTCAAATACTGTGAGGAGCATAGTCATCACTGACCTGATTTTCCAAAATAATGAATAACTCTTGTTAAGATTGCCACATGATCAAAGCACAATCTTCCCTTGCTTTCCACGGATCTTACCTTCTCAGAGCAATTAACATATAGTATAGTAAAATGATGCAAAAAGTGCTCTGTATTTACAAGTATAACCAAGTTACTCAGTTACTCTCTGAATTCATAAGTAGAAAAAGATTTTTCACCTCCTTGCATGTCTGAGTGTGATTTGTGTGATGTTCTATTCACTGACAGTAGTGCTTCCACCATCATTAAAAATGAAAGACACCCCACACCTGAATGCTTCCCGGGGTTGGAATTACCCTTGTAGCAAAACAATAGTGTAGGGTTTACTGTTGTAAGCAAATAAAACTTACAAGAGCTCTATCTGCATATATTCATTAATTCACTCAACGAACATTTACAAAATACTTAAGGTGAGCAAGGAAGTCATTCATTTATTTAACAAATATTTATTGGGTATATGCTAAGAGCTAGACGTCAAGATATACAAGACTTGGTCCTTCCTCTCAAAGGCCTTATGTTCTGATATTCAAGATAAGTTCCAAATATAAAAATAACATTAAGATAATAAATTCCAGCCGGGCGAGGTGGCGGGCGCCTGTAGTCCCAGCTACTCGGGAGGCTGAGGCAGGAGAACGGCGTAAACCCGGGAGGCGGAGCTTGCAGTGAGCTGAGATCCGGCCACTGCACTCCAGCCTGGGCGACAGAGCAAGACTCCGTCTCAAAAAAAAAAAAAAAAAAAAAAAAAAAAAAAGATAATAAATTACTGTAAGAAATAAAAAGTGACAAAAAGCATAAGATAGGCCAGGAACGCCTGTAATCCCAGCACTTTGGGAGGCCGAGGCAGGCAGATCACCTGAGATCAGGAGTTTGAGACCAGCCTGACTAACATGGTGAAACCCCATCTCTACTAAATACAGAAAAATAATCTGGACGTGGTGGCACATGCCTGTAATCCCAACTATTTGTGAGGTTGAGGCAGGAGAATCACTTCAACCGGGGAGGCGGAGGTTGCAGTGAGCTGAGATGGCACCATTGCACTCTAGCCTGGGCAACAAGAGCAAAACCCGTCCCAAAAAAAAAAAAAAAAAAAAAAAAAAGCATAACATGAATAGACAAAAAGTATTTGATTTCTACTCCTGATTGTACTACATGGAGAACAGTGGAGATCCTAGTTTACAGTGGTTGGGATTCCCAACTCTCCCACCATGTCATAAGGTCCAGGATTTCTAGTGCTTTATTACATACACAACACCCACACAATGCACACATGTGCACCTACTCAGACATCTTTTACACACTCAGGGCTTCTACAGTCTCTGCCTGGGAGAAGTTAAAAAAAACCTTTGGGCTGTAGAGGTGGGACCTAGCTGCCCCTAGAGGGGATAGAAAAGCAGAGACACCACTAGAAGATGACTGAGGATAGAAGAAAATGTTCTGGTCCCCTCCCTTGCACTTTGGGAGATTCAGGACAGAAGGATGGTAAGGGAGGAGTGTGGATTAACAGCAGAAGAAAAGAGCGTTCCACTGCCCTAAGAAGCCTGTTCAAGTTCTTTTCTTTTTGTCACACGATATTCAGAACAATATCTTAATATTTTGTTAATACTTCTTTTTCATGTGTCTGGCTCCTCTTACCAAATTATGGGGCATTTGGGGTAGAGACTCTGTTTTTTCATTATTTTTGTCCCCAAATCTGGTCGAGAACCTGGAATAAGCACAAGAGGTATGCACTCTACAGATTTTTGTTGAATTGGATAGAAGGAAGGAAGGGAAATAGGGAGGGAGGGAAATAGGGAGGGAGGGAAATAGGGAGGGAAGAAGGAAGCAAGATCAAATAATTTTCTCTGTAACCTCTGTCTCAGGGCCCCCAGGTCTTCTGAGAAAAAGAGAGTTACCCTCAGGAACGTTAGACTGAGGAGCTCAGAGTCGAGAAGAAAGGAAAGGATGATAGGTAGAGAGAGAGAGAGAGAGAGAGAGAGAGAGAGATAGATAGATAGATAGATAGATAGATAGATAGATAGATAGATAGATAGATAGATATAGAGGTGATAGCCCATTTACTTGCTATTATTTGAGATTCTTTGAAGAGTGAGCAAAGCCTTTCATTTTGCCATTAGAAGTAAAAATGATTAACATGCAAATTCCTGAGAGAAACACACATTGACAAGATAGAGTTTGGGGCACAGTATAAATGATAATAGTGGATTCTTTCTCATTTTGGAAGGGAAATAAGGTAGAAAGTTATCAGACAGCCCATTTGGTGGGAGAGGATGTTTCTGAAGAGGCAAACATTCTCAAAAAGGAGACCCAGGTCCCCAGAGCCACACTGTGGCAGGTGCACCCTTATCTGTGCACACAGGTTCTGGCCGCCAACAGGACAGCTGTGCGATGCCACCTGAATAGCCCCTGCGCCATGCTCACCTCCACAGGCCTCTGCTCCCAGCAGATAATAGAATGGTCACGAGATATTTTTAAGCAGTTGCTTAAAAAGACAGCATTGCATGACCACGACCCTGGGGCGGCTGCATAAACCCAAGCCTGTAGGAATCTTGAGATAAGCTTTCCATTTTACTGAGCACTGCTCAAGCGCTTCCTAGAATATTGTGTTTGAGCCCTGTAATTAAAGAGGAAAGAGGAGGTCTGGGAGAGGTTCCGAGAAGATTTGTGAGGATATTAAAAGGTTGGAAACAATAAAGCTTGTGGGAGAAAAAAGGGTAAAAGAACTGGGATTGTTTAGACTGAAGGACAGAAGGTCAAGGAGCAGAGTAACAATAATCTTCAAATACACTCATTATAGCATCAGGGAATACAGCTAATTCCTCCCTGATAAAATAGTCATTTGGAGCCCGGGTGCACTTGCTGTATGGACTTGTTAGCAAATGAGACAGAATTCAGCTCAATGACGGAGCTGAGAGCTCAGGCGGTCACAGTCTGCCTGATTGTCCTAGATCTTGGTCATGGCCCCTGTGCAGGAGCCATAGAGGCCCAGGGTAGGCAGGAAGGCTGGTAGGAGATACAATTCTTTCTAGACAGTGTAAACTCTCAGTGATATTAGTGAAAGCCTTCGCATGAGTCTGAGAAATCTCCCCGACCAGGTTTATTTATCTATTAAACAAAAGTTTATTATTTTTCCCATTGTAAAAGTAATGCGCACTCTATCGGGAAACCAGTTGCTTTCCAAATAAAAGCAAATCCAGATCTTCGAGAGTTGCCAATGAAGGCAGAATTCTACAAGGGTGGATGGGGGAGGAGAGAGGAAGAGGGGAAGGGGAGAGAGTGATGGGTGGTTAAGACATTATAATGAGACTTTAGTAAGGTTTTAGGATTATTTGAAAACTTGATTTACAACACAATCCAGGTTTACACACAGCATAGTTTCCTAATCTTCAGCCTGAGCCCCCTGCGGAGACGCCCTCCTGCCTGGATCCCACCGTACCCACGGGGAAGACAGAAGCCTTCCAGTTCCTGTAATAGAGTCAAGGCTTCATCCTGCTAAGTGAGCAGCAAATGGACAAGCTCAAGATGGGAGTCAGCCAAGGACCCCTTCCCATGTCTCTTTCTCAATACTCCTGCCATTTCCAACCTTAGAGAACCTGGAATCAAGTCTATTAATGAAGCAGACAAGCATCAAAACTACTTGAGGGAGCCAAACTTCCTCAGTCCACCATTCAAAGGCATTCATACTAGTGTATTTCCTCATAGTATATATTTTTTTCTCTGTTTCTACTTTGTTTTAAATTCTTAAACTGATGACATATATAGGATTTTGCAACTTTTTTCACCTGTTTTAGTTAAGTTAAACTAATCAAAGTGGTACATGTAGTATGAAAGCCTTTTTTTTTAAATAAATGTGCACACATATGCATACTTACATTAAAAAGACTGGGAGGAATCAACTCAAAATACAACTACGGTTATCTCTAGGTGTGGGATTACAAATTATTTTATTTTTGATGTTGTTCTTATTTGTATTCTCCACAATTAATATGTTTTACATTTGTAAAAAGAAAATATACATACATTGTTGCACAATTACAACATAAAAATTTCTCTTATTATTATGAACTCTGATCACACCATTTCTTTAGTTTTGTTTTGAGACAGGGTCTTACTCTGTCACCCAGGCTGCAGCACAGTGGTGCAATCACAGTTCACTGCAGCCTCAACATCCTGTGCTCCAGCCATACTCCAGCCTTAGCCTGCCGAGCAGCTGGGACTATAGGCATGTGCCACTTTGCCTAGTTAATATTTTTCTTTTTTCCTTTGTAGAGATGGGGTCTCACTATGTTGCCCAGGCTAATCTTGAACTCCTGGGCTCAAGCAATCCTCCTGACTCGGCCTCCCAAAGTGCTAGGATTACAGGCATGAGCTACCATGCCTATCTCTGACCACACCATTTCTAATAGCCATGTGGTCTAGGGTGTGATTGATACTTCATTTAATTATTCCTTCCCCCATTGTTGAAGTTAGGCTGTCTCAAATGAAAGGACATATTCTCAACAGGATCAATCTAACTCAGTAGCAATTTAAGATACATTCTCAGAAGGGAAGCTATTAAGTTAAATGACATGAATGTTGCTAAACCTTCCTGCAAATTGCTGACAGTCCGTTCTCTCTGATGACAAACATGCTGTGGTTTTAATACCCTTTTCTTTAGCTCTTATATGTGTTTCTCTCTCTTTTTCTTCTGGCTGGATTCAGGCTCATGTGCTTTCATTGTCCCTGCCTTCTGGTATTGATCACTGTCGTCCTTCCTGTCCCATTTCTCTCCCTACTTCCCTTGAGGAAGCCTTAAGACCCCCAGTGTTACGGGTTTTCGCTGGGCATGCTTTCTTCCGGCTCCTGCCAATGAGATGACACTATTATTAATTTACAAACCTCCATTTCCGTCGCCTTGAAATTTAGGACACAAGAAAGCAGTAAGCATGCCAAAGTGCCAGGACCGTAACATCTGCCCTGAGGGGTTGTCATAAACAATAAATGCTTACACTGCTGATACTGTGAATAGCCTTAACGAAATTAATAAACCTAAGGTCTAAACATACTTTTGATGGTACTTCTTTGATGTCTTGAACACAGCATAGTATTTTCCATGCCTATCTAGATAGGCAGCCATAAAAGATGGTAGGTTATTTTTAAGTTTATCTGATGCATGTGACTTACAGACTGCTGATAGACTATTATAGATGTAAAGCCTCTTACTATCTGCCTTCACTCATTGTCTGAAGACATCAGGCAAACCATTCTGATGTGAACCTACATGTGAGGACCTTGACTCAAGCAGAGGTTCCCACTACTGAAAGTTCATGATCTGGTCCAGAAGTTCCTGGCTTTTTGGAGTTATGCTATCGTTCATTCTACATAATAAACACCATTCTGTGCATTTCCCATCTTCAACTCACAACCTATTTGTGGCTTTATTGGTCACATTCATAGAATTTCAGAGCTATCAAGTATCTTTTTCTAAAAAACTGAGGTGAAATTTACATAACATAAAATTAACCATCTTCAAATGTACACTTCAGTAACATTTAATATGTTCACATTGCTGTGTAAGCACCATCTGATATGGTTTGGCTCTGTGTCCCCACCCAGATCTCATATAGAATTGTAATTCTCAATTTTGCCAATTTTAGAGGTGGGGCCTAGTGGGAGGTGATTTGATCATGGGGGTGGGTTCTAATGGTTTAGCCCCAGCCCCCTAGTGCTGTCTCATGATTGAGTTTTCATGAGATCTGGTTGTTTAAAAGTGTGTAGCACTTCCCCCTTCACTCTCTCTTCCTCCTGCTCCAGCCATGTAGTGTATCAACCCTGGTATCTAAGTCAAATATTATTCTTTGTAGGTGTCATACATGCTTATCTTTTATGAATCTTGTGCAATTGCAAGTTAAGTTGTCCTCAAGAACATTCTCATATCTAGAATACATGAAACTAAACAAAAGATATTGGAGCAAATACGGAGTCCCTTGACAAGGGGAAATGCATAAGATCTAGAACCTTCCGAGTGGACACTTTTTGGGCCCCCAACACAGTCCTCTTGGTGCACTCCAGCCATTGCTGTAGCAAGCTCCTGCTCACAGGTGTAACCTGACAGCACTTTGCCTTGGCTGTCCTGGGTACCCCTGTTTTCTGCCCTGGGACATCTAGTGTAAAGAAGACCTATAAGTATGCACTTGGTAGTATGGATACCTGGATTCCACAAGCCTGGAAGTACAAGAGAACTAATACCCCAAGGGGCAACAATTCACCAAAGGCCGGGAAGCAGAACTGATGGATCAAGGCTTCCTTTTCTACCCCTTGAGTGAACAGATCTGAGTCCTCTTCTATACGGCTCTTCAGAGGGTCTCAGTGGAACTCAGGTCCAGCTGCCCATGGCAGTGTTCCGCTTCCTAACGCTGAACACTAATCTTTGTGTTGCCTCCCCTCTTTCACTGTGACACTATTTCCTGTCTCCACTCTTGTTTCCTGGGGTCATTTTTCGAAATAAACTCTCTGAATGAAAGCCCATATCTCAGGCTTTATGTTACGGTGGAAATCCAGGCTAAGACATGCCTAAATGTAGGCACTATTATTATCCCCATTTTACATCCCCATTTTAACAATTAGGAAACAGAGGTCCAGAAACTTTAGGAAGCTTCTCTTGGGCACACAGCTGGCAAATGACAAAGCAGAGAATCATGCCCATCTGATTTCAGAGCCCAAGTGACTCACGTCACACTCTACTCTCTCCACTTAGACTTTTTATTTATGTCCCTCTCATTGTCTCACTATCCCAGGAGAAGCCAAGTATGTGCAAACTTCTCTCAAAGGCTTCTCACTGTGCCCAGCTCCCCAGCCTCATCTACCTTTTGCAAGATGTAATTCCCAACTACCAGAGGACCAAACTCAAATGCCTCCGGCAGTTGACTTTCTGGTAATATTTATAACAGCTAACATTTATTAAGCTCTTTTTAAGTATGAAGCCCTGTCATAAGTCTTTTACATGTATCAGCTCACTTAATTCTCACTACAACCCTATGAGGTAGGCACTGCTATTATCTGACCCTACCTGTGAGGGAACTGAGGCATATGGAAGTTAAGCAATAGCCAAAGACACACACTCTGAAGAAGTAGAGTCATCCTTCTAAGCCAGATAGTGTGACTTCTGAGCCAATGCTCTTAAGCTATTGTTTCCAGGAGAATGCAGATGAGTAAAGCTGGCTGACTAAAGCACAATAGGCAATGACAGGTATTGCAGCAAATTCGGGAACACAAACTACTAAGAGTGGGGTAGGGATGAGGAAGCAATAAACTCCTTAGCTGCCACTTATGGTTGCCTAAAAGCGATTTCAGTCTTCTGATTTTTCAAAGAATCCCAAAATCCTGATTTTATATAAAGCCTTCTAATTTGTTTAAGACTGTTGGCTAATTCATATTTAAATTACTCTGGACAAACCAAACAAAATAGTTCTATTCATCAAATTTTAGCCCTCTGCATAACAGTTTGCAAAATCTATTTAGCTATTCGGTAAGTTCCATCTTTTTACAAAGTATAGTTATTATTGTCACAAAGGACTCCCATCATAGTCTATAACTTGTGAGAAAGATAAGATTCATCAGGAAGAGTGGTATAATGGGATTGCTTTAATTGTCATAAACCACCTGGAGCAATTGTTTCTAAAATAACCAGCCAACTGGATATTGCATTTTGATGGAATATTAGGTCATGGAGATTGATGCTGGCTTATGAACCCATAAGTTCTTAGTAATGGAATAAAGATCTAGTCTTTACATTGTGTAGCTGGACAAAACATTGTGTATTTGAGAATATAACATTCCATTCCATTCTGACTGGAAAAAAGTAACATATAATGTTCATTTTAGAAAATGTGAAAAACACAAAAAAGGTGAAAAACACAATAATCATTCTGAACCCTCCTGTTCAGAGATAATATCAACAGTCGAGTGTGGTTCCTTTGAGCCTTTTTTTTTCAGTCGTAGAATAATTTTTTATAGATGGGTCTCATCTCAAAGTAATGTGAGGTTTTTAAAGAATTTGATTATAGTATGAATATAGACTCAAATTGAAGAAGTTCAATTCTGCCTGGTTCAAAGCCATTTAAAGCGATTTTCATGTTTTCAGATTAGTATAGTATATGCATTTTTTAATTGCTTGAAGTGGCATTTTTTCCCTTTCTCCTCGCTTCCAGTTTTCTAACATTGCTTTTTAGCATTAAACTAAATTTTTCATATACATTTTTAAGTTAAATTTTGTGAGATTCTTTTGAGACTCTCTTAACAACTGTTTTTGCTCTGCAAAACAGAAGTAATTCAGAAAGAGTCCTGGAAAGGACATCTTTCTTATGGGAGATAATAAAAAGTTTGAGGGATGATTTTTTCCAGTGTATAAGTTAATTCTCCAGACAGTAAGGCATTTGGTGGAGCTGTGTTTGTCCTCTCAGGCCACTTGAATATTGCAGGGGGTTTTTTCTTTTTTCCTTTTCTTTTCTTTTCTTTTCTTCTCTTTTCTTTTCTTTTCTTTCTTTCTTTCTTTTTTTTTTTTTTTTTTTTTTTTGACAGAGTCTTGCTCTGTTGCCCAGGCTGGAATGCAATGGCGTGACTTCAGCTCACTGCAACCTCCGCTTCCTGGGATCAAGCAATTCTCCTGCCTCAGCCTCCCAAGTAACTGGGATTACAGGCGCTCACCATCACACCTGGCTAATTTTTTGTATTTTTAGTAGAGATGGGGTTTCGCCATGTTGGCCAGTCTGGTCTCAAACTCCTGACCTCAGGTTATCCACCCGCCTTGGCCTTCCAAAGTGCTGGGATTATAGGCAAGAGCCACCGTGCCTGGACGAACATTGCAAGTATTGATGAAGTAGAAACTAATCTACTAAATGAGACCTTAGCAGCCGAAGATTCTGAACAGTCCTGCAGTAAATGCTGTTTTGTCTTACCCTAATCCATTCCTCTCTTTCTGTTTCCTAAAAAAACCCTAATTTTTGATCCAATGTATATCTAATCCTTCTTACTCTAAGCCAGTCTCCTGTTGACTATGATTATTGGTCCAGGGTAGGTGAGACCTATGGCGGCACAATCTGACAGATGTGAGGATTTTATTCCATGGCTGGGGAAAAGTTTATCTCAGTCAAGTTTACTCAAACAAGGGAACAAGTAAGCCAGACCTGCCATTAGCAACCAAAGAGCAACCCAGAGTGAACTTGGCATAGGCTAAAGCTGAAGCAGAAGACAGCAGAGAGAAAACATGCCCAGAGTCTGGATCTGTGAGTTACCATGGAGTCTCAGAACATACTGCATCTGAGGCCTGTCCAACTACAGTCTCCCAGCTATGCAAGATATTACCCTTCCTTATTGTTTTACTCTGCATCAATACTGCCACTTATAGCCTAAAGCGTCTTAACCGGTACAAGTTCTACAAGGCACAATTTCTTTTAAGCTTCTAGGTGTTATAACTAGTTTTGTATTATTCAGAAGTTAAACTGACAGAAACAGTTCTATATTTTTGCTATGGCGAATCATGATAAACAAGAGTATACTAGTTTTAGACAATTTACTTTTAAGAGATTCACCACCAACAGGGTGAATTTTACTATAGGTAAATTCTAAATTAAATCTGACGTAAAAGATATGTTTTAAAATATCACTACCAAGAAAATTGTCTGTGTATCAATTAGGATTGCGTTTAACTTGCTCCATAATGGCATCACTCAGGCTCTTTCTCTTTCAGTTCTGCCATCCTTAATATGCTTGATTCAGCTCTGGGGCCAAATTAGGAGAACTCTCAAGAACAAGGAAAATTGAGCAAATGAAGGGTCTGCTAGCTAAGATGAAAAGCAAGGGGAGAGATGACTTTTATGTAGGCAAGAAAGAGGGGGTCTACCACAGTCAGTCTTGAGTTGACTCCAACTTCACTCCAATTTTCTAAATCTCTGTGCATACATCTCCAGTAACACTAAATCTAATTATATTATTACCATTATTGCCATCATGCAAAGATCTCAAATCACATACTTAAAAATCAGGGAAATAATACACTTAAAAGATAAATGCATTAAAATCATGGAATCCTGGAAAATCGCATCAATTTCTTTGTTACATCTTGAAGAGCTGACGTATACCAAGCTTAGAGTCACCTAAAATCCTGGTCTTCTAAAATAAAAGTTGTCATAAATTCACGACTCCTCTCAAATCTTTGTTTCACCATTTTGAAGGTCCAATCTTCTTGATGAGATTAACTACCTCCTATAAGCATGTGTAACTCTCTAAAATACCCACAACACAGATGAAATCTTATTTATTTAGTTCAGTTATATAAATTAAGAATAAACCCACGAGTCACAATATGAACAAATCCCAAAAACATGCTGAGTGAAAGAAACCCAACAGAAGAGAGTCCATACTGTATGGATCCAATCTTAAGTCCAAGAACAGACAAAATTAATATATGAAGATAATAATCAGAAGAGTTGGTGGTGGGAAGGACTAACTTCGAAAGGACAAAGGAACTTCTGGAAAGATGGGAATATTCTGTGCTTTATTCTGGGTGTTTGTTATATGGGTATATGCAATCATCAGAAGTCATCAAACTGAACACTTAAGATCTACACATTTTAACTTATGTTAATTATATGTCAATAAGAACATTAAAAATAATATATTCACACACTCCTCAAGAGATAACACAAATTGTGGCATATCCATTACTGAAATACTGTGCAGCTTTGAAAAAAGAATGAGGCAGATCTGTCTGTACTGAAATAGGATAATCTCTGATACAAGCCTTTAAGTTAAAAAAGTAAGATATGCAATAGTATGTAGATCTGCTGTCATTTGTGTTTTTTAAAAAAAGAGGAGAAGAATACACTAAGACATGTATGTTTGTACACCTACAGAAATAGTCTAGATGATACACAGGCACTGGTATCAATTGTTATCTCTGGGGACAGAATCAGTAGGGTGAAAGTGGGGTATATGGAGTGAAAGGGTGGAGGGAGACTGAATTTTTTCACTGTAATGTTTTTAAAGAAAAATGTGCCAGGCATGGTGGCTCACGCCTGTAATCCCAGCACTTTGGGAGGCCGAGGAGTGTGGATCACCTGTGGTCAGGAGTTCAAGACCAGCCTGGCCAACACGGGGAAACCCTGACTCTACTAAAAAAACAGAAATTAGCTGGGCATGGTGGGTGCCTCTAATCCCAGCTACTTGGGAGGCTGAGGCAGGAGAATCGCTTGAACCTGGGAGACAGAGGTTGCAGTGAGCCGACATGGTGCCACTCCAGCCTGGGCAACAGAGCAAGACTCCATCTCAAAGAAAAAAAAAAGGAAAAAGGAACATTAATTTAATATGTTGGGGTACATAATATTGGGCTATACATGTTGGGGTATAATTACATGTGTTTAAGTTACTGGTACAGACCATTGTCGGATGTTGTAATAATCCTTGGAGGATGACAGCCAGGTGCAGGACAGATCCACTGGAATTATCTGTGGGGTTGTGTCCATGTCAGCCCTGCCATGGTAAATTTGATTATTACGAGTTGAGTATTCCTTATCCGAAATGCTTGGGCCCAGAAGTGTTTTGGATTTTGCATTTTTTCAGATTTTGAAATATTTGCATATACATAATGAGATATCTTGGGGATGAGACACAAGTCTAAATAAAAAATTCATTTCGGTTTTGTACATACCTTATCCAGATAGCCTGAAGGTAATTTTATACAATATTTTTAATCACTTTGTGCATGAAACAAAGTTTGTGTACATTGAACCATCAGAGAGCAAAGGTGTCACCATGTCAGCCACTTATGTGGACAATCTGTGGTTGTTTGGGATCCCCAACAATCACTCCTGACTCTGAATTTATACACTACTGATTAGTCATTTTCTTACATTTACTCACACATAAGTACTTAGTAAAAAACGTGATATAGCATTCATACAGCGGGAAAATAACATGTTTGGGGTAACTAGGCAGCACGGTAACCTTGCCAGAATACCTGCATCAACTATGAAACAGCAAGAACAAATAATGACAGATGTTCGGTCTCCACCTATGATTCTGGTTTGTGTTTCAATTAAAAGTTTACTGCACATTCTGGTTTATGTCTTTAGGTGAGAAGAAACGTCAGAAGCAATTGAGAGAACAGGAAGTTCTCTAGAGGTGAGGAAGCATTCTGCTGGGTGGCTTTTTTAAGTGACTGGGAGGGTCTTTTTCCTTTGGGATGCTGGATACACTGTGCTGTGCACCTGTGTTTTAACTGCGGCCCGTCACTTGCGCTCAGGTGTGGAATTTCCCGCTTGTGGTAGTGCTCAAAATGTTTCAGATTTTGGAGCATTTCGGATTTCAGATTTTCAGTTAGGTATGTTCAGCCTGTACTACGTCTGGAGCTGAAGGAAGTTCTTTTCACCATCTGCCAGGTGGTATAAATATCATTCTAGCTAAAAGTCCCTGGTCTCCTAGGCATCCCTCCTTCTAACTCTGGTCTTATACTTTGAGACAGCTAAGTCCTTAGCATACCAGTGAGTAAAGCACCTGGATGACATAAATGTCCAATGTGTGTTTGGGTAAACACAAGGCTTAAAAACATAAGGCTTATAAAAAAGAACCTAGTACTTTTTTTTCCCCAAGCATGTTTATTTGACGAAAGTTAGCCTTTCATGGCCAGGCACGGTGGCTCACGCCTGTAATCCCAGCACTTTGGGAGGCTGAAGAAGGTGGATCACCTGAGGTCAGGAGTTCGAGACCAGCCTGCTCAACATGGTGAAACCCCATCTCTACTAAAAATACAAGAATTACCCAGGCATGGTGGTGGGTGCCTGTAATCCCAGCTACCTGGGAGGCTAAGGCAGAAGAATCGCCTGAACCTGGGAGGTGGAGGTTGCAGTAAGCCGAGATCATGCCACTGCACTGCATCCTGGGTGACAGAGCGAGACCCTGTCTCAAAAAAAAAAAAAAAAAAAATCAGCGTTTCTTGTTCTGGGGTGGCAAATCCTCTTCACTCTGGAGTAAAAGGTCCCTTTTATCTCAAAAGCAACCCTTGGTGATGAATGAAAGCAACCAATAGAAACTGCCATCACCAGTTAGGAAGTATCAGGTGATTGTTCATTTTCTGTGGTGCACAGCTGATCTTTATTGCTGCTGTTGAGCCAGGGTATGTTTGACAAGGACTCATTTCATTGTATATTTTAGAACTATTAAAATATGTTCCACGTGCATATATGCTACCTATTTCAATAAAATCATTAAATTAAAAAGAGTAAAGATACAGAGCAAACAGGAGGTTAAGAAGAAGCAAAAGCTATTTGCAGCAACTAAGATGGTCCCGACATTAACGTGGAGTGAGCATTGTCCACCTGGCCTGCCAATCAGCCCTCTTTAGGACAGATGCACCTAGAGTTCTGTTCATCCACACTTGTCAGTTAGCACTTACCATAGCCACTTTGTTCTTTTTTCAGACTGAGAAGATTCTCTCACACCAGGCACCCCTCTCCAGCCCTCCTTGAGATCTTGATTCACTTTCTCTGTGCATATGGTTTAACTTCACATCTACCCTGGAAGTGATCTTGAGAAGAGGCTCCTGGTCTTAAATATTTTTTGGAACCCATCCCTCACAAATAACTGGCTGCTGAATAAATATTTGATCATTAAAGTAAGTAACTAATACATGTGAAGGTTCTGTTGATCTCAATATGTAAAATAATTGCTAATGATCATGTGAGACAATGGTGACTCCAAACAAATTCCAGCCAATCCAGATTTTTTAAAATTGTTGCTTTTCTATGTGAATATTGTATTAACGTGACTTGCTTATAAAATACATTGTCCTCAAAATTTGTAAGTATAATATGCACAAATCAAATCCTGTTTTCAGTGCTCCAGGGGCTCATTATTTAAAACAGTATATCTCACTGTTTTTTCCTTAAAAATTGATATTATACTCCCATCAGTAACAGCATAATTTTTTGATATGAATAACCATAGTATAATTAATCTGTTTTCTAAATTCAAAAGTCTAGGTCATACATTTCCTAAAGCAAGCCTCAAGTGTGCCTGGATTAACACCAAAATGACTTTTTTTCTGGGTCACACACTCAAATCCTAACTTAGTCTCTCTTTTTATTTTGATTATTGGATGTCAGTGAATGCAATTATTAAAGGGGACAGGACACAGGATTATAAAAGACAAAGGAATAATCTTAGAATATTAAAAAAGTGGAGTCCCAGGAGCTTTATATAACAATGAGGGGAAAAGAAAGACTGTCCCTGGGAGAAAAGAGGTCACTTACCCAGGAAGTACAGGAAGGCAAGCGGGCTGGAGAGGGGACTCAGAGAACAGAAACTGAACAAGCTCTTGTATCAACATTGAAATAAGAAGAAAGTAGTGAGGAGCTGTTTGAGAATCAGGCTAGATGAGGGCTGATTGTCCATTTCTGAATATTGAAGGAGAATCTTGAATTTGAGGGTTTTTTTTTTTTTCCTCAAACAGGACACATCTTTGCCTAGAAAGCTAGTTGTAGGGGACAGTGGTCCCCTGGAGGTAGAGAGAGAGCTATATCTGCAGTTGTCTGCGCCCAGAACAAATACAACGTCCTAATGTCCACTATGTCCAAGTTGGTTCATTAATGACTTTGTTGGCTTTTATTTTTGTTTTTTGTTGTTGTTTAAAAAGCAGGGTATTTTTTGCTTGTTTCTTGCTTTCTTGTTTGTTTGCTGCGTGTGTACATTGAATAATTGATCTGAAGCGTTAGGACAAACCATTTCCTAGCCCCCTGCTTGTATCTGTTTATAAGGAGGCAGCTTCCTCCAAATGGTTCCTGTGTCTACCGGCAAAGCTGGCCTCACCTCCATGTCGCTCTCTAGTACTGATGCAGGATCCAGGGGGCAGAAGAGGGAGAGCAGCCACTAGCTGTTTTCCCTGTTTGTTGTTTCTCTCTCCTACTGGGATGTGAGCTCCACGTGGGCAGGGATTGCTGTTTGTTTTGCACTAGTACATATATTTCTAGCTCCTGACACAGTGCTCGGCACAGAGTGGGCACCTGATAAATATTTGAATTATGAACAAATGAATAAATCGGTTGCAAGCCTGACAGCTTGCTCTCTGGAAGCAATGGCAGGATTTCAGGGAGAGGGAGGTGGAGAGTGTCAAGCACTGTACTAGGCTCCTTACATGAGATATCCGTTGTTGAGAATTCACTTCAGCTAATTTGGTCATTTGACAGTTACTGGTTTTTCTGGTATTAGTCTCCTCTGGCCATTAAGATGGATAAAAAGCCATAAATTCCCTCTCCTCTAACCTCCCTGCAACACACCATGTACCATCTACTAAGGTGATGTGTTACAATGAAAGCATATCCTGGACCAAGTTCTTTGTTTTTTGTTTTTGTTTTTTTGAGATGGAGTTTCTCTCTCATTGCCCAGGCTGGAGTGCAATGGTGCTATCTTAGCTCACAGCAACCTCTACCTGCCAGGTTCAAGTGATTCTCCTGCCTCAGCGTCCTGAGGCGCTGGAATTACAGGCACACGACCCCATGCCCAGCCAAGCTCTTTTTAAAGTACAAACGTTTATTAGCAGACGGGCACAAAAACAATCATACAGGCACAAAAACAATCATACAGGCTGTTCTTGTAAGCTTGGAAAAGCTCACTACTTGTCTCAGGATTTCTGACCACACCTTTCATGAGAAGCTCACTCAGTCTTTCCCTGACATTCTGAATGGTGGTTCAGCCAATGCTCCCAATACGTGGGAGAAACAGAGCTCTCTCTGAGCTATGAGGTGAGCGCAAGACCAAACAGTTCAGGATGGATATGCAACTCTGAAGGTGCCAGATTCTCACCCCTTCCAGCAAGGGCAGTAGGGCCTGCTGAAACTTTCTAGTCAATGACATATCTTGAGCAACACGAATGTCACCAATGGGCAAAAAAAAGTGTTATATCTCTTATACCAGCTAACGAACCTTCTGGTGTGTATTCTGTTAATGGATATTTGAAATACTTAAACAGCCACCTCTGGGGGTAGATTCCTGATTAGATTTTTTAAATACCGAATAACCAATAACCACCTCCCTTTTCTCACTCCCTCCCCTCACTGCAGGAAAAAGTTAACTTACACATACACATAGGCTCATATGAAGGTACTGTAGATGACCACATAGACCCATTCAATTCTCACAACCTTTGTGGAGTAAAAATAAGAAGAGAAAATACCTAGAAAGCATTTATGACATGCTCAGCCTTGTTTAAGGAGTTGTATACTAATTTAACCTTTGCATCAACTCCACACCATTATTGCCCTGATTTTACAGAGAAAAAAGGGAAAGCCCAGAGAAGTGAAGAAACACATCCAAGGTCATGCTGCTGCTAAGTGGTCAGGACCACGATTGTAACCTGTTGTTGAGTTTCGGAGCCCACACTCCAAACCTCTCTATTCTGCTATGTTTTCTTCTGAAAATAAGAATTATTGGAATATTAGGTATTCCACATCCCCAACTCTTCTTTATCTCTTTGATTCTTCAAAAGCAAGGATCTAACATTCCTGGAGGCAAATGTGTTCACTGATAGTCCCCACAGAAGTTGAAGGCACTCAGCAACAGTTCGGGAGAATTTATGCATGGGTGCCATTCAGGAACAATCAAAATTTCTAAAGATGACATTATCTTTTTCATTCCAAATAGAATTTGATTTTTGAGCCTCAGGGGAAGAAATAATATTCTTAGAATTCCTTTACCACCTTTCAAAATAGAAAAATATCAAAACTTCAGGCTGGCTAAATGCAGTGACTAAAATGGGAATATTTGGTATATTTGGAAAGTAACAACTAACTCAGAGACAACTTTCTACTTTCCTATGCTGAAATTAGCTACCAAGAAACATCACTAGGACTCCAGTGACTCATTACTGTTGAGGAGATAAGAATGTGGGCTTTGGAGTCATCAAGATAGAGTTGGAAATTCAGCTTCACCACTAAATGTGCCTCTTCATGCAAGCTACTGCACCTCTCTAAGCCTCAGTTCTTCATTCATGAAATGAGGATGATGTGTGTGTAGTTCCTAACAGACTGTTAGTGGTAGTGGATTCTTACAGGTCTGCAGCAATCTTGATTCTTGCCTCAAGTTTTGTTGAGAGGTTGTGTGGTTGGTTTCTGACCTTCTTAAATTATAAGTAGTAGTACAGGTATATAAAATGTAGGCTAGCTACAGCATAGCCAAAGCCCAGGAGCTCATTAATTAGCCTCATTTGACCCAGCAAATAACCTTGATAGAGTTTTCATTGAGGCTTGATGATAGCACTGCAAGAGGCTGTTCATCAGAAGCGTGTCAATCCTCATACTTAGTTGCACTGGTTCCAGCGCTGGGGACAACAAAGCTGATCAACACGGGCTTCATAGATTCAACAAGGTGGTCTCTGGTGCTTGCCTTTCCTTGGTCACATTGCAGTTCCAGTTCCTAGTGAGAAGGGTCTGAATGTTGTCCTTTCTTGCTATCTGCTTTGCTGTTTACTTGCCACTTGAGAAATGATGGGAGCTAGTGCTGTGACCTCCAGCTCTTTGCAATGTAATTGAGTCTATAAAACCATGAGTCACGAGGACCACGTGAGCTACAGAAAGCTCACATAGTCCAGGTATATAAAATGTAGACTAGCTAAAGCATAGCCAAAGGCAAGTCTTAGAGCAGGAGTGAAAGTTTATTAAAAAGTATTAGAGTAGGAATGAAAGGAAGTAAAGTATGCTTGGAAGAGAGCCAAGCAGGAGAGCTGAGAAATCAAAGTACCCTGTTTCACCTTTGACTTGGGGTTTCATACGTTAGCGTGCTTTCGGGGTGTTGCATCCGTTCTCCCTTGATTCTTCCCTTGAGGCAGACTGTCTGCATGTGCAGTGGCCTGCCAGTACTTGGGAGGAGCCACATGTGCAGTGTGTTTACTGAAATTGTGCACATGCTCACCTGAGGCATTCTTCCCTTATCAGTCAAGTGTTTCCATATACCAGTTATCATATACCAGTTAAACTCCACCATTTTGCCTCTTAGTGCAGATGCTCAAGCCCACTCACCCAACTCCTAAGATCCTATCAGCAAGTTTCTGATCACTAACTTTAGGTGTTTTCTATTTACTGGGAGACTGCCTTTCCCTGGCACTGGCTGTGACCAATTGTTATTTTAGAGAGCTAGTTTTGACAGCCACCTGACCATCATGTGGTGGTTGTCTGACATTTCTGGGATCAGGGGCACCTCTCCTACCCTGTGCATGTTTGCCTCACTACCTACTATAACAAGATCATAATATAATTGCAGTAATTGTTAGGATGTTTATTATTCCAGGAAAATTTGTATTTATTCAAGCCTCCTGAGAACAAACAGCCAGAAGAGCCACAAAAGCAAGGATTTCCCTGACTTTGCAAACTGCCCTCCATAGAAAGCCACTCCCAGCCTGGCTTTAGTATACATATTTTGAGAGCCCAGCTTATTGTTGTATAATCACTCAGTGTAGCTGGGTAGGAAGTTGGTCTATGACCCAGGCAAGTTCCATGTACCTTGCTTTAGGTAATCAGACAGGGGAAGCCAAAGTCAAGTTGTTCTCTTTGGCTGGCCCTTCCATCTCATGTAAAGATGTCGCTTTAAATAGCTCAAGGGCTGCTCTGTGGATGTAAGAAGTAGACCTCCAGTTCAGGAGGCAGAACCACAACCAGCTGGTAAGGATTTTCCCAGGGATGGATATGGACTCAATGGAATAGGAGGTAGTGACTTCTCTGTTACTGGAGGCGTTCGAGGAAACCAGTGATTACAGGCCAAGATGGGTGGAGAGGACATTCTTGCCTTGGGGAAACATGGAGTCGATAATGATGGGAATGTTAATAAAACATGGTTTCTATTTATTGAAGCCATATGTCAGCATTATGCTAGGTAGTTCACATATTTTAGTTCATTTAATCCTCACAGGAATCTCTCCAATTTTATACTATTATGTTTTTCACACATCATTAAACAAAAGCTCAGAGAGGTTAAGTAATTTACCAAATCTCACACAACTGGAATGATCAACATTGAAGTTTTGAACCAGAGCCTATGCTATTATACCACCTCCCAAAATGATTTTAAAACTTTCTTTTTTGGAAACAGATCTCTTATACTACACACCAGTTTATAAAGTGCCAGAGTTATGTTGTATTAATATATATTTATTTTACAATTTCAAATACATATTTACCTGTTATAAAGTCATTCGTAAGAATAATTACTGAAGATGAATAATTGATACCTGAAATTATAAATAACAGATATCATTTAATATCAATCTTAACATTCAAATTATATTTTTGTTTTGTTTTGGCCCACAGTATTGCAAATGGTACAGTGTTTTCGCTGTCCTCATTGATATTTCTGGGCAGTCTTCAGTTGAACTGATTCAGAAGCTGGAGAGAAGATCAGCAGGACATTTTGTTCGAAGTCTGAATCATTAACAATATCTAACAACCACACGCCCATCTTATCATAATCCAGAAGTCAGACTAGAAGTACCCAAAGCTTACAGAAACTGCCAGAACCATCTATGATATGATATTATCATCACATGGCAGTTACTCACTCAACAAATACTCTTTCGGAGAGGCAGTGGAACATGTTGGTTACAAGCACAAGCTTTGACATGAAGCAGCTCAGCTGTACCATCAACCAGCAGATTGACCGTGGGCAAAATTCTGAACCTTTTCCAGACTTATTTTTTTCATTGGTAAAGTGGAAATTGTCATGAACAGTTACTAAATTCTTTTGGGTAGATAGAGGTAACTTCTAATAGGTAGAAGTAGGTCTCTCCCACGGCATCCTGAACACAGGAAGTATGTTAAAATGACCAGGTTCTGCTATATACACAAGCACTTACTACATAATCATTCTATCTTATTTTATGTGAGCTCAGTGAATTGCCAACCCTCTGCCCTTTTAGGTACTTTGACTGTACCTTGCATGAACGTTTTACTTCAGGCTGGTGCAGCACTAGTCTGGCAGCAGGTTCAGCTAAACTTCTAGTTGGTCAGGTAACATAATCCTCCATTCAATCTCTTACACCCAGAAGTAACTGGAATCCTAAGCACAGATTACTATTTGAAGGGTGTAGGCTATTGGGCTAGTTAGGTTCTTATTTCCTATATATTCCAGATCAGGAGTGCCTATTCAATATTTCCAGTCAATTCACTCCTGCTTGAACACTATTCATTTCCTCAATGAAGTGTCATTTCTATATCCATAATGCTAATTAGAAAAACTTCTGGTGTTGATCAGAAATAAAGACAGTTATGAATTTGAATTATGGATATGATTTATGGATTAGAATCTTTGAAATGTGAACTAACTCCATAGATCATATATTTTTATTTAAGATACTGCAAGTGTTAACTGCTAGCCCTTAGGGTAGAGAGATTAAAGTTAGTACATACTACACTGAAGTATTTTTAAGTGAATTACAAATAATATAACGGGGAAAATTCTCATAAGAATGTTGTGAGAATTAATAATAGCTAATTTTCTGAATGTTTTCTAGTGCCAAGTACTATAGTCAGGTAATCAAGTGCATATTCTGATTTAATCATTATAAAAACACCATGAGGGAGACAATATTATTAAATGAATTATGAGTAAATAAGCAAATAAATGTCACTATTCAGTTAGCATTCTTCCCAGTGCATGATAAACATGCAATAAATGGTAACAATTCTTATTTTGCAGATCTGAAGATTATGTCATGATAACAAACTGTTAGCAGCAGCTGGCCCTTGTCTGACACTTAAATGAACATGACACATGCTAAGTTGACGTCAAATGCTGCCCTTTAAAATTTGGGTGAATGTGGGTGAGCCTGAATTTTATAAAGGCCTGTTCAGACCTTTTTAATCAATGGCATATATCTATTAAATGCAAATACATTCACAGAGATGACACAGGTTTCTCTTTTTTTTTTTTTTTTTTTTTGAGACAAGAGTTTTTTTCTGTCACCCAGGATGGAGTGCAGTGGCACGATCTCAGCTCACTGCAACCTCCACCTCCCAGGTTCAAGGGATTCTCCTGCCTCAGCCTCCTGAGTAGTTGGGATTACAGGCACGTGCCACCACGCCTGGCTAATTTTTGTATTTTTAGTAGAGACAGTTTCATCATGTTGGCCAGACTGATCTCGAGCTCCTGACCTCCGGTGATCCGCTGCTGGCCTCGGCCTCCCAAAGTGCGGGGATTACAGGTCTGAGCCACTGCACCCGGCTGACAGATGTTTCGTTCTGAGGTCTATACAAATGGAACTAACCCACAGCATGTATTGTGTTGACAGTCTCTAATGTGTTAAATTTGCCATAGTGCACATTTGGATGTATGTGTAATTTTTGTAAGTCTCAGGGTATTTTATGTTTACAAATATTTGAAAAATGAAATATGAATCAAACATTTGTGGAGTCCCTGAAGCACTTCCCTCCATGAGGTCCCAGTTTGATAACCATTGGCCTAAATGACTGGCTGGCATCCAGCACTCATTTCAGTATTACAATCCTATCATTCAATTATTGCTAAAAGCAAAAATCTAAGATCTGCAAAAGCCCAGTCTCCTAACCAATGAACAAAATCCAGCTACCCTTTATTTTAAATTCCAATCAACGTAGAGAACATGATGAGAAAGATGATTCATTATGGTTGTCACTAATATTTTGTTCTCATTGAATAAACATGATTATTTGCCATTTGCTAGTCAGTTTTCTCTCTTCTTTTAAGGCTTTGTGTGTTTGTGGCTTTAAACACTAAAGAAATGTCATAAAGTTTCCTGATCTCTACTTTTGAAGGAGTCATATGCTTCTGCCTCACAAGACTGGCCACAGTCTCACGATGCGAAGAACACGCTTAGCCACAGGGCTTCTAATTGCAGATCAGAAACTTCCAGGTTTGAGGCCAACACTTTAGTAGCCTCCTGACGGGTTGACTTGTCTTCTCTTCATTCTTTTCCTGGAACTAGAAATCGTAATTCTTCCCTTCTTGAATCGGAGTAGGCCACTAGGGTAACAGGAATGAGTGAAGCCGATAGAAATAACTTCCTTAAGGGGAGTGTAGACATCAGTGTAAAAAAAAAAAAAAGAGAGAGAGAGAAAGAGAGTGGGGATAGCTTCAAACAGCCACAGAGTGGGCACTCTCCCAAAGGCAGAGCAGGTAACAAACTCTTTAAAGAGTCTGGCTTTATAGCTGGGTCTCTGGAGGGGATTAAAAACTAAAAAGCATGGACTTCATGACACAGTATGTCTAGATACAGAAGACACAGAGATAGCAAAACGCTAAAGGCAACCAGAGCATCCAAAAAGAAAAGCGAATTCAAAACTACAGATATAATTACTGAGATTAAAAGAGTAAATGCCCTTCTTAAATTTTCAGAGGAAGGTTGTTAAAATCACTTAATTTAAAATAAAGTATACCTCTGATGTGAAAACATGCAAGTCTGGAAGCAAAGAAAAGTAATATAATTAATTTTTTGATCAAATTTTGAATGAAGGGAAATATTTTGTATTTGTTTGTCAAACTTGCAAACATTAACAAGCAATTAATGACTCCTAAATTCAACAAAGTTATTACCAAACTAATAAAGGCAATCATAGCCAAGATCCAGTTAGTCAAACCAAAGATGGAAAAGACTGAGTTAGCTAAATGAAGTCAGATGATGAATTAAAAAAATATATAAATTTAAAAACCCACCACTTTAATTAATGGAGAAATTAAGAAAACTGCTACCAACTCCTGTGACTTTCTGTCACCTCAGGCCATCTCTGCTCTCCTTCTTGTCTGTTGATTGTCTAACTTCGATTACAAGGCACTGAGGCAGGACACATCTCATGGCCTCATTCCATGTTGAGCATTTCCTTGGCATTAAATGGAGTATATTCTGTGGTTCATTAGTTCATTCATCCAGCAAATGACTACTAAATGCATATTGAGAGCAAAGCATTGATTTGAGTTTGCTAGTTATACAAAGAGAAAAAGATATGAACCCTGCCCTTGGAGGAATTAACAGTCCAGTGTATAAAAATAATTACAATATAATATGCATAGATACATAATAATAATTACAATGCTGAGGACCTTTGAAAAAGGTGTAATAGGAGGTGAGAAATGAAGGGAAGGAGGCTGAAGCCTCCTGTAGAGAAGGTCGGGCTTCAGCTGAGAGTTAGGGGCTGAGAAGAAGAGGTTAGCTGTGAGAATTAGGGGTGCTGTGGACTCCCTGAAGCCTACTGGGTCATATAGAACTCAAGTGCAATTTTGCTAAACAATCACTGCTTCTCACTGAAGAAGTTTCAGGCAGGTGAGAGTTAGCTACTCCTCCATTCTTACCACAATGAAAGCAAGGAAAAAAAAATCTGCCAAATATAAGATATTTATTAAAGAAACAGTCATTGACAAGGAAGCACAAAACAGTTCCTGCTTTGTTGGTTAGATGAACCGGCAGCTCTCTGTCCTTTTGTGTGCTTTATGTGCTCAAATCACCCCTGTGCTGTCCAGTAGACAGAACTACATTCCAGAGGCAGGATTCTGTCAGAATTGGAGCTGGCATCAGGCAACCATAAATCCTTCTAATCCAAAGGTTGGACATGGAACTATTTAGGGACTCAGCTTCAAGTGCTATCCCTAAGAGTGGAAATCTCCTAATTCTTAGACTCTGTGCATATGAGAGTAAAAAAATGTCTCTGCAATATTTTAGCCAATCCACATTTTAATATCTTTAATTTCAACCATAAAAGCCCACGGTAAAAATCTGTCTTGCTATATAAGAAGCCATCATTACACCAATGAAAAAACATGTCAGACATTTGCTATGTTGATTTGAACAACCTTGAATGTTGATCAAGATCTAGCTAACACAAACTAACACAGGAACAGAAAACCAAATACTGTACCTTCTCACTTATTAGTGGGAACTAAATGATGAGAACACGTGGACACGTAGAAAGGAACAATACACACTGGGGCCTATCGGAGGGTGGAGGGTGGGTGGAGAAAGACGATCAGAAAAAAATAACTAATGGGTACTAGGCTTAATACCTGGGTGATGAAATAATCTGTACAACAAACCCCCATGACACAAGTTTACCTATGTAACAAACCTGCACATGTGCCCCTGAACTTAAAATAAAAGTTAAAAAAAAGAATCTAGCTAACAGAAGCACTTGCAGACTGTCTAGGGCTGCGCTGTCCCATACGGTAGCCACTAGCTATATGTGGCTATTGAGTGCTTCAGCTATTGAGTGTGGCTATTGAATTGTTTTCAATTCAACAAGTTGAATTGAGATGTTCTGTAAGTGTAAGATATACATCAGAATTTTCAACACTTAGTACAAAGCAACAAAAAATGTAAAATATCTAGTTAATCATTTTATATCGGTTACATGTTGAAATAATATTTTGTATATATTGGATTAAATAAAATGCATATAAGAATCCATTTCACCTGGATTTTACCTTTCATAATGTGGTTGCCAGTAAATTTAATATTAAATATGTGGCTTACATTTTATTTCTATTTGGCAGAGCTGTTCTAGGCTCTAGATCATGGAATTTCAAATTAGAGTGCTTGCCGGTATTTTCTTGACCTTGCATTCCCAGTGAAAATGCCATTAGCCTTAGGTATGGTTGATGTAGATTAACCTAAGTAGCATACCCATAACATCAAACTGTATATGTCAAAGTGTTTTAAAGTAAATTCATTTATTTACTTATTAATTGCCTAATAAGATGGATAAAATCTGTACTGTCATGGGGATTTATGTTCTCTCTGGGGTAGACAGAAAGAAAGAACTGAATAACAAAAAGTCATAAAATCATCAGTGTGGTGCAGGGAGAGAAATGGTGTGATGTGTTAAAGAGTGGCTGGACAGCTTTTTTAAGTTGAAGAGTCAGAGAAGGCCTCTCTGAGGGGATGACATTTCTTTTTTTTTTTTTTTTTTTTTTTTTTTTTGAGACGGAGTCTCGCTCTGTCACCCGGGCTGGAGTGCAGTGGCCAGATCTCAGCTCACTGCAAGCTCCGCCTCCCGGGTTTACGCCATTCTCCTGCCTCAGCCTCTGGAGTAGCTGGGACTACAGGCGCCCGCCAACTCACCCGGCTAGTTTTTTTGTATTTTTTTAGTAGAGACGGGGTTTCACCATGTTACCAGGATGGTCTCGATCTCCTGACCTCATGATCCACCCGTCTCGGCCTCCCAAAGTGCTGGGATTACAGGCTTGAGCCACCGCGCCCGGCCATGGGATGGCATTTCAAATGACATCTGAATGACATGAAGGAGGCAGACATACAATGATGAGGTTTGTTGGCAGTGGGTGGGGAGGGATTGTTCTAGGCTGGGGAAACAAGCTAGATTTTTCTAGCTTGTTTCACAAGTTCAAATGTGGGAATGAACTTGGCTTGACAAGAAAGAGAATAATGCATAAAGATGTTAAAACCATGACATTCAGTGAAATCTGCTAGAGAGGGAAGATGAATATAGGAGCCCTCTAGGGCTTCTCCTTCATTTAGTTTCAAGCCCTAGAGGGCCCCATATTTAGGGATTGAGTGGATAAGAAGGTATCCACAAAAGGAAAAAGGGATCAGGGAATCCACTGTGGGCTGTCACAGAAGTCAGGAGCTGACACTGTTTCAAGAGGAACAAGTCGTTCTGTTGAAAGTGTATTGCTGAAGGGCTGGGCGCAGTGGCTCACGCCTGTAATCCCAGCACTTTGGGAGGCTGAGGTGGGCGGATTACCTGAGGTTGGGAGTTCGAGACCAGACTGACCAATATGGTGAAACCCCATCTTTACTAAAAAAAAAAAAAAGAAAGAAAGAAATACAAAAATTAGTCTGGATGTGGTGGAACGTGCCTGTAATCCCAGCTACTCAGGAGGCTGAGGCAGGAGTATTGCTTGAACCCAGGAGGCACAGGTTGCAGTGAGCTGACATTGTGCCACTGCACTCCAGCCTGGGTGACAGAGGGAGACCCTGTCTCAAAAAAAAAAAAAAAAAAAACCCGTGTTTCAGAAGGGTTGAGTGAGTTGGGCGAGTAAGACCAGTAATTACTGACCTCAACTGATTGGGAGCCATTGGACATGTAGCACAAGCCATCTCACCTGGGCACTGGGAATGGAATTCAATTAGGAATCGGTTGAGAATAGAACATGCAGCAATAAGTGGAGACAAAAGTTCTAGTCAGACCGTTCAAGCAGTTTTTTTGTGATGGCAGAGGACCATGTTGAGCCTGAGGAGCAACAGGAATGGATGAATGTAGGTAATATTGAGTGTGTTACTGCTGGTAGAGGTAAGGGTGAGAGTAGATGGACAACATCACAAAGAAATTTTGACCTTGTGACCTCACAGTAGTTTCCCTCCCCTCTATTGTAACACAAGAGGGGAGGGAAACTACTGAAAGATATTAAGCAGAGGAACACAGTGATCATATACAAGAAGAAACAGGAAGATGAGAAAGAACAATAGGGAGCTTTGATTAACAGACAGGGGTCAGGCCCGGTGTGGTAGCTCACGCCTATAATCCCATCACTTTGGTAGGCCAAGGCAGAAGGATCTGTTGGGCCCAAAAGTTCAGGACCAGCCTGGGCAACATAATGAGAACCTGACTTTACTTTAAAAAACAAACAAACAAACAAACAAACAAAAAAACAATAAAAGAGGCAGGGGTTGTCTTTGTACATTTCCCCCATCATGGGTTCTACAGACCTCATGGAAAGTTTTCGAAGAAGTTAGTTCAGGAGAGAGAACAGGGAAGACATCCTTAGTAGAAGCAAACCAACTTACCAAAAACCAATTCACTCAAAGTCAATTCACCAAAATTCACTTTGCCAAATTATCAATTCACTTAAGTCATCAAACTTTTCATTAGCCAAAAGTTGTTTTGGTGGAATTCACAGAAAGCTAATTTGCTGACAGCTAAATTGCTAAAAACCAAATCACTGAATGGCCAGATCCCCAAATTATCCATTCATTAGCAACTCTGTATCATAAAGTTTATAGTTAAAATGGTAAAGGGACAAAGGATATGGACAGGGAATTCACAGACAGGAAAGCCCTGAGAGCCAAAAAGCATATAAAGAGATGTTCCAACTCACAAGTAATGAAATCAATGCAATTGAAAAAACACCGAAATTTGACTTTAAATACATCAAGATGGCAAATACTATACCGAAAGATAATACTAAATATTGGCAAGTAACACTAGTTGCAATCCCTGGGCAACAGAGTCTCAGCATAAGCTTAGCATGCAAGACATGTATTAGTAAGCACCAGTGGGAGAAACATCTAAGGAAGGGTGTGGGAGGAAATAGTACAAGAGCTTCAGTGCTGTCTCAAAGAAAGCCCAGCCATCCTAACAGGCATGAGGTAATATCTCTTGGTGGCTTTGATTTGCAGTTCTTGATGATGAGTGATGTTGACCACTTGTTCAAATATAACTACTGGCCATTTGTATGTCTTCTTTGGAGAAATGTCTGTTCAGATCCTTTGCCCATTTTTTTGTTGGGTTTTTTTTTTTCTTGCTATTGAGTTGACCTCCTTGTCTAGTTTGGATATTAACCCCTTACTAGACGTATGGTTTGCAAATATTGTCTCTTCACTCCTGAAAGAATGACTATTATCAAAAACGTAACAAGTGTTGGCAAGAATGTGGAAAAAAATCCTTGTACACTGTTCGTGGGAATGTAAATTGGTACAAGCATTATGGAAAACAGTATGGAAGTACTTCAAAAAATTAAAAATAGAACTACCATATGTTCCAGCAATCTCACTTCTGGGTACATATCCAAAGGAATTGAAATCAGCATGTCCAAGAGATATCTGCATACCCATGTTCACTGCAGCATTATTCACAATAGCCAAGATATGGAAACAACCTAAGTGACTGTCGACAGATGAATGGATAAGAATATACAATGGAATGTTATTCAGCCTTTAAAAAAAAAAAGGAAATCCTGGCATTTACAACAAATGGATGAACCTGGAGGACATTATGCTAAGTGAGATAAGCCAGACACAGAAAGACAAATACTGCAGGGTCTCACTCACATGTGGAATCTTAGAAAGTCAACTCCTAGGAGCAGAGAGTAGAGTGGGGTTACCAGGGACTGGAGGGCAGGAAAAATGAGATGTTGATTAAAAGGAATAAAGCTTTAGTTATGCATGATGAGTAAGTTGTAGAAACCTAATGTACAGCATGGTGACTATGGTTAATAATAGTGTATACTTGAAATTTGTTGAGAGTAGCTCTTAAGTGTTCTCACCACACACACACACACACACACAAAAGGTAACTATGTAAGGTGATGGATATGTCTATTAGCTTGATTGTAATTATTTCACAATGTACACATTTATCAAAACAAAATGTAAACACCTTAAATTTATTTAATTTTTAATTGTCAATCACACCTCAATAAAGCTGGGGAAAAAAAGAAAAAGAAAGCTTCCTCTAGCCCCACCAGGAGGACTGAAGCTGGGTGGCCCCTCAAAGTTGACCCATGATGAGATGAACTGGTTATACATACCCTTTCAATGAGATGGTCAGCTACTGACTAATACGGGCAGTGCATGATGGAAGGCATGACTCTAAGCAAGGTCATTTTCTCCAACTGAGAACATTCCCAAAAGGGTTACCACTGATGACTATTCCAGCACTGGAGGACCAAGTTCATCTCTGAAGGTGAATCTGAGATTCATGCAAGTGTAGGGTTGGATGTTGTCTTTATTTCAAAATTTTGTTTTCTGGCTGTATTTAGGTGTAATTGTTATACAAAAACACTGCACATAGTTCATGTACACCATTTGATGAGTTTGGACATATGTATAAACTTGTGTTACCATGATCATAATCAAAGTAATGAACACATCCATCATCTCCAACAGTTTCCTGTGTCCCTTTGATGTTGTTTTTTCTCTTCATTTAAAATTTTGATTTTATTGTTCACATCAAAATGTTTTTGTATGAATTTTAATTTTAAAAATATTACACTAAAATATTATTTAACCTGATCACTAAGTCTTTTGGCTCTCCCTTAAATTTTGCCTCACTCCTCTCATCCTAATCCCAGCCCTGCTCCTGGTAGTTACGTGAGCTAGCTAGACATTCAGGAAAGCAAGCCAGCAGTATTTAGTGACATTGTATGTGAATATGCCCTATGATGTAGCAATCCACCTCCTGGGTGTGTAGAGAAACCATCTCATCTGTCTGTAAGGGGATGTGGGTGTGCATCTAAAAATTGTTATGGGACCAGGGACGGTGGCTCATGCTTGTAATCTCAGCATTTTGGGAGGTCAAGGTGGGTGGATCACTTGAAGTCAGGAGTTTGAGAGCAGCCTGACCAACATGGTGAAACCCTGTCTCTACTAAAAATAAAAAATTAGCCTGGCATGGTGGCGCACACCTGTAATCCCAGCTACTTGGGAGGCTGAGGCAGGAGAATCACTTGAACCTGGGAGGTGGAGGTTGCAGTGAGATGAGATTGCACCATTGTACCCCAGCTTGGGCAACAACAGCAAAACTCTGTCACAAAAAAAATAATGACTGGGCGCAGTGGCTCACACCTGTAATCCCAACACTTTGGCAGGCTGAGGCAGGCGGATCACGAGCTCAGGAGTTCAAGCCAGCCTGGCCAAGATGGTGAAACCCTGTCTCTACTAAGCAAACTACAAAAATTAGCCAGGCGCAGTGGCAGGTGCCTGTAATTCCAACTACTCAGGAGGCCGAGGCAGGAGAATTGCTTGAGCCCAAGAGGCAGAGGTTGCAGTGAGCCGAAATCAGGCCACTGCACTCTAGCCTAGGAGAGAGAGTGAGACTCTGTCTCAAAAATTAATTAATTAATAAATAATAATGAATAAATAAAAATTGTTATGGTAGAGGAGAGAAGGAGAGCTGAAGACAATTTAGGAAGCCATCTTCAGGAGATGAATAGTAAAATGGGTTGGATGCATTCTATGGAATACTAAGCAGTAGTCCAGGGTGATAAAAGAAAACCTTCAGCCAAATTTTAAAAAGTTTAATTGAGTAATGAACAATTCATGAATCAGGCAGCCCCCAGAACCACAGCAGATTCTCTGAGACTCCAGGGATGCCTTGTAGTCACAACAAATTTATAGACAAAAAAGGGAAAGTGATATACAGGAATTGGAAGTGAAGTACAGAAACAGTGAGATTGGTTACAGCTTGGCGTTTGCCTTATTTGAATGAAGTTTGAACGTTCAGCAGTCTATAAGTGGTTGAAATATGACCGCAGGGATTGGCCAACACTCAGTCATTGTTACAGGTGCGTACTATTAAGTTAGGTTTTCAATTTTGACTTACTATTAAGCTAGGTTACAGTTCATCCACAAGGACTCAATATAGAAGCACAGAGTCCTTCTCAGGCCATATTTAGTTTGCTTAACAAGTTTCCTCTTTTGGTCATTTTCTCAATTTTGAGAGATTGACCAAAATCTTAGTTATTGACATTACTATCACTGTCATAAATGTACTTACATGGTTTTGAAACCCACTGGGAAACAGTAGAACAGTGGGTTTTACAAGGAAGGAATAAAGACTGAATAGAGGGTACTTCCTTATGCTGGGACATCATGTTTACAGGAGAAAAACAAAACCTGGTCTGTTCTAGGACCTATGTGTTTTCTTAAAGCCTTGGTTTGATTATGTCACATTTAGCACAAGTGACTCCACGTTATCTTGGTTTGGTTTGTTGGGGCCTCGTGCATGAGCTCAGTCCAAAATAATTGCCTCCGATAATTTTGTTTTTTAAAAATTCCCCCTTTTTGGCCAGGTTCTCACTAGGTGAGAGTGTGACCAAAACTTAGGGCCTTAGCGCCACTCTCAGTTACCATATTTTGGGTTTCCGGTGTCAGCACATCATTTATAGGTTACAGTGTTCTCATGGTCGCACATTTCTTTCATCCTTTGTCATTCCAGTTGAAAAGAGACCATTTGACCATTTGACATTCTAGAGATGGTTGCATGTGAACACTGAAAATCTTTGACAGAATACGGTGCACCAGGGAGACTATCATTACAACTATTGGGAGGATAATACCAACAGTTTGGAATATGCTCCTTACCCAGGGTCCCCATAAACAAAACCATGTCAAATAAAATAGATTAAAGAATGAGCTAGATGAAGAGTCTACTTGTTTGACCAAGTGGTCTTTTCATTAATTCCCTACAACTGAATTCTTATAATCTACATTTGGTATATTTCTCCAAAGGTCAAAAGTGTCAGTAGCTTCACAGGTACTTTTCTGTTTAGTCAATTCCATTATTTAGCATAACTTTCACAAGAGAATTTAAAGTCTGTTGTGTAAGGATAGCCTTTAATGTAGAATTTGCTGTAGACCCTATTGTGAGGGTGACGTTTCTAATTATTGCCTATTTGATTGTAAACCATGGAAAAAGGACCTAACAAATGATATCCTTCTATAAGAGTGAAGGCCTCCTGCTAATGTTCTCTTTAATTCATGAGGAATTTTGACAGATTATGAGGCAATGTATGTACTACCAAAGTCTCTCGCCTACACTGGGCCTTCATCTCTTATCTATTAAAGTATACGGTTATTCATGTATAAAGATGGCTGCAAAATCCTTCACAAACAAAAGTATACCCCATAAGTGCACATAATAGACTCCTTTTTCATTTTGATTGTTCATAGAGGCATAACAAGGAAAAAATATTCAAAGATAAGAGTCCATGATAGTAGAAGTCTTGATCAGTGATCTTGGGAAAAGCTGTTCACATCAGGGATGCCATCTTCTTCTGGGGAGAAACTTTCCTGGTTACTTTTACCTTAAGGGTTCCAATGGGTGTACACTTCCGGGACTGTGGAGGGTCCCTTCTCAGTTGTGAGATTATGAACCCAAAGCTCAAGGCTCCAAAGTTTTGCTGTAGTGTGGGTGGCAAGGACAATCTTTCTCTGATGTTCTTAGAAGATCCAATTTCAGGCTCTAGATTGTAAAGGGATTATCCTCCGTGAACCATAAAAGGCTCTCTTTACCTTGTGAAAATACACTATAGCATAATAATCTGCTGTTATAACATTAGTCCTCTTGCATGGGAAAGCTTTTATACACCCAGAAAACATGCATTGAAAATGACAATTGAATGAAATCCCTATATAAATGTTTAAATGGACCATCAAGTAGCCAAATGTACCTGAACCTCTGATTGTCTTCCCAGGAATATGTAACCAAACATTTGTTTCAAACTATTTCTGCAATTTATAAGTCACCACATCAATGTATTCAATTTGGATTATTTTATCTTTGTCATGACGAGTCATGGAATGCAGAACCTTTAGTAACAAAAGCTTTAAGCACTCAGGAAGGACAAGGCGACTGTCTTGGTTCTTCATGAGTCCATGCTTAACCTTGGACTTATGTCCTCTTGAATACCAGTTGTTTCTCCAATGTAGGTGCATAGCACTGATAACTAATGGGTTATCAGAGGTAATTTGACTTAGACCATGGAGTTCATTCAAGCTGTATGTTTAAATGACGTTAGTATTGGCTGATTTAGCATGAGAATCTAGAGCTTGATTTTGAAAGGTCTGTTAAATAGCAAAGGTTTAAAACGTTGGATAATACAAAATAGAATTTTAGGTTACCATAAGTCATTCATTTAGCTGAAACGATAACTCAAAAATTTTTTAAAGGAAAAATACTATTCTGATAGAGAGGAGACACAGCTTTCTAAATAGGACAGTGGAGATAGCAAGAAGCCAACTGACTCTGTCTCCTTTCTTTCCCTTCCCCCCCTTTTTCTTTTGTAGTTTACTTAAAAGGTAAACAAAAACCTTTCATTATCTTTTACTATTACATAAAAATTATTTTTGAAAGAGAAAACCAAATTTTATATTTCCATTGCTGTATTTTTAATGATAAAGCTAGTTTTTTAATAACATTTTACAAGTCTATCAAGTTTACTTAGTTTGACCGTAAGGTAAGATTTTTATAAACCTTTTATAACCCTTTACATTTTTTTTTTCAGAGCAGAACAATGTTTTAAGAAAACTCTGTTATACTTTTATTCCAATGTCCAATTTATGGAAAAAAACTGAACAATGCCATTTTAACTTTAGCCAATATGTCCGCACACATAATTTTTTACAATTAATTTTTTAAAAACCTTCCACAACTTGTTCAAACCTTTAGCTTTATTTAATTTAAAACAATCTTTTAACCCTCTAACCTAGGCAAAAATTTACATTCCGATACCTTCTTACAATCTGTTACAAAAATACATTTTATTCTCCTTACATACCTTGTATGTAAACTTATTTTTTCAGCAGTCTCAATTGCATATTACAATGTTAACTCTTAGAGACTTTTACTTTTGGTGAAAACCTTGGTAATTAAGGGATTTTAATTAGGTACTAGGTGGGGAGCCTAGGACTCAGACAGAAGTGCACATAAGGTTTGACTCTTTCCATCATCTAACTCCACATGTCCCAGGCCTTACCTAGCTCTAAAACAGGCGAGCTGTACAGTTAAGAGTCACAGTGGCATGCTATAAAGCATTTAGGAGACCTAATCACCTTTATTTATTTTTATTTTATTTTATTTTTTATATTTTTTGAGATGGAGTCTCGCTCTGTTGCCCAGGCTGGAGTGCAGTGGTGCCATGTCGGCTCACTGCAACCTCCGCCTCCTGGGTTCAAGTGATTCTCCTGCCTCAGCCTCCTAACTAGCTGGGATTACAGGTGCGCAGCCACCACGCCTGGCTAATTTTTGTATTTTTAGTAGAGACGTGCTTCACCATGTTGGTCAGGCTGGTTTCAAACTCCTGACCTCGTGATCCACCCACCTCAGCCTCCCAAAGTGCTGGGATTACAGGCATGAGCCACTGCCCCCCGCCCTAATTACCTTTAAATTGCACATTTCTGGCATAAATTTATTTTCATAAATTCTTTCATGACTTACACAGACTATGTAAGACATGTTGGACTTTCTGAGTGACTTGCCCTAAACATCCTTCTTTTTAAACAACCAGTCATTTTACTTTAGGACAAGAATTTACCATACAACATCCTTTCTTATATAAAATCTCTTTTCTTTATAACCTTCTTTGCATAGCTAAGGGGCATGGCTAATTCCATATATCCCCAGGCCTTATTTAGAATTTAATGTCTCCAAAACAAATTGAACAATTTTCAAAAGTCAAAGCAGTTTATGACCTTAAAGCATTTAGCAAACCTAATATCTGACCTGCATAATTTAGACAAAAATGTCTTCACTTTATCAATAATCTTTAAAGCTGTTTTTATTTTGCTTTCGAAACATTTGATTTAAGCGCTTATTTTTGTTTAAGTCAATTAATCGGAGCTCTTTTATAAACATTACACACAACACGTATATAATTACACAGACAGAAGATTACCACCGTAGTTATAAGATTTTGTATTTGCCAGTTTTTATGTTTCTTACCTGGTGATTGGCTTTCGGGTGGAGCCCTTGGAAGAACAGGGCCAGAAAGGGATTTCTGGTGCCTCCTATTTTTCCCAAGAAGTTCAGGCAGTTACAGCTTTAATATCAACTTTTAGACTTTTAACCATCGCACTCTTTAACAAAGTTCTTTTAAAAGTTTTTATTACCCGATTTTAGCCAGGCCAAATGTCTGGTATTTCTGGCTTTTGAACTGTACCAAAGGTAACCTCCCAGGTGCTCAGAGAAAGGAAAATTAGATAGTACATGGAGAAGAGATTAGACAAGGTCATACAAATATTAAGCTAAAAACAATTTACTTCATAGGCAGAGGATTGAACCCACACCACCAGTATGAAAGAGCAAAGCCTTAGCTACTGAGCTACAGCATGGGGCAATCTTCACTGCCCCTCCCAGGAGGAATCTAGAGTAGTTAATTTTGAGTTTGCAAAGGCTTTTAACTAATAATTTTTAGAGCTAACTATGACAGAAACCCTAAAAATTCCTGTTCTCTGGAAGGCGGAGACCAAGAGAAAGTACTGCCACGTGGTTACAAGGAAGAGCTCCCAAGGACATAAAACAAAATGGAGATAAACAGTGATTTTTACCATTCATTCAACCATTTACACAGAGAGAGAGAGAGAGAAGCCAGAAGTCTAACTGATAAGAAATTCTTACCTTTTTGCCGGGATGCCAGGCTTCTGGGTACCCTTTCCCTGAGCACCTCCAGTGACTCAGCTTGCCACACCATTGCGCTGGGGCAAAGCCACATCATAAAGGAAAATTATCTTTTTTTGTCCTGGCCAGAGGAAAATATGTGTGACAAAAACATAGACATTAGCCACTCTGATTGGTACCCAATGTCAAACTGGCAAGCTCAAATTTGCCCCTAGTTGGGATCCATCATTATTAATCCAACTTCTGACCAGGAGTTTCAACCTGTGGTCTCTGGGCAAGATGGTCACCCTGAGTTAATAGAAAACGTAAGAAAGGGAAAGAGGAGAGAGAAAAGCATTGCCTGTGGCAGGGTGGGGAAGGCAAAATGATCAGGAAGGCCAGAGAAAGACCCACCTATTGGAGCGACACTGAAAAGTTCAGGCTGCTGCTTCTTGGTACCAAATGGATCTTTTCTGGCAGTTCCATCATCTCTCAAGTTTCCCCTTTTAGGGAGGAAAAAGCTCCCCATGTCCCATGATCCTCTACATGCCTAATCCTGTCACCCACAGCCATCAGCAAAGAGTGCAAGGCAGATTACGCTAAAGAGAATAGCAATTGACATACTGGAGTGCCAAACCCGTTCTTAGCCAAAAAGAACTTTATCAAGAGCCCTCATTTTTTAAAAGTACCTCAATGCATTGTTGTTCATTGGGAATGTTCCACTGTAAGGTATCTTTAGTAAGATTTTGCTGTTTCTGTAAGACTTTGCTGCCTCCCAGGCCTAAAGTATAAGCCAGAAGGAACTCAGTTTTCCAGAAGTTAAGGATCCCATTCTTACCTCAAATATTGGCTTTGTGCTCAGGTTCTCTTGATTAACTCAGCCAATGATTTTTTTTCTACCTAAGCATGCAAGAAAAATGAAACAAAGGGGTATAATGCAAAAATCTCTGTGGATGTTCAAAAGCCAAATTTTATAACCCCTCTAATATTACTGCTTACCATCAGTTCCTTTCTGACCTAGTCAGATGTTAAGAGGCCTCTAACTTGATTCAAGTCAGTTAATTTCTGGATCAAATCCATTCCTGGACCCAGTCCAGTTTCTGTTGTGACTCCAAACCCAGTTTGGATCAGAAATTTGCTCCAAGAAACTCGGAGAGCTCAAAACACAAATCTGTGGAGCTCTGAAATCTGAGAGGGAGCTTACTCACCATCCCCAGCTGCTCTGAGAGATGAATGGACACAAGTGGGTCCTGCAGGTACCTTGCGTGTTCCGTCAGTCTTCCTAGTGGTCGCTAGCAGCTCCACTTCGGATACCGCTTGACACCATCTGATAAAAGAAAAACTTAGGCCAAATTAAATTTAAAAGAGTTTAATTGAGCAATGAATGATTTGTGAATCGGGCAGCCCCCAGAATCACAGCAGACACAGAGACTCCAGAGGTGCCTTGTGGTCAGAACGAATTAATAGATAAAAAGGGGAAAGTGATGTACAGAAATCAGAAGTGAGGTATAGAAACAGTGAGATTGGTTAGAGCTGGGCATTTGCCTTATTTGAATGCAGTTTGAACATTCAGCAGTCTGTGAGTGGTTGAAGTATGGCCACTGGGATTGGCCAACACTCAGCCATTGTTACAGGTGCATACTATTAAGTAACATTTTCAATTTTGTCTGTAGTCATCCACAAGGACTCAAATATAGAAGTACAGAGCCCTTCTCAGGCCATATTTAATTTGTTTCAACATGGGTAATGAACTAAATGTACAAACCTCAACATGTGTAGACCCTTCAAACATAGAGTAAGAAACAGAAGATTTGTAACACCATTCTACGTGTGTAAACTGAAACCAAGTATATACATAGCACTACTGAAAAGGTACATGCATTTTAAGAACATATCATGAACATATTAAATTGAGTCCTATGGAGGTGGAGAATGGGAGTGGAGATTGGAGATGAAGGGGAAATACACAAAATAAAATCAAACATGACAGGAACCTTGTATGGCTCAATGATGATGGTATTTTATGATGTAAGAATGATTAATTCAATTCTCTAGATTGTGAGTAAAGTAAAAAATATATAATTTTTTAAAAAATTAATAGCAAATTAGTTATGTGAAATGGTTTCTAATGCCTTTATAGGTTGTCTGCTTGCTGCTGAAGTTAGAATTTAGTTTTAACTTTAGTTGTGCTGCAGCTGGTTCACCCTAGCTGCTTTGTAACAGGTTTGTCAGTCCAACTCAACTGAATTTCAGTTTTGTGAGTGATCACATTTCAGACACCAATCCCTTCTCAAGTGCTTGAAATACAAGCAAAATATTTATTTGAACTAGCTGATTAACAAATCTGTGAATTAAGAGATACACGAAAGGCAATGAACTGGAATGAAAAGTATTGGAAGAGAGAAACCTGCTCTACCATTTCTAAATCCTTGTCTCCCAAAATGCATGCATTCTAATTTGAAATAACAATGAAACTCTCACTCCCCAAAGTCATCGATCCAAAATATAGAAAAATAGGAATATACTGAAGTTTGGTTGCGTAAAAACAACTAGAATAAACTAGAACTAAATTCAAATGAAAACTAAACCAAAGTAAATCTTCAAATTTATCAATTAATATTTCATGAAAATCTTTAATATCTGCTAAAATAATTCCATCCAAAACAAATTAATATAAACATTATGAGCAGTTAAAAAGAAATAGGTAAATTGACAAACAAGGAGAACTTACTAGAAAATCCGGCTGATCATTTGGAGAATTCATCCTTAGTGAATTGACCTGGAGTGTAAACGACTAATCATCTCCTCTTCCCTCCTCAAGCTTGCCTTTGACATTCATCAGAACTGTGGGCACTTGGATCAAAACTCTAGAGGGTGAGATTGGGGGAGGGGCAGTGAGATTGACCTCAAATATGTTCATCTTCAAAGACAATCCCATCTACCATGTGGCAGAATTTCAATACATGCATCCCCATCTCCCTGAACCTGATTACAGGAAACCAAGCAGAAAAAATTAACCTTGGGCTGAATCCAGTCCACTTGCAGTGGCAGCCCAAGTGGCCTTTTTAAAGCACACATTTGATCATGCCACTCCCCAGCTTAAACCATTTCAAGGACTCGGGATCAAGTTCCAACAGCAGCTTGAGGCTTACAAGACCCTTCAAAATAAACCTGCCTCTGACCAAAAAAGGCATTGTATTGTACTTACAACTTTTCTGTATATTTGAGATTGTTTTACTTTTTTTTTTAAAGATTGATCAGTGGGCTCAAGTGGTATTAGCCTGATCCATCCACTACACAGTTTCCTACTAACTTTTTACTTTGTGGTTTTTGGCATTTGTTGACAATGATTGCCCAAATCCATTATTTCATTAGAGATTTCAAAATGTTGACTTTCTAATTCAATTAGTTATTTCAATTTTATTAACTATAATACTTCTATAAAAAAGAATTTCTTCTTGTCAACTATCTGGTTACCCTGAAATAAAATTTATACAGGAAAAGCAGGAAAAAAAGAAATTGATTCTGTCCCTTTATTTTCAAAGTAATGATTTGTTGCCCTAGGGAGTTACCAAAGACATTGGTTTTTGATTGCTTTGGATGAGCTTATAATTTTAATATAGTTAAAGTTTTCAGTCCATGGCAGTCATTATTCCTTTTGATGCTCAAATGTCTCATTTCAGGCCAATGTAAGCTCCTTCAAGATGAATCCAGTGTTCTTTTGTCACGACTTTATCAATCTTTGATTGTTTCCTTGCTTTGGGCTTAGATAGTTTAGGTTCATCTTGTACATTTCTTGCCCCAGATCTGAAATCGGTCATTTCTTTAGCAATCTTTGACTCTTTTTTAAGGGAGGTTGGTATTTACAGGCTGTAATCTAAGAGCTAGAGGTGTTCCTTGCTACGGAATCATCATTAATTTCAGGCTTTTCAGTGGGCAGAGGTAGGACATTTGCATCAAATGCTGAGTTCATGCTGGCATTTACAAGATTTACATAATTTCTTTAATTTTATCCTTTTTCCTATATATGGAAACCTTAGTTCCTAACCACCTTAGTTATATATTTATCTTATACTTTACCATACTTATACTATAGGTATACTATAATGGTCTTACAATACAATACTTCAATAAAACATTGACCATAGTTAAATATTTCTTTGTGGTTTTTATTTGTCCTTAGAATATGTCTCACTCGGGATGTATAGCCAAAATGTAGGTTTTATAATCTCCTGTTGGGGTGGCCAACTGTAAACCTGCATAGTTCCAGGCAAACCGGAAGGGTTGATCACCCTCCTTGATGTAATCCTCTACTCTTTGATTTAGCCACCAATTTGACATAGAGTCAGGTTCATTTGTTTCAGGTTGTTTTTGATGTTTTAGGAATTTTTAATGTAAAAAAAATCTAAAACATATACACCATTTCGAAGCCAAAACCATGTGATAAGCCACCTAAGTCACATTCAGAGAAGTCTAGTGTCTATCTCTATCTTCTCCACCTTATTCCCTCTCTCCCCCAGAGATATCACCTGCCTTAGTTTTTTTGTTTATATTCTACAACTATTTCTTTTTTGAAAAATACATACATATACTAATATCTACCTTTCTTACACAAAAGATAACATTTTACAAACACCATTTCTATACACTTTTTGTTTTGTTTTGTTTTTTGGGTTTTTGTTTTGTTTGTTTTGAGATAGAGTCTTGCTTTGTCACCCACGCTGGAGTGGAGTGGCGTGATCTCGGCTTACCGCAACCTCCACCTCCCGGGTTCAAGCTATTTTTCTGCCTCAGCCTCCCGACTAGCTGGGACTACAGGCACCTGCCACCACGCCAGGCTAATTTTTTGTAGTTTTAGTAGAGATGGGGTTTCACCATATTGGCCAGGCTAGTCTTGAACTCCTGACCTTGTGATCTACCCACCTTGGCCTCCCAAAGTGCTGGGATTACAGGAGTGAGCCACTGTACCTGGCCCCATACACTGTTTTTTAAAGGTTTCCCACATCAGCATTTACTCTATAACTGCAGTCATGTATCTAAATAATCACATCTGTCATCCTCAGAATGGCCTTAAACCTAAGACTCCAGAATTGAGGGAAACAATCCACCAGCAAGAGACAGAATTCATGAATAAACCAGCTTAACTGAGATAGAAAATTTCATGTTTTCTCTCCACACCATACCCCTGACATTACCTACTCCATCCCAAATAGCTTTCAAAAATTGTTGCTGAGCTCAGACCCAGGGCCTTGAGAGATTGAATGTAATGACGGGTCTCCATCGGTGACAGGGATTGCTCTCCACTCCCAGCTGCTGAGGATAGGAAATTGCTAGTGAGATGAGGGCAGTGAGGGCCGCTCATTTAGCTCAGCGATATCATACCGGTGTGCAAAGTGCAATGCACATGGGCAGCTCAGGCCTCTGGTGTAACAGGGCCCAGGAGAGGAGTCAGAGTGTTTGTGTCCTGCTGAGGGGGCTGTGTGAGACTCTACATGGGAACTCTTAGCCTGGCGCAGTGGCTCACACCTGTAATCCCAGCACTTTGGGAGGCCGAGGTGGTTGGATTACTTGAGGTCAGGAGTTCCAGACCAACCTGGCCAACATGGTAGAACCCCGTCTCCACCAAAAATACAAAAATTAGCCGGGTGGGGTGGTGTGCACCCATAATCCCAGCTACTCTGGGGGCTGAGGTGGGAGAATCACTTGAACGTGGGAGGCAGAGGTTGCAATGAGCCAAGATTGTACCACTGCACTCCAGCCTGGGCAACAGAGTTAATGAGAGTCCATCTCAAACAAAACAAAACAACAACAACAAATACATGTGAGGTATTCCTATAATGTGTGCTCAGTAGTGTCACAGGAGGAAGATTTTGGGAGCTGCAAGAGGAGTCATTTATGAGATACAATGATTTCCTGGCATGTGAGAGAGGACCAGTCTCCTATTTGTTATTTGTGAAGAGCCAGGCTCATCTATTGGAAAATTGGCCTCAGCGCCCTGCAGACTGAGCACAGATTGCCTGTGGCTGCTAGTGTTCTAGACAGTGCTGCCAGATTTGTGGACCAAATTGATGGCTGTCTACCCACTACATTTAAAGCACAGCCCAAAGCTCCCCCCGCCCTTTCACACTTCCTTCCTTCCAGGGCCTGTTCTCTTCCCCTCCCCTTCTATTTGAGGAGGACACACTCTCTGAGTTCTTTCTGACTACGAAAGAAGGGCATCATCTTTTGAAGATCACCCTTTAAACACACTTTCACCAGTGGGGAAAGGAGATAGAGAAGCTCTAGCTAAATCAAGTAGAAAATTCAGATTGGTGTGGAGAGGTAGAAGAGCACAGTGTTTAGAAAGTCCCTGGAGACAGACTGCATGGGTTTGAATCCTGGTTCTATTACCTCCATAGGGATCTTGGACATATTATTCATCTTTTCTATACCTCAGTTTCTCACTTGCAAAATAGAAAAAACTGGGGCTCTACTTATCTCATAAAGTTGTTATGAGACTGTAGTGGGTTGGACTGTGGCTCCTGAAAAATACATCCACCAGAACCTCAAAAGATGATCTTCTTTGAAATTAGACTCTTTGTAGATTATTTTATTCTATTTTCTTTCCTTTGCTTTCTTTCTTTTTTTTTTTTTTTTTTTTGAGTCAGTGGCTTGCCCTCCTGCCCAGGCTGGAGTTCAGTGGTGCAATCACAGCCCCCTGCAACCTCAACCTCCTGGGCTGAATTGATCCTCCAACCTCAGCTTCCCAAGTTGCTGGGACTATGGGCAAGCATCATATCACTCAGCTAATTTTTTATTTTTTTAGAGACAAGGCCTCACAATGTTGCCCAGGTCTTGAACTCCTGGGCTCAAGTGATCCTCCCACCTTGACCTCCCAAATGCAGACATTATTAAGTTAGACAACTTAAAATTAGATTATCTTGGATTTAGGCTGGGCCCTAAATACAGTGAATAGTGTTCTTCTAAGAAGAAGGAAGAGATTTGAGCCTCAGACCCAAGGAGAGGACAAAGTTAGAGACAGGAGTAATGCATCTACAAGCCAAGGAATACCAAGGATTGGCAACAACCACCCAAATCTAGGAAGAGGCAAGGATTATCTGTCTTTCTCTATTAGAACGCAAGCTCCAATGACAGCAGGCCTAGAAGGGGGCTTGCTGCCTAGTAGGTGCTCAGTAAAAGCACTGAGTGGGTGTAGAGAGGTGGGGTCAGAGAAGGATTCCCAGAAGAGAGATTGGAGAAGAATCTTCAAGGGAGATAAAAGGACATTCCAAAACAGAAAAAGGCATTCCAAGATATGCCCTAGAAAGTCCTTTGAGAGAAGTGCTACTAATGGCTACTGGACTGGCCAACCTGAGCCCAAAATAAGGTGGTTCAGAGGGTGTTATCACTGCCTGAGGAGCCCTCTGTGCTCTCCACCAGAAGCCAATAACAGTCCCCAGCAGTCGCCTCTTCAAAGCCTAGGTCAGGAAGACGGAATAAGAACATGCAAATTGCTATTCCACTGGCAGTATTGCCTGCAAGCAATTTTTGAGACCACACAATAGAAGTTTTCAAATAGATGGTTTCAAGTATCCACAGTGTAATGAGATCAAGACTCAGGACTGCCAGCATGTAGCCCAACAGGAAAAATATCATTTATGCCAGGCTCATGAATTCTATTTGCATAAAACTTATGAACCCGAAAACACACACTCCCGATGCAGTGAAAATCAAGACTTCTCCTTGTTTTTGTTTTCTCTGGATGGTGGCAGCCTATCAGGCAAATCAGCCTTCGTGGTAAGAGATTTCTCTAAAGCTGCAGGAAGCTACTTTTAATAGATTCCTAAATACATGACTGGCGGGGTGCGGTGGCTCACACCTGTAATCCCAGCACTTTTAGAGGCTGAGGTGGGCAGATCACCTGAGATCAGGAGTTCAAGAACAGCCTGGCCAACATGGCGACACCCTGTCTCTACTAAAAATACAAAAATTGGCCGGGTGTGGTGGCACTCACCTGTAGTCCCAGCTACTCGAGAGGCTGAGGCAGGAGAATTGCTTGAACCTGGAAGGAGGAGGTTGCAGTGAGCCGAGATCACACAGCACTCCAACCTGGGCAACGGAGTGAGACTCTGTCTTAAATAAATAAATGAATAAATAAATGACTGAATTTATTCAGACATTTCTTTTATTGTGTTATAGGAGATAAAGTCTTTCCACTTAAACTGTTTTACAGCCCTTAAATACCTGCACACTTATTGATGCACCCTCCATACCCCACCTGCATATCCACCTACCCAGGCACAAAACATGTATGCACACACATGCACCCTGTGCATCTGGGCATGTGCACATCTACAGAAGCCTGGCCATGGTACTGCAAATTTTCTAAAGTACTCATTCTCCCTGACTGATCTATAAGCTCACAAGGGCATGGCCCTATGGTTTGTTTCGAGGGAAAACACACTCGACGGGTCAGGAGAACTGTTTTCATAGGTAAATTGGGGGAGTTGAATTATGTGAAGTTTGAAGTCCCTTCCAACATTTTCGCATTCTCAATTTCCATTTATTCCCTCCCTCCACGCTGCCTGACCTTACAACACAGCATCAAGTTTAGCAAAGAGCAGGTGCAGGATTTATTACGCAAGAGTCTTTCTGTGCCTTCAGGGGGCCTGAGCTTTTCTGCTGGAGCTCTTCAACCCTGGTTTTCATTGGTACCAGTTGCCACTGCATCATAGAGTTGAATAAATACCAATTGAATTAAAACCCTGATTCAAATGCTTTGGATAATCCCCTTCATTAGTGTTTCTAGAGGCAACGCGCCATCAAAACCCCCTGGTTTGACTGACTAATGGGGAGAACTGGAGGCACCCAGCAATGAAGTCGAGCAATATTTCTGGACATCAGAGGTGGTTAGGATTATAGAAAACTGCATGACTCTGGCAGGGTGTGAGGGCGATGGAGAAGATGAGGACACACTGGGGCTTGTGAGAGAGGGACAGGAGCCAGGGAAGATGGTGTTAGAGCAGAGAGCAGCACGAGGACCTGAGCATGGGATCCTCCTGTTCCAGGGTTACAAATGTCCCCTGTCCCAGAATGGCAGCATAGTTTAAGAATCCCTAACCTGGCAGGTGACGGAGCAGGGGTTGCAGATTCGAAAGCTTACTAAGAAAAGTGGCATATTGTTTGAGACTTGCTTCTTCTCAGTGTTGAGAAAAGAAGAGGGAGTAAAAGGGACAGTGGAGAGAGCAGTCCAATTGTGGATTTTAATGCATAGGGACTCAGCATTGCAAGATCTGTAATTTAATGTGAAATTTGCACATTTGAAATAATAGCAGCTAAATCAAATTGAGAACAGCATGCATGCCAAACAAAATACCTCAGTGGGCCAGATTTGAACCTCCAGGGGGATTTATGCAAAAGGGCAAGTAAACAGAGACACTTATCAGTGGTGGAACCGAGAGCCTAGCCTGGGGAAAGCATGTGGGGACCCTCAGATAATCTGTGAAAGAAAGACAGGTCGTAACACTCAAAATGCCTAAAAGCGATGAAGGCTAAGACTATTTGAAATCATGGAAAAAGCTTGGCTTCTTCAGGAAAATTATACTGTCAAGGTCCAGGGACACATGTCATCCTAGGATATACATGACTGTGGTGGAGACTGGTATACCATGAGCCACTCAGGGTAAAAAACAAAACAAAACAAGCCAAGCAAACAAACAAAACTCCTTTCTTAGTAATGTATAAAGTTAAAGAGAAATTGCATCTAGGTTATACCAGAAGAAGGAAACGAGGTAAGAAAATGGTGAGAATAAATCACCTAATCAAAATATTGGGTTATAAAAAGAACTAGCCCACCTGTTTCAGGACTGCAAGAAACTGAGCAATGCTTTCAGGAGGCCAGGTTGAAAGACACAAACCTGTTTAGCCACAGCTTGATTCCATGCAATTCATGCTCCAAGATTTTGTCTCACTGTGGTTAAAAACTAGTGTTTTTTAAATGGTGGGCTGACAATATTGCATTATTGTAGATGTGGAAGGAATACTATAAATGAAGTAGCATTGGAGAATCAATATTTTTGGAGCACCACCATGTGCCAGACCCTGTATGGGTGACTCACGTATGACAACCACTTTTACTACTCACATCATTCTTATGAGGTAGGTACTTCTTTTCATTCCTGTTCTGCAAATGAGGAAATGAAGACACACATTGGTAACATGACTTACCTAATGTCAGAGCTCTAATAATAAGTTAAAGAACTGGGATTTAAACCAGTTAAATATAATAATGATAATAGCTGTAAACAATTCTATCTTTGTGTGACCTCTGAGCTCTGATTTCCATTATTAACTCCAGGCTGTCTTTAGAGGATTGTGAAGATTAAATGAGATAGTGCCTGTAAGTACTTAACACTGACTTGCCCAGTCAATGAGATTAATAGTTGTTATTAATAATAGTAACTGGATCCAGTATTCAGAAGGCTCTAGTGGGAGGAAATATAGGGACAAATTGCAATGGATTGAGAAGTGACTGGGAGGTAGGAAGAGGTAACAGGTATAGACTTCCCTTTGCAAAAGCTTTGGGTATGAAGTTTGTTTTTAAGAAAGCTTATTTACCATAACTGCTATGGACTGAATTGTGTCTACCTGCCTTCTCCCAACCACCAATTGTTTGAAGCCCTCATCCCCAGTGTGATGGGTATTAGAAGGCAGGGCTTTTGGGAGGTGATGAGGATGGAGCCTTTGGAATTGAATTAGTGCCCTAATAAAAACAGACTCTGGAGAGCTCTCTCTCGCGCTCTCTCTCTCTCTCTCTCTCTCTCTCTGCCATGTGAGGATATAATGAGAAGGCAATTATCTGCAAGCTAGGATGTGGGCCCTCACCAGATACCAAATCTGTTGGCACCTTGACGTTGGACTTCCCAGCCTCCAGAACTGTGAGAAATAAATGTCTCTGTTTAAGCCGCTCATTCTATGGTATTTTGTTATAGCAGCTTGAGCTAAGACAGTGGCTGCAAATGGAAGAGGAAAGCCTGATGGTGACAATGGTAAGGGGTTTCAGGTGAGTGAAGACCAACCCCTGGGCCACGGAGGGAGGGTATCCAGAGCCCAGATGAGAAATTCAGCCCTGGAAAGGGGTAACGACAATTGTTCCCTGAAAGAGAGGAAAGAAGAGAAGAATGGATGGAAAACACTGGGAGATTTTGATGTAGAAGGAAGAAAATTAAGGGACTGTGAATTTGACCTAATCCAAATGGAAGGGAGAAAATTTTGCTGATGAAAATGGAAGGTGAGGTGCTGGGGGTAGAGGAAACTAGGAAAAGGGGGCCTGGCCTCCATGGGGGTTCAGGACCAGGAAAAGCGTGCACTCCAGATCTTCTGACACAGCTTTGACTTCTCTCCTATTGTCCCGCATACTACATGCATAGGCACTGGCTACTTATACCCATTTTGGAATCTGAACAAACTAGTTCTACCAGAGCTGACTGATGCCATCTTGGAGTCCTGGTCCTTTTCACTTCTTAATGCTTCTGGTAGACTAGTTTGTATTTAGGATCAGAATTGATAAATGCCAATAGCAAATTTAGTGGTCTTCTCTAAATCCTCTAGGTATCAGTAATGCAGCTCCCACCCACCCCATTCTATGAATGAGAGATAAGTGCTGGATATTAGAAGGCCTATTGGTCTAAAAGACAGAAGGTTTGGGTCCAGACTCCTCCACTTACTAGCTGTATGACTAAGGGCAAGCCAACTAACCTGTCTGAGCCACAGTGTTTTTTAATTATAAATTTAAAATGCATGTATCAGTTCCACCAAGACATCTGGTCCCAGGAAGCATTAGTGTCTCCTTCATCATTTCCCATAGACATGCTATTATCTTTCTTGTAGGATTCATCTCAGGAATGAATTGGCGTTGTTCAGATAGGTGAAAACAGGGTTCTGTTTTGGGGATGGGAGTGAGGGGAGGGAACCTAACTCAACAATCCTTCAAAGCCTCACACTGGAATAAGGCCATTTCATTGAGCCATCTCCCTTTCCTTTAAAGCTAATAGAAGGACCATTTCTTCCATAAACTTAGTACTTTTTTGTGTCATTTCCAAACCACTGATACCCTTTCTAAATTGATACTCATTTTATGTTTGAGCAAGTTTTTAAACTAAGGTTCAATGCATGGCATAGACTTGGAGAACTGGATTATTCACAGAAAAATCAGTGAAGCTGGTGATATATCATGAAATAGAGGTATTTTTTATTCTCAAAGATATAGCAAAATTTGGGATAATTTCATATGTACTTGAATCAGTGATTATTTTTTGCATTAAGCATATAGTGCTAAATGAGAATATAGATAAATATTTAAATATTCCCGTGTCCTCAACCCTCCTAGTGGGAATTGAAAAAAAAAAAACTGGCAGGATAAAGTTATTGTACTACTATTGCATAGTTCTTTTCTCCCAAGAAATTCTAAGAGTTATGCTAATAATGCAACTTGTCCTGGACAAGGTGAAGTGATACCCAAAGTGTCTCAATTTAATAAATGGGAAAACTGAGGCCAGAAGAGGTATATGCCCAGCTTTCAAATATGCACAGAAAAGCCATACTGTAGGTTCAGATTTTCTGACTTCCATCCTGTAGCTTCTGTTTTGTTTATTCATTCACACTCACATCATTCATTCACTTATTACTCATTCAGTTGATACAATGGACATAGCAGTAAAAGGAGCTATAAAGAATACCAAAGAAATAGAAAATAATTCTTGGAGTTAAGGATCATAATCTAGCTGAAGAGATAAAACCAACACAGCAAAAACAAAACACAACAAAGCAAAGCTAAAATGACAATGTGCCTGGTACTCTGGTTGGAAAAGTACTTTAAAAATTCAAAGAGTCCAGTACAGTGTGAAGCCTGCCTGTTAAGGTTTCGCAAAGAGGGCGGAACTTGATGTCAGAAGTGACAACAGTTTTCTTGCCATGGGAGTGGCAAGGTGAGGATGGTGACAGGGTAAGTCTTTTCAAAGAGAAAGTTATGGTCCGAATATCTGTGCCCCCTATGATTCATATGTTGAAATCCTAACCCCAGGCACTGATATTAGGAGGTGGGGCCTTTGGGAGGTGATTAGGTTATGGGAGATTAGTGACCTTATAAAAGAGACCCCAGGCCAGTCACAGTGACTCACGCCTTTAATCCCAGCACTTTGGCAGGCTGAGGTGGGCAGATCACCTGATGTCTGGAGTTCGAGACCAGCCTGGACAACATGGTGAAACCCTGTCTCTACTAAAAATACAAAAATTAACCAGGCGTGGTGGTACATACCTGTAATCCCAGGTACCCAAGGGGCTGAGGCAGGAGAATAGCTTGAACCCAGGAGGTGGAGGTTGCAGTGAGCCGAGATTGTGCCACTACACTCCAGCCTGGGTGACAGAGCAAGACTCTGTCTCATGAAAAAATAAAAATAAAAGAGAGAGACCCCAGACAGATCCTTCATTCCTCCTGCCACACATGAGGTTACAAGGAGAAAATACCTGTTTATGGGGAATAGGCTCTCACCAGACACTGAATCCTCTGGCTCCTTGATATTGAACTTCCCAGTCTCTAGAACTTTGAGAAGTAAATTTCTGTAGTTTATAAGCCACACAATCTATGGTATTTTATTATAGCATTCTGAATGGGCTAGACAGAGGAAAAGCATAAGCAAAATAGTAGGAAGGCAGAAATGAATATAGTTTATTTAAAAAAATAGTGGGGTTGTTTTGAAATGAACATTTCTTTTGGAAAAGAAGAAGGTGAAAGGAAGGAAAAAAAGCCAAAAGAAGAAAAGAAACCCTACAAGGGGAAATGAGCTGAGGATCTGTTGCATATGCAATGGATTGGCATTCAGAATCTATTCCCCTTGCCCCTGGTATATGTACGTACTGCAGAAGCTAGATAGCAAAAAAAGACATTTTCCCAGCCCCCTTGAAGTAGGGATTGTGGATGTTAATTAGGTTCCACCAGTCAGGCCAGCTTCCAGGCACATAACCTGTGTTGCATAGACCCCTTGCTCAGAAGGGCCCCAGGTTTGTTTTAATGCTCTGCTGCTGCAGTCTTGAAATCCTGAATAATTTTAGCTTTGAATTCATGTTTTGTAAGTGAAGTCCAATGGAACAATGGAGCATGAGCAGAGGGAATATATGCAAGATGGGTGTCCACTGTGGTCCCTGCTGCCCCATTCCCATGCAGCTTCAGGGGTGCCCCCGAGCACAGAATGTGGTGGACCTAAGATGCAAGAGAGTTCAGCCAGGCTCAAAACCAGCACAGAGTAAGTGTATCAGAGAAACAACTGAGTCCGCAGGCTGCTGAGGGCATGAGAGGCCACGCTCTCCATTTGAGACAGTATTTACTTGGAACACAAAAAGGTGAAGGTATTCTAAGAAACGTGAACCACTGAGGTACCCTTATCATATGTTTTCCTACTTGTGTATTTCTTATCTCTCTGTATTAGGCAACCACTTACACTGAAAATAAAGACATAGAAGGAAAGCAAAAGATGGGGCAACGCGTAATTCCTTTCCCTTTCTGTCTTTCCTTATTCATAAGCAAAGCCAAGGGTAGAGAACATTAATGGACTGTCAGCATATCAAGAAATAAAATACAAATAGTTGAGTTTGTTTTATGCAGTGTTTTCGCTGTTCTGGTAAGAACAGAATATCTAAGTACGTGTACAAGCTACCAGGTACAAACTGTGCTTTTGGTGATTCTACATATAAGTGAAATGCTATTATATTTGCTTCTGCAACTGGTATTGTACAATGTAAAAATGAATGTTAAAAGTCATACTAATAATTTTAATGTTTAATTTTTCCTTACTTAGAAAGACATTAATACCAAGTAAAAAACACCATGACAAGAGAAATACCACAGAAAAAAGGAAAAAGCTTTCTATTTTAGTACCTTTAGTGGCACTTTTTTCCTCCTTTGTGAGCAAGATGCCCCACATATTATGTAGCAAACCCTTTTCACAAGTTTGTTTCCCATGTGTGAGATCTGGAAGGCAACAATAGTGTGGGCACGACCTTTCTTTCTACCCACTACCTGCATCAAGGTCATTGCCACTGCCTGAGGCCAGCCATGTTTCATGATTTAAGACACTTTCATCACAAGATGAAAACAACGTGAATCCCAAAGTAATGTTTAAATTAATTTTGGGGTTCTTTTACTTATCCTAAAACTAATTCAGGGTTTTGAGAATAATATCATTTTTAAACTCATTTTAATTTTTATTGCGGTAATACTATTGTGTAATTTAACATTTCAAATAGCATATGATTTTTTAAATTTAGATATAATTCGCAAACCCTAAAATTCAGCTTTTCAAAGTATACAATTTAGTAGTTTTTAGTATACTCACAAAGTGATGCAACCATCACCACCATTCTAATTACAAATATTTTCATCATCCCAAAAAAGAAACTGTGTACCTTATTGGCAGTCACACCCCATTACCCCTCTCCCAAACTCCTGTCGTTTACTAATCTATTTTCTCTCTCTGTGGATTTGTTTATTCTGAATATTTTATACAAATGGAATCAAACGATATGAGATCTTTTGTGTCTCGCTTCTTTCACTTAGCACAATGTTTTCAAGGTTTATTCTTGCTCTAACAGGTATCAATACATCATTCATTTTTAGGGTTAATACTCCATTGTATAGATATGCCACGTTTTGTTTATCCATTCATCCACTGAAGTATATAAAGTTTTGTGTTTTGTGATTTTGTGGCTTTTGTTTGTTTGTTTCTTGAGACAAGGTCTCATTCTGTTACCCTGGTTGGAGAGCAGTGGTGCAATCATGGTTCACTGCAGCCTCCACTCCCCAGGTCAGGCCATTCTCCTACTTTAGTCTTCAGAGTAGCGAGGACTAAAGTCACACACCATCGGTCTTAGCTAATTAAAAAAATTTTTTTGTAGAGACAGAATCCTGCTAAGTTGCCCAGGTTGGTCTCAAACCCCTGGGCTCAAGTGATCTCCCCAACCCCTACCCCACTTCAGACTCCCAAGGTGCTAGGATTATAAGCATGAGCCACCGTGCCTGGCCTGCAGTCCATCAGGTTTTAAGGAAATAAGAGTAGTTGGCCAGGTGCAGTGGCTCACGTCTATAATCCCAGCACTTTTGGAGGCCAAGGCAGGTGGATTACCTGAGGTCAAGAGTTCAAGACCAGCCTGGCCAACATGGCGAAACCCTGTCTCTACTAAAAATACAAAAAAAAAAAAAAAAATAGCCAGACGTGGTGGCAGGTGCCTGTAATCCTAGCTATTCAGGAGGCTGAGGCAGGAGGATCGCTTGAACCTGGGAGGGAGAGGTTGCAGTGAGCCGAGATCTCGCCACTGCACTCCAGCTTGGGCGACAAGAGCAAAAACTCCATCTCAAAAAAAAAAAGAAAGAGTAGTCACTTGCTCCATTCTTTCCTACTTTTCCTACTCCCCAAAGGAAGTCACTTTCTAGGCTTTTGGTTATTTCTCCTGGTATTTACCTGTGTTTCTATATATCATCTTTATACTGCTATTTATTTATAATTTATATATATTTATTCTATTCTTACTTTGGAAGATGATCATGCATCATTTTTATACCTCTTTACATACTTATTCTTTCTTCTTCCTTTCTCTTAATATAGTTTCCTCGACAATTTTCGGTTAAATTACTATTTCGTGACCATGTCAAAGAATAGTCACTGCTGAGCCAAGAATTACATTCCTGTTACTTTTGCTTTTCTGAACTGGGAGAATCACCTCTTCTCCTAATCTCGCATGGGGAAATGCCACAGGGCCCAGGACTTGTGCTGCTGCTTTCCTCTGTCTACGCTCCCTCCCTAGCCATCCTCATGGCTCAAATAATAACCATGTGCTTTTGACTGCTAAATTCATACTGCCAGCCTGGTCTTCACCTGAATTCCAGTCCCTTCTTTCCTTGCCTGGTCTTCACCTGAATTCCAGTCCCTTCTTTCCTCCCTCCCTCCCTCCCTCCCTCCCTCCCTCCCTTCTTCCTTCCTTCCTTCCTTCCTTCCTTCCTTCCTTCCCTTTCTTCCCTTCCTTCCTTCCTTCCTTCCTTCCTTCCTTCCTTCCTTCCTTCCTTCCTTCCTTCCTTCCTTCCTTTCTTTCTTTCTTTCTTTCTTTCTTTTTCTTTCTTTCTTTCTTTCTTTCTTTCTTTCTTTCTTTCTTTCTTTCTTTCTCTTTCTTCTTTCTTTCAAAACAGAGTTTCTCTGTTGTTGCCCCAGCTGGAGTGCAATGGCAAGGCTTTGGCTCACTGCAGCCTCCACCTCCTGGGTGGAAGCGATTCACCTGCCTCAGCCTCCCAAGTAGTCTGGATTACAGGCGCCTGCCACCACGCCCAGCTCATTTTTGTATTTCTAGTAGAGAGGGTGTTTCACCATGTTGGCCAGGCTGGTCTCAAACTCATGACCTCAGGTGATCTGCCCTCCTTGGCCTCCCAAAATGCTGGGATTACAGGCGTGAGTCACTGAGCCAGGACTGAATTCCAGTCTTCATTGGTTTTGCCCAAAGCTGACTTGACATTTGCTCTTGGATGTCTAACAAGTATCACGTACTTAATTTGTCCAAAACAGACCCATCTCCCCTCCTGGTGAGCCACAGCCTTCACCATCTCAGTAAATGGCACTGCTATTTTTCCAGTTGGTTCATCTCCAAGCCTTGAAAAGATCCCTTTCTTGTTTTTCCTTTCATACTCCATATCCAATCCACAGAAAATTCTGTTAACTGTATTCTTAAAATATATCCAAAATCCAACCACTTCTCACCACCTCTACTAGTACCTTCTCAAAGCCAGAACAGCAGCATCATTCCTTACGGTTGTCACTGTGATAACCTTCTGACGGGTCTCCCTCCTGCCCTCCTGGCCCCCTGCAGTTTTAGACACCAGTCATTTTCACATGATCCCTATAGCCAAATCTCCCCAGTGATTTCCTATGTCACTCAGATAAAAGGTGGTGTAAGATCTGGCTCTGCTGTCTTTGACCTCATGTCCTTCCACTCTCCCCCTCCTCACTCTGTTCCAGCAGCACTGGCTTCCTAGACATACTTGGAAATTTCTAAGTTCATTCTTTTCCCCTTGCCATTCCTGCCTCTTGGAATGCTTTGCTCCCAAGTAGCAGCATGACTCGCTCCCTTTCTTCTCAAAAGTCCTACTTTTTTTGAAGTGGCTCAAATGTCACTTCACTGACGTGGTTGTCCCTGATTAGCTTGTATAAATGAACACCATACTATGACTCTCTCTATACCTCTTATTCTGCTTTGTTTCTCCCCATGATATCTATCACCTCCTGACATATTACTTATTTATCTACTGTCTGCCTTCTTCCCATGGAAGGCAGGGATGTTGTCTGTTGTGTGTGCTACCATATCTCTAGTTCTAGAATGTGCCTGGAATACAGTAAGCACTCAACAAATATTTGATGAGTAAATGAATTAATAAGAAGTGTCAATGAATGCATGTATTCAATCCACAAGTTGAATTTAGAAGCAGAGTTTCATATTCTGCATTAAATTCCATGTAGCTTCTCCTCATAAATGCATCCTTAGTCAGTAGGACTCTGTGTTTAAGTATCTTTCTCTCCACTAGAATGAAGATTTTCAGAGGAATTCTCAGTGCCTGCCTCAGAGGCCACCCTCAATAAAATGTTTGCGGGACTGTGCCACCTTAGAGATTTAAAGAATTAATGGACATAGCTGCTCATTAGAGTCACATGTTGCCCATCCCTAAAATATGTTTACGAGTGAGTGCAATACATCAAAGAAAGATGATTCCAAAACCTCATTCATCCATTCATTCGTTCATTCAACAGTTATTGATCACATATGTATTAAATACCTTCTCTGTGAAAGTTTCTAGTTCCTGAACACTTTCTATTCTTGTGTCTAAATTACCACTTGATTTTCCCCCTCCTAATGACCTAAAACGTTGTTTCTTGTTCTGACCTCAGTGGAGCTAGGGAACAGCTGGGTACCAGCATCTACCTAATCACCCTTCATCCCTTGGAAATTGTTAAGACATGCCAGGATGCTCTTTGCTGATGCCTCTCAAATTTAAAATGGGAATACTGGGTATTCAATACAGAGGCCTTGACATTTAAAATACCTGACTCTTCTTTCTCAGCCTGAGAGAAATGCCTGGTTGTTGACATTCAGGGTCCAGCACAGGCCAGCCATCCTTCCTTGGGGCTGGTGTTTGGTTTGATGGATTGAGTTCACAGATAATGGATACATTTTCCTAAGTAATCAAAGCAGGAGGAACCCACATCTTTGGAAGCAAATTATGGTAGCATGATAAAAGAGGGATAATATTTTATATGAAAATGGAATTCTTTTTTTTCTTTTTCTGTTTTTTTTTTTTTTTTTTTTTTTTTTTTTTGAGATGGAGTCTCGCTCTGTCACCCGGGCTGGAGTGCAGTGGTGCAATCTCCACTCACTGCAACCTCCACCTCCCAGGTTCAAGCAATTCTCGTGCCTCAGCCTCCGTACTAGCTGGGACTACAGGTGCCTCCATGGTACTTGGCTAATTTATTTGTATTTTTAGTAAAGATGGGGTTTCACCATGTTGCCTAGGCTGGTCTCAAATTCCTGGCTTCAAGTGATCCACCCACCTTGGCCTCCCAAAGTTCTGGGATTACAGGCGTGAGCTACCGCACCAGCCGTGGAGCTTGAATTCTATTCAGCTGATATGGAGCAATTTTATTTTATTTTATTTTATTTTATTTATTTTTTCTTTTTCTTTTTTTTTTTTTTTTTTTTTTTTTTTTTGAGACGGAGTCTCGCTCTGTTGCCCAGGCTGGAGCATGGTGACGTGATCTTGGCTCACTGAAACCTCTGCCTCCCGGGTTCAAGCAATTCTTCTCCCTCAGCCTCCCGAGTAGCTGGGATTACAGGCATGAGCCACCATGTCCGGCTAATTTTTTTTGTATTTTTAGTAGAGATGGGGTTTCACCATGTTAGTCAGGCTGGTCTCGAACTCCTGATGTCAAATGATCCACCCGCCTTGGCTTCCCAAAGTGCTGGTATTACAGGCATAAGTCACCATGCGTGGCCAAATGGAGCAGTTTTAAAATGTGGGGAAAGAAATGAGGCCAAATTGGAAACAAAGCTCCTAAGTCATATAGGAGGACTGTTTTGTTGTCAGGACTTTGCAATTTCTCTACAAAGTCCCTTGGCTCCTCGCACATTCTTCCAAACTTCTTGCTTTAGTTGGAATGAAAAGGTGTCCTTGGAATGAGTTTCCTGAAACTCTGCTCACTGTGTTATGTAAACAAACCAGTTTTATAAGAAAGTGCCATGGGGGCCTTTTCCAGAGGGCCTTATTTGTAGGTCAGAGGTCAAGCAAGGAAGACAATTAACAGTATTTTGCAACATTTCTTCACTGTTTTTGTTAGCATCATTTTAAAAAGCTGAGTACTTGCAAGTTAAAGATATGTTTCACTTCAAGAAAACAAGAGACAAAAGTTTATTCTTCAGAAAAAAATTTTTTAAAACCCTCAGAGCCTAACTCTTTTAAGTCAAGGAGGCAATCTGAAAAAGCAAGTTCCCCTGTTGTACTTGAGTGTTCAGTTTGCACATACGGGTTTACGTACACACACTCTCTCACACAATTTGATTTATACCCGGCTTTTTGTTTGTTTTTCTTCTGGTTCAAAGGTATTGTGTAAAAGGAAGCTATAGCCATTGATTTGCCTGTGGGACATTAGTAGGGGAAATGGGCTCATCTGCCTGGAAAGGTGAGCGGGGATTTCAGGCTATAGAACGGACTGGGACCTGATTCCTATCATATACATTTGCCCGTGAAATGACCCATTCAGCTGTAATGAGGTAGAGTTATTGCCCGTGGCCAGATTGTTGGGAGATCTCCCTGGAGCCGCTCAGGGACCTGCGGGTGAGGTGAGTTGGATGGTTTCCCCACACAGCTTCTGGGTGAAACTGGGGTCTTTTGTTTTCCTCTGGGAAGTTGGCTTAAGCCTTCAGAACCCTGCATGTGGCCAGTTCCCCTGCCAAGTGACTTGTCCTTGGGAAGGAATGGGCTGTAAACACAGGGACAGCCCAGGTAGGACACATGGTTTGTAATTTTTAACTAACACTGTGCTTCTCCCAATATGCCCAGCCTTTCTTCAGAATCATTCTTTTCTTTTGGCTTCTTTCTTCTAGGAGTGACTGTCTTTTTCTCTCTTTAAAGTATTTTCAAAATCCTGTGTTCTTTATCCTGATTTTCCAAGTTTTACACTGTTCCCCATTATTTCAGGGAAGAACACCCTCAAACTCAAATTTTTCCTCTGCTCTCAAACCACCACCACAGAAGACTTCTGTGATCAAACATGTGGGGGGTTTCCCCACACCCCAAGCAACAGATACCAGCTCGGCGGCCTCCAATTCAGTTCCGACACTATCTACCCAGAGATAATGTCAGATTCCACAGGTTGAGGGCTCAGTCCCACAAGACCTGTTCCCCCACTCCCCCAGTCTCAAGTCCAAGCCTCCAGCACTTCTGAGTGGCTTCAAGTTGGGGTTCCCACAACCCCCTCTTCAGGTTTAACTAATTTGCTAGAGCGGCTCACAGAATTCAGGGAAACACTTACTTATGTTTACCAGTTTCGTAAGAAGAATATTTTATTTTATTTTATTTTTTTAACAGATGGGGGTCTCACTATGTTGCCCAGGCTGGTCTCAAACTCCTGGCCTCAAGCGATCCCCTCCATCTCAGCCTCCCACAGTGCTGGGATTAAAAACATGAGCCACTGTACCTGGCCCAAGAAGGATATTTTAAAAAGTACAAATAAACAGCCAGACGGGCGGATCACGAGGTCGGGAGATCGAGACCATCCTGGTTAACACGGTGAAACCCCGTCTCTACTAAAAAATACAAAAAACTAGCCGGGCGAGGTGGCGGGCGCCTGTAGTCCCAGCTACTCGGGAGGCTGAGGCAGGAGAATGGCGTGAACCCGGGAGGCGGAGCTTGCAGTGAGCTGAGATCCGGCCACTGCACTCCAGCCTGGGTGACAGAGCGAGACTCCGTCTCAAAAAAAAAACAAAACAAACAAACAAACAAACAAAAAAACAGCCAGACAAAGAGATACATCAGAGAAGGTCTGGAAGGGCACCAGGCACAGGAGCTTCTGTCCTCATGAATTTGGGGCGTGCCACCCGCCTGCGTGGATGAGTTCTGCTATGCCTTCCTGTCAGCCTCCACGTGTTCAGCTCTCCAGAAGCTCCCCAGACCCCGTCCTTTGGGCCTTTTATGGAGACTTCTTTTGTTGTCTGTGATGGAAGCATGGACAACTGTGAGGAAATGAGATTGGGCAAAAAGAGTATGATCTAAACCCAGCAAGACCTGTCTGTTCAGATTCTTCTTAGCCTCTTTGTGCAGGATTTCTTCCTCCAGAATATAGCGCAGGACCCTCTTTAAAATGAGGGTCGTAGGACCCATAATCAGGTTAGAGTTCTGCCTTGGGCAGGTGAAAGGAGGATAGGAGAAGGTCAGAGAGAGATATTTTGTTTCCTGAGCCTTGAAGTGCCCCCAACATTACAACAAAAGACTGTAACAATGGCTATGAGAGTTAGGAGCTAGCAACCGTGGACAAAAAACCATATATATTAATATTATCATAATATCCCATCCATCCTACCCACAAGTTCCAGATCAGAATGTTCCACCTGCCTGGTGCCCTCGATTTCTACTGGAATCACATTTCCTCTTAGCAAGAATGCAAACAGGTTGGGGATCTTCTGGACTGAGCCCTCCAAAGAACATGAGCAGTCAGGTCACCCACTGATACCTGACTAGACAAGCATTGTTTTTGATGCAGACAAATAATAAAGACAACAAAAGCAGCACATCTTAGGGAGTTAAACAACAGAAACAGGTGGCTGCAAATTCCTTTCTTAACTCTACCATCAACTCCCTGTGTGACCTTGAGTTTCTCAGACTTATCATGAATATAGAGAACCTCAGATAATTTCCTAGGGCTATTTTGAACAATACATAATAATTAATTGGTTAAATAATGCAGTGATTACAAATCATTTTCTGTATGCAGAGCTTTCACTAAGTAATTCTGCATGACTTACTAAATGACTGAACTGAAAGCAATGAAAGCAATGGAGTGAAGTTCACATTGGTTTTTTTTTTTTTTTTTTTTTTTTTTTGCTATATAATGAAAGCTAACAATTATTAAAAGGTTTATTATATACCAGGTGCTTAGCTTAGATGATCTCGTTTAATTTTTCCCAACAACCCTAAGTTGTCAATACTTTTGTTTTTCCCATTTTAGAGATGAGGACACTGAGGCACAAATAAGTTAAATAACTTCCAAAAGTCTTGCAGTCAAAAGGAGCCGGAACGAGGATGTGGACTCTCATAGTTCATATTTAGAGTTGATGCTTTTACTCATTCTGCCATAATGCTCACATATGTCTGTAAGTCTCTCAAACCATTGCAGGAAAGTTTTGACAATTTTTTCTTTAAAACATTCAGTCCCACGGATGAAATAATGAATAACTAACACTTATTGAACAATTACTATGTACAACTGCACATATTAAACCATTTAATTTTGACATTAACCCTATGAAGTTGGCACCGATATTACTGCCAGTTTAAAGATGAGGCACAGAGATGTTAAGAAACTTGTCCAAGGTCCCACAGCTAGCAAGTGGCAGAGGTCACAGCTTTGAACCCTGGGCGGTCTAGTTTTCGAGTTCATGCTCTTTATCAAGAAATATGCCCAATAAATGACTGAAAGTGTAGGGAAGCATGTAGAGTGCTGTTAAGGACTCAAGGAGTAGACTTGGCCACCAAACTAACTGTGTGACCTTAGGCTTGAGTTTCTTCATATGAAAAATAGATGTTCTCCCTAACCCTGCCAGCTTTATAATTCCATAACTTAACATGTATGCATTTATTTATCTTTTCTTTTTTCTTTTTTTAAATTTTCTATTATTTTTTTTAGACAGGGTCTCACTTTAATTGCCCAAGCTGGATTACAGTGGCACAATTTTGGCTCACTGCAACCTCTGCCTCCCAGGGTCAAGCGATCCTCCCGCCTCAGCCTCCCGAGTAGCTGGAATTAGGTGTGTGCATTACCACATCCAGTTAATTCTTCCATTTTTTGTAGAGACGGGGTTTTCCATTTTGCCCAGGCTGGTCCTGAATTCCTGAACTCAAGCAATCCACCTTCCTTGGTCTCCCAAAGTGTTGGGATTACAGGCATGAGCCATCACACCCAGCCACGTCTGCATTTAGTAATAAGAGTCCGGAGACAACCATTGCAGTTTCAGAAACAAATTGGGTAGAAAAGATCAGTTTTAGGAATTTGAAAAGAGGCAGGAAGGATACACAGGTTTAGAGTTTCATTCAGGAGCCCTGGGATGCCGGAATCCAGAAGTGCTAAGGAGACTTCAAGGAGATGAAGCCACTTGGCAGGAGAACAACATTTTGATTCCAGCAGGAGAGCCAGCTGGTGTGGCTTATGGAGATCTGAGCAGAGGGGCCCCACAGGATTCACCTAGAACAGAGGTGCCAATGGAGAGGAAAGGGAAAAAAATTACAGTTTAGTAGACAACACTGCCATTGTGTTTTGTGAACTGGGATGTAATATTGGGGAAAGAGTAGTCACAAATCCATTATTCTTAAAATTCAAGGTTTTATTTTATTTTATTTTATTTTATTTTATTTTATTTTTGAGACAAAGTCTTGCTCTGTTGCCCAGGCTGGCATGCAGTGGTGCTAACCCTAATCCTACTCCAGCCAGGTTCAAGCAATTCTCCTGCCTCAGCCTCCCAAGTAGCTGGGATTACAGGTGCAAACCACCACGCCTGGCTAATTTTTGTATTTTTAGTAGAGACAGGTTTCGCCATGTTGGCCAGACTGGTCTCGAACTCCTGACCTCAGGTGATCCACCCACCTTGGCCTCTCAAAGTTCTGGGATTACAGGCATGAGCCACTACGCCTGGCCTAAAATTCAAGTTTTATGGTCAAGGCAGCATATAAAGAGCGCCCCTGAGGGCTTTGCAGTGGGAGAGACATGGTTCGTATCCGTCCTCCACCACTTTTTAGCTTGGGATACTGAGAAAGTGCCTTAATATTCTCCTCGGTAAAATAAGGATCATACAGACACCAAAGAGGGACTCAATAAATGCTATTTTCCATCCCAGCAGGTCAGTATGGTTTCTATCCAACCCCACCATAAACCTAAGAAAATCAAAACCCAACTAACTCCTAGCAGTGAGGAAAATCTTTGATCTTGAAGAGGACTGAAGATGTTATGTTTACTCCTGTTGCTCTTTTCAAGTTGCTGTAGATTTCTCAGAGAGCTTAGCCCTGATCTCAGAGAGGCAGGGATGGGAATACAGTGATAGGCAGCAAAACAAGCAACCCAAAATTAAAAGAGATGAACTTACTCCCAAAGGTAAGTACAGGAGGGTTCTACCAACAGCGTCGGAACAGGGGTTTCCCTTCCTCAGTCCTGTTTCCTCACCGCCACCCCAGGTAGAGTCAGCTAGGCAGATGCTGGCCAATGGCTGACCCACTTCAAGGGGCTATTCAGAGAATGATATTTGCTTATGCAACTTCTCAGGGACCCCCAAATGGAAGAAACATCAGGCTTAACGTCACTCCAGGGCAAAAGTGGGGAGATGAGGTGTCATGTACATAGATGCATGAGAGCAAGAGGGAGACAGTGGGAAAAGTCGACCTACATTTGCTTCCTATCGTTGCTACAACAAATTACCACAGACAGTGGCTTGAGACAACACACATTTATTATCTCATGGCTCTTGAGGTCAGAAAGCTAAAATGGGTTAGCAGGGCACCACTCCTTCTAGAGGCTCTAGTGGGTAACTCGTTTCTTTGCCTTTTCTAGCTATTAGAGGCTGCCTGTGTTCCTTGACTATGGTTTTCAACCATTCCTACCTCTACTTCCTCTTCACATCTCTGACTCTGACTCTGACTCTTCTGTTTCCCTCTTGCAAGAACCCTTGTGATTCCTTTGGGCCCACCTGGGTAATCCAAGATGTCTCCCTATCTCAAGATCCTGAATTAAATCACATCTGTGAACTTCCTTTTGCCATGTGAAGTTAACATGTTCACAGGTTCTGGGGATTAGGACACAGACATCTTCAGGGTACCATTATTCGGGCTACCACACTACCTACATTTTGGTATCCAAAAATTTGGTTCATCTCCCTATTAACTTTATGACCTCAAACAAGTCACTTCTCTCTAACCTTGCCATCTATATCAGTAGCAGTATTTTACTTGATTTCTTTACTTTGAGGGTTTATGGGGCAATCCATATAAAATGTCTACCACTGAGCCTTGCATGGTGTGAGTTCTACTTCCCCTTTCCCTTCTCTACCACATGAGTAGACATTGTGGAGATGATGGTTGGAAAAGAGCACTGGGATTCTTGCCAGCTGTCACAGGCTGAATTCCTGAGAAAATTGACTTTGCAATGGAGATATGCGTGCAGACACTTTATTAAGACCTGGTCTTAAGATGGACACCTGTACAGGGATATGAAAGGAGCAGGTCTGGGCAGAGGGAGAAGTTGGGCTGCCATGAAAATGCAACAAAGGCCCATGGGGAACCCAGAGTCGACTCAAGTTAGGACAAGGGGCCAGGCCTTTTATATCCCTCCATGAACTAGTCATTATATGTGAGTTGCCCAGAGAGGGCCATGACATTGGCCAAGGTGGCTCTCTCCCACGGAGACAATCCTGGGTGGGGGGTCTCATCCGTGACTCACACTTCCAGCAGCTGGGGGAATGCATGCCCCAGTCATGCAGCAAAGACCTGGAGAGTGTCCCATGGCATCCACTACAGCAGCTAACCCTCTTGGCTCATTAAGTGCAGATCAGAGAGAAAACAGAAGGTAATGTCCTAGCAAGGCTATATACCTCAGAGGCTCAGCGGTTTTGATCCCAAGCAGGTAAACCTGAATTCAAATCCCTTCTTCCCATTGTATGAGTTGGGGCATGCCCTTTAACATCTTTGTGTCTCAGCTTCCTCATCTCTAAATTAGAGGATTTATCTCTTAGAATTATTGTGAGGATTGAAAGGATAGTCAGTATCTCTGCACCCATGAACAGTGTGTCCCGTACATGTTAGATTTTGTGGTTAATAATATTCTCAGAACCCCTTGCCTACTCATCCTTTTTGGCTCAAATCTAGATGTTTAAAACATGGACTGGAAAGAAAAAAGAAGACTCCTACAAGAACACTCATCATGATTTAAGACATGTATCAGTAAAGACAGGGATTGGGGGTTGGAAGGTGGGAGAGGGGGTGTTAAGAGCACACAACCTGGAGCCAAGCCGCCTAGGTGAGATTCCCAGATGTGCCACTAACTAGCTGGATGACCTCGCAGGTCATTGTGAGAACTAAATGAGAGAAAGCAAGTAAATCTAGTAAGACACTACCCGACACATCTTAAACTACAATATAATCCACAAAGGCAACATTGAGGGAAGACTCCAACCTCAAAGATTCCCCAAGAAGTTTAAAACACTCCAGACACACAAAGTGGATTCCTAAAGTTGGCTAGAGACCCTCTGTTTCATCTGTTACCAGGTTAATCCTTTGCTGCACCAATTCTTTGGATTATGTATTTAGTCATTTACAATTACAACAGAACAGTCAAAGAGGATGATGTTTTCTACAGTTTCAGGGGGTATTGAGTGGAGAAAAGAGGTTCAGGAAAAATGATTCCAGGGATCAGCTAAAGGAATTTGTATTCCTTGAGAATCCTGCCAGCCCCCACCCCCATAAAGGTAAAATAAAAGTGTGGTAAGGTAGGTTCAAGTCTCCATGCATTATGTATCTTTTCATAATTGTTTTTTTCTACGTGAGAAATTAAAACTTGTAGGCTGGGCGCAGTGGCTCACGCCTGTAATCCCAGCACTCTGGGAGGCCAAGACAGGTGGATCACCCGAGGTCAGGAGTTTGAAACCAGCTTGGCCAACATGGTAAAACTCCGTCTCTACTAAAAATACAAAAAATTAGCTGGGTATGGTGGTGCATGCCTGTAGTCCCAGCTACTTGGGAGGCTAAGGTGGGAGAATTGCTTGAACCCAGGAGGTGGAGGTTGAAGTGAGTTGAGATTGTGCCACTGCACCCCAGCCTGGGTGACAGAGTGAGGCTCCACCTCAAATAATAAAAAAAGAAAATTAAAACTTGAGGAACTGAATTCAAACACCCTTACAAACCTGCCATTTGCCCCAGTATTCGCTGTCTCCAATCTTTTTTCTCAATCCATCCCTGCCTGGCATACCCATGCTGGACAGGGCTGCAGAAGATATGAATTATCAGAATAGAGCTGGACCTATACTACTGGAATTGACAGACATAGAGAACGGATTTAAGAGAACACTCTCCTCACAGATGGCCCAGGCTCCAAGCTGAGAGCACTTGCCCTAGCCACTCTCCTCATCTTGCCCTTCGTTCTGCAACAAGTTGAAAAAAAAAATCAGATGTTCACTCTGATTTTCCTTTTCAAATGCTCTTAATTTTCAAGCCCAGCTTCTTTGGAATACTAGGCCCAGGCTGGCTTTGTGGACTTCCTACTCCACAGAGTGAAAAAACAAGTCACAGGAATCCCAAGTCACATAGCAAGTCAGTTTTTTTTTTGGACTCATTTAAACTTTGTTCAAGATTAACTTCTCATTCGTTTTATTTGGTTAACGTTTGCTATGAAGTTTCTTCTGCAACTATGGTGTCTTTTTTTTTTTTTTTTTTTAGCAAGTAGGTAGTAGAACGCATGCACTAAGTACTTTCTTAAGAGGGGCAACTATGCTGTTTCTTTTATAATCTGAGTAACTCCTTGTGACACAGGGTTTGGACATTAAGGGAGATATTTAGCAGACAGGATCACACCCCTGACTTTCATCTGTATGGACTTAAACTCAGTGAAAGTCAGTTCACAGAGATGTTTTTATTAGGCTGGAGTGGACTGTTCATTTCCTGCACTGACTTTTCATATCAGAAGACATTGTTGACTTTAAATCTTGTGATTTTTATTTCCTAGAAAAAGTCAAGAACAGCCTAACAGAGAGTCATGGGACTTGAGGAAAAAGCTCCTAAACAAACTACATCTGACATCTGTGCCCTTCTCACTATCTGCAATGTCACCATCCTAGGGCAGTCAGCCTTACCTCTTCCTGAGGTCACTACTTATGATGGCCTCCTCATTGATCTCCCTGTGTCAATGATTGCCTGATTCCTGTGTGCCTTCTGCACACACAACAGCCAGGAGGATTTTTCAAAAAGTGTGAATTAGATCAAGTCATTCCCCAAGTAAAACTCTCTAGGAACTTCCCTTGTGCTTAGGGTAACCTGAAGTTCTTACTGTGGACACGTGGCCATGTGTGGTCTGGTTCCTGCTTGTCTCTCCATCTTCTAGCCCCACTGGATTTCAAGTCCTTGAGTAGCTCTTTCAGGCCTCAGGACCTTCACGCATGCTGCTCTACTTGGAAACTTTTTCTCCACCCCATCCCTTTTTTCCAAGTGACTTTCTCCTTATTCTTGAGACTTCAGCTTAAATAACATTTTCTCAGGGAGAACTTGCCTGATTTCCTATTTCAACTAGACTTTTCATTCTTGTCATTAGTCTATTTTAGACTTTTTCAGAGCATTTATTATGATTGCCATCATTTTTACTTTTTCTTTTTTTCTGATTTATTTTCTGATTCCTGTGGTTGAATGTAGAGAGCCAAGATCATGATTTTGTCTTTTGCATTTGTACCCTTTTTGTCTAGGAAGTCACTTGGCACAAAGTTAGGGACTCACCAAATAATTGTTGAATAAAGAAACACTTTATTCTGATAGAGAAAACGGCTGCATTTTCCAAGAAGTAGTCTTATTTTTATTTATTTATTTAATTTTTATTCTTGGTTTTGTTGTTGTTTTTAGAGAGAAGATCTTGCTCTGTTGCCCAGGCTGGAGTGCAATGGTGCAATCATAGCTCATTACAGCCTCGAGCTCCTGGGCTCAAGCAATCCTCCTGCCTCAGCCTCCCAAGAAGCTAGGACTACAGGTGCGTGCCGCCATGCCCACCTATTTTTAAAAATTATTTTGTACAGACAGGGTCTTGCTATGTTACCATAGCTGGTCTTGAACTTCTCCTCTCAAGCAATCCTCCTGCCTTGACCTCCCTAAGTGATGGGATTACAGGTATGAACCATCACGCCTTGCCTGCTTTTAAAGCTTTAATTTTATTAAACTCTATATGACATTCTGAAGTGTCAAAATCGTCTAGTTATAACTTTCTTTGAGATTTTTCCCATCCAACTCCTTATGTTTTGTGGTCTTGTCTATTGTGAATTCTATGAATATGAATGTAAGCTTCATTTTGTCTGCCGTATCTCCAGTATCTATAACAGCGCTTGGCATATAGTAGGTGTTATATATGTACTGATGCTACAGAAAAGCTATCCAGGATGAAATTTCTAAATTGATTTAGCACTAGGACCACAAACTCACAGGGCAGTGATTCTTAGAGAATTTGCAAACTGGTAGCCTAACGGCTAGCAGTGTCCCAGAAAATTGTATTATTTGACCTGGGTAATATTTTAACTTATATTCAATCAGTTGCCAATATATTAGAATTGGGAGACTTCATATAAAAATCCTGATGTGACTTTTCTTAAGAAGCCAGAAGATCTGGTCATATGGGGCCCTCTGTGCCATGTGCCACAGTGGAGTCAAGCTGCCCCTTTTGGAGGTGCATCTCCTCTTCATTTGCATTTTCTATCCATTTGTGTTGATGAAAGAATCATACCCTGTTGCGATCATCCTGAAAATAATAGTGGGGGATTTTAAAACTAGGTAAATATAGAATTCCATCAGAAAATTCATCAGAAATGAAGAACTAACTCGGGGAATATTTGTGCAAGACTGAGATAGCGTCAGGCCTGATTAGCTCTTCAGAGATTTGTTCGAAGCGCTCTGCAAGTGGTGCAGTAGGTAGTGGCTGGAATAGAAATATTTACCCTTGAGATCTTCTATCTTGTTAAATTCTGGGCATGGAGTAAGAAGTTAAACCAATTTCTTCCTCTCAGGAAAAAACTAACTTGGCTCATAATTATTCAAGGACACCACACCCCCAACTTCCAAAGAAAGGAGGAAACAATATAAAGGCAATATTCAAATCTACTCAAGGTCACATGCCTTGAAAGTTGTCAAACAACTAGTGCCTTGACGAGTCAAAGTGCACATTCCATCAACTGAGGATGAGTTAGCAGGAGCACAGAATCACCTTCATCACCATCACCATCATCATCATCATTATCATTTTGGAAATCTGAGTTTTAATATGGACCTTTGGAAACAAGTTGCTATAAAAGGGGTGAAGTTTCGTTTGATCAGAAAATATTTTGGCCATGTGGGCAATAGGGTCAAAATAAGAAATGATCTATGAGAACTGGCGATGAGTTATTGGCTCAAGTAAATTTAGGCTGACTTCAAAATGATAATTAAGTTTATTATAATTTTGCTTTTAGAATTTTATTTTTTGTTTCCATTTACTTGTTTTGGTCATCGTGGGAAAAAAAATAGGCCTGATGAGGGTAAAAACATCCAGTAATGCTGAATTTGATTTGGCCTAGCAATTAGATACATTCTTATAAGTGCTACTAATTGTCCCTTAAAATAAACTGGAATGTCACAGTCTAAAATTACTCATCTATTTTGAAATATAATTCATAGCTTCCACTGAAATGTTTACAGATTATAGTAAAAAATAAGAACTATCAAAATTATAAAATGTTTAAGTATAACTTTGAGGAATTTATCATTCATGATTTAATTAAGCAGTTTTTTGCAGCTGTTCAGATTCATTCCTGGGTAAAAATATCTTGCTCCAGCAGTACTACTGAAAACCAGAATTTTTCCACAACAAGGTTTGCTCTTTTTTTTCTTTAAAAATGTAAGAAAACAAGAAGTTAGGAAATTAGAAAATAATTCTTTTTAAATGTGGAAAAAATTAGCTGGAATAGTAGCACACTGCACCACGTTAACGGACCACTACCTTGGATTGGGATTAATCTGCAATTTCTGGTCCACCTGGGCCCTTAGAGTAGAGCAGCTGAGCTTCAGAATCACTGATGGAGTTAATTAAAAGCATGTGTGTCCCTGGAGCCTCTGATTCCTTCATTCTAGGTTGAAACCTGAAAATCTGTATTTTTGTCAGGTGTATCTGAGGATCACCCATATTAGGCAAGTACTAGGCTAGTTTCAGAGGATTTCGAGACACTAGAGGGACCTGAAATGGATTTGTCAACTTGTTCTTCAAACTCAAGTGAGCCTGGGACCCATGATCTGAACCAGACAAGAGCCCCTCAGTCTGATTTGGTCCTTACATTCCAATAGTCTCGGATTCAAATGCTTAATCTGAGTTGAATGATTTCAGGGGATTGGCAATCAGAAGACTTGGTTCTAGGCATCTTTTTGCTTATAACTGGCAGTATGAAATCAATCTTTTCTTTGGCATTACCATCTTGTAACTGTTATAGGTTTGTTGGCCAACGTGCAGTGATTCAACACACTAAGACACCAGGGTTTGCAGCAGAGAAAGACTTTCATCGTCGTAGGGCAGCAAAATGAGGAGATGGGAGGCAACCTCAAATCCACCTCCCTGAGAGGCTGGGGTATGAAGGTTTTAAGGGGTCTGGGTGTGTAATGGGCTAAAGTGTAAGGATTGCTGATTGGTCACAAAGTAAGAGGTGAAACTGTTGGAGAGAGAGATATAGAATCTGCATTCTTATGCTGAGTCAGTTCCTTGGCAGGGTCTTCAGATGGGTTGGTGTTTGCTGGAATTCATAGTCTGAAAAGCAATTTTGGGGAAAAAGGTCCAGTCTAAGATTCCATCTATAGGAGCAATGAAGGACCAAGTGCTCAGCGAGCTACATGACTCTTGATTAGTAGGCAGCTGCAAGGAAGTGGGTCAAAGTGTATCAGCACAGCCTGATCAATGCCTAACTAAATCTGCCTAAAGCCTGGATTGTAATTCTCATTAACCATGTGAGGGTAGTTTCAATCTGTAAAACGAAGAAGGTGGGATAAATGGTCCCTATGAAAAGGATTACAGAGCAGGGTCCCGAGGGCATATCCAACCTGCAGACTAATTCTAGTTGGGCCTACATGGTCTTTGAAAATGAATTTCAGTTATGTTCCAAATAGGGATATCTCACCCTCTAAAAATCTGGATTTTCAGATTCTCTTGGAAAATTTAAAATTCTGGGCAACACTGGGCCTCCTGTTCTTATCTTGTAACTATGCTGGGTAGAGTAGTGTTTGTTCCCTTGAAATAGGCCATGAGTTCTTATATTCCAACAGTAGCTTCCGCTCTTTCCCAGCAGCCTGCTCATCCATTTATGTTTCCTGCTCAGCGCCTGGAGCTGCTGGAACTATTGACTTGCCCCTAGGTCAATTTCAGGGTTAAGGTTTCTGGATTCTCCAGCTTACATCTAAGAGCTGGGTCCTTTAACCAGGCCTGGCCTGATTGGCACCCTCCTTAATTTTTGAGTCTGAAAAGCAATTTTTGCTGTTTCTTTTTCAGGGTACAGTGAGTCTTTAAAGAAGAGGTGGCCCTGTGCGGTGGTTCACACCTGTAATCCCAGCACTGTGGGAGGCCAGGGTGGGCGGATCATGAGGTCAAGAGATTGAGATCATCCTGCCCAACATGGTGAAATCCTGTCTCTACTAAAAATATAAAAATTAACAGGGTGTGGTGGCACGCACCTGTAGTCCCAGCTACTCAGGAGACTGAGGCAGGAGAATTGCTTGAACCCTGGAGGTGGAGGTTGCAGTGAGCCGAGATTGTGCCACGGCACTCCAACCTGGAGACAGAAAAAAAAAAAAAAAAAAAAAAGCGGAGTTGGGGGGCAAGAGAGTAGAAGACTGAAGGAACGTGGTTGCTGCTTTTTCAGAAATGATCCAAAGAAACTAGAAAATTTCTACGTTTACAAATTCCTAAGTACAATATACCCAAGTGGGTCTTATTTGGGCCAAATGTTTGTACCATGGGTTATATGAAGTTCTAGCAAGAGCAAAGAGATTAGTTAATTGCCAGACTTTTGCAAGTTATAATGAAAATTGTATGTCACTGAGTCTAAAATCTTTGTACCAACATAATAATTGCTGGATGACTAGAATTACTGAAAGGAAGTGGCTTTTCTAGGGAAACAAAAAGTGGGAAATTTTTTTAGCTTTTTCAGAAGCATCTTAAGCCTAAAGGTGGGGCAGTTAGGGTTGAGGGATATGTGTCTGAGATGCTATTGAACTGATATAGACCTGCTTGTGAATTAATCAGATCTCAGAGTTATCAAAGGGACTGACTTACCAGGACGTGCCCTTCACACCACTTCCACTTAAACTCAAAATATGCCAAATGCAGAGTGGGTAGAGCAGATATTCTTAGCTTCCCCAAGGGAAAATAGTGTCAAAAGTACACTTCCTGTCATCTCTTACCTCAAATCAAGCATCCCTGGTCCCCAGTAATGGGCATGATTCTGCATTACAAAAGATGGATACAATTTGAGCCCAGAGCTAGTGTATGTTTCAGATACCTACGCACGTGACAAATTTTTTTTTTTTTTTTTTTTGAGACAGAGTCTCACTCTGTCGCCCAGGCTGAAGTACAGTGACGGCATCTCGGCTACTGCAAGCTCCACCTCCCGGGTTCACGCCATTCTCCTGCCTCAGCCTCCCAAGTAACTGGGACTACAGGCACCCATCACCACGCCTGGCTAATTTTTTGTATTTTTTTTTAGTAGACATGGGTTTCACTGTGTTGGCCAGGATGGTCTGGATCTCCTGACCTCGTGATTCGCCTGCCTCGGCCTCCCAAAGTGCTGGGATTACAGGCGTGAGCCACTGCGCCCGGCCAAAGGTTGAATGTTTTAAAGGAGCCCATTTTTGAGAAATAAACAATTTGTTATGTAAATAAGAGAAGGATATCATTTAGATTGGGCCTGGAAGGATGAGTTGGGTGGTGAAATGACAAGGAGCATTTAGGCAAAGGATCTGTCAATAGCAACATGTGTTTGGGGGACCCCGAGTGATCTGCTGTGATTGGAGTTGAAGCTTCTTGGATGATGAGAGAAATAAAAAGAAATGAGAATTGGCAAGAAACAAGGCTAGAAAGCTAATTTATAGCCAAATTGAGTACAGTCTTGAATGCCATACTATGGCATTGGAATAGTATTTTTAGGTAATAGTGGGTGTCATTGAATGTTTTTGAGATAGGCATCAGAAATACATTGTTTTTGTTTTTGAGGTGGGGTTTCAGTCTGTTGCCCAGGCTAGAGTGCAGTGTTGTGATCATGGCTAACCGCAGTCTTAACCTCCCAGGCTGAAGTGTTGCTCCCACCTTAGCCTTCTGAGTAGCTGGGACCACAGGTGTGTGACACCACACCTGGCTAATTTTTAAATTTTTTACGTAGAGACAAGGCCTCGCTATGTTCCCCAGGCTGGTCTTGAATTCCTGGGTTCAAGCAATCTTCTCACCTTGTCCCCACAAATTGCTGGGATTGCAGGTGTCAGTCACCATGCCCAGCCTGAAATATCATATTTTTATTTTAGAAAAATAACTCTCCCTGCAGTGTGCAGCATGGATTGGAGAGGCAGGTATGATGGAAGATGGGTGGGGCGAGGAAGAAGCAACGTTCTATTGAGATTTCTGACTTGGGTTTGTCATTATCTTCTGCATTAAATCTAAAAAAAAAAAAAAAAAAAAAAAAAATTCATATTTCATTCATTAACATTTGCTAACTGTTAATTTAAGGTTAGATTTGAATAACAGTCCTTCCAGTAAATTGAATTATTCTGTTAAAATAAAAATATATATTATTTTATTCTAATATACTCTTTCATTAAAAGCATACATAAAAAATAAGCACAGCTTAATTATTTAGGGATTCCTCTCACCCCCTTTATGAATTTCCCCTTTATGTCTTTCACTGTAGTCTAAGCAATTTTTTGGTACTTTATGAGCAATACAACGAAGTTTGGCCACTGAATCAGTAATGGGAATTCGAGGTTTGGGCTGGGGAGCTGAATGATTCTGGATATCCCTTCTCTCATTTGCTGCCAAAGCTGCAAATGTTGTAAGACATATAGAATGGAAACTATTAAGTCATATGTGGTTATAAACCAATAAGCAAGAAATCTTATTATGACAAGAAGTAACAATGAAAAAGATGCATAACCCATTGAGAAGGGGATGAAACATACATATTACTATTTCCAGCATGTTTTACATTGGTCCATTATATATGGGACCTGTTTCAGCCTCATAGAAAATGGATGATTTTCAGCAAAATCTACCAATGGCAGGCCTTTGGGGACACTGGAGGGAAAGGGAGCCCTTGTGTATAAAATGCAATTATAACCATGCGAAATGGCTTATTGTTGGGTCTGGTATTATTGTACTGCTCTGGTAGAGACATACTTAAATGTTCTATTTCTATAAACTGTGGGAAATGATGGCTGATAAAGAACATAAGGCTGTTTCATGAATTTCACATAACTTCAGACACATTCTGCCCACCGATATGCATGGGAAGAAGAATTCCATGGAATGAGAAAAGACTGAATTTGTTATTTTTTACTTTGCTAATACTTTTATTATTTTGGAGAATTACTTATAAACTTCATGCATTCCTTTATTAAGTAGGAGTGTTACTAATTATAGATTAATATTATCTTAGTAAAAATAATACAATCTCAGAATATTTTGGTTGGAAAGATGGCAAAGAGCAATTAATACACTCATAGAAATTACACTTTGAGCTAAGAGAACAGATGGAGTTGAAGACACCTGCCTCCAAGTTCCTATACTGTGACAGTGATGGACTCTAGGAATTTATGGCAGCAATTCTCTGTCATGTAATCATAAAAGTCACAGTGTAACACAAGATTATTTGCTGCTTTCCTGCCAATACAGGGCGGTCAAGGTTAAGACCTCCAGAGTCAGACAGGATTGCTCTGGAAACTGCTGTGCTGCTTACTAACTGTGTGGTCTGAAGCAACAGACCTACCTAGCCTTTCTGTAACTCACTTTTCTCGTCTGTAAAATGGAAATGACACTATTCTAAGGTTGTTTTGGGTTTTAAATGAGATAGTTCATTGAAAGCAGGATTTATCAACTTCAGCACTATTGTGATGTGGGGCTGGATAATTCTTTGTTGTGGGAGGTTGTCCTGTGCATTGTAAGATGTTTAGCCATCCACTGAACGCCAGTTTCACCTCCCCACTCTCCTCCTCCTCTAGTTGTGACAACTGAAAATGTCTCCAGGCACTGCCAAATGTCCTCTGGTGTGCAAAACCACTCCTCCACGGTAACCAGTGATTTTAGGAATCTACCTGGCACACAGTAAATACACACAAAAAATTAGCTCTCACAATTATTATTATTTTGTATTCCTATTAAGGAGCAGTAATTTTGTACTTACAAAATCTTTGTTTCTTTTCTTGGCCTTCATGAAAATGTGTAGAAAAAGGGTAAAATGCAAGGCATAGGGAAAAGATGAGCCACAAACTGTAGAACCAGCTTCTGAACAGTTTTGTTAAATGTAGTGATTATCTTTTTTTCTCATTCTCTAAGGAGAAGAAGGTGACCCCATACCTAACCCTTGGGTACTTTCTGATGTGTTCCAAATTTTACCATGCCCTGCAGATGCCTGAGTCAAGGGAATGTTGTCACCATACCAAGCCTGATGTATGAGGAAAAGAGAAAAAGATAACATGGTTAAATCACTTGCATGCTATTAATACAAGTTGCGCTCTGGTGAGCCAAGCCATCCCCGAATGTAATTTCTGTGTATTTCTTCACCTCTCACCTTCTACCATTGCTATTACTTAACCCACTGACCCAGATAGCTGCTTATTAACATTTAATACATGTTGAAGTGTTAGTGGGCTTTGAACAAAACATGAAGAAGTTTCTGATTTGCTTTTAGCTCATTGCCCTTGAACCATTACATGAGTCATTCTTTAAAGTCCTGCTCTGTCATTGCTATAACTGTGGGATGCATATTTTCTTTAAGATAAAAATGAACAATTATGAAAAAGAATTTCCTCCCTCCCCCATGCATGCAAGCTTTCATTCATTTAACAAATGTTGATGAGTTCCTATTATGCTAGACATTCTAGGCTGGAGAGGTCACAATGAACAGACATGGTGTTTATTTTCCAGTTGCTTGTAGTAGGGGAGGTTGGAGGCTGGGAGACAGGAGCACATAAGAGGGGGATTACAACACAGTGTGAGAAGTACAAAGACATTCAAGGTGTGTGTCTGTAAGCACACAGGGGACAAGTGGAACCTGTCCAAGGGCCCCTAACCAGTCTCAGGGGTTAGAAATATTTTCCCCATTTAAAAACAAATGAAAATAGAAGTATCCTCCCTCCCCTCCTAAATAAATAAATAGTCACACTGAGAAAAATACAGGATTCAATCATGTGGGAACCTGAAAGTCTGTGACATCTGAAGTGTGTAACCCTCATATATGCAAAATGCAAGAGCATTTGAGAATAGGAATGTTTAATTTGACATAAATATTTATTAATTCCTAAGTTCATTCCAGAAAATATTTGCCATAGCTAAATTGGGCAAATAGCAACTTATTTTTTTATTTCTTAAAACATAAAAGTAATACACGAACGTGTTTGAATAAAAGTTCAAACATTACAGAAACAAACAAAGGAAGAAGTGAACTCCTCTACCTAGCCCCCTCCCCCTCATTCCTTAATGTTACCCTCCTAGCCAAAATGAGCAATTAACAGTTTGGTTCATGTCTTTTCAGAGATATATAAAGTCACATTATCAGCATCTTGGTATGATTCAACCTAATATTTAATCTAATTCAAATTATCCTACGCATATTAATTTTGTGACTTTCTCTTTTCTTTCTTTTTGAGACAGAGTTTTGTTTTAGTCACCCAGGCTGGAGTGCAATAGCGCGATCTCGGCTCACTGCAACCTCTGCCTTCCAGGTTCAAGCGATTCTCCCGCCTGCCTCCCAAGTAGCTGGGATTACAGCTGTGTGCCACCATGCCTGGCTAATTTTTGTATTTTTAGTAGAGAGGGGTTTTCACCATGTTGGTCAGGCCAGTGTCAAACTCCTGACCTCAGGTGATCCGCCCGCCTCAGCCTCCCAAAGTGCTGGAATTACAGGCGTGAGCCACCTCACCTGGCTGACTTTCTCTTTTTCTTTAACAACATATCTTTAAACTTTGTGTGAAAAAATAGAGATTAATCTTATTTCTTTGGCACATAACATCTCTAAAAGCATTATTAAAAAATACTCTTGAGAAGATAGATTAGTGCTACAGCAGAGATGCCAATGATGGAAGAGCTGCTGGAAAAATTACGAATAATAAGGGACAATTTGAAAAATAATTCCTGGTCACCTGAGGTCAGCCCAGAGGCCCAGTTCTTTCCAAAAGGCCCAGTGTACATGGTTAAGAAGCTTTTCAGTATGCAAACAAAAGAATGCCCCTGTCCCCTTCTCCCTGCTGGGCTGGCTTTTGCTGGCTGGTGTAATTTACCTTCCAGCCACCCAGCGCTCTCCAACTGCACTGTGCCGGGCTCCAAGCTGTCTGGGAGATCGGCTGGCTGGCTCCAGGACCCAGAAGCCGCAGTCTGAGACTCAGATGAAGTTTTTGTAGTTAACAACAAATGTTAACTTATTTTCTGATGACTGCTGGAGTCTTGGGATATTACCTGATCCTCCTAGATTGTTGTCTAGTATAATTTTTCATAATTTGCTATTTTTCATAATAATGCCCTAAGAGGGCAATTTGAGTAGAAGTAACATTGGATTTATGGTTTAAACATTGCGTTTAAACATCCACTCTCTCCACTGTTTATTAAAACAGATAGACTGGCTAAATCGCATATCCTCACTGAGCCACGATTAGTTTTAATAGCTATAAAACTAGAATAGTAAAAAAAATATGTATCTGTCATTTATTGGGTGCCTCCTATATGCCAGGCACTGCTTTTAGCACTTTACATATATTAACTCATGTAATAGTCATCATAGCCCTAGGAGGTGGTTATGACCCTATTCTCACCCTATTTTACAGATGAAAAAATTGAGGTACAGGGAGGTTAAATAACTTGCCCAAGGTCACACAGCTAGGGAGTGGAAGCAAAAGGTGCAGTGTTTGAAGAGGAATGAAGAGAGAATTAGGAGTGGTTTCAGTAGCTCCACTTGGCCACCAGAGCTAGCCAGGACAAAGAGGGAACTTTCTTTTTTCCTTTAACTTTTTTTTCTTTCTTTCTTTTTTTTCTTTTTTCTTTTCTTTTCTTTTTTTTTTTTTTTTGAGACAGATTCTCACTCTGTTGCCCAGGCTAGAGGGCAATGGGGTGAGCTCAGCTCACTGCAACCTCTGATTCAAGCCATTTTCCTGCCTCAGCCTCAAGCCATTTTCCTGCCTCAGCCTCCTGAGCAGCTGGGACTACAGGAACATGCCACCATGCCTGGCTAATTTTTGTATCTTTAGTAGAGACGGGGTTTCACCATGTTGGCCAGGCTGGTCTTGAACTCCTGACCTCGGGTGATTCGCCTGCCTTGGCCTCCCAAAGTGCTGGGATTCCAGGCATGAGCCACCGCACCCTGCCTTTTCCTTTAACTATTGCCCTCATATCAGATAATTAAAATTTTAGAGCTGGATGGAACCTCAGAGATAAGAGATCGTCTGGGGCAAGCCTCTCATTTTAAGAGGGACAACAGTAAGTCCAGAACATTGAAGGGACTTGGACAAGGCTCAAACTTGCTGACATGAGTGCAGGGCAAAGATTTTGCTGACTATGGTCCTGTCATTCCCTTGGTTTTCTCCATCTGGTTAAATACGTCAACAATTTAAAACTACTGTTTATTGTGGAAAAAGTTAAACATCTAGAAAAGTATAACGAACCTCTGCCTCCTGCCTCCCAGGCTTCAGCAACCATTTGGCCAATCCTGCTTCATCTATCTTCCCTGTCACCCCTCATCCCTGCTACACTGGAAAATTTTGAAGTGACTCCCAGGCACCATAGGATTTCATCATAATTACTGAATATATCACCAAACTATAAAGACTCTATTTTTAATGTTAGTACAATGCTACTATCACACCTTAAAAATTATCTTGCTTAAAATTATCAAATATCCTGTCAGTGTTCAAATTACCCCATTTGCCACACGTATTTTTTTTTTTTTTTTTTTGAGACGGAGTCTCGCTCTGTCGCCCAGGCTGGAGTGCAGTGGCGCTATCTCGGCTCACTGCAAGCTCCGCCTCCCGGGTTTACGCCATTCTCCTGCCTCAGCCTCCCGAGTAGCTGGGACTACAGGCGCCCGCCACCTCGCCAGGCTAATTTTTTTGTATTTTTAGTAGACACGGGGTTTCATTGTGTTAGCCAGGATGGTCTCGATCTCCTGACCTCGTGATCCGCCCGTCTCGGCCTCCCAAAGTGCTGGGATTACAGGCTTGAGCCACCGCGCCCGGCCCACACGTATTTATTTTTATAGTTGGTCTGTAGGAAGCAAGTTTTGAACTTGTATTCAGTACAAGACACCGTAGAGGACACAGATATGGCTAAAAAAACAATCCCTTTGGTTCTAAACAGTAAAGTGTGAAGTTGAAAACCTACTATTAAAATGGAACAATAGTGCACTATAGTCCCATGGTGCAGAGGGAGGCAGCAGTGTGGAGGTTTGCCTGGGTCTATTCTATTCTTCTTCTTCTTTTTTTTTTTTTTTTTTTGAGATGAAGTCCCGCTCTGTCGCCCGGCTGGAGTGCAGCGGCGTGATCTCTGCTCACTGCAAACTCCACCTCCTGGGTTCAAACAATTCTCCTGCCTCAGCCTCCTGAGTAGCTGGGATTACAGGTGCCCACGACAATACCCAGCTAATTTTTGTATTGTTAGTAGAGATGGAGTTTCACCATGTTGGGCAGGCTGGTCTCGAATTCCTGACCTCAAGTGATCTGCTGGCCTCGGCCTCCCAAAGTGCTGGGATTGTAGGTGTGAGCCACGAAGCCCGGCCTATTTTACTTTATTTTATTTTTGAGATAGAATCTTGCTATGTTGTCCAGGCTGATCTAGAACTCCTGGGCTCAAGTGATTCTCCTGCCTCAGCCTTCTGAGTAGCTGAGACCACAAGCATGGTCCCAGCTGGCTACCTGGGTTCCAAACCTACCTCCACCACTTCCTAACCAGGTGACCTCAAGTAAGTCACTTGACCTTTCAGTGCTTTCCTTTCCTTATCTGTAAAATGGGGCTAATGATAGACCTACCTCAAAGGGTTGTTTGAAGGAGAAATGAGATAATACAAGGAAACACTTCCATCAGCACATGAACCATCAGGATTAATTAATAAACATTAGCTAGTATTATTTCTTGATATGGCTATGGCCCATAAATAAGTCTTAAAGTCACTTGTGTAGTAAAAAGATGGGTATTCTGATCATTATACCATGAATATACAATTACGTATTATTATAATAATAATGAGAATGATGATTATTTTGGCCAGGAATTTTATTTTTAATATGCAAGTCAATACTATGGTGTTTTTCTTTCTTTCCTTTCTCTCTCTCTCTCTCTCTTTTCCTGGAGAGAGTCTTGCTCTGTCGCCCAGGCTGGAGTGCAGTGGCATGATCTCGGCTCACCGCAACCTCCGCCTCCTGGGTTCAAGCGATTCTCCTGCCTCAGCCTCCCAAGTAGCTGGGACTACAGGCACGTGCCACCGCGCCCGGCTAATTTTTGTATTTTTAGTAGAGACAGGGTTTCACCATATTGGCCAGGCTGGTCTCGAACCCCTAACCTTGTGATCCGCCTGCCTCGGCCTCACGAAGTGCTGGGATAACAGGCGTGAGCCACCATGCCCGGCCCCCTATTGGTGTTTTTCCACTGGCTTAAGCTCTCTCTCTCTCCCTGACACCCCATAATCTTCACAACTTCCTCCCAAGCTGAGGTCAAAAGCATCAGTACTTGCAGCCACATTTCCAGGGCATTTCTGTCCTAAAGGGCCTTAGGGATAGAAGAGACCTGATTCCTAAATGAAAAGGGTGGCAGCAGAGAAGTTTCCACAACCCCTATCCTGAGGATAACCATTCATCTTGGAGTGCCTAGTTTATGCCTTTTGTTCTTTTTCACTACTAGAAGTGTCCTAGTATGGATGATAAATTATATGATCATCCTACTTATACACAACTCAAAATATCAGGAGTGTTTTAAAAAACACAGCTTGTAGAGTCAGCCTTTCCTTATTTATCTCCTTCCTCTTGCCTCGGGGCCGTGCCAAGTAAATATCCCCATCTCGAGAGTCACTTTAACCACTGGAGGCCTGTGGTCAAGCGATGATCAGAGACTCCTTCTGTCCCTGGGAATGGTTTATGCTACAGCACCTGTATAATAAAGGCCATGTTCCTAGCAGGAAGGGCTACCGAATTTTGTCAAAGGCCTTTTCTGCATCTATTGAGATAATCATGTGGTTTGTCTTTGGTTCTGTTTATTTATTGATTTGCATATGTTGAACCAGCCTTGCATCCCAGGGATGAAGCCCACTTGATCATGGTGGATAAGCTTTTTGATGTACTGCTGGATTCGGTTTGCCAGTACTTTATTGAGGATTTTTGCATCGATGTTCATCAGGGATATTGGTCTAAAATTCTCTTTTTGTGTGTATGTGTGCCTCTGCCAGGCTTTGGTATCAGGATGATGTTGGCCTCATAAAATGAGTTAGGGAGGATTCCCTCTTTTTCTATTGATTGGAATAGTTTCAGAAGGAATGGTACCAGCTCCTCCTTGTACCTCCGGTAGAATTCGGCTGTGAATCTGTCTGGTCCTGGATTTTTTTTGGTTGGTAGGCTATTAATTATTGCCTAAATTTCAGAGCCTGCTATTGGTCTATTCAGGGATTCAACTTCTTCCTGGTTTAGTCTTGGGAGAGTGTAAGTGTCCAGGAATTTATCCATTTCTTCTAGGTTTTCTAGTTTATTTGCGTAGAAGTGTTTACAGTATTCTCTGATGGTAGTTTGTATTTCTGTGGGGTTGGTGGTGATATCCCCTTTATCATTTTTTATTGCATCTATTTGATTCTTCTCTCTTTTCTTCTTTATTAGTCTTGCTAGTGGTCTATCAATTTTGTATCTAGAACTAGAAATATCATATGACCCAGCCATCCCATTACTGGGTATATACCCAAAGGATTATCAATCATGCGGCTATAAAGACACATGCACACGTATGTTTATTGCAGCACTATTCACAATAGCAAAGACTTGGAATCAACCCAAATGTCCATCAGTGACAGACTAGATTAAGAAAATGTGGCACATATACACCACAGAATACTATGCAGTCATAAAAAAGGATGAGTTCATGTCCTTTGTAGGGACATGGATGCAGCTGGAAACCATCATTCTCAGCAAACTATCGCAAGAACAGAAAACCAAACACCGCATGTTCTCACTCATAGGTGGGAATTGAACAATGAGATCACCTGGACTTGGGAAGGGGAACATCACACACCGGGGCCTATTATGGGGAGGGGGCAGGGGGAAGAGATGGCATTGGGAGTTATACCTGATGTAAATGACGAGTTGATGGGTGCTGATGAGTTGATGGGTGCAGCACACCAACATGGCACAAGTATACATATGTAACAAACCTGCATGTTGTGTACACGTACCCTAAAACTTAAAGTACATTTAAAAAAAAAAAGAAAATAAATGATTTGACATTTAAGAATTGCAAAAGAATTCATATGGGAAGAACCATAGACTAGAAATAGATAATGCTGGATGTGGAACTCTGCAAGACGCTATAAAAAATAGTGTGATAGGATACGTAAGGATTTGCTAATTGGACTGGGAATTTGTGAGAGAGAGGAGTTGATAACTCTGAAGTGATTTGGAAAAGAATATTATGTCAGCATTATAATAAAATGAAAAAAATGGGTCAAAAACAAAATAAATAAAGGCCATGTTCATGTTGCTATTTTTCCATTGTGTTAATAGTTTCTGTCAATCAACAATGAGGGACAGGTGGCTCATGCCTGTAATCCCAGCACTTTGGGAGGCTGAGGCAGGCAGATCATGAGGTCAGGAGTTCGAGACTAGCCTGGCCAACGTGATGAAAGCCCATCTCTACTAAAAATACAGAAATTAGCTGGGTATTGTGGTGGGCGCCTGTAGTCCCAGCTACTCGGGTGGCTGAGGCAGGAGAATTGCCTGAACCTCGGAGGCGGAGGTTGCAGTGAGCCGAGATCACACCACTGCACTCTAGCCTGGGCGACAGAGCAAGACTCCGTATTTAAAAAAAAAAAAAAAAAAAAAAAAAAAGAATGAGAGGCAGTCCCTAATCTGAGATCATTTAGTTGCAAATGTTAAGAATTGCATAGAGATTATAAATAGTTCTGTCTGCCCAGTCCCCCACCAATCAGGAAACTTGATTTATCTTTACTCTTTCTTGTGTTAAACACATATTTACTCCTTGTATTTACTCAATCACTTAAGACTTTTGTTCTTAAGAATAAAAAGAAGGGCTGGGTGAGGTGGCTCACACCTGTAATCCTAGCACTTCGGGAGGCCGAGGCAGGTGGATCACCTGAGGTCAGGAGTTTGAGACCAGCCTAATCAACATGCAGAAACCCCGTCTCTACTAAAAATACAATTAGCTGGGCGTGGTGGCACATGCCTGTAATTCCAGCTACTCAGGAGGCTGGAGGCTGAGACAGGAGAATCACTTGAACCTGGGAGGTGGAGGTTGCGGTGAGCCGAGATTATGCCATTGCACTCCAGCATGGGCAACAAGAGCCAAACTCCGTCTCAAAAAAAAAAAGAAAACAACAACAACAACAAAGAAACTAGAAAAAAAGAATAAAAAGAAGAAAATCAAGTTTTTCTCCTGCAGCAATGTAATGTAACTTCTTTATCAGATCAGAAGGAAAATAATAAAAAGTAAGAAGAGTCATGGTGTTCACTACGAGATTAACATAGATTTGGATTATACAAATTTATGACAATAATAATAATATATTGGATTTCCTGGGGCCAAAACAAATCCTGATGAAGTAAAAACCACAGGGAAAAGCCTCCAGATGCATAATTTGTCAGTAATTATGGTTTTATAAACACAGTGCCTATTGGGTGCCTGGCTTGTCTGGCTGTGTTTTGGGCAAGCCCTTTGTTTGAGACTCACGGTTGACTTATAGTACAATTTCCTCAAATAATTTATTATTTAGTAAAGATGCTGTGACAAGATTACAAATAATTGTTATATAAGCCAAAAAAAGATATATGACTTAAAAGATGTCTGAACCATGTGCTAAGGAGATTTATGGAACTCTAAAGTTTAGAAATACTCCTAAATCTGGGAAGCAACACGGATTTAGATAAGATGCCCTATTACTTTACATATGTATGTATGTATGTATGTATGTATGTATGAATTTCTGTGCAGTGCCTCTGTTGTAGGAAGTTCTCAGGAATGATTGTTGATAATTATGAAAAAGTTACCTATTAGTATCATATTTTAAATACTCATATATATATATATATATAAAATGGGACTCTAGGATTTTTAAATTCACCCTACACACTTCTCCCATTTCTCACTGGCCTTGTTCCTTCTGGTGTCTAATGTTCATTCTTCTATCTTGGCTTTAGATTGTGTTTCCATTTCCCTTTTCAAATCTCCTCCCCCCTTACCTAGATCTTCGAGATTCGTTTTTTTTTTTTTTTTTTTTTTTCCTTTTTCTTTTTCTTTTTTTTGAGACAGGGTGTCACTCTGTTGCCCCAGGCTCAATCAATTCTCCTACCTCAGCCTCCTAAGTAGCTGAGACTATCAGCACACGCCACCAAACTCAGCCAATTTTTGGATTTTTTTGTAGAGACGGGATTTCGCCATGTTACCCAGGCTGGTCTCAACTTTCAGGCTCAAGCCATCCTCCCACTTCAGCCTCTCAAAGTGCTGGGCTTATAGGAAAGAGCCACTGTGCCAGCCCAAGATCTCTTTTCTCTGGTGCTTTCAGTAGAGCCTACAAACGCGCAGGGCTCCCCAATCTTCCCTTAACCTCTTTCCTCTTCCCCTCTTTCCTCATACCACCAAACTTGAAAACTTTCCAAGGAATAAATCCCTGGGCCTAACTCTTCACTTCTAACATATTGCTCAACCCCTTACATTCTGAATTCTGGCCCCACACACTGTGTATGTGTGTAGATGGGTATGTAGGTGTGACAATATGTGTTTAAAGTTACCAAAGACTTGTAGGTTTAGGGACGTGAGATATTACAGTAATTAAGCAGAGGGGCTATGTCAAGGGTTCCAATCCTGGCATAGGATTCCAATTTTGTGCAAGTTACTTAACTTCCTTGTGCCTCAGTTTCCTCATTTGCAAAATGGGGAGAACAAGAGTATCTACCTGGTGGAGTTCTTGGGAAAATCAAATGAGTCAGTGTACATAAAAGAATTTAGAACTTTGGTAGACCTTGTCAGTTCTTATTACGATGACAAATTCCCACTGATGCTTTTCTGCCCTTATCTTATTTGACCTCCCTAAGAGATATGATACAGTTGAACACTCCAGCTTTCCTGAAAATCTCCTTTTGCCACAGCCCTTTTTTGCCTTTCTGACCCCTGCTTATTGGGATCCTTAAAGGAGTATTCTTTGTTTTTTTGAGACAAAGTCTTGCTTTGTCGCCCAGGCTGAAGTGCAGGGGTGCGATCTTGGCTCATTGCAACCTCTGCCTCCCAGACTCCAGTAGTTCTCCTGCCTCAGCTTCCCGAGTAGCTGGGACTACAGAGGCCTGCCACCACGCCCAGCTAACTTTCGTATTTTTAGTAAAGACAGGTTTCTGCCATGTTGGCCAGGCTGGTCTCAAAGTCCTGATGTCAAATGATCTGCCGCCTTGGCTTCCCAAAATGCTGGGATTACAGGTGTGAGCCACCATGCCTGGCCCCTTTATGGGGTACTCTTTGTCTGTCCCTTATGGGTATTTCCCAAGGAGAGGACATCTTTCCTCTGCTTTCTTTGTAATGTACATTTTATCCGGAGTGACCTCGTGCAAATCTGAGGCTGCAGTCTCCTCTCTGCAGCCTGGTCCAGTGCTGAGCCCCAGGCTTGCGGATCTAGTGTTAAGAAGTCTGGCCTGGCGCAGTGGCTCATGTCTGTAATCCCAGCACTTTGGGAGGCTGAGGTGGGAGGATCACTTTAGCTCAGGAGTTTGAGGTCAGCCTGGGCAACACAGTGAGACCTCATCTCTTTAGAAAAATTAGCCGAGTGTGATGGCATGTATCTGTACTCCCAGCTACTCAGGAGGCTGAGGCAGGAGGATGGCTTGAGCCCAGGAGTTTGAGGCTACAGGGAGCTATGAGGGCACCACTGTACTCCAGCCTGGACAACAGAAGGAGATTTTGTCTCTGAAAAAGTCAGCTGGGCACAGTGGCTCATGCCTGTAATCCCAGCACTTTGGGAGGCCGGGCTCAGGAGACTGAGACCATCCTGGCTAACACGGTGAAACCCCATCTCTACTAAAAATACAAACACAAAATTAGCCGGGCATGGTGGCGGGCGCCTATAGTCCCAGCTACTCGGGAGGCTGAGGCAGGGGAATGGTGTGAATCCGGGAGGCAGAGCTTGCAGTGAGCCGTGATTATGCCACTGCACTCCAGCCTTGGTGATAGAGCGAGACTCCATCTCAAAAAAAAAAAAAAAAAAAGGTCCATGAGCATCTCAAAACCAACAGGCTCAACTCCAAATCCTTGACTGTCCGCTACCAACTACCTCCATGTCTTGCTGGATGGGAGCACATGTAGCTCCACAATACTTTTGGTCACACAGGCCGATTGAGTCTTCTTAACTTTCTTATTCATCCCCTTTCACTATTCTCACCTCTGTGGACTTAATTCAGTTCCCCGTTTCTCCCGTGGATCACTGCATTAGGCTCCTTACCGTTTTCTTCCTGCCTTAAGTTTTGCCCCCTTTCAAGTCACCCTTCACTGAGTTTCTTCACTGTCTTTCCAAAAACGTAAATCTTATCACAACAGGCCATAGCTTAAAGTCCTTTAGTGACTCCCCATAGCTCAGAGGATGAGGTTCTCATTTCTGAGTATTTACAGTTCTTGTCTGTGTCTGTGGCCTCGACTCTCCCCACTCCCCTCCAAGCCCCGTTTCCTTGACTGGGCAGCACTCCTTGTTCTTCCTATTCCTCACGCTGTTTCCGGCCTCTAGCCCTGTGAGTTTGTCCTTTCCACTGCTGGAACATTCTTCTCTCCTTTCCCTTTCCCCTACTCCTGATCCTTCAGAGTCTAATGGCCACCTCTCTGGGAGGCCACATGAGCTCACCGGACAGGTGCTCCTCTGTGTGCAAACATTACTGTGCATAGCTCTGTTAGAGTACTTCATGCCATGTACTTTTTGCCCCTTTATTAATCTCTCCCCTCATTTGCTGGAAATCCCATGAGGGCAGCATCTGTGTCTTGTCTAACTTGGTATCCCTGGCACCTAATATACTACATCTGACACAGAGATGTTCATTCAATTAATACTGAATGAAAGCTGGAATGAAGACCATACATTATCTCCTTTCAGACTCACAAACTGCGAAGTGGCTATTGTTAGTATAGAATCTAAACGGGGGATTGTATTAATCTATTCATTTCTTCAACTTTATGGACAAAAGACTTTCAGATGATTGCTGAAAACCAAGAAAAGCTATTAAAAAGCAAACTTGAAAAGGATTATACTCTTGGTGTAGTAATTCCAACCCTGGGTAGGAATGCATACTTAATAACTAATCAGGAGCAGGCAAGTTTTATTCACCAAGACATTAATCATCAAGTAATTTATGATAGTAAAAAAATTGGAAAAAAAAGAGAAATGATTAAACACCCAGAATTATGGTACATCCATACAACTGAACATTATACTGCCATTAAACAGTATGTTTCCAAAGGATTTTTAATGATCTGTAATAATGCTCATGTTATTTGTGAAAAAGCTGGATAGAAAACTGAAAATATACTAAGATCTTAAATTATGTAAAGGGAAAAAAACCTCACAAATAAATAGAGAAAAAAGAAAGGAACATATTAAACTCTTCAGTGATTGTATCTTGAGTGCTTTCTTTGTTTTTTATAATTTTTGATATTTTCCAAATTTTCTACAATAAGTATCTTTACTTATACTGTCAGAAATATAATAAAATATTTTCAAGTTCGAGATTTTAGCTGTGTTAGTTGTATTTGGGTGGCATTATTCCTCTTTCTTCTGTTGATGGTGCATCAGTTTTTCTTTGGGGATGCACCCCTCCCCATCTCAGGCCACTGGTGTGAAGTGGACCCCTGACCCTGGCTTCGGGGGTGGGCACATGACTCAGACATGGCCAATCAGCATACTCTATCCCTCTGGCTCCTTCCCAATGGGCACATGACTTAAGCCAGGTCAGTGAGACTCGGTTTCTCCCGTAAACTTTTATAGGAGATGTTTATGGGGGCAGGAAAGCTCTACTTCCGTTGGTACTAGTGAGCTGTAAGCCTAGAGCCGCCCTGAGTGTATACAAGGATGGCAAAACAACACAGGAAAGTATTGTTGAGGATAAAGGAGGAAAGTGTACGTGCACTTGTGCACACATGCATCCACACACACTCACCCTTCAAGTCCTGAAAACTTTGAGTCCTTGGATCTAGGAAAGTCTGAAACACTATCATCCCTGGACTTTCTGGTTATAAGAGCCAATACATTTTAGGCTTCTTTGTTTGCTTGCTTAAGTTAATTTACGCTGCTTCTATAAGTTGCAATCGAGAGTCCTTGCTAAAAGAATTATGAAAACAATGAAATACATAAAGCACAATCCCTGAACATGCCCAGGACTATCACAAAATACAGTATAGAATTAATCCATACATCCTACCTGAGATATACATTTCCATCATTGCCCATGTTCCATTGGACACTGCTGATCTATAATATAGTTCCTTATATATTACAGCACATATGTCCACTCATAGTGCCTTATACATATGCTTCCTTTCTTTATGTAACAGGCAGGGGTTATTACTAAAAACAGCTAACAACCCTAAAGGTACAAGTACTGGAGGCTCTCTGTTGTGGCCAGCATTAAAATTTTATTTCCTGGATCTAAGGAGATGTAGTGTGCCTCAAGGTTGGGTTGGGAGATGTTTTAGGGGATGGTTTTTTTTTTTTGTAATCAGTACACAAGGATTTCAATATTGTGTCAACCAATAAGGCCAAATTGGTGTGTACCGGCTGAACACAAATTCTGTTAGCAGATATTATAGTTTCTTATTTGAGTACCTATTTTCCCTGCTGGACTGTGAATTCCCCTAGGCAGAGACTTTGTCTTACTCATTTATGTAGGTCTTATGCCTACCTAGATGCTCAAAAGATATTTGCTGAATGAAAAACTGGAATGACAGTCCAACATTTTATAACTCCCTATTGAGGTTTTCTTTTTTTTTCCTGATAGAAGTTTCTTGCCTAGAATTAAATTGCAATATGGTCTCTTTTCACCCACTCTTTTGAAGATGTTATCCTCTCCAATATCAGCTGATTGAAGAAGAAAATTGTAAATTTTCTCTCTCAGGCATAATGTTGATATTTTAACTCATAGTGATTTTTTCTCAATTCAAAATGGATTTTAGAAATAAATCAAGATCCCAGAAACTTATGATTGCTTTGAGTGGTATCTTTTATCTGTCATCCTAAGAAAAACATGAGATCTGATGGCCCAGAGCACAAAGACCTTTTGTATTTCAGTTCTCCTACAGCCACATGACTTGAAACTTTTGCTGGGAGACTGGGATGTAGGTCCCCATACTTGATTATAAGGACTGTGAGGGCAGGGGCCACATCTGCTTATCTGTCTATTAATAATAGTACTCCTGGTACCTAGCTCCTCGTTGCTCCACAGCAGACACTAAATAAATGCTTGCTGAGTGAATAAATACTTACATTTAAAGAGAGGCAATTATACACATTGATCATTTGATCATCCTCTAGTACTGATAATTTTTAAGTGATTAACTTTAAAAATCATTTTTCTTACGTCAACCTGGGTCCTCACACTATTAAACAACAGGAGAGCTTTCAACATTAAATGGAGTGGGGCAGCTGGGCAACTATAAATTTTGGATGATACTTCAGAGAAGAGTCTAGGTGTATCTGTTCTATCCCTTTTTCTCATGGGCATCTGCCACTTATTTTCCATTCTTAAGCTCTCAGGAGGGATGTCTTTTTAGTTTATCAGAATCCATAGGGAAAGCTCATCTTTCTTGGAGTAGGTCTTCAAATAAGGGTTCAAGCCCTGGGTCTTCCCTCACTACAATAATAAACATACCTGCTCTACCCTCCTCACAAAGCTGTTATGGTGAGCATGAAAAGAAGAGTCGGTGTGGGGAAGAACTATTAACCCCTATACAGATACCGTGTTGCTTTCCGTTCAAGGATCCACCATGAGACTGTGGGTAAAGCACTTTCCGGGCAGTGAAATCTGGCTTAAGAGAATCATTGTACTTTTATTCTGCTCCTGGGACCGGCAAGGGCAGTTAAGAGGAACACAGGGATCCCTAGCCCTAAAACTGTCGTCTGATACAGAGGCAGATAAATCATTACTGGGGTTGGCAGCGTTGGGGGGAGAGGGGGAAATGTGTATGAAAACCTGGGCTCCCAGAGCAAACTTTGCAACGCGCCCCTCCCCACTTCACCGCCCCAATCTCCACACAAGTCCCGGCAGGGGCTTCTTGGGCGGAGGCCACGCCGACCAATAGGAACCCACTGTATTCTTACAGGTTACGAAGCAGGTGGAGAAACTGAGCAGAAACAATTAGCTAAGCCGGGCTCAGCCTTTACCGCGGTGCCACGGGCTCCTAACAGGCCTGGAGGGTAATGTCGGGGCTCAATTTCCTAACGCTCCCCTCCCCATCCCCGTGTCACCTCCACCAGCAGCGGCGTCCAGCCTCCTCCCGCCCGAACGTGCTCGAGGGACGGGCAGCCGTCCTTTATTGTCTGGGGAGCACCTGGCAGGTGGCGGGCCCGTGCCCTAACGTGCGCGTGGTGCCCAGCTTCACAAAGCGAGCGGGCAGCACCTCTTTGGTCCGGGAACGGCCTCGGGCGGGCCGACCACATCCCAGGGGTGGAGAGGTGGAGAGAGAAAGGGGCTCCGGGGTCAAGAGCTGGGAGCTAGGGCGCGCGCGCGCCCTCCTCCTCCCCGCGGGCACAGCCCCCCGGCATTAACACGTCGAAAGAGCAGGGGCCAGACGCCGCCGGGAAGGAGCGAGACCCGGGCGGGCGCGAGGGAGGGGAGGCGAGGAGGGGCGTGGCCGGCGCGCAGAGGGAGGGCGCTGGGAGGAGGGGCTGCTGCTCCGCGCTCACGGCTCTGGGGGCTCGGCTTTGCCGCGCTCGCTGCACTTGGGCGAGAGCTGGAACGTGGACCAGAGCTCGGATCCCAGCGCAGCCACCGCGATGAGAGGCGCTCGCGGCGCCTGGGATTTTCTCTGCGTTCTGCTCTTCCTGCTCCACGTCCAGACAGGTGGGTCACCGCGGCTGGCACCCCGACCGTGCGACTCCTCGGCGAAGCCTGTGCCCGGGAGGGTGGTACACGCCGGAGTGCATCCGGAGAGAGGACTGCGGGCCCTCAGTGCCTGTGCGTTCCAGTCTCCGGGGGAGACTCCAGGTGTCCCTCGGACTCTCCTGCGCCTTGCCTCGCTCACCTGCGCGAGGAGACCCCAGCTGCTAGTGGTGGGGACGCGAAGCCGGGGTTCTTCGGGAATGGGGACAGCGAGGGGAGGTTAGGCGTGAGCGAGGTTGCAGGCTGCGTGCGAGTTTGGGGTGGCTTTTGTGCCGAGGTTGCGCGGGGGGCGGAGGCGAGGGGCTCAGGGGTTCCCACCGAGCGCCTTCTCTCGCCGTGCGAGGCGCGGCCGCAGCTTCCTTTTGTTAAAAGTTGCGTGTGTGTGACCGGTGCCCAGGAGGACCTGCCTGCAGGTTCTCCGCCGCGCGGAGGGCAAAGTTAGAGAGCCCTTTCTCTCCTCTGCGGCTGCTGCCTTCCAACCGCAGGCGCTCTTTGTGCCCAGAGCTGGGGACCGACCCGCTGCCGCCTCTGCTCACGGCGCCACCCGTGGAGACGAATCGAAGCCTGCGGATTTCCCCGTCTCCGGGTTAGGGTTTTGCTCTGGGAGTGCGCGGCGTGTGGCTGTGGGGCCGGACTCCCGCGAGCCTGGAGGTGGTGGGTACGGGGACAACTTGGGCAGGGCGTGTGGAAAGCAGCCGCTAGGTTGCAGACTTTTTGCTTTCGTATATCCTGTGCTCGTCCCTTTCGGCCGCGGCGCCGTTTCATTCCTGCCACGCGCCCCGGGGCGGCTGGAGGCTGCGTTTGCCGCCTGCTCCGGGAAGGCAAGGGACAGCGTGCTGGTACTATGCGTGCCCTGATCCCGGCTGCCTAGCACGCCGGCCAGTGTGCCCGGCCTGCCTGGCGGGCTCTGGAAGCCCGTAGTCCCGGTATCTGCGACCTGTATTCGCAGGTCCTGTTTTCTTCGGAAATTTTTGAGATTAGTGACCGCCCGCCTCCCTGTCCCCGGGGAGGGGACATCTATACTTCAGGGCTGCCTGGGGGTGGGGTGGGAGATGGAGTGGAACTTTCTGCAAATCCTACTCAGTTCTTAAAGCTATAACAAAAAACCAGATATATCCGCGCGGGAACTTGGGTCTTAGGTGAAGGATTTGCCGGCTGCTGGAGCCCCTCGGTCAGATTTCTGCCTCTCGTTCCCTTTTTTCCAGGTGTCGCTGGTGCGCGCGAGTGCAGGTCGCCCAGCTCACTCCTGAAGCACTGCTCTCTCCCAGGTCATTTTTAAAACAAACCTTTAAGGTTACCTTGATGGTGTAAGGATAGAAAGTGAGTCTTAGCTGGAATCAAGCGCTTGAAAGGAAGCGGCGCAATGAACGGTTGTGAGACTGTCTACTACTGGTCAGTTTCTCTATAAAGTCTCCAGGCGCAGTCTCCCGCGTCCTGGTCTTGTAACTATTGTGAGGGCTTTCCTGTGGGGGCAGAGAGGCCTTGCATCTGGACCCCTGTGCAGCAGGAGGGGTCAGCAGGGGTCACGAGGGAGTGTTCAGATTCCCTGGAGGATTTGATCACCTAGCTTAAAACAACACATCTGGTCTTTATGTTTTTGTGCCTTGACCTTTTTAATATCAGTTAAGGTATGTGAACTAGACCCCAGTAGGAGACTAAAGACCACATCGAATATCTCCCTTTTACAAAATTAAAAGAATCAATGGTTTTCTTCTTCCCAATAGATTTTTGGCAAAGGGAATTTTAAGTCTGTCTCCTGGGGGGGCAGTGTGGTGTAACGACAAAGCCTTGATCTGTCCCCTGGGTTCTCCTTTTCTCTGCCATTTCTTGGCTGCGTGCCCTTGGGCAGGTTGCTTAAGGCAGGTTGCTTAAATTCTGGGGAACCCAGTGTCCTCCAGAGTACAAGGAGGCATCTGCATCATGAAGGATCCTTTGGGTCCAGAATTTTCCAATGTTCTGAGTGTAGACTCAGCACTCTTTTCAACTATTCCCCTGGTCCCTGTCTGCCTCCTTGAAATTCCTCTGCCTCTCCTGCTCACGGGGACCTCATGGAGTATGGGTGCATCTGACCGTCTGCCCCTGGCTGCAGCAAGGAGCTGTGGCTTATGCTTCCCACCCCTCAATTCCCATATATTTCTCTGTATTGCCCTTTGAGGGCTAGGAGGTGCCCACTTTGTCCTAACCGTCATTCTTCTCCTCCCCCACCACCACCCCATTATTACAGCTCCTGTGCCTAACAGGATGAAGCTGCAAGGAATGGTGAATCATACCTTCCCCGCTTCATTCCTGCAGGTGTGAGGCTGGAGTCATTCTCAGCAGCTGGACGCAAGGCAGTCTAAATTATTTTCCTGCTGGAAATATCCCAAATAAATATCCCAGATAATTCATTTATCCCTATTCTGTTTTTTCCCCCACTCATCCCCATATTTTTTCCTCATGACTCTCTAAATCATGTATGCTGTGCATTTATAACATGCTTTCTAATGGGCCTTAAATTTTGTATGACATGTGTGTTATACATAGTTGTTGCTCTTCAGTTGGAAACTGTGTGCCAGGCCTGTTGCTTGGGGCTTTACCTGCTATTTCCGCTAGTCTCAATGAGCCTAGGAAGTAGTATTATTATTACCCCTAACATTTTACAGCTGGAGAAACTGGCTAAGGATAAGCGCCAAGTCATCAGTGGTGAAGCCTGATGAGATTGGCTCTATGTGCCCAGCTCTATAACCATTCACATGATTCACCGGAATCTGTAGTAAGACTCATTCAAAAATATTTAATGAGTTTTTACTATGTGCCAGGGATTGTTGGAAGTTCTGGGAATGCAGAATGGCCAATGTCACTGCCTTCCCAATTTTGGTGAAAAATATTTAGAATTGGGTGTCTTACGAAAGGGGAGTATTTGTGGAGGGAGGATTAATTAAATTTTAGCTTGGAGGAAGGGTTGTAGGCATTTGACCCTGTGGTATGCTGGCCTTAGTTGTTAGCTGTCTCATTCTAGTTAGCGTCCCTCAGAAATGAAGGTAAGCTATTTCTAAAATGATGATGCAAGCCAGTTAAAAATTCATCTCCCACTCCAAAACATAAAAATGGTCTTGTGCATAGGTGTAAAAGAGAACACCCCCAATAATGGCTGATGCCATTGGCTATTTACCCTGGACAGCATGGTGAGAAATGACAATATACCATCCAAAGCCATTTTTTCTCCCAAAAGAAATTCTCGTCAGAAATGTGCCAAGTATTGTGCAGGCTTCCCTTGGAGCACATTTATGTACAGATGTTGTTGTGGTGATGAATTGTGCTGCTGTTGTTGACAGCCCTTCGAAGTTACCCTTAGGATTTTGACTCATTTCCTCAAGTCTCTTCCAGCTGATTAAAGAAGGACACAAGGAAATGAACCTCGGTGTCTCTAGCGGAATTCTCAGAGCTAGACTGCAGTGTGGGGACCCCTTCAAAGTAGTGGTCAAGGCTGTGGCAGCATTTTCTTCAGAATGAATTTAGTTTAAGAGTTGGCAGGCTAGGATGTGGGAAGTGCTTTCTTTTGCTGCATTAATGTGTGGTAACTTTTAAAAGTTGAGATTAAATGACATTTGCAGGAATCCAAATATGCAGATTTCATGTGCAGTTTTGGTAACTTGAATAGATATTGCCACAGCTGTAAGTCCAGAATGAGGAAGGCCTGGGGGTGAGTTAGAGGAGGTAAAAGTTTGCCTGGAGGGCAAATCCAGTGTAAATCTTTGTTGTATATAGAGAGGAATTGAGTTGAGTCGGCTTGGCGCAGCAGCTCTGATTTCTGACATTTTTTGGACATGATCATGTAGCTCATCTTTTGACCTAAGACTCTTAATAAGTAAAGAGCAGTTGTAATCTGATAGCCCGCGGAGACATGTTTTCTTTGGCCTACATGATGCTTTTCAGAAAACATTGAGGCAGTATTAAGCAATCTAGAGATTTTTAAAAATCAAGATCTCTATTTATGTCTCCTCTTTAAGAATTATAGGTCATGGCTCCTGCAGATGAGGCCTGTGCTCTTCAGGTTGCATTAGGCTCTAGGGCCTGCCATCCCTTAGGCATTTCTCACTGGGCAATGGTGAGTGCAGGAATCCAAATATGCCCCTGGAACCAGGCAGATGACAAGTGGGAGGAGCACAGGCCTGCCTACCTTGTGTTGGTCTGATGGCTTCATGACTGACAGCTCGGTGGCCTTAGAGCAAATTGCTTAACCTTTTTGAGCTTTCATTGTCCATCCTAGTTTTGCCACTTATTAGCTCTGTGACTTTTGACAAATTACTTAACCTCTCTGTGCTGGTCAATGTGTTGCTACATGTAAAACTTTTGGAATGGTGCCTCATAGTAGAGGCTCAATATGTGTTAGCCATAATTATCATCTGTAAAACAGGAATTATTATTGTCCCTAAAATGGGAATAATGCCCCCTCTTTTAAGATGATTGCCCTAAAAATTAGAGATTTTTTTTTTTTTTTTTTTTTTAAGAAAATGTCTCGCCCTGTTGCCCAGGCTGGAGTGCAGTGGTGCAATCTTGACTCACTGTAACCTCCGCCTCCCGGGTTCAACGGATTCTCTTGCCTCAGCCTCCTGAGTAGCTGGGATTACAGGCACCTGCCACCGTGCTCAGCTAATGTTTGTATTTTTAGTAGAAATGGGGTTTCACCATGTTGGCCAGGCTGGTCTTGAACTCCTGACCTCAGGTGATCCGCCCACCTCTGCCTCCCAAAGTGCTAGGATTACAGGCATGAGCCACTGCACCTGGCCTTACAGATATTTGTAAAGGTTCTTAGCACAGGGTTTGGGATGGGATAGGCACCTAATAAATGAGTGAATGCCTCAGGTATATATAGAACTTGACTACTTCTCTATGATTCTTGAGCATGGGTAGCAGTAAATATGAACTTGACAGTTTTTTTGTTTGTTTTCGAGATTGAGTTTTGCTCTTGTCACCCAGGCTGGAGTGCAATGACGCAATCTCTGCTCACTGCAAACCGCCACCTCCCGGGTTCAAGTGATTCTCCTGCCTCAGCCTCCCTAGTAGCTGGGAGTACAGGCACCCACTACCATGCCTGGCTAATTTTTGTGTTTTTAGTAGAGGCAGGGTTTCACCATTTTGGCCAGGCTGGTCTCGAACTCCTGACCTCAGGTGATCCACCTACCTCGGCCTCTTAAAGTGCTGGGATTACAGGCATGAGCCACCATGCCCAGCCGACAGTTTTTAAAATAAACTTTAATTTTTTTCGTCTTGTTTTATTTAGCTTTTGATAAGAGGAAATCTCTAGTCTTAGAGATTGAATAGATCTTGAACTTTTCTTTCTCTGGGGGGGAAAAAAAACAAACTACACAGCTTATAAGATTTCTTCAACACAAACATTTGTGTCTGGTACTTTTCCCATTCATCTTATGTTTTAACTGTCATGCTTACATTTTGGTTATGACACACTTGTTAGACATCTTCCCATGCATACCTTTCTGACAGGTTTTCAACATTTTTGCAAAATTTAAGGTTTAAGCCAAATTATTATTCAGGACATGTGGCATCAGTTAATTATGAGCTTGGGCTCTGAAATTGACACCCTGGATTTTTATTCCAGTTCTGCCTCTTCCCTGCTGTGTGCTCTGGGACAAGACACTTAACCTCTCCTTAAGCTTCATTTCCTCATCTGTAAAATGGAGATGATGACATAGGGCCCCTGTGAGGATTAAATGAGATTCTGCATGTAATGTGTTTAGCACAGTGCCCCTCATAGAGGAAGTGTGTGGACTCCACTATCGGGCTGATTTTCTTATGTTCCCCTTTCAGCTTTGCCTCTTAGAAAACGTTGAAAATGTGTAAATAGAATATGTAGAGTGTTTTTTTTTTCCATATTAAGATGAAGTTGTTACATTTAATTAATATACTGCAATTAGTGGCAATGCATATTTATATGCTTGGCCCTTTGTTTAGCTGTATTCTTGGGTTACTTTCCACCAAAAGAGATACAAATTTCTTGATAAAAGTTTAGATGGCGGGAATATCTGCAAGTGGCCATTTTCTCTAGGTGAATAAGTTCATGTAGGCAGTCGAGGAGCTTTTCCTTGACTGCTCTGTCTAGGAGTTCAAGGACCAAGCTGAACTTGGCCATTGCCCCAGGCTAGACACAGTGGTTGGTGTTCAGTAAGTATTAGTTTAACATCTTTTCTATTCTCCAGCACTTATACTAAGTTTTGAACATAATAAATGCTCAGTAAACATTTTGGATTCAGTTTAACAGGCTTATCAATCCCCATGCCTTGGTCCTCCGTTATAGGCTGGGGGTGGAGGAGGGCCAGGGCAAGAGCACAGCCCCTGATTTGAGGTAGAATTTGGTTGTCTTACGTGCAAAGTGCTCTGGGCAGGATTTTCAAGGAGATGAGCTTAAATCTTGATGGGCAGGTAATAGAGATCAGGAATCAGTAAAAACATCCACATAGGAGATAATATTTGAGATTAATTTCTGAACCTTAAAGGAAGAGGGCAGTGTAGTTGTGGCTTCAGCTGGAAAAAACTGCAGTACATGGAGCAAGGCATTAGGATCTTACTTGAGGATTATCAAACCTTTCTTTTGGTATGATGGCTGGGAATTGGCTGGGAAGGTAAGACTCCTCTTATTAGCCTCAAGGAGCATGGAGGGAATGTGTATTTGGTGCTGAGTTTGGTCTAGGTTATGAAGAAGGCTTTGAAGTCAAGGCTAAGGTGAACTTGACCGAGGAGTGGCCCCCCAGGCTTTGCTTACTAGTCCAGGGCTGCCTATTCCACCATTCTGTCCAGTTAGACACACTCCCCAACCTGTTTCAATAGTCTGATGAGGCCAGAGGCCACGCCCTGCCTTAAAACTTGGACACTCCCTTGCTGTGGGCAACCGAGACTAAGGGAGAGTCTGTTTTTATTATTCATTTATTTATTTATGAGACAGGGTCTTGCTCTGTTGCCAGGCTGGAGTGCAGTGGCACGATCATGGTTCACTGCAGCCTCCATCTCCTGAACTCAAATGACCCTCTCATCTCAGCCTCCTGAGTAGCTGGGACCCCAGGCGTGTGCCACCACATCCGGCTAATTTTTTAAATTTATTTTTTGTAGAGAGTAGTCTCGAACTTCTGAGCTCAAGCGATCCCCCAGCCTCAGCCTCCCAAAATGCTGGGGTTACAGGTGTAAGCCACCACACCTGGCCTTTTTTTTTTTTTTTTTTTTTTTCTTAAATAGTAAAACATACATAATGTGAAATTTACTACCTTAATCATCTTTAAATGTATAGTTCAATAGTGTTAAGTACATTCACATTGTTGAACACTTTCATCTTGCAAAACTGAAATTCTGTACCTATTGAAGAGCAGCTCCCCGCTCCCTCCCCCAGCTTCTGGAAACCACCATTCTACTTTCTATCTCTGAATTTGACTATTCCAGGTACCTCGCAAATGCAGAACCATACTGAATTTGTCTGTTTTTTTTTGACTGGTTTATTTCACATACCGTACCATAACATCCTCAAGGTTCATCCCTGTTGTAGTATAAGTCAGAATTTTCTTCGTTTTTAAGACTGAAAAATATTCCATTGTATGTATAGATCACATTCTGTTTACCTATTCCTCCTTTGATGGACATTTGGGTTGCAAACAATGCTGTAATGAACATTTGCATACAAGTATCTAAGGGAGATTTTTTGTGGAGACTGTTTAGGAGCGTTAAATTCACGGCTACGAGTTATGTGTTGGGGAGCTGGGGAGAAGATGGGCTCTTTAGATTATCTCTGGGTGAAGGGGTATAGGACCTGGGTATTAGGGTGCATGCTTTGGAAAGAAAGTGCCCTTAAGACACAAGAGGAGGATAAAGGTGCAGGTCTTCACTCACTCGGACTATTTATGGGCACCTTCATCAGGCACTGTTGAGACTGAGGGGAAAGAGAACTGGAATTATCATGGGTGTAGGTAACTGAGAGTAATGTTGGTACTATGGAATTAGTGGAAATAAAGCCAAGAGGAGTGGCCTATTTGAGGGAGAGAATATGATGTTGGACTCTGCTGTTTGTTCATTGATTATTTGTGAGCTGCATTTTCTTGAAACTCAGTTTCACAGACACGGAGGGAAGATGTCAGTGAAATTCTTCTTAGGGTCAGGTCTCTGTAAGAAATAAAACTAAACCCCAAAGTCACAGAACATGACTCTATAATATTATGGTAGCATTGGGGATTATAAAGAATGGTGTGTTAACTGTGAACCGTCGTACGGTGAAAAGTAAGTTTTCATGAAAAGAAGTGTATACTAGGAAGAGAATCCTGGATTCTTCTCTGCATTAGGCCATGTTGAAGGTATGTTTTTTGTTTTTCTCAGAATAAAATGGCCATATTGGGTATAGAGGAGGACATAGAATTGATGAAAGCTTTGGAAAATAGGTCCTTTGAAGGCAACTTAAAGAAATTGGATTTATTAAGCCTGGAGAAGTTAAGGTGAGGGAAGTTTTAGTGAATGACAGTCTTAAAATATTTTTAGTGTGTGAGTGAAGAGCAGAACAAAATGAGAGTCATTTAAATTGCCCCAGAAGGAAATTGAAATTTTTTTTTTTTTTTTTTTTTTTGAGACAGAGTCTCACTCTGTCGCCAGGCTGGAATGCAGTGGTGTGATCTCGGCTCACTGCAGCCTCCACCTCCCGGGTTGAAGCGATTCTCCTGCCTCAGCCTCCCGAGTAGCTGGGACTACAGGCTCACGCCACCATGCCCAGCTAATTTTTGTATTTTTAGTAGAGACAGGGTTTCACCATGTTGGCCAGGATGGTCTCAATCTCTTGACCTTGTGATCCACCCGCCTCGGCCTCCCAAAGTGCTGGGATTACAGGCGTGAGCCACTCCGTCCAGAAATTTTTTTTTTTAATGGGAAAATTCTTTCATTGGAAGAGTTGGCAGAGACTTTATTCGGTTATAGGGCCTTTGCTGGAGCTGTGAGGAAAACCAAGTAATTGTCATTTTGAAATGGTTCTTAGGTCCTCCCCAACTCAGTTGGTTTGATGGCCCTTTAAGGGCCTGCCTGAAATCGTTTGGGAATAATTCAGAAATGGGAAAATAACCAATCGTTTTTCTTTCCTCACTGCCTTGGCTGTGGAGCAGAGTTTCTCATAAATGCTGACTAGATTCTAACATAATCCACTACTATAGTCACAATTTCGGCTATATTGAGAACAGCCAGTAAAGAACCCACAGCCTCAAAATGGGTTATCGATCTGTTAGGTGTGGCGGGATCTAACCACAGAAGAAATTGTACTGTGTGATAGCTTAAACTGAGTGTCAAAATAAGACAAATAAAAGGAAGCTCAAGGTCTACAGAAATCCGTGATTAATCACTTAGCCCTACCCTAAGAATCGCTGTGCTGGAACGCAGCACGTAGCCAGAAAGTCTGTAAGGATGAAGGACGGCTCCCAAAGTCCTTTTCTCTTGATTACTCAGGGGTGGATTGGTTACCCACCACTCTTGACTACCCTTTCCATCTGTCCTTTCCCTCTGGTCATTTTGTGGTCATGGCTCAGTGGCACGTTTGAGATCAGCCCGTGGTCCAGTGGGGAAGGTGGTAGAAATGAAATTGCAATTCAGCAGCTACTGGTTGATAACATTTTATTAATACCTGTCACTTCGAAATTGATATCTAAGATGGGATCCCTGCCTTTAAGGAGCCTAGGACCTATAGGAAGATGGTCCTGGGTAGGCGCCAATGTTACAGGATTTGTAATAAGATTTAAATGAACAATTCGGTCCTATTCATTACCATTGGTTTGGAGGACATAGGCATCACTTCTTGAATTGAATGGCCAATTCAAAGGAAGATAGGGGCCTGAATTAAATCTTAGAAGAGTGGGGTGGAATTTGGTCAAGATGTGAAGAAGAGAAGCAAAGGTTAGAGGTAGCCAGAAGGCTCTGCTCCCACTGACGGAACGTCTGTAGAGACTAGTGGGAGATGAGATGGGATAATTTTTAGAGCACCTGGATTTTTATTCTTCAATAATTGAAGTCTTTTCTGCAGTGCTATATGTGATGAGAGTTTTGTAAATCTAATCTGGCTAAGTAGTTGCCTATTCAGAGAAATAACTTAAAAATGGAAAAGTATGGATATCACTTTCGCATGTATTACCTATTCAATGTGTTCAATGTACATCCAGTATAGATATGTATTTTTAGTTGTTTTTAAGTCCAAGGCTAATTCTGCTCCCTTCTCCCTACCCACCTTCCCCACCCCAGCCAAGATTAGAGATTTTGTGGGCTCAACTTCTGATTGTGGCAGTAGATGACCTTTCATTTGCTTATTAACATATTTTAAATATTTAGCAAAATAATACACCTTATTTATGTCAGTTCATTCATTGAAGCAAAGACAGCAATAAACAAGCCTGCAAACCTTGATAAGGGGCCTGTGTGGTTTGGAACATTTTGAGATTCTTCCCCGGATCCCCCCAGTCCTGTTTTAGAAAGCTATTAGGGACACACTGGTGGCCGCCCTCCCCAACCCAGGGAGTCTGGGGAGGGAGGAGGAGGTGGCTGTTTGTGGTGGGCAGAACTCTGTCACTTAAGGAAAAGGCGTGTCTGATAGCACTTGCCAGTAGTGAATGCCTCATTCTTGACCGAGAAGAAAAAGATAAGAGGGAAAATGAAAAAGGTGAAACGGTTCTCCTTTACCTTGTATTTTTAAATTGCTTAGTGAGGCAAAATATCTACCTTCATTTGGCTTTACCCCAGGTAACTCATTTCTGAGGGTGTTAGAAAATTCTTCCAAACAACTCCGGGACTCCAAGTAATTTAAATATAATGGCCTATGTAGGTTCTTAAGCAGAGGAATTAGTTGACAGAGTTAGAACAAAGGAGAGCATTATCACAAAGAGCTCTGGAAGTTAATGTGTCTCTTTTTATTGGAAAAGAAGTATTTCTAGAACGGGATTCAATTGGCTTCTGGGGAAAATATTTACTGGAGATTTTAGAAGTGTGAAAGGTGGCAGGAGACGTTGGCTGTCTATTATTCTACCTGGCTAGTGCATGCTTAAAAATAAGACTATGTTAAAAAGATCTTGAGAATTCTACTTGGAAAGACTGAAGTAAAGATAGTACAGGTACTTTTCAAAGGATATAAATTTTGGCTCATAAAGTATTTTGAATGCAATTCTATCCTAACTTTCACAATGCAGACTTTCTTTTTGTGGCTGATGTTGAGAGAAGGTACCTGAGAAAGATTTTCAGTTCAAGAAATGGGTGATATTTATTTGGTTAATAAAACACCACAGGGACTGGTTTTTAGAATTTTTGTCATTGTTAAGCCAGTATTCTTAACCTAAAATATATTAGGATAGTTAATGAAAATACTTAATTGGAATGTTTAAATGTTTCTCTACTTATTTTAGTATAGTCTGTATATGTGCTGCTGGGAAATAGTATATACATTTTTAGCCAAACCAAAAAGCATCACTTTGATAAAAGAGGACCCCCCTCCCTTTGCTTTTTTAAAATAAACCAGCATATGTAGAAGGGTTTGTGAGTTTTTTTAGTAGATCTGAATGTGTTGCCCAATTTACATTCCAGCATTTTCAAGGGATATTATTTAACAAGATCATCTTGGTTTCAGAACCACTGCCTTTCAAAGAGGCTGGCTCAGAGCATGTGTGTGTGCCTGCAAGTGAGGGGGGTCCCCCACGGGGGCTAGTGGCTTTGCACCATCCTGGCCACTGGGAACACCAGCTCTGGCCGTACAGCGGGGGCACTTAACATTACAGCGTCATTCTCCATTCTTTTGGTCCCGTCTCATATGTTTAATCTGACCTTATACCAGAAATCCATAGATTTATTCACAAATGAATAAATTTGAAGCATCAGAGGTGTAGCAGTGAACATACCAGGCAAAAGTCTTTGTCCTCTCTTGAGGCTTATGTTTTAGTGAATTATTTTTCTCTCCAGGAGAGAGAAAAGTCCAGGAGTTCAGAAAGAAAAAAAAAAAAAAAGAAAGATGTAATTTGAGGTGCTCTCATAGAAAGCAGTTTAATTTAGACTTATTTCAGTTCCACATTATGGTTAGTTAAGGAAGAAAGAGAAAAGAAAGGTTATGCAGAAGGTCCAAGGGCACCAGTTCAACAAAGAGGAAAGCCAGAGAAGGCAACTAGAACAACAGGAAAAGGAGATTCAGGGGCTGGGGGAGATGGGCAGGAGTGGAGTCAGGGAAGCTTTGTGAGGCGCTTTTCACTACCTGCCACCAGTCCTGCCCTCCAGAGGGCTGAGCACCAGCTCCATCCCAGCATGTCCCTGCCCCAGTTTCTGTAACTTCAGAGCAGCAGGCCTCTTGATTCAACAGGTGTTTTTGATGGAGGATTTACCAAAGAGGATTGACTAGTGACAGGTGTCTTCACTTTCAGGACCTTTGGCGCCTTTAATGTGTTTTAGTCTGCAGGTTTGGAACTGTTTGTTCTGGAATGTGCTGGAATGCTCTTTCACAGCTGAGAGAGATGCTTCAGGGTCCAGGCTAGATGCTCTTTGGTATCTCTCCAAGGACTGGAGGTTCTGCACCTCTTTTTAAAATTCATTCATGTTTTTCTTAAAATATGACCGAACTCCTAACTCTTGCTAACCTTACCTCTGGGATTCTTAGGCCCTCAGCTGAAGAACTTGATGAATTTCAACTTTAAAGAGGTTCTTCTAACACTTGGCCATTTCAACCAGGCTTTGCTATAAAGTCCTGTGGAATTTGGGGACTGAAAGCCAATTACTTAGATCATAACTTTCCTGTGAAAACTGCAAGGACCGGCTGTCAGGGCTCATTAAACCCCAAAGCATGGCACCCTGGCATGCAGACTACCCTGACCAAGAAGAGACTGGAAGCCAGGTCTTTGTCCTCTCCTGGTTCCTGCACCCTTTTCTCCCCCAGAGTGAGTCACAGAAACCAGAATTCTTTTTCCCCAAGGCAGGTCATAGAAATTAGAACTCCTTTCTCCCAAAGCCAGGCATAAAACCTAGCAAGGTCCCTCTCTCCCTTCTCCCTGGAAGACCCTCATTCCCGAGGGGTCCTGCCCCATCCCTGGGGGAGGGGGAATTGTCCGGAGCAGTCTTGCCAGGTTTCCCCACTCCATCCATCACCTTTAGGCCAGATCCTTTGTGTCCAATCACATTTCTGCATGGCTGGTCATTCATCAAACCTAAATATAAAAATAAAGGTTTTCCCTGGGGGAAAAATATGACAGACTTCGGTTTTAATCATAACTGTTGTAGTAACTGTCGGTCTGTTTGACACGGTGCTGTTTAGCCACCATCAGCCCTACTGCATGTCAAGTTTCGATGCTTCTGTTACTGTAGCTGGCCTGGGTGAGGTGCCCGCAGAGAGGTGACGGGGTGACTTCATCCGACTTTTTGCATTTTCGCTTTAGGGTGGCCTTTCACAATTCCATGAAGTGATAAACTCTCCAGTTTCAAATGAAGGACGCCTCAAATTGAGAACTGACAGCATTGCATTCCCCAGGAAGGGAAAGTTCCTTCTCTGTCAATTCTTGGGCACTGGAGTAGGACTCTTGCTGCAGACGGTGTTGTTCTGGTTCTCAGGAAGGAATCCAAGATAAAGTCTGTCTGGGGATAGAAAGTGGTACCCTCTTGGAATATGGGCAGGAAGGCATCCCCAGTGACCATAGCCTTGGTTGAAGGTATTAAAGAGGAATCTTGAGGTGCTTGGCAGGGTGTCAGTTGACAAGTTCAATGAAATTAGCAGCATTAGGTCTGTAGGTGGCTGCTTAACTAATTATGAACTCAGCTGCTTAACTGTATTTGCTCCAGGTTTCACAATTCCTTTTGTCTACAGTAATTATCACTGGTTAGCACCTATTGTTTTGGGTGAGAATTTCAGGGTCTACATTTAAGTAGACCCTATTTAAATTTATTATCAGTTGACTAGGGAAGGGTTAAAGAAGCAGTAGGGAGTCTATGACTTCTAGAATATTCCCTGGCTTGTTTGAAAATGTGTTAGCAGCCATTTTATTTCAATATGAAAGAACTGAACTTTAAAAAAAAGTGTATTTTTATTTATGGCAACATTTCAAATAGGATAGTGTAATGAACCCTCATATAACCATCTAGCTTCAACACTTACCAATACGGCCTCTACCCACTTTATCTCCCATTATTGGGAAGCATGTCTCAAGCATCATAGAATTTCATATATAAATATTTTCAGTATGTAGTCCTCAACTACAAAGACCTTCTTTTCTGAACATAATGATGATGCCAATATCAAACCTTTCCAAATAAATACAATTACATAATGTCATTGAATATCTAGTATTCACATTTTCCTATTGAAGGTAAATAAAAATATGAACAAATGTTTGCACGTTTAAAAGAAAGCAAACAAGATCTACACATTGTAATTAGTTGATCTGTCCTTTAAGTCATTTCTTTTCTGTAGGTGTTAGCTCCTTTTTTGTTAAGGAAACTGCAGTTGTCCTGTGCAGCTTTTCATTCTGATTGCATTCCTTGGTCTTCACCTGTACCATTTTGAATATGTCCTGTAAATTAGTGACTTAGACGTTTTATCATATTCAGTTTTTTTTTTTTTTTTTTTTTTTTTTAAATGAGGGTACTGCGTAAGTGGTGTGTTCTCTTGTTTTGCTTTCTCTTTTTGGTGTACCTTTGGTTATTTGTGAAGATTCATATTTTTTGTTAGATTTGTATTTTTGGTTTTAATGATTGCCTTCAGACTGATGCCTTTCAATAATATCCTTGTCTGCTCTTTCTGAGGGGGCTATTTTTCACTGGTTTGCTACCATAACATTTAAATTAGCCAGCGTTTGTTCTTTGCTCTCTCTTTACTCTCCTGAGCTGGGGATTGGAAGTAATATTCTTTCACTTCCAGTTAATATCTAAAAGGCAATCAGCAAGCATATTCTACTTTTCGGAACTTCACCTATTCCCCATTTTTCTGATGGCTGTACTCATTTTTCAGAGCATACAGCAGTTATATATTCTGCTATCTCCCTTGTTACCATCATTTAGTTTTAGCTGTACAGGTAAATATCTGTTTAATGCTGGGGGCCAGTCCTCATATCATGGCTTTCCTGGCATTTTCGTTTTCTGAAACGCACCCTCTAATAGATGCCTTATGGGAAGTAGTTCCTGAATTATATGTCCACAACGGCGAGTGTGTGGTCTCTATATTTAAAGGTCAGGTTGGCTAGTATAAAATTGCTGGCCCATCTTATCTTTGCTCAGATACCTTTATTATTTTACTGTATTGCCTTTTGCCATAAAGTGGTGTCAAAATCTGATGATGATCTTATTTTCTTTCCCTCACATTTAACTTGGTGTGTTTGCCTAGATACCCAAAGGAATGTTTTTCCACCTTTATTCTTTAAAGTCCACTAGTTAGTTTTATAGTATTGGCTGCTGTAGGTTGATTTTTTTTCCCTGTAGACACAATGTGCTGCTTTAACGTGTAATTTTAAGAGTTCTTTTTTATTTCCTCTCCAGTAAAGATTTCATTTACGATTTGTTCTGTTCTTTGTTGGCTTTAGGAACTCCCGTTATTCATGTTAGACCTTCTTTGCCTATATTCTGTATCTGCCACTTTCTCTCAAATCCTTCCAATCTCATCATAATTCGTTTGAATTAAAAAATTTTCCTCCTTTGTGTCTTCTGGTTCATTTAAGGCACTGTTCATATTTATTTGCTCTCGTGTTATCTTTACCTGTCATTTCTGAAATGATTATTTTCTTTATTTTTAATTCTTAGTTCTTTTGCCTCCATTTTTAAATCTTCATTTTCTTCAATCATTTCTGAGTTTTAAAAATTCTGATTTATGCTGTTCTTCATGGCATCTTTCATTTAGTTAATTTCTTTTAGCTTCTTCTGAAATATTAGGTCATAGCTTTCCTTTGTGCCCTTCTGGCCTGATTTTATTGTTTACACGATGGATGTCATTCTGCTCCTTAATTTTTCTTTAAAAATAACTATGTGGAATTCAACTGTGATTCTTTTCTGTTGTTAACTGAGTTTTTCTATACTTTTAGGAGAGCCAGTGTAGATTTCCTAGCATCAGAGATCTAGGAGACTCTTAGTTGTTTTCATTTTATTTTATTTTATTTTTGAGACAGAGTCTTGCTCTGCCTCCCTGGTTCAAGAGATTCTCCTGCCTCAGCCTCCCGAGTAGCATGCGCCACCACGCCCAGCTAATTTTTTGTATTTTTAGTAGAGATGGGGTTTCACCATGTTGGCCAGTCTGGTCTTGAACTCCTGAGCTCAGGCAATTCGGCCGCCTTGGCCTCCCAAAGTGCTAGGATTATAGGCATGAGCCACCGCGCCCGACCTCATAGTTGTTTTCATAAAGTGGTAATAAAAATATGAACTCTACTTTCCTATATCCTAAGACTTTTTTTTTTTTTTTGTCCCTACCCACACTGCTCACCTGAGCAGACTTTCCCTTACCGTGCCCCTATTTCCTCATCTTAGATCTCATCCCCAGGAGCTTCTCCCCAGTGTGGGGCTTTGCCTTGGCTTGTTAATTCATAGGAATCGGACCTCTCCCACTCCAGAACATTCTGGCACATTGGACATACAGGTGGCACAGCCCTCTCCACACTCACTAATTAAACTGGACCTTTTTTCTCCGTCTGCTCTCAGGACAAGCCTCTGAGCTTTCCAGTGAGTGCCTGACGGTGGTTCCTGCAGCTGATGGTAGTTTGTCATCTAGAGTTGTTGTGGATGTTGTCCATGGTTTTTGAGTCTGCTCTTTGTCAGTTTTTATGGTTGGGGAGAGTCAATAATTATACTGCCACCACCATCTTCCCAGAATCTATATTGACATTTTAACATAAAATTTGGCAACCTTTGGGTCGACCGAATCTGGACTGAAGTCCTGTCTTGAAATCTCAGCTCACAAGTAGCTGTTTTTCAAAATAATTTGCTTCCAAAATAAGTTATTAAAAATTTCTATCTGAAAACTGATTACCATGGAAATGAACACTGTATGGCCTACCTAACATTAGCTTTCTAAGCTTATTGTTTATGACAAAATATAGTGGCTGAGATCATCCGAGTGCCAGGAAACTCACTGCTGAGCTATTATTTCTGAGGAAAATTTGTAAGAACTGACATGCTTTTGTCATCATTTGTTTGGTGTGAGATTCCTTGAGTTCTGAAGGAGAGAGTGCTGTTTTACAGTTTTAAAAGTATTAAACCACATTTATACTTAATGCCATCTAATAAAGATAACAGCATTTCTTAATTAGGTGTATTTTTCTCTGATTTTTTTTTCCCCACTGACAAATTTGCATATCTCTAATTATAATCATTTCTGGAAAAAATGCTGCTAGGGATTGACATAATATTAATTTAGATTTCCAAAAATACTAAATTTCCTTCCTCCAACTTGAGTTTTCCTCCAATTGGCCATTGATTTAAATTACCTACTAAAAGGTTACAGTTTTAGAATTGACCTCTTTACCCCTTGGCCATATAAAGAATAAGGAAAGATTTCTCAGTAGAAATAGTGGAAACTTTTGTTATTTAAATTCTGGAAAATAGAGCAAGATTGTTTTTAGACATTTCCTCTTGTTTTCCACAAAGAGATTGAGAAGAAATCATTTCAAACACAGGGCTGGTCGTTAAGAATTCTTTGCAAAAGGAAACAGGCTTAATGTATTGCTCTAAGTGAATGTCACCCAAGAAAAATTAAGGGAAAAGTGAATACTCATTAAGCAAATTGACCAGCAAGCGTTCTGATGAATGTTGAAACAAATTTGAATAAACTAATTTTGTCCATTAGTGTGCTTTTAAACCAATGTGATTGTTTGGCCTAATTATTTTCTATTTTGCTTATTCAAATGTAGAATGGTTGCAGAATTAACTATTGCAGCAATTATCTGATTAGCAATTTGGAAAATTGGTGAATGGTATCTGACTACTCACCAAGAAATATCTGGTATTTCATAGGGCTGTGTGGAAGAACAGACTGTCCAAGGAGGATAGTTGCTGTTTTTCACTCACTACAAATGGCAGCTCAGAGACTCTTGCTGGATTAGTATGGACTGTGGATGTGGGCTCCGGGCTCTCAGATGTAGTGCACCAGATTGAGGTCTGATGTGCTGCAGAAGTTGTATTTGCCACCCGGTGTCACTATTCTGGAGTCCCGTAGCTGTGACTGGAGAATTCTGCAACATTTCCCACTTCTAAAGCTTGGGGATTCGAGAAATCTGTGCCCGACTGGCTGCCAAAGCTTGTCAGGGGGACCCAGTGCTAGGCCGATTTCTAGGTGTAAAAGCCAGGCAGATTTGCTCACTCAAGAAAATCTGTTTTTGCAGGTTTGCTTTGAGTTCCAAGATACAGATCCTGGTAAAATTGTTTGCTGCGTTAATGCCCTGGGTTTCTTCTCCTAACCGGGTTCCCGAGTGTGGTCTGGACCAGCAGCATCAGGGTCACCTGGGACTTGTTAGAAATGCAAACTCTCCGCCCCTACCCAAGACCCGTTGAGTTGGAGACTCTGAGAGCAGGGCCCAGCAATCTGTTTTAACAAGCTCTCCAGGTGATTCTGCTGCAGGCGAAAGTTTGAGAACCACTGGCCTTGAGTATAAAAATTACTGGGCTTTGTCACAGCTGTCAGCCGTGCTAGTTAAAAAGTTAAAGCCCTCGTGGATTCTTCAATCCTCTTAATGTCAGAACGTCAGACCAGGGTGCAATTCTCAGCTCTCCTCCTGTCAGACGGAGAAAGATAGATATGCGTTTCGGTTAGTCCAGACAGGACAACAGACAATTGGAGTACTGTAGGACTGCGCTGCAGTAGAGGCTTCGAGAAACCTGCATGGGTGGAGGGAGCAGGGGAAGAGTGGTATTTTAAGAGGACAAATACAATAGTGTCCCACTCTGATTAAAACCTTTCAGAGGCTGCCCAGTGCTCTTGGAATAAAGTCTGACCCCATAGATCCCTTTCAAGCCTCCAGCATCTCCTTTTGATCTCCATTTTGCACACAGCACCTGCCTCGTTCTTGGCTCTAAGTGCACCCTCCACCCCCGAAGGTGTCCAGCTCCTATCCACCCATCTGTGGCCTCTGCAGGAGCTGCCCTTCTGTCCGCTGTCAGAGGCCCCATGCTTCTCCTTGGCCTCCTAGTGCACTTCACAGCCCAGCTCCCACCCCTCCTTTGCAATCTTCTCTGACCTCCCAGGGTAGGTCAGATCAGTTCTCATTGTACAGTGTGCTTGTTCGAACGCATCACATTGTAATTATCTAATTGTAAAATTATTGGTTTATTGCTGATGTGGAGTTAAATATAAACTCGATGGGTGAGGGGTGGGGAAGTCTTGCCCTCTTGACTATCCCAAGGGTCCAGCACACAGCAAGCTTTATTATTGGATGAATGAATGGTGGGGCAGTCCCCATCTTTGTTCTTAGGACACATGGGCTGGTTAATATATTAAATTTTGAAGTGTCACCTGAGGTTTAGACCTCTCCATCCCTCCCACCCCCGTCCCCACCCTCGTTCTGGGAGCGTTTGCCACCACCATCTCATTCTATGGGAAAGGCAGGTCCCTGGCACAGTGGCAGTGAAATTTCATAACTTGGTTCTAACTTGGGGTCTGCCCTGTGGGACACCAGAGAGAAGTTCTTGAGTGTCAGTATTTCAGGGATATGGGGAAGGAAGAACTCCTTTGCTTTTGCAGACATTTATAATACATGGATCAGAAGCCAGCAGCCTGAAGAGTAAAGGTGGCCCCTGGAAGGTTTTCAGGGAGAATGACTGTTGCCTCCTCTTTCCTCAGGGCTTCCAAGAAGTGCTGCCTCCTTCGCTCACAGAAGTTGATGGCAGGCAGGGGGTTGTGGGTTGTGTTTCTTCCCACCCACTTCCACATCTATTTGATAGAAGATATGCACTCCTTTGCCTATTTTAGTCAATTTACTTTGGCCTGGTTAAAGCCAGTGTTTTTTATTCCTGTTCTAGAAGGTAAAGGCATGGAAGTTGTCCTTCAGAAGCAACAGCTGTGCAACATTGGGACATTTGTCTAAAATAAGAAACTCAGCCTTGCTGATTTAATAGAAAGCTTGACAATAGCTTATAAAAATACATACATTGAGAATGAGGGCTCATTTTTTGTGAAAGATTGGGGTTTCAAGACCTAGAGGGTAAAGAGGCTGATGTGTTTATGGGAATCTTGCTTTTGATGGAGGAACTGGTAATCTGTTGACTATTTACACGTTGATTGATTGTTGTGTGGTTTTTGTCTTTTACATTTGAGGCTCAAATACTCTCTCATACCTATTGTAAATTAGATTAAGTAAATGTAATAAAACAGTAAATTTGGGAAAAATTATAAACACAATTCCTCAGTCACTGTCAGAATACTGTAGCTACCATCTGCCAGCAGTGTTGATAGCAGGAAGAACTATAATTTTGTGCTTTGTTATCTGTTTCCTTTATCTTCATCGGGTGCCATTTTTCTTCATAGCTTCAATGCATTCCATGGCTGGCTCGCTCCTTCCTTTCTTCCTTCCTTCCTTCCGTCCCTCCCCCAATCCCTGTGAGGCAGTCTCCCTTGCTCCTTCATGTTGCCTCACCCCCTTCTCTTCTTGCTGTAATTATAGTACAGTAATTATAGTAGTAGTAACAACAGGACCATTTTATTTTAGTATAAAGCATTTTATTTTGAAGCATGGATTTGAAGGTGACGTGAAGATTCCGACCTATTTTACCCCCATAGATGTCAAAACTGAAGTTTGTAGAGGTCAAATGAGTTTTCCCAAAGTCTCACATTGCTTAAATTGGAATCCATGCATGTCTGACTCCAAAACCCACACCTGTTTTCATAATATTCCTGTTGTTTTCACCTGCTCACCCAAGCTCAGAGAGACACCATAATTTCCAGTGTCTGATCCTCCTCCTAGACTTTCCAATATTGCTGAATAAAGTTACAAAGCTGGACCCACTTTTTGTTTTAAAGCTCCTTTTTTGGAAATAATTTCAAACTTACAGGAAAATTGCAAGATTAGTACAGAGAACTCCAGTACACCAGTTGTTAACATCTTACCACATTTATTTTGTTTTATATACATATTTTTTTCTGAACCATTTGAGAGTAAGTTGCTAGCATGACCCCCTCCCCCACCTTCCCTGTGCCCCTTTGAAGACCCACCGAAGGAGACAGCCTTGTGTTCCATGAGAACACTGAGACCACCCAGGGTGAGTTCCTCTGTCTCCACCCAAGTGCAGCCTTTACCCTGTCCCTCTAGAGCTGAGGGCCCTGCTCCAAGGAGTGACATTGTGAGCTGCTCACTTGTGAGCCCTTTAAATTAAACTCATATTCTAAAACACGTGCACTGCCTTCCTGGAATTGGTTCTCTCTAGCACTTAAAAAACAGATCCTCCTCTATGGCAAGGTAACACAAAGGCAAGTGAAAAGGGGCTCCCTGAACGTTTCTACCAACTCCAGAAGGAGGGGAGAAAGGAGAGTCGCCTCTGCTTGTTATCCGGAGCTGTAGGTAAACTGTTCTGCTGCTGATAATACAAGTCTGTTTGCAGAACAGTTATCAAGGGCAGTAACCTTTTTTCTAGCAACGGCCTCAGATAAAACTTGTTTTTCTTATTAATAATTTTGTTTTTACTTCCTTTGGTATAAACCATCCCTGTGGCTATAAAGTGACAGTTTTGAAAGTGGAAATAGACGGAAAAATGTCCTCTCTGTTCAGTGTGTGGGATGGAGGGGAAGGTGCAATTTTCCCTATTTGACAGGCCCATTAAAAGCAGGATTTCAGAGTATATTCACTAGCAAAATGTACTGATTTATCCATTATAATGAAAATTAGCTTAAGTATCTAAGTCAAGTATAATTTCTAGCATTTTTAAGAGCTAGAAAATCAGGCCTTTCCAAAACGTAGATCATAATTGAAGACAGGTTTTAAAAATGCCTTAGGGAAATAAAATGTCAAGACGAATAGATAAACAAAAATATAGCATCCACACAATGGAATATTATTCAGCCTTAAAAGGGAAGTCAACTTTTACAAATGATACAACATAGATGAATCTTGCAGACATTATATTGAGTTAAATAAGCAAAGAAAAGGACAAATACTATATGATTCCACTTATATGAGGTACCTAGAATAATGAAATCGTCCAGACAGAAAGTAGAATCATGGTGATCAGGGGTTGGAGGGTGTAGAGAATGGTGAGTCATTATGCAATGGGTACAATGTTTCTGTTTGGGATGATGAAAAGGTTCTGGAAATGGGTAATGGTGATGGCCGTACAGCAACATGAATGTACTTAATGCCACTGAACTGTATACTTGCAAGGTTAAAATGGTAAATTTTATGTCATGTATATTTTACTATAGTAAAAAATTTCTTAAATGCCCCAGTTGCCAGATATATGTGTATATATACATGTGCACACAAATACGCATATGTGTATGTATAAATGTTAATCAGTCTCTCACTTATCTATGTTTCATTTGATATCATTCAAATTAGATGCCATACGTTAGAACTAGAGTTTAGGATTGTCACACTTTTTTATGTCTTGAAGTTTTCATTCATTCGTCCTTTTTTGTTGTTGAGAAGGAGTTTCGTTCTTGTCGCCCAGGCTAGAGTGCAGTGGCGCGATCTCGTCTCACTGCAACCTCTGCCTCCCGGGTTCAAGCAATTCTCCTGCCTCAGCCTGCCGAGTAACTGGGACTACAGGTGCCCGCCACCAAGCTCGGCTAATTTTTTTGTATTTTTGGTAGAGATGAGGTTTTGCCATGTTGGGCAGGCTGGTCTCGAACTCCTGACCTCAGGTGATCCACCTGCCTCGGCCTCCCAAAGTGCTGGCATTACAGGTATGAGCCACCGCGCCAGCCTTACTTGTCTTCCTCAAAACCCCGTTTTCCCTCCTGAGTCTGCCGGGAATTGACATTTTGCAGAAGTCTGCGTTGCCTGATAGGAGGAAATTTGGTGATTAGTGAATATTGGAGCTCACACTCGCTCACACCCGCACACGTCCAGGACAGTGCTAACATGAAGGCAGTTTGCATTTGACAGGTCCTCCTGCAGGATCTTCTTGCGAGGATCCGGCTACCCCCATCTGTTTGTAAAGCGTGCAGCCAGGAGGATCTGCTGGGAGGTGAGACTGCACCAGGGCTCCCTTATTGTATGTCCTAGGTCTGGGGCGGGGGTGAAGCCTTTGACTAGTGTGGCTGACCTCTGCCATGCTCTTTTGACCTGTTTCTTTTTACTTTGTTCTGAATTGTTCTTTAAGTGAAGGAAGCGAATGTTCAAAGAAGGGACGAGCTCTCTACCCCCACCCCAAACTTCACAGATGGTGAGGGCCTTGTTCTGGTGTTTATTGGATTCCAATCCTTAGTGCTTTTCTGGTTCACGTTTCAATATGTGCTTTCCAGAAATCAAAACACAGACATCTACATATTTACGGCGGCAGCGGGCAGGTAGAGAAGACTGTGCTAGGCTCGGAGCGGGAAGAACCCGCTGGAAATGGGAAGGTTCCTCCTTTCTACTCGGGTGGATCCCAGCATATTTTCCTTGTCACATCCAGACCTTATGCAACTCCCCAAAGACTGACTTCATAACGGCAGAGAAAGGTTTCTTCTTAGTCTGTCTCTGAGATCAAAAGGGAAGGTCTTTCCTCAAGCCTTAGGTTGTATTTTTGTTAGGATGAGTGAGTGAGAAGAGAATATATTTAGTAGTCCTACGAAGGTCTTTGCTGCTGGTAATGTGTGCGTATCTAGGAGAAGTTTGACCACATAATTAGCTGAGAAAGGTACGTCTTTGAGTGTCGAATGATACTTGCATCTTCACAGTTAATTATAAGATGTCAGAGCCATAAGTCAAATTTCATGTTTAGGTCCTTATTCTAATTTTGTGTCCAAAGAGTAGTGTAAAAACAAAGTAGGCCTGGCATGGTGGCTCACATCTGTAATCCTAGCACTTTGAGAGGCCGAGGCGGGTGGATCACCTGAGGCCAGGAGTTCGAGATCAGCCTGGCCAACATGGCGAAAATCCGGCTCTACTAAAGATACAAAAATTAGCTGGGCATGGTGGCGGGTGCCTGTAATCCCACCTACTCGGGAGGCTGAGACAGGAGAATTGTTTGAACCTAGTGGGGACGGAGGTTGCAGTGAGCGGAGATCATGCTACTTCACTCCAGCCTGGGAGACAGAACAAGACTCTGTCTCAAAAACAAACAAGTTATATATTTTATATATATATTATAAGAAATGTAAAAAAATTTATATATTATAAACACATATATATTTAGCTGTATGTTTATATTATAAGGGAATCACTGCTACTCATTCTTGCCCCAAACATTTCAGTGCTTTCTATGTACAAGAACTGAATTTTCTTTTCTTTTTCTTTTTCTTTTTTTTTTTTTTTTGAGACTGGGTCTATCTTTGTTTCCCAGGCTGAAGTGTAGTGGCATGATCACAGCTCACTGCAGCCTCAACTTCCTGGGCTCAAGCGATCCTCCCACCTCAGCCTCCCAAGGAGCTGGGAGTACAGGCACATGCCACCATGCCTGACTAATTTTTGTATTTTTTGCAGAGATGATGTTTAGCCATATTGCACAAGCTGGTCTCAAGCTCCTGGGTAAGCAGTCCTCCTGCCTTGACCTTCCAAAGTTCTGGGATTACGGGCGTGGGCCACCATGCCTGGCCCAAGCACTGAATTTGTATTAATGTAAGAGATTTATCTGTTTTTTTTTCCTTTTTTTTTTTTTTGAAATGGAGTCTCACTCTGTTGCCCAGGCTAGAGTGAAGTGGCACGATCTTGGCTCACTGCAACCTCCACCTCCCAGGTTCAAGTGATTCTCCTCCCTCAGCCTCCTAAACTGAGATTACAGGCACATGTCACCATATCCAGCTAATTTTTTTGTTTTTTTTAGTAGAGATGGAGTTTCTGTGTTGGTCAAGATTGGTCTTGAACTCCTAACCTCAAGTGATCCATATGCCTTGGCCTCCTAAAGTGCTGGGATTACAGGTGTGAGCCACTGTGCCTGGCTGATATTTCTTTATCTTGATGGTTTTTTTTTTTTTTTTTTTTTTTTTTTTTAAGACAGAGTCTTGCCCTGTCACCCAAGCTGGAGTGCAGTGGTACAATCTCGGCTCACTGCAACCTCCGCCTCCCTGCAACCTCCGCCACCCTGGTTGAAACAATTCTTGTGCCTCGGCCTCCTGAGTAGCTGGGATTACAGGCATGTGACACCACACCTGGCTAATTTTTATATTTTTAGTAGAGACAAGGTTTTGCCATGTTGGCCATGATGGTCTCAAACTTCTCAAGTGATCCTCCTGCCTCAGCCTCCCACAGTGCTGGGATTACAGGTATGAGCTACTGTGCCCAGCCTATCTTAACCTTCCTATGGCCTATATGTTAAATTCCAAACATACAATGTAGAATGATTAAATCAGGATAATTGGGGTTATCCCATCACCTCAGCATTTATTTCTCCTAAGCATTTAATTACAGATCTTAGAATTGTTGGTGGCTTTAGACTAAATATTTACTTCGTCAGATGAGAAAAATGAGGCCTAGATAACCTAAGTAACTTGCCTAATGATTTAGAATCCAGAACTGCTATGTCTCTACCAGTATATTTTTCCCCTTCACATCCTTCACTAATTGCTTAAAATTGTGCAGTTATGACCGGGTACGGTGGCTCACACCTGTAATTCCAGCACATAGGAAGGCAGAGGCAGGAGAATAGCGTGAGCCCAGGAGTTCGAGATCTGCTTGGGCAACATAGCGAGACCTCATTCTCCACAAAAAGGCAGGGGGCGGCAGCGGGGGGAGGACAAAAACCCCCAAAACCCAAGTGTAACTACCTGCAAAAGTATGCTGTTATATATTTCATCTAATATATACAGATATTAAATATTTACCAGACTCCAAGCATTTAATAATTTTGCTTGTCTTCTCCAGCCTGAGAAAAGCTGTGACAGATGTCCTGTCTCTAAAACTCACTCACTGGAAGCTTGAGTCCTTGCTGCTGGGTCCTCTTAGTAAGTTTCCTTAGAAGCACACAGAACATTTAACATGTTCTCTCTCGGGAGTGCTGTTCAAAAAGCAGAAGCAGCCTGAGGGCATCTTCTCTTGCCACCAGGTGGCACGCTTGTGAATTGGGAACTGGTGGAAGGAATGAGTCAAGGTGAGGGTTGCACTAAAATGAATATCCTAGCTGGGCAATTTTGAGGAATCTGAGTGGGAAAATGCTTCATTGCAGAGAATGAAGTCCGTCTGATTTGCCCAGAGATCACAAAAATAAAAGACAGAAAAGCACAACATGAAAATGCTACAGGAAAGGTGGGATCGACACAAACGATACCTTGGCACTATGTCCGTGTGGTTTAAGGCAGAAAATTGAAGGGCTGACTTGGCCCTTCAAAAAGCCCTGAGGAGGAAACTACTCAGTAGCAGAGGCAGGAAGGGCCCAAACCACACGTGAATCCACCCAGGTTGAACGCCCACACAGAGGTGCGCGGGTGGGGTGGGGTGGTGCAGCCTGACTGCCTCCACTGCAAAGGATGTGCCTTTGTGTGCAGTGCGACATCCCTCTCTAGCCTTGGGGAGCCTGCGAACCACTTCCTCTCACATGTCCTTGGAAACGTGGGACCCACATGTACCATGGGCTCCTTTGTACCACTGAGAGTCTCCTGAAAAGAGGAGGTCCAAAAAAAGGGGGTCTTGAGCCCAAAATGAGCTTCTGCACCTTATGGACACATGCATCAGCTCCTGAGGCTAGCTGCAGCAGCCTGGGTCTTGGGCAGGTCATCTTAGGAGCCCTTCTAGTCACCCCTCTGGCTATCCCTCCCCTCAGTTCCTTCTTTCTTTATTGCCATCTTTCTCTGTGGATGTTCATCTCCCTAACTCTTCATTCTGAGCCCTCTGGAAGCACCCTGTGTCTTCATGCCACCACCAGGCACTGTCCCCCACACTCACTGATTTTGAGGGTCCTCCCTCTACCTCCTCCCCCAACCTCTTCCCTGACACCAGCCAGCCCCCGCGGTTGCCGCTCCCCCAGCAGCACGACAAAGCTCCCTTCTTCCATGTCCCACTTCTGCCATCCCAACGGCCAGGCCTGATTCTACTGTACCAGTCGCCACGCCCTGCATCTAGAGATCCTGGTGTGACTACTGTAGGCAAAACTCTGGTGGTTCTGACATGCAGCTGGGGTTGCTAATGAGTGTATGAGTTCTGTGATTGTCTGTCCTCACTGCTGTCAATGGCCAGTCCTGTGCCCTGGAGACTTGGGGGTGGGTTCGCCATCCTTCTCTGCTCCCCGACCTGCTGCCTTGTCCTCAGAGATTCTAGTGTCCATCTGTTTTGCCATTAAAAGTAATGGCAAAAACCGTAATTACTTTTGCACCAGCCTAACAGAAGGCCCTGTGCACTGTCTGATCTTGAATTTCCTGGTTCTCCTTTAGCAATGTAGTCATTGTCATCTCTACCCTACTTCAGCCACCCTGGGCCTTGTCATTTCCCTCTGGCCCCTCTGTTCTTTGTAGTCTCCACTCCCTCCCTGGGGGATTTCACGGACACCACTACCACCCTCTGTGTGCCAGTAAGACTCCAGAGTATATCTGTGGCCTCGACCTATCCCCACCTCCTGCCTCCAGTTTCCAGAACCTTTATGCTGCTGCCTGCTGGGCCAAATGCCTCAAAATCTGTTTTACCCCTTCAGTCTATTGGCACCCCATCTCCCCATCATGTAAGACAAAACCGGGGATATTTTTCTCCTTCTTGCTTCTTCACTGTCCAGGGCCAGCCCAACCAAGGTCCTAGGCTCACCTGGCATATAGCCACCCTTCCCCTTCACCCCACTGCCTCTGGTTGATGCCCTTGTCAGCTCTTTTCTGGATCACTGACTGGTTGTCTCTGACTGACCTTGTCTCCGGTTCTTTTCCCCTTGCACTGTCCTTCACTGCTCCCAGAGGAGTCCTCCCAAAACGTACATCTGCAGCTCACCCCCTTACCATGGTGGAGGAGGCCTCCGGGGGTCCTGCCCTCCGTCCCTCTCTGGCCTCACACCTGCAGCAACTCTGAATGATTTTGTGACTCCTAGGCACTGACTCTACTAGTTCTGTGATATTTGGTCTTGAATGTCTCTCCCTTCTCCCCCAACCCAAGTGATAGACTTTTCTCCTCTTCTACCCCTCAGCCTGGCCACATGCATCACTTGTTTTGAGCCCTAGGAATCTTTTTCTGAGCCCTCTCCACTTGCCCACTGCCTTAGGTTCCCAGCTCAGTTCTCCATAATACTCTGCCCTGTGTTTTAGCCTATACTTGCTTTATTGTATGGTAATCAGATGAGTCTGTCTTCCCCACTGGGCTGTGAGCGCCTTCTTTGTACTCCCAGGCCAAATGATAGGAGCTCAATTCCCATTTCATCAATGAGGACACGTTACAGAAGTGCTTGCTTTGTTACTGATCCAGCCTTGTTTGCCATTAATTACTGACACTCTAGCTTTAGCTTTATTTCTCTGTTCTGTGATTCCCCTGTGTCAATTAGTTCATCATCTTTAGACCAACCTTGAAATATACTTAAGGAGCTATTTAAAAAAAAAAAAAAAAAAAAAAAAAAAAAACTAAGTATGCTGTAATGAAGTCTGTTATTTTGTGAATTTTAAATGGCTAATCATTTTAAAATGGTATAGTGCTATTGCTTGAAACCTTAAACTGTCCAAATTCTGTAAAATCACTAAATATCATGTACATAATACAGTACTGAGACCTGGCATGCAGATAGAACATTTCTTCAATTTTTAACAGCTAAACAGAAATTTGCTTTGTCTAAGGGAACTGGTTTCTCAGGCCTGGACGTGGGAGTATTACAATGAAAGGTAAGGAGGAAATGATGTCCAACAGTTACCTATCATTCACCTCATGACTAAACCTGAGAAGGTTTTTTGTTTTTCTTGAAATGGGGCCTTACTCTGCTCCTCAGGCTGGAGTGCAGTGGCACAATCTCAGCTCACTGTAGCCTCGACCTCTTGGGCTCAGGTGATCCACCAACGTCAGCCTCCTGAGTACCTGCAACTACAGGAGTGTGCCACCACACCCGGCTAATTTTTGTATTTTTTGTAGAAATGGGGTCTCACCATATTGCCTAGGCTGGTCTATAACTCCTGGACTCAAGTGATCTGCCTGCCTCCGCCTCCCAAAGTGCTAGGATTACAGGTGTCAGCCACCACGCCTGGCCCTGAGCAGATTGTAATCATGAGTTCTGCCTATATACGTGCTTTAATCTCTGTGTTACTGGATTAAAGATAGATCTGAACTTTCTCTTACCCAGAAAAATCTTTGGAAATAGAAAGTGTGATCCATCCAGGCATGCTCTCAAACTTTTCCATGGAATACTTTTAAAGATTGGAGGGACCAGGGGTTTGAGTGGGACGTTTGGGAATGTGTAGTTGTAAAGTAATTCAATTTCTTCGAAAACTCATGTATTTCCTCCTGAAAAAAATATATTTGATTTTACCTTCTATATTACAATATGGAAAACAATATGAAAGACTGTTTAAAATTATTTACCACTGAGTGAAATCGACCTTCAAGAAGTCTCATAATCAACTTTGGGAGGCCGAGGCGGGCGGATTACCTGAAGTCAAAAGTTCAAGACCAGACTGGCCAACATGGTGAAACCGCATTGCTACTAAAAATGCAAAAATTAACCGGGTGTGGTGGTGCACCCCTGTAATCCCAACTACTTGAGAGGCTGAGGTGGGAGAATTGCTTGAGCCCAGGAGGCAGAGGCTGCAGTGAGCCGAGATCGCGCCACTGCACTCCAGCCTCGGCAACGACAGAGCAAGACCCCGTCTCCAAAAAAAAAAAAAAAAAAAAAAAAAAGACTAATAAACATCCTCAGTGAAAAAGCATTGCTCTGTAGGGTGATGCCACAAATTATTTAACCATTCTTTCCTTTCTGCCCCTTTACATTTTCTGTACTGTAGGAGATTCCTTCCCTCTGCACTTACTGAGCACGTGCCATATTCCTGGCACTGGACAGAGACCTTACTTTGGATTGTGAGAGCTCAAAGCTTGGTTGGGTTGGCGTCCCCATAGGACTAGCTTTTCCTGAAGCACTGCACCCGTTCATGCTTTGAGAACTTTGTCTTTGCCTTCCTTTTCCTTGAATACACGTAGAAACACATACACATGCAAATACATATACAAAGTCTTCCTGGCTCAGCTCTCCCCTCCACCCTTTCATGATTCTTCTGGGCAGCACAGGCCTGTAGCATGTGCATCACCTCTTGATATTTTTATTTCATTAGCAGTTTGTCTTTGCACAAGGCTGTGAGTTCCCCCATGAGCACTCGTTCCGGTTACACAGTACATGCATGTTGAAAGGTCACACTTTAATGATGGTGGAGTGGGCTCCCCACAGTAGAACAGGGACAGTTTTGGGACTCTGTTGCATGACTTCCTTTGGTTCGTGTGGGTGATCCAGAGTTGATTTAGTCTCCTCACTTCTGGGCAAGAGCATTTTGAGGACTCGTGTGGTTTTCACTGAGTTCATACTCCCCCTCCCCCGTCTGCACGCTATTTCCAGTATCATCTCTTTGTTTGTAAAGCCTCATGGGAGTTGTGGGCGATTACTGGGATCCTTCCATCTTGGTTTTCATCCAGTTTATTCCTATGGGGATATAAAAGTATATCAGAAACAGTATGATATACAAATCATTAGCTTTTTTATTACGAATTGTGGTTAAACACTATGTGAACCAAAGAGTAGTTGAACTGCAATGCACAGGCTGTGCCCTAGTCACAGTTCTTCCTGCTCTACTTCCCCAAAACTAGAATAGGTCTCTCTAATGTAGTGGATTTTCTTTTCTTCCCCACCATTATTTTATCTAGTTCCTTATATCTGTGTCTAAAGGAAGACAGGTTTAGAAAGGACTTCCTTACTTTTAACCTCAGCTATCAATCCAGTTGTTGGAGCTTTAGCCTTTTGTGAAGGATAGAAAGACCTTGCAGTCATGGTTGACCTGGGCCAGCCACTGCTGAAATTGCCTGGGAGCACCCTTGGGCCCCATCAACAGGTCTCTCCTACTTCCACAGATCACTACGCCCAGAATTGCAGTCTCAACTACTCTGGGAATTGACGTGTTAAAAAAATACTACAGGTATGCTTGAATATTTTATTTTTACTTAAAAACAGAAGATGGACAGTTGCCTATCTTTTGATGGAGGTCCAAAGCCGCCTCTTTGAGTTTTGGTTGAGCGATGGTCTTTCTCAGGAAAGTTCTGAGCTGCCATTCTTTCCATACACCACACCCACAGTGCAGGATTTGTGATTCCTTATTTTTGTGTCCTTAAATGGAGTACTTGTGAAACAATCCAAATGCAGAACCCCCGCTAAGGAGGCCCTCCCCTGATTTGCTAATGTTTGCCACATTAATTCAATAGTAGGCTTTCTTCAGTTGAGCGACCCGTAGAAAGCCTTTCTTAGTTATGGAAGAATTAGCAGCCTTCTCCCCGTAAGCACACGCTCATTTTTTACCCATTTCTTTAATGTGCACTTTATACATATAATTTATACATAATAAAATATCAAATACAACTCCCATAAGCAGGTTTGGGGATAAAACCACATGACTCATGGTATGAGTAGAAGAGCAAAGATACACTAGAGAAGAAATTAAGAGCATTGGACATTAAAAATGCCTTGGGCAGCGTCAGTGTGGTTTAAAATAAGAGCTAGGTCTTTCCGCTCAGAGAGTTAAAAGACCTTCCCCTGCCAATGCTTATTTAGTATAAGCTCAACTGTATAGAAAAACTAAATAAAAATAGTGAAGCAATTAATTTTTTAATGACATGATTTAAAACAACATTGAGGTGTTCACAGAGGCTAATAATAGAGGCCAGTGTGATGAGATTAAAAAAAGCGTCCAGATACCTGAGGCAAGTTTTAGGTTTAGCTGGGCATTAAAGAATTGTTGAGTTTTAAAAAAGTTAATTGCGGTAAAATACATGTAACTTAAGATGTACTATTTTTAAGTGCCCCAATTCTGTGTGTCACCAAGTATCTTCACAATGTTGTGTAACCATCACCACTAACCATTTCCAGAACTTCTTCATATCCCAAACAGAAACTTATTAAATAATAACTGTCCATCCCCCTCTGTACTCCCTCCCCACACCTTGGTAACCTGTTCTACTTTCTGTCTCTGTGAATTAGCCTATCCTAGGTACGTCATATAACTGGTATCATACAATATGCCTTTGTGTCTGGCACATTTGACCTAGCATACTGTTTGCAAGGTTCATTCATGTGCGGCATGTATAGAGTGCTACTTTTTTTTTTTTGGCTGAGTAACATTCCATTGTATGTATATGCCACACTTTATCCATTCATAAGTTATTGGACCACATTTGGGTTGTTTCCACCTTTTGGCTATGGTAAATAATACTGCTGGGAACATTGGTGTACAAGTACGGGTTTGAGTTTCTGCTTTCAGTTATTTTGGTTGAATTTTATACTACTAGTGATGAGGGAGACATAGCAAGTATCTGAAGAGGTTATAAGCAGAGGGTTTGTTGGCATTTCTTTTTTTTGAACTACCACTAAAATCTTGCATTGTTGACTGTTCTTAAGTGTCCCCTTCCTCCTTAAAGCTCTTTGAAAGCAAAGGCCATTTTCTAGGTTCAGCACTTATCAAGTACCTGTATTTACTGAATAAGTATTTATGGAATAGTTTCTGGAGTTCCTAGCTTAGAGCCATCATTCCTTATAGTACTAGCTGGTCTCCAGAGTGTTGGGTTTTGCCATCTATCCTTTTTTTGGGTTCATTAATTAACCTATGTTCAGGGAACATAAAACAAACCTTAATATTAGCCTCAGCCAAACATAATTGGGGAAGTACATTTGCTAATGCAAAAAGTCCTGATGCAGATAAAACACAATTCAACAAACATTTGTTAAGAACTTGCTGTCTACCACACACTTTTCAAAATTTGGAATTTCAGAGCAATTTCAAAGCTAAGTTGGAATACCTTTTTGAAAGGCATTCTCTTAATATGAAGCTCTACTCTTTTAAACAAATCTTTACAGTTTTTAACAATTGTGAGACTACTATAACAATATTAAACACAATTTAAAAAAGAGAATAAACATTGCAGTCCCACCCTAATAAAAGCCCTATTTTCATTTTATAATGTGAGTTTATAAATCATTTATTTTGAAAATAAAACCCTGAATACTTCTGGTGGCAATTAATTATTTTTTAAAACTCTAGAAGTGAAGCATGAACTCATGATCTTGAATTTAGAGGGCCCTATTTGGAGGTATGCATGGCTTTTTGATTTAATGAAGCCAGGCTTTTCTTGGTGGAGCAGCAGAATTGACATGGGTCATCTTTTGGGGATAGATCTGTAGACTGTTGACATCTGTTACAGGGACTGGGTGTTTAGGAGCCTGTCCTCTCTTTGTTTTTTCATATGTTCAGGATTGAAGAGAATGTTTGTATTACTGTGCTAGAGGGAAAAGTAAGATTTAGGATCCTTACCTGCAGGATCTAAGACCTTGGAGTGAGTGTAGGAGATATGGATACAGTTGAACATCAGTACAAGGCAAATGAGTGATGGACTGCCTTTGTTGGTGAGATTTAGTGAGGACAGGTTATCGCGACATGGAGTGGCTAGGGAACAACATCCATGAAGAGGCTGTCTTCAGCGAGGCTTTACGCAAGATAAGACGTGTCCAAGGGACACAGGCAGAAAGAATGATGGGCATGACAATGGATGAAGAATATTCTCAGGATCCTTAGCCAGTCAGCCTAAGGAGAGGCAGGTTGGGTCTGGGGAAATCAGCTAGAAGTTCACCCCATAGCAGTTCCTTTAAAGTTGTAAGAGCTGCTACTGTTAGCTGCTGCTGCCTCTGTTGTGGTTTTGAGGCTGGGGGTGGAGTTGTTTTTTAAAAAAAAAAAAAAAAAAAGGATATTGTTTTAGGCTGGACCTCAGCTTTGAGGGAGGATGAGTTGGGGTGGGGTGGGTGGTGGCTGGCAAGGAGTCTTCTAGGAGAGGATGTTAGCTCTGTGAAGTAGTTGGCTGGTCTCGGGTAGGACAGCAGGAATGGAAGGGACACAGGGTGTGTGGAGGAGGCTCTGAAGGAAAGAATGCTAGGATGTGCTGCCCGAGATGGGGAAGTCAGGTAGGAACGTGTTTGGCAGATGATGGGAACTCGTCCCATACATAGGAAGTGGGTGAGTCTGGACTGATTTGGAGGGCCAATAAGAAGTTCCATTTCTGGAATAAGTGTGCCTGACATGTGTTTTCCATGTACCCAAGCATAGTTCTAAGAGCTTTACATAACAGCCTTATAAAATAAGTACTGTTACTATCCCCACTTTACAGATGAGAAACTGAGGGCAGAGTTGAGTAGGAACTTGCCCCAGGGTTACGCACTTAGTATCAGAGCCCAGATGCAAGTCTAGACAGTCCTAACCCAAGAGCCAAGCTCTCACTTGGTATGCTGAAAGGCTTTCCTGCTTTTCTATGATAGCATGTATTAAAAACTGTCCAGTCCTGTTTTAATCTCCTTGCATGTGTTACTTCACCTGATTCTCAGAAGAATTCTATGAGATGAGGGTATTTTTATCCTCATTTTCCAGGTGTGGAAAGTTGGACACAGAGTTAGGGTGATTTGCCTGTGTCACACAGCTAGACTTAGCTGCATTGGCCTGGTGTGTCTCAGGAAGTCAAGGATGTTTCCTTGACTGGATTGTAATTATCTATATCCATCAGATCAACCCATGAGAAAATGGAATTGATTGAAATAGATTGCAGTATAAATCTTTAAGAATTATTGGGTCAAATTTGCTATCAATATCATGCACATTCATTGGGAACTGTTCCTTTTTTAAAAGGAATAAATAATAGAAATAACGTCTCTATTTATTGCTGCCTCTGTTTTTATTATTTAGTGCTCTGGACAACTCTGAAAATAATCCTGGCCACTGCGTGTCCATATTCTTGCTGCCACATTTAGATGCTGCACCTAGCAGACTCAACGTCTCACTCTATAGCCTTTATCACGTTGTTGGTGCCTAATAATATTTAGTGTTTATAATTGGCCTTATTGTCTTTTGATCTGGGGTGTACTTTGCTTGACATAATGGGCCTACAGTGGATGCCACCACAGGCAATATTTGGCTAACAAACAGGAATTGAGACTGGTCATCTATACACACACCTGCAGGAAGCAATTTCCACCCTCCTATAAAGCACCTTCAGTCTGTCCCTACCCATAAGTACTCTTCTTTCTATCTCACATGTGAGAAGGTCTCCTGTTTTCTTTACCTTTAAGCCTGGTTCGGCTGCAGATCTCTATTTCCATCTTATACTGCCAGAACTACCCAAGGGAGAGCTCTGCATTTGCAGCCTGTAACCCTGGAGCAAATGACACTTCCCACTCAACTGAAATTGTACTTTAGAATTTCCAGCGGTCTCTTTGTAACCAGATTAGGGGTCTTTTGTTCATTTCCTGCCATCTTACTGTGGCATCTGCCCTTAGAGCCACCACCCTCTCTTTGAAACTTTGTACTGCATTGACTTCTTTGCCACTTAGCCTCTCTCCCCTTTCTTCCTGGTGGTTCTTTTTCTTAAATCTCTCATGACCCTTTCCTACCCCCTCTTGGCTGGAAGATCCCTTTAAGATCAGTGCTTAGTTGGTTCCTCAAACCCGTTTCTTTAATGATCTGATCTTGTTTTTTAACTTCACAAGGTGTCACTGGACCACCATCATCTGAATTCCAGGTTATAAGCAACCCACTGCTGAGAAGTCCCATTACCAGCCAGGTTGTACCTGTGAGCAAATTACACCTCTCACGTCCCCTCCCCTCAGACTATGCCCCCATCCCCTATCCTCAGCCATGCTGAACTTGTGTGGCTCACTCAGATCAGTCGTCATCTGCAACGTTGCATATGGTGGCAGGGGACATAAATCTGATGTGCATGAACCGTTCCCTGAACCATTCCCCTCACCATTCTGCAAGAGGTCACTGAGAGCCCCCAGGGAGTCTTGTTATCACACTGCCCCAGCCCACCTCACCTGGAGACCTTGCCTTCTGCCTCCTCACTGAGGTCCTCCCTGAGTCAACCTTTTGCTTTTTCATCCCACTGACATGTCCTTCCTCTGACAATCTATGGTGTCTTTTCCTCTTTATTCTGAATTCCTTACTGTAGGTTCTCATTACTTCTGCCTGCGACTAGCACTTTTCACTCACTTCTTTGAATCTAGTTGATTCTCTGGGATTTCACTGTGCATGTCACTTCTCTGCTGAAAAACCTGGAGTGAATCTACAGGGTCCCGAGGTACATTCCCAGAATTTACACCCAGAAGTTCAGAACCCTTGGTGGATCTGGTTTCACTCCATGTAGTCTCACCTGTCACGTGCTCCACAAGGTACCGTTTTTTAGCCAGGCCAGTTTCTGAATGACTCTAGAGGCTCTGTGCTCACTTCACTGCCAGCCCTTTCTTCATGCTGTCGTCTTCTCTTTCTCCTCCTTTGCCGTTATGATATGGTTACACTCCAGCCCACCTCTTCTTTTTCTTCAGATTGACAGCAAATCTCATAGCTATGTTTTACTTCAGTAGTTTGTTCTGTTTTTTTTTTTTTTTTTTTTTTTTTTTAGAGAGACAGAGTCTCACTCTGTCACTCAGGCTGGAGTGCAGTGTCGCAATCACAGTTTGCTGCAGCCTCGACCTCCTGGGCTTAAGTGATCTACCGCCTCAGCCTCCCATGTAGCTGGGAATACAGGTGCCCACTACCATGTCCAGCTAATGTTTTTTCTAGTTTTTGTAGATGTGTTGGGGGGGCGGTCTCACTGTGTTGCCCAGGCTGGTCTCAAACTCCTGAGCTCAAGCAGTCTTCCCACCTCAGCTTCCCAAAGTGCTGGGATTACAGGCGTGAGCCACGGCACCTGGCCAGCAGTTTGTTCTTTAAACCCTGAAATATATGTGAAGATCATGCCTCACACTAGCATGAACTTTTCCCCAGCATCTATCATGGTGCTTTTGTAGATGATAATGAATAGGTATTTGATTACATGGCGGCATGCATGACTGGATGAATTGGCTGTTGTAAAATTTCTAGAGTTCAGGTTTCATATTCAGAGCCTAAAGTTTGCATCTTTATAAACTAAATAGTTTCCTGTCTAGGAAACCTATTTAGGCATTAGGGTGTTAAAACAGGTGTATCATTTTCTGCCTTAGTATTTAGAGATTTGTGAATGGTTCTCCTTTTGCTGAACATTGCCATGTAAAGGGAATTATATAGAAATCACTGAATTCACACAGTTTTAAGGAAAAGCTATTCTATGTCATGGTCATGTACGTTCTGCCAAAGAGAGTGACAGGCCAGTAGTTCCCCGCCCCCCATAGTGTGAGGTTTTGTTTCTGTTGTTTTCTAAGCTAGGTGTCTGCATGGCCACACTGCGAAGATGGCCCATATTCAGAATGAAAACTTGACCCAGTTGTATGTTTAACCCAGAGAAGGCTGTGGCATCCAGCACATCCTGGCTTGGGGACCAAATGTGACCCTCAGGATTCATTGAGGGTTGGAGAAAATAACTTAATTTTCCAGAAGAACTTAAGAAATTTTAGGCAGAACTCTCTTTTCAACCATAAATAGCAGGGCAGCTTTGTCCTATTTTTATTGTAGAGTACACAGAAGATGGAACTCAGTATTGGAAGAAGTGCTTTATTTCGCCAAGGAAGACGATCATACTCAACACGATTCTGTTTTTCTTGGCAGGCTCTTCTCAACCATCTGTGAGTCCAGGGGAACCGTCTCCACCATCCATCCATCCAGCAAAATCAGAGTTAATAGTCCACGTGGGCAACGAGATTAGGCTGTTGTGCATTGATCCAGGCTTCGTCAAATGGACTTTTGAGATCCTGGATGAAACGAATGAGAATAAGCAGAATGAATGGATCACAGAAAAGGCAGAGGCCACCAACACCGGCAAATACACGTGCACCAACAAACACGGCTTAAGCAGTTCCATTTATGTGTTTGTTAGAGGTAAATGCTTGGCTTTCTGCGATGCTGTGCTTTCGAGAATTTAATATCCTGCTCTTAATTTTGGATGACATATGGATCACTGAGCCATAGATAAAATATTTCTGGCTGGGTCTAGGAAGCCTAAAACACATGTTTCTTTACTGTTCTCCCCCATCTTTTGATATGATACATAGTGGCTTTGGGTATGACCCCAGCTGGAGGACTGCAGGACTGTGATACTTTTCCTAATGAGATTACAGTAGGTTTAGCCCATTTGTGCTGGTGCTTTGAGTAAACCCTGAGAATCAATTAGGCCCTTTGGGAGAGCTGCATTTTAATGCCTTGAGATACTAGATACTCCCACTTAGTAAAAACACTTCAGGGAACCAAAGGCCTCTCAAGGCCTAACCAGACCGACACTTCAAAAGATGTGGCCCACTCTTAAGGAGTAAATTTCAGAAAAATAACTTGGTCAGCTAAACATCCCATGTCTGTCATGGGTTCTTTGTAGAGTTATCCATAGAAAACATTGTGACCTCTTATAAACAAAAGAAAAATAAATATGGTAGTTGGAGTTCTATGCCTCATTTCCTATGACAAGTTCAGTGATTTGTCTATGATTTTAATAGGCTTGTCAAGAATGGGCATGCTGGGCAGCAGTGTATCTTGTAGTTGATGTAAAAACTGATCCACTGACAGTTTATGGGGCATATCCAAGTGACGGGAGGAGAAATAGAGTCCTGTTTTCTAGTTCTCAGTGTCCCTAGACTAGGGCTGTCTTTGAAACAGGCCGGAGTGAGAGGCCTTATCCATGGTATTACGAATGAATAATGGATACTTTTATTCTAGATTGGAGATCGTAGGTGCCTCCTGAGTTCAGTTCCTTACTACAGTATTTGGATAAGATGATCCATTCTGTCTTGTCTTCCTTACATAATTGTTAGGGAGCCCGGATGGTACAAATTCTAACATGCTCCATCAGGAGCGAATAAAGCTGACTCTAAAGCTTGACTGTGCCTCTCCGCTTTATCAGTTGTTCTTTCCTAAGTAGGTAGCTGCAAAGAGATATACCCTGGTAAGTCACCACTTCGCCTCAGGGCATGCTTCTGTAATTGCTGAGCTAACCCATGTGCTGTCCTTTACATTCAGGAAGGCATTCTGCAATTTCCAGGTGGTGATGAAGTAGCATGACAGTTGAGTAAATGAGGAAAACTGTTGAATTAGTTAAATCACTCTAACAGGGCTCACAGACTTTCTTCATAGGGAAAGTCATCTTCTGTGTCTTGGAACTATCCTTAATTATAACAAATGTAAGATGTATGAATATTTAAGTAATCTGTGTTAAGGCAATGAAGGAAGGTGGAGCATCGTTGTAGGAGCTAGACTCAAGTGACCTACAAAGAGTAGATAGAACAGTAACTAGCTATGGCCTGGGACCATACATAGTTCAACCATCATGAAGTCATTTATTTGCAGAATAAATTAGTAAGGCTGGGAGATGCGTAATTTATCTTGGAAAACTTTTTTTCAAAATTGGTCAAGGTTAAGGATAAAACACAAACCTATTTCAATGATGTCAAGTTCATGTTTGTGAAACACCTGATTTTCAGATGGAAAGGATAGTTTAAAAACAGATTTTAAATGTAATCTGTGGGCCTAAACATGTATCTGTATTATCATTACACTGTAGAGGGTGGCAGCATATTGTGTATACGGAATTAGGTTTGTCTGCTTCTGTGAGGCCCCAGTCAGCCTGAGCCACTCCCAGTCTGTGCCTGGTGTCCTGTCATAAAGACTGATAGTGTTCACTTTCACTCACAAGCGTCCTGGCGGGCTACGGTATTTGTCACAGCATTCCTGAAACTCACAAGCTCCCCTTGTGCATTTGAAATAATTTGATTTCCAGAAGTTACATTTGCATGTTTCTTCAGAGGAATATCAATCGAGTGAGGCTCACCTATCATGGGTACTAGGTGGCCTGGTGAGAGTTTTCTGGATTCTCTTTAGAATCTGAAAGACTCTGGAGACGGGAAACCCTGGAAAGGGCCCTGCACCGAGGGGTTAGAAGGAGGAAGCCTTTCCTGCTCTCACTAGGAATCATCACACTGGCTTATTGGCGGATGATCCCTGGAGTTGTAATAAAGTTTTCCCAAAGTTTTAAGAGCTCAAATGCTGCTCTCTGTTGGATCTGGGTTTGAGTTCCAATCAGCCATTTCCAGGTCATGTCACTTTAGGAGGGTTGCTTTTATGACGGTGCAGTTTCATCTATGAAATGGCAATAATGATAGTACTGATCACGGGAGGGGCAATTTGAAGATTAAATGAGATTAAGTGTAATGGTGTCCAAGCTTAGTGTGTGATACATGGAAAGCGTTTAATAAATGTTAATTCTCAATAGTACTAGATGGATAAATTTTGCTTTTGTTTACACAGAAAAAAGCAGCCATTTGCGCCACTAGTCATGAAAGGCAACATATTAGATCTTTTACAAAGTGTTTTCAGTGTCTGTGACCAGCCATTCCAACTACTAATTTTGGATATGCGCTTCTACAGATCCTGCCAAGCTTTTCCTTGTTGACCGCTCCTTGTATGGGAAAGAAGACAATGACACACTGGTCCGCTGTCCTCTCACAGACCCAGAAGTGACCAGTTATTCCCTCAAGGGGTGCCAGGGGAAGCCTCTTCCCAAGGACTTGAGGTTTGTTCCTGACCCCAAGGCTGGCATCACGATCAAAAGCGTGAAACGCGCCTACCATCGGCTCTGTCTGCATTGTTCCGCGGACCAGGAGGGCAAGTCAGTGCTGTCGGACAAGTTCATCCTGAAAGTGAGGCCAGGTACTGGCTGTTTCGTATCTGCTTCTGGGAGTTGAGAACTCACTTACCTAAGGAAGACTTCTCTTCTCGTTGGTCCACCTTAGTATAGTCAGTCAGGGAGCTGGCTCTTCATAGTTCCCCCAGCTTCAAAAAATGTCATCTGCTTTTGAGTTTGTTTATTTCATGGTCCTGACCCTGTGTGGCGGTTCCACAACTGCCTCTCATAGAGGCGAATGTATCTGCCATCGATTGGCATTTAGACTGGACTGACTTAAGTCAGCCCAAAGTTTCATAATTGCATCAAGTATTCCTTCCAAGAGAAACCCATTGGGCAGCTTCAATTATGTTGGTTGAAAAGATTAGCATGCAGATGATTCATTCTTTGATTTACTATTGACATGTGAATTGGCTTTCCCTTCAGCTGATCAATTGCAATGCATTCTCAAACTGTTTGAGATCTGAGAAGGAAAATTCCAGTTGACTGTGGAACTTGTTATTGTTGTGCCATTATGTAGAATATTTCGTTAGCTGGAAGATAATCTAGGTTTTAAATCTCAGGGATCATCTAATTCAACACCAGCTGACATTCAGCTATTGAGTACAGTTTTTACTAAGGCTTTTGAAAAAGTATACTTATTGAAATTAGGGAAAATTTGATTATTTAAAGCCTGGGATTTCCAGAAGTGAGCAGGGTAGGATTTGCATGAGAAAGATGCCTGTTTGCTTGAAAGAATATAAGTAGTTGTTGGTCACATCCTCATGACACCATCAAGGTTGTCTGAAGTAAAGATTAAAGCAGCTTCCCTATGCTAGGGCTTCTCTTGGTTTTGAAAAAGCATTTTCCAGAAGCATTATAATCTCACAGTGGGCATTTCTGTTATTTTCACTCAATGTACTTGAAGGAGGCATGATTTAATTGCTGATACCTTCAGATATGCAAGTAGTACAGATAGGTTAGCACCATGCTTTGTATTTTATTTAAAAGATGACAAAGTAAGCTGTACACATTTGAGGAGAAATGGTAAATCAAAATTTCATGCTATAATACAACAAATTATTTGAGGGGCCACATTTCTTTTCATTCTAGCCTTCAAAGCTGTGCCTGTTGTGTCTGTTTCCAAAGCAAGCTATCTTCTTAGGGAAGGGGAAGAATTCACAGTGACATGCACAATAAAAGATGTGTCTAGTTCTGTGTACTCAACGTGGAAAAGAGAAAACAGTCAGGTGAGTGAATTGCTTCATTCTTCTCAACATAGTGTTCTGTCTCTGTGGGAGATGATAAGGTTTCTCTTTAAGAAAGGTCTGTCCTGGAACTACCTCGATTAGTGTAGTGGATTGTCTGGGAGAGTGTTGGGATTGCATATTTCCCCCTTTCATACCTCCACATGGAGATATATACATTTATTATTAGTAACAAATTAATTTTATACATTTATTTTGAGAAACTTGAGGGAACTTCAGATTCGTGTTATTACTTCATGCTGTTTCTTTGAAAAACTCTGTTAGGGACTTAAAAAACATGGTTAACTTCATGAATACTTTGATTTAAACTATTATTGATACTGTTTAGGCCAGACTATTTAAAATATTGAAAAGCGTTGCCACTTCCATACTTAAAAAGAATAGACAGTCTCAGATATTCACCAGAAAACTGTATTTTCTTTCTCTTCCTCTTCCTCCTCCTGCCCCATATTCAACATTGGCAACTTTATACCTGTTTAAAAAACTCTTTGCTAAACAAATAACCATGGTGATTACCATAATGCAAAGACATTGTGATGATATTCATGTAGACCTGTGATGGATGATATCTTGCTAAATGAAGCCTGCCATTGACTGGAAGAATGGATTGTACCGTAGACTATTCTTTCAAACCAATGACTCAGAAACATTTTAGTTTTTGTATCATATAATGTAATAAAAACAATAGCTTAGGTATGGATTTTTGGCTAACCTTACAGAATACAATCCCGTATTAATTGGCTTTCTATAATCCTTGATTTCAGATGAGAGAACAATTTAGACTGGGTATGCATTTCAGCCTCTGTATAACTTGAACATTACCCTTTTTTGAGATGAGAAATTAAATTGCCCCAGGCAGTTTTGTTCTGAACCATTTTTCCCAGGAGCCCTGCATGCCATTCCCAATTAATCCACTGGTGTTGGTAGATAAGCCTTCAGTGTTAGGAGCTCTTTGGGGAAATCCCAGTGTGCACCTCCAAGGGTTAAGGAAAACCAAATCACGTGCAAACAATATGTAATGTGTGACTTGCAGATGGGGCTCATGGCTGTCTGCCAAGTTTCATCCATGAATCTTTTATTGATATCTTTTGGCTTAATTTGGAATACTATTAGCACTATCAAATTATTCAAAAATCCATAATATTTTATTCTGACCCTTTGGAATAAGTTTAACTCACAATGTAATTTAGGGTAAGATGACTTTTTAGCATTGTTGCCATTGTTTGTTTCAGCGCAGGGGAATCCTGGAGTTTGTTCAATACTGTTAATCTTGGTTGGTTAGCTTTCTTAATGCCTCTAAACCCTCGCATTTTTACTTACTTATAATTAGAATCTTTGACAGTATCCTAAGTTATGGGCTTTGGGTTTGGATGTTCAGGCTGCATCTCTTGTGACTGCACTATTCTTTTGGGCGCTGACAAGTTCAGTGTTCCTGTTTGAGTTCTGCTGTGGACTCTTGGGCTCTTGAAAGAACTAGAAGGAAGATACCTTAAATCGAGACTTTAGTATGTTATCTGTCCATTGTCACTCTGCCTTTGTAGAGAAGTCTGTAAAACTATGAACTGGGAAAAGCCAGTTTGAAAATGTTGCTTCACCTTGCTTTTACATCTTCTTGACAATTGATCTTATGCTGTGAAATGGTACATTTCTGCCAGTTATTAGAAGACTCTCTTAGAAGGGGGTAGTAGGAAATCTACAAAGTGTTACACACTGGAAAAGTCTTTAAAGATAGTTTTGTTCCCAAATACGCTTTTGGAAACAAAAGTCAAGCCTAGTGATGCTCTTGACTTACCTAAGATCTCACAATTAGTTAACAGCAAAGCAGGTTTCTGTTCTTTTTAAAAAGTTTGAAACATTCAGCTTTAGCAGTCAACTTTTATGTGTGGTTACTTCAATGTAAAAATATTTGTACAACCATAATAACATTAAAAAATAGGTATAATCCCACCATCATAGATAGCAATGCTGTGTAATAGAAATACATGAACCTTATATGTAATTTTAAATTTTCTAGTAGGCACATTACAAAAAATAAAGGTAAAATTGATTTTAATAATATATTTTATTTGACCCAGTGTGTCTAAAATATTATTCCATAATGTAATGAACATAAAAATTATTAATGAGATGTTTTACATTTTTTTAATACTAAGGCTTCAAAATCCAGGACATATTTTATATTTACAGCACAACTTACTTTGGACTACCAGATTTCAACTGCTCAGTAGTCCCAAGTGTCTAGTCCTTATAAATGCTATATAGTCTGCATTTTTTCATATTTTTTTCTATTTTCCCCTATGCATATATATTATCACGTGATTGCAATTTTAAGGTACATTCAATTTGTGCTTTTTAAATAGGTAAACACCTCTCTTACAGTCATAATGCTATAGTTGATATACATTTAGGTCGTTTCTGAGTTTTTACCACAACCAACATGTTGGAGCTTTTATTTTCTGTTGAGCAATTTCCTCAAGTTAAATTTGCTAGAGTTGATCAGAGGGTATGAACATCCTGGCACACTCCTTTCCAGAAGGATTTTTCTGATTTATAATACTGTCAGATGCTTTATTAGGTTTACCAAAGCCTCGCCAAGGAATCACTCTTGGTCTCATTCCATGTCAATATTAACTCCTTTTACTTTACTTAGTTGTTTTTTTTTTTTTTCCCATTGTGATAGGAGTGTGTGTACATTACAGAAAATTTGGAAGATGCAGAAAGCTATATTTGACTTTCTTTAATCTTTTCAGAAAGCTGTTGTAGCTTATGTTATGGTTTCCCCCATGACTTTTTAAATACGAGAAATCTCTCCATGTCTCGTCTGCAGACAAATAATGAGTGAGATGGTGTTATCACAAGGGTAAATGCACAACCTTTTCTTTTCAGCTCATGCTTAAATAATTTGGGCCTTGTTCTTAGATGTCTGTTACACCTTGAAACTCCCATCAGTGGTTCACAAGATTCTGCTGGGTGAGAACTGCAGGATGAGTTTCCAAGCTAGTTGTTGATATTGTGATTCTGTTTTCATTCTTGCAAATAATAAATTTTAATAAAATAGAACATTATTGTTATTGGCAGTGTGTTTGCTCTCAGTTGTTGGGACATAGAATAGAAAAAGATATAACAGGACATGACAAAAATATGTTGACTCATATTACAAAATATCAGTATCCCATAATATTTCATATATAGCAACTTTTAAAATTTAATGTTGCATAGAATTTGGAATTATACATACTAGGGTTAAGAAATGAATTTTCATTTCTTTCCCAATCATTAATAATGACTGTCTTTCAATATAATCCTGTAATATGAAGTGTTCCAATGACAGACTTGTCATGACGCTTTATTATTCTTACTTAAGTAGTATATAATGAAAGCTAATATGGAGAAGTTAATTGCTGCTATTTTTAATTTATCTAGGAAAGATTCTGAATATAAATTATATGGTAATCTTTATTTTTTTTTCTCCTTTTCTGAAACCAGCAGACTAAACTACAGGAGAAATATAATAGCTGGCATCACGGTGACTTCAATTATGAACGTCAGGCAACGTTGACTATCAGTTCAGCGAGAGTTAATGATTCTGGAGTGTTCATGTGTTATGCCAATAATACTTTTGGATCAGCAAATGTCACAACAACCTTGGAAGTAGTAGGTAAATACCTCTATGGGAATGTTTAAATTACTGGCAGTAGTGAAAGAAGAAATTACTAGATAGTTTCCTTTTTATGTAAATGGAATGTTGAACAGATTCTTAGAATTTTGTTATCACTGAATGAATGTATGAAAATTATTGTAGCCTCTTGCAATGAAAGCACAAAACCAAATTCTACCAGTTTATTGGAGGAAAGTGGAAAGCTGTTACTAAAATTGTTCAAACCTATTATTCTCTGTGCACCCCACCCTCCTTTCCCCACCAAACAAACAAAAGTTGAGGTTTTTCAAAAAAGCTAGTGCTCGCTGAATGACTTGAGTTTGGAAACGGATGTAGAATTTATCAAGGATCACAAATGCTTAGAGCCTGAAGTATTTCTCAGAAACTTTTGGTAGGGGCTCTGCCCCTTGGTTTATTGTTTTGCCACTCATCAGCTCTAGTTCCTTGTAGTAAGGACTGAATTGGACTTTTCCTCCCTAGTATGCCCTACCTCCTTATCTCCCCTGTTCTCTAAGCATAAAGATAATAGCATAAACCTTCAGGAAGGAGTGACATTGGGACACAGGTCATTGGTTCTACAAAGCATAAACTACAACATGGTAATCTGTCCCCGGGCCCCATCATATCTGGTATGTACAATTGGTTTAGCCTTATCTTCTCTACTCTAGAAATTTCACTAAATATTTATTTTCTAGTTAAAGAGAGCAGAGCATAGTGAGTTTCTTCATGCTTTTGATTTCCTGAGATTAATAAGTATTTTTAAATTACTTTGTTTACAATTTTTTTTGTCTTTTGAGTATTGTTTGAATTTAATCCATTTTTCTGTCTTTTTAGTACAGCCATGTTCCTAGTGCTTGACTTTCATTAAATGCTTCTAGGGTGACAAAATTCTTTATCAAAAACAATAATAAAGTGATGCAGTATTTGTTTTCATCTCTTTCCTCGCCTCACCAAATTTCTTCAATAATTTATGTGGCAGTATTAAAGCTTTATGATTATCCCACAATAATCTCGTAAAATTTTGGTGTTTCTGCCCATGTTATAATGGACAGTTTCTCCCCAGACTGAACATGGAAAAGATACTTTACTTGCAATTATAGTCAGCACACAGAAAGTGTACTACTTTGTTCCTAAACATGATTGTGAACCATTTATTAATTTGAATAGAAGGCTATGCTTTTAAAATATTAAACTCCATAAGCACTAATTTGCTAAGTTGATTAGGGAGCATGTTGATATATCAGCTTCAGCTCCAGAAAGCAATTAGTAAGGATGTTTTGAGAACATTGTTGTATGTAATCGGATTTTTAAAATCCATTCATCACTTTCCAAGAATTATCACTGTATGACTGGAAGGACTTGTGGCTGTGAAACCTGAATCTGGTTTTGTATTGTTTTGAGAATGGTTTGGGGTGAAACAGGAACAGGAGGAGACAAAGAGAAAAGTAATTTTTTAGTGGCTGGGAGGAGGATTTGGATCCATCATGGAGTGATGAAGAAAACAAGGCTTTGGGATCACTCTTTTTTTAAGAAATAATTTTTTTAATTATATATTTTTAAGATACGCAACATGATGTTATGGGGTACATATAGATAGTAAAAGGATTACTGTAGTATGAAGCAAATTAACATATTCATCATCTCACAAAGTTACCCTTTCTTTGTTTTTGGTTTTGTGATAAGAGCTGTTAACATTTTACCTGGTTTTGAATTGGGGCCTCTGCCTGTAATCCCAGCACTTTGAGAGGCTGAGGCGGGCAGATCTCTTGAGCCCAGGAGTTTGAAACCAGCCTGGGCAACATGGCGAAACCCCATTTCTACCAAAAATACAAAAATTAGCCAGGCATGGTGACACATGCCTGGGTTGCAGCTACTTGGGAGGCTGAGGCAGGAGGATTGCTTGAACTCAGGAGGTCGAGGCTTTAGTGAGCTGTGATTGTGCCACTGTGCTCCGGCCTGGGCAACAGAGGGATACCCTGTTTCAAACAAAACAAAACAAAACAAAAAAACAAAAGACTAAGTGTCACAATTATTAAGTAAAAGGTATGCTAATGTACTTAAAGCAGTTCTTAGGACATAGTAAGCACATAAATGGTGGCCACAAAGATAATGTTAGCAATTACTTTATTGCCTTCTTTTTCAAGATCTTTTTAATATTATTATATGACCTTTTCTAAGGACTCCATTACTTACTTAACTAGTTCTCTGTTTTGCCAGTTTAAAAATTATAATAGTGTATGATAGTGTAAATAGCACTTTTTTTTTTTGGCCTATAGCTATCTATCTCATTTTAGGAAGAGTTCTCATATGGAAATTACAAGATTTAATCAAGGAATAGATAATTTTAAAAAATCTATATTGCTAAATGCTTCCTAAAAGAATTGTGCCAATTTACAGTGTGTAATTCAGCATGCTACTTTTACCACACTGGCAAAATTATTGAGTTTAGTTAAAATTAGTTTTGCTATTTTTAATAAGTGAAAAGTGATGTCTTATTTTAATTACTAGTTTAGCTAAACATTTTTTCTACATTTTATTCTCCTCTTTTTCCTGTTACATTATTTTACTATATAGACATTTAAAAATATTTATAGATTTAAATTTGTCTTTTATGATGTTTTTCTTCTGTTGCTTCTAAAATGCCTAGAAAACTGCCCGCTCTGTAGAAGTTTCGTAGGAGTCAATTCTGTTATTAAGTTAAAAATATCATTTTATTGTTAAAATGCTCTTTGATTTATCTGTGGTATATGGTAAGAAGACCTAAGGTTATTTTTCTTCAAATACTAAAGAACATTCTTTGAACATGTTTATTAAACATTAGGGGTCCCTTTTTTTCCCTTGATTTATGATACCTTATCACATATACAATTATGTCGGGTCTGTGTATGAGCTCTCTATTTATTCCAAATATTTTTTAACCTAATAAACATCAAGACTAGTAGATTTAGAAGACTTTTAAGATGGTAACAATCTTTAAGAGGATTGCTTAAGATATGGAGATGGGAGAATCAGTATTTCAAATGTGTATCCTTTCTCACTTGTGACAGTGATTCTACAAGAGCAGAATAAAATGGAAAACGGCTAGTTAAAATGCTTTTACTGCCAATTAATACTGGAAATCAATCAATTATCTTTGTAATTCCAAGATGAGGTTCTGTTTTTTTGTCCAGTAGTTGTAGGTAATGGTTTCTTTGTCTTATTTCATTCTAATTAGATAAAGGATTCATTAATATCTTCCCCATGATAAACACTACAGTATTTGTAAACGATGGAGAAAATGTAGATTTGATTGTTGAATATGAGGCATTCCCCAAACCTGAACACCAGCAGTGGATCTATATGAACAGAACCTTCACTGATAAATGGGAAGATTATCCCAAGTCTGAGAATGAAAGTAATATCAGGTAAGAAACAGACCTTGCCCTAGGGGATTACACATTACCCCCTTTTCCACTGGGCTTATCAGATTATTTCTGTAACCCGTACATCCACAAGAAGATACCTGGTAAAGAAGAAATTCTGGGGCTGCTTCCTGTGTCCTCATCCTAGTATTCCATTTTGTTGTGTGTTTAGAGCATGCACATGTGTGCACACATACACACCTGTGGGCCTCAGTTTTCTCACTTGTAAAATGGAGGACAGTTTTCTAGAGATCTGAGCTTAGCTCAAAGCGGTAACTGGCATGTACTCGGGATACAGCAAGTCTCTTCAGAGAAAAAGGGAAGTTAATACTTATAATTGTTTCTTAAAGCTCTAAGAAAACTAAGAGCCAAATAGCTTCGCTTCAGGCAATGAACCCGTGTTCTTTTACATTAGACCTCTCATTTGATCCTCAAAACATTATAGTAAAAATAGTAGCAATAGTAATACTTCAGGTAAGACATAAGTGCTTTTTTCTGAAGCATGGTTCTAAGTACTTTACATATATTCACCCACTGACCTGAAGCCTCACAGACGTTGTGAGCAGCCATTCTTATTTCCCACCATTTTTATAGAAGAGGAGACAGAGGTACAGAGGGGTGAAGTAACTTGACCAAGACGGAATGGCTAATAAGGGCTAAGTACCTGGATAGGGTTTTGCTCTCTTTTTCCAGTCAGGACTGTTGACTGTTGGAAAAATATGGGTGAGAGATGATAGCGTCCCGGGCCAAGGGCTAAAGGTTGGAGGGAAGAGGATAGATTTGGGAGGTCTCCGGGTGATTGAGAGGGCAGGAGAGGCAGGGAGGAGTTGAAGATGGCTTTAGGTTGGGTGGTGAGAGACCATACCATTCAGGGAGAGGAGGAGAAGGCAGAGGGGCAAATTTCTGAGGAAAGACAGTGACTTCAGTTTGCGGTTTCTTGGATTTCAGATTGATAGTGGGATCTTGAGTGGGATTGTTCATGTAGGAAATATATTAGGTCAAACGCCCTAGAAGCAGAGCCTGAGACAGGGATTCTGAGACAAGTGACTTATGCAGGGAGAGAGAGACTGACCAGGGAGTAGGGGAGGAGGGGTGGGGGGGAAGGGAGGCAAATAAGGATGTGGCTCAGATGACCCCAAACCTCAGTCTTATCCGGGAGCTGAGCGGGGCTTTTGCACCTCTCTGGCTGTCAGTCACTTACTGGCTGTAGACCTGGCTGTACAGTCAGCTTCTTCCAAGGACCGCGCAAGGGCAATCCTTGGGAGAAAGCTGCAGTCAAGGGTTTGGGGCCGTGAAAGTAGCTCTGTGGAGGAGACATGGTACAGAGAACCCCGCACTGGAGGTAAAGACGTGAAGCCTGTGGGCCAGCAGCAAGCAGCTCAGTGTGAGAGAGTGGGCTGCCCAGGGAGCTCACACAGTGTGAGAATCGGAACACCGCCTATGGCAAGTTGGTGTTGTGGCCCATGTGGATCGTGTGTGTCATGGGCTGCCCAGGGTGACACATGTACATCGGAGCCCCTGCCAGTAACCCTGACAGGATGGTAGGGTGCTCAGTGTACACAGCCCTATATGGCAGCCTTGCAAGAAGTCAGAAGCTTGAGCAGCAAATACTACCAGGAGCACTGAGAATCTCCGGGGTGGAGGAAAACCAGGAGATGGGGGTGTTGCAAGAAGGAAGGTGAGCAGCGTGGACCTCGCTGAGGGCCCAGAGTGTCTGTATGAGGGCAGTGAGCATGTGCGTGCAGAGCAGGCAAGTTCAGGACACTGTGGAGAGCAGGCTCCTGCAGCACCATGGGCAGGGGCGGAAGTGGTATGGGGACAGCCCGGAGTGGTGGGGGAAGGGGGGAGGTGGTGGGCCAGTGGAGAGACTGCAGCCTCTGTCAGGTTGCCTTTGTGCTTAACTTTCTTCACTCTGTGTTCTCTCACAACAGGCGTTTGTCCCAGATGGAATATGTGTGTGCGTGTGTGTGTATTTGTTAATGTGGATTTTGCTAATATTTACTGAATTAAATGAGTTATATTTTTCCTCAAACAGGCATAGATTTCCAGGTAGAAACTGAAAAAGACATGCCTTCCAAGGCAGACTATCCACAGGTGATTGATTAATTGTCTTTTCTTTGTAGATACGTAAGTGAACTTCATCTAACCAGATTAAAAGGCACTGAAGGAGGCACTTACACATTCCTAGTGTCCAATTCTGACGTCAATGCTTCCATAGCATTTAATGTTTATGTGAATAGTAAGTAACATGAAGGGCTCCTTATCTTTTAATTCTTTATTCTTTTAAAGTTGTGGCTCGTGTTTGTAACAGCTGCAAGGACTCAACTTGTGTTCTATGTAAATAACGTTTCATGATAATCTTGACCTTCACAGAGACTTTGTGGTTTGGTGGTTAGAGTGTGTCAAAAAACCAGTTCCTTGTCCTACATTTCACTGACCACAGGACCTTGTAGAAGTTGCTCAAATTCTGTGTGCTGCCTTTGAAGTAAACAAAGGAGCCATAGAAGTTGACCATAACAGTTGTTTGAGGGAAAATGTATTATTATTGATTGTTGGAATGGGGGGCTAGTGGTTGAATAGGAGCTGAATTACTGTATTAGGAAGGAGATGCTATCGAGCCCTGACATGATTTCTTTGTTACAGTGCCATCTCTTTTGAGGCTGTGATGTTATTTGTGTTTAGATTGTTCTTCCACTGAGACAAATGCAATATTGACAGGCCCATGGCTCGCTACTGAGTACCATGTGGTATGTGGGAGAAGGTAGCAGATGGTTTAAGATGGGAGATGGGCATGGCCATGGGCATCTGTGGGGTCCCACCCACCCCACTCCTACAGCCCACCACTTCTTAGAGAAATGTCTGCTCTGAAGTTGAGGCCAAGGGAGCCCGATTATGAGCTAGAGCTTTTGCCAAGTGCAGGGCTTCTTCCTGGCTCCACTCTGGGCCCTGTGTGCATTTCCAAGGAAGGTGCCTGCCACATCATACCTGCTAGGGCAGGGGAGGCCCCCAAAGACTAGGAATTCCAAGGAGTGGCCCAACAAATGACTCTCAGAATTGGTTTTCCTGGGTGTGTGGAGGATGAGGAGACACCTGGAATATTTCATAGAGAAGAGCTTAGGAGCTGGGCACTTTATGTGTGTTGGGCTATAGGGAGTTGTGGGAACAAAGGCATGGGGCCAATTCCTTGTCTTAAAGGAGCTTACTTTCTGTACAAAGTGTTGTGGTTTTGGTTTTTTTGTTTTTGAGACAGAGTCTCTTGCTCCGTCTCCCCAGCTGGAGTGCAGTGACATGATCTCGGCTCACTGCAACCTCCACCTCCCAGGTTCAAGTGATTCTCCTGCCACAGCTTCCCGAGTAGCTGGGAGTATAGGCGCACCACCACACCCAGCTGATTTCTGTATTTTTAATAGAGATGGGGTTTCACCATGTTGGCCAGGATGGTCTTGAACTCCTGACCACAAGTGATCACTTGCTTCGGCCTCCCAAAATGCTGGGATCATAGGCATGAGCCACCGCTCTCAGCTAGATGTTTTGTTTGTTTGTTTGATTTTGAGACAAACATGTTTTTGTTTTCAAACATGTTGACAAACATGTTGAGCCAGCGTCTGTCTCTGTCACCCAGGGTGGAGTGATCATAGCTCACTATATCCTTGTACTCCTGGGCACAAGAGATCCTCCTGCTTCAGCCTACCAAATAGCTGGGAGTACAGGCATGCACCACCACACACAGCTAATTTTTAAATGTTTTTTAGAGACGGGGATCTTGCTTTGTTGCCTACACTGGTCTTGTCCTCCTGGACTAAAGCGATCCTTCTGCCTTGTCCTCCCAAAGCACTGGGATTATGGGAGTGAGCCACAATGCTCAACCTGTATGAAGTGATTTTACATAATTGTCTTATTTGATGCTACAGCTCAGGAAAGATGGTAGGGTGGGTGGTGTGAACCATTTATAAATGAAGAAAAGAAATAACTGGACAGATTTTTGATTGCTAATCCAGAGTCTTTTGACTATATGAGCATTTCAAAATTTGTGTTTTCTGAATAAGACATTCATACGAGTTTAGATGAAGAAGGTCACATTCATGTAATTAAACACATATCTTTATTACTGGCCTTCCCAGAATCCTAATATGCTGATGTGACTTTGCCGGAGGGGGCCATGGGATAGGAAGTATATATCCCAAACTTATTTGATCACACAGTTCTCCCTTTTCAAGGGAAACATTAATTATTATCTGAGTTCCAGCAAACAGTTTTGATTACATAGCATTTCACTGGCCCTCAATTCAAGTATCTCTAGATTAATTTCAATGTGAATCAGAAAGTAATAGTATATAGAGGCTGGACGTGGTGGCTCGCACCTGTAATCCCAGCACTTTGGGAGGCCGAAACAGGTGGATAACCTGAGGTTGGGAGTTCGAGACCAGCCTGGCCAACATGGTGAAACCCCTTCTCTACTAAAAATACAAAAATTTAGCTGGGTGTGGTGATGAGTGCATGTGATCCCAGCTACTTGGGAGGCTGAGGCAGGAGAATCACTTGAACCCTGGAGACAGAGGTTGCAGTGAGCTGAGATCGCACCATTGCACTCCAGCCTGGGCGACAGAATGAGAGTCCGTCTCAAAAAAAAAAAGTTATAGTATACAGAGCTTAGTATATTACCCATGGACAAAATTACTTGCTTCTGAAAAGTCTTAATGTTCATCTCGTTTAAGAGATGACTGGAGGTAAATCCATATCCTTGCAAGCATAATATGCATATTCATACAGAATTTTATTGTGGCTGCTCTTGTGTGATGCATCTCAACCTTTCTATGGTAAAAGACTTTCTTTTCTAAGATTCCCAATTCATTGTGGATCAATACTTCTTGTAAAATATAGTAAAAACCAATTACTAGAAAAGTGAAATGAAAAAGAACAGCGATATACAAAATACAGGCTCGGGTTTTTCTATGTTTTAGATTCAATAGATGTAAAAATTACTCTCTGTCAAATTGCTCCTCCTCAAGGCTTCTTCTGAGTTTCTTATTTATCTCCTATGCACCAGCAACAGCAGACCGTGGGTGGGGCCCACTCCACAGACCTCACTTTGAGAGCTCAGTGGTTGGGAATTTTATAAAGCAAGGTGCTTTGTGTTATCGCTGTTTCCCTGGCTTTAAGTCCAAAGGGGCGTTTAGATGTGTCTCTTTTCCTCCTTTTTCATGCTTCCATTTGCCAGTGTGTGGTCTGCCAGTTGGTCATGAGATACTGACCTCAGGAAGGTGTTTCTGACTTTTCTGTGGCAGGGATAAAATTGCTACCATTTTACTTACCAGGCTAATTTGCCATTCCCGCAGTCTCAGTTTTAATCAGTGCTGCTGGTGAACCCGTGCCTATTTGAAACTAGATAGGATATGTTGTTAACCTTCCAAAAGGATATCTTCTTGGATTCCCTGTAGGTAGGAGGCCTTTTCTGCATTCTGGAGTGTGGTTCTCTTAATACCCACCCAGCACTTCCTGAGGTCCCACTGTATTTCACTGGATATACAGATGAGGATCATGTTGGTCCTGACCTCAAGTTAAGCTCTTCAGAAAGTCTCTTCCTTGATGTCAGTTTGTTACAAATAGCAAACTGACAAAGGCATTTATTTCACTTACTTAACACGTTGGATTTCTTGATTGCCAAACGTTTGGACAGAGGTAGTAGCATTTACGTTTGAGCTTTAAACTGTCTCTGAGGTATGTTGCAGTTGCTCTTCACAGATATGGTTAGCTGATTTGTTTGTTGATTTTTTAATTGAAAAAAATTTTAGTTAACATTATTATGTGGTAGTATTCTTTTAAATTTTATTTCAATAGTTTTTGGGTTTTAGTTACATAGATAAGTTCTTTCATGGTGATTTGTGAGATTTTGGTGCATCTGTCACCCAAGCAGTGTACACTGTACCCACGTATAGTCTTTTATCCCTCACCCTCCTTCCACCCTTCTTCCCAGGTCCCCAGAGTTCATTCTATCATTCTCATGATTTTGCATCCTCATCGCTTAGCTCTTGAGGTAGGATTTTTTTCATGTTAAATTTTAAAATCAAAAGCTAAAATAATTTTACAGTTTTAAACTTAGGATAGTTGTGGCCTTTTTGGCATCATGTTAGCTGAGCCAGTTACATATGTAGGTGTACTGTATGGTTTATTTTGTGAATAAGCTCAGCCTCAAGGACAAAAGGGATTGTGCTCTGCAAAAATCAGAATTGATAAAAATCAGAATAATGAATGCATAGTGTTAGTGCCGAAATTCAGCCTACTTTTACTCTGTGACACTAATGCATAATTGCTTAATAGATTCATCTGCAAGAAATGCCAGTGAAATCCTTGATTTGGCCTGGTTAAATGTTTGGCGGTTAAAAAATCTATTTGTTTTGAAAATTCCACATGAAAATTTCAGTATATTGAATGTGGGGAAGGGGCATGTTTTAATTGCTTATATGGTAGACTTTAAAAAAATATTGTGCTCTGACAATTTATGTTAAGAAAACCAGTATATAACAACTTGTTAAGCTTAAATGTTCTAATACTGTTTCTAACCTCTCTAATCAAGCCATGATTTACATGGACATGTTGAACTGACTCAGTGACATTTAAGGTGGTTTATAATGGCCAAGAGCTATAACATGGTTGCCATTTTTGAGAACTTCTAGTGGAAACTGATAGGAATTTTCATTAAAAAACAAAGCAAAACCAAAAATTAGTGATTATATCTGCATTGAATTTGCATTACTCTAATTACTTTTGGAATTGCTTATCCAAGATGTGTATAGAAATCAAGTTCTTAGATCTGAAATGTTTGATATCCTTCAGTGAAAATGGTGATTTGTTTTTCTTGGAAGTGAAAATCAGGAAAAAAGTAGAGTTTTGAAACCTTACCTCAGAGTGCTTTCTTAATAGGCATTACCCTTTCCAAAATTATTGGAAATATTAGAAAAAATGACATTGCCAAGATGCTATGGGTAGCTTATGCTACTTATTTAGGAACTGATGGCCTCTTTGGTTCTATTAAATGTCACACAATGAGGTTTTTTGCCAGATCCAGGACAAATAAAAGGCCAAATATGCACTTTAATCCTAATATATCCATTTGGCCTGTTTTCCCACTCCATCTCGTATTTCTTGAATAAATAACAAACTTTATAGTGGACTGAAAGGATAATCAGTAAAGTAAATATTTTGTAGGTTTATTTTGGCTTTAATTTTAAATACCCATGTGAATCCCGAAGTAATTTACATAATTGTAGAAATAAATTATGATTGATATGATAAGCCAGTTGTTTTTCAAACCTTTGGAATGATTTTAAGAAGATCCTGTAACCTCAAAGTGGATAGTTCAAGACATGATTTGGTAGCATTTCCAGGGCGGTATTATGCATTTAAAATATGTGGCAAATGGTATTTAGGGATCATAAGTAGATCTCTTTCCCATCTTAAAGGCTTATCCTTTAATGACGATTTCGGCCAGGGCAGTGGGAGTACTGTGATCCTCACGTGGTAGTGACGGGGAGGCAGACATTGAGAACTGAAGGGCTCCCTTTGATCATTAGCCTTACATAGGATGCATTTAATGTTGAGCTAGATTGAAACCCAAATGGCTGCTGAAGTGCACCAAATTAACTCAGAAGTCACCAATTTCACTGAATTTATGGAAGGGTATTAACAGGGAGTTGAGAAACAATTTAAGGAAATGTTAAATAATGTATTATTTCTAAATCACTGCATCATATAATTAACATCCTATCTGTTGTTAGCAATTATTTATAGGTCATACAGTATACCAAAATCAGCCAAAGCAATAAATCACCCAGAATAAGGCCTCTTGATGAGAAAGATCTCCCCTTTGACCATGTTTGCAAAGTCTGGGCTGCCTTTTAGTGTTTTCGGATATAGTTAAATCCAGTTATGGATGGCTGAACCAATTCTAGTGAGAAACTCCTGCAGATAAAGCACATAGCCAACTAGCTTTTGGCCAGTCTACCAGAAGTGATCACAGGTAGACTACTGTCAGTGCATTTGTATTGCTGTTAAAAAACAAAACAAAACAAAACAAAACCCGAGGCTGGGTGATTTATAAAGAGAAGAGGTTTATTTGGCTCAGAGTTCTGCAGGCTGTAAGAAACATCTGCTTCTGGTGAGGGCTTCAGGAAGCTTCCACTCGTGGTGGAAGGGGAAGGGGAGCAGGCATCACATGGCGAGAGAGCGAGAGAGGAGAAGAAGGGTGCCAGGTTGTTTTTAAAACTCAGATCTCGAGGGAACTAATAGTGCGATAAGTCACTCATTCCCTCTAGGACAGCACCAAGCTAATCATGAAAGAAAGATCTGTCCCCATGACACAGACACCACCCATCAGGCCCCACCTCCAGTATTCAGGATCAGTTTTTAAACATGAGATTTGAAGGAGACAAATATTCAAACTGTATCATAGACCTGGGAAGCCAGCCATATAGATGACTTCACCTGTTTGCCAGCTCTCCGGGTCACCCACCTGACTGGAATCTCCAAGTACCCTTATCCAGAGTAAAATAATAATGGCAGTCTTGCCTGCAAGGACTGCTCAGATTTGGTCCTTAAGGCCACTGTGCTGTTCAGGAAGATCCTCACAAAAAAGAGCGAAGTTACTAGAACTTCAACTTTTTTGGAAGATGGAAATGTCTTCCCACCACTTAACCTATTAGCTTTTTATTTCCATTTTTTAAAAAAATGGTAGGACCTTTCAAAAACATGCGTGTCCAAACCATACTTGTGTTAGAGGCCACAAATTTGAAGACTTGATGTTGATTTTTGCTTGAAAGTCTTTGCTTTTCAGTGTTTTCCCCCATTAGGTGGATTCTGTTAGAGTGACTTCCTCTTATATTAAATAATTAGAATTTTTAAACATTAAATAAAGTGCTGAATAGGACTCCTTTCTGATTTATTTACTTGCTTTTGAGAGTTTGCTCTAAGGCTGCAACAGTAACTGGAACATAGCTTGGTTTGTGTGAACATTTGTATACTGCATATGTTTTTAAATTAAAACAATTTTTTCTTATTACAAAAGCATTATGTGAAGGGTAGAACAATTAGAAAATGTAAATAAGTAAAAATAAAAATCATTTTAAATTTATTTTTACTTTTTATGTTTCTTTACTTTTTATGGATTACCATTACTAATATTGTTTATTATATATTCCTCCAGACCATTTTTTTAATAAAAATGAGATCATATTGCTTTATAACCTAGATTTTTGGCGCTGCACAACAAAAGCATTGTGAATGTCTTTCTATAACATCATTTTGGCATCTCAGTGTATGGATCTTTTATAATTTCTCTAGCCCATGCGTGATGCAATTTTGAGACATCCGGGAGTGAGGTGGGACTTTGAAATGATGTGACTGAATTTTAAAAGAAACCCGTCAGATGATTATTTAAAGTTTATAATTATCTTGTTTAATCTCTAACGAGTGACCTTGCTTAAGTGGCTAGAAGTTAATAAGGTTATCATCTGTCGTTATTTTTCATGCTCTGTGTCTTCAATATATGATATGGTAGATATACTGTGCTATCTTTCAGGATAGTTTTAAATTAAGGAATAATTTTCAGATCTTCTTAGTGTGGTAACTAATCTATGTAAAAATCATTGCTTGTCTTTTCACATTAATCTTTTTATAGATAATGTGTGTTCATTTGAGATATCTGACAGTGTTTGAACTCTGTTTTTATTTCCTCTTCCTGAACTTGAAATGAGATTTTGTTCTCAAATTGCTTGGGAATTATGAATGTTGTTTTTGATGTGACACTCTAATATCTCTTTCTCCTTATAAAGAGGATCTCTGTGGAGGCAAGAATTGTTATAGATGTTTAAATTGGAAAAAAAAAAAAGATATAATGGCAACCTACTTTTAAAGTAGAACTTGATTCTCTTCTGTTCTGAAAAAATGTAGCAGATGTAGCTCTGAACTAAGCTAAACATCTTCCCCTCCTCAAAGGTTGGTGTCATTACTGTTCCTCCCTATCTCATAAGAAAGTTGGTCTGGTGGATGTGTTGCTAATTTAGGGGCCCTGATGTAAACACTGAACCTGTAAGAGAACCAGGTAACCTGTCTGGATCCATAGCCCTTGGTTGCCCCCGTTTGTGTGGTTTGGCTATTTTTTTATATTGATGGTGGAAAAGCAAGAGAAACAGGTTTAGGTATGTAGCCATATAAACTGCTGGAATTGACTCTAAACTTGGATACATAGACTTTGCTAAAAGCATTGAGTGGCCCCTTTTATATTGTGGAACTTCCACTTTGTGGAGATTTTCTTTTCAATTGAGCCACTTGTTTTTACATCAGATTAGCTTCCTTCATTTACAGGTGTATGCAAGGTCACCTGTAATGTAGTGAAATTTAAATTAATCCAAGAATAGGGACTTAATGTTTCCATGGGCATTCTGTCAATACTCGTCTTCTCCACTTCTGAATTATGTGGCAAAGTGAATTAGCTACTTTTCCAGAGTAGGAAAAAGGAGAGTTTGTCCCATGCCTGCACTGCTCGGCAGCAAGCAGAGTGGAATTGTGATGTGTGTACAGGTCTTCTTCCCCACGGCTGGGTGATACAGCAACAGTGCTCCTGTAAATTGAACAGTGATTCTGGCTGAAGAAATCTCTGTCCAAGTAGTTTCATCATTTTTCAACATAATCTCGCAATTGGGATATCTTTTTGATTGCTGTTTAGAACAGGGGTTGGTAGAACTATAGTCTGCTGGCCAAAATTGGCCTGTAGCTTGTTTTTGTTTTGTTTTGTTTTTTTGCTTTTGAGACAGAGTCTTGCTCTGTCGCCTGAGCTGAAGTACAGTGGCACAATCTTGGCTCACTGCAACCTCCACTTCCCAGGTTCAAGCAGTTCTCCTGCCTCAGCCTCCTGAGTAGCTGGTATTACAGGCACCCGCCACCATGCCTGGCTTATTTTTGTATTTTTAGTAGAGACAAGGTTTCACCATGTTGGCCAGGCTGGTCTTGAACTCCTGACCTCAAGTGATCCTCCTGCCTTGGCCTCCCAAAGTGCTGGGATTACAGGCGTGAGCCACTGTACCCAGCCTATAACCTGTTTTTGAATGGCTCACAAACTAAGAACGTTATTGAATTTATTTTTGAGTAGTTGAAAAAAATCAGGAGATTTCATGAGACATGAGAGTACAACTCAAATGTTAGTGCCCACGAAGAAAGTTTTATTGAAAACAGCCATGCCTATTTGATTATATGTTGTCTATGAGCACATTTGTCCTACAGCTGCAGAACTGAGTTGCAGGAAAGACCTGATGACCCACAAATCTAAAATAGTCACCTGGAATATTTATCTCACCCCTTTAGAGTAAAACTTTGTTGAGCCCTAGTTGAGAACATCACTTCATTAAGAGAATGATTTTTTCTTTTTAAAATGACAGTCACTGTTAAAGTCAAATAGGTACAGGAGATTGTAGTTGAGTTTTATTTTGTTTGTTAAATAAACTTCTGTTAGTGTCCATATGCCAGTTTCTGGATATCTTTAAGAATGTATAAGACACAGTGTATGTCTAAAATATCTATTCTGGGAATTTTTTAAAAAGTGTAATATTCCTTTTATAAGTAAAGTTGAGTTATTTTTATACTCCAATTTTAGCTGACTTAAATTTCTTTATTATAATGGTATTATGGCATAAGTGTAGGTTTTACACAGACCCCAAGACTGGGATAGTGACAAATTCTGGAAAAGCACTGCTTCATTGCCATTAAACACCAGCAAACCTCAAACTTTAAAAACAGAAATTCATTCTTATGATCCCTCTTCATTTAGTCTTTTATTATTTGGATACTTAAGTGTTTGTGTTTTTTGTCCTGCTGATTATAAAATGTGGTCAAATGCTCATTTATAGCGGAAGTTGGTTAAAGTGGCTGGGGTGAGAGAACTCTACTCAAAAAATGCCTCCCTGCATTTAGATGAAGAAAGGAAGACCCCTTCTACCACTGGCTTGTGTATTCCCTTTCAGCCACCAGCCCTCAGCTTTGTTATCTGTATTGTGTTCTTAACATTCATTTTGTTCTTGCTTTCCACATGGACTGGATGGTGATGAAAAGGAGTATTTTCCAAGATCACAAATCTGTGGGGTAAATCACTGGATGTGTAGGAGTTTTAATTGCAAGAGCAATAAATTCTCAGCAGAGTTACAAGCATCTGAAATCTGCCTACAAGCTGATCGGTGTTGTTGGAGATATCCGAATGACTCAGGTCCACAATGTTTTTAAAGGCAAAAAGGCTATTTTTTTTTTTTTTATCTCCACAGTAAATGCATAACTTATATACCTCTTAGGCTTATCTAAACCTCCAACTTGGGAGGAATTAGGGAATGTGTCATTTGCTATACTGCTTATTGCAGAATATCTAAGAAGCCACAGCTCAGATTTAACCTGGAGAACTGCAGAGTTATGTATCTTTAAAAGCAAGATGTATATTTAATGCCAAACACGGTGCATTGAGGCACTTACAAAATGCAAATGAGCTGAGATTTTCATTTTTAGGAATTAGATTTCTACCTGGCTCATTCTTTATGCATTAAATATTTTCATAATGCAACTTGCCATATACAGCTCATGCTGTACTAGTATGTCTCATCCTTTTCAGAAGGAGGTCTCTTAGCACCAGTGTTAGGGAGAGGGCTGGACCGAGGTGAGGCAAGAAAGGCACCTAGAGTGTGAAATGTAAGGAGGTACTCGCACAGGTACCCACTCGTAGGCCTTTTAGGGTTAGTGCCCTTCTTATTTTTATGCTCGGGGTGCTTCTCTTGCCCTACTCTAGTCCTGGCTTTGATAAGGGTTCCTTAAAGGCCCTTTAAAAAAGTACATTGCTGGCTAATATCCTCAGCTTACCAGATCTCTGGAGGTGTGGCCCAGGAATGTGCATTTATCCTCTTCCCTTAGAGAGTCTAAGGCATATTGAAGATTTAGGACCCTGTGAGCTTGGTTGGCCAACCTCAGGCCAACAGGACAAAAGCTGCTCAATTAGCCTTAGGTTATGACCCACCTGGGATAGGAACTTAACAAAACTGCTTAATTAACCGGCACATGGGAACAAGTAGGCCAGCCAGACCACACCGTTGGCAGCCATGGCTGTTGTATAACTGCTACCAGGTGTCACGCTAGAAGGCTTGGATGTTAGAGCACACTTGTAACCAAAGCTAAATGGAATTGATTATGTAATTTTGAGCTGTTCCAATTTTTTAATTAAACAATGTCTTATAGGTTCACTTTCAGCTACCCATTCATTGAAAAATAAAATTAGAAATAAAAGAATAAAATAGAAACTTTTCATAACCCTACTACCCAGAGATAATCATTGTTGACATCATCTTAAAGTGTGCTTTCAGCCCTTCCTCCGCCTATTGAGTTAATATTTAATTCCACTAATTTACCATGTAGTGTTATAAGCATTAGGAAGTATGAGTGTTAAGGGAATATAGGTATGAGTACATCTGTTTGTGAACTTAGCTCCTATTTGAGTCCTATTCAGTTATCTCTACCATCTTAGTGTAGACTGATCCCACTCATCATTCATCTCAGTGTTATAAAGAATTCATGTGGTCAGCCACTAGGATTTCTTATCTCATGGCCCTCTATTGCAAAAATAATAGAAATAGTGCCGTATTTACAAAAGTCACCATTAGGCTGTTCTCACAGTTCTCTTCTTGTGATTCTATAATTGAATGCCTTTGGAATCTTAGAGACTTGTTCCTTTGGGTGGGGTCTTCATCATTCAACAGCTCTTGCTGTGCGCCTGCTGTGGGTCACACTGAGCTAGGAGTTACAAGTATACTCAATCCATAAGATGTCATTTCTGCCCTCGAGAACATCGAGTCTGATGGAGGAGGCAGACCAAGATCTTGCATACCAGCATCAGGTGTTCATAAATGCTTTGGGAATAAGGAAAGGAGAGAGACCAACTTGGCATCAGAGAGTTTAGGCTTGCTTAGAAAAGGAGGTGACACTTAAACTGAGTCCAGAGAGACCCACAGTATGGCACCTAGAGTCCCCAGCAAATAGCATTATCCTAAGGGTCTGCTGATTTTTTGTGTTGTGTCCTACTTTTCAGCTTGATCACACAGTTGCCCATGATAATTAAATGAAACTTGCCAGATGGATGCTTTCGCAAGACGATGGCTTGTCTTCTTGCTCTATTTGTGAAAGCTGGCACTGGATCCAAACTCTCAAGGATGCCCCTACCTTGAGATTGTTTTGGAGAGTTTCTCTTTTGTGTATATTAGCCAAATGGCCTGCTCATCAGTAGGGCCAGGTTGAGTGACAGGTGGGTGTGTCATGCATGTGGATACTCTGATCTCTGCCTACTCATTTGCCTCCAGGGAGGTGAGATGCTGAGAGGTTGTTCTACAAAGATGTCATTTATCAGTGTTACCTTCCTTTGGGGAAATAAACTTCCTAAGTTTCTGATCTGTCAATCTTTCCTTCTCACTGCTTTTATTTTCCCTATCAGTTGTAACATAATTGATGTTGAATTCCCTGTGCATTGGGTTAAAATATATACCTTATCAGACTGTTTTAAAGAAGGAATTTTTAGATTATTGAGGAGAATAGAGTGGCAAATACAGTTCATTTCATTTGTAGTGAAATTAATTATCCAAGAAAGGTAGATATTCTGATTATAAAAGAATAACTCAGGAATAATAGTAATAAAAAATTTTCTTTTTGAGATGGAGTCCTACTCTGTCACCCAGGGCTGGAGTGCAGTGGTGGTCACTGCAACCTCTGCCTCCCAGGTTCAAGCCATCCTCCTGCCTCAGCCTACCGAGTAGCTGGGACTACAGGCGCATGCCATCATGCCCAGCTAATTTTTGTGTTTTTAGTAGAGATGCAGTTTCACCGTGTTGCCCAGGCTAGTCTCCAACTCCTGACCTCAGGTAATCCACTGCCTCAGCCTCCCAAAGTGTGCTGAGATTGTAGGCTTGAGCCACCGTGCCCAGCAATAATAATAATAAATAACTGTTTCATTTCTATAAGTCATTCTTAGCTCTCTCTATGTGCCATCTCATTTAATTGTCTCAATATCCCTATGAGACGGGCACAGTTATTATTCCCATTTTACACATAAGGAAACAAAAATTTAGAGAGATGTAGAAACTTACTCAAGTTCAAAGACCTGAGAAATGTAAGAGCTGGTATTCAGATGTGTCCACTATGCATGGGGCTCCCGTAATTCTGTGCTTAGACTTGGCACAATCAATGCTGTACTCCAAGTACAGGATGAGCATATCACCATCCCTGCCATCCTGATGCTTCTGTTGAGCTTATTTATTCTCAAAGGGTTAGAATCCTTCAGATGTATTGCTATCGAAACCACCGAGTGCATCTTCCTTTCACTTTGTAAATAACTTCAAAAATTAGAAATTCTTGAGTATCAGCTGGTTATTGTAGTTACATAGAAATACCAAATTAGAGCATTTCTGCTGTTACAGTGAATATATTCAGAGATATATATATATATATATTCAGGTTCATATATACATAAATACATAAATCTTGGGCTGCTTTTCTCTTCTAGTTTTCTGTTCATATTTTGCATTTGAAACAAAGATTTGAAGTAAAGCCCATATTGTATTTTACTCTTTATGTTCTAGCTTCTGTGTAAATAGAGTGATGCAGCTTTTAATCAGCACCACCCTTCCACCCCGGAAAAGGAGACAATTCTTGTAAGAGCAAAGAGTGGGGCTTATCTTTTCCTCTAACAACTCCTAATTTCATCCATTCCAGTTCCCACAATAACTTGAAATTCCTAGGGCAGGTACAGTTGCTTGAAATCCCATTGGCAGGAATCCTTTAAAGTGGATTTTTACCTATAGAGCCCTTTGGAGTCCTGGAGTCTTGATTAGAAGCAGTCTTTCAGATCCCCACTCCCTGAAAGCAGAAACTCTGCAGTTGGCCCTGCGACCTCTGCCTCAGCCATCTGCTCTGGCGCTGGGCCACTGTCGCTGGGAAAGCCTTTCTGGGTTGGACCCTGACAGCCGCCTCCTTGTACCTTCCACTCCCTGGTTCAGATTCTGCCCTTTGAACGTGCTCCCTCAGCCTCCTCAGCAGCCTCAGGAAGGTTGTAGGGATTAGACAGGGAGTGAAGTGAATGTCGCTGAGGTTTTTCAGCACTCTGACATATGGCCACTTCTGTTTTCCTGCAGCAAAACCAGAAATCCTGACTTACGACAGGCTCGTGAATGGCATGCTCCAATGTGTGGCAGCAGGATTCCCAGAACCCACAATAGATTGGTATTTTTGTCCGGGAACTGAGCAGAGGTGAGATGATTATTTTTGGCACTGTTTATAATGCAGAGAGGAAGGACTGTAGTTCACTTGAATTTCAAATATGTTTTCTGATTTTTTTTTTTTTTTAAAAAAGCTTTGTTTTGATTATTTTTTTTTTTCTAGCCATGTGGCTTTTTAGAAGGGATAATTGCTGTATTTTTCTTGGTAGACATTAATTTTGTTTGCTGAAAAATGATTACTGAATGACTTCTCTATTTTGGTGGTTATCTTTCTGGATTTATCATGCAATTTCTAGCCTGCAGGTAGATAAAGCAATTTTGCAGGACAGAGTAATTAGATTTCCATTCTATACACAGGAGGTAATGTGTGTGGGAAATGTGACTGTAGTTATCATGAAAAAATTACCTCAGTAGTTAATTGCCAAGTTACCAAAAAGTAATGATCGCACAATTACAACATACATATGGCGTTTGCAAGCGACCGCTTTTAAAAAGGGTTTCTTCTTGATAAGGTGCCCAGCCCCTGAACAGAGAACATCTGGCACTGTGCTGCTTGCCCCTCACCATCCACACTTAAGCCTTAAATTGTCCTTTTGCGTTACCTGAAGACGAAAATGGGGTCACTATACCTGTTTTCATCCATCAATTGCTATTTTATGCTCAGGCTTTAAAAGCCCAGGTTAACGTCACAATTGAATAGTCAGTATGATCGCGGAAATTTTATTTTTCATGGAATAAGCCTCTTTATCACAACAAGTTGGAAGGGGTTACATCAGACTGCTGTTTTCAGCTGGATTTTAGGAGAGTGTTTTCTTTTTTTTTTTTTTTAATTTATTTATTATTATTATACTTTAAGTTGCAGGGTACATGTGCATAACGTGCAGGTTTGTTACATATGTATACTTGTGCCATGTTGGTGTGCTGCACCCATCAACTCATCATTTACATCAGATATAACTCCCAGTGCAATCCCTCCCCCCTCCCCCCTCCTCATGATAGGCCCCTGTGTGTGATGTTCCCCTTCCTGAGTCCAAGTGATCTCATTGTTCAGTTCCCACCTATGAGTGAGAACATGCGGTGTTTGGTTTTCTGTTCTTGTGATAGTTTGCTAAGAATGATGGTTTCCAGCTGCATCCATGTCCCTACAAAGGACGCAAACTCATCCTTTTTGATGGCTGCATAGTATTCCATGGTGTATATGTGCCACATTTTCTTAATCCAATCTGTCACTGATGGACATTTGGGTTGATTCCAAGTCTTTGCTATTGTGAATAGTGCTGCAATAAACATACGTGTGCATGTGTCTTTATAGCAGCATAATTTATAATCCTTTGGGTATATACCCAGTAATGGGATGGCTGGGTCATATGGTACATCTAGTTCTAGATCCTTGAGGAATCGCCATACTGTTTTCCATAATGGTTGAACTAGTTTACAATCCCACCAACAGTGTAAAAGTGTTCCTATTTCTCCACATCCTCTCCAGCACCTGTTGTTTCCTGACTTTTTAATGATCGCCATTCTAACTGGTGTGAGATGGTATCTCATTGTGGTTTTGATTTGCATTTCTCTGATGGCCAGTGATGATGAGCATTTTTTCATGTGTCTGTTGGCTGTATGAATGTCTTCTTTTGAGAAATGTCTTTTCATATCCTTTGCCCACTTTTTGATGGGGCTGTTTGTTTTTTTCTTGTAAATTTGTTTGAGTTCTTTGTAGGTTCTGGATATTAGCCCTTTGTCAGATGAGTAGATTGCAAAAATTTTCTCCCGTTCTGTAGGTTGCCTGTTCACTCTGATGGTAGTTTCTTTTGCTGTGCAGAAGCTCTTTAATTTAATGAGATCCCATTTGTCAATTTTGGCTTTTGCTGCCATTGCCTTTGGTGTTTTAGACATGAAGTCTTTTCCCATGCCTATGTCCTGAATGGTACTACCTAGGTTTTCCTCTAGGATTTTTATGGTATTAGGTCTAACATTTAAGTCTCTAATCCATCTTGAATTAATTTTCGTATAAGGAGTAAGGAAAGGATCCAGTTTCAGCTTTCTACTTATGGCTAGCCAATTTTCCCAGCACCATTTATTAAATAGGGAATCCTTTCCCCATTTCTTGTTTCTCTCAGGTTTGTCAAAGATCAGATGGCTGTAGATGTGTGGTATTATTTCTGAGGACTCTGTTCTGTTCCATTGGTCTATATCTCTGTTTTGGTACCAGTACCATGCTGTTTTGGTTATTGTAGCCTTGTAGTATAGTTTGAAGTCAGGTAGCGTGATGCCTCCAGCTTTGTTCTTTTGACTTAGGATTGTCTTGGAGATGCGGGCTCTTTTTTGGTTCCATATGAACTTTAAAGCAGTTTTTTCCAATTCTGTGAAGAAAGTCATTGGTAGCTTGATGGGGATGGCATTGAATCTATAAATAACCTTGGGCAGTATGGCCATTTTCACGATATTGATTCTTCCTATCCATGAGCATGGTATGTTCTTCCATTTGTTTGTGTCCTCTTTGATTTCACTGAGCAGTGGTTTGTAGTTCTCCTTGAAGAGGTCCTTTACATCCCTTGTAAGTTGGATTCCTAGGTATTTTATTCTCTTTGAAGCAATTGTGAATGGAAGTTCATTCCTGATTTGGCTCTCTGTTTGTCTGTTACTGGTGTATAAGAATGCTTGTGATTTTTGCACATTAATTTTGTATCCTGAGACTTTGCTGAAGTTGCTTATCAGCTTAAGGAGATTTTGGGCTGAGACAATGGGGTTTTCTAAATATACAATCATGTCATCTGCAAACAGGGACAGTTTGACTTCTTCTTTTCCTAACTGAATACCCTTGATTTCTTTCTCTTGCCTAATTGCCCTAGCCAGAACTTCCAACACTATGTTGAATAGGAGTGGTGAGAGAGGGCATCCCTGTCTTGTGCCAGTTTTCAAAGGGAATTTTTCCAGGTTTTGCCCATTCAGTATGATATTGGCTGTGGGTTTGTCATAAATAGCTGTTATTATTTTGAGGTACGTTCCATCAATACCGAATTTATTGAGCGTTTTTAGCATGAAGGGCTGTTGAATTTTGTCAAAAGCCTTTTCTGCATCTATTGAGATAATCATGTGTTTTTTGTCTTTGGTTCTGTTTATATGCTGGATTATGTTTATTGATTTGCGAATGTTGAACCAGCCTTGCATCCCAGGGATGAAGCCCACTTGATCATGGTGGATAAGCTTTTTGATGTGTTGCTGAATCCGGTTTGCCAGTATTTTATTGAGGATTTTTGCATCGATGTTCATCAGGGATATTGGTCTAAAATTCTCTTTTTTGGTTGTGTCTCTGCCAGGCTTTGGTATCAGGATGATGTTGGCCTCATAAAATGAGTTAGGGAGGATTCCCTCTTTTTCTATTGATTGGAATAGTTTCAGAAGGAATGGTACCAACTCCTCCTTGTACCTCTGGTAGAATTCAGCTGTGAATCCATCTGGTCCTGGACTTTTTTTGGTTGGTAGGCTATTAATTATTGCCTCAATTTCAGAGCCTGCTATTGGTCTATTCAGGGATTCAACTTCTTCCTGGTTTAGTCTTGGAAGAGTGTAAGTGTCCAGGAAATTATCCATTTCTTCTAGATTTTCCAGTTTATTTGCGTAGAGGTGTTTATAGTATTCTCTGATGGTAGTTTGTATTTCTGTGGGGTTGGTGGTGATATCCCCTTTATCATTTTTAATTGCGTCGATTTGATTCTTCTCTCTTTTCTTCTTTATTAGTCTTGCTAGTGGTCTGTCAATTTTGTTGATCTTTTCAAAAAACCAACTCCTGGATTCATTGATTTTTTGGAGAGTTTTTTGTGTCTCTATCTCCTTCAGTTCTGCTCTGATCTTAGTTATTTCTAGCCTTCTGCTAGCTTTCGAATGTGTTTGCTCTTGCTTCTCTAGTTCTTTTAATTGCGATGTTAGAGTGTCAATTTTAGATCTTTCCTGCTTTCTCTTGTGGGCATTTAGTGCTATAAATTTCCCTCTACACACTGCTTTAAATGTGTCCCAGAGATTCTGGTATGTTCTATCTTTGTTCTCATTGGTTTCAAAGAACATCTTTATTTCTGCCTTCATTTCGTTATGTACCCAGTAGTCATTCAGGAGCAGGTTGTTCAGTTTCCATGTAGTTGAGCGGTTTTGATTGAGTTTCTTAGTCCTGAGTTCTAGTTTGATTGCACTGTGGTCTGAGAGACAGTTTGTTATAATTTCTGTTCTTGTACATTTGCTGAGGAGTGCTTTACTTCCAATTACGTGGTCGATTTTGGAGTAAGTACGATGTGGTGCTGAGAAGAATGTATATTCTGTTGATTTGGGGTGGAGAGTTCTATAGATGTCTATTAGGTCTGCTTGCTGCAGAGATGAGTTCAATTCCTGGATATCCTTGTTAACTTTCTGTCTCGTTGATCTGTCTAATGTTGACAGTGGGGTGTTAAAGTCTCCCATTATTATTGTATGGGAGTCTAAGTCTCTTTGTAAGTCTCTAAGGACTTGCTTTATGAATCTGGGTGCTCCTGTATTGGGTGCATATATATTTAGGATAGTTAGCTCTTCCTGTTGAATTGATCCCTTTACCATTATGTAATGGCCTTCTTTGTCTCTTTTGATCTTTGATGGTTTAAAGTCTGTTTTATCAGAGACTAGTATTGCAACCCCCGCTTTTTTTTGTTCTCCATTTGCTTGCTAAATCTTCCTCCATCCCTTTATTTTGAGCCTATGTATGTCTCTGCGTGTGAGATGGGTCTCCTGAATACAGCAGACTGATGGGTCTTGACTCTTTATCCAGTTTGCCAGTCTGTGTCTTTTAATTGGAGCATTTAGTCCATTTACATTTAAGGTTAAGATTGTTATGTGTGAACTTGATCCTGCCATTATGATATTAACTGGTTATTTTGCTCGTTAGTTGATGCAGTTTCTTCCTAGCCTCGATGGTCTTTACATTTTGGCATGTTTTTGCAATGGCTGGTACCGGTTGTTCCTTTCCATGTTTAGTGCTTCCTTCAGGGTCTCTTGTAAGGCAGGCCTAGTGGTGACAAAGTCTCTAAGCATTTGCTTATCTGTAAAGGATTTTATTTCTCCTTCACTTATGAAACTTAGTTTGGCTGGATATGAAATTCTGGGTTGAAAATTCTTTTCTTTAAGAATGTTGAATATTGGCCCCCACTCTCTTCTGGCTTGGAGAGTTTCTGCCGAGAGATCTGCTGTTAGTCTGATGGGCTTCCCTTTGTGGGTAACCCGACCTTTCTCTCTGGCTGCCCTTAAGATTTTTTCCTTCATTTCAACTTTGGTGAATCTGGCAATTATGTGTCTTGGAGTTGCTCTTCTCGAGGAGTATCTTTGTGGCGTTCTCTGTATTTCCTGGATTTGAATGTTGGCCTGCCCTACTAGGTTGGGGAAGTTCTCCTGGATGATATCCTGAAGAGTGTTTTCCAACTTGGTTCCATTTTCCCCCTCACTTTCAGGCACCCCAATCAGACGTAGATTTGGTCTTTTTACATAATCCCATACTTCTTGCAGGCTTTGTTCATTTCCTTTTCTTCTTTTTTCTTTTGGTTTCTCTTCTCGCTTCATTTCATTCATTTGATCCTCAATCGCTGATACTCTTTCTTCCAGTTGATCGAGTCGGTTACTGAAGCTTGTGCATTTGTCACGTATTTCTCGTGTCATGGTTTTCATCTCTTTCATTTCGTTTATGACCTTCTCTGCATTAATTACTCTAGCCATCAATTCTTCCACTTTTTTTTTCAAGATTTTTAGTTTCTTTGCGCTGGGTACGTAATTCCTCCTTTAGCTCTGAGAAATCTGATGGACTGAAGCCTTCTTCTCTCATCTCGTCAAAGTCATTCTCCGTCCAGCTTTGATCCGTTGCTGGCGATGAGCTGCGCTCCTTTGCCGGGGGAGATGCGCTCTTATTTTTTGAATTTCCAGCTTTTCTGCCCTGCTTTTTCCCCATCTTTGTGGTTTTATCTGCCTCTGGTCTTTGATGATGGTGATGTACTGATGGGGTTTTGGTGTAGGTGTCCTTCCTGTTTGATAGTTTTCCTTCTAACAGTCAGGACCCTCAGCTGTAGGTCTGTTGGAGATTGCTTGAGGTCCACTCCAGACCCTGTTTGCCTGGGTATCAGCAGCAGAGGCTGCAGAAGATAGAGTATTTCTGAACAGCGAGTGTACCTGTCTGATTCTTGCTTTGGAAGCTTCCTCTCAGGGGTGTACTCCACCCTGTGAGCTGTGGGGTGTCAGACTGCCCCTAGTGGGGGATGTCTCCCAGTTAGGCTACTCAGGGGTCAGGGACCCACTTGAGCAGGGAGTCTGTCCCTTCTCAGATCTCAACCTCCGTGTTGGGAGATCCACTGCTCTCTTCAAAGCTGTCAGACAGAGTCATTTGCGTCTGCAGAGGTTTCGGCTGTGTTTGTTATTGCCCTGTCCCCAGAGGTGGAGTCTACAGAGACAGGCAGGTTTCCTTGAGCTGCTGTGAGCTCCACCCAGTTCGAGCTTCCCAGCAGCTTTGTTTACCTACTTAAGCCTCAGCAATGGCGGGCGCCCCTCCCCCAGCCTCGCTGCTGCCTTGCCGGTAGATCACAGACTGCTGTGCTAGCAATGAGGGAGGTTCCGTGGGTGTTGGACCCTCCTGGCCAGGTGTGGGATATGATCTCCTGGTGTGCCTGTTTGCTTAAAGCGCAGTATTGGGGTGGGAGTTACCCGATTTTCCAGGTGTTGTGTGTCTCAGTTCCCCTGGCTAGGAAAAGGGATTCCCTTCCCCCTTGCGCTTCCCAGGTGAGGCAATGCCTCGCCCTGCTTCAGCTCTCGCTGGTCGGGCTGCAGCAGCTGACCAGTACCGATCGTCCGGCACTCCCCAGTGAGATGAACCCAGTACCTCAGTTGAAAATGCAGAAATCACCGGTCTTCTGTGTCGCTCGCGCTGAGAGTTGGAGACTGGAGCTGTTCCTATTCGGCCATCTTGCTCCGAGAGTGTTTTCTTTTGGGGAATACTAAGGAGCCCCCGGGAGGAATGACCACAGCGGAAGCAAGCCCTGTAGTTACAGGCATTAATTCAGTAGATACACAGGGAGTGGCGAGTGTGTACCAGACACTATTCTAATGGACAGAACACACCCAAGTCTTTTTGCCTTTATGAGTTTATATTCTAGTGCAGGGGTGTTCAATCTTTTGGCTTCCCTGGGCCACATAGGAAGAAAACGACTGTCTTAGGCCGCACATAAAAAACAGTAACACTAATGATAGCTGATGAGCTAAAACAAAAATTGCAAACAAAACTCATAATGTTTTAAGCTTTATGAATTTGTGTTGGGTCGCATTCAAAGCTGTCGTGAGCCACATGTGGGCTGCAGGTGGGACAAGCTTGTTCTAGTGGGTAGAGACACATAATAGATGGAATAAACAGTGAATGTATGTAGGTGTTAAGAAGGGAAACAGGAAATAGCTAGGTGTTTAGAATAGGGAAGTTGGGGTCTGGCTCATGAAAAGATCCCTTGCAGTGGTGGTCTCAGCCACTTGCAGTACAACTAGGCCTTCCTGCTTAGAACTCACACTTCGGTCCTCACTCTGACTATTTCCTGGTCTACATTCTTGATTTTTTTGTTGTTGTTGAGACGGAGTCTCACTCTGTTGCCCAGGCTGGAGTACAGTGGAGTGATCTTGGCTCACTGCAACCTCTGCCTCCTGGGTTCAAGTGATTCTCCTGCCTCAGCCTCTGAGTAGCTGGGATTACAGGTGCCTGCCACCACGCCCAACTAATTTCTGTATTTTTAGTAGAGACAGAGTTTCACTGTGTTGGCCAGTCTGGTCTCGAACTCCTGACTTCAGGTGATCTGCCCGCCTCGGCCTTCTAAAGTGCTGAGATTATAGGTGTGAGCTACTGCGCCCAGTCCCTTGAAGATTTTTTATGATTTCCTCCTCTATGCTATTTATTTTCAACCATTCATGTACCCTTTTGAAGCTTGTTTATTTTAGGGATCTGCTGTGTACCAGCATATATGCCTGCCATTTTATTGAATTCCTTTCCAGTCCTTTCAGTAACCCTCTGCAATGGGTATTACCATCCCCGTTTTACAGTGGTAGAAACTCAGTCTTTAACTCATCAGGATTCAAACCCACATCTGACTCCAAAGCCTCCTCTGCCCTTTCTTCTCTTCCCCAGTGCTTTTTTCACTCACTAGGTCACCAAAGTGCTTATTCTTAGACACTTGTAAAAGGACATTTTCTGTTGATTATGAACCTCTAACTTTGTTTTAAAAGTGTGCCACGTCCCAAGGGTCTTATGTATTTATTTATTTTCCTAGAGTAAACCTGGGCTTTTGTTTTCTTCCCTTTAGATGCTCTGCTTCTGTACTGCCAGTGGATGTGCAGACACTAAACGCATCTGGGCCACCGTTTGGAAAACTAGTGGTTCAGAGTTCCATAGATTCTAGTGCATTCAAGCACAATGGCACGGTTGAATGTAAGGCTTACAACGATGTGGGCAAGACTTCTGCCTATTTTAACTTTGCATTTAAAGGTAACAACAAAGGTATATTTCTTTTTAATCCAATTTAAGGGGATGTTTAGGCTCTGTCTACCATATCAATCATGATTTTAAGTTCATTCCAACATTGACCATGTCATTTCTGGTAATACGTACATCACACCATACTGTCATCAAACTCGCTATGTTTCATTTTGTACTAGCTTGTTAAGTATATGTTTTTACCAGAGCACTTTTAACCATGCTACTTTATATATTTTATATGTATGTGCGCCTCTTTTATATTAGTTGTATATTTACAATTGTCTCCATTAAAAAGGGGTAGAGAAAGCAAATGGGGGGAATATATTTACCTTACACCCAAACAGAATTAGAACAATCTAACATTTAAATTCAATTAAAAATTTCAATTATTTAAAGTGAATTATTTTAACACTTTGCCAGACACTGTATCCAAAAGTTAACACTGCCTTTATGAAGTCATGTTAGCAAGTTATTTCTTTAAAATATTTAAAATTTGATTCATGTGTGACTAACTCTCTTAACATAAGTTAAAAATTCCTTGTGGGCAAATTGCTGAATTGGTACAAAGTGGGAAGACAAAGAAAGTGGGCACTTACTTTTTAGGCCTTCTTGGGTTTTGTTTGTTTTTTGTTTTTTTTTTTTGTTTGTTTTGTTTGTTTGTTTGTTTGTTTGTTTGAGTCAGCAAAGACTAGTGCCAAAAAGTGGCGTATTTTCTCAGGTTTTGAGTAATGAGGGGAAGAATCTTCCATTGTTCTACATCATCGATTTTTCAGACGGGGCAACGGAAAGCATACCTTAAAAATGATGGGTTTTTTTTGTTGTGAAAGACATTCATGCTCAGTGTAGAAAATTTAGAAAATACAGGAAAGTGTAAAGAAGAAAATATAAACCATCCATAAAGGAAGCTTCTTTTTTAAAGTTGTACAAGGCAGGGATTTGATTGAAGTACAAAGTGCATTCAGATGTTGCTTTTCATTGAAAAACAGCATAAATTATTCCTTTTCTACAGAAATCTCAACTTCTATTCTGCAGTATTCTGGTTTCAAGTTATATTTTTAAAGATTCATTTGAATAACAAGAGTACGATGTAACCAAGGTGAAGCTCTGAGAGTCACATAGCTTTGCTTCCTGCCATGGGCTGTGAGTTGGGAGGTCAGTTTGGGAATGAGTGGCTGTGGTAGAGATCCCATCCTGCCAAAGTTTGTGATTCCACATTTCTGTTTGATTTTAGAGCAAATCCATCCCCACACCCTGTTCACTCCTTTGCTGATTGGTTTTGTAATCGTAGCTGGCATGATGTGCATTATTGTGATGATTCTCACCTACAAATATTTACAGGTAACCATTTATCTGTTCTCTCTCCAGAGTGCTCTAATGACTCCGACAATAATTCTTAAAAGGTGATCTATTTTCCCCTTTCTCCCCACAGAAACCCATGTATGAAGTACAGTGGAAGGTTGTTGAGGAGATAAATGGAAACAATTACGTTTACATAGACCCAACACAACTTCCTTATGATCACAAATGGGAGTTTCCCAGAAACAGGCTGAGTTTTGGTCAGTATGAAACAGGGGCTTTCCATGTCACCTTTTTGGGTACACATAACAATGACTTTAAGGAACTCCAGTAGCTTCCTTTGTTTTGTTCCACCTGAAACAATGAGTTTTCTGTGAAATTGCACCCCTTTTGATAGGTTTGGCATAGAGAACATTGTAGGAAAATGTCTCTAGACAAAATTGTTTTTAATTCCTTTATTGATTTTGAAACTACATAAATGATCCTTCAATTCCACCACCAGCACCACCACCACTTACCTTGTTGTCTTCCTTCCTACAGGGAAAACCCTGGGTGCTGGCGCTTTTGGGAAGGTTGTTGAGGCAACTGCTTATGGCTTAATTAAGTCGGACGCGGCCATGACTGTCGCTGTAAAGATGCTCAAACGTAAGTTCCTGTATGGTACTGTGTGCGCTTGACATCAGTTTGCCAATTGTGCTTTTTGCTAAAATGCATGTTTCCTATTTTAGCAAGTGCCCATTTAACAGAACGAGAAGCCCTCATGTCTGAACTCAAAGTCCTGAGTTACCTTGGTAATCATATGAATATTGTGAATCTTCTTGGAGCCTGCACCATTGGAGGTAAAGCCATGTCCAAACTGCCTTTTATTGTCGGTCAAGTTATCAGAACATGACATTTTAATATGATTTTGGCAATGCTAGGTTATAAAGTGCTTGGAAGATTTTTTACCCAGACTATTGTTCTCTCTTGCTAGATTTTGTTTTCCTTATTGTTCTTAAGAATGCAGGTTTTAATTTTATCATTATGGGGTAGAACAGCCCAGGACATACACTAGTTATTGTCGTGTTTGTAACATCAACAACATTGGCCTCTTGTATATCTTATCCCGACCAGAAGGCTTCTCTTATCTTGTAAGCTTTATATATTTCTTGATCATATTTAGCCACTGAAAGGGTTAATATTAATTTGCATACTATAATTTAAAATAGGCCCCTAAGCCTACTGGTTCTCAAATATACACCAAATGAGGCAAACATTTCACTTCTGTAAAAAATAAGTTTCCAATTCGAAGCCTTAGTTGAGGTTCCCATCGAGGATGTCTGTGATGTTCGCAGAAAGTATTTCAGTTGAAAGAAACAAAGATGTGTAAAATGAGCTGTTTCTAGAGATCCATGGTAAAGTTGACAGCTTTATATAATGTCTTCAAACAACCCCCATAAATGTTGCTTCACCACATCATGAATTGTTCATGAGAAAATTTCTTTCCTAAGTTAATTAGTTGCCTGTTACTTCCAAATTACAGTTTTAAACATTCATAACACCAAAATTTTTTTCAACTAGTAGTGCTCAGAACACAGGTCATTTTAGGTTTTCACTCACTTTCCAGTCTCGTCCCAGCTGGCTGCTCCATGTGACTGATTTTCCCACTATGCCGCAGTTTGTGCCTTCGTTATTTCCATAATAACGTTACAGCGAGTGTGTGAAGCCCTGCTGTAAACAGAAGTGAATCAAAGGATTCACGTAGGAAGCTTGATAATAGTAGAACCTTTGAAAGCAGTAACTTCTGTCTGTCAAATCAGCAATCACGCTTGGCCCCAAATACTAATGTCATTTGGAAATTCAGGTTAAAAGAGACTTGCTTGTTTTATGTTACTCCACATAATGCTGCTTTTTGATAAGCAGTGTTAATATATAGGATTGTATTGGGACTAAGTAGGCTTATCCACTGAAGCTGAATATTAATGGCCATGACCACTCTTGGGTATTTTTATGGGAGGCAGAATTAATCTATATATCTCACCTCTTTCTAACCTTTTCTTATGTGCTTTTAGGGCCCACCCTGGTCATTACAGAATATTGTTGCTATGGTGATCTTTTGAATTTTTTGAGAAGAAAACGTGATTCTTTTATTTGTTCAAAGCAGGAAGATCATGCAGAAACTGCACTTTATAAGAATCTTCTGCATTCAAAGGAGTCTTCCTGGTAAGACTGATTTACATAAATAGTTAGCTGTTGACAGGCAGTTCATGGGGTCATAAGGGTTTGCAATCAAGGCTGATTCTTTAAAAAATGAACTGAGGTACTCTGAGGTATGAAATCAAAATTATTAAATCATTTAAATGTGATTAACAGTTTAGAAAGTTCAAATTGTGTTTTTAAAGATTCAAACTGTGTTAAACCTAGATTTTTGCTGATTTTTAAAAAATGCATTTTTAGTTTTTTTCTACACTTTAGTTTCACGCAACTGAATGAATTCTATTTCTGTTTCTCTTACGGTTCTGTCCTGCATGTATTTCCATTTATACCGTTGAGCTTGGTACTGTATGCATGTTTCCAGTGAGATACTGTTTATAGGGGAAATGCTAAAGCCTCTCAAGTTGCCACAATAAAGTCCCTTTAAAACCTTTAGCAGAATGACAAAGAGCTCTGAACTTATCTCTACATGTACGCTTTTTGCTATTGACCTCTGGATTATTCCTATATACCTTGCCTCTTGCCCCTTTTAATTCATCATGCTATTAAAAGTCGTAACTATTCCAGCACGTTTTTAAAAATTCTGGACATTATTTTCTTCTCTTTTGTCATTGATGCCATTCTGAATTTGAATCATGTATAAAGAGCTTCGAGTTTGATTTACAACCAGAGAAGAATTCTTCTCATACCTTGCCTATTCTTTCTTTGGAAATGCTGTTAAGAGCCACCATTTGAGAAGACTTCCTGGATGTACCCAGTCCAACAGAAGTCATGGTTATTTCACCCAGTCCCCTATACTGTATATTGCTGCAGTTGTGTGGTAGATTTTTCCTAACCTTTTTATGCACTTTATATCCACTGCATCTTGCGATGACAAGACATTGCCTCCTGAACTCTTAACACCAGGCCCTCAAGGAGACCTCAGTAAATATTATTGATGGGCAATTACCTCTTAAAGCCATTTTCTGTACCTCTGACTAAAGTTTAAAACCACAGGTGAAACTTTTATGTTTTTTTAATCCTATAAACTTGAGTAATGTAAAGTGGTAGTAGAAACTGTACAAAACCACTTTTTGTTAGTTTCTCCTGGGCATGTGCTCATTATATGAAGAAACCCAATGAGCCATTTTGCTTCTTTCCGAAACCTTGGCCCTATATATATCCTTTAACTTTCTGATATAATGGCCTAAATTGTTCAATCCTGTGTGATGTTCTTTGTGCTTTGGGATCCCATATGGGATTGGAACCACCAGCACACTCTGAAGGAGATTGTTGTCATGGTGTTTCTATGCTAATCAGAAGCAGGAAGTACTAGAAATCTTGAAGAGTCTCCAGCCAAATGTTGCAGACTGAAGAGGTCCAGATGGTTCAGAAAATCATCCAAATTATTGGTGTTTATCTGAACCAACTTGATTTTTTTTTAAAACCTTTTTCCATCAGTCACTATATGTTAACGATCTCTGCCTCCCCCATAACACATCTTGGAAGCTCTTCTTTGTCTTTCTTTCATCTTGTCTCCTGGGGCTCATTTAGAGAGTCTGAGGTGATACAGGATAGCATATTTGGCTCTCTGTCTCCCATTAAATTCATTGTGTCAAGAGATGGGAAATTTCTAACCTGAGTCCTCTATATGATTAAACACAAAAAGGGCACCTAGTTTCTGGGCATGGACCCCAATATCAAATATTAAAAAGTCATATCTTACAGAATAAGATTTTCAAACTCTATTCAAACTTTACATGGCTTTCTTCAAATTGGTCCAGTCTATTATGTAGCAAAGGGGATGAGGAGGTGTAGAGCCTGACCCATGAGTGCCCTTCTGCATGTCCCACTTGATTCAGTCATGACTTGTTTCATCTCTCCCAGCAGCGATAGTACTAATGAGTACATGGACATGAAACCTGGAGTTTCTTATGTTGTCCCAACCAAGGCTGACAAAAGGAGATCTGCAAGAATAGGTGAGTACCTACCTATCAAGCAACAAGAGCAACTTTATTTACAAAGAGTATATGTATCATGCTAATGTGGAATATAACATCATTCCCAGTAGCAACGATGCAGACCAGTTCTGCTTTACGGTAGCAATGCCAATGGTCAATGGCAGTTAGGGTTGTAAGTGGGAATTTGGGGTCAGAGCATTTGTTTTTGTGCCTGAGCATCTTACTATAGATATGGGATCTTTGTATTAATTCGCCATCCCTCACTACGGATTTTGTAACTCAGCCTAGGATTGTTGAATATTAACTTTGTGATTCAGCATCTACCTTTGCTGGACACGAGGGAAGTGATCTGCCTGCAAGTTCACATTAGTTCATTCATGACCAGCCTTTGGTATTGTCATTGCCACTGTCTTTTCCTGTCCTAACCTTTATGGTTTTAATCGCTAAGAAAAATCCTCTCTTCCTCACAGGCTCATATATAGAAAGAGATGTGACACCCGCCATCATGGAGGATGACGAGTTGGCTTTAGACTTAGAAGACTTGCTGAGCTTTTCTTACCAGGTGGCAAAGGGCATGGCTTTCCTTGCCTCCAAGAATGTAAGTGGGAGTGATTCTCAAAAGAGTTTTGTGTTTTGGTTTTTTGATTTTTTTGATTTTTTTTTTCTTGAGAACAGAGCATTTTAGAGCCATAGTTAGAATGCAGAGTGTCATTTTGAAGTGTGGTAACCAAAAGCAGAGGAAATTTAGTTTCTTCATGTTCCAACGGCTGTCTCTTTGGAATTCCTGTTCTAATTTGTAAGCTTTAAAGTGCAAGCCTGTCTAAATGAGTTTTTCTATGAATATTCTTTTATATGCATTGAAATTCATTTAAAACTTTTGGCTTTTAGGATATAGGATATATTCCTAGAGAACAGAATCATTTTATCAGTAAAAGCAGAGGGCACCTCATAGTTACAAGGCTTAGGGTGAACCAGAGGCTTGAGTTTTATTGAAGTTAGATCCAAATATTATATGTGTGGCTTATGAAGTATCAGGAAATAAGGGGTCAGAGAGAATAATAAACACTTGGGAGAAGGATAGGAATGGAAAGAGAATGATGGAATGAAAACAAGGAGCATGGTCTGTGGAAGGGTGAGAGGGTTCCTTAGGAAGTAAGATTAACCAAACAGAATGAGGTTACCAGTCCTACCCTTAAATGTCATGGGTGACATTTCCCAACAATTACCAAACTAAGAAAGGATATAGGATGGCTGAAATAAAGACCTTCTTCCGTGTGTCCTTGGGAGATGTTAGATTGAAGTTGCAAAGGCATGTTAGGAACTCTGTGAAAGGACATTCAAAGAAATGCATGCAAAATGAATTTTCAGTTTAAACAGTATGATATGACTATTTCTTATGTATTTCCCTATGAATGAAAGCAGTCCTGAGAAGAAAATAGCATTTATTAGAATTGCTTTTGAAAGAGATTATAGTAATTAGACTCTTGATTATGTGAACATCATTCAAGGCATACTTTTGATTTTTATTTTTGGTGTACTGAGTACTTTAAAACAAAAGTGTTGGATTTTTTATAATATAAGCAACACTCTAATATTAAAAAGTTAGTTTTCACTCTTTACAAGTTAAAATGAATTTAAATGGTTTTCTTTTCTCCTCAAACCTAATAGTGTATTCACAGAGACTTGGCAGCCAGAAATATCCTCCTTACTCATGGTCGGATCACAAAGATTTGTGATTTTGGTCTAGCCAGAGACATCAAGAATGATTCTAATTATGTGGTTAAAGGAAACGTGAGTACCCATTCTCTGCTTGACAGTCCTGCAAAGGATTTTTAGTTTCAACTTTCGATAAAAATTGTTTCCTATGATTTTCATAATGTAAATCCTGTCCAGGGGTATCACACATTTTAGCAGTCAAATTAAGTGTACTTCAGCAAAATTTGCATGGTATGCTGAACATTACTACAACTAACAGTCAATAATAGAATTCCTAATTCTAATTGTGTAATTATGGGGCATGGGAAGGAAACAGAAATAGCCTTAATTTTCATTATAGCCTGAGAATGGCAATGAACTTGATTTTGCTCAAGTGTAACAAATGTAGGTCATTGAAGGTCACAGCAGGATAAATTTTGGCGGGATTGACATGCCGTGTGAAAAATACTAAAATCTAAGATCGTGTTCAGAGTTAGCCATATAGAATGTTGGATCCTAGAATACACGGAGAGCTATTAAATAGGCTCATAAGTAATAGCGGGTTTGTAGAACATAGTAAATGTTTTTCAAAGTGCTGTATTTCATTGCCAATTACTGAATCCTCAGAACAAACCCTCGTCCTATAATTGCAGCACCTTCCTATTTTAAAAGTTGGAGAAACTAAGGCATAGCATATTTTAGTGCTTTTTATCTGAGGTGACACAGGGCAGTAGAGACTGAAACCAGAGCCTGTGATTTCCAGACTGGCATCTCATCGCCATGGAAAACCATATCGCCCTTTATATTCTTCTGTGCCTGTCTTCCTGGGCTCATTTCTACAGTCAGATTTATTCCTGGAGGTGGAATTGGGCCCCTTATGAAAATGTAGTGTCCCCCTCATCACTGCAGTGTCTCTATTGGTAGCCTGTACCCGACTTGGTTTTGTAAGAGTGTTGCTGTGTTTATCTCCTGGCCAAAGCATGAATTCTGAAAAGGCTGCCCTGAAGCTAGATATTATCATCAGGAGTGGTAATAAAAACAACTTCTCTTCATCCTTGTGCAATTTTGGAAGGAAGAATGATAAGTCGTTAATTATCCAGTCCTCTGAATATTGACCAAAGGGAGGAGGAGGAAGGTGGCAGTCTCCAGGCCCAGTCTTGATGAATTCTGTAATCTGTCTCCATTATTTCCTGGCTGTGTAATTTTGTCAAGAGTTATCCAATAACTCTGAATCTTTGTTTTTCTCCCCTTGGGAATAATAGTGATTCCTGACTGAGAAAGTTATGAGTTAATATATGTAAAGTGCTCAGGACAGTGCCAGACATATTGTTACTATTCTTTATAGATGTCTTATTTACGATCTGAATAATCGTGATGATGGTTATATACTGTCTTGTTATTAGTTAGTGACCTTAGTTTGAATTGACAGAGGGGTTGGCTCCATCAGGCTTCCAGACTGTAGAGTCCAGTTCAAGTCAGTTGAACTAACCAATCACAGACGTCGCTTTCACCTGTCTAGTGGGTAAGGAGAATTTCTGGAACAAGATAAGAAACTCAAACATGTTACTGCCCTGCATTTATGTCATCATCATTTGAGATCTCCTTGTTACGTCAGGTTCTCTGAAGTTCTTTCCTTTCACGTGAGTTCTTCATCATTTTTCATGTCATGGCCCCTTTTAGAGTCTGGTAAAGCCTATGGAACCCTTATCAGAACACTGTTTTCGACGCCTATGATGAAATATGTAGGATTACCAAGGAAAACAGTTAAACCGAAATAACTATCACGTTATTAAGTAAATTTGTGATATGTCAGTACATGTGTTTACTACAGAGAGTAACAGGCTCTGTTAGGTTGGTGCAAAAGTAATTGTGGGTTTTGCTATTACTTTTTTCTAAAATCCACTGTAATTTTAGAGTGGTGATTAATGTAAATATGATTTTGAGATGCCTGTAAAGACTTAATAGGATATGAAGATGTTCATGAGAAAGTCGCAGGTACAGCTAATACTACTGTGGTTTATCACCTTTCTTAGTAATTTGAAGAAATGCTAAATTTCATCTAGAAATTAGCAAAAGTAAGGATGTCATTTTTCCTTTCCAAGTTCACAGGCCCCTGAATTTGACACCCATAGATCTCAGGTTAGGAGCCCTCATAGGAACTTTAGCACAACATCTAGGAAGAGAAGGGATATTGGAAGTTTGTTTTGTCTTGTTTTGTTTTTTTAAACTGACTAAAATAACTTTAACACCAAAAAAAAAAAAAAAAAGCTGTCCCAGATTTCAATCCTAAATGGATTAAGAGAAGGATTGATTTAGCTTTTTATGGCAGATTAAGATTGGGAATCCAGAATGCATCTAAGAGGAATAGTTACAGAAAGTTCATCTCAACTTTAATGGAGAGAGTTCTCCAAAGAGTCATGATCACAAGCCACTACTGTTTATTGGGTACTTGCCTTTATTCTAGGCAGTTTTTCAGATAGCACTGAGTCAGGTGGTGCTAAGCATTTTTACCCACATTGTCTTATTTAATGGGACAATTCATAAAATTCATAAAGGACAATTCATAAAATTAAAAGTGTTCATTTTGTTTTACAGAAGATATGGAGGTTTAATTACAGATATTTTAATGACTTCCCCAATGTATTAGAGTTTTGGGTTTTGACAACCCAAAATAAAAGAAGTCTAAGGGTAGCAGGCCAGGATTGGTATAAAGATTCCATGGAGTACCTGGGCCAAGTCTTTCCCTTCCATGCTTAGCAATGCCTGGGTGTAACCCCCATGTCCATGGTCCAAGATGACCACCAGGTAGATAGCCAGCCATCACATCCAGAAGGCAGGGGGCCCTTGCACTACAGAAGAGAGGGCAGAGGGCACATGCCAGCTATATTATAAGGAGGTATTCCTGAAGCTGCCATATAGCACTTACAACTTGGTGGCCAAAACCGAGTCACCTGACTACAGCTAGCTAGCTGCAAAGGAGGCTGGGAAATGTAGTCCTAATTGTGAGAGGCCATGTTTCTGTTTTTAAGGAAGGAGAGGGACATATTCAGTGGAAACTAACAAATCTCTGCATTACCTAAGGCCCATGATAGAGCCAGAGCTAAAATGTCTGGCTGTCTCTGATGTTTGTGCTCTTAATCTCCATGCCATACTGACATAGTGTTCACATCTTAAAATGGGGATAATGAACTTGTGAGCCATGTATTTCAGAGGTGATTGGGATCATCTGAGATTATATAGGTAGAAGGTTTTTGTGAGATGGTACTTAAGTTATCATCTCACATTTCAGCAACAGCAGCATCTATAAGAATATCTTCTGTTCAGTTTTGTTGAGCTTCTGAATTAACATTGTTGACTCTGTTGTGCTTCCATTACAGGCTCGACTACCTGTGAAGTGGATGGCACCTGAAAGCATTTTCAACTGTGTGTACACATTTGAAAGTGACGTCTGGTCCTATGGGATTTTTCTTTGGGAGCTATTCTCTTTAGGTAAAATGATCCTTGCCAAAGACACCCTCATTAGACTCAGAGCATCTTCTTGAGGTTTCATTAGTGTCCTGCTTCCTTGTGATTAACACTGCTTTGCAAACTGTGTCTCAGGAAGCAGCCCCTATCCTGGAATGCCAGTCGATTCTAAATTCTACAAGATGATCAAGGAAGGCTTCCGGATGCTCAGCCCTGAACATGCACCTGCTGAAATGTAAGGGTCGAAAAATTTTTCCTTTAGATCACATTTTCCCTTTTATTTTTCTTTTTAAAGACAGAAACCCAGATGTTGAGGGTTTTCATAACACAGTTTGAAATGTCACTTGGTTTCTTTATAACACGCTGGTCAAATGTCATTTCTGTAGTTTATTTTCATAATCTCTTGTCACCAAAAATACAGAAAGTTTCAGCAGCATTTCATACATGCAGTGTTTTATGTTATCCATATGTCAGTCCATATGTCCAGTTGCATAGCTCTGGAATTATTACTGAAGTTGCTGGATGCCATACATTTGAAAACAGACTGAGGGTGTTGAGGAGGGATAGTAAATGGCCCTTGTCTCGCAGGTATGACATAATGAAGACTTGCTGGGATGCGGATCCCCTAAAAAGACCAACATTCAAGCAAATTGTTCAGCTAATTGAGAAGCAGATTTCAGAGAGCACCAATCATGTGAGTATACTCTGGCCGAATCCCCCTTCTCCCTGTTCCAGGTGTGTCCTCCTCCTCAGGTTTTCAAGGTGAGGACTAACCTCCCAACCCCTTCTCTCCTCATCTTAGGTTGCAAATTGGGCTTCAGGTAGGGGAAGTAAAGCAATGGAAATCAGTTCTTTCTGCCCAGCCCTCCTGTTCTGAGCCAAAGAAGGATGTGAGATGGAGGGGGAAGGGTGGAGAGTTTTGTGCTCAGTGGAAGTAGAAGTTTCCGTAAGGATTTGCCATGTTTCCTCCCCTATCTCAAATGCTGGTCATGGGGTCAGTATTTTCTCCCTCTCACGTGTCAGGGCCATTCATCCTTTGGAGGGTTGGGGTGATGTGAATAGAATAAACGCATAGAAAAGACAGCTTGTTACTGCAGTGAAATAAGCCTTCTGATCAAACAAGCATAGCCAGAAAATGGCAGATAGCTGTCATGCCCACAAGCCATATAGAATGAAGAGCTGTTTGAAGTTGGGAGATCCCTCCCAGTGATTTGGGAAGTGGGGGGAAATGAAAACTCAAATCTATTATTTCCTCTCTTGCTTTTAAGGAAGAATTAGTGATACTTTGACTCTGATTTTTTTAAGCTGCTTTCTTTACTGGGCTGTGTGCTTGGAGCTATCTTTTCTTTCCTAATAGCACACCACTGATAATTTTTGGGTTAAAGCTTGTTCTTCTGGGTTTCAAAGTGTGTTTCAACTTAAACAGCATTTTTCACCCAGTTACTTTGATTCTTGACAGGAGACCCCTGGAAGGGCCATGGGTTTCTCAGCAAATTACATTGGTTGTTGGGTTGTAGTTGGCTGTAGAGATTTACAAGCCTTTTTAGATAGGTTTGATAGTGCTTGCTCCCTGGTGTGCCCCATTAGAAGAGCTAAGCTTGTGCATGTTTTGTCCCTACTTCTTGTATGAAGTTATTTCCTTTGGAAAAATGAAGGGGAAAACAAAGCTTATATTTGTTTTGTCAGTATGACTTGGGTTTTGGCCATAAAGTTCTTGTAAACCACTTCTCTCTTAAGAGTTTCCATCAGTTAGTGGTGATCTTGACACTGTAAGTATGCCTTTTGTTGCTGTGTTCATTGTAGGGACCTGGTGTATTGACTATGCGCTTGTTTTCCCCAGATTTACTCCAACTTAGCAAACTGCAGCCCCAACCGACAGAAGCCTGTAGTGGACCATTCCGTGCGGATCAATTCTGTCGGCAGCACCGCTTCCTCCTCCCAACCTCTGCTTGTGCACGATGACGTCTGAGCAGAATGAGTGTTTGGGTCACCCCTCCAGGAATGATCTCCTCTTCTATTGGCTTCCATGATGGTTATTTTGTTTTCTTTTGACTTGCATCCAACTCCAGGATAGTGGGCACCCCACTGCAATCCTGTCTTTCTGAGCACACTTTAGTGGTTGATGATTTTTGTCATCAGCCACCATCCTATTGCAAAGGTTCGAACTGTATATATTCCCAATAGCAAAGTAGCTCCTACCATGAACAGAAAACATTCTGATTTGGAAAAAGAGAGGGAGGTATGGGCTGGGGGCCAGAGTCCTTTCCAAGGCTCCTCCAATTCTGCCCAAAAATATGGTTGATAGTTTACCTGAATAAATGGTAGTAATCACATTTGGCCTTCAGAACCATCCATAGTAGTATGATGATGCAACAAGATTAGAAGCGGAAAACCTAAGTCCTTTATGTGGAAAACAGAACATCATTAGAACAAAGGACAGAGTATGAACACCTGGGCTTAAGAAATCTAGCATTTCATGCTGGGAATGAGACATAGGCCATGAAAAAAATGATCCCCAAGTGTGAACAAAAGATGCTCTTCTGTGGACCACTGCATGAGCTTTTATACTACTGACCTGGTTTTTAAACAGAGTTTGCTATTAGAGCGTTGAATTGGAGAGAAGGCCTCCCTAGCCAGAACTTGTATATACGCATCTATAAATTGTCCGTGTTCATACATTTGAGGGGAAAACACCATAAGGTTTCGTTTCTGTATACAACCCTGGCATTATGTCCACTTGTGTATAGAAGTAGATTAAGAGCCATATAAGTTTGAAGGAAATAGTTTATACCATTTTTTAAGGAAACAGTGTAACCACAAAGCACAGTCTAAAAATCTCCTCTTTTAGCTGATGAACTTATTCTATAGATTCTGCGGAACAAGTCTATCAGCTTCAGAATGGCATTGTACTCAATGGATTTGATGCTGTTTGACAAAGTTACTGATTCACTGCATGGCTCCCACAGGAGTGAGAAAACACTGCCGTCTTAGTTTCGATTCTTATGTAGCAGGAAATAAAGTTTAGGTTCAGCCTCCTTCACAGGCATGTCCTGGACGCCGGGCCAGTATCTATATATGTGTGTGTACGTTTGTATGCGTGTAGACAAATATTTGGAGGGGTATTTTTGCCCTGAGTCCAAGAGGGTCTTTTAGTACCCAAAAAGTAACTTGGCTTTCATTATTAGTACTGCTCTTGTTTCTTTTCACATAGCTATCTAGAGTAGCCTACCAGAAGCTTCCATAGTGGTGCGGAGGAAGTGGAAGGCATAAGTCCCTATGTATTTGCAGTCCACCTGCACTTAAGGCACTCTGTTATTTAGACTCATCTTACTGTACCTGTTCCTTAGACCTTCCATAATGCTACTGTCTCACTGAAACATTTAAATTTTACCCTTTAGACTGTAGCCTGGACATTATTACTGTAGTTTACCTCTTTTAAAAAACAAAACAAAAAACTCTCCTTCCTCACTGCCCAATATAAAAGGCAAATGTGTACATGGCAGAGTTTGTGTGTTGTCTTGAAAGATTCAGGTATGTTGCCTTTATGGTTTCCCCCTTCTATGTTTCTTAGACTACATTTAGAGAACTGTGGCCATTATCTGGAAGTAATCATTTGCACTGGAGTTCTATGCTCTCGCACCTTTCCAAAGTTAACAGATTTTGGGGTTGTGTTGTCACCCAAGAGATTGTTGTTTGCCATACTTTGTCTGAAAAATTCCTTTGTGTTTCTATTGACTTCAATTATAGTAAGAAAAGTGGTTGTTAGTTATAGATGTCTAGGTACTTCAGGGGCACTTCACTGAGAGTTTTGTCTTGGATATTCTTGAAAGTTTATATTTTTATAATTTTTTCTTACATCAGATGTTTCTTTGCAGTGGCTTAACGTTTGAAATTATTTTGTGGCTTTTTTTGTAAATATTGAAATGTAGCAATAATGTCTTTTGAATATTCTGAAGCCCATGAGTCCTTGAAAATATTTTTTATATATACAGTAACTTTATGTGTAAATACATAAGCGGCGTAAGTTTAAAGGATGTTGGTGTTCCACGTGCTTTATTCCTGTATGTTGTCCAATTGTTGACAGTTCTGAAGAATTCTAATAAAATGTACATATATAAATCAAGTGGAATCATTTGATTGTTGAGATTCGTGAGATTAAACTTTAAAGCATTAAAGTGCATTCATCCTGACAACATTTTGTACTCAGTTTTCATAAAATATGTGCAAGACTATCAGATCATACTAGGATTTACATACTTAGAGATTGAACAGATATTAAGAATTTTCATCCGTGTGATATTTTCTCATTTTAGTCTTACAACCTGAGGTCTCTATTTAAATTGAAAAATAGATACAGTGAACATTCTAAGAATTTTACACACAGCTATGATTACTATTAGATTGATTCATGTGAATTTTTGGTATTCACGTGAATTTGCTGCCATTTTTGGCAGCAAAATAATGGTCAAATAACAGCAATTTCATGTGGCTTAATTTAATATGACTGGCATGTTTCCTCCCAGAAGAGACCGTCTAAAAACATGAACAGTAAAATAATAGACCAAGTTAACATGAGGAATCCCAAGAAAGTGGCTTGTATTCTTGTTGGCTTGGGTTTTGAAGACAGGTCATTTCAAAATGAGATATTCATGCTCCACCTGAAGTCCTTATTCTTACTTGCTTCTGGAACAGAGTTAGGTTCCACTTCTACTTGGAGGGAGGTGCTTAGTATGTATGAACTGGGTGCCGTCATGCGGGTGAAACATTCTGCATGCCCAAGTGATACTGTCCAGACCACTGGAACCCAAACAGAGGCTGAGAGTCCTTCAGCTTGAAACAAAGGAGGCACCCTGAATCACATAATCCTATTAAGAATGAATTAGGCACCCACACACTCAGTCATGACTGCCTTTATTGATGTGACATCTACACCTGCAGAAATGTCTCCTGAGAGGAAAGGGAAGGAGTGAAAAGTGACCTGTAATGAAAAGGAATCCTTTTAAAATCAAGAGGGAATTGTGTGGCAAAGAATGCGTCAATAATCAGTGAAAAACACCCACATTTCAGTCAGGCGATTCCCATTATTTTATTACAGACAGGAATGAATGCTAATTGACCACAAAACAAAGAAGTCTTTTCTTTCCAAATGTTTTCGCTGTCATTTAGCCTTTGTCATGTGTGAGAAATTTGCGTTAGAAGCGGTTGACAGGCCCCTGTGTTAGGAGTCTAGCTAATTTTCCTCACCAGCCTAGCTTTTCAAAGGAAAGTAATACCAGGTCTTGGTGCCCAGGCTCAAACTTGGTTCAAATCTCAGTGCCACCCCTGTCTCTACCACTTACTGTTTTGTGACATTAGGCAGATTAGCTCTTGAAATCTCAGTTCGTGGGAGTAGTGTCTACCTTGATGTATTAATGTGAAGCTGTCGAGACCAGCTCGTTCATATGCCTAATAAGTTTTGCCATGGCCAATTCACCTTATTAAGCAGGGAGGGTGGTGCTTCTGTACTGACACAACTCATATAAAATTATACAATCAAAAACTTGCTTCTAATTTTCTTAGGTGCAAACAGTATTGTACAAGTGTGCTGCAAAACTTGACGTTGCTATAAAGATTTCTGGGTGGTGGTGGTTTTTTTTTTTTTTCTTAAATCCCGGTGTTTGGCCAGGAATTCAAAACTCTCTATTCTTGCTCCAGCCTTCCTTCCTACTTCTCTCCCATTATCTAAGGCCCATGAGTGTGCCCCATGCTCTTCTCTGCTTCCATTCTCAGACTGCATACTGTCCCTTCTCTCCAGCAAGACAGACCCGCAAAATCATCTCGATGGGAAGTTGTCGCTGAACTCCCACAGCACTCTTTACTTTTTATGGCTCTTACAATTGATTTTCCAATTATTTTGGCTCTTGTCTTGTCCCCATCCCCACTATATCCAGACTTAAAATCAGTTAACATAAAATTCCTGTATGTGCCAGGGTTACTGCATTTACTTGTTTAAATATTGAATTGTCCAGACACTCAGGGGTTAAATTGCCCAAGAGGTTGCAAGAGTTTACGTTTTGCCCAAGTTCACTGAGCAGTACATGAAGCCAGACTTAGAATCCAGATCTGTACCTCAGTGATGGCAAATACCTGGTCTTCCCACGCTGGTGTCTCCAACCACCCTGGCCATGCAGACATCACTCATCTGCCACCACACCCTCCAACTGAGCCCAGGTGCCTTAGAAGTCACAGTCTTCTCCAACAAGCTGATATGAATCAATTGGTGTTAGCCTGCAGAGAGACTTACCTGTCCCCTTTAAATGATGACCAAGTTTCCATCTTCCTGAGGGACAGATGTTCTTCATCTCAGACACCCCCAAAGCTGCTAGCACAGTACTTCAAGAGTGGTTCTTTTTGAACAAATAATTAAACATCCCATCAGTGTTTGGAGTGGGAGAGAGCCATTTGGGAGGAAATGGGCCCAAGAAAGAGGGGAAATAGAAGAAGACAGAAGGCAGTGAAGTTAGCTTAATTTCACATGAGGGGGTGGCACTTTGGGGAGAAGGGAAAGGGGAACTAGAAACATTCCTTTGGACAGCCTTACTGAGGCCTATACAGAGGCTTTGTGGGAACAAGGAGAAGAGAAGAAAAGGAAGGCGTTGGTAGACTGGGAAGGGTGGAGAGGAAGGGAAAGTGGCAGGAGTGCTCTTCCTTATTCAAAGCAGGGAGAGGAGCTGAAGCTGACAAGCAGTTTCTGGGCTTGAGGTGCAGAAGCTGAAGACAGGAAGACCGTGCCGCCCCACACTTGGTCTTGGAGAAGGTCAGCAGCACTGGCGTCTGCATGAGAAAACGCCCCAGCGGAGAGGTCTCGGGATGAGCAAGGCTTCAGGAAGCACCAGCTGGGCAGCCTTTGAGTGAACCTTTATGAAGAAAAGTGTATGGGTTTGCTAGGGCTGCCATAATAAAGCAGTTGAAACTGGCTGGCTTCCGTATGGAAACTGATTGTCCCACAGTCCTGGAGGCTAGAAGTCTGAGATCAGGGTGTTGGCAGCGTCAGTTCTTTCTGAGCACTGTGAGACTCTGCCCCATGCCTCTGCCAGCTTCTGGTGCTTTGTCGGCAGTCTTTGGCATTCTTTGTACATCTCTGTCTTCAACTTCAACTTCACATGGTGCTCTCCCTGTGTGTGTGTCTGTGTCCAAGTTCCCCCTTTTGGTGAAGACACTAGTCATATTGGATTAGGGGTTCAACCTATTCCAGTACAAGTTCATTTTAACTAATTACATCTCCCAAGACCTTATTTCCAGTAAGGCCATATTCTCAAGTACTAGGAGTTATGGATATGACTTCAACATAGGAATTTGGAAGACACAATTCAACCCAGAACAAAAAAATCTCAAAACCCTCTTGATTGCAGGTGACCTGGTCTTCCCTAGAGTACTGAAATGGGCTCTCTAAAAACTCTTGAATGATCTCCAAAGTTCCAATTTCAGAGCCCTCTGTTCAATCATTGCATTACCTAGAGCAGTGTTTAGAACAGAGTCTGGTCTGTAGCAACCACTCAATTGTCAAATAAATGAAGCTTTATGCATTGAAATACTCCTCCTTGTAACTTGCCTTCTTGCCTGCATTCTCTGCTCCTCCTCTTTGTCTTCCTCCAGCACCCTTTTAAAAGTGGCAGTTTCAGCGTTTGGTCCTTTCTTATTTCACCTGATACGTTCTCCAATCTCTGGTCAATCTCATCTAATCCCTGAGATGTGGCTGCCATCTACCAACCTACAATTTCCAACTCTGTCTCTGGCTCTGACATCTCTCCCTTTGTGTAGACTAGAATTGCCAGATAAAATAGAGGACATCCAGTTAAATTTGAATTTCAACATTTAATATAAGTATGTGCCCTTAAGTATTTAGAACATATGGATCCTAAAAAATTATTGTGCACTTGAAGTTCAAAGTGAAACTGATGACCAGTATTTTGTTTACTAAATCTGATAACCCTTGTCTAGATTGTGAGACTCTTGAAATTAATTATTGGATATTCTAAGTCCAGCACATGGAAGAAATGCAGTTTCAAAGACACTAAAATATGGAAAAGGAACTTTATTTTATTGAAGATCTGCAAGTGGCAAACCCTTTACTTTTTGATGTCTAAATTGTCATTTCACCTTCATTCTTAAAAAAATATTTGCACTAGATATAGAACTCAAGGATGGCAGTTATATTTTTCAGCACATTCGTTTCCACCCTCTTCGAGTTTCCATTTTTTTGCTATTGAGAAGTCTGTTCAGATTGTCATTCTCCTGAAGATATTATTTTTTTGTTTTCATTATTGCCTCTAACATTTTCTCTTTGTCTTTGGTCTTTACAGTTTCACTATGATATGTCTAAGCTTGAATTTCTCTTTACTTATTTTATTTGAAATTATTTGGACTTCTTGAATCTATAGATTGGTGTCTTTAATCAATACTGGAAAAATCTCAGTCCTTTTAAAATTGTTCAATCTTTAAAAAATCTTTCTTCTCCATCTTATTTCTCGTCTCCTTCTGGTACTCCAATTCAATGCATCTTAAAGTCTCACTGCACCCTCCATATCTCTTAATCTGGCTTTCGTATTTTCCTTCTTTTTGTCTTTCTGTGCTACACGCAAGGTAATAACTGTTCTTCCTGTTATCCGAATTCCCCTTCAGCTCCTGTCCATGGAGAACCATTTTAGTATCTTTACTGAGGTATAAGGAACATAGCATAGACTCCACTGGCCATTGTAAGTATAAAATTCAATGATTTTATTAAATTACAGAATTGTGCAACTATTCCCACAATTCAGCTTTAGAACATTGCTGTTATCCCCAAAATTTCCCTTATGCCTGTTTGCAGTTAAAAGGTATTCAAATAATTTTAATGGATTAATTTTCAGTTACTTTTGCCCTGTGAGATGATACCACATATTTGACTTTCTCTTATATTACTCACTCATTGAGTCATTTATTATCTCTAGGCTCTTTCTAGATGTTTTGGTCATATAAATAACAGTGATAATCAACAGGTTGCCTTGGTTGGAGAATTACCAGTGGTGATAATACTGATGATAATGAGAGCTACCATTTATGTAATGCCTATTATGTCCCTGGATCTTTATTGGGTGTGTTATACGCATTACTTTATTTGAGCCTCACAACAATCCTGGAAGGTAGGTATTATTTGTCTCCATTTAAAGGTGAGAAAACTTGGCCTCTGAGAGACTTGCTATCTTGCCCTAAACTTCACGGTTATGGGCAATGGAATTGAGAGGTAAGCTCTAGTTTGACCCTTGAGTCATAAGATTTTAAGCAGCAACTTCACCAAAATGAGCAAGCCCTTTCTTTTTCTCAGTGTTGGATGATCTTTTAGCCATTTCATTTCACTTTTAAAAATACAAGAGAAGGCTGAGCATGGTGGTTCACACCTATAATCGCAACACTTTGGGAGGCTTTTGCTTCAGCCCAGGAGTATGAGACAAGCCTGGGCAACACAACGAGACCGCATCTCTATAAAAAATAAAAGTAAGATAAATAAAAATACAAGAGAAGGTAAGGAAATCAAATCAGCCACTTTGCTACGTACTACTAATTCCTCTAAAATGCTGGGGAGAATGTAGTTGAAGTAAATGCTAATATAGGCTCCAGAATTATCTGTTGATGTCACAGGTTTGTGATCTGCCCACTTCCTGGTGTGCCATGTGAACTTCCCCATGTCCTTCAGGGACATTTATCCCTCTGTTTCAAAGAATAATCTTTTTCATTTGAGCCTAGTGAGAAAAACAAAATGCTGGATTTACAGAGGGGTATGGAGTCTGAAGTGTGGAGAGGAGCACTAGATAGAGCCAATCAAGAATTTCAGATCAACGAGAGTGTGGGTGAAAATACCGCCTTTCTCTCGATCCAACAGTTGTTATTGTTGATTATAAATTAACAAGCTGTTACCCATATGTCTCCTCCACTGTCGATTCCATGTTCATTGGTTGAACGCGGCTTCTATGATGTGGGTTCTTCTATGAAGGGTTTAACTTCACAAGGGTTAAGTCCTCAGGGTAAATGCTCCTAGTTGAAATCAATGTTCTCAAGTGACTCAGCTGTGTGTCTCCATCCGTGGCTGACTTTGAAGTGTGCGTGCCTTTTTGAGCACATCAGCAGGACTATGGTGTATTTTATGATACTGACCTTTTTCTTTGTGGTCTGTGGCTTAGCAGCCACTTTTGTTCTATAGCAAATGAAGAATGAGGACAGGCAAAAGGACTTTCTTCATGGTTGCTTGTCTCAGGATATGAATAGGCATCCTAGGGAAACTGAAAACACTTGTGTCCACACAACAGGCCACCTGGGTGGCCTGAGTGCCAAACCCTCTTATGTGGCATAATTTGCTTCTAATCAGGGTGCATTTTACTCCTATGGAGTGTTTGGTATAGAAAGCGGGTATGTGTGAACTGAATTTCTCTACTGCTACATTCAGATAATCCAGCTGGCATGATAGCATGATGTGACAATAGTTTTTATTGAATGATCTGGTTCATTAGCAAAGACATGAAGTGACTTTGTTGACAAGGATACAGAGGCTTCCAACAGGTTCAGTGAGAAAGAATGCTGTGGTTAAGTTCTGTCTGCTTGGACATAGGCATGGGGAATTGTATTTTGTGTGCTAACTCTTACATAGCACCCATGTATAGCTCGTATGTTCTCAGTGCTTTACATACATTCATTAGTCTAATCCTCTCAAAAACCATATGTAATAGTTATTGTTTTACAGATGAGGAAAATAAGGCACAGAGAAGTCAAACAGCCTGCCAAATGTTACAAAGCTAGTAAGTGGCCAAGACAGGACTGGAATCCAAGGAACCTGGCTTCAGAGTTTGGGTTCTGAACCACTATGTCAAACTGCCTCTCTATGTACTTATTTTTCCATTCTAATCAAGACAGACTACCTAGGTCAGCCGGATTCCATACAGGCCTCATATTTTTCCCTGGCCTAGGATGCAAGAGGGGGTCTTCTCCACACGGATGCCTCCTACACATGAGTTTCATGGGACTTGAATGCCCTTCTTTTCTCCTAGGCTGACAAGGATTTAGATTCCTGACTTTGCAAAATGAGATGGCTTTTTCAGGCAGACAATGAGGAAGCTCCAAGGATAAATAGGCACCCAGAGCACATGTTGGTGACAATTGAACTGTCTCTGAAATGCATGATATCTAAGGATGACAGGGAAAGTAGAAGACAATGGTACAGTGTAAGGCAGCAGTCCTTAACCTTTTTAGCACCAGGGACCAATTTTGTGGAAGACAATATTTTCATGGATGGGGTGAGGAGAATGGTTTCAGGATGAAACTGTTCCACCTCAGATCATCAGGCATTAGATTCTCATAAGAATTGGGCAGCCTAGATCCCTCGCATGTACTGGTTAACAATAGGGTTCATGCTCCTATGAGAATCTAAAGTTGCTGCTGATCTGACAGGAAGCTGAGCTCAGGCAGTAATGTTCCCTTGCCCTTGCAATGCAGCCTGGTTTCTAACAGGTCATGGACCAGTACTGGTCCCTGTTGGGGACCCAGGTTGTAAGAAGTTCCAAGCCCATCCTCTTGCCCTAGTTGTGCTACTATTTACCACTTACCTGACCTCCTTTCTTAAGCAACCATTTATTAAGCATTAAACACTTAACTTGCATTATTTCATCCCATCCTCACAACAGCCCTAGGAGATAGGGAGTTATCTGTATTGCAAAGATGAGGAAACTAAGACTCAAGGAGTTTAAGTAAATTTTGTTTAACTCCAAATTCCCTCTCAATGGAAGCAGAAAATTTCCACTGTTGTTACTGCTGAACCCCAAATTAAGTCCCAATAAGCAAAATAGACAATAGCGATAGGGGTCCCTGAAGTCCACTTGCCCGCCCAGCTCTTCCTCCACAGCTACCCCTCAGACTCTAGTCTTTCACAGACCACATTTGGGAAACCACTGGAAGTTCCCTGCAGTTCAGCAGCTTAAAATCCCACCTTGTAGTGATGTGGTTGACTGTGGCTGAGGTCTCCTCTTACTGAAAGACCTCCAGTCCCTGGGGCACCTTGGGGGAATTCCCCAGTCTCTTAAACTCAGCCTCTTCTATTGACTCAAACAGGAAGACATGGAAGGAAGCACACCTTCCCTGTCTACAAGTTTCCGAGATTTCTCCAGCACTAAGGCTCTTGTTTTTAAATTTCTTTTTAATTTTTATGTAATATGCTATTATATTCAAAAGATCTGCTCAGCTCTTATTTTCCTTTAGGTAATCAATGTTAACTTTGATATAATATCTTTCTGTTCTTGTGCATATATTTATATCTATTATTTAAAGAAATGGGATTATTCTATTAAGGAAGGCAAAGAATTTTTATCTGAGGAATGTGAGTCCTTTCTAACTTTTAGGCCTAAAAAGTCATTAAAATGAGAAACAATCACATCCTACTTCCCTGCTTTGTGAGCTATGCATTCATCCACTGAACCTGCTTGCTATTGCCTATAAATTAATCTAATAATGCCACATCAAACACTATAACCCACACTCTATAGTTTAACAATGTATAGCCAATCACTAATCAATGTTATTTCTGTAAACCAATGAGAATTCCTGACAAACTGAGTGTCCTGTCAGCCCACTCCCTGTCTCTCTTTTTTTCTTTTTCCTTTAAAAATCCATTTGTAACTTCCACTAATTGAAGTATACATTCATGGCAACTTGAATCTATGCTTCCGAGTTGCAGTCCTCAACCTTGGCCCAAATAAATTCTCTGCTTATATTAATTTTGCCTCAGTTTCTTCCTTTCCTTTTATGTCAACATTATATATATATGTTATATATATACACACATATATATGCAACTAACATTGCATTGCATATATATATGCATTGCATGTATATATTCTGCAACTAGCATTTTAACTTACATTGTATTATGATTATCACTCCATATCATCACATATAGATTAAATTTACAATTTTCCACAGTATGGATCTACCACAAACCTGATATTTTCAGGTAAGAACTTGTCACATTGGCTATTGGCAGTCTAAGATCTTATCATTTTTGGTCCACTTCTACCAAATGCAGAGGATGGCATACATTTGTTTGTATGGACTAAAAGCTAAGTTAGGGGGAAGTATGTGATATTCTATTTTGGTCAGTTTAGTAAGTAAAGATAATTTATATGAGAGGGCCTAGTGCAGTGCCAGTTGAGGCACATGTGCTCATTAAATGTTAATTAAATCTCAAAATACAATATGCTTTGGTAAGTAAGAATAACTGAGAAAGTAGAAGGAATATTAGTGTGCCTGGACTGATTTTTATTGAATGTATTTTAGAAGTAAGATTATTAGTTTTTGTAGATGTCTAAAGGAAATGGGAAGAAAAGGAGTTATTTTCCCATCACACACATACTTCTATAGATTGTCTGCCTATGATTAAAATAGAGCCAAACCACACCAGGGTTGTATTAGACATTCACCCTTCAGATAACAATAGGTTATCACTTTCCTTTTGAACTGCTCTCCAATGAATGCAACCCCCCTCCTCCCAAGAATGTCAATCAATCCTTACTCCAGTTTGGGCTGATTGGTAAAGCATTAGCCTGCTCTTAACCGCAGTGAAAATAGCTGCACTCCAGGTACTTGTCTGGCAGTATAAGCTCCAACTCCCTGGCATTCAGAATCCATCAAAAGCCTGGTTGATAGAAACAATACTTATGCACAATTGTCTAAAGAATAATCAGTTCATCTGCCCTCTCTTTTGAAATTCAAGTTCCATTCATGAATGTAAGAAAGCTGTGTGTATGGATTGGGTTATATTGTACCATAACCCCAGAAATGCTTTTGCCAAATTATGCTTTGGGTTTAATCCATCAGCTTTCACCACAGATTAAAGAAATTGTTGAAGAAGAGCATTATTATGATTAATGTTTATTGTTTGGAGTCCAGAAGAGTTGAGTTTTCATTCCACCTCTGCCATCTATTAGCCATAAGTCTTTAAGGAAGTCATATAATTCTCTAATATACAGAATTTAAAAGGAACAACAACAACAACAACAACAAATAATCACATTCACAAATGGGCAAAGGACATGAATAGACATTTTTCAAAAGAAAACAAATAAATGGACAAGAATATGAAAAAATATTCAATATCACTAGTCATCAGAGAAATGCAAATTAAAACTACAATGAGACATCATCTTATACTAATCAGAATGACTATTACAAAAATGACAAAAAATAACAGATGTCAGTGAGGATGTAGAGAAAAGGGAACTCATACACTGTTGGTGGGAATGTAAATTAGTACAACATCTATGGAAAACAGTATGGAGATTTCTCAAAGAACTAAAAAGAGAACTTTCATTCTATCCAGCAATCCCACTACTGGGTATCTAATCAAAGAAAAGGAAATCAGGCCAGACTTGGTGGCTAATGCCTGTAATCCCAGCACTTTGGGAGGCTGAGGCACGTGAACTGCTTGAGTTCAGGAGTTCAAGATCAGCCTGGACAACATGGTGAGACCCCCATCTCTACAAAAAATTCAAAAATTAGCCACATGGTGGCTCTCACCTGTGGTCCCAGCTACTTGGGAGGCTGAGGTGGGAGGATCACTTGAGCCCAGGAAACGGAGGTTGCAGTGAGCCGAGATCATGCTACTGTACCTCAACCTACACTGAATGAGACTGTTTCAAAGAAAGAAAAAGAAAAAGAGATTACATCAAAAGATACCTGTACTCATATGTTTATCTCATCACTATTCACAATAGCAAAGATAAGTAATCAATCTAAGTGTCCATCAACAGAAGACTGGATAAAGAAAACATGGTATATATACACAATTGAATACTATTGCGCCACAAAAAAAATAAAATCACATGTTTTGCAGCAATGTGGATGGAACTGGAGGCCATTATCTTAAGTGAAACAGCTCAGACACAGAAAGACAAATACCACATGTTCTCACCTGTAAGTGGGAGCTAAGTAATGTGTATACATGGAAGCAGAGTGTGAAATGACAGACAATGAAGACTTGGAGGGGTTGGGGTTTGAGGGGGTGGATAGTAGGAGGTTGCTTTGGGGGATACAATGCACATTGCTCCAGTAATGGATGCACTGAAGGTCCTAACTTCACTGCAATGCAACACATCAATGTAGCAAATTGTACCTGTACTCCATGCATATATACAAATAAAAAAATTTTTAATGAGGAAAATACTATTTAAAAGCCTAGAAGAAATATATAATCAAAATGCTTCACAAATTATGTAATTTCACACTCCAATTTAAATAAACTGAAATTCAAAATCATAGATGATGTATTGTGGATGTGATGTATACAAGAAAAATGGCACCATAGTTCAAATCAGAGGACTTTTAATCAAAGAAAGGGCATTGAAAGACTGGAGAATGAATGTATGTTCATAGAATTAATTTAAATAAAAGGTTTAAGGTATTACTGAGTGTTTTTTTTTTTTTTTTTTTTTTTTTTGGCTTTTGTTTTTGTTTTCAATTAGTCAGTGAGTTACTAGACCCAGATAATTTTTATTGTATTATTTTCACTAACAGCACTTTTAAGACTCGTGAAAGAAATCTCATGAAACCGAATGTTTTGGCTTATTGGATTTCGTGAATCAAATAATGTTTTTTTCTCTTTGTAGTTACTCCTAGAAAGCTTGGAGCCAAATGAGCGATTTACCCCTTGCAAATGGAGACCATTTGATGATACACATTTTGTATTAATCTTGTTTCCTCCCTCATTTCATTTTCCTTTATTTGTTTTAAAGATTTATGTTATTTTATGTAACTCTATGTATCATGCAAGATACAGATATCAAACCTGCGACCTTTCTATCTCAAGCAGAGAGGGATTCAGTGTAGAATTAGGTGCTTAATCAGGGGCTGGAATGGTGGGCTCTAGGCTGGTTCTCCAAGAATATCTTCCGGAAAAACACTGCTAAACTGACCACAAGGGCTGCTGCTGCCTCTGACACAGTCAGGATATGAAAATTGGGAGGCCACCACTGGAATCGTTGATCTCAAAAGCTCACCTCATAGCTGTATCCCAAAGGTGAGGAAACTACTGTTGCTTAGGTTGCTGCCTCTGCTTTCTCATGCCCATAAAACCAGGAGCTGGGCAATGTAATACAGAAAAACTCCCTTCCCAGTGCCCGTGTTTCCCAGCAACAGCAGCTGAAGCAGGAGGGGAATTACCGCCTCGCCCTCACTTCCTCCTGCTACACCTCAGATAAGTACTGCTGACAGGTGGAATTGAATTCACAGTAAGAACCCTAGCTTCAAGAGAGTCCAGGAAATACTTTCCTGTCAAGCACTCTGCAGCACTGCAACCAAACTAGAAGAAGGCTGCAATGAACGCTAAGAGCCAATCCAACTGTAAGTATTTTTGTGAGTCGCCATAAATCCTTTCCAGTCTAAGGTATGGTGGGTAGGGATATAATTAGAAAGATGCTCCAAATCCCTTCACCTTTTATTTTTTTTATTTTTATTTATTTATTTTTTTTTGAGACGGAGTCTCGCTCTGTCGCCCAGGCTGGAGTGCAGTGGCCGGATCTCAGCTCACTGCAAGCTCCGCCTCCCGGGTTTACGCCATTCTCCTGCCTCAGCCCCCCGAGTAGCTGGGACTACAGGCGCCCGCCACCTCGCCCGGCTAGTTTTTTGTATTTTTTAGTAGAGACGGGGTTTCACCGTGTTAACCAGGATGGTCTCGATCTCCCGACCTCGTGATCCGCCCGTCTCGGCCTCCCAAAGTGCTGGGGTTACAGGCTTGAGCCACCGCGCCCGGCCCCCTTCACCTTTTAAAAAATAAAAGTAGCATATCCCCTCCTTACATTATATCCAACATACCTATTTTTTCCCTCACACAAATATTAAGAGTCACACTTGGAGAAAAGAGGAGACTGGAAATTAATAAACTAGAGCTGAGCACTGATTCTACTAGCCATGGGACATGAAACAAGGCTGAGAACCAGTTTTCTCACTAATATAATGAGAATAACAGTAACACCTTCCCTAACTACCTCACATTATATTCTAGGGATAAAGATCTCTTTATTTTTGCCTTTAAAAGACATGCGGCATTTGTGTTTCTAAATCACATTTTACCTGCTGTACACCCCCTATCCTACCAAGCTGGCAAGATATTTGATCTAAGTCATTATTGGGCTTCCTCTCTTCGCCAGAGAGGACTTACACAGTAAGACAGGAGAGATGGTTCTTCGCCTTTGGTCCGTAGTAGTCTATGTAAGATCCTCATTTAAAAGTCATGCATGGTCCCTTGAAACCAGGCATTTCTGTTGCTCCCGTACCAGCTGGGGAGCCAGGTCTTTGGTGCCAGACATACATCGACAAATGAGGCACAGACAGCGTCCTTAAGAAGTAGATGGGCTCCTGGGAAATAGAGATCATAAATACATAATTTATTACAATGGGATCGGGGTAGGTATACAGAATGCCTTAAAAGCATAGCGCAGGGATTGATTAGTTTTGTCTGGGGAGTCAGAAGAGACTTTATGGGGCCTGTCATAGAGTAGCTACTCAATAAACCTGGGGCCTGGCTCTTCTTTGTTTTTCAGAGTATTCCTAGAGTATTGAGGTGTCACAATGCATGAGCCCCACTTAGCTGCTGCATCGCAAAACTCCTATTTCCTTGCGAGTCTCAGGAAATTTCCCCAAATATCCCTTATCCCCTCTGAGAAAACCTAGCATAATGCATTCTATAAGCCCAGGTTTTAAAAAATGAAGGCTACACAAAGGAACAGGTGTTGTCTTCTGGCAACTTCTGCCTGCCACACAAATTAATCTCTCAACAAATTGTACTGCCACATCTGAAAAAGAGTTCTCAGACGTGTCAAGTGTTATATAAACGCATAGAACATAACTCAAGGCCTTGCTGTTTGTCTAATCTAGTACAAGGCTGGTCCTAATAAGTAGCGGCATTTTGGCTGCAAGATTCAGAGAATGCCCTGAAAATTGTACAGATTAGAAAATATACAGCATTATTTTAATTGTTATTTTTAGAAGATTAGAAAGAAAGGAAGCAGAAGGTCATAATGAAGGAAAACCTTCTTCAGGTCTGTCTAATCCCACCGATACGCTGCCAAGCAGCTGGGGGACTTTGCACAGGTCATTTAAGGTTTGTGGGAGCTGGATTTGTCATCTTTGAAATGAGATGACCGTGATATAGCAATGGTTTTCAACATATTCAGTGGGCATGAGGACGGGGGTGGATAGATCTCTAACCTTGTTTTAATTAGAGCTATCTGACACTTATCTGGTTTATAGATTGGGTAAGAAGAAAGAATTCTGCACTCAAAGCAAGAAAAGGTTTTGAAAACCACTAGACAGATTGATCTCTAGGTTCTTTGCTTCTGTGAATGCAGGTGAATCTTCTGAGAACAGGTGGTGGATGCTGTGCCATCGAGGTTCTCTATTAGATGCCAGCAAATGATGGCTGCAGCCCCAGCCATGGGCTCAGAACCCAAAAATGCTGTAACAGGACTAACCCTCCTAGGATGTGCATAGCTCCTTGGGAAACAGGAGTTGATGGTGCAATGCCTCCTACTCTGGCTTTGCCAATCCCTCAGCCTTGTTTTATTTTTTATTTTTTTTTCTTGTAATCTTGCCTTGGGGTGCACATGTTTGAGGTAAATGAATCAGGACACGGGCAGGCAATCTTACACTTCTCTTTCGGCTGCCTTCACGGCTGCTCTGTTGTTTTCCATACTAGTCAAGTAAAGCCCACAATTCTAGAATCTGAGCCACTAGCTCCAAAGTCACAGCAGATAACATTAATTTTTTTAACCACCACAGTCTTCCATGCAACAAACATTTTCTGCATACCTGCTCTGTGTGAGGCACAAGAGTAGGTGGCAGACATACATTGATAAAGAAGTCATAGACAGCGTCCTTAAGAAGTATATAGGCCCCTGGGAGATAGAGATCATAAATATATAATTTATTGCAATGGGATCAGGGGTAGGTATACACAATGCCTTAAAAGCCTAGACAAGGGAACAATTTCTTTTGCCTGGGTGGTCAGAAGAAACTTTATGGTGCCAGTCATATAGTAACTACTCAATAAATATTTATCAGTGAGAAGATGTTTGAGGTGATAGACTTTGAAGCTAGACTGCGTAGAATTGGATCCCAGCTTCATCACTTTATCAGTTGTGTAACTTTGAGCAAGATATTTAAGTTTTCTGTGTCTCAGTTTTTCTATCTGAAAAAATGGGGTAAATTGTACTGGGGTCAAGAGTTGTGGTGAGGATTAAGAGTTAATGTAGGTAAGGTACTAAAACAGTGTCTGACATGTGGTAAATGCATTGCATAGGCTTGCAGCTTACTGTGGGCATTGAACTGGAGTTTGCAGGATAGAGAAAAAAAGGACAGATAGTGCCTGGGATCTAGATTAAAAACAGAATTTTTCTTTTCCTTTTTTTTTTTCTGTAGATTAAGAATTTCCCATGTTTGTATTTTTATTATTTCTTTTCTTTTTTTTTTTAATTATACTTTACGGTCTAGGGTAAATGTGCACAACATGCAGGTTAGTTACATATATATACACGTGCCATGTTGGTGTGCTGCACCCATTAACCCATCAATTACATTAGGTATATCTCCTAATGCTATCCCTTCCCACTCCCTCCACCCCACAACAGGCCCCGGTATGTGATATTCCCCTTCCTAACACTGCATGTTCTCACTCATAAGTGGGAATTGAACAACGAGAACACAAAAACAGAATTTTTCAATAACTAAGTGAGGAAACTTGCTCTTAGTGGAATTAAAGAAAAGGGGTGGGGCTGGGGGGGAGGGCAATGCGGGAGCCCCAGCTCCCTGTACTTGTCCTCCCTTATTCTCTGTCTCTGGCCTCCTGCCATCTTCTTCTCTATCTCTCATTTTTGGTAACGTTTTGTTCTCCTTTCTTTCCTTCTCCTTTTTTTTGACCCCAATTCCCTTTTCCCTCCTCCATCTTTCTTCTACTCTTTGCTTTCTCCTCTCCTTCCCTCTATCTCTCTTTAGCCTCCTGAGACCTCCTCTTTGCATCCTCTGTTTCTTCCCCTTTTTAATTTCCCTGAATCCCTGTTCTTCCTCCCCCTGCCCACTCAACCAAGCTGGCTCTACAGATACTTTTCCAAGGCCTGAAAAACCAGACCTTCTTCTTCTCTCTGCCCCCCTGCCGCTGGCAAGTAGCATAGTAATAGGCTTAGGACAGACAAGAACAGAGAAGTAAATCTTTTTTGTTATTGTTGCTTCTCAGAGAATGATACCAGTGGTTGCCCCTTTGTTCCAACATAGCCAGGGCTCTCTTTATGACATGTGTAGCTAGGGGTGATCATGGCTTTTGGTCTTCTAACTTCTCACTGTCAAACATTTTAGCAGTTTTCAGGGTTTAAATGGCAGTCATTGATATGAACAGAACCACCCCTGCTGACACCCTGAAGGGGATAAAGCCTGAATCTTCAGAAGGAAAAATTCATGAGTTTTCTACACTCAGAAATTAATGCTTGGGCATGAAGTGTAAGCCTGGAGCTGGGGCAGAAGGCCTTTGAGAAGTCTGGCCTGGGCATCTCCAGAGAGGGGCTTTCATTTTCTTTTTTCGTTCTGCAAATGATTCCTGCACATTGACTGCATTCAAGGGGATGCAACGTTGACAAGACAGACAAGGTCCTTGCCCTCTTGGGATGACTTCTAAGGGGGCAGGTAGACCATAACAAGTCAAAACATGAAAGAGTTACCTTTAGATAGTAGCACTATAGTTACTTTTAGATTACTAGTGCTATAAAGAAATTAAGACAGTTATTAACACAGGGATTTTTATGGAGAAAGAATTTGCTTCAAATCACATAGTGAAGTCCTCCCTGAAGAAGAGCCCTTTGAGCTGGGTCTTCAATAATAGTAAGAAGCCACAGAAAGACCTGGGGAAGGGAATTCCAGCAGCCAGAAGGGCAAATGCCAAAGATTGGAGATAGGAAGAGTTTAGAGAAAAAAGACCCCAACAGACGGAGAGTAGGGACTGAGTGGGGAGGGTGGTATGGGATGAAGCTGGGGAAGGAGGCAGTGACCAGAATATACAAGCCCTTCTAAGTCATGTGTGTAAGTCCATTTTGTAAGTGACAGAGACTGACTGGCTGATTATATCAGAAAAGTAATTTGTTGAAAGGAGCTTAGGTGTCCCACAGGATTGCCAGGGAAGGATATGGAAAAGAGATTAGATCACAGGCAGTAGCTGGACATTTGCAACGCCAGTGTTGTACTGCCACCCTTGCCATCACTAGACAGCAGCCTTGTTGCCTCTGCCCAACACCTGGATAGAGTGGTGGGAAGATTAACATTCTAATGTTAATGTTAATCTCATTCAAAAACACCTTCGCAGACACACCCAGGACAATGTTTAACCAAATATCTGGGCACCCATGGCTCAGTCAAGTTGACATGTGAAATTAACCATCAAAATGAGCAAGTGCAACTGATTGGCTAAGTGGTCATGAGCCTATTCCTTCAGAATGTGAAAGCCTGGGAAAGTGAGTATATAAGGTATTCTTGAGTGAAAAGCAAAGTCTACCACCCAAAACTCAAAAGGTGGGGAATTTCCCAAGGGTAGAATGTGGATTAGGATTCTAGATAACAAAGGAAATGACAAATGTCCACTTTAACTTAGCAAGAGTTATCTTTTTATTTAAGTGCAATGGGAATTCATTGGTGGACTTTAAACAGAAAGTGATATGATCAAACTTGTATTTTTAAAAGGTCTCCCTGGCTACAAGGTAGAGAGTAAATTATAAAGGGGCAAAAGTGAAGTCGGGACTCTCCTGCAAGAGATAATGTTGAGAGATGATGTTGACTTGACCAGCATGTCTGCAGTGAAGGAGGTAAGAAAAGGTTAGATTCAGGTTTATTGGAGGTAAAATGAACAACACTTCCTGATGATTTAAATATAAGGGATTAGGGAATGGGGCTAATCAAGGGTGACTCTAGTTTTCCAGTTAAAACATTTGCTGGATGGTGATGCAAGCTACTGGGATGGGATGGGGAGACTGGGGGTGAAAGAGGAAGGGAAAAATCAAGAGTTCACTATTGACATGTTAATTTTGACATGGATGAAGTTCCTATTAGTTATCCAAGTAATGATATAAAGTAGATATTTAGATGTTATAGGTTTGACTCGGGAGAGAAGTCAAGGTCAGAGATAGAAAATGGCAGGATGGGCTTTAGAGCCAGTCAGCTTTGCTTTGACTTTTGCTTCTGCAAATTACTAGCTGCATAAACTGGAGCAAGTTGCATAATGTCTTTGAGTTACAACTGTAAAACAGGAGCATATTAGTTTTCTCAGGCTACTGTAACAAAGTACCACAAATTAGGTAGCTTGAAACAGCAGAAATGTATGTTCTCACAGATCCAGGGGCTAGAAGTCCAAAATCAAGTTGTCAGCAAGGCCAACCTCCCTCTGAAGATTCTAGAAAAAATGTCCTTCCTGGCAATCATTGGCATTTCTTGGCCTGAAGCTCCAGTCTCTGACTCTGACATCAAAGGATATTCTCTTCTCCCTTTTCTGTTTGTTTTTGTGTCTCTATGTTCAGTCTCCTCCTTTCTTTTATAAATATACTAGTCACTGGGTTGAGGGCAACCCCAATTCAGTATGACCTTCCTCATCTTGATTACATCTGCAGAGATCTTATTTTCCAAATAAGGTCATGTTCAGGACTTCAACATATCTTTGGTGGGACACAATTCAACTCACAAGAAGGGATATCTATTTTAAGTGCCTGCTACTAAGTAATTGCTCAATTAATGCGTGCACTTATTCTTTAAGAGTTTTTTTTCATTTCCATAGGTTATTGAGGAACAGGTAGTATTTGGTTACATGAGTAAGTTCTTTCGTGGTGATTTGTGAGATTTTAGAGCAGACATCACCAGAGCACTATGCACTGCACCCTATTTGTAGTCTTTTATCTCACACCCTCTTCCCACCCTTTTCTTCTGAGTCCCCAAAGGCCATTGTGCCATTCTTAGGCCTTTGCATCTTCACAGCTTGCTACCACTTATGAGTGAGAACATACAATTGTTTGGTTTTCCTTTTCTGAGTTGCTTCACTTAGAATAATAGTCTCCAATCTCATCCAGGTCACTGAAAATGCCATTAATTCATTCCTTTTAATGGCTGAGTGGTATTCCACCATATATACAATCATATAACTGTGAGATATATATATATATATATATATGTATATTTCTTTATCCACTTGTTGAGTAATGGGCATTTGAGTTGGTTCCATGTTTTCACAATTATAAATTGTGCTGCTTTCATATAATGACTTCTTTCCCTCTGAGTAGAGATACCAGTAGTGGAATTGCTGGATCAAATGATAGTTCTACTTTTAGTTCTTTAAGGAATCTCTACACTATTTTCCATAGTGGTTGTACTAGTTTACATTCCCACCAGCAGTGTAGAAGTATTCCTTGTTCACCACATCCATGCAAATATCTACTACTTTTTGATTATGGCCATTCTTGCAGGAGTAAGGTGGTATAGCTTTGTGGTTTCGATTTACATTTCCGTGATCATTAGTGATGTTGAGCATTTTTTCATATGTTTGTTGGCCATTTGTATATCTTCTTTTGAGAATTGTCTATTCATGTTCTTAGCCCACTTTTTGATGGGATTTTTTTTTTCTTGTGGATTTTTTTTTTTTAATTTCATGTAGATTCTGGATATTAGTCTTTTGTCAGATGTATAGATTGTGAAGATTTTTTCCCACTCTGTAGGTTGTCTGTTTACTCTGCTGATCATTCCTTTTGCCATGCAAAAGCTCTTTAGTTTAATTAAGTTCCAGCAATTTATCTTTGTTTTTATTGCATTTGCTTTTGGGTTCTTGGTCATGAATCCTTGCATAAGCCAATGTCTAGAAGGATTTTTACAATGTTATCTTTTAGAATTTTTATAGTTTCAGGTCTTAGATTTAAGGCCTTAATCCATTTTGAGTTGATTTTTGTATAAAGTGAGAGATGAGGATCCAGTTTCATTCTCCTACATGTGGCTAGCTAATTATCCCAGCACCATTTGTTGACTAGGGTGTTCTTTCCCCACTTTATGTTTTTGTTTGCTTTGTTGAAGATCAGTTGACTGTAAGTATTTGGGTTTATTTCTGCATTCTCTAATCTGTTCCATTGGTTTATGTGCCTATTTTCATACCAGTACCATGCTGTTTTGGTGACTATGGCCTTATAGTATAGTTTGAAATCAGGTAGTGTGATGCCTCCAGATTTGCTCTTTTTTTCTTAGTGTTGCTTTGGCTGTAAGGGCTCTTTTTGGTTCCATATGAATTTTAGAACTGTTTTTCCCAATTGTGTGAAGAATGATGGTGGTATTTTGATGGGAATTGTGTTAAATTTGTAGACTGCTTTAGGCAGTATGGTCATTTTCACAATATTGATTCTACCCATCCTTGAGCATGGGATGTGTTTCCATTTGTTTGTGTCATCTATGATTTCTTTCAGCAGTGTTTTGTAGTTTTCCTTGTAGAGGTCTTTCACCTCCTTGGTTAGGTATATTCCTAAGTATTTTATGGGGTTTTTTTTGCAGCTACTGTAAAAGGGGTTGAGCTCTTGATTTGATTCTCCACTTGGTTGCTGTTGGTGTGTAGAAGAGCTACTGATTTGTGTAGATTAATTTTGTGTACAGAAATTTTGCTGAATTCTTTTATCATAAGTTCTAGGAGATTTCTGGAGGAGTCTTTAGGGTTTTCTAGGTAAATGATCATATCATCAGCAAACAACAACAGTCTGACTTCCTCTAGTGATTTGGATGCCCTTTATTTCTTTCTCTTGTCTGATTGCTCTGGCTAGGACTTCCAGTACCATGTTGAAGAGGAGTGGTGAGAGTGGGCATCCTTGTCTTGTTCCAGTTCTCAGACAGAATGCTTTCAGCTTTTCCCCATTCAGTATTATATTGGCTCTGGGATTGTCATAGATGACTTTTATTATATTGAGGTATGTCCCTTGTATGCCAATTTTGTTGATAGTTTTAATCATAAAGAACTGCAGGATTTTTGTTGAATGCTTTTTCTGCACCTATTGAGATGATCATGTAATTTTTGTTTTAAATTCTGTTTATGTGGTGTATCACATTTATTGACTTGCATATGTTGAATCATCCCTGCATCCCTGATATGAAACCCTTTTCATCATGGTGAATTATCTTTTTGATATGTTGTTGGATTCAGTTAGCTAGTATTTTGTGCTAGCCATAAGTAGAAAGCTGAAACTGGATCCTTTCCTTACTCCTTATACGAAAATTAATTCAAGATGGATTAGAGACTTAAATGTTAGACCTAATACCATAAAAACCCTAGAGGAAAACCTAGGTAGTACCATTCAGGACATAGGCATGGGCAAAGACTTCATGTCTAAAACACCAAAAGCAACGGCAGCAAAATCCAAAATTGACAAATGGGCTCTCATTAAACTAAAGAGCTTCTGCACAGCAAAATAAACTACCATCAGAGTGAACAGGCAACCTACAGAATGGGAGACAATTTTTGCAATCTACTCATCTGACAAAGGGCTAATATCCAGAATCTACAAAGAGCTCAAACAAATTTACAAGAAAAAAAACAAACCCCATCAAAAAGTGGGCAAAGGATATGAACAGACATTTCTCAAAAGAAGACATTCATACAGCCAACAGACACATGACAAAATGCTCATCATCACTGGCCATCAGAGAAATGCAAATCAGAACCACAATGAGATACCATCTCACACCAGTTAGAATGGCGATCATAAAAAGTCAGGAAACAACAGGTGCTGGAGAGGATGTGGAGAAATAGGAACACTTTTACACTGTTGGTGGGATTGTAAACTAGTTCAACCATTATGGAAAACAGTATGGCGATTCCTCAAGGATCTAGAACTAGATGTACCATATGACCCAGCCATCCCATTACTGGGTATATACCCAAAGGATTATAAATCATGCTGCTATAAAGACACATGCACACGTATGTTTATTGCGGCACTATTCACAATAGCAAAGACTTGGAATCAACCCAAATGTCCATCAGTGACAGACTGGATTAAGAAAATGTGGCACATATACACCATGGAATACTATGCAGCCATCAAAAAGGATGAGTTTGTGTCCTTTGTAGGGACATGGATGCAGCTGGAAACCATCATTCTTAGCAAATTATCACAAGAACACAAAACCAAACACCGCATGTTCTCACTCATAGGTGGGAACTGAACAATGAGATCACTTGGACTCGGGAAGGGGAACATCACACACCGGGGCCTATCATGGGGGGAGGGGGGGGGGAGGGGGGGGGGGAGGGATTGCATTGGGAGTTATACCTGATGTAAATGACGAGTTGATGGGTGCTGACAAGTTGATGGGTGCAGCACACCAACATGGCACAAGTATACATATGTAACAAACCTGCACGTTATGCACATGTACCCTAGAACTTAAAGTATAATGAAAAATAAATAAATAAATAAATAAATAAATAAATAAATATTATCATACATTTATAAAAAAAAAAAAGAATTTTAGTATCTCTTTTCATCAGGGATATTGGTCTGTAGTTTTCTTTTTTGGTTATTCCCTTTTCTGGTTTGGGTATTAGGGTGACACTGGCTTCATAGAATGATTTAGGGAGAGTTCCCTCTTTCTCTACCTTGTGGAATAGTGTCAATGTGATTGGTACCATTTCTTCTTTGAATGTCTGGTAGAATTCTGCTGTGAATCCATCTGGTTCTGGACTTTTTTTTGTTGTTGGTAATTTTTAAATTACCATTTCAATCTCACTTCTTGTTATTGGTCTGTTCAGGGTATCTAATTCTTCCTGATTTAAGCTAGGAGGGTTGTATCTTTCCAGGAATTTATCCATCTCTTCTAGGTTTTCTAGCTTATGTGGATAAAGGTGCTCATAGTAGCCTTGAATGATCTTTTGTATTTCAGTGGTGTCAGTTGTAATATCTCTTGTTTTGTTTCTTATTGAGCTTATTAGGATTTTCTCTCTTCTTGGTTAATCTTGCTAATGGTCTGTCAGTTTTATACATCTTTTCAAAGAACCAGCCTTTTTTCATTTATCTTTTGTATTTTTTGTTTGTTTGTTTCAATTTCATTTAGTTCTGCTCTGACTTTGGTTACTTCCTTTTTTCTGCTGTGTTTGCGTTTGATCTGTTCTTGTATCTCTAGTTCCTTCAGATGTGACCTTAGATTGTCTGTTTGTGCTCTTTCAGACTTTTTGATGTAGGCATTTAGGGCTATGAGCTTTTCTCTTAGCATGCCTTTTCTGGGTCCCAGAGGTTTTGATACATTGTGTCGCTATTGTTCAGTTCAAAGAATTTTAAAATTTCCATCTTGATTTCATTGTTGACCCAAGGATCATTCAGGAGCAGGTTATTTAATTTCCATGTATTTGCATAGCTTTGGAGGGTCCTTTTGGAGTTGATTTCCAGTTTTATTCCACTGAGGTCTGAAAGAGTACTTGTTATAATTTCAATTTTCTTAAATTTATTGAGGCTCATTTTGTGGCCTATCATATTGTCTATCTTGGAGAATACTCCATATGCTGTTGAATAGAATGTACATTCTGCAGTTGTTGGATGGAATGTTCTGTGTATATCTGTTAAGTCCATTTATTCCAAGGTATAGTTTAAATCCATTGTTTCTTTCTTGACTTTCTGTCTTGATGACCTGTCGAGTGCTGTCAGTGGAGTATTGAAGTCCCCTCCTATTATTGTGTTGCTGTCTCTCTCATTTCTTAGGTCTGTTAGTAATTGCTTTATAAACTTAGGACCTCCAGTGTTAGGTGCATATATATTTAGGATTGTGATATTTTCCTGTTGCAGAAGGCCTTTTATCATTATATAATGTCCCTCTTTGTCTTTTTTAACTGCTGTTGCTTTAAAAGTATGCTTTGTCTGATATAAGAATAGCCACTCCTGCTTGCTTTTGGTGTCCACTTGCATGAAATGTCTTTTTCCACCCCTTTACCTTAAGTCTCTGGGAGTCTTTATGTGTTAGGTGAGTGTCTTGAAGGCAGCAGATAGTTAGTTGGTGCATTCTTATCCATTCTGCAATTCTGTATCTTTTAAATGGAGCATTTAGGCAATTTACATTCAGTGTTACAGATGTGAGGTACCATTCCATTCATCGTGCTACTTATTGCCTGTATACCTTGGTTTTTTGTTTTTTGTTATTGTTTTTTAAATTGTGTTTTTGTTTTATAGGTTTTGTGAGATTTATGCTTTAAAGAGGTTCTGTTTTGATGTGTTTCCAGGATTTGTTTCAAGATTTAGAGCTCCTTCTAGCAGTTTTTGTAGTGGTCAGTTGGTAGTGGCAAATTCTTTCAGAATTGTTTGTCTGAAAAAGACTGTATCTTTCCTTTACATATGAAGCTTAGTTTTGCTGGATACAAAATTCTTGGCTGATAATTGTTTCATTTGAGGAGGCTGAAGATACAGCCCCAATCCCTTCTAGCTTGTAGGGTTTCTGCTGAGAAATCTGCTGTTAACCTGATAGGTTTTCTTTATATAGGTTACCTGGTGCTTTTGTCTCACCGCTCTGAAGATTCTTTCCTTCATCTTAACTTTAGATAACCTGATGACAATTGCCTAGGGGATGATCTTTTGGCAGTGAATTTCCCAGATGTTCTTTGTGCTTCTTGTATTTGAATGTCTAGGTCTCTAACAAGGCTGGAGAAGTTTTCTTCAACTATTCCCCCAAATATGTTTTCTAAACTTTTAGATTTCTTCATCAGGAACACCAATTATTCTTAGGTTTGGCCATTTTAACATAATCCCAGACTTCTTGGAGGCTTTGTTCATATCTTCTTATTCTTTTTTCTTTGTCTTTGTTAGATTGGGTTAATTTGAAGACTTTATCTTCGAGCTCTACATTTCTTTCTTCTACCTATTCAATTCTGTTGCTGAGATCTCCCAGAGCATTTTGCATTTCTGTAAGTGTGTCCATTGTTTCCTGAAGTTTTGGTTGTTTTATTATTTATGCTATCTATTTCTTTGAATATTTTCCCCTTCACTTCTTGTATCATTTAAAAAATTTCCTTGCATTGGGCTTCACATTTCTCTGGTGCCTCCCTGATTGATTAGCTTAATAACTAACCTCCTGAATTCTTTTTATTTTTTCAGATGGAATTTCACTCTTCTTGCCCAACCTAGAGTGCAATTGTGTGATCTTGGCTCACTGAAACCTCCACCTCCTGGGTTTAGGTGATTCTCTTGCCTCAGCCTCCTAAGTAGCTGGGATTACAGGTGCATGCCACCATGCCCGGCAAATTTTTAGTATTTGTAGTAGAAACAGGGTTTCACCATGTTAACTAGGCTGGTCTCGAACCCTTGACCTCAGGTGATCTGCCCACCTCAGCCTCCCAAAGTGCTGGGATTACAGGCATGAACCACAGCACCTGGCCTAACCTCCTGAATTCTTTTTCAAGTAAATCAGGGATTTCTTCTCGGTTTGAATCCATTGTTGGTGAGCTAGTGTGATTTTTTTGGTGTTTTGTCATATTACCAGAGTTGGTTTTCTGGTTCCTTCTCATTTGGGTAGGCTCTGTCAGAGGGAAGATCTTGGACTGAAGGCTGTTGTTCAGATTTTTTTGTCTCACAGGGTGTTCCCTTGATGTAGTGCTCTCCCCCTTTTCCTATGGATGTGGCTTCCTGATTGCTGAGCTGTAGTGATTGTCACCTCCCTTCTGGATCTAGCCACCCAGCAAGTCTACCAGGCTCTGGGCTGGTACTGGGGGTTGTCTGCAGAGAATCCTGTGATGTGAACCGTCTGTGGGTATCTCAGCCATGGATACCAGCAACTGTTTTGGTGGAGGTGGCAGGGGGCTTGAAATGGACTCTGTTAGGGTTCTTAGCTTTGGTGGTTTAATGTACTATTTTTGTGTTGGTTGGCCTCCTGCCAGGTGGTGGCGCTTTCCAGAGAACATCAGCTGTGGTAGTATGGAGAGGAACAGGTGGGGGCAGGGCCTAGAAATCCCAAGAGTATAAGCCCTTTGCCTTCAGTTACCAGGGTGGGTAGGGAAGGAACATTGGGTGGGGGCAGGGCTAGGCATGTCTGCGCTCAGACTCTCCTAGGGCAGGTCTTGCGGCAGCTGAGTATTTGGGGTGTCTCCAGGGTCCTGCAGGAGCAAGCCACTTCCTTCAGGTGGTCTGTGGGTCCTCTCAGGTTTGCAGTCGATCCGGAGCAAACGTTCATGATGCAAGCCTCCACACGCTGCTCTGTCCCTCCGAGTGGGAGCTGCAATCTAGTCCTGCCTCCCGACCGCCATGATCCCAGCGTGCACTTATTCTTTTTGTCCTTTTTGATATGGATTCCACAGGAAGCTGTTATGATGAGATTGTGCTGAATATATTAGTAGAGGGCAACAACAACAATAAATAAAACACATGTTTCCTTAGCATGGTAATTCTGGATCATTAAGAGTTAGGAAGACAGAGCTCTCATAGCTTTATTGTCTTTGTATACAGTGGTCCTTTGGAGTCTGTTGAATTGTATTAGAATTCAGTCAATAAGCATTCATAAAATAAACATTGGTTGACTTATACTGTTTTTAATTACGTTTTTATGTTCCCTTTTGGAGTTCAGGTAGCATATATATTTTCACTACCTTCAGTGCCTAAAACAGGGCCTGGCACATAGTAGGTGCTCAGTGATTGAGCTGACAAATCATGAGAAAAGCTATGCAAACTTCGCTGGCTTTAATCTGTCCTCAAACTTAAGGAATATTACAAATGACTTGCAAATCTATGCTAATTCTATATGACAGGAGTCTGACAGGGTTGCTGGGGACATCCTTCTCATTAAATCTATCTATATGGCTGGGATTGGAGTACTTCTCAGTAACTAGGTAGAATGGTCTGTGCAGGCTTTTCATTCATTTATTCAATTTATCTGTAACACTTGCAAACTCAAAAACCACGTCAACTAGTCTCAGTGCAGTGAAGTTGTCCAATAAACCAATGCAGTTTTTAAAGAAATTTATTTGAAAATAACTTTCAACTTACAGAAAATTTGCAAGAATAGGAATAGTACATAAAGCACAACCAATAGCCTTTACCCAGATTCACCTGTTTTTAATATTTGCCTTATTTGCTTTCTATTTGTGCTTTCTCTCTCTCTCTCTATATATATATGTGTGTATATATATATGTGTGTGTATATATATACACGTGTGTGTATATATACCCACAAATACACATATACATATATATATATACCCACCCATACAAATATATACATATATGTATATAATAAAATATTATTTTCCAAACTATTTGAGAGTAAGTTGCATTCCTCCTGGTTCTTTATGCCTAAATATTTTAGTGTACATGTCATAAGAATTCTACTCTCTGTTGTCCAGTTAGGTAAATCCATCCAAAAATACCTTTTATAATTTTATTCCTATGTGCAGGATCAGGCATGACATTTAGCTGCTGTCTCTTTAGTCACCTTTGATCCAGAATGTGTCCACAGCCTTGCATGGCACAGACATTTTTAAAGAATATGATTGTGTTTCCCCTTCTTTAGATTTTTTTCCTCATTTTTGGTTTGAGTGATGTTTCCCATGGTTAAATTCAGATTTTGCTTTTAGACTGGACTGTTACATAACCAAAGTGGTCTTCTCAGGACACACTTCTGAAGGCATAGGATGACCATCTGTCCCACATTGGCAAAGCAATTTTTTAATAAACATTTTTTTTTTTTTTTTTTTTTTTGAGACGGGGTCTCGCTCTGTCACCCAGGCTGGAGTGCAGTGGCCGGATCTCAGCTCACTGCAAGCTCCGCCTCCCGGGTTCACGCCATTCTCCTGCCTCAGCCTCCCGAGTAGCTGGGACTACAGGCGCCCGCCACCTCGCCCGGCTAGTTTTTTGTATTTTTTAGTAGAGACGGGGTTTCACCGGGTTAGCCAGGATGGTCTCGATCTCCTGACCTTGTGATCCGCCCGTCTCGGCCTCCCAAAGTGCTGGGATTACAGGCTTGAGCCACCGCGCCAGGCCAATAAACATTTTAATTGAAGTACAGTATATACATAGAAAAGTGCACAAATAATAAATGGACAGCTCTGTTAGTTATCACAAAGTGATCACGCTCATCACCTTATCAGCTCATTAACTTACTAACTGTCCTTATTAGCAGAGTTTTTTAATAAGTCTGGATGTCCGGTAAGGTAAGTTCTCTATATTTGAACTTCTTCAAATTTTTTGGGGGGGCTATTCTTGACCCTTTGTATTTCGTATAAAATTAAAAATTGCCTCATTAATTTTTAACAAAATTGCCTGCTGGGATTTTGATTGGCATCACATTAAATCTGTGGATCAATTTGATGAGAATTGACATTTTTATAATATTAATCTGATTCATGAAAACTGGCATAGCCTTCAATTGATTTAGGATTTTAAAATTTTCTCTCAGGAACATTTTATAGTTTTCAGCATAGAGATCTTGAACAGCTTTTATTAGATTTAGTCTTAGATATTTGACTGTTTTGATGCTGTTATATTTTATAGGTTTTGTTTGTTTGTTGTGGCTGGTATATAAAAATATAAATTATCTCTTGTTTCTCTTATATTCAAAAATCTTACAAATTAACTTTTTATAAAAATGTATATGTAGACTTCTTAGGTGTAGATACAAATCATGCCATCTGTAAATAAGGACAGCTTTATTTCTTGACTCTTAATCCTTTTACCTTTTATTCTTTTTTATTACATTGTTGCATTTTTTACATTATACTGGCTAAGACCTCTAGTATAATGTTCATCAGAAGTCATGATGGGGCATCGTTATCTTGTTCTTGATCTCAGTGTTTAGTAGAATTTTTGCAGATAGTTTTCACCAGATTAAGGGAGCACGCTTCTATTTCTAGCTTGCTACAAATTTTTATCCTGTGTGGGTGTTAAATTTTGTAAAATGTTTTTTCTGCTTCTATTAAGATGATTATATGATTTCTTTCCCCTTTGTTCTATAAAAGTGGTAAATCACAGCTACTGATTTTCAAATGTTAAATCAATTTTGCATTCTTGGAATAAACCCAGCTTAGTCCTGATACATTTTCTTTCTTATATTCAATGCGCTAATACTCTTTTTGGAATTTTTGGAATTTTGCATCTCTGTGAGAGACTCTGGCCTGCATTATAATGTGGTTCTTAGGATTTAGTGTCAAAATATTGCTGGTCTAATAAAATCAGTTGGGAAATGTTTCATTTTTTCCTTTTCTCAGGAAGAGCTTGTACAAGATTGATGTTTTTTCTTCCTTAAATAGCTTAAATATTTGGAAGAATTCACCGATGAAGCCATCTGGGTCTGACTTTTCTTTGCAGGAAAGATTTTACTATACATTCAATTACTGTAACAGATACATGGCTGTTTAGATTTTCTTTTTATTCAAGGATGCATTTTGGTAGGTTTTGATTTTTCTATTTGCTTTTTCCTTATTTTTTTACTTTATCGGCAAAAATTATTCATGATATTCTTTTATTATATTTTCAGAGTCTGTAAGATATAGAATGACATTCACCTTTTTATTCTTGATATTGGTTATTTGACTATTATTTCTTTTTTCTTAATTAGGTTATCAAAAAGTTTATAAAATTTTTTAGTCTTCAAAGAATCAACTTTGAATCCTTTGTATTGTACATGGCTTTTCTTTCATTAATTTCTACTCTTTATTGTTTTCTTCCTTCTACTTTCTTTAGTTTTAATTTGCTCTTTTTCTAATTAACCTTTTTAGTCAATTTCTAAACATTTGAAGTTATTTTTATTATTGATCTCTAGCTTAATTCCTCAGTGGTCAGAGAATGTACTCCATATGATTTCAATCCTCTGAAAATTTTGAGTTTTGTCCATCATTTGGACTCTAAAGAAATGCTCCATATGCATTTGAAAAGCACATGTATTCTACAGCGTGTGTGTGTGTGTGTGTGTGTGTGTGAATTTATATCTATTTATACATTTATGTTTATCTATTGATATTTATAAATTAGGTCAATGTTAGTAATAGTGCTGTTTGAGCCTCTTATGTCTGTGTTAATATTTTTGTCTGCTTATTTTATCAATAAGAGGAATGTGTTAAAATCTCCCACTGTGTTCATGAATTTTCCTGTTTCCTCTTTTAGGTGTGTCAAATTTCACTTTATGTATTTTGAGAATTTGCTTTTACTTCTGCAGGCGGTTACAGGGGGTTGGATCATCCTGACCCAATGAGCTGACTTGAAGCTGGATCTTTGTGAGAGAGGGTCTGTTCCTATTCATCCTCCCTGCTTAATATTCCAAACTATAAGATTGTTCATACATTAACAATACTTCTTGCATATCTACTATATACTAGGTACTATAATAGGTAACTGAATCATCTGTGTTATTCTAAGGATTATGAAGAGAATGCAACTGTCTCTGAGAAGGAATCACCACCACTAAGGTATTTCCCATTTTGTCTCCTAATTTCTCAAGGTTTACCACTTGAAGCCATCCTACAGTCTACTGCCAGACTAATTTCTCAGAAGTCACTTTTTTACTTCATCCCATGTAGACTCAAAAACTTGCCTTTAAACAAGAATTCTAATACCTGAAGAATAGAAGTAGAATGGAAGTCTTTTTCTAGTCAGCTAGGATATATAAGGTGTTACCTTATATTTTACCAAAGGTCTTAATGACTTTCCCAGCCACATACTTGATCTGAATTTAACCTGAGTCCATTTTAACTGGTAGTGTCCTAGCTTTGGTCTTTGCTTAAGAACATCTCTTAATTTAAGAGCTTCTTTTCAGACTAGAAAGACTTTTCTGAGCTTTCTATATTGCTTTAAATCCTGCATGAGAATTAGGCAGTTCTTTCTTTAGTTAATCTCTCTCTTCTTATACGTTATAGGCAGCTAGATAAAACAGACTGATACTTTTAATATACTTTCTGGAAATTTCCTTAGCCATAACTACTAATTAATTAAATATCCTTTCTGTTTTCTCAGTAGCCGTGGGAAACAGTTTTGGCAAACTTTCTGTAGTTACATAACAAGGGTTGCCTCTTCTCTGGGCTCCAATAACATTTTCTTCATGCCTGTCCAGTCTTTACTGAAAGTATTCTCAAGGTTAGCTTCTACCTGCCATTTGGTCCCACTGCCACATATTTTAGGTTTCTGTTATGGAAGCATCTTGCTGACTGTAGCAATTTTTATTTTGATTTCTATTGCTGCATAACAAACCACTCCACTAATCAGAGGCTTCAAACAATAACAATGTATTATTTCTCATGTTTGTGTGCTTGAATGGCATTTTTTTTCCTGCTTTTCAAGGAATTCAGCTGTTTCTATAGTCATGTTGGGGGTTTGGTGGACTGGAATCTCCAAAACTGACTCATTCACATTTTTGGTACCTTGGTGAGAATGGCAGGAAGACTGGGCTTAGCTGGGATGCTGGAATAGCTGGGCCATTCTCCCACTCTCCATCTAGTCCCAGGGGTATTCCTCTCCACGTGGTCTTCTGAGCAGCGTAGCTGACTTCTTTCATCTGGCTCACATGCAAATGGCACTTTATTTGCCATGGCCCACAGATTCCCTATGAAGGCTTTTTTAGATCCCACTTCTCTTGGCCACCAATGAAAGAAGCAACAGGCACACTGGAAAGAAAAATGCAGTCAGCTTTTCTAACTTCTGCTTTGAGAATAATTCTGTAGATATTTAAGGATTACTTGGGATATTCCTGGCTCCTCTCAGTTGCTGATATTTGAGACATTTTCTAAAAGTATTTCCACCTTCCTAAAAGTGAGTGAACAAGGATGAAAAGAGAAGAGAAACGGGAATCTGTTGAAATGAATTTGTTTACAACCCTAAGAAAAGGTTTGGCAAAGTGGATAAATTATGACTATTAATTAAATGATGCTTTGGTATTTTCTCTGCTTTAAAAATACCCTGTACTTACATACGTCTTATTTTCTAACTGGCAAAGCAGTCTATCGTTAGTTTTTTAACAGCCCTAATAGGAGACAGAAGGTATTTTCATTTTAATTCTGTAAGTCTGGTAGAAGAAGAAGAGCTAAATATTTTCCCTAACATGACTGAGGTAATAAAATCATTCATCTATGTAGTCATCAATTTATTTAAGAAAATTATCCGTTTTTTCAATATACTGCAGGTCCCCCCCTGCAGTTTCACTTTCTGCAGTTTCAATGACCCGTGGTCAACTGTGGTCCAAAAATAGGTGAGTATGGTACAGTCAGATATTTTGAGAGAGAGAAAGAAAGAGAGACCACATACACATAATTTTTATTACAGTATATTGTTACATTGTTCTGTTTATTATTGTTATTAATATCTTACTGTGCCTAACTTATGAATTAACTTTACCATAGGTATGTATGTACAGGAAAAAACAGTAGATAGAGGGTTGAGTACTATCTGTAGATTCAGGCATCCACTGGGGGGTTTTGGAACATTTATATATTTATACATTTATGTATATCTATAGATATTTATAAATTAGGTCAATGTTAGTAGTAGTGCTGTTCGAGCCTCTTATGTCTGTATTAATATTTTTGTCTGCTTATTTTATCACTAAGAGGAATGCGTTAAAATCTCCCACTGTGTTCATGAATTTTCCTGTTTCCTCTTTTAGGTGTGTCAAATTTCGCTTTATATATTTTGAGAATTTGCTTTTACTTCTGCAGGCAGTTACAGGGGGTTGGATCATCCTGACCCAATGAGCTGACTTGAAGCTGGATCAGCACAGCCTGTTCAGGACCTCATCTCATAAGGAGGAACTACTGTGTATTCATTGATTACCACTATTTACCAATAATCACTTTCAATGTATATTTCACGATTCTCCACATACTGAGTATACAATAGTAAGAGACCATTCCTGAAACTTATATTCTAGAGAATGAGCAGAAATTAATCAAATAGTCACTCATACTCAAATTGGATCATGACATGTAACACATAAAAGCAATCATGAAAACATGTTTTAGAGATCTGAGATTTATCTCAGGGGTTCAGGAAAAGTTTTTCTGAGAAGTGCCATGGTGCCTTTCAGCAGATTGAAATCTAGAAGGATGTTCAGGCAGAAGGTAGTTTGTGTATAAGGCACTGAGGCAGGAAGGAGCGACATCTTTTGGAAGTGAAGTGGAAGCCAGCGTGGCTAGAGGCTAGCCACCATAGGCCAGTAAGTCTGGAGGAGGCTGAGAAGACAGAAAGAGAGACCCCACACCTTAAGGGCTTTTGGAGGTCACACTAATAAGCCGTATGACTTTAGGTAACCTTTCTAAGCCTCAGTTTTCTTAAAAGGGAGATAATTTTCAATATCAATATGGTTTGCTTTGTGTCCCCACCCAAATCTCATCTTGAATTGTAATTCCTATGTGCTGGGGGAGGGAGCTGGTGGGAGGTGATTGGATCATGGAGGCAGATTTTCCCCCGTGCTGTTCTTGTGATAGTGAGTGAGTTTTCATGAGATCTGATAGTTTAAAAGTGTTTGACAGGTCCTCCCTCTGTCCCTCTCCTGCTGCCATGTAAGATGTGCCTTGTGGGCTGGGCGTGGTGGCTCAAGCCTGTAATCCCAGCACTTTGGGAGGCCGAGACGGGCGGATCACAAGGTCAGGAAATCGAGACCATCCTGGCTAACCCGGTGAAACCCCGTCTCTACTAAAAAATACAAAAAACTAGCCGGGCGAGGTGGCGGACGCCTGTAGTCCCAGCTACTCGGGAGGCTGAGGCAGGAGAATGGCGTGAACCCGGGAGGCGGAGCTTGCAGTGAGCTGAGATCCGGCCACTGCACTCCAGCCTGGGTGACAGAGCGAGACTCCGTCTCAAAAAAAAAAAAAAAAAAAAAAAAAAAAAAAAAAAAAAAAAAGATGTGCCTTGCTTCCCCTTTGCCTTCTGCCACGAATGTAAGTTTCCTGAGGTCATGAAGAGCTGTGAGTCAACTAAACTTCTATCCTTTATAAATCACCCAGTGTCAGGTTCTTTATAGCAGTGTGAAAACGAATGAATACAAATATGCTAACACTCTAGCCCTGACTTTTCCTCTGAGCTCTAAGTCATCTAATGCCAATTTGATGTATTCATTTTGATACCAACAGGCATATTCAACTCATTTTCACAACAGAATTTCTGATTCCTGCAGCTCCATGCTCTGAAGCTTCCTCCTCATCTACCTTCCCTCATTTTAGTGAATGTCTCCAACATTCTTCCATTGCTCCAGTCAAAATCTCCGGAGTCATCCTCCCTTTATCACTGTCCCTCATTTTCCATATGAAGTGAATCTTGTTGGCTCTGATGCCAAAATAGATCACAAATTCAACCATTTCCACCATCTGCACTGTTGTCATTGTAATCTCAGCCTACATCTCTTCTTACCTGGATTACTGCAGTAGCCTAGCTGTCTCCCTGTGTCTACTCTTGTTCTCTTGTAATCCATTATCCACTCAGAAGCCAGAATGTGCTTTTTATAATGTAGATTTTCATGTCGTCTCTCTGTTTAAAACACTCCTATAGTTTCTCACTACACTTAAAATGAAGTCCAAACTCCTTACAATCACTGAAGGTCCTTGGATGAGCGGTCTCTGCCTGCCTCTCTGATACCCTCTTGTACCTCCACGCTCAATGTGCTCCAGCCATGCTGGCCTTCTGTTTGTTTCTCAAACATGGCAAGCTCACTGCTGATCTTTATGCTATCAGATCCTGCTCATTAATTGGTCTTCTGCCAAAAAACCACATTCTCAGAGAAGCTTCTCTGACCACCTATCCTCAGCCCTCTGGCTGGATACTCACTCTCCCATTATCTCATTTGAGTTTCTCAATAGCAACTACCATTCTCTGAAATTATGTTTACTTATATCTTGCTGTCCTCATTCCAACTTCCAAATATAAGCTCCACAGGAGCAGGACCTTGTCAATCTGATCCTCCTTGCTTAGCAAAGTGGCATAGAGTTGCAGTGCAATTCAACTCTTTGTTGGCTAAGTGAATGAATATGTGGATGAAACCACCTCACAGGGGTCCCATTCATCTCAAGAGTCAGAATCTGTTTGCCTAGACTGCATAATCTGGTTTCATGGATAAGACACACTGAAAGCTGTCAGGTTTTGCCTGGATGAGTATTTCATTAATGTAGACCATTTCAAGGCCCAAATCCATCTCAAGTTTTGAAGAGCCAAGTCCATTGCCTCTAGTACAATTTGGGGACTACTCTCAACATCATAATCTGTATGAGTAAACTCATCCAAATTCAGTGATTTCACCCTGCTGTGAGTTCTGTAACACTGGATAACTTATTCCTATGATCAACCTAAAACAAACATAACAGGACTCAGGAAAACCATCTGTCAGAGAAGCACATAAACTTTCAAGTAATTGTTTAAAACATCTATTAATTGCCCAATGGATGATTTGTAATTACAGATTACGCATTTGGTAAATAGGTCTTTGTGGCCCTTTGAACTCGTTTTATTGGGTTAACAGATAATTAGGGTCTGTTACGAGGATACACCATGATTGCTCCTTTGGAGCAGTTGAATTTTGCAGAATTGACCCCTAGCTCTGCTATTTCTTTGTTGCATCCCTCCAGCTCCTAATAGAGCTAGTGAGAATAGCTGAGAGAGGCTCAACCTGGTATTTAGGAGGCAGCTGTTTTGCATTCAAGGTAGATCCCAGAAGCAGCAACCTGGGTGGCAGGGAGGGCAGCAGAGAGAGTTGGTTCTATCATCCCGGAGGCTGTCCCAGCTGCCCCCGCCAGCCAGCCTTGGGCATAGTGTAAATTGCTGCTGCTTTCTCACCATGTGTGCACCACCAACATGAGCTGTGTCAGCCTCAGCACTTTCTTCTCTGGGTAAGTCACATGTTTTTCAGATTTCAACTCCAAGTATCTGTTCCTAGACTGGTGCTGCATCAACACTATCTCTTTTCTCTTCTTTCCTTTATGACCCCTACTTCGAGAAGCAGTTTCAAATACTCATCATCAAGTTCTATTCCTCTTTCAGACTCAAAAGAAACATCCTGGTTTAGAGGCTGGGCTCTGGAGCCTGATCCTGGTTGAGAGACTGGGCTCTGGAGCCTGACTGTTCTGGGTTTGAATTCAGGCTCTGGAATTTACTAGCTGTGTGACCTTGGGAAGGTTGCTTAACCTTTCTGTAAGCCAAGAAGAATAGTAGTAGTTGCCGCCTTTTAGTGGACACTTGCTAGGTGCCAGGCACCATACTAAGTATTTACATACATCACTGTCTTTTACAAAAATAAGAACTAATTTTTTTTAAAAAGCTACTATCTATCTCCATTTTGAAGGTGACAAAAATGCCTTGGGAGTTAAATAACTTGCTCAAGGCCAGAAATCTTCTAAGTGGTAGAGACAGGGTTTAAGCTGAGGCCTAGCTCATGTGCTTAACTATTATGCTCTCCTCTCTCCTGAAGGTATCCATTTCATGGAGTTATTTTGATAATTTGATAAGATAACGTGTGTAAAACACTTTAGCACAGAGCTAAGTAAATGTTCAATAAATGTGAGCTAATATGATTGGTCTTCTTTTCTTGTGAAACTCTCCTTTGCTTCGCCCTGGCCAAATTAGTTGCCCCTTTCTCTGGCTTTTATCATATTTATACATTTTGTCCTCTGTAATATCTGAACTGTAATGATTTGTTTACCTGTCTGTCTGTTCTACTGCCAAGTACAATGTTAGGCACAATGAAAGAGCTCCAAGAAAATGTTTTGAATGGTAGTAGTGAGAAGGTGAACTTTATAATTCACAGATATGTAAAGACCTAGAGTCCCAAGAGAGCACAGCCTGTTCAGGACCTGCTGCAAGAACAGCATGCCTGAGGAATAAGAGGTGGGCCAAGGTAGGTGGTGAGATATGGAAGGAATTATACGAGATGAGGCTGGTGAGGTAGGCAGGCCTCATAGGCCATGTTCCAGTGTGGACTTCACCTCCACAACCATGGCGAATGATGGAAGAGATTTAAGCAGGGTTTGTATGATTAGATTTGTTTCAGAAAGATCAGTCTGGGTAAAGTGTGAATGGATTAGGGGTGATGTGGAGCAGGCACCAGACAAGAAGCAGAAAGTCTGCTTAGGAGTCTCTTGCAGTGGCCCAAGCAGGAGACGATGGGGCCTGGGTCAGGGAGTGGTCGTGGAGTGAGATTTCACATGGATAAAGAAGAGAGTGTAAATTCCCAGTGTCTGGCAGACCCTGGGGCTTTTATTCAAGCTTGGAAAAATCCTGTCTACTCCTCAATACCAGATAAGAATCCCAAATGGCTGTTGTTTTTGGAATACCACTTATAATGTGAATTATTTCCTCATTTGTTTAAGAGACTAACCTGTGGAAAAGCAAGGGCTATGGATCAAGTCTTCTTTGAAGCACCCTGTTCACTTCAAGGTTCTGGAGGGAATTAGAAAACTTCCAGGAGTTTCCAAGAATGCTGATATCCAGGTCACCAGTTTATCCACTGGTGAGGAGAAGAAAGTCAAAGGAAACCATATGTCTTAGACCTTGGTCTCCACAGGTGACCTCTGTCCACCCTGACCCTTTCTCTATCAGGTGACCTCTCTTTTCTGACCTTTCCCCTAACATAGTTTTAGATATTACTGCTTTTTCAAATCCAGATCAATAAGAAGGAAGAGAGCTTTCCCCAGAATCCCTGGGAAAAGTTCTAGGCTGCATCAGACACACCCTTCCTTCCAAACATCTACAACAGTTAAGAAAGTGATGTCTACTTGGAGTATGGATGAGAGCCAGCCTTGTGTGTTAGGTCCCTGAAGAGCTATTCCACTTTTTGTCCCTTAAAATAATCCCAAGTCACTAAGATACTCAAAGGTATAGGCTCTGTTGATGCACATGACTTTGCATTTCCTTTCTTTTTCTCTGTGCTTTGAATGAGAAGTCAGTCAGAAAAGAGGACAAAAAGCCAGATAGATGGCTGTGTTTATGAAGCACAAATACACCACATAAGCATACCAGCTCAGCCAGGGGACCGATGCACCCCTCAGGGGACGAGCTGGCCCTGTTTCACTCCTTGCTGAGCCTCTGAGTGCCCTGGGCTTGAAGCCCAGTTAAAAGCCTCGTGAAAATTGCCAACATGCTGTCCAAAGTCTGCTCCTTCTGCAAGTTTAGCCTACCAAACTGGAGGAAACACCCTTTGCTTCAATGGGGCGATACTGAATTTGAAGTTTGAGCTTCTACAAGGTTAAGAATTTATGAAGCATTTTATATACATATTAGCATACATCTTCTCCATGTAAATCCTGTAATATAGGTATTGTGAGCCCCACTTAGCAGTTGAAAAGACTGACACTCAGAGAAGAAGTTGAATATGCATTTCCAAAGATCACATAGCAATTAAGTGGTTGATAAGGAATCAAACTTAGGTTTGATAAGGAATTCAAGTTATCAAATATTTCACTGGCTTCTAATATAGTCAGGCAGTGTCTCAGGCACTGGGAATACAATGGTAAATGAAGAGATATGAAATTTTCCCTCATGGATCTTATAGTCCAATTGAAGAGACACTCATTAGATGAAGTACTCAAAACAACAGAAAACTGTAAATATGGATAAGAACTAGGAAGGAAAAACAGGATGCCAGGGGAAGATATAGCAAGGGTGTAATTTAGATGTGGGGTGTGTGTTTGTGAATGTGTGTGTGTATGTGATTGAACACCATTTGTAACATTTAAGAGCCGAGAAATAGGAGGAAGGAATATGGGAGAAGAGCAGGAGCATGAGGTTTCAGCAGGAGGTGATAGTATGTATAAAGGTAAGAAGAACTTGGCGTGTTTGAAGAGCGGGAAAAGGCTGAGTGAGTGTGACTGGAGTAGAGTGGGTTAGGAAGAGCGTGATGTAAGATGAGATCAGATTATTGGTAAGCTAGGCGAAAACATTTAGCCATGGGTTTTATTCCAAGGGGGCAAAACGAGAAGCAAGGAGACCAATTAGGAGGACATTGCAATAACCCAGGAGGACGATGATAGCTTTATGTTTCCAAATTTTGTAATTTTTTGGTATGGTATGTGCTATGGTTGTGATCTAGAGAACCGGCTGACAGTTGAGAAAGGTTGTCCTTTGCCATACTTTAAAAATCACCCGTAAGTTTTCTTTACTTACAAGATTTTGAGAGACAGTGGAGGCCTTGGTACATTCCAGAATTAGCGAAAGATCTCAGCCACACAGTTCTAAAATTAAGAAGACCATCTCTTCATGATCAAACAGGCTGCACAACATTCCATGCAGGTGACATTTGAAAAGGAAATTGGCCATCGGAACTCTTAATAACCGGTCCTCCCCAATAAGAGATGCTCCACCACTCTTGCTAGCGATGTGACAATGGGCATGTTACTTAACCTTTTTGGACCTAATTGACACCATTTGTGAAAAAAAGATAGAAGTAGTACTTTTCTCATAGAATCATAGTGAAATGGGATTAGATTTAGAATTGGATTCATGGGAAGATTAAATGAGATAATACACACAAAGCACTTAACACAATGCCTAACAGGATAAGCATTCTGCTTTCAATAAATAATAGCTGTCATAATTATTAATAATGATACTTTTACAGCATAAATGTAATAAGATTAGATACCAGCATCACTTCTGTGGAATAATTAATTTCTGTCCCTAGGCAAAGTATTGACATATGTAGCTTAATTTATGAAACATATATATCCTATGACTCCAAATTATTTTAAAATGCTTTGAAATGCTTGGATGAAAGAAATTATAAAAACATTACATATATTATTCCAAAGAGAAATTGTATCCTACAGAGCTAGATTTTCCCAAATGACTATAGGCCATCTTAAGAATAGCCTGTTTTATTATCAAACTGAACAGTTGGCTGTACTGAACACAATTACAGATTCTGCTTTAGAAAAACCAACGCTAATTGGATTTCTGAATGCCATTTGAACTACAGAGAGACACAATTCTCCTTCTAGCTCCAAAATCCACTTACTTTTAGCAGAGCACATTACATGGAGTTTTAGTTCTCCTAATGGCTTCAGGTAAACCCAGAACTAGAGCATTAGCTTCTCAGTGGAGGAAGGATGTATCAAGTATCAAATGCACAGGGCTGCCATTTATCTCTCTCCAATTCTGCTAAAACAAATGTCCTCTGAAAAATGTATCTGATGAGAGTGTATTGTAAGGGAGATTCTTGAGATCATCTCCCTTGCTAGACCTCCGTGATCTGAGATTAATCTGAAGATGGCTCAGAAGATCTGAGAGTTAACTAAACTAGATTCCAGCACGTAGTCCATGTGCCTCCTTGACCACATGCCTCAGTTTCCAGAGATTTATATTCACAATCTTATAGACCAAACAGTCAAAAGTAATAAAAAAGGAATTGAGCCTCTAATATGTATGTCTTAAAAAGAAGTTATGAGGATGTAACTTACAAACTGGCAACACTTTTCATATGTCCTTTTCTGCCTCCCCAACTCTCCTGGACCCATGTTGTTCCACAGCCCCCATTTACTAACACCTCCCACTCCCACCACAGAATACTCCCCCATCTCATTTAGCTTTTTGTCTCTTACCCAGTATTTAGATTAACTTGCTCTTTCTTCCTGCCTTCTTTTCTCTAAACTGAACCTGTGATTTTTCTTTCTTTGCCCATTGTCCAGTTTCCAGTTCTGTGTTATGGATGTCAAGGGGTCTAACTGACAGAGGCTGAGTCTCCATATGGAATAATGTTCATTCTCTTTTTTTGTTTTTGTTTTAGATTGGATCTTGCTCTGTTGCCCAGGCTGGAATGCAGTGATGCAATCATGGCTAACTGCAGCCTCAACCTCCTGGACTCAAACTATCCTCCCACCTCAGCCTCCCAAGTAGCTAGGCCTACAGGCACATGTCCCATGCCCAGCTAATTTTGTTTTTTGTATGTTTTATAAAGACAGGGCTTCACCATGTTGCCCAGGCTGGTCTTGAACTCCTGGACTCAAGTTACCCACTCAACTCAGCCTCCCAAAATGTTAGGATTATAGGCATGAGCCACTACACCCAGCCAACATGTTTATTCTTAATAAGGACCTTATATTGGGTTCTGTGAACTGCTCTATACAGTGCTGGATTATAGTGTGCTGTGGGGGTGGGGCTTGGGTCATCGGGTTCCTCATTGGTTGTATTCAGTCCCAGTTTGGACACAATCCCCAAGTTCTCCTTGGAAAGAATTGGAGTGGGACAGGGAGGGAGGAGGGGAAGGGAAATATGAGTGAATCTGGCTGTGTTGATACTGATGCAAGCTTAGAAATATGAAAAATAGTATCTGCCATCAGCTGACGTGCAGAGAATGGAAAAAACGGAGGCAGGAGAGATTGGTAAGGGAGAAAAGGGATGAAGGTAGAGGGCTCCAGTAGGTGGGGCAAGGAGAGCAGGGAAGACATAAGATGCAGAAAGAGCCGAGGGGCCTGTCAAAAAGTCAACAATCCAACTCCATTGCTCTGGCAGTAGTCAGTTGCTTCACAGTCCAGGGAACTGATTACAGGGGCGAGTGGTATGCCAGGAGCCTGCTTCTGGATGGAGATTTGGACTCTGATCAAAAATGTTTCTTGGCTGTGAACAGTTGAACTAGCCTGCTAGGAATATGGCCCTAGATAATGAGCAGGTGGGATACACGCCTCTGTTTTCCACATCCATTTTATTATGCTTTAAGCACATGCCATGGCCATGGCCCAGCTTCTGAGAGATCCTAGCCCAGAATATATGCTTCTGTGGTGAGCTAACAGAGATTAAACTGAGGTGTTCTTAGATGTTGCCTCTCATTCCAAAGTAGGTCAAGACTTCATGATTGCCAATCTTGAATGGACTGTCTGCCTTTTTTTCTTTTTTTTTTGGAAGGTTGGAAGAAGCCTTGGAGAGCACACAGAAGCACTTCCTCCTTTTACAAACAAGAAAAGGGACAGAGTGACAACTTTAAAAAAATCTACATCTGAAGTTGGTTCTATAGTTTCCTATCTCCAGAAGAGGCAGAAATGAACTCTAGCATGCCTAAAGTTTGGTTAGTAGAACACGACTAATGACAAATAACAGAATACAGAGCACCTCATTTTCCATGGTCCTTTTCCATCCTCAGAAGAATACTGTGACAGGACAAGTGGGACTGATCTATTTCACAGAAGAAGAAACTGAATTCAGACCGTCTAAAATCCACAGACAAGGCAAAGAGGGACTTCCTGGTTCAGACACACTACTCCAGAGGAAATGCTTGTGCTGCTCTAAAAGGTGGCCTCCTCCTTAATTGTGTAAATGGCTTTACTTAGCTCTCATCTCTGTGGTGCTGCTAAAGTTGAACAGGACAAAGTGGAGCCTTGTTGACTCACTGATGCTCAGTTTTAGTATTGATAACAGAGGTCTTCATGGTATCCACCATCTGTAGAGCCACTCAAAGCACAAATTGCACAGTAAAGAGATGAGTTAAGAGGACAAGAGGAATGGTGAGAAAGAAAAAATTAGGCCGTCTTTTTTCTTGCCATGGGGTCTTTTGTCCTGTTTTCTTTCATTGCTGTTTCCTCAAGGGTGGACCTTTGGTGGCCACATTAGTGAGAGTATTGAGAGAAAGATGCTGTGATATGTCAGTACCCACACATCGCCTGGCTGCTGGCTGGTAGCAAGCCACTTAGGACAGGCAAAATCACTTCCTTCTTCCACTTAAGTGGGACTCCGGACTTCTAGGGATAAGTCTTTAGCACCTACTGTCTAAATGCCTCAGACACTATAAACACCAGGAAATTTCAAGAGGAGTCTGGTCTGTATCTCTGTTTTTGTTTTTGTTTTTTTTTTTTTTGAGACAGAGTCTCTGTCACCCAGACTGGAGTGCAGTAGTGCAATCTCGGTCACTGCGACCTCTGCCTCCCAAGTAGCTGAGATTACAGGTACCTGCCACCATGCCCAGCTAATTGTTGTTATATTTTTAATAGAGATGGGGTTTCACCATGTTGGCCAGGCTGGTCTCAAACTCCTGACCTCAAGTGATCTGCCCGCCTTGGCCTCCCCAAGTGCTAGGATTACAGGTATGAGCCACCATGCCCGGCCTGGTCTACATCTCTTCTGATACACATGACAGGGTCAAAGCACTGATCACATGTAAATGGTCCTAGAATCTCTCTTAGTAGCACCCTCCACAGAGGATGCTGTCTTTGGCTGCTGGGTTTCTTCCCTCTGCCCTGTTGACCAACTTAGGGGACCAGTGAGAGTCTCTACCTTATCTTGAATCATTCCCAAGCTCCAAAGACTACCCACCTCCACATTTAAATACTTGTTTCCCCTGACTTCCTGATTGGCCTGCTTCTCCTAAACTTTCTACTTTCTCCTCCAAGTTATCATTCTTTTTTTTTTTCTTTTTTAAGTTATTAGGTCAAAATTTACTTTTTTTAAATGGGCAAGTGTAAATGAGGAAAACTGGTAGATTTTTTTTTTCTATCCACAGGCAAGTACAGTTTCAAGACAGCTCAGTGCTGGTAGTGGAGGAGTGCCTGAGAGAATGAAAAGAACCTCATCCAATAAAACTGGTCTGTTGTTGTTGGATCACATGCTGTGAATTGATTTATTGTTTAAAGTGATGAAAAAGGTGTTCAGAGACTTGGAGGAGAGTTTCGCTCTGTGGTGATGCCCCCGCAGTCAGGAAACAGTCTTCTGAGTGATTCAGAGCTAGGAAATGTGGGGTTATTTTGGTAGCTGTCAGCAGGAATTGGCTACAGTCTGTATGTTAAATAAATACAAACTGCCTATTTAATTATTTAACAATGAGAACAAACGTCCCACTGTTGGCAAGAGGAAAACAGTCAACACTCAAACTATGTAGAATCCCATCTCGTTCCCATGATGTGATTTGACCCTGTTTGCACCCACAGGCTTGGCTGCAACCCTCCAGGGCATCTTATCACTGTTTTATTGGAGTTGGAACCAGGCTGGAATTGGAGTACAAATTTCCTTCAGCAAGGAAATGCTGCAGAAACAAGAGCAAGTTAACCTCCAAATGGGTTCCAAGGCAACCACTGTGGTGAAATTTCACTTGGGTTCCACTGGCTCTTTTTCACCTGCCTCTGCCAAATTGTTGATACCCTCGCCTGTTGGAAATGGATGACTTTGAACAACCAGGGGCAAGGAGCCTCTCTTTTACTTCAGAACTACTACAGCAAGAATTCAAACTCTTTGTTTTTGAGAAAATAGCTCTGAATGCTGTGTTGATTTTACTGTGTGCTTCAGAAAAAGACCTTAAGGCTAATTGATATGAACATTTAGAGGCAGGCTGAGCTTACTAGAATTTATATGACCTGATGTGTTGAGCATCAGGAAGCTATTTGATGCTAGCCTATAGCAGCAACCCTTTGTATTTAGTGTGTTTGTGTGTACACACATACCTGTGTAAATAAAAATGAAAGCTTGCTTTTGTGATCTGGTAAAAGTTTTGCTGTATCATATATACATTTTTAACTTTTGGAAGCTAGAAGACAATTGATAAGCATTTAACATGAAGAATACATGTATTTATTGTCAACATTAATAGAATAGATGCTACTAATCTATAGGAGTGAAAAATAAAGAAGGGAGAGGAAAGAGGACAAAGACAGAGAGGAGAAAGCAGGTAAAGGAGAAGACAAAAAAAAAAAAAGAAAACTTCAAAGAGGACAAAGACAGACAGGAGAAAGCAGGGAAAGGAGAAGACAGAAGAAAGAAAACTTCAGTTGTGCCTCTGAGAGCCACAACTCAGTTTTGTTCTTCTTGCTGTCTTCTTTCTCCAACCTTAAAGAGCAGAAGGCAATTGGGAGAACTAACCTGCACTCAGATTTCAGCTTCCATAGGACGTTACATTCTCAGGGTCTATTAAGTCGAATGGACTTTGACCTTAGCTTCCACGAAGTCCTTACCTTTTAACTGGGGCTGAGAAGTATGATTTAAGTTCGTGGAATTTGTATTTTTTGGAGGAACTCCTGCCTCGTCTGTACATGGCAAAACCCCCAACAGCAGCGGTTTTAATTTCCAGATTCTCAGCAGACACAATGCACAGACTGTAGAAAACACCTGCTCATCCAGACCACTCAGCTCACAGGCTCCTTCCTCAGGGGAGCATCTGACACCCCAGGCAAGGCAGACCCTCTTCTTATACTCTTGTGACCTCTTAGACTTTTCTTTTGTAGCACTTACTCCAGACTCTAATCATATATTTATGATGTGATTGTTTATGCAATGGTTTTCTTCCTAACTAGGCTCTGAGTTCCATGAGAGTTGGGGCAATGTCTGTATCCCTTACCCTTGTTGATATACTGCACTGTGCCCAGTACCTAGTAATTGCTTAATAAATATTTGTTAAATGAATGATTATAATAGTATGCATATATGTATATATAGTATGATAATATTATATATAAATATGTGTAAAACAGTATATATACACACGATATTTAAATAGCACATCATGTAGTATTGTATGTCTACACACACACACATTCAGTATTTACTCAGTTTCTCTGAGACTTATTTACTCATTTATGAAGTGAAAGCGAATGCAAGGCTCTTTGCAAACCCCAAAGTGCTAGGCCAATAGGAAAGATCGGATTCGCCTTTCATATTAAACACTATGAAGCCAGGAGCTGTGGCTCACAACTGCAATCCCAGCACTTTAGGAGGCTGAGGTGGAAGGATCACTTTAGACCAAGGGTTTGAGACCAGCCAAGGTAACATAGGGAGACACCATCTCTACAGATTTTTTTTTTTAAATTTGCCAGGCATGTGGTGCTTGCCTGTGGTCTCAGCTACTCTGGAGGCTGAGGCATGAAGATCACTTTAGCCCAGGAGGTCAAGGCTGCAGTGATTGTGCCACTGCACTCCAGTCTGGGTGACACAGTGAGACCTTGTCTTCAACAAAGAAACAAACAAGCAAAAAACACTATGGTAAAGACCCCAATAAATGCCTTCCATGCTTATAAAATACATTTAAGTATCTCTCAATCAAGTTTTCACTTTTCTCAGGTCAGTCCCTCTTTCTAAATTTAGAGTCATTTCCAAATATAGTGCATTTCCTGTGCCATTCCTTCCCTGAAAGACAGCCGTGTCCAACTAGAAGTGGGCCTGACGCCTCTTATTAGCCTGGATGCATTTCTGTCTCGCCCTTGGCTGCAGTGTGTGAGCTGATGGGCCCCACGTGACTGTGTTCACGTCCAAGCTTAGTAGAATGAATTTTTCAAGCATGATTTGCAAGTCACGCTATCACATGCCTCCTGAGTCCAGCTGTGCCGCAGCTGCCGCCTCCCCTGCATCCGCTCATCTTGCACTTGGATCAAAAGCATGAGCACATTTGCCTGAACTGATCTGGTCTCAGCCCAGCTGTTTGTTCCCCATTGTCATCAGGATGTTTACAGACCTGCTGTTCTTGCTGTACTTGTTTCATGATCACACTTGGGTCTGCAGAGCATTTTAACACATTGACTAGCTTTTCTTGGTCACTGAGACTTCTCTAAGGCATTTGCTTCAAACCTTCCTGACTACGTGTATGCTTGCACATTTCCACAGAGGCAACAAGAAAAGGAACCAGGGCTACAAAGCCTGTTAAAGATGGGCCGTGAGTGTCCTTCTGGACCACTAATTTTATCACATGATTAGTTTCTAACTGGACAAGAGAGCACTTCCAGTCCGAGACAAAGCCAGTTTAAAGGAAGAAATCTATTCTTCTTACTCTAATTTGGTAAGTTGGGAAAATGTAGTTTACCTTCTTAGGAAGTTGTCTCGACTTCTCCTAAAGTGTGCCGATACCTGTCACATGACAACAGGTATTTTCTTGGCAAGAATTGTGCTGGAATAGCAGTTGGCAGTGACTGTGGTGAGAGTGTGGAAAGGTGTCTAGGGGGTCCAATTGAGGTTCTAGGTCTGGCTGACCCTTAACTATGAGAAGAACATGAGTGAGTCACTCATTCTCTCTGGTATTCAATGTCCTCCCATTAGTAACAGACACCCCTTTATCATATTAAAACCTGTGCTTAAAAATCTGTTTTCTAGACTCACCCCAAAGATCCTGATAGAGTGGGCTGAGGAGGGGCCTAGAAGTCCCATATTTTGATGTATCACAATCAAATGGTCATGAAGATCATGTGCATGGTCAGCAATTCATGTGCATGGTCAGCAGATCATGTGCATGGTCAGTAATTCACACTGTCTCCCCTACAACTACAGTGAGCCATTTGACCTAGGATATTTTATACTTTTAATCAAATGCTCTTTCATGATAAATAACATGGCTCTGATTTCCCAGTAGCTCGAGCATTAAGAGAAAGACGGTTCTACAATGCAAAGCATCCTAGGCTCACCTTTGTGGGCTGAGGCCACAGAGCTGCACTGTCTACTACAGTGGCCATGACCACATGTGGCAATTGAGTACTAGAAATATAGGTGTCTGGAACTGGGATGTGTTGTTAGTATAAAATATGCAACAGATTCCAAAGGTTTAGTTTAAAAAAAGAACTGTGAAAATACATAATAATTTTTATGTTGATTACATGCTGAAATGATATTTTTAAAGATATGACGGGTTAAATAATATATAGTACTGCAGTAATTTGATTTGCTTTTTAATAGTTTTATTGAGATATAATTGATATATTAAACTACATACGTTTAATCATATAATTTGAAAAGTTTGGACATATGCATACATCCATAAAACTATCACCACAATCAAGGTAATAGACATCTCCATCACCTTAAAAGTTGCCCTGTGTCCTCCTTCCACTGTTTTTTCTTTTTTCTTTGTTTTGTGTTGTTTGTTTTTGGCAAGAATGCTTAACATGAGATCTATCTCCTTAACAAATTATTAAGGGCATAATACAGTACCATTGACTATGGGTGCTATGCTGTACAGCAGATCTCTAGAACTTATTTCTCTTGCATAACCAAAACTTTATATCAATTGAACAAGTCCCAACCTACTCGCCCCAGCTCAGCTCCTGGTAGCCACTTCTATTTTCTGCTTGTATGAGTTTGACTATTTTACATACCTCATAGAAGTGGAATCATGCAGTATTTGTCTTCTGTGACTGGCTCATTTCACTTAGCATAATGTCCTCCAGGTTCATCCATGTTGTCACAAGTGGCAGGATTTTCTTCTTTTTAAAGGCTTAATAATATTCCATTTTATGTATACACCATATTTTTTTATCCATTTATCTGCCAGTGAACATTTTGGTTGCTTCCATATCTTGGCTATTGCTAATACTGCTGCAATGGACGTGGGAGTACAGATATCTCTGAAAGATTCTAATTTCAATTCTTTTGGGATATACCCAGTAGTGGAATTGCTGGAACATATGGTAGTTCTATTTTTAACTTTTTGAGGAACATTTATACTGTTTTCTATATTGGCTGCACTGTTTTACATTCCCACTAACAGTGTATAAAGATTCCAATTTCTCCACAGTCTCGCCAACATTTGTAATCTTTTTTGTCTTATTTATTTACTTATTTTTGAGACAAGGTCTTGCTCTGTCACCCAGGCTGGAGTGTAGTGGTGTGATCATAGTTCACTGCAGCCTCGAACTCCTGGACTCAAGCGATCCTCCCACCTCAGCCTTCCAAGTAACTGAGATTATACAGGCACACCACCATGCCTGGCTAATTTTTTAATTTTTTGCAGAGATGGGGTCGTACTGTGTTACTCAGGCTGGTCTTGAGCTCCTAGCCTCAAGTGATCCTCCTGCCTTGGCCTCCCACAGTACTGGGATTACACGTGTGAGCCACTACTCCTGGCCTTGTTTTATTTTTCACTATAGCCATATCAATGGGTGTGAGGTGATATCTCACTGTGGCTTTGATTCACATTTCCCTGATGATTAGTGATGTTGAGCATCTTTACAAACACCTGTAGCCCATTTATATGTCTTCTTTGGAGAAATCTCTATTCAAGTCCTTTGCCTGTTTGCCTATTTCTAAATCAAGTCATTTGGTTTTTTGCTACTAAGTCGTAGGAGCTTCTTATTTGTTTTGGATGTTAATCCCTTATCACTATATATATAGAAAATACTTTCTCCCATTCTGTAGGCTGCCTTTTCACTCTGTTAATTGTTTCCTTTGTTGTACAGAAACTTTTTAGTTTCATGTAGTCACATTGTACAATTTTGCTTTTGTTGTTTGTACTTTGGTATCATATCCAAGAAATTAGCAAGCTCAATATACTAAAGCTTTTCCTCTCTCTAGGAGTTTTATGGTTTCAGGTCTTATGTCTGACTCTTTAATCAATTTTGAATAAATCCTTATGCATACAGTAAGATAAGGATTTAATTTCATTCTTTTGTATGTGGATATCCAGTTTTCCCAACAACATTTGTTGAAGATACTGTCCATTCCCTCTTATATATTCTTGACACCCCTGTCAAAGCTCAGTTGACTGTATACCTGTGAGTTTATTTCTGAGCTTTCTATTCTGTTCCATTGGTGTGTATGTCTGTCTTTATGCTAGTACCATGTTTTAACAACTGTAGCTTTGTAATATATTTTGAAGTCAGGAAGATCATTTGTTGCTTTTTCCTTTTTTTTCTTTAGTGTGGCTACTGGAAAACTGAAAATTACGTATATGTGGCTTGCATTATGTTTCTATTGGATGATGCTGCTATGGAGCACCAGGCAATTGTTTAGAGAGAATGACATACTCCTGAGGATAGCCCATACTGTTACCATATCACGGTAGCCTTACAAAGTGACCAGGGTAACCCTGTTTGTCCTGGTCAAACCCTAACTCCCGGTTTCCATTTTGACTGATAACATTTAGAAGTGGAAGCTTGAAAAGGGACTGGACAGACAGTGGGAATGCACTGTTTACTAAGTCCATGAGTGCTGCTACTTAACTCATATAGCCTCTTGGTTCCAGTTGTTACTTAAAAGCATAGAAGCTTTATCCATTCCCATTATAGACCAGACTTCCCCATCCTCCCAGTATAGTCTTCTCATTCTCCACTTCACTCCTTGGCAACCCAACATCAGACTGTCTTCTTGATGCTTTGAAAACTGTTAAATTAGAAAAAAATTCAATAATAGTACCCATTATAGGTAAAGATTTGGGGAAATTGGGACACTTATATACCATTGGCAGTACCCAAAATTATAACTTCTTTGGAAAGCAATATCACATCATCTTTTAAGATCCATAAAAATATTCTTACCCTTTGATTTTGTAAAGGGTAAGAATTTGTCTCAAGGAAACATTCAACAGAGGCAAGATAAATGGATAAAGATATTCAATATAGTATTATCTATACTACAGAATTAGAAGCCACTTAAACACCTAATCATTAAGGAACAGTTAAGAAAATTATACTGCAACAATTCAATACAATTTTATATATTCATTCAAATTTGTAATTGTGAAGAATATATAACAACATAGAAAAATGTTTACCAGATGATGTTAGATTTTGTAAAGTAGAACACATAAATTGTATGTAGATTATGATTGCACTGTAACAATTATGCATGCATAAGGAAGACGGCTTAGAAGAAATGCACAAAAATGAAACCTCTGTGTTAGGATTATTAAAGAATAAATCAAAGTGTTTTAGCCAGGAGATAATGGACTCTCATTGGACCCAGAAATGGGCCCCCACAGTGTCCATAAAACAAGTGAAAACATACCATATTTTGTGTGGCTGTGCATATGTTTATTTTTTTTAGAAGTAGGAGCACAGCTTTCATCAGATTCTCAGAGGAGTTCGATGATCATCTCCCTCCCAAGTTAAGACCCAGTGCTTAATGATGGTGTTGTTACGTTATTGTTTCAACAATTAAAGGAAAGTGAGTTGTCTCCTCTTTTGGCCTGTATTCAAAGATGAATTCACCAGTGGGCTTGAGGAAGAATGAGAGCCCTTAGGACAGAATGAGTCTGACCCTGGTAACTTGTGGGAGAAACAGTATCCCCTTAGGGGCCCCCACACCTTCCCATTTGTATCTCTGCTCTCATCCTCACTCAGCCCATTCTGTCTCAAGGCCAAATGCTGGTCAAAATGCTCTCCCTTTTGCCCTACTCTCCCCTTCCCCTCCTCTATTCCTCTCTAATGTTCCATATCAGACTAACTCTCCCCAACTTCCAGGCCTTTCTAGTCCTCTAATCTGAGACACATATCTCAGGCTGAAGGACCTGCCATGCTAATGGATTACGCTACCAAGGACACTTGCCTTTCAACTGGCGTGTGGGGCAAACAATAGCTTAACCCCATAGCAGGCTATGCACATAGGTGTTCAAAAACCAGGATGGGGCCAGAGCCAGAATCTGTGTGGGAGCAACCATTGCACTGTACCCCTCAGATCATATCAGGGTTGCCCATGTCCCTCCGCATAGACGACCACTGGAAGGATTCTTTGCATTTTAGAAATGTCCATTGGTGAGTCCTGGCATTTTTCTCCCCTCAGGGCCAGTTAAAGAAAACTCCAGTCAGGGTTATTTTAAGGGACCTCCATGGAACAAAAGTCTGGTCAAGGACTTTGCTTTTGGGCAAGCTTTAGGTGTTTCTCTCTTGTTCATCTACCTTACCAGTGTGTGGATCCATTCATTCTCCACCCCACCCCTCCTTCCTGAGGCCCTGGCTCATCCCTTGCTGGCTTGGAAATTGATGGTCTTTCTTCATGGGAAGATTTCTTTCTTCTGAGATTCTTTCTTCCAACACCCTATGCAGTCTCCAGGGTTTCCTTGAGCTGCAGGCTCGGCCTCATTCATCGGAGTGAGACTTCTTTAATGTTTTCTATTTAGATCCTTTGCCTGTAAAAGATTAGCTGTTCTATAATGGACACCTATAAATGAGCTGAATAAAAAGAGAAAGAAATGAACATTTTTTAAAAAGTAGCCCAGCAGCTTCCCCTCTAAGAATTGCCGCCAACTTTATCCCCTGTTCACTTATTAATGCTTCTCTTCCCGCATTTCTTTTTCCCCTGACATTTTGGTGAAAGGTTTTTTTTTTTTTTTCCTACTATAGTCTAACATTTATTCGTTCAACTTTTCTGTCAGACTTCTTTTTCCCTGGAAGCCTTTAAGTTAACCAGATATGACGATCATTATTTTTGTTTTTTCATGTAGATAAGCCCCTTTCTTTCTCATCACAAATTCAATAGAGGCCTAACTTTCAGGCAGAACAGCCCTCCAAATACACCCCAGACTGCTGTCTCTTGCTTATCTCTAAGCATCTCATAGGGATGGCAAGGTGACATTATACTTTATTTTGGGATTCATTTCCATGCATCACTGTGGTGAGACTTAAAACATTCTTCTTCATATCTGCCTTAAGAAATTGCAACCTAAGTTGATGTCTTTCACCAGATAGCAGTGGGCATTTGGGGAGTTTGTCACCATCACCTCGAGGTTCCTGGATTGTGTAAAGATCAGTCATTCTTACTTGTTAAGTAGAGAGATTTTAGGATCCATGAGAAACTGGGGTCAGGTCAAACTGAGCTGTATATCCCTTCTTCAAGGGATATACAGTTTCCCCACCAGAAAAAAAAAAAAAAAAAAAAAAAAAACATAATAAGGATCATAAGGATCCCTGCTTCAATGATCTCTGCACACATATTGCGCATGGCATAGAGACCAATTACTGTTACCAAATATCTCCTTTGTCTTCTCTGCCCTATAATAGAGTCTTGGATACTTAGCTGCATTCTTATCATCCTGAAATAAAGATTGTTTCCCAGTCTCCCTGGCACCTAAGTGTGACCATGGGGCTAATTTCTGGTCAAAGAAATGCAAGTGGAAGAGGTATATGGAATTTTTTCCCAAAAGTGTCTTCAAAATTCACTTCTCTATTCTTTTGTCCTTCATCCTGGATAGAATTGGGACACAATGTTGGGAGCTCCTGCAGCCATTTTGTACAACTGAGAATGAAATCCACAAATGATAATTTAACAAATAGAAAGAGCTCAAGTCCCTAACATCATAGAGTACCATAACTGCCCTAGGTTGCCTCCAGCTGTTGGCTGGAAAGAGAGAAAGATCTTTTGTCTTATTTAAGTATTATATTCTTTTTCTGTTGCCTGCAGCCAAATATAACCTAAACAGGATCCACACCCAATAAGTACTTAATACATGATAGCTGTCACTTAATCCATCACCTACACATTTTGGAGAACCACTTCCCCCACCACATTTCAACCCTCCCACAATATGGCAGAACTTTCAGATGCATCTTCTATAATTCTAACATATACTGAGTGTTGACTATGTCCCGAGCAAAGTAACAAATGCCTAATGTGGAATATCTCATTTAAACTTTACCACAACTCTATGAGGTGGGTACTATTTTTTAATCCTTAATTTACAGATGAATCTATTGGTTTGTTAGGCCTGCCATAACAAAATCCTACAGCTTGGGTGGCTTAAACAACAGACATTTATTTTCCCATCTTTCTGGAGGCTCAAAGTTCAAGATCAAAGTATTGACAGGTTCAGTTTCTTCTGAGTCCTCCCTCCTTGGTTTGTAGATGGCCACCTCTTACTGCTTCTTCTTGTGGTCTTTCTCCTATGCCTGCATATCCCTAGTGTCTCTTTTTGTGTCCAACTACCTCTTCCTTATAAGGACACTAGTCACATTGGATTAAGGCCCACCCTCATGGTCTTGTTTTGTTTCTCTTTTTGAGGTTGTCTCCATTTATTGTTGGTGAGGACCTCACAGCCTCATTTTCACAGAAGCACCTCTTTAAAGTTCCCATGTCCAAATATAGTAACCTTCTGAGGTACTGGGTTAGGACTTCCTCATATGAATTTTGAAGAAACACAATTCAGTCTGGAACAATGAAGAAACTGAATCAAAGAGAAATTAAATAATTCAATAATTTTGCCCAAACTACAGTTAGGAGGTGGTAGAGATGGGCTGCAAACCCAGGAAGTCTGGCTCCTGAGCCCATGCAGTCAAACGCTGCAGTAGACCGCCGTCCATTCCTTGTTATCATCTATACAATGTTTAGTTTGACTATAAGCCTGGATTCCCAGAACTCTTTGTACACTTAATGGTCCAAGATGTGTTAGTCTATAAGCACAGATTTGAGCTTTGGGGGGTATCTTTATGTAATTACCTTTATCTTTTGTTTTAACTCTTACATGTCACCTGCTCATTGTACTAGAGACCTTTGTCCTGTGTCACCACAAGGGTCCTGGTTGCTTTGTTCCTCCAGCTCCAAGGGAAATGCATGTGCTTGAACACTCCACCTTGTCTCTTCTGGCATCCTTTATACAATGTTACAGGAAGAGGCCTAACCATGTCTGCAATGTCAAACAGATGCTACAGGATTCCTCTACACTGTCTGACCTGTACCTTCATATGGGGTAACCTTGGAAGCTTGCAGTGTTCCAAAACCCCAAGCCTCAAATCTTATTTTCAACTCCAGCATCACTGATGGGAGGTAGAGAGTGTCCCTGTGTCCCCAACACCTTAGACTCTGGGTGCTGCCCGATGCCGTTGCTCCCTTTCCTGATCTCTTGTTTCCTACCAGACCCTTGGTTTCTAGTACTCCACTGCCTGTGTCCATCATAGGGATCATTGCCCTGGCACTTCCTGGAGCACAAGTCTCCTTGGAATCCCTGTCACTTTCATCACCACAGCTTTCTCCTCTGCCACTTCCTGATTGTCCTAGAAATGGAGAATAGTGGATCCTAAGTGCTTTACATATATTAACTCAATGAATCTTCACAACAACACTCAGTTACTCTCCACTTCTACAGAGGATGAAACTGTGATACAGAGAGGGTAAGAACTATGTCTGAGGCCACACAGCAGGTACATGGCCAAGCAAGGACTTAAATCTATGTAGTCTATCTTCAGAACTCAGTTCTCAACCATTACACACTGGTCTCCATTGATCACAAGTCAAACTCTCTTTTTCTCCAGGGAGGGTGCAGATAGAGACCCACAGACACATATACACACCCCCCAAGGACTGGCCTTGTTGGATGAGTCTAACAAGAACCCATGCACCTAATTCATCAAAAGAGCTATATACAAGGTTTATTGCCCATGTATCATTACTTTACATCCAACAATTTTCAAAGCAGGGGATGCTGTCAAGGTCCCAGAACCATGCTGGGTACTTTCATGCCTATAATCTAATTTATCCTTACAATAGCATTCTGAAGTAGGTACTATTGTCTCCATTTTGCAGGTAAGAAAACTGAAACTCAGAGGGATTAAGCAACTTGCACTAGGTCACACAACTAATAAGGAGTGAAGCCAAGATTTGGACACAACCCTTTCTATTCAGTGAAGTGTGCCTAGGTGATGGACTAGGGACCCAGCTCACCACACCATACTACCTTATGACTCTGAATGCTGCAGGAATTCTGAACAGGAGCTGCCAAAGAATAATAATAGGAAGGTCCAGAGTTAACTTATTTATATTAGATTTAAAGTTTATATTATGGTATTAATATAAGGATTCCAGAAATATGTGAATTCCAAAATAAACTTGAGCTTATCTCTGGAGTCTCACCTACCACTTCACCTCTCGCTTGCCAAAACACATCCAATGAGGAAACTCAACCTGAAACATCTCTATAAAGTATTTGGGCTGGAAGTCAATTCCATAAAATCTGCACTTACTAAAACCTTTTCTCTGAAAATGTACTAATAATATATGGCTAGAACTTGCAGACAATGTCATCATTGCTATGGAGATTTGTAGCCAAAATATTCCATTTTATAGAGGTTTGGTTTTTGCCCAGTGATGACATTGTTTGGACAATTTTTAAGAGAGGCAGATGCTCATCTATTTGCTGATTTTCCCTAGCTTACAAAGCCAACAATGATTTAGACCCAAATTGCTTTTGATCTTCCCAAGTACCTCATTTTTATTATTAAGGGACTCACAGTACAAACAATCTGTCATCTGAGCAGGAACACCCATATGTCAGATGTGGTTGGTTTGATTAGTGGTGCTAAACCCCTGCTAGCAGTTCAAAGAGGTGACTTGTAGAAGTCACAGTGTGGGACTTAAGGAATTCTGGAGGGCCTCTCTTTGAGAAAGCCCAATAGACAAGAATTCTAACCAGCAAAGCAAGTGAATTGGGGGTGACTTCCTACTGGGTTCCAGTAGTGGTGTAAAAAATATACAGAACTTGCATTTCATTGTGGATTCTAACCCAGATTCTGCTTCATATCAGCTGTGAGGCCTTGGACAAGCTAATTAGCTGCTTTAAACCTCAGTCATATCCTCTGGGCACATTTGATATTTATGTTTTAAACTGTTATGGGGTAACAAATTTCGAAGTACCTAGTATGGTATCTGGCACAAAATAGCTATTGAATATATTTTTCAATCTTTTAATCTGAAAGACTAAATCTTTCAGAGTTAATTCTGAATTTGCATTTTAAATAATTTTTCCTCTAAAAGGGCAAAATCTTAATTTACATACATTTCTCTAAGAACATATCTGTTCATCAAAGTAAAAAGGGAAATCCTGAAAGTCTATAACATATGCCAGGAATATGTGAAATCCTATTCTCAATTTCCAGGCAGTTGCCTGCTTAATGACTTGGTGTTAGTTGGCCATGTTTGATACTCCCTACTAAAGACTTCAGGGGCTGTGGTGTTTACTAACTATGAGGTGAGCAGACCACCCCCTCATTCCATATTGTCAAGGAGAAAATGTAAATTGCCCATTGTCATTGCTTAGTTCAGTTCAGTTTAGTTCAATGATCTATGGGCAAGACAATGCCTGAGGTGAAAGATACAAACATGAAAGAGATATGATTCTTACCCTTGAGGGGCTTGGACAGATGGACACACAGCGAATTTTGTGTGAGCTGGTCAACTCTGTGGTTGGCATGTGAGCATGGAGCATTATGGGCTTGGAGAAGTCAGAAACAGCTTTCTGGAGGAGGTGATGCCTGGGCTCAATCTGGAAGAATCCATGCCAGCATGCATCCATCCTTCCATTTCTTTATTCAGCAAATATATGTCGAGTGCTAACTACATGTCAAACATTGTTCTAAGCATTGAGGTGAGAGTGGTGAACAAGCAGACAAAGTCTCTCCTCTCGTGGAAATTACATTCTGCTTAAGGGAGACAGAAGACAAATAAACAGACAAATAAATATATAAACAGCTTTAGACAGCAATAAAAATGCTAAGAAGAAAGTGAGCAGAGAGGAGTAAAGGAGGATGGGGGACATGGAACTGGAGGAGGCTATTTTAAGTAAAATTCTCTGAGCAGATAACATTGAGTCAAGACCTGAATGATGGGATGGAGTTAGCCATGCAAAGATCTAGTGTCAGAGCCTTCTAGGCAGAGGCAATGGTAAAAGCCCCATGGAAAGAACTACCTTGGTCTAATCACAAACAAAACAAAGTTTAAAACACCAGCTAGAAACCAGTGCAGCCAGAGAGCAATGAGAGAGGGGGAGAATGGCTTGAGGTGAGGGTGAAAAGGAGAGTCTCTTTGCCTTGTGATCCATGGCGAACATAGTGCCCTGTGCATGGGAAGCCACTGGAGAGTTTAAAGTGGGAGAGGGGCATGATCTGATTTTAGGCTTTAAAAGATGTCTGCAGCAGGAGGTTGGCAGCGGAAGTCCAGAAGAAGGCAATTCCAGGCAGAAGTAGAGTGTGTCCCTCTGGTCAGGGTTGCCTTCCTGCCGCCTCTCACGTCTCTCCTTCCTCTCATGCATGAAGGCATGGCCTGTGTATACAACCAGGGACCTAAGAGATGCCACTTTGGGTTAGTACTCTGGATAATTCACCCTACTTCTAGCAATTCTGGCCCAATTGCTAGTCACCTCATGTAACACCAGTGAGGGCTCATATCCATTTAGTACTCATACATTCTTTTTGCAGCATTTCATCACGATTATTTGATTTTTCACTGGAAGGTAAAAACATCAGGCAATTTTTTAAATCATCATGTGACAGATAAAGAAATTGATGCACAGAGAGGTGAATCAGTATGCTCAAGGTCACACAGCTAGTTGGTGACAGTTAGGACTAAAATCCTAGTCCCCTGATTCACAGCCTATGTTTGTTTGCAGTGGTTCCCAATGGAAATGCTAGTGGTATTTGGTGGGGTGGTTGGTGGCGGTGAGCAGTTCTCCGTTGCATTAGACTGTTCTAGATATTGTAGAACATTTTGAATCCTTGGTCCTTGCCAGTAGCATCCAAGCAAGAAGCCTTGTGACAACGAATAAGGCCCCAACACATTTCCATACATCTCCTAGGGAAGGCTGGTGCTACTGTGGTGGGAAACAGTGAGTCCAATCCTCTCTTGTTATAGATAAAAAGGCTGAATCACTACCAACAGCAGAGATTTAGCAGGTACTTTCATATTTTTAACAAATAGTTTCTGATTGCCTAGTATGTAAGTGTTCTGTGTTATATGCTGTGTATTCAGTGTTGAAGAAGGACATAGTGCTTGTCCTCAAGGAGTTTACAGCATGGAGAGGGTGAGGGTGAAGCACAGGATGCTAATGAACAATTACAAGGCAATGAGTGGTCAGTGTCACGTGGGGTTCATACAGGTAGCATAAGGACATAAACAAGGGCACCTAGTGCCAACTTGGAGGCACAGGGAAGGAGAAATTTTTCCAACACCTACAGCTTTCCAGAACAGGGTTGTAGTGGGATCTAATAAGCTTGCATTAATGAAGATATTTAAAGATGATCTGGATCATCAGATGGCTGGGAAAATGTTCAAAAGTACCTATGGGAGGTCAAACTCACTGATGATTAGTGTCCTTTCCAGCTCTGCAGCCTGGAATTTCTGTTGTATCCAAGAAGACCATAAACAGAATGTAATTCCATTTAATTTCTATAATGTTATATGGCAATGAGGTCATCCCATGTTAAACTGGTTGTTAGGGCCTGAATGTTTGTGTCCCTCCAAAGTCATATGTTGAAATCTAAAAATCAATGTGATAGAATTAACAGGTAGGGCCTTTGAGGGGCTTTGCCCTTACCAATGAGATGAGTGACTTTATAAAAGAAGCCACAGAGAGAAGCCTCGCTCCTTCCACCATTTGAAAACTTGGCTAGATGTCATCTGTGAACCAGAAAGAGGGTCCTCACCAGACACCAACCAGACACCAAGTCTGTCTGTACCCCGATCTTGGACTTCCCAGCCTCTAGAATGCTGAGAAATACATTTTTATTGTTTATAAGCCACTTTGTTTATGGTATTTTGTTATGGCAGTCCCAATAGGTTAAGGCACTGGGTAATAAAGAGAATAAAATATTAATAACAATCTGCTTTCCCTCAAAGTGCTTTCTTCCTTTCTTTTTTTTAAATTATAATTTAAGTTCTAGGGTACATGTGCACAACATGCAGGTTTGTTACATACGTATACATGTGCCATGTTGGTTTGCTGCACCCATTAACTCATCATTTACATTAGGTATTTCTCCTAATGCTATCCCTCCCCCTGACCCCAACCCCATGACAGACCCCCATGTGTGATGTTCCCCACCCTGTGTCCAAGTGTTCCCATTGTTCAGTTCCCACCTATGAAAGAACATGCAGTGTTTGGTTTTCTGTCCTTGTGATAGTTTGCTCAGAATGATGGTTTCCAGTTTTTTAAATTAATTAATTTATTTATTTTTATTATTATTATACTTTGAGTTCTAGGGTACATGTGCATAACTTGCAGGTTTGTTACATATGTATACTTGTGCCATGTTGGTGTGCTGCAACCATCAACTCGTCAGCACCCATCAACTCGTCATTTACATCAGGTATAACTCCCAATGCAATCCCTCCCCCCTCCCCCCTCCCCATGATAGGCCCCGGTGTGTGATGTTCCCCTTCCCGAGTCCAAGTGATCTCATTGTTCAGTTCCCACCTATGAGTGAGAACATGCGGTGTTTGGTTTTGTGTTCTTGTGATAGTTTGCTAAGAATGATGGTTTCCAGCTGCATCCATGTCCCTACAAAGGACACAAACTCATCCTTTTTTATGGCTGCATAGTATTCCATGGTGTATATGTGCCACATTTTCTTAATCCAGTCTGTCACTGATGGACATTTGGGTTGATTCCAAGTCTTTGCTATTGTGAATAGTGCCGCAATAAACATACGTGTGCATGTGTCTTTATAGCAGCATGATTTATAATCCTTTGGGTATATACCCAGTAATGGGATGGCTGGGTCATATGGTACCTCTAGTTCTAGATCCTTGAGGAATCGCCATACTGTTTTCCATAATGGTTGAACTAGTTTACAATCCCACCAACAGTGTAAAAGTGTTCCTATTTCTCCACATCCTCTCCAGCACCTGTTGTTTCCTGACTTTTTCATGATCGCCATTCTAACTGGTGTGAGATGGTATCTCATTGTGGTTTTGATTTGCATTTCTCTGATGGCCAGTGATGATGAGCATTTTTTCATGTGTCTGTTGGCTGTATGAATGTCTTCTTTTGAGAAATGTCTGTTCATATCCTTTGCCCACTTTTTGATGGGGCTGTTTGTTTTTTTCTTGTAAATTTGTTTGAGTTCTTTGTAGGTTCTGGATATTAGCCCTTTGTCAGATGAGTAGATTGAAAAATTTTCTCCCATTCTGTAGGTTGCCTGTTCACTCTGATGGTAGTTTCTTTTGCTGTTCAGAAGCTCAGTTTTATTCATGTCCCTGCAAAGGACACAAAGTCATCCTTTTTTATGGCTGCACAGTATTCCATGGTATATATGTGCCATATTTTCTTAATCCTGTCTATCATTGATGGACATTTGGGTTGGTTCCAAGCCTTTGCTATTGTGAATATTGCCTCAGTAAACATACATGTGCATGTGTCTTTATAGTAACATGATTTATAATCCTTCGGGTATATAACCAGTAATGGGATCACTGGGTCAAACAGTATTTCTAGTTCTAGATCCTTGAGGAATCGCCACACTGTCTTCCACAATGGTTGAACTAGTTTATACTCCTGCCAACAGTGTAAAAGCATTGCTAATTCTCCACATCCTCTCCAGCATCTGTTGTTTACTGACTTTTTAATGATCACCATTCTAACTGGTGTGAGATGGTATCTCATTGTGATTTTGATTTGCATTTCTCTGACGACCAGTGATGATGAGTATTTATTCATGTATCTGTTGGTTGCATAAATGTCTTCTTTTGAGAAGTGTCTGTTCATATCCTTTGCCCACTTTTTGATGGGGTGGTTTGATTTTTTCTTGTAAATTTGTTTAAGTTATTTGTATATTTTGGATATTAGCCCTTTGTCAGATGGATAGATTGCAAAAACTTTCTCCCATTCTGCAGGTAGCCTGTTCACTCTGATGGTAGTTTCTTTCGCAGTTCAGAAGCTCTTTAGTTTAATTAGACCCCATTTGTCTATTTGGGCTTTTGTTGCATTGGTTTTGGTGTTTTAGTCATGAAGTCCTTGCCCATGCCTATGTCCTGACGGTATTGACTAGGTTTTCTTCTAAGGCTTTTATGGTTTTAGGTCTAACATTTAAGTCTTTAATCCATCTCGAATTAATTTTTGTATAAGGTAAGGAAAGTACCCAGTTTCAGCTTTCTACATATGGCTAGCCAGTTATCCCAACACCATCTATTAAATAGGGAATCCTTTCCCCATTTCTTGTTTTGTCAGGTTTGCCAAAGATCAGATGGTTGTAGATGTATGATGTTATTTCTGAGGCCTCTGTTCTGTTCCATTGGTCTATATCTCTGTTTTGGTACCAGTACCACTCCTCAGCAAATGTAAAAGAACAGAAATCACAACAAACTGTCTATCAGACCACAGTGCAATCAAATTAGAACTCAGGACTAAGAAACTCACTCAAAACCACACAACTACATGGAAACTGAACAACCTGCTCCTGAATGACTACTGGTACATAACAAAATGAAGGCAGAAGTAAAGCTGTTCTTTGAAACCAATGAGAACAAAGACACAATGTACCAGAATCTCTGGGACACATTGAAAGCAGTGTGTAGAGGGAAATTTATAGCACTAAATGCCCACAAGAGAAGCAGGAAATATCTAAAATCGACACCCTAACATCACGATTACAGGAACTAGAGAAGCAAGAGCAAACAAATTCAAAAGCTAGCAGAAGGCAAGAAACAACTAAGATCAGAGAACTGAAGGAGATAGAGACACAAAAAACCCTTCAAAAAATCAATGAAGCCAGGAGCTGGTTTTTTGAAAAGATCAACAAAATTAATAGACCACTAGGAAGACTAATAAAGAAGAAAAGAGAGAAGAATCGAAGACACAATAAAAAATGATAAAGGGGATATCATGGCCGATCCCACAGAAATACAAACTACCATCAGAGAATACTATAAACACCTCTTTGCAAATAAACTAGAAAATCTAGAAGAAATGGATAGATTCTGGACATATACACTCTCCCAAGACTAAACCAGGAAGAAGTTGAATTCCTGAATAGACCAATAACAGGCTCTGAAATTGACCGTTCCTTCTGAAACTATTCCAATCAATAGAAAAAGAGGGAATCCTCCCTAACTCATTTTATGAGGCCAGCATCATCCTGATACCAAAGATTGACAGAGACACAAACAAAGAACAGAATTTTAGAACAATATCCCTGATGAACATTGATGCAAAAATCCTCAACAAAATACTGGAAAACCGAATCCAGCAGCACATCAAAAAGCTTATCCACCAAAATCAGGTCAGTTTCATCCTCAGAATGCAAGGTTGGTTCAACATATGCAGATCAATAAATGCAATCCATCACATAAACAGAACCACAGACAAAAACCACATGATAATCTCAATAAATGCAGAAAAGGCCTTCGGCAAAATTCAACAGCCCTTCATGCTAAAAACTCTCAATACACTAGGTATTGATGCAACATATCTCAAAATAATAAGAGCTATTTATGACAAACCCACAGCCAATATCATAATGAATGGGCAAAAACTGGAAGCGTTCCCTTTGAAAACTGGCACAAGACAGCGATACCCTCTCTCACCACTCCTATTCAACATAGTGTTGGAAGTTCTGGCCAGGGCAATTAGGCAAGAGAAAGAAATAAAAGTTATTCAATTAGGAACAGAGGAAGTCAAATTGTCCCTCTTTGTAGATGACATGATTGTATATTTAGAAAACCCCATCATCTCAGCCCAAAATCTCTTTAAGCTGATAAGCAACTTCAGCAAAGTCTCAAGATACAATATCAATGTGCAAAAATCACAACCAGTCCTATACACCAATAACAGACAAACAGAGGGCCAAATCATGAGTAAACTCCCATTCACAATTGCTACAAAGAGAATAAAATACCTAGGAATCCAACTTACAAGGGATGTGAAGGACCTCTTCAAGGAGAACTACAAACCACTGCTCAGCGAAATAAAAGAGGACACAAACAAATGGAATAACATTCCATGCTCATGGATAGGAAGAATCAATATTGTGAAAATGGCCATACTGCCCAAGGTAATTTATAGATTTAATGCCATCCCCATCAAGCCACCAATGACTTTCTTCACAGAATTGGAAAAAACTACTTTAAAGTTCATATGGAACCCAAAAAGAGCCCATGTTGCCAAGACAGTCCTAAGCGAAAAGAACAAAGCTGGAGGCATCATGCTACCTGACTTCAAACTACACTACAAGCCTACAGTAATCAAAGTGCTTTCTAAAAGAGTATTGACCCACTAAACCTGCCTTTATTCCATTTGTCCATTCATACAGAGGGTTCTGTTGGGAGACAACTGAGCAAACCCCAGCTCTAGGTGATGCGGGTGGGCTTTGGGGAGGACAGGGCAGAGCAGGACGGGTCCTCTGTGGAGGAATTTCTAACTGGGCACTAATAATTTTTTCTTCCTTGGTAGCCAAAAGAGCTGAGGAGAGCCCCTCAGCTCCAATTTATGCTGCCTTCTGCTGATCCAGGGAGACTGGCAGTTTAAATGTTAGCTGGGGACAGTTCACTAACACCTCTGTGACAGGGGAGAGAGTCTCAAGGGACAAGGGTGCCCAAGAACCACAAACCTCGTTCTGCCTTCCAGTAGGTGAAGTGTCAGCTTTCAGCAAACATTCCCTCCGCACAAGGACAGAAAATGCCATCTAGAGAGCTGCTCTAACTGGGTTAAAAGTCATGTTTGTGTCACCTGTGTCGAAACATGGCTTAGAAAAACGACTCAACCACTAGACAGGGAGATGATTGTAGATTGCTGATGGCTTAGGTTTAATCTTCAAAGGATAAAGCTGTCAGTTTTAGCCTTTCTTGTTGTTTCTGTATTTCATATTGGAAAATTTTTACTCAAACCAGATGTACGTCAGCTATCTATGGGATAATTTAAAGAGAAAAATAATGGCTATTAAATATTTTTTTTCAATTCTCTCTTCTCTGTCCATCATTCATGTTCTATTTACCACCTAAATGCTTCCTCTAATTTCAAATGTTCACTCCAGTTTGGCTTTAACAAATCTTTCATGAGGGCTCAACTTTATCTTTCCATCAACTTGTTTTTGATGGAGGGGTAGCATTGAGATAAATGGGCTATGCTCTTTAAGAATCTAGATTAATTCACTTTCTGTTTTCAATATTCAGTTTAGGATTCCAAAGAAATCTTGTTGTGGTTATTGAACTCTCCACTGACCTCTGGCTCAGAATCATCATCACATTTAGGAAAAATTCTTGTTCTTGTGAACTCCTCAATTTTCAGGAGTGTGTCTTTTAAGCTCCATCTTCCTTCTTTCTCATCCTCACTTCCTGTTCTGGATGGCTTGGGCTTTCTGTTTTTATCTCCTTTCTTAAGTTTTCTCCCTTTTTCTTCTTTCTTTCCTTCTTTGTTTTCCCCAGTTTCACTCAAACCCCACTTTCTTTTGACTCAAGAATTTCTCTGCAGCAGGATGCTCTCCTTAGGATATAGTTTAAGATTCCAGGGCTCTCCACATATTCAAATCAAAAGTTATTCTAGAATCTTTTCCCTAAACAATATTAGGTAACTATTTAACTAACCTTTGTTAGAAATACATGGTCCCTTATAGAAAAATGTAACATGCAACTCAAAAGGTAAAAACCACCTATGATCCTCCTTCCTCAAAATGAACACTCGACATTTTAGTGTATTTTCTTTCAAATACGTAGATGTATATGTTCTAAGCAAAACACTTTTTTCATTAATTAAAAAATCATAAAAAAGAACATTTCAATTTCCCAGAAATGCAGAGGTATGATGAGTCACTCCATAGAGATCTGGGCCAGAGGCAGCTGGCAGAACTCATTCCAGATCCTCAACAAACAGAGCTTGTGATTGTCATTCAGCATTCACAGAGAGTTTCGCTTGATTTTTCTCACCCCCAAACTGTGCATCAGCATAACCTGGGATGATTGAAAAAACTACAGATGTCTGGTTCCCACCTGCAGAAGTTTTGTCTCAATCCAGGATGAAGCTGTAGGACCAACACTTTTGTCTTCCAATACCCCTATGTAATTCCAAAGTATAGCAGGAGTGGACAATGGGTACCAAGAGTCTGCGGCAGGCTCTTGCACCATGGTGAACCATACCTGAAGATGTCCTATAAGTTGGAGGCTTTGGGAACTTATGAGTTGCTTCTCTGCTTGGTGTGGAAAGGTATTGCGCTGGTGAGGCGGTCATGAAAACTTAGCTTTCTAATGGCCAATTGGCTGGAAGACTCTGAATTGTCTTATGTTGTCATTTCATTCCTCCTCACCCTTGTAGGGTCCAAGGGAAAACTTCTTCCTCACCTGTGGAAGGTTTGCTGAACAATCAACTCAAAAATGGCAGGTTAATTGGAGAAGGTGCATACAAATTTAAAATGAATTAATACAGAATGAAGATCCAAAGGTAAAGGAGAAACTGTTCATTTTTATGCTTAGGTTCAACAAAGTATGGACAGCTGTGTAGAAATATAATTGGACAAAAAGAATATGATCTGACGCTATGCTAAAGGACTGATCAGGGAAGCCCAGCAAAGTCTGTCAGTCTAGATTCCTCTTGGCTTCTGTGTGGCATTCCTTCCTCTAGGGTATGAAGGGGTATGAAACAGGGTCTTCCCTGGAATGGGGGTCCCATGACCTACAGTCAAACAAAGTAGGTCACGTCATTTCTCTATGGCCAGTTTTTATACAGAAGGGCAGAGGGAAAGTTAGAGTAAGATTTTTATGTTTAATGGCTGGCTTTGGGGACAAGGGGTTTAGTTTCTATGACCTGCCCTAGGGAAGAGGGATTCTAGTTTCTATGGCTAGCCTTGGGGGAGAATAAGACTGAGAGACAAGAGGGCTGGAGAAGGTCAGATAAAAATTTTTGCTTCTGAGGCCTTCATTTTGGGATATTGTTTTCTGAACCCCACCACCCTCATTATTTTCCAGCATATGCCGGGTACATGAACTGAATTCCCTTCATAGCCTCCCTGTCCCCTCCCAACAGGTCCTGCTTCTTCCTTTACTCAAGTTCCCCTCACTCCCATGGGCATCGACTGGAGGATTGCAGATTGTTGACTAATGCTTACAATCTCTTTTAAGTTGTCTTCCTGAGAAACTACTGGCTATACAGTTATAAAGAAATGTATAAATAAGAGGATAGAAATAGTGAAATCTTGATTAATCAGAAGCTTCGATTTTCAGAAAAACATTAGCTCTATTCAATTTTTAGGAGGGAGCAGTAATCATAGGAAAATAATTTGAGGGTCAAAGATTTCATTGACAACAAAATCAAGGAGTCAACAGATTCCTGGGGTTTCTTAACCCAGGATCTATGGATAGGTTATAGGGAGATTATGAACCCTGGCAATTGAAGGCAAAATGCCATGTGTGTGTGTGCACATGTGTGTGCGTGCATGTGCGCATGTGCGTGCGTGTGCATGTGTATTTTTGTGTGAAAAGGGTCAGGATTTTTTCCAAAGGGGTCCTAATTCAATACAGTTTAAGAATCACTATTTGAAGGTGTATTTTGCTGTGTGGTTTCTATACGCCAACATTACCTCTTATTCTTCCATCTTCCTTGCCTCTCACATCAATCTAGTTCATGTCTTGTCTCCATCCACTCCCCAAACCCACTTCCCTAGGCCAGGCCCTTTCCACCTTTCACTTTGAAATTGAAGATGTCTGTCAACACAAACAAATGAAAACACATCCCATGCTTATGACTGGGTAGAATCAATATTGTGAAAATGACTATACTGCCAAAAACAGTCTATAAATTCAATTCAATTCCCATCAAAATACCACCATCATTCTTCACAGAATTAGAAAAAAAATTCTAAAATTTATAAGGAACCAAAAAAGAACCCACATAGCTAAAGCAAGACTAAGCAAAAAGAACAAATCTGGAGGCATCACATTATGTGATTTCAAAGTATACTATAAGGCCATAGTCACCAAAACAACATGGTACTGGTATAAAAATAGGCACATACACCAATTGAACAGAATAGAGAACCCAGAAATAAACTCAAATACATACAGCCAACTGATCTTCAACAAAGCAAACAAAAACATAAAGTGGGAAAAGGACACCCTATTCAACAAATGGGATAATTGGCAAGCCACATGTGGGAGAGTGAAACTGGATCCTCGTCTCTCACTTTATGCCAAAATCAAATCAAGATGGATCAAATAGTTCAATCTAAGACCTGAAACTATAAAAATTCTAGAAGGTAACAGCAGAAAAACCCTTCTAGACATTGACTTAAGCAAACATTTCATGGCCAAGCTCCCAAAAGCAAATGCAACAAAAACAAAAACCAATAGGTGGGACTAAATTAAACTGAAGAGCTTTTGCATAGCAAAAGAAACAATCAGCAGGGTCAACAGACAACCCACAAAGTGGAAGAAAATCTTCATAATCTATACACCTGACAAAGGGCTAATATCCAGAATCTACAAGGAACTTAAACAAATTAGCAAGAAAAAACAGTCCCATCAGAAAGTGGGGCTAAGGACATGAATAGACAATTCTCAAAAGAAGATATACAAATGACCAACAAACATACGAAAAAGTGTTCAACATCACTAGTGATCAGGGAAATGCAAATCAAAACCATGATGTGACACCACCTTACTCCCACAAATATGGCCATAATCAAAAGATAAAATAATAATAGATGTTCGTGTGGATGCAGTGAACAGGGAACACTTCTACATTGCTGGTGGGAATGTAAAGTAGTTAAACCACTATGGAAAATGGTGTGGAGATTCCTTAACTAAAAGTAGAACTGACATTTGATTCAACAATCCCACTACTAGGTATCTACCAGGGGGAAAGATGTTATTATATGAAAAAGGTACTTGGATACACATTTATAGCAGCACAATTTGTAATTGAAGAAATATGGAACCAGCCAAAATGCCCATCAATCAATAAGTGGGTAAAGAAACTGTAGTATATATATGTACAATGGAATACTACTCAGCCATAAAAAGGAATGAATTAATGGCATTTGCAACAACCTGGATGGGATTGGAGGCTGTTATTCTAAGTGAAGTAACTCAGGAATGGAAAACCAAGCATTGTATATTCTCACTTATGAGTAGGAGCTAAGCTATGAGGATGTGCAAAGGCATAAGAATGATACAGTGGACTCTGGGGACTCAAGGGGAATGGCTGGGAAAGGGATGAGGGATAAAAGGCTACAAATTGGGTTCAGTGCATACAGGTCAGGTGATGGGTGCACCGAAATCTCAGAAATCACCACTAAAGAACTTACTCATGTAACCAAATACCACCTGTTCTCCCAAAACCTATGATTGGACAAAAAGAAAATTTAAAAAGAAACAAGGAAAGAGAAAAAGAAGGAAAGAAGGAAGGAAGGAAGGAAGGAAGGAAGGAAGGAAGGAAGGAAGGAAGGGAGGGAGGGAGGGGGAGGGAGGGAGGGAGGGAAGGGGAGGGGAGGAGGAGGAAGGAAGGAAGGAAGGAAGGAAGGAAGGAAGGAAGGAAGGAAGGAAGGAAGGAAGGAAGGAAGGAAAGGAGGGAGGGAGGGAGGAGGGAAGGGAGGGAGGGAGGAAAGGGAAAGGAAGAGAAGAGAAAGGAAGGGAAGGTAAAGGAAAGGGAAGAAGGAAGGAAGAAAGAGAGAAGAAGAAAGAAAGAAAGAAAAAAGAAAGAGAAAGAAAGAACGAACGAACGAACAAACGAACGAAAGAAAGAAAGAAAGAAAGAAAGAAAGAAAGAAAGAAAGAAAGAAAGAAAGAAAGAAAGAGAAAAGAAAGAAAGGAAGGACAGAGGGAAAAAGAAGTAAGGAAGGAAGGAAGAAGGGAAGGAAAGGGAAGGGAAGGGATGGGAAGGGAAGGGACAGGACGGGAAGGGAAGGGAAGGGAAGGGAAGGGAAGGGAAGGGAAGGGAAGGGGGAAGGGTAAAGAAAGTTGCAGAAGTCTCTGGTCTAGACCACTCTCCCTGCTTTCTGTCTTCCTTTCTTTGCTTCTTCCTTTACCAAACATCTCTCCCCCATCTAATTCATTTCATGGCTACAAGATACTCTTTTAAACCCAGATCTGATCAAAGCCATGCTCCAGCTTAAAATATGTTCTCAAAGTGCCTACAGGAAAGCAATTATGCCTATTGTTAGGTAACTTAAGTCCTTTTACACTCTGGTCCTAGCTAGCCTTCTACCACTCTACATCCCCACCTCTGCACTTTGACATCTTCTATGCCCTCCACCTGAAAAGATCTTTCCTTTCCTTTTCTTTTTTTTTTTGAGACGGAGTCTCGCTCTGTCGCCCAGGCTGGAGTGCAGTGGCCGGATCTCAGCTCACTGCAAGCTCCGCCTCCCGGGTTCACGCCATTCTCCGGCCTCAGCCTCCCGAGTAGCTGGGACTACAGGCGCCCGCCACCTCGCCCGGCTAGTTTTTTTTTTTTGTATTTCTTAATAGAGACGGGGTTTCACCGTGTTAGCCAGGATGGTTTCGATCTCCTGACCTCGTGATCCGCCCGTCTCGGCCTCCCAAAGTGCTGGGATTACAGGCTTGAGCCACCGCGCACCCGGCCTCCTTTCCTTTTCTTATCATACTCTATTCAAACATTAACTGGCATCTCTACTATTGACCCTGCCATAATTCCACCAGTTCCCACCCTGAACTCCCAAGAATTTTGCCTATGCTGGAATACTTCAAATATATTGTGGGTTTGGTTCCAGAGCACGACAATAAAGTGAATATTGCAATACAATGAGACACACTTTTTTTTGTTTCTCAGTATATATAAAAGTTATTGAGATTCCATTCCAAGATGACCAAGTAGGAACAGCTCTGGTCTGCAGCTCCCAGCGTGATCAACGCAGAAGATGGTGATTTCTGCATTTCCAACTGAGGTACCTTGTTCATCTCATTGGGACTGGTTGGACAGTGGGTGCAGCCCACAGAGGGTAAGTCGAAGCAGGGCAGGGCATCACCTCACCTGGGAAGTGCAAGGGGTCAGGAGATTTCCCTTTCCTAGCCAAGGTAAGCTGTGACAGACTGTACCTGGAAAATTGGGACAATACCACCCAAATACTGTGCTTTTCCAATGGTCTTAGCTAATGGCACACCAGGAGATTATATCCCGCACCTGGCTCAGCAGGTCCCACACCCATGGAGCCTTGCTCACTGCTAATGCAGCAGTCTGAGATCCACCTGCAAGGCAGGAGCCTGGCAGGGGGAAGGGTGTCTGCCATTGCTGAGGCTTGATTAGGTAAACAAAGCAGCTGGGGAAGCTCGAACTGGGAGGAGCCCACCACAGCTCTGCAAGGCCTGCTGCCTCTGTAGACCCCACCTCTGGAGGCAGGGCATAGCTGAACAAATGGCAGCAGAAACTTCTGTAGACTTAAACATCCCTGTCTGACAGTTCTGAAGAGAGCAGTGGTTCTCCCAGCATGGTGTTTGAGCTCTCAGAATGGACAGACTGCCTTCTAAAGTGGGTCCCTGACCCCTGTGTAGCCTAACTGGGAGACACCTCCCAGTAGGGGCCAACAGACATCTCAAACAGGTGGGTGCCCCTCTGGGACAAAGCTTCCAGAGGAAGGATCAGGCAGCAACATTTGCTGTTCTGCAGCTTCCACTGGTGATACCCAGGCAGTGTCTGGAGTGGACCTCCAGCAAACTCCAACAGACCTGCAGCCGAGGGACCTGACTCTTAGAAGGAAAACTAACAAACAGAAAGGAATAGCATCAACATCAACAAAAAGACATTCACACCAAAACCCCATCTGTAGGTCATCAGCATCAAAGACCAAAGGTAGATAAAACCCCAAAGATGGGGAGAAACCAGAGCAGAAAAGCAGAAAATTCTAAAAACTGGAGTACCTCTTCTCCTCCAAAGGATCAAGGCTCCTCACCAGCAACGAAACAAAGCTGGACAGAGAATGACTTTGACGAGTTGACAAAAGTAGACTTCAGAAGGTCAGTAATAACAAACTTCTCCAAGCTAAAGGAGTATGTTCAAACCCATCTCAGGGAAGCTAAAAATATTGAAAAAAGATAAGATGAATGGCTAACTAGAATAAACAGTGAAGAAAAGACCTTAAATGACCCAAGGGAGCTGAAAAACATGGCATGAGAACTACATGACACATGACACAATGGCCTATTTGATCAAATGGAAGAAGGGTATCAGTGATTGAAGATCAAATTAATGAAATAAAGCAAGAAGAGAAGTTTAGAGAAAAAAGAGTACAAAGAAATGAACAAAGCCTCCAAGAAATATGGGACTATGTGAAAAGACCAAATCTACGTTTGATTGGCGTACCTGACAGTGACGTGGAGAAGGGAACCAAGTTGGAAAACACTCTTCAGGGTATTATCCGGGAGAACTTCCCCAACCTAGCAAGGCAAGCCAACATTCAAATTCAGAAATACAGAGAACACCACAAAGATACTCCTTGAGAAGGATAATACCAAGACACATAATTGTCAGATTCACCAAGGTTGAAATGAGGGAAAAATGTTGAGGGCAGCCAGAGAGAAAGGTCCGGGTACCCAAAAAGGAAAGCCCACCAGACTAACAGCGGATCTCTCGGCAGAAACTCTACAAGCCAGAAGAGAGTGGGGGCCAATATTCAACATTCTTAAAGAAAAGAATTTTCGACCCAGAATCTCATATCCAGTCAAACTAAGCTTCATAATTTAGGGAGAAATAAAATCCTTTACAGACAAGCAAATGCTGAGAGGTTTTGTCACCACCACGCCTGCCTTACAATAGCTCCTGAAGGAAGCAGTAAACCTGGAAAGGAACAACCAGTACCAGCCACTGCAAAAACATGCCAAATTGTAAAGACCATCGATACTAAGAAGAAACTGCATCAACTAATGGCAAAATTACAAGCTAACATCATAATGACAGGATCAAATTCACACATAACAGTATTAACCTTAAACGTAAATGAGATAAACACCCCAACTAAAGACACAGACTGGCAAATTGGATAAAGAATCAAGATCCAATCAGTTTGCTGTATTCAGGAGACCCATCTCACATGCAGACACACACATAGGCTCAAAATAAAAGGATGGAGGAAGATCTACCAAGCAAATAGAAAGTGAAAAAAGCAGGGTTTGCAATCCTAGTCTCTGATAAAACGGACTTTAAACCAACAAAGATCAAAAGAGACAAAGAAGGCCATTCCATAATGGTAAAGGGATCAATTCAACAAGAAGAGCTAACTATTCTAAACATATATGCACCCAATACAGGAGCACCCAGATTCATAAAGCAAGTCCTTAGAGAACTACAAAGAGACTTAGACTCTCTCACAGTAATAATGGAAGAACTCAACACCCCACTGTCAATATTAGACAGATCAACCAGACAGAAGGTTACTAAAGATATCCAGGACTTGAACTCAGATCTGCACCACGCAGACCAAACAGACATCTACAGAACTCTCCACCCCAAATCAACAGAATATACATTCTTCTCAGCACCACATCACGCTTATTCCAAAATTGACTACATAGTTGGAAGTAAAGCACTCCTCAGTAAATGGAAAGGAACAGAAATCAAAACAAACTTTCTCTCAGACCACAGTGCAATCAAATTCAAACTCAGAACTAAGAAATTCACCCAAAACTGCACAACTACATGGAAACTGAACAATCAGCTCCTGAATGACTACTGGGTACATAACAAAATGAAGGCAGAAATAAAGATGTTCTTTGAAACCAATGAGAACAACGAGACAATGTACCAAAAGCTCTGGACACATTGAAAGCTGTGTGTAGAGGGAAATTTATAGCACTAAATGCCCACAAGAGAAAGCAGGAAAGATCTAAAATTGACACCCTAACATTACAACTAAAAGAACTAGAGAAGCAAGAGCAAACAAATTCAAAAGCTAGTGGAAGGCAAGAAACAACTAATATCAGTGAAGAACTGAGGGAGATAGAGACACAAAAAATCCTTCAAAAAATCAATGAAGCCAGGAGCTGGTTTTTTGAAAAGATCAACAAAACTGATAGACCACTAGGAAGACTAATAAAGAAGAAAAGAGAGTAGAATCAAATAGATGCAAAAAAACAAATAAATAAATAATAAAGGGGGATATCACCGCTGACCCCACAGAAATACAAACTACCATCAGAGAATACTATAACACCTCTTTGCAAATAAACTAGAAAATCTAGAAGAAATGGATAAATTCTGAACACATACACCCTCCCAAGACTAAACCAGGAAGAAGTTGAATCCCTGTATAGACCAATAACAGGCTCTGAAATTGAGGCAATAATTAATAGTCTACCAATGAAAAAAAGTCCAGGACCAGACAGATTCATTGCTGAATTGTACCAGAGGTACAAAGAGGAGCTGGGACCATTCCTTCCAAAACAATTGCAATGAATAGAGAAAAGGGACAATCCTCCCTAACTCATTTTATGAGGCCAGCATCATCCTGATACCAAAGCCTGGCAGAGACACAACCAAAAAAAAAGAATTTTAGACCAATATCCTTGATGAACATTGATGCAAAAATCCTCAATAAAATACTGGCAAACCAAATCCAGCAGCACATCAAAAAGGTTATCCACCAAAATCAAGTTGGTTTCATCCTTGGGATGCAAGGCTGGTTCAACATACACAAATCAATAAACGTAATCCATCATATAAACAGAACCAACAACAAAAACTACATGATTATCTCAATAAATGCAGAAAAGGCCTTTGACAAAATTCAGCAGCCCTTCATGCTAAAAACTCTCAATAAACTAGGTACTGATGAAACGTATCTCAAAATAATAAGAGCTATTTATGACAAACCCACAGCCAATATCATACTGAATGGGTAAAAACTGGAAGCATTCCCTTTGAAAACTGGCACAAGACAGAGATGCCCTCTCTCACCACTCCTATTCAACATAGTGTTGGAAGTTCTGGCCAGGGCAATTAGGCAAGAGAAAGAAATAAAAGTTATTCAATTAGGAACAGAGGAAGTCAAATTGTCCCTCTTTGTAGATGACATGATTGTATGTTTAGAAAACCCCATTGTCTCAGCCCAAAATCTCTTTAAGCTGATAAGCAACTTCAGCAAAGTCTCAGGATACAAAATTAATGTGCAAAAATCACAAGCATTCCTATACACCAATAACAGACAAACAGAGAGCCAAATCATGAGTGAACTCCCACTCACAATTGCTACAAAGAGAATAAAATACCTAGGAATCCAACTTACAAGGGATGTGAAGGACCTCTTCAAGGAGAATAACAAACCACTGCTCAGCGAAATAAAAGAGGACACAAACAAATGGAAGAACATTCCATGCTCATGGATAGGTAGAATCAATATTGTGAAAATGGCCATACTGCCCAAGGTAATTTATAGATTTAATGCCATCCCCATCAAGCTACCAATGACTTTCTTCACAGAATTGGAAAGAACTACTTTAAATTTCATATTGAAGCAAAAAAGAGCCTGCATTGCCTAGACAATCTTAAGCAAAAAGAACAAAGCCCTCCGGCATCATGCTACCTGATCTCAAACTATACTACAAGGCTATAATAACCAAAACAGTATGGCATTGGTACCAAAACAGATATATTGACCAATGGAACAGAACAGAGAACTCAGAAATAACACCAAACATCTACAACCATCTGATCTTTGATGAACCTGACAAAAACAAGAAATGGGGAAAGGATTCCCTATTTAATAAATGGTCCTGTGAAAACCGGCTAGCCATATGTCAAAAGCTGAAATTGGATCCCTTCCTTACACCTTATACAAAAATTAATTCATGATGGATTAAAGACTTAAATGTTAGACCTAAAACCATAAAAACCCTAGAGGAAAACCTAGGCAATACCATTCAGGACATAGGCACGGTGAGGACTTAATGACTAAAACACCAAAAGCAATGGCAACAAAAGCCCAAATAGGCAAGTGGGGTCTAATTAAACTAAAGAGCTTCTACAGAGCAAAAAGAGTGAACAGGCAACCTACCGAATGGGAGAAAATTTTTACAATCTACCCATCCGACAAAGGGTATCCACAATCTACAAAGAACTTAAACAAATTTACAAGAAAAAAACCCATCCAAAAATGGGCAAAAGATGTGAACAGACACTTCTCAAAAGAAGACATTTATGCAACCAACAGATGCATGAAAAAATGCTCATCATCACTGGTCATCAGAGAAATGCAAATCAAAATCACAATAAGATACCATCTCACACCAGTTAGAATGGCCCTCGTTAAAAAGTCAGGAACAACAGATGCTGGAGAGGATGTGGAGAAATAAGAATGCTTTTACACTGTTGGTGGGAGTGTAAACTAATTCAACCATTGTGGAAGACAGTGTGGCAATTCCTCAAGGATCTAGAACTAGAAATACCATTTGACCCAGCGATCCCATTACTGGGTATACACCCAAAGGATTATAAACCATGCTACTATAAAGACACATGCACACGTATGTTTATTGCAGCATTATTCACAATAGAAAAGACTTGGAACCAACCCAAATATCCATCAATGATAGACTGGATTAAGACAGTGTGGCACATATACACCATGGAATACTATGCAGCCATAAAAAAGGATGACTTCGTGTCCTTTACAGGGACATGAATGAAACTGGAAACCATCATTCTGAGCAAACTATCACAAGGACAGAAAACCAAACATTGCATGTTCTCTCATAGGTGGGAATTGAACAATAAGAACACTTGGACACAAGGCAGGGAACATCACACATGGGGGCCTGTCATGGGATGGGGGCCAGGGCAAGGGATAGCATTAGGAGAAATACCTAATGTAAATGACGAGTTAATGAGTGCAGCAAACCAACATGGCACATGTATGCCTATGTAACAAACCTGCATGTTGTGCACATGTACCCTAGAACTTAAAGTATAATTTTAAAAAGTTACATTTACACTCTACTGTAGTCTATTAAATGTGTAATTACATTACTTCTAAAAAATGTACATGCCTTAATTTTAAAATATTATATTGCTAAAAAGTGCTGACACAGAAACATGAAGTGAGCACATGTTCTCAGAAAAATGGCACCGATAGATTTGATTGACACAGGGTTGCCACAAACCTCAATTTGTAAAAATGCAATATATGTGAGGTGCAATAAAGCAAAACCCAATAAAATGAGGTATATCTGTGACTTGTCTTTTTATGCAAGTAAAAATCATTTCTGCACAGGTTTCCATTTCCCTTGAGGACAATACACACATGATTTATCTCTGTATCTTCTACTGGTGCTAGTATAACATTTTGGCATATAATTAGTGCTCTATAAATGTTTGTTTAATATTACCCTCTGTATTAGTAAGCTTGGGTCATCATTACAAAATACCAAAACCTGGGTGGTTTATACAACAGAAATTTAGGTTCTCATAGTCTGGAAGTCCAAGATCAAGGTGCCATAAAATTTGGGTTCCGGTGAGGTCTCACTTCCTGGCTTGTAAGAAGGCTGCTTTCTCAGGGTGTCCTCATGACCTCTTTGCCTCTTCTCATGACCTCTTTTCCATGTGTGCAGAGAGAGAGCACGCACTCTGGTTTTGCCTCCTTTTCTTATAAGGGCACCAGAGCTGGTGCATTAGGGCCCCACCCTTAAGACCTCGTTTAAACTCGATTACCTTTGTAAAAGTCCTGTCTCTAAACCCCGTCACTACTAAAAATACAAAAAAATTAGCCAGGCATGGTGGCGGGTACCTATAATCCCAGCTACTTGAGAGACTGAGGCAGGAGAATGACTGAACCCAGGAGGCAGAGGTTGCAGTGAGCCGAGATCGTGCTACTGCACTCCAGCCTGGGCAACAAGTGAGACTCTGTCTCAAATTAAAAAAAAAGAAAGAAAGAAAGAAAAAAAAGCCCTGTCTCCAAATACAGTTACATTGGGGGTTGGAGCTTCAAAATATGAATTTTAGGGGCACACAGTGAAGCCCATAACACCACCTTTGATCTCTATCTGTATCTCTCTAAAGTACAAATAGCCTCTGATGTGCTTGATAAGGATCCAGTGTCTTGGTTGGTTTCTCAGTCAACAAATAAGAAGTTAGTTGTGTTTAATGTCCTTTATTTACTAAGAGAGGAAAAGAGACACCACTTGATATTTTAGCATGTTGTTTTCCAAACTTTTGTCATCTGTACATCACCATCATGATTTTTGTCATCTCATCATGCCAAATGTACCACTGTTTACTTAGAATCACTCTTTACACTGGTTCATGTTTTTACTTCAGCATTTTAGAAAATATTATATGTGAAATCATAGATTTGATTACATTTCCATAATACACATTAAAACAAATATATTACAATTAAAGTTATTTGTTCAGAGTGTTTGCTACTCTACCCCACTGAGCCCGACCACTGTGCTGGGATGGTCCCATTTCCATGTCTGTTGATGTCAGGCTCAGTCATGTGACTGGCTTTGTCCAATGATGTTTGCTTTTCCTATGCAGAAGATTTAAGTGGCATTTCCTGGACTGGTTGCAATTCTTTCTCTGCCTCAAGACTGTGCTTTAGCCTAGTACTAAAAAGAAGAAAATATGAAACAAAGCTGAAACCGACTGGCAACCTACATGTTTGGGAGTGGGAGATAAATGTTTTTTTATTGTAAGCTGCTGAGATTTTCTTATAGGTCATTTGTTACTGCAGCCTAACTTAATCTATGCTGACTAATCAAATATTCATTCTGTATTACCTAAAGTCATCTTACATAATAACACTTTGAGAAACACTGCTAAGTGTCTTCTGCGGACTTGAATTGGAGAACAACTGTAAAGTATTGATGAATTTTTCAAATGACTCATTGCTTTCATCTTATTGAGAAATTATTTAAATGGAAGTTTTTAAACCTGTGAATATTCCACATCCTTACAAATCATAGCCTATAGTTTTACTGTCCCACTGGGTCCCTGTCCTTGTAGCATCCATAGCTCATGATGGCAATTGTTTCACAGAAAGAGGGAAACCATTGAGCTTTAACAATAGCCTTTAGTCTCAAGTGGTGGTGATGGGGACTTGACACTCAGATGACCGAAAGGCACTGTTTGTCTCAAATCCTCCAGTTTCTCCCACAGATACTTCAAAGACTTCAAAGGAAGCTGGACTTTGGGAAGTGCCAGGCCTTTGAAGTTGGGCACAGAGCACGTGGAAATGCTTTTCAGGGCTAAGACAGGTGGATGATTTTTAACATAAGAGGACTGAGGATTAAAAAAAAAAACTACAGAGTATAAAAGTATTCTTTATCTGTTTGCTCATTATCTAATCCATGTAATCTCCTAAAAAGTATATATTTTCTGCTATGATCAGGGAATGGCAATGAAGTGATTCATGAATATTCAGGTTCTAAAGAGTTGCCATACCTGCTATGTAAGAATAAGAAAATTTTAAAGAACCACATTGTCATTAAAATAATATATAAATAGAATATATAATTAAACCATTATTTAATTCAAAACACACTTCTTAAAGCCGCTCTGGGCCTCTGTGGAGAACAACAACCATCTTTTGACTTCTGTCCCCCTCCATTCTTCTCCATTCTGCTGCCCTAGATAGTAATTATCTCCTTTTTGCCAAATAAGAAGTCTTTCTTGGTTCTCTTTCTCTTTAACTCCTGGGCTACATTTAACAATTAACCTCCATCTTGAATTTCACTCTAATCCAGTATTCTATGAAAGTCCACTTTCCCAAATCTTCTTTGAACTCCTAGAAAATATTTTTTTTTCACTTTCTCAGCTCATTTTCTCCCTCTTATGTAAGTGAGCCTGCTCCTTCAAGATCCTTTGACCTCTGTTTTTGTCCTGTTACCCTCTTTGCTTTGAGAAACTTACCCATCACTACATTGTCATTTTGAGGCTGTCATCTCCATCCCTGGCAAACATTTTGCCCCTAGGATTTGTAATTTCCACCAACTCAGAGGTCACATCTACTTGGATGTCCAACCATTACTTCAATCTCAACATAGTCAAAACCATGCTATCTTCTGACCAACACAATCTACCTTTTTACTGCTCACTACATTCCCATTCTCCTAGGAATCATTTATTCATCCTTCTTTTTTTAGGACCTCGATTCAATCTATCTTCAAGTAAGTTTTTTTTTTCTTTAAAGTATTCTTTGGATCTTTTTATTTTCTTCTAATTTCTACTTTGAATATCCTTGTCCAGACTACACAGCACCCTACACCAGAATCATGCCATGATGTATGAAAGATACTCAGTGTGGCAGATGCCTCTAGTGGCCTATTAAGTATCTAGTCTCCCATCCTTTTTTATTACAATAGCTCCAGTAATTTGGGGGAGGGAGTCAATAGCAACACACCCAAGTAAAATTATCTTTCCTGATAAAAGGGAAAACCCAGCTGGCACATGCCTTTGTCTTTCTCCCTTCCTTCTCCACCCTCCACCATGGAATGTAGATGTAATGTCCGTGGTTAAAATGCCATAGTTTAAATCAGATAAGCTTAAGTTTTAAACCCCACCTCAGATCCTTTTTGTGTGGAGACCATGGAAAACTTACCTATCCCCTTTAAGCCTCAGTTTCTTATCTGTAAAATGGGTACAACAATATTATTAGGTTGTTGGGAAGATTAAAAGTACTAATATGTTTATAAAACATTGAGAATGATGATGCACATGACCTTGCCATTACCAATAAATGGTGGATATGATTCTGGCTGTTTCCATTCTCTGAACTCCTGTTGTACTTAGAATAATTATGATTCATATTTTCACTGCTACATTTTGTCTCCTAGATTACCTGCTTCCTTGGAGACAAGGAGACTAGAACCACTTTGAAGCCATTGACTATCTTATCTGCTTGTTTTATAGCCTTCGAATTGCCTTGTTCAGTTCTAGGTGTGTAGTGGGCTCTTTAAAACAGTAATTTGTTGACAGATTATCTGACAAGTACATGAAAATCAGGTCTCAGGACAAATTAAGTATTTGTAGAAGTTAAGATACCAAGGGGAAATGCTATAAGAATTATGATTTTGCACTGAAAACTTATCTAACCATCTTCAGAGAAAAACCTGGATGTAAACAGTGAGCCTGCTGTGGATGGTTTCTACCCTGCACCAGGCCTCATACCGAGTCTTAATTCAGCCTCTCTTCCCAACCCCTCACATGCTCATTCAACTCGAAAGCACTGGGGAGCAGTGCAGATTTCTCTGGGCAAAGAACTTCCTAAACATCTCCTTTAACATCTCAGTCTTTCTTCTCTTGTGTCTTCCTGGCTGTTTTCCTTCTTTTCAGCTTTCTCCCCTCAAAAAGACTTGAGAAAATCCCCATATGAAGAACATTGTTTGCAACACTTAGGTTCCCTCCTGAGCTCGTGTACCCGTCCTTGCCACCAGCAAACCCAAAGTCCTGGTGGTAAGCAGGGTTTGCATGGCATATCCTGGGGAGACAGCATACTTCTTAGGGTGTCCCTTTCGGGAGGGTGATTTGTAGTTTTATTGCAACTTTATGCTGCTTCATTCCTATGCACCAGGGCAGTTTTTCACTTCCTTTACATCACCTCCAGCCCTACTCTGCTACTTCCCTCCATCCTCTATTTCTCTCACCTCCACACTGCAGCCTTCTGTTTCTGTCTTCTCTCTTTGTCCTAATCATCAGCCTCCATCCTTTATGTTTCCAGAAGGCCTGGAGCTAGTGACTGAGGTGGGGGTGCACCACGTCTTCGACCAAGGGCAGCACAGAAGTAGAGTACTTCTCAGCTGCAGGGTCTGATGATGTTTCTCTCCTCTCCAAAGCTGGAGGCAGGGGGCGGCTTCCTGTCCATGACTCTCATGGCCTTGTCTTGGTCATGGAAAGTTTTTATTTGCTTTCCAAATAGACCAGGGTTCTATGAATAGGCACACCCAGTTATGAATGGAGAGAAGCTTTAAATCAGCATATTCTAACACCTTCATTACTTACGGTTGGTGGGGACCACAAATATAGAGATTAAAGTGCCCATCATGTCACCAGAATCCCTTGGGTATAGGATCTTACGGCATGAACTTACCTTTCTTTTATCAAAACATACACACACAGAAGACATTTACCTGCCACATGCACCCCCAGGATTTGAAAATGGAGCACGATAAAAAGAAGCTGACAGAGAGAGAAAGCGGCATAATCATTTTCTCTGTCATTACCTTTGATTATGAAAAAGCCCTGAGCAGGTGTCAGGTTTTTCCGCAGCTCCCTTAGGAAGATCTGGGCTTCAGGTATTTCCCACGTGAGTTCATGGGATGGGGAAAGATGTAGGCACTGAAGGCCGCTGACATCCTCTTATGACTGAGCAGCAAATCTGCCCGGAAATAAACATTCTAATGTAGATTCCTAGGATTTGCTCCAATTTTTTCATGAAAAGAAAGCCATCTCTGACAATTTACAGATCATTTGGTTTCTCCACATGATGTGCTTTGATTCCCTTTTCTCCCCTTTCCTCTTACTTGCGTCTGCCACCACCGGCTGTTGCCCTGGTTGTGTTTGTTACTGTGTGCGTGAGTGTGCGTGTCTCGGCATGGATGTAACCTTGAATTTGTACATTAACGTGCTTATGATTCTCTGGGATCATTTTTCTTTTCAAATATGGAGACTGCCTGGTCCTTCCCCTCCCTCCCCTCTTCTCCTCTCCCTACCAAGCTGCTCTTCTGTGCCTCTGTTGTAACAGTGTCATGTTTTTGACTCTAGCAAGAGGAAACAAACGGCCTTCAGTGGGAAAGCAAGAGGTTTCCAGTGCTCACCAAATACAGATGCTCAGGAAATGGGGGACTCATGTGGCTTACATACAGGGAACTTCACAGCTAAAATACCATGTCCTGTGTAGGAGGCCCACTTTACTTCTCAGCGTGTCCCAGCCTGCCTACCTCCAAATGTCCTCTGGAATAATTCAACTTCTTATCTAAGGTACGAGCCAGCTTCCTTGAGCCGCCAACTGCTCGATTGCACAACAAATCGGTTATATAAGAGGATCTTAAGAAAGAATAAAATCATCAGCACCCCGTAATTGCCTCTCTCCAGTCTTCAGCCCTAGACCCAAGTAAGAGGGCCCTGTAGGGGCAATTGGTTGATTTGTAAACAGAAACTGCAGAGTGGACCGTTGGCTTTGTCAAATGATGTTCAAAAGCTGCACGTTGTCTTTCATGTTTCCTTGGACTTCCCCCACCCCCACTCCACCTCATCACCCCAAATGCAGGCCCTAATTATCCTGGATGAAAATAGAAGGCTCCTCATCATTTATTTATTTTTAGCACTTGCTCAAACTAATTGGTAGCCCTGCAACCCATACATAATACAGTGATCTGGAAGAAACTGACATCTACTTAATGACAAATTCTATTGTACGAGGACAGAGAACGTGAGGCTTAATCTGCAGTAGGGTCTCATTTCTGATACATTTTGTCTTTAAGGGTTATTACCAGAAAGTACTCAGCCAAAGCTCAGGGAGGCCATCCCAGCCCTCTCCCTGCTTCTCCTGGCTTTCAGTGGTGGGTTGGCTGGATCTGAGCCTTTGAAGGAATGAGGCCTGGAATTTAAGAGGGTCATGTCCTGGAAAGGCCATGTCTTGATCACTGAATAAAGAAGGTCATGAAGAGTCTGGGAAGAGCAGGAATTCTGGAGGCAGACAAACCTGGGGAAAATCCCAGCTTGAACATTCATCATCTATGTGACTTTGGATCAGTTGCTTAACCTTTCGGACCCTCAGTTTCTTCATGTCTCAAAATGGGGAGCATAAGATCTGCCTTTCAGAGTGCTTTGGAGGATTAATGTGGAAACACCAATTATGCTGCATAATACAAACTTAGATATCCAATAAAAACTTCTTTCACTCTATGAATTTACAGCATCCACAAGATTTCTTACATCCACAGCTGCATTTCTTAGACCTGTTGGTCTAGGGGGCTATGAACACCAAGATTTGCACTTCTGTTTTGTTTTTTATTAGGAATATAATATAATATAAACAAGATATCAAGCTACTGTGCAAGATACCACCAAGAAGATTCTGGAATTCTATGACTGATTCCACTTGACCATGTGCTCAAGCACTGTGAAATCAAGAAGGCCTACTTTTGAATCCTAGACTAAATGTATAATCTTTGGTAAATTATTTAATCTCTCTGAGCCTTAATTTTCTCTTTTTTACTTTTAGGAATTTTGTGAATATTAAAAAGAATAACAAGTATAAAGTATCTAATTAAGTGCTTGAAATAGATTAGGTGCCCTTCAAATATTACTTTCTTCTCTCCATTGATTAATCTTTCATATTAATTTTCTACTGTTTTGAACTGAAATAGATACTCAGTCATGTAACAAATGTTTATTGAGCATCTACTATGTAGTAGTGTTCTATATATTAGAGACCTAATATTCTGGTGAGGGAGAATGAAGATAAGCTGACAAACACAAATTTATATAGTTTTGTTTTAAAAACATATTTATATAGTTTTGTTTAAAAAAGAGACCAAAGGAAGAGCTGAATTTGTAGACTGCACTAACCTGTTAGAGATTTTTTTCACACAGGCTTGCCCATGTGAGTATGCTATCTAGAGCAAACATAAATGCTACATAGTACTTACATTATTAAGCCTTCTAAGTAAGTGTCATGTAGCAGTAGCCCTTGATTTTATTTGAAAACAATCTGAATATCAGACGTGTAAATTATTTAATGGACCTCCTTCCATGAGGTTTATGTTACATTTTACTTTTTTCACTCAATTATATTTCATTTCACGGAGGAACATTTACATCAGTATATAAAGAGCTTTTTCATCTGTTTATATCGCTGCTTATAATTCCAAAATATGTGTATACACACACAGACACACACACACACACACACACACACAAACACACCATTATGTAGCCATCCCCTTATTCATGGGAATTTTCTACCTGTTTAGGGGGAGAGGAAAAGTAGAAAATTGATAATCTTGTTCCTATATTATTATGCTCATATGATAATTTGTGTAGGATATATTCTTTCTATATTTTGAATTTTCAAAATGTCAACCCATGGACCCAAAATAGTATCAACTGTCATGGTTTTCACAGGTAATTTCTCTTTTTCAACTGCATTTATCTTTCTTGACTAGTTGCCAATAGTTCACCAATTACATTAGTTTTCTGGAAACTCTTGGACAAGGTTTTGTTGTGTGTGCCTTTTTGCTTTCCCATGGATTTCCTCTGGGTGGGCTGCAGAGCACTGGGTGAGTGCAGGATGCAGGGTGAAGCAGACTGGGGGTACAAGTTCCTGGGCTGCTTCCTGCTAAGCATGATCACGGACACATTTTTTCACCTCTCCAGGTCTTACTTCTTTGTCTACAATCTGAGGATAATTCCCTCCTACCTTTATTCACTAATGCGTGTTATTCTTTCGGCCATTCACCAGGGACATCAATCTCTAATTCCTAGAAGCATCCAGGAGAGTTGGTGCAGAAGACTCTCCCTCCTTAGTGTCCTCCACGGTAACCTCTGTTCCCTCACATAGCTGCCTTCTGAGGAAATTTACTCTTTTAATTTTTAAAAATAGACTTTAGTTTTTAGTGCAGTTTTAGGTTCACAGCAAAATTGAGCAGAAAATACAGAGAGTTCTCATATGCCCCCAGTACACAGCCTCTACCACTAATAATATCCCTGTATCAGAGTGGCACCTTTGTTACAATCGATGAACTACCTTGACACACCATTATCACCCAAAGCCCATAGTTCCATCATTTATATCAGGGTTCACCTTTGGTGTTGCACAGTCTATGGATGGCATGTGTCTACCTTTATAGTATCATACAGAATATAGTTTTGGTGCACTAAAAATCCTCTGTGTTCCACCTATTCATTTCTTCTTCCCCTCTAACTCCTGGCAATCAGATTTTTAAAATGTCTTCCTAGTTTTGCCTTTTCCAGAATGTTCTATAGTTAGGATAATATAGTATGTAACCTTCTAACATTGATGTATTTTACTTAATAATATGCATTTAGAATTCTCCCATGTCTTTTCATGGCTTAATAGCTCATTTCTTTTTAGTGCCAAATAATATTCCATTGTATGGGCACACCATAGTTTTTTATCCATATACCCACTCAAGAATATCTTGGTTGCTTTCAGTTTTTGGCAAATATAAATAAAGCTGCAATAGACATCTGCGTGCAAGTTTTTGTGTAGAGACAAGTTTCAGATTAATTTGTGTAAACACCAAGAAGCTCAATTACTGGGTTGTATGGTAAAAAATATGTTTAGTTTTGTAAGAAACTCCCAACAACTGTCTTCCCAAGTGGCTGCACTGTTTTGCATTCTCATCAGCAGTGAATGAGAGTTTCTGTTGCTCCCTACCTTTGATAGCATTTGGTGTTGTCAGTGTTTTGGATTTTTGGTAATTCTAATGGGTGTGTAGTGGTGTCTCATTGCTTTAGTTTGCAATTTCCTGATGACTTGTGATGTGGAGCATGAGTCTTAATTTTCTTACTTCATTTGATTGATTTTTGGTTTGGCTTAGTTAGTAGTGTCTTTATTGCAAAAAATAATACTTGCCTCATGGTATTATTATGAGAAATAAAGGAAAGAATCTGATAATTTCAAATACAGAGGTCAATTGATAAACTTAATTTCTATGTCTTGTTCAAGTTTGATAAGGCTAGAACTGGAAGTTACAATGGTGGAAAGTTAGTGCCCCGCGATGGTGTTTAAGTTGCATAGGACAGTGGATCTCAAACATTTTGGTCTCAAGATCCTTTTACACTCTTAAAAATTACTTAGGACCCCAACGAGCTGTTGCTTATGAGAAATAAATCTCTTGATATTTACCATATAAGAAATTAAAAATAAGAAAAAGTATGTATTAATTTATTAATAACAATAACAAACCCATTACGTGTTACTATAAATAAATGTATGAAAAAATGTCTATACTTTAAAAACAAAAAATTTAATGAGAAGAATGGCATTGTGTGACATTTTTTGGAAATCTTTTTAATGTCCAGCTCAAGACTTCCAGATTCTCAGATCTGCTTATGCATTCAATCAGTTGTTATATGTTGTTTTGTTTCAAGCACATAAGGAAAATTTGGCTGTACATAAATATGTAGCTGGAAAAAAGATACATAGTTCCATGAACACCTGGGAAGGATCTGCAGAACTACAAGGAGTTCTTGCACCATGCTTTGAGAACCATTGACATAAGTGCATGGTATCTGGTCTGCACGTTTACATATTGTCAGTTTGGCCAACAAGTCCCTACAAATATGACTTTGCAGCAAAGATCTTGATAAAACAAAAAACTGGACCCTAATGTGGCAAATGATATACTGAGATTCTCTGAGGCTTTGAAGCCTGAAGAGTATTACCCACAAGACATGCTTACCACTTTATATTATGCCCCAAATAAAGAACACTGCTGACTAAGAGCACATGCTCTGGAGACAAAAGAATTGGGCTCCATTCCAAGTCCTACTATGTAAAAGTTTTGTGTATTGAGAAATGGCTTAATCTGTCTACACCTTAATTTCTTCATCTGTGAAATACTCAATTTCACAGGGTTCTCATGAATATTGAGATAATGCATTTGAAGTTTTTCATATAGAGTTGACATTAAATGCCTCACAAATGTTAGTTCTTTAATTAACAGCACTCGATTTCTCACTATGATCAACATTCTGTGAGCTTTAATACAAGCCAAGAGCAAGACCTTTCTTTAAAAAGACACCAATAGTGGCTGGCAGGATGGCCAAATAGGTACAGCTCTGGTCTGCAGCTCCCAGTGAGATCGACACAGAAGGCAGGTGATTTCTGCATTTCCAACTGAGGTACCTGGCTCATCTCGTTGGAACTGTTAGACAGTGGGTGAAACCCACGGAAGGTGAGCAGAAGCAGGGTGGGGCGTCACCTCAACTGGGAAGTGCAAGGGGTCGGGGAACTCCCTCCCCTAGCCAAGGGAAGCCATGAGGGACTGTGAGGAATAGTGCATTCTGGCCCAGATACTATGCTTTTCCCATGGTCTTTGCAACCTGCAGACCAGGAGATTCCCTCAGGTGCCTACCCCACCAGGGCCCTGGATTTCAAGCACAAAACTGGGAAGCCATTTGTGCAGACACCAAGCTAGCTACAGGAGGTATTTTTTTTCATATGCCAGTGGCACGTGGAATGCCAACAAGACAGAACTGTTCACTCCCCTGGAAGGGGGGCACTGAAGCCAGGGGGCCAGGTGGTCTAGCTCAGCAGATCCCACCTCCATAGAGCCCAGCAAGCTAAGATCCACTGGCTTGAAATTCTCGCTGCCAGCATAGGAGTCTGAAGTCGACCTGGGATGCTCGAGCTTGGTGCGGGGAGAGGCATCCACCATTACTGAAGCTTGAATAGGCGGTTTTCCCCTCACAGTGTAAACAAAGCTGCCAGGAAGTTCGAACTGGGCAGAGACCACTTCAGCTTGGGAAAGCCGCTGTAGCCAGATTGCCTCTCCAGATTCTTCCTCTCTGGGCAGGCCATCTCCAAAAGAAAGGCAGAAGCCCCAGTCAGGGGCTTGTGGATAAAACTCCCATCTACCCTTAGACAGAGCACCTGGGGGAAGGGACAGCTGTGGGCACAGCTTCAGCAGACTTCCTACCTGCTGGCTCTGAAGAAAGCAGTGGATCTCCCAGCACAGCGTTTGAGCTCTGCTAAGGGATACACTGCCTCCTCAAGTAAGTCCCTGACCCCTGTGCTTCTTGACTGGGAGACACCTCCCAGCAGGGATTGACAGACACCTCATACAGGAGAGCTCCGGCTGGCATCTGGTGGGTGCCCCTCTGGGATGAAGCTTCCAGAGGAAGGAACAGGCAGCAATCTTTGCTGTTCTGAAGCTTCCATTGGTGATATCCAGGTAAACAGGGTCTGCAGTGGATCTCCAGCAAACTCTAGGAGACCTGAAGGAGAGGGCCCTGACTGTTAGAAGGAAAACTAACAAACAGAAAAGAACAGCGTCAACATCCACAAAAAAGATGTCCACACAAAAACCCCATCCGAAGGTCACCGACATCAAAGACCAAAGGAAGATAAATCCAAGAAGATGAGGGAAAACCAGTGCAAAAAGGCAGAAAATTCCAAAAACCAGAATGCTTCTTCTCCTCAAAAGGATCACAACTCCTTGCCAGCAAGGGAACAAAACTGGACAGAGAATGAGTTTGATGAATTAACAGAAGTAGGCTTCAGAAGGTGGGTAATAACAAACTCCTCCAAGTTAAAGCAGCATGTTCTAACCCAATGAAAGGAAGCTAAGAACCTTGAAAAAAGGTTAGAGGAATTGCTAACTAAAATAACCAGTTTAGAGAAGAATGTAAATCACCTGATGGAGCTGAAAAACACAGCAAGAGATCTTCATGAAGCATACACAAGTATCAATAGCCAAATCAAGCAAGTGGAAGAAAGGATATCAGATATTGAAGATCAACTTAATGAAAGAAAGCTTGAAGACAAGATTAGAGAAAAAAGAATGGAAAGGAATGAACAAAGCCTCAAGAAACATGGTACTATGTGAAAAGACCAAACATACATTTGATTGGTGTACCTGAAAGTGATGGGGAGAATTGAACCAAGTGGAAAATAGTCTTCAGGATATTACCCAGGAGAACTTCCCCAACCTAGCAAGACAGGCCAACATTCAAATTCAGGAAATACAGAGAACACCACAAAGATACTCCTCATGAAGAGCAACCCCACGACACATAATTGTCAGATTCTCTAAGGTTGAAACAAAGGAAAAAATGTTAAGAGCAGCCAGAGAGAAAGGTCAGGTTACCCACAAAGGGAACTCATCAGACTAAAAGTGGAACTCTCTGCAGAACCTCTACAACCCAGAAGACAGTGGGGACCAATATTCAACTTTCTTAAAGAAAATAATTTTCAACCCAGTGTTTCATATTCAACCAAACAAAGTTTCATAAGTGAAGGAGAAATAAAATCCTTTACAGACAAGCAAATGCTGAGAGATTGCATCACCACCAGGCCTGCCTTACAAGAGCTCCTGAAGGAAGCACTAAATATGGAAAGGAAACACTGGTACCAGCCACTGCAAAAACATACAAAATTGTAAAGACCATCGACACTGTGAAGAAACTGCATCAACTAATGGGCAAAATAACCAGCTAGCATCATAAGGACAGGATCGAATTCACACATAACAATATTAACCTTAAAGGTAAACATGTTAAATGGCACAATTAAAAAGCACAGACTGGCAAATTGGATGAAGAGTCAAGACCCATCAGTGTGCTGTATTCAGGAGACCCATCTCACATGCAAAGACACACATAGGCTCAAAATAAAGGGATGGAGGAATATTTACCAAGCAAATGGAAAGCAAAAAAAGCAGGGGTTGCAATCCTAGCTTCTCATAAAACAGACTTTAAACCAACAAAGATCAAAAGAGACAAAGAAGGCCATTCCATAATGGTAAAGGGATCAATGCAACAAGAAGAGCTAACTATCCTAAATATATATGCACCCAATATAGGAGCACCCAGATTCATAAAGTAAGTTCTTAGAGACTTACAAAGAGACTTAGATTCCTACACAATAATAATGGGAGACTTCAACACCCCACTGTAAATATTAGACAGATCAACGAGACAGAAAATTAACAAGGATATTCAGGACTTGAACTCAGCTCTGAACCAAGTGGACCTAATAGACATCTACAGAACTCTCCACCCCAAATCAACAGAATATACATTCTTCTCAGCACCACATCACACTTATTCTAAAATTGACCACATAATTGGAAGTAAAACACTCCTTAGCAAATTCAAAAGAATGAAAATCATAACGAACAGTCTCAGACCACAGTGCAATCAAATTAGATTTCAGGATTAAGAAACTCACTCAAAACTGCACAACTACATGTAAACTGAATAACCTGCTCCTGAATGACTGCTGGGTAAATAATGAAATTAAGTCAGAAATAAATAAGTTCTTTAAAACCTATGAGAACAAAGACACAATGTACCAGAATTTCTGGGACACCGTGTTTAGAGGGAAATTTATAGCACCAAATGTTCACAGGAGAAAGCAGGAAAGATCTAAAATTGACACCCTAATATTGCAATTAAAAGAACTAGAGAAGCAAGAGCAAACAAATTCAAAACCTAGCCGAAAACAAGAAATAACTAAGATCAGAGCAGAACTGAAGGAGATAGAGACACAAAAAACCCTTCAAAAAAATAAATAAATCTAGGAGCTGGGTTTTTGAAAAGATCAACAAAATTGATAGACCACTAGCAAGACTAATAAAGAAGAAAAGAGAGAGAAGAATCAAATAGACACAATAAAAATGATAACGGGGATATCACCACTGATCCCACAGAAATACAAACTACCATCAGATAGTACTATAAACACTTCTACGTAAATAAACTAGAAAATCTAGAAGAAATGGATAAATCCCTGGACACATACACCCTCCCAAGACTAAACCAGGAAAATGTTGAATCCCATAACATGCTCTGAAATTGAGGCAGTAATTAATAGCCTACCAACGAAAAAAAAAGTCCAGGACCAGACGGATTCACAGCCGAATTCTACCAGAACTACAAAGAGCAGCTGGTACCATTCCTTCTGAAACTATTCCAAACAAAAGATAAAGACAGACTTCTACCTAACTCATTTTATGAGGCCAGCATCATCCTGATACCAAAACCTAGCAGAGACACAACAAAAGAAGTAAATTTCAGGCTAACATCCCTGATGAACATTGATGCAAATATCCTTAATAAAATACTGGCAAACTAAATCCACCAAGATCAAGTCAGCTTCCTCCTTGGGATGCAAGGCTGATTCGCCATACACACACCAATAAACGTTATCCATCACATATACAGAACCAATGACAAAAACCACATGATTATCTTAATAGATGGAGAAAAGGCCTTGGATAAAATTCAACAGCCCTTCATGCTAAAAACTCTCAATAAACTAGGTATTGATGAAACATACCTCAAAATAATAAGAGCTATTTATGACACACCTGCAGCCACTATCATAGTGAATGGGCAAAAGCTGGAAGCATTCCCTTTGAAAACTGGCACAAGACAAGGATGCCCTCTCTCACCACTCCTATTCAACATAATATTGGAAGCTCTGGCCAGGGCAATCAGGCAAGAGAAAGAAATAAATCATAATCAAACAGGAAGAGAGGAAGTCAAATTATCTCTGTTTGCAGATGACATGATTGTATATTTAGAAAACCCCATCGTCTCAGCCCAAAATCTCCTTAAGCTGATAAACAACTTCAGCAAAGTCTCAGGACACAAAATCAAAGTGCAAAAATCACAAGCATTCCTATACACCAATAACAGACAAACAGAGAGCCAAATCATGAGTAAACTCCCATTTATAATTGCTTCAAAGAGAATAAAATACTTAGGAATCCAACTTACAAGGGATGTGAAGGACCTCTTCAAGGAGAACTACAAACCACTGCTCAAGGAAATAAAAGAGGACACAAACAAATGGAAAAACATTGCATGCTCATGGATAGCAAGAATCAATATTGTGAAAATGGCCATACTGCTCAAAGTAATTTACAGATTCAATGCTACCCCATCAAGCTACCATTGACTTTCTTCACAGATTTAGAAAAAGCTACTTTAAAGTTCATATGGAACCAAAAAAGAGCCCACATTGCCAAGACAATCCTAAGCAAAAAGAACAAAGCTGGAGACATCATGCTACTTGACTTCAAACTATACCACAAGGCTACAGTAACCAAAACAACATGGTACTGATACCAAAACAGATATATAGACCAATGGAACAGAACAGAGGCCTCAGAAATAATGCCACACATCTACAACCATCTGATATTTGACAAACATGACAAAAACAAGCAATGGGGAAAGGATTCCCTATTTAATAAATGATGTTGGGAAAACTGGCTAGCCATATGCAGAAAACTGAAATTGGACCCCTTCCTTACACCTTATACAAAAATTAACTCAAGACAGATTAAAGATTTAAACGTAAAACCTAAAACCATAAAAACCCTAGATGAAAACCTAAGCAATACCATTCAGGACATAGGCATGGGCAAAGGCTTCATGACTTAAAACACCAAAAGCAATGGCAACATAAGCCAAAATAAACAAATGGGATCTGATTAAACTAAAGAGCTTCTACACAGCAGAAGAAACTATCATCAGAGTGAACAGGTAACCTACAAAATGGAAGAAAATTTTTGCAATCTATCCATCTGACAAACGGCTAATATCCAGAATCTACAAGGACCTTACACAAATTTACAAGAAAAAAACAACCCCATCAAAAAGTAGGCAAAGGATATGAACAGACACTTCTCAAAAGAAGACATTTATGTGGCCAACAAACATATGAAAAATAGCTCATCATAACTGGTCATTAGAGAAATGCAAATCAAAATCACAATGTAATACCATCTCACACCAGTTAGAATGGCGATCATTAAAACGTCAGGAAACAGATGCTGGAGATGATGTGGAGAAATAGGAATGCTTTTACACTGTTGGTGGGAGTGTAAATTAGTTCAACCATTGTGGAAGACAGTGTGGTGATTCCTCAAGGATCTAGAACCAGAAATACCATTTGACCCAGCAATCCCAAATGATTATAAATTATTCTGCTATAAAGACACAGGCACACGTATGTTTATTGCGGCACCATTCACAATAACAAAGACTTGGAACCAACCCGAATGCCCATCAGTGATAGACTGAATAAAGAAAATATGGCACATATACACCATGGAATACTATGCAGCCATAAAAAAGGATGAGTTCATGTCCTTTGCAGAGACATGGATGAACCTGGAAACCATCATTCTCAGCAAACTAACACAAAAAAGAAAACCAAACACCGCATGTTCTCACTCATAAGCGGGAGTTGAACAATGAGAACACATGAACACAGGTAGGGGAACATCATACACTGGGGCCTGTTGGGGGGTGGGGGGCTAGGGGAGGGAGAGCGTCAGGAGAAATATCTAATGTAAATGACTGGTTGATGGGTGCAGCAAACCACCATGCCACGTTTATACTTATGTAACAAAACTGCATGTTCTGCATGTGTATCCCAGAACTTAAAGTATATATTTAAAAAAGACACCAAGAAGACATACACATATAATGACTGGTAACAAATAATTGCTTAAGGTGGAATTTTTAAAAGAAGCCTAGATAACTTGTTTTTATTATATCATCAGTTTTTTTTTTTTTTTTTTAAGGGACACTGATAATGGCTATATCTACAAAAGCAGAGAAAATATGCAAATTTGGGTAATTTTCCAGTTATATTAGCCAATGTCTACAATTTTGTCCAGAAATACCTACATAATTAAAGAATTAAATGTCAGGCGACTTGAACCATTCAACTAATTCCCTGAGTTCCTCGTATCATTTTATGATTGTAAATTTACCCAGTTTACAAAGACTTGGTCTTCCACAATCCAAATGGGAGCTGGTTAAGAAGCCTCTGTGAGGTGTTTGCTTCTTATCTGCTGCTGAAGCATGAAGTCTGCAGGGCAGGAAGTCAGGAATGGAAGCTCATCACTATCAGGCCAGAACCCACAAGCATGAGCTGCCCCTCTGTGAGAACAGACTAAAACCATGTCCATTCTTGTAGCTTCTGATCTTGGAGATGCAGGTATCCTGCTGAATCTGGCCCCTTGTCACAGAGCTAAACAAACATACCTGGTCCAGTAGTCAGTGACACTGAAGGAAGATCCAGGAGAAAAGGGGAATAATTGAGGCCCAGCTCTGCTGGTGAGTTTGTAGATCAGCAACAAAGCGTGTGAGCTACAAAATGGCTTTTGCTTTCTTCTTGCCTTCCAGAATAGCATGACACGTGGCTCATGCAAAATGGAAACATATAAGAAAGAGAAGTCTGAGACAGGTAGTTCAGCCTAGCTAAAATGACACATTACAAAGCTATCACAGTAAGTATGAATTTAAGCCTAACATATAGTCAGTTTCCATCAATTTTCCATGTCTACTTAAAAAGAATGTTTGTTTTTCTATTGGTGGATGCAATGTTCAATGTATACACTCTGTCAAGCTTGTTGACTATGCTATTTAGATTTCCTTGGTTTTAATCACATTTTAGTTAGCTTGATCTATCAGTTACCAAGAGAGGCAGATTAAAAATTCAGGTTGTTAGGAAGGATTTTATTTGTTTATTTCCTTAAAGTTCTGTCAGTTATCTGCTTTATGTATTTGCAAGCTATGATATTAAATAAACTAAGATGCTTTTAATTATATTGTTTGTCTCTGGTAATAATTTTTGCCTTGGGGCGTATTCACTCAACAGAGAGAAACTCAGAACATAAAAAAGTAAAACCATAAAACTTGCTCTTTTTTTGGACTTTACCTGTCTTGACTTTAATGATGGTGGCAAGGAAAAAAAAAAACACCTCTTATCTGAAAACTACTGTAAACCAAATAACTCTCTTTTGAAAACTACTGTAAACTTCTCATTACATGATATACATCCAAAATTCATGCTACCTGTATGGTACAGACACTTTAGCTAGCTAGCTAATTATTTTAATATAATTCTAGGTTGACAAGTTGCCCAGGAAACTGGCAACAAGCAAAGGCAATCCCAGCCAGTAAGAATTCCAATAGAGTGAATATGATCCACAGAACATGATCTCTCAATCAAAAATTACAACACACATACAAACTAAATAAAATGAGTGGTAATCAGCATAAACAATAGCAAAATCAGATCCATAAAACTATTGGTAGTGGAATGCTCATAGAGTTGTTATTTTATGTAAGATTATTTAATAGTAAGTTTCGGGAAATTAAAAAGAGGTTTGCAAATGTAAGCAGTTACAAAAGACCATAAGAATGAGCAAGTGGCTCTGAAAAAGAATCAAAGAACATGCCCAGAAATTAAAGTTATGATAATTGAATTTTTCAAAGTAATTGCCACTGGCAGTTACTCAAACATAGAATCGCTATATGACCCAGCAATTGCATTTCTAGGCCTACACTCCAAAGAACTTGAAAGCAGGCCCTTAGACAAATACTTGTACATACATTTTTATAGCAGCACTACTTACAATACCCAAAAGCTAGAAACAACCCAAATGTCAATCAACAGATGAATGGATAACAAAATGTGGTATAGCCACACAGTGGAGTATTATTCGGCTATAAAAATGAGTGAAATTATGATACATGCTACAACATAGATGAACCTTGAAAACATTATGCTAAGTAAAAGAAGCTACATACAAGGGGTCACATATTGTATATTTCTACTTATGTGGAATATCCAGAGTAGGCAGACCCATAGAGATAGAAAGCAAACTGGTGGTTGTCAGGAGCTAGGGGAAAGGAGAAATAGGTAGTAAGTGCCTAATAAGTACAGGGTTTTCTTTTGGGCTGATGAAATTTTTTTCAATGAACAAGACAGAAGTGATCATTGCAGTTACATGTATGTCCTAAAAGCAACTGAATCATGCATTTTAAAATGGTTGATTTTATCTTACGTGAATTTAATTTCACCTCTATAAAAATACTCATTGGGTATGTTCAACTAAAGATTTGACACAGCTGAGTAGTGAATTAGTGAAATGGAAAAGAGATGCTATTAAATTACTCAGGATGTCATAGATAGACACAGAGATATGCAGGATATGTTAAAATACACAAAGGATAGAATGATATGGTCTAGAATTTCAAAAAGAGATTAAAAATTAAAATGGAAAGAAGCATATTTAAAGGAAAAATAACAGAATTTTTCAGAATGATTTGTTCAAAGATTCCAACCCCCAGAACCAGGAAACCCAAAAATTTCCAAGATAAAAGGAAATTCACACCTAGACATATTCTAGTAAAACCGTAGAAAGCCTAAGGCAAAGAGGCGATCCTAAAAGAAGCCAGAAAAAAATTGACTTCCAAAGCAATGACAATTAGACAGATGGCTAACTTCCCAACAGTAGCAATAAAATACAAACAACAGGAATAAAATATTCAATGTGCTGAGAGAAAAAAAATGCTATTAGCATAGACTTTCAAAGAAAGCAAAAATATTTTTCAATGATGAAGGAAAAATACTTTTCTTAAGACAAGCCAACAAAAAATCGAGAGTTTTACCACCAAAAGATCCTCTCTGAAGACAATTCTAGCTGGACATCTGTTTTGGGTCTGACATGTACAGAGCTTAGAAGTTGCCACTCCATCTTAAAAACAAGCAAAAAGCTGAACAAACTGAAAATCAACCACCCTTCTTAGATCCAACAAAGAAGTGAGGTCATAGGGCACACTGCAGTCCCCCAAACTGGAGAGACGGAGAGATAGGTCAAGAGAATAGCAACCTACCCAGCAGCAGAAACGTTCGTGGGAACCAGTGCCAGTGTAGGAAACCCTGAACTGGAACTGGATTGCCAGAGGTTCAGTGTAGACAAGTCTGAGAGTTAAATGCTCCAGGAGGACCTAGCCACAGGGGGCCCTAGTCCTAGGGGAACTCCACACTTCCATGAGTTTTACCTCCAGGAGTTTTTGGCAAGGAGAAGAAAAATGGAACCATTTAAAAATGCACCAGGACATTCTGTTCTTAACAAGGCCTGATGTCAGGAGAAACTATTTTACCAGAATCTAATTTACTGGGGTTTTATCAGAGCCTAACCTACCTAGGGAAAAAGAAATATCTAACTCCAGCTTAGACTTCCATGTAGGGAAAGCGAAATACTCAACTCTAGTCCTCTCTAGCTTTCTATGTGTGAGAAAGGAAATACCAAACTCTAGCCCGCTCCATCCATCTTGATGCTTCTAAGGAGATTTTTAAAACTGAGAAAGAAGCACTGGTGACATTCACAGCCCAGTGACTTAGGCTCACCAAAAGACTGAGACCTAATCATAGGGTAATAGAAGGTTTTCATTCCCTCCCACACCTTACAACTACATTACTGAAAGCTTGCTTATAGCAGTTCCTTGAAACCAGTATATTATGGTCACTTTTCAACAAAAAATTACAAGGCATACTCAAAGGGAAGACACACAGTTTAAAGAAACTGAAGAAGCATTTGAATCAGAGTCAGATATGGCAGGGCTATTGAAATTATTAGAGCAGAAATTTTTAAACAAACTACAGTTAATATGTTAAGGTCTTTAATCAAAAAAGTAGACAACGTGCAAGAACAGATAGATAATGTCAGCAGAAAGATGGAAATTCTAGGAAAGAATCAAGAAAATTCTGAAAGATACACTTTCAGAAAAAAAAAGTTTTGGATATTAGCTAATATTAGATAAATCTAAAAATAATTTGACTATATAAAAGAATAAATTAATATCTAATTTGTGTGACTAAATAAAAGATGTAACTGAAATATTTGATATGAAGGCATTTAAGTTGTGGAGAAGATAAGAGTTAAAGTGTCATAAGGTTTTTTGTTGTCTGAGAGGACAGGAAAGGTGTTAAGTATATTAAAATACTAGAGTAACCACTAAAGAAGACTGCTTAATGTCCCCCATATCTATCCTCTTTCTTATATAATGATGAAGCCTCAATTTTTAGCTAAAAACATGTATTAGTCTGTTCTCAAGCTGCTAATAAAGACATACCCAAGACTGGCTAATTTATAAAAGAAAGAGGTTTAATTAACTCACAGTTCCACATGACTGGGGAGGCCTCAAAATCATGGCAGAAAGTGAATGAGGAGCAAAGTCACATCTTACAAGGCAGCAGGCAAGACAGCGTGTGTGGAAGAACCCCCCTTTATAAAACTATCAGATCTCATAAGACTTATTAACTATCACTAGAAGAGCATGAGAAAGACCTGCCCCCATGATTACTTCCCACTAGATCCCTCCCATGACACATGGAAATTATGGAAACTACAACTCAAGACGAGATTTGGGTGGGGATACAGCCAAACCGTGACAAGTTTCCAGTCTCTGAGACTGTAGTGATTGAGATGTAGTGGACTGCAATTTTTATTTCCAAATATACGCTGCCCTTCTTGTGGGAGGATTTTACCTCCCATTGTACTGACATCAGGTTTAACTATGCAATTTGTGGTGCCCTTATTTTGGGAAGATTATGTTTTCCCACTCTGATGATGGCAGTCTCGGCCAAGTGACTCATTTAGCCAACAAACTGTCAGAGGGAGTCGGTTTTCAGCACCATCATGAAGATTTTCAGAGCAGAGGTTGTCAGGGCCGTGATGAAGTTCTGCCATATCGCTTCCTTTTGCCACATTCTTAGCAATGCTTCAGAAACAGACTGGTCCTCAGCGTGGGCCCAAGAATGAAGCAGGACCACTGAGAGGAACATGTAATATAAAACAGAAATAAACTTGGGTTACGTAATGTCATTTAGATTTTGGAGTTGTTTAGTATTGCAACATAACTTAGCCTGATACAGAAATTAACATTTACGAATACAATGCTTCTATCATAACAACAACTACAACAAACAAAGCAAGCAAACAAACAAACAACTTCCTATTTAAAATATACGGTATGGCTTTCAGACTGTGAAGTGGGTAGCAAGGCAACTTACTGAAGCCTGGAAAGATGACAGTTTACACTACGCAGTGGTAAACCATTGAGTGAAATGATTACCTTTGTGAACTTGAAAGGCAAATAAGGTACCTAATGAACTTGTGATTTAAGTGAAGAATGTGGAAAAACAGAATGAGATTCTAAACTTGTATTTTACCACAATATAATTCAGCCTGAAAGGACTAATGGACTACATATGGCTCATGCGACTAAATATATCAGTAATCACAATAAAGTGCATAGATCCTACCTTGAAAAGACAAGATTTTCAGACAAGAGATTTTAAAAACTCCAGCTATATGCTATTCCTAAGAAACACATCTAAAGCATAACGGCACTGGAGAAATTGACAGCATAAGGAAGGAAAATGAACAGGCCCACAAGAACAAAGGAAAACTGATAGAAGTTTCTAATTCCACGTTCTTCAACTGCGTAGATATTAGCTAGAGCATTCTCAAACTAAGACAAATTTCAATTAAGAACAAAATAGTTCAATTCCAATTCAAAAACAGCCTCAGAGGTCTTTGTCATGGGCTAAATGAATTATGTCTCCCCAAAACTCATGCTGAAGTCCTAACCCCTAGTAGCTTTAAATGAGACTGCAGTTGGAGATAGGATTGTTTAAATAGGTAATTAAGCTAAAATGAGGTCGTTAGGGTGGGCCTTTATCGAATACAACTGCTGTCCTTATAAGAAGAGGAGATTAGGACACAGACATGTAGAGAGAGAAGACCATGCAAAGACGCAGGGAGACAAGTGGCCTTTACAAACCAAAGAAAGAAACCTCAGGAGAAACAAACCCTGCTGACACCTTGATCTCGAACTTCTAACAAATTTGTCTTTCAAGCTACCCCCCCGTGATACTTTGTTATGACAGCTCTCACAAGCAAATAGAGCCTTAAGGAAGAGTAATTAATTGCGATAGAAGCAATAACTTATTTGATCTTTTTAGACCATTTGCTTTGGAGAATTCTAAAGATCACAAAAGTGACCATGTGCTCTGGAAAGATGTCTTCTGGCAACTCTGTCCTTACAAAGACACTTTTAATAATGGGTCTTGGCACAGAGGTAACCAGTATTGTGCCCTGGGGCAGGTCTCACCATTGTTCTCCTCTGTGGGCAGCCACACAGAGAGCCAAAGATGCAATGCTGTCCAAGGAAGTGCCATCTGGGAAGAAGTTTCTAAAGAAAACAGGGGGCTCTGGCTCCTGGATTTGCCATTCCTATCCAGTTTAATTGTAAACATTTATAAGAAAAGAAAGTCCTCTTTCTTTCACATTACATTGGGCTGGAGCCAAATGTGATTCTACATGCTGATGGTGTTGAGTAATAGCAATGTCATAATAATCATTTTAGAAAACAATTCTCTCCCATCAGCTCTTGCTGAACATATTTAGATGCCAGAGATAGCATTAGGGGGTGAGAAACATTTGTCCTTTAAAGACTTCAATTTCAAGACTTTGATTGTTCACTGGCTTTATCATTTGTTATTCATATGTGCTAATCAATTTATTCCAATGTTTTTATTTCTTCCTATAAATGCATTCATTTAGAAAACACTTCATATCATCCCCAAGCTAATTATTTAATAAGAAAAGCCTTCTTTCATTTTTCACTTTCTCATCTCTCTTCTTTCAACATTGAGGTCAGGTTTCTCATCTGAAACTTCAATGTTTCCATAAATTCATACATTGAGAGCATTTTGTTTTGGTCCAGTGTTTTTCCCCCTGGGAAGAGAAAGTCGTACTTATATGCTTCTAATAAATGCAAGACTTTGTTCTGCTGATCTTTTTTCTTTTTTCTCACCCCCTCAGGGGGGTGGCTAGAAATCTGCGCAATCTTTAAAAAAAAAATAAAGAAAGAATGAAAGACAATATGATACAGTTGGCCTCTGTTGATTACTTAAGGAGTCTGGTGACTGTGAAAATCCTAATCAAAGGCAATGGACAGTAAAAGCCATGATTGTGGGGTTAGAAGCTGTAGGGCAACAGGATTTAGCAAATAGTGACAGAGCATTGCTTATGATTTTTAACATCTTCTTATATCTTTCTTTTTCCCTTATTTCTTTTTTATTCCTGCTTTTTGATCTTTCTGTCTGTCTTTATTTTCTACATTTCATTTCCTCCTTTTTTGTTTCGTGTGAAAAAGGAACCTGCTAGGCTGAATCATAGATTTAAAATGGTGACATATCTGTCAAAAGCAATTGCAACAGAAACAAAAATTGACAAATGGGATCTAATTAAACTAAAGAACTTCTCTGCAGCAAAATAAACTATCAACGGGGTAAGCAGACAACCTACAGAATGGGAGAAAATATTTGCAAACTATGCCTCTGACAAAGGTCTAACATCCAGAATCCATAAGGAACTTAAACAAATTTACAAGCAAAAACCAAACAACCCCATTAAAAAGTGGGCAAAGTACATGAACAGATGCTTTTCAAAAGAAGACATATATGTGGCCAATAAACAAATGAAAAGTGCTGAAAATTACTAATCATTAAAGAAATGCAAGTCAAAATCACAATGAGATACCATCTCACACCAGTCAGAATGATAGTCATTCACTATTATTAAAAAGTCAAGAAACAACAGATGCTGGTGAGGTCGTGGAGAAAAGGGAACACTCATACACTGTTGGTGGGAGTGTCAGTTCATCCACTGTGGAAAGCAGTGTGACCATTACTTAAAGAACTTAAAACAGAATTACCATTTGACCCAGAAACCCCATTATTGGCTATATATCTAAAGGAATATAAATAGTTCTACCATAAAGACATATGTGCGCACATGTTCATTGTAGCACCATTTACAATAGCAAAGACATGGAATCAACCTAAATGCCCATCAACAGTAGACAGGATAAAGAAATGTGGTGCTTATACATCATGGAATTCTATGTAGCCATAAAAAATGAGATCACGTGTTTTGCAGCAACATGGATAGAACTGAAGACCACGATCCTAAGCAAACTAACACAGGAACAGAAAAACCAAATATCATACGTTCTCACTTATAAGTGGGAGCTAAACAATGAGAACACGTGGATACTAGGAGGGGAACAACAAACACTGGGACCTACTTGAGGGTGGAGGGTGGAAGGAGGGAGAAAATCAGAAAAAATATCTATTGGGTACTATGCTTATTTTCCAGGTGATGAAATTATCTGTACCCCAAACCCCTGTGACATGTAGTTTATCCATACAACAAACCTACACATGTATCCCTGAACCTAAATAAAAGTTTACAAAATGGTCAAATATCAGCAATTTTACATACATAATCTAAGACAACAAACAAAATTCAAGATTTAAAATGTTTATTTATATATGCCGAAAAAGAAAATAAAAGCACTATATATATATATATATATATTTTTTTTTTTTTAAATAGAGTTTTTTCCTTATTAGAGAAGGTTTAGGACTGACAGCCAAGGCTATGGATCTAGCCAGGCCTGAGATGGAATCCCAGTTCTACAAGCTGCTCTTTGCAAGGCCTTGGTCAAGTGACTTGATCTTTCTGAGCCTCAGTTTCCTCATCTATAAAATGAGATGAGATATCTATCTTACAGGGTTGTTCTGAGGTCCAAATTGAGGTAAATATAAAAAGGCATATCATCTTATAAAGTGACCCATTATTGTGGCATGAAATACATGTGTGTCTGTTTTATGGCATGTTTAGATGTTTTGATGATTAGTAAAATGCAAATTAATTCAAAAGCATTACTGAATACTTATAGTTTTTAGCCAATATATACAGGGTAATTCAAAAAGAATTAAACATTGAAAATCATATTACTCAATGACTAGCAACATATAATAAGCACCAACTCAGAACCACTCTTACATGTGTCTTGAGAAAGCTGTGAATCATTTTTGTTTCACACTGAGCCTAGCCCCCAAGAAATCAATAAAGAGGGCCGCAGAGATCTCTGTGTTCTTCAGGCCATGGTCTAGCACATTCTCTACAAATGGTAGAAAATGAAACCTTCTTGCACCCTCTGCAGGTCATGATAGAAGCAGATAAATTAAAATGATAAAACTTCAGTTGTTGTTTCTAAACTCATGTGGATGATGAAGAGCTTGTCTCAAATTTAGTGAGGTCATTTCACTTCACTAGAAATGTTAATTTCCATAGCATCCATATATGAGGCCCCAAATAACAACCTGTCACTGAAATGTAAGGGATTCCCCAGTAGTTAATGCCGTTTGTGCTGTATCACACACTGGGCTTTGGGCCAGTGTGTGTGTGTGTGTGTGTGTGTGTGTGTCTGTGCACACAGGAATAACATAGTGTCAGGAGTCATAAATCAAGATATAGTGAAGGGTTTTCTCCACAGCTTCAGGAAATCTCTGGAAACCAAATTTTCCAGCAGAATAAGGGTCCCCCTCACTTCATTGTGCAGTCTAGAAATACCATCATGAATATATTTCAGGGCGCTGGGTAGGACTTACTGCTTAAATATTTACTTGACTCTGGAATAGTGGCCACCCATGTCCCCAGACTATCACACCATTGCCATCTTGTGGGGTGAGGCAAGAATCTTTCAGTCCTGGAGAAATGAAGGGCCGCATCTTGGTGGCCATTTCAGACACAGACAGATGTGCCACAGCCTGGGGTGAATGAACAAGAGGAGTGTAGATTTGCCTGATTTTTGTAATAATTATTGTGATAGTTCCTTTACAGCACCAGATTTGACTACAAGTGATGATATAACTTGATTACCAAGTAATATGCCTTTAAATATCATTAATTATTGTTGAATCTCCTTTCATTTTCTCCATCAGCGGGTACTGACAGTGTGCTGTAGGTGTCTGCATGATTTTGGTGTTTGCAAAAGAGACTTCTATTCTCTAGGAAGTTTGGAACCCTTGCCCTAGGCCAGCTCACTGAGCTCTGCCTGGATCTCTGCCATGCTCTGGTCTGAAGTGACCTGACATGTGAGCCTGATATTTGTCCCTGGGGCATTTTCTGGAATGTGTTCTCTCCTTGCTGGAGCAGAGTTCTCTAGAGCAGTGGGTAGCATCTTCTCTGGACCCACAGGGTCTTCTACAGGACATTCTGAAGAGCAAGGCTGACCACCAGCCCTGTGACACCATTTCCCCTAGTTGGATCTGAAGACCTGATTTTTTTTTTTTTTTTTTTTTTGCCAGAAGAAAACGCAAATGCCTATTTATACAGATACATTCTTATATTGACAAAGACCTTCTTATGAATGCATTCTGCAGGTTGATTTAGAAAACAAAAATTAAAACTCCCCTTACATCAGAAAAAAGTTAACAAAATAAAAGCATACTTGCAAAATATTCACATTATATACATAAATATAGACTTTTATTATTTGCAATGAAAAATGTATCTTCCTTTTACAGATAATTGTTTTTTATTACACTTTAAGTTCTAGGCTACATGTGCACAACATGCAAGTTTGTTACATATGTATACATGTGCCATGTTGGTGTGCTGCACCCATTAACTCGTCATTTACATTAGGTATATCTCCTAATGCTATCCCTCCCCTCTCCCCCTACCCCATGACAGGCCCTGATGTGTGATATTCCCCACCCTGTGTCCAAGTGTTCTCATTGTTCAATTCCCACCTATGAGTGAGAGCATGCGGTGTTTGGTTTTTTGTCCTTGCGATAGTTTGCTGACAATGATGGTTTCCAGCTTCATCCATGTCCCTACAAAGGACATGAACTCATCCTTTTTTATGGCTGCATAGTATTCCATGGTGTATATGTGCCACATTTTCTTAATCCAGTCTATCACTGACAGACATTTGGGTTGGTTGGGAAGGAAGTCATTTGCTTTTTAAAATTATGACCCCATCAAATAAAAAAAAGAAAGAATATGTTATATTCTAGCCCATAAGCAAGCAAAAGCTGAGGACAAATAAATAAATAAATAAACAAACAAACAATAAATGACCAAGCCTGGATGGCCTGAGAAAACTCAGGGTGCTTCCCTGGCTTCCACAGGGCCTCCAACACCTTTTAGAAGATTGTTCCCCGACATCCACCACCTTTATTCATGCCACCTACCCTGCCTCTTGAGGCCTCTAGATGCCATCATCCCGGATGCCTCTTCTGACCTACAGCTGTAAGGAGGAAATAGACAGACACACGTGGTCTTTCACAGCCCATGCCAGATTGGGAAATATTTGGCTACGAGTGCTCTCTTATTTGTGGTTATTTCTTGCTTTTAATTTTGCAGCCGGCACCAAATCTCCTACAAGAGGATACTGCCTGCTCTCAAAGCTGACAGCTCTCAAAGAGGGGAAAAATGTCAAAACTCAGCAAATTGCCTGAGCTCATTGCTGGAAGCAATACAGGTTGTCTAATGAAAAGGTTGACAAAAGCTTGGTTTCTTAGAGCAAACCTGAAACACAAACAGAAAAGCTGGTGGACCTGACCTGCCACCTTGTTATCTGCATCTCCTGGGTGCTGGCTAGCTCTCTTCCTCTTTTGTTGTGGCCTAAGTACTTATTTGTCTTCATTCTTGGGGCCGCTGCCATTGTGACCCCTTTAGGTTGTGGGGGCCCATTGTGTGACATGCATTTTGTGCCCATTGTGTGACCTGCCTTTTGTCCCAGGAGAGGGTGTCAGGCTGAAACCGTGGATTCAGATACTGAGTCTGCTGAAGTCAGATTGTCTGACTACAATCCACCTGGCATCCATCAAAGACAAATAAACAAACCGTGCTTATCACTGAGTTGCCTGGTGTAGCCAAACTATAAATTAGAAATATAATGGCCTCCTTCACAGTGTCACCTGGCTCAGGCAAGGCCCTGGTAGTCCTTGCCCTTAACTGCATATATGTGTCATTGAATGTCATCCATCATGGGATTAGCTTGGGGGAAAACTTTGTTTGATTTTGTCCTTTTACATTTAGAACATGTGCATTGTTTATATTTTGGCCTGAAAGCAAACAGGCCAAAATATAAGCAAAGGTTGCCTTTGGTGACTCTAGGCACTTTTTTTTTCCCTTTGGTTTTATGTTATCCAAAGTTTCTATAATGAGAACTGAACAATGCCTATAATGTAGGAAAACATGAACAGTTCCTTTTATTTTTAATATTTTGAAAATAAAAAATCCTAACATAGGTGTAGATGAGGGGAGCTGGAAGACAAGGGGAACTTAGTTGAAGGAGTAGGCAAATTCTGACTGTCAGATCAGAGCACCCCCGGGAGAAAGTCAGAGCCAAGTTGCCACTCCAGCAAACTGCCATCAGCCGTCTTTGCACCTCAGCTCTGTGTCCTGTCGGAGGCCTGCCTATTGCAGCTGCCAAGCTCAGCCTTCCTGCTGCGACAGTGCTGATCTTCTTGCAGGATTTCAAACCAAGGAGTGATGTTAGTGAAGTGCTTTCTCCTACCTGCCCCCACCACGCCAGTGCCAACTTTGCCTAAGGGAACAACAATCACAGGACTTCTAGAGTGAAGGCTGTGGGGCTTGTCAGTTATTTTTAGATGCACCCTTTGACTCTTTCTACTTTTTCTAAGCAGTCTCATAGGTGAGCATGCTGGAGTTAAAGTGGTTTTCCAGTGGGTTTTTGCTTTTTTACAGTGCCTTAATCAATTTCTTGAAACAGAGGGCAGATCTGTATCAAAATCTGTGTCCCTTTGACTAAAACCACCAGGTCACTCCCTTCCATCAGTCCTAGGGATCTCATCTCCACAGAGCCTGGCAGAGTTGACTGAACAGCAAGGTTGTTTTGGGAACTGTGTACACACAGTTCTAGTTAAAACATCAGTCTCTTCTGTAGGAAGATAAACTAGCCATATTGATTGTTTGTGGCAAGTGTATATGGATGATGATAATATTTGAACATTCCCTTTTAATCTGATTGACTTGACACCTGAATTGAGACTGGGGATGGAAAAGCTCACCCAAAATACTCTAATCCCTTGGTGTAAGTAAAGATCAGCAGGAGCTTCATTCAAAGCACATTTTTGACCAATGGGTTAATTTTTTTTTAATTTCGAAGTTATTTCAGAAAACTTATTCTATAGAATTTGAGAAAGTTAATTTTGAACTCTGAGAAAGCAGAGCCTTCATTTATTGTCTGCTTGCTTCTAAAATGGTTCTGCCAAAAGTTTTGCATACAAATACACTGCGAAGAGATAATAGTGATACAAGTCATGCAGCCAAGAATCACTGGGGGAAATGCAAATCAGCTGGCTTTTCAGCTTGGAGGCAGCAAATGCTGAAGTCATCTCATATTCACTCAAGGCCCTCAGATCTGCACATCGATATATGAAATTGGAGGCTAATATGCAGATATTGATTTCTCTAAGGGGGAGTGTCAATATTTACAGTCCCAAGAGGTAGCAACTGACTGAGGCAAAAGCAAAGTTGTGATGGCGACTGCCAAGGTCATGGCCGAACCATAACCCTGCTCTTCACAAGACAGGTCAGCACCTCTGCCCCCAAACAGTGCCAGATGATTTAGATGGAAGGTGAAATTTTCATCTGGTCCTCTAGACATGACCGGTCTCCATCATTTCATATGCAGGTATTGTGAAACTCCAGATGACTGACTAGATGTCATCTATCACATAAACTTAGTCAAATTAAAATCATCTTGGGCAAGGGGGGCTTTTTCAAATTAATTGTTCAGGACAACTGTTCCCCAAATTGTGATGCTACTACAGTGGTGCATGCCCCTTAGAAATATTGACATAATTTTCTTTTTTTTTTTTTTTTTTTTTTTTAATTTATTTATTATTATTATACTTTAAGTTGTAGGGTACATGTGCATAACGTGCAGGTTTGTTACATATGTATACTTGTGCCATGTTGGTGTGCTGCACCCATCAACTTGTCATTTACATCAGGTATAACTCCCAATGCAATCCCTCCCCCCTCCCCCCTCCCCATGACAGGCCCCTGTGTGTGATGTTCCCCTTCCTGAGTCCAAGTGATCTCATTGTTCAGTTCTCACCTATGAGTGAGAATATTGACATAATTTTCTAAGGAAACAGCAGTGATCCCTAACCCTGGCTTCTCATTAGGATCCACCTCCAGAGATTCAGAGTTAACTGATCTGTGCCGGGCTGCAGGCATCTCTAGTTTTTAGGAGTGCCCTAGTGAATCTAATGGGAGCTAGTGTTGAGGACCACTGGTCTACAGGTTCTCCACCTCCCTTTCCCATTTCATCCCTGCCTCTCCACTAGCTACCCCTCATCTCTGAGTCTTATGTTTGCATTTACCTACTTTTTATGTTTGTATATCTTTGCTCAAGCTATGTCTCTTGTGAGAAATTATCCACCCATATCGGAGTACTTATTCTTCCTTATATGAACCATTCTCTGAGTAGGTCCCAACTCCTGAATCACGTTAGAATTTTCCCACTTCTCCATGCCTCCAGCAAGCCTTGCATCACACCAGGGCAGTTTCAAGTGGACAGACCTGTTTCCCCTGGAAGAGGGTGGTTTCCTTGAGGTGAGAGACAATGCCTTGCTTCCCTGGGTGTCTAAAGCATACCCACCCAGCTTAGTACAAGTCATAGTAGCCACTCTATCAATATTGGTTGCAAAGATGGATGAAAATGCAGGTTCATGTTTGGGATCAGGGTCTTTTAGAAATGAGGGAAGACTAGAATCGTTTGTATATTTGAGGGTAGTTCGAATTTTTTTTTAAAGTAAAAAAAAAAAATCCCAATTTTAAATTTGAGGTTCTTGGCGCACACGAGACTAGAGCCAAATGTCCCCCAAACCCCCCTCTTTATGATGTCCTCTTTGGGTTCCATTGGGATAACTCAGATTGGTTCAGCCCAAGTGCCCCCAGATAATTCAGTAACACATAGAATACAACTTTGTCCCCTAATGGGAAAGAATGGCAGATTTCTATGCCAACCAGAAGATGGATGGATGTCAAGACACACAGTGGAAAAGTAGTAAGGTAGACCATTTATATTGGTGGAGGGTTCTTCCTTCTATTTCAAGACATGCTCCCACTTCAGATTCCTCTTTTTAAATTTTTTATGTAACTAATTATTGAGTGCAAAATTTTTACCACATGAATCTGCATCAACATAATATTTATTTTGTACACAAAATGTGATGAAACAGAGCGGCAGGGTCAAAAGAATGTCAGCATCGAAACTTTCAGGATAAATATCTGTGGCCTGAAGAACATTCCAGAGACAACAGTGGTGCCTTGTTTGGAAAACTGCTGCATCAGCAACACTCTTGATAGTAAAGAAGGTAACTGTGTGAAAAATCACATATTTTAACAACGCCTTTTAGAAGTTATATTCTAGGTGAAGAAGTTTTAGGAATGTCTTCACTCACGTATTTTGCTTATGATTTCCTTTTTGTGTATGCACAAAAGCTAAAGTAAAAAATCAAAGCCATGGTCCTTATTTAATTTACTATGTTTCTTCTTACTTTGTGGCACCTAAAATAATGGTGTCTTTATTACTTTGCCAGGGATGCCGTAAGAAAGTATCACAGATTGGGTGGCTTAAACACTGCAAATGTATTTTCTCTCAGTTCTAGAGGTTGGAAGTCTGAGATGAAGGTATTGGTAGGGTTGGTTTCTTCTGAGGTCATAGTTTGTAGATAGCCATTTTCTTTCTGTGTCCTCACGTGGTCTTCCCTTTGTGTGTGTCTGTGTCCTAATCTTCATTTTTTTTTTTTTTTTTTTTTTTTTCTGAGATAGGGTCTCAGTCTGTCACCCAGGCTGGAGAACAGTGGCGCCATCTTGTCTCACTGCAACCTCTGCTTCCCAGGCTTAAAGGATCGTCCCACCTTATCCTCCTGAATAGCTATGACTACAGGCATTTGCCACCACGCCCAAACAATTTTTGTATATTTTGTAGAAACAGGGTTTTGCTATGTTGCCCAGGCTGGTCTCAAACTCCTGGGCTCAAGCCATCCACCTGCCTCAGTCTCCCAAAGTGTTGGTATTACAGGCATGAGCCACTGCACCCTGCCCTAATCTCCTCTTCTTATAAGGACACTTGTCATATTGGACTAAGGCCAACCCTCCTGTCCTCATTTTCACTTCATGACCCCATTAAAGATCCTATCTCCAAATACAGTTTTGTTTTAAGGTACTAGGAATTAGGACTTCATATATGAATTTTAAGGGAACACAGTTCTGGCCATAACAATGGCCTTACAATTGATGGCTTCTTACTTTCAGTGAAATTTAAAGTATACACTTCAGAAGATTATAATTATATTAAATGAGTGTCTGCAGCTGGAAAGCACTCCCTGAGCCTTAGTTGTTTATCATTACCTATTTCATAGGCTGGTTGAAGGGACTAAGTAAGATAGCACTTCCAAAGTCCTTAGCACAGAACCAAGTATATTGTGAGTGCTCAATGGATATTGGCTACTATGATCATTATTAATCTGGAAGTATTTTCATATGAGTAAGAAGTTATTGAGAAAAAAATCATGGTTTTTTTTTTTTTTAAATAGGTAGTGATTTTTTTTAAAAAAATCTTAGAATTTGATGATGACTTTGAAAACCCTAGTGTACAATCAAGAAAGCACTAAGTTGGCAGCCATGATTCAGGCATAATGCTTATAAGATTATTTTAATGTACAAAAGTGTTTTGTAATTACCTAATTGTCTGGCACCACTTCAAGTCCTATTTTTTAACCCCTTTAAGCCAGGCCAGAAACATTGCCAGTGAGTGTGACACAGTGATGCAAAATGCATTAAGCTTTTACAGCAGAGCCTCAAGACCTCCAATAGCATCAAGAGATTAATAATTGGAGTAAGAAAGATAGATGTATTTTATGAATAATTCAGTCTATCATTAGAAATTAGAAACTTGAGAGCCTTGCTACATGGGAGAGTAAACAGAAGCTTGCCTTAATGGGTTATAATTTTAAAATGAGGAAGACGTTGCCAATTGTCACTTAGGTAAGCTTCAAGCACACTTCTCAATGAAAAGAAACTCACTCGAAATGAGGTCACCCACTGGGGTCAAGTTCAAGATAAAGAGATGAATACTTTCCTGCGCTGGTTTACCAACTGGTTCTTTGTCATCTTGAATAAAATAATTAACCTCTTTATAAGTAAACCTGTGAAGTTTTAAAGCCACACACGTTTTGTCTCTAAACCAGGCATCCTTCACCAAGCCATACTCTCAGATTGCTTCTTCCATCCTCAACACCCAAAGTTTTTCATGGAGTCCACCTTTATTAACATTTCCCAACCAACCCTGGAGCTTTCTAATAACCTGTCAACAAAAGAAAACTAGTCATGGCAGTCCTAGGAAGAGTTTGTACATTTTGCACCTGGCTTTAGGTGTGTAAAACTCCCAGCTTTGCTATCAAACTCAAATGAGTCCCTCAAATGATGGACATTTCCATTCAAGTCTGAGGGAAGGATGTTGTTAAGAAAATACTGTACAAGTCTGTACAAGTCCATCTATTAAAAACAGGGTATGGATCAGTGGCAGAGACAAAGCTGTGTGCTCACTAAACCCATTTCACGCTCTTCCTGGGTAGATAGCAAAGCCACTCTTCCCAGTCTCCCTGTGTAGTCGCTGGGGCCTTGTTATGATTTCTAGTCAACTTAATGCATAACACTCTCAGTTCTAGACCTAAAGCTCCCAGTGTCATCCTGTCCTCTCTCAGCTACCGTCTTCCACCTGGATAATGATGCAAGCTTGGAGACAAGAATGCTCAGGGCAACCTCCAGAGACAAGCACTGAAAATGGCAGAACCACCATTTGGAAGGAGCCTGGATCCTGAATATCTGCAGAGTGCACACTCTCCACCTTTACGGACCATATCACTCTGTCACATATGGGAGAAAGTCACTTTGACTGTGGTTAAGCCACTGAGATGTAGTGGTTGCTTTTTTACAGAAGCTACTTTTATTTACCTTGAATACTATAGGTATTGATTTTCCTGATAGGACTAATATAAGGATTAATTTATTTGTTTGCTTTTTTACTTTATTCAACAAGTATTTCAAATCCACTATGCAAGAGTCATGCTGCTAGATGCCAGTTCATGAAGTAGAGACAACTGTGATTCAGAGCTTGGACTTTGGAATCAAAATACGGGTTCGGATCCTGGCTCTGTCACTTACCAGCCATGGGACTTTGAATATGTGACTTAATATCTCTGTGCTTTAGTTTTTTCACCTGTAAAATAGGGATAATAACACTATCTACCTCATAGGGTTGCTGTCCTGAGAATTAAATGAACTAATTAATGCATGCAAACTACTTTGTTCCTTATCTAGTGTATATCTCAATGAAACTTGATATTAGGGCAGAGTCAGGGCAGATCTCCAATTTTCTAAATTAAACATAAAATGAGCTGTTATCAGTAGTCAAATTTATAAGTACATCCTACTTGTGTATCCATGAAACTCAAATCCAGTGATAACCCTCGAAGGGACTGAAGAAATGCGATCACCAAGGCAGGTTCCCAGCACTTGCTCTTCTTTGGATACATAGGCACACGCTCTAGCAGTGCATGCCAGGAAATCTCATTTTGGTTAAGGAAAAGTATAAAATTACTGGAGAGTTTATTTGAAGATTTGGGAGAAGAAAAAAGAAAATGAAAATTAGAGGAGGTTTTCCTTCCTTCAGGTTGCTGACATAAACATTTCCTTGGCTCTCTGGAGGCTTTTCCAGTGGGGTGGACCCATTAAATAAATACATGTTTCTTTTTGCTTTTACAAAATCCGGTAATGCAAAGCCTTATGCTTATTTAATATTTTCCTATTTGTTTTCATAGCCAAAATAATGTCTGGTGGGCAGGCAGTTCCTTGAGAAGATCCAGTATATACCCTGTCCTGACAGAGTCAAGGGTTTTCAGGAAGAAAATACAAAATGTCCTTTTAGAGAAAGAATGAGATGGGCTGGTATTCAGAGAGTCCATTAACCTGGAGTAATAGCAAAACACACACACACACAACAAAATAAAACTCTGGATAAATTGGCATTGAAAGACTCCAGGCCCAGAAAAGATCTTTTCAAAATGTTTATAATATATATATTTCTCTGGGCCCATTGTTCTGATTTCAACTGTCAGTAGCTAAAGAACATGAACTTTTATGATGTGAATAAAGGAACTAGAGAATATGGAAGATTATGTTAAAACAAAAAGCTGGTGACTTGCTTTGGGAGAGAAGCAAAACCCAAACCAGGTTACAAATAATCCCTCCTTGACTACGAACAATGTCCATGGGTTGTACCAAAAAGAAGAGTTTGAGCAAAGATCTCAGGGCATTAAAAATGGGAAGGCGGCAACTTCCTAAAAGCAAACCAGGCAAGTAGCTTAATCTATTTTCCATTACGAACTGAAAGGATTGCATTGTCCCAGGCACCAAAAAGGTCAGTGTGTACTTTAAAACTTCCATTTTGTTTGTTTAGCACTTTGCATAGGACAGAGCCATTTGTGAGCAAGAAAAACAATTTTGTGACTAGAACCTCAAAAAGTCAGAGGAAGATAGAAGCAGCCTTTTCTTGGCACTGCTCAGGATGTGACCAGACAGGTCAGCAGCTTTCTGTGCCTTTGTCCTCCAGTACTGTGTGTAGAAAAGGGCTTGGGGCAGGTGTGGTGCCGCGTGTCTGTAGTCCCAGATACTCAGGAGGTTGAGGCAGGAGAATCGCTTGAACCTGGGAGGCGGAGGCTGCAGTGAGCCAGGATAGCACCACCGTACTCCAGTCTGAGTGACGGAGCGAGACTCAGAGACTCCGTCTCAAAAAAAGAGAAAGAAAGAAAGAAAAGAAAAGAGCTTGGGAACTAGTTGCCCCCTGTGGGATTAGATCCTGCAATTTCTGAAACGTTTTTTGAACATTCTTGATTAAGGCAAGCTAATCATGTTTACTTTTCAATGGTCTTTCACTTTAAACAGAGTGTTTTCTACTTTTGAAGAAAGAAAATCTGTCTACCATTTGAAGTCAAAAAATGAGCTTAACAAACTGAGTTAGGGGTTACCTTTTGAAACCAGTTTTCATTCAGATTGGGCCCAGTATTTCCCTAGCAGCCCAGGACCCCCAGGAGAAAGGAACGGCTCTGTTTTCATTTCATTCTCTCATGTCCACATTCCACCATAGTTGTGAATATCTGGAGTTGTCTTTGGGGAATTTAGGACTGATCAAGACCTTAAAAAGGCTATACAGCAACAGGAAACTCCAAAACAAATCCTTCCCAAGGGGAACTTTCCAAGCCTGGAAATAGTTCCTTCTCAACCTAACTACCTAGCCACCACTATTGGCTGTTCGTGGAACTTCAACCCCAAGTTAGAAATTTGGTGCCAGATCAGTTCTGTGTGTTTCATGTATCACCTCAATTTAATCTTCACAATGACTCTAATAATAAATAATAAATATATGAGGCAAAACAATAATAAATATATGAGGCAGAATGATTATTATCCCATTCTATAGGTGAGGAAGCTGAGGCACAGAGAAGTTGGTAACTTACCCCAAGTCATACAGCTAGTAAGTGGCAAAGCCGGGATTCAAATGCAGGGAGCATGACCACAAAGTGTATGAACTTAGCCACTGACTATATTACCTTTCCTAACATCTGAAACCTTTGAGAGAAGAAAGAAATGAAATGCTTGAAAATGCAGGCAAATTGGTGGGGAGATTGTTTTTAAGCAGAGTAGCACTCCTGGCACTCTTTATTCCACACTTTGCAGGGGCTCATCCATTCCTGTAAGACTCGCCTTGGTGACATCCACAGGACTGCTGAGCTTCAAGTAGTTTCTACTGAGTCTCACAGTATTCTTGCCTAGGACATCATTATCCTGGCAGATCAAGTACCATGGGAGGAAGCTGCTCTCAGTCCCTCCAACCATATAAGCTATTCACATTTTCCAAGATCCCTGATTATGTGCCTGAATAGAAAATTTGGTTTCTGATTAATAAGCATCCTTGCCTTTATGCTTCTACAAAAAGCATTTGTGCTAATAATGTGATGCTTAATAATGAGATGTCTGTCACAGGAAGGGAAATGGCAATGGGGAAACAATGATCTTGGGCCAAGTTTAAATGTCATGCTTTTAAAAAACCTTCACCCCAAAGAGTCACACTGAAGTCACTTATGTTTGTTAAAGGTGTTGCAAAGCAGAGATTTTTTTTTCTTTCCTGTTTCATTGATGATTTCAGGGTGCTTTTCCATTTTTCAGAAGGGTCCTGGATCTGGAAGTATCCAAGCATCAGGCTGGCAGAGCTTGGCAGAGTGACATTCCTGCCAAGTTCAGGACAAATCTATTTCTCCCTCTGTTACCGTTAGAACCTTCATCTCTACATTTAGGACCTGACATGTGCCAAACTGCCCAATTACTCCTTGTCTGTCATTAAAGTGTGCAGCTAAACACTGGGTTTGAGAATACATCATCGCAACTGTCTAAACACAAGCCCAAGTGTATTCAAGAGTCCCAGAGGATCAGGGTACAGGAATAAAACCATTCAAATGGGCCAACATTCAAAATGTCATATACAGTCATGCACAAAAAAAGGTGCCTGTGGTGAAAACTGGATTGACACCCATAAAGCACAAAGACGTGAGTCTTGTGTTTTCTGAGCTTCTGGGAGGACCTGCCCTCCTGTGCCTTGCCTGTGTGGCTCATTGCCTGTGAGGGGACATTGGGAAAGGCTCTGTTTTAGAAGAAGCCTGGCCAGATAGATGACACTAGCCAAGTACCTTGGCAATCCTGTAAACCAATTTGATTCCAGTCAAATCAGAGGGGACTGATAGAAATAGGAGGAGAATGCTGGAGGGGGCATCTGGTTAGTGTAAAAAATAAAAACAGCCATTTCAACTAATTTTATTGGAGAATCTAAAATACAGAACCACTGCGAAGAGTAACCTAGCCTATCCGGTCAGCATAGGTTAAATTATGACACAGTAATAAGCAACTCTAGATTTGTCGTGGCTGAACCCAACAAAGGCAGATTTCCGGACATACTCCTTGTTCATCACAGTCCAGTAGAGACGCTCCACTCTTCATGGCCCTCATATATCCAGGCTGATGGAACAGCCACCATCTCCAAAGCCGTGCATTCCTTTTCCAGAGGGAAAGAAAGCCCTGGAGGGTCTCAAAGTAGCAACTAAATGATCTGGCCTGGAAGTGATGGCATCTCATCTGCTCAAGATTCATTGACCAGAATTAGTCATATGGCCCCAGCAACCACAAGAGGGTCATGGTGTGCACTGCCATCTACCATTAATGACTACCACAGCCACCTAGGTCACATCTCTAAGTAGCAAAGTTGGAGTCCTGACTCTAACTTTGCACAGTCCATGACTTTAACACAGAAGCAGGGGCCCACAGACCTTTGGCCCAGCCTGGCTGTAGAGTTGATCTAGGGGCCTCTGAGGATAGGGAGAGGCCCTTGAGAACGGGTTGTTTTCCACAGCCTAGAACTCTAGCTTTGGTCAGATACCCCATTCTTACCTGAAGAGGTCAGAATCCCTAGCTTAGTCCTACAATAATTGATCCCTTGCTTATCTTTGTGGAGTCCTCCAGATTGGGGAAAATTTGAAAACATATTGAATCATTTGGACTCTTCCTGGCCTTCTTGGTAGGAGAAAAAGAGATCCCTGGAGCAGGGGCTGTAGGGAACTATTTTCTGACATTGGTTCCAATCTAGAATTCCTGCAAGAGGTCTGTGATAGCTTCTGTATCTGTAAACTGCTAAAGAGTACACCTTCCCAGATGTGTATTGCTATTTTTAGAATGCATGCAGCAATTGTGATCCATAAAATATACATTCGATTTTAAACAGGTACTGAATTGATTTTATCATTGCACATTTTCTCAATCTACAGCTCCTCAAAGCAGGTTTTAGCATAATTTGGGAGGGGAGTGAGGAGTGGCGGTGGTTTGCCAGGTTTTGTTTTGTTTTGTTTTTGACATTATAAAGATATAAAGAAGACCTTGTACTGTTGGAAATCTGTGCTCCCTGAATTAAAACTGATTTACATAGCACCATTACACTGTTACAGTATTCTGTATTTGCCTATATATTTACTTTTATCAGTGGGTTTTATGCTTTTGCATGCTTTCATATTGTTCAGCATCCTTTTCTTTAACTTGAAGAGCTCCCCTTAGCATTTTTTATAAGGTTGGTCTAGTAATGATGAAGTCCCTCAGCTTTTGCTTGTCTCAGAAAATCTTTATCGCTCTCTTACATTTGAAGGACAGTTTTGCTGAACATGTTATCTGCATAGGGTGCTTTGTAAGGGCCTTTTTCCTAGGCTTCTCAGACCCTTTTGGGGAATTTTCTGGACAACTAACAGCAATACGTAAACATTTCAGTGGTTGCTTTTGAAGCTGATATTTGTCTTCTGAGAGAATTATCCCATTGAGGGTGGGATAAGGCAGGAGGGTAAGTACCATCTTGAGAATACCAGACTAAAGCTTCGTATAAATAGAACCACTGCCTGCTGGGAGGTCAGTGCAGGTAACACTTGGTCAAGGAGCATCAGCAGAAGTACTAAATGAACAATTAGGGAGCTGGAATACAGGGGATTATACACACAAACCCTCCTGTGCCCATTGCAATAACTAAATAGCTGGCATCACTTATTTCAGGTGTGTCAGAGTAATCTGCCCAAAGTTGTAAGTGGAGTGAAGGGCAGGTGAAGGTCAGGATTATAACAATATTCCAGCCCATGATTTTCTGTCATGTTAGCACAGAAGATAAACCCAACTGTCTGGCCACTTTAATTTGTGGGTAGTTTATCACACAAGCTGTGTCAAATAAACCAAGCCTCCCGCACCCATCACCGTATATTGGGCCAAGGAAAGTTTTATGTCCCGAAGGCCACTATTTGTGACCTAGGCCCAAGGGAGGCCCCCTGCTCTGAACCTTGCTTTGAACCGTACCCCATAAGGGGTCACCAGTGTGACTGCATAGCCAATAAGGCCAAGGACATGACTTCCTGTGCTACTCTGAGTCCCCATGTGTCTTTGTAATAATTTCACATCAGTTAGTGTGTGACTCTTCCTTTTGACTCTCTCCTTGGAGGTCTGTCACCGTTATTCATGAACATGGTGGCAGTTCTTTTTTTCTTAATGGTATACAATGAGCAAAAACCAGAATAGAAATTCCACCTTTGGCTGGGTGCAGTAGCTCACACCTGTAAACCCAACACTTTGGGAGGTCAAGGCAGGCAGATCACTTTAGGCTGGGAGTTCAAGACCAGCTTGAGCAGCATGGCGAAACCCTGCCTCTACTGAAAATACAAAAATTAACTTGGCGGGGTGGTGCATGCTTGTAGTCCCAACTACTCAAGAGGCTGAGGTACATGAATCACTTGAACCTGAGAGGCAGAGGTTACAGTGAGCTGAGATCACACCACTGTATTCCAGCCTGGGTGACAGAGCAAGACTCTTGTCTCCAAAAAAAAAAAAAAAAAAAGAAAGAAAGAAAGAAAGAAAAGAAAAGAAGAACAGAAAAAGAAAGGAAGGTAGGAAGGAAGGAAGACCCTCCTTTGTGTCTCAGTCCTTTGGTTTCCAGCCAAAACCCCAAGGTGGTTGTCCTAAGTCCCCTCACAAGGCTGGAAAAGAGAAAAAGGGAGATGGGGCTGGTCTGCAGCTAATGGGCATGGGAAACAGGAAACCAAAGACATTATTTGGTGAAAAAAGAGACTTGGAGGAAAGTTACAATCCAAAGCACCACACACACAGGGGGTTGGCAGGCTCCCAATCCCAAGAGAAGCACCTGCAATCTGCCAGATGATGGGAGCAAGGAGTCTGAGAGCTGAGTGAGGAGAAATTACTCCAGCATTGATTTACAGAGCCCAGCCCCTCTTATGAGGCTCCCGGATGCAGCTGTGGGTGAAGAAGGAACTGGTGAAGGAGAAAATGTTTGGACTTTATTTTCTGTGTTTAGTGTAAACCCAAGGGCCCCTTGGAGTCAAAAAATTACTGGAGAGTAAAAGAGCACTGGCAGTCAAGGGGATTGCAGCCAGTCTTTGCTCAGCAGGCCGTCTTCCAGTAAGATTAGGATCACAGAGCTCATCAGGCAAAACCCATCTCTCAATGTCCAGGGTGAATGGTGTGCACACACAGAAATAATCTATTGCCATGGCCCTGGGGGACAATCCTGCGGCCAGACCTGGGTTGAGGTCAGGGCCTGCAGGCTGCCTGAGAAAGCTAATAGGACACCATGAGCTAATGGAGTGAACCCAGATGAAAAGAAAGGGCTTAGGACAGACAAAAGAACAGCAGAGCATCTCCTTGATAATTAAACTCCTTGAGACATGTAGAAGAAAGAAAGTGTTGGGGGGAGCAAGAACCTGCATTCTTAACAGCTCCCAAAGTGATTCCACTGCAGGTGGTGCCACGAGCCACTTGTTGGTAGATGGCAGGTTTCAGAGGACTGACATGTAGCATCCTGTTGATAAAGGAAGCATACTTTTCAATGTTTAAACGTTTTTGTAAATCTCTAGGAGATAGCAGTTTGCTGAGTTGGCAAATGGGCAGCGCTTGGGCAAATAATGGGATGAACTTTTGGGGCCAGGGGCCAGCCTGCTGTAATCTTCCAGGCCTCTACATTCTCTTCTCAGGCACAATGGCAAGAACAAAGGTAAGAGTTAAAAGGATCTTTGGGGGAGTCCTGTGCTGAGGGTATTGGGTACCGGCCTCCCTTGTGAGTAGGGCCCTGCACACAGACTCAACCACAGGTAGTCATGGCAACTTTTGTGTCTAGGACGTGTGCACGCCAGCTTGCTTACTCTCTCATGCTGATTTGCCCCTGGCCTTGCTGAATGTAAATCTGTGAAATGAAGATCAAAGGTATCTTCGTACAAGGACCTGATCCTCTGCCTCAGGGTCTCACCTTCATCTTGTCATGAAGCCTGCATCCTGAGTCTATGACCTTAATGTTTCTGAAACTGGAGTCTGGGTTATTTTTAGAAACCCTAGACATTCTTCATTTAGGCATTTGTCTTAATGATAATTGTAAAACAGAAGTTTTACCAGTTATAAAGAGAAGAGTTTTCTTTTGGAGTAGCAATTCCCATTTGGAATTCCTCTTCCATCAAATAAAATTTGATTTTTTTTTAAGTCAGTGTCTCTCTAGCTGTGGTCTTCAAGAGAATAGCAGATCTTTCTGTACATTCTCAATGATCTATGTGAAGGGTCTTTTTCTTTCCTCTCTTAAAAGTGGAAAAACAATAGTTTAGATACAAGACCCAGAAGTGAAATTCTACTTGGCTTTGTAATGACTTTGGGTGGAAAATCTCCAAAGATGAACTACGTCTTGTGCCAATTCATTTAAGCTGAATTCAATCCAACAAGTATTTATGGAACTGTGGTCTTGATGCTATGGCAGGCACAAGGGAATAGAGAGTGCTAAGGATCCTGGTCCTCTTGGGGGAGAATTATTGTACAAGGATCTATGGGAGCATTCTCCCTGGAGGGGTCAGAAAAAGCTTCTCAGAAGGATGAGTTCACCAGAATGACTGGCAGAGAGAGACAGAGAGAAAGAGAGAGAGAGAGAGAAGCAACAGCAATATGGGCAAAGGCGTGGCACAGCCAGTAGTCTACCATGACTGGAATGTAAGGTTGGAGGGTAGATGGCCTGGGAAGGTAGAGAAATAGTGTGAACCATGTGTGCTGTGCTGTGGAGCTTGAGCTTGTTGGCAGAAAAATGGGGCCACTGTTTGGGGTTATAATGCCTTTCTGAAATCTCTGCCTCTGTATGTCTTCATCACCCTGTTTTGATTGAAAAGCCTGAACTCTCTCAAGGGCCATGTTTTATTGGTCTCACACTCCTAGGTATAAAGAGATAAAAAATACTGTCATCTTAGCAATCAGACCAGAGTTCCAATTAGGAAAAGACATGTCTTTGTGCGAAAAAAAAATATGTTGATAAGAACTCAAGGTAGATTCCAAATACCTGAGAATTCAAGGTTTTAAACATCAGAAGGGAAATAATTTTGTGTAACTGGAGATAAAGAATTTGGGGTTTTGGTGGGGATTTCAGTAGAAAAGCAAGCTGCTAAAAAGGGAGGGGAAAGGGATATGGAATATGGTGGAGGGATGTCTCCCCACTCAACAGTCAGGGAAGTCTTTAAAATTCATAAATGCTATGTGCAAGTGAGGATTTTGTCATAGGATATTGAGGACAGGTTTGAATTTTAGGGCCAACTTGAATTGGGGGGTAGAATGGAAGCTGCGAAGCAGAATGTGTTGTAGCACCTGAGGTGGCCCTGAAAACATAAGCCCCTGGGAAGTGCAGCTACTTTGGAAAGGGCTTTGGATTCCCTGGGCTATGGTTTTGGACTAGATCTTGAGGGTTTGACAGAGAATTTTATGTGTCAACTTGGCTAGGCTATGATGCCCAGTTGTTTGGTCAAACATAAATCTGGTTGTTTCCATGAAGATTATTTTTAGATGTGATTAACATTTATAATCAGTAGGCTTTGAGTAAAGCAGATTACCCTCCATCCAATCAGCTGAAAGCCTTAAGAGCAAGCAAGCATGCGTATGCGCGCGCGCGCACACACACACACACACACACACACACAGAGAGAGAGAGAGAGAGAGAGAGAGAGAGAGAGAGAGAACTGAGATTGCCAAAGAAAAGGCAATTCTGCCTCCCAACTGCAAAATAGAAACCCTGTCTGAGTTTTTGACTGCTGCCCTGCCCTGCAGATTTTGAACTTAAGACTGCAACATCAACTCTTACCTGAATTTCTGGACTACCAGCTCACCCTACGGATTTCAGACTTGCCAGTCCCCACAATTATGTCAGCCTATTTAAAATAAAAATATCGATAGATAGATAGATAGATAGATAGATAGATAGATAGATAGATAGATAGATAGATAGTGATATCCTATTGGTTCTGTTTCTCCAGAGAATCCTGAGTGACGTAGTTCTACAGTACATATTTCCAGGTTCTGGGCAGGAGCAAGCCTTTTCTCACAGTTTGAGAAAATGCCCAAAGGAAAGGGATTCAAACATGGCTCTTCCTTGGCTCGTTAGGATGTAAGTGCTCTGTGGCAGACACTGCTAGATCCCAGCCCTAAAGATATTCTCTCTTATTCCTTCCTTACTAAAAGAACTCCAATTTGGCTGGCACATTTCTTCACTGATTTATCCTTCCCTCTCTCCCATTCTTCTTGTCTGGAATACAGACACAAAGCCTCATGGTACAGCAGCCATCTTGCAATCATGAAGATAAAAGCCACAAAGGATGGTAGCGCAGGAGGTGGAAGGACTCTGCATAGTTGAAGACACTGTGATTAGGTGTCTCAGCCCTGCACTTAAGTACCTCTGCTTTTCTTAATAGGAGAAAAACAAACCTCTTCCTTGCTTATGCCAGTCTTCTCAAGTTCCTTGCTACTTGCAGCTGAGTCCACTCTTGACTGATATCACCTAATCTCAGTCACTATCAGATTAAGCAATGGCATTACTTTCAGAAGGCCACCAAGAAAAAATTGCCTGGGAGAAGAGTAAGGAGCCTGAAGATATGACTAACTTTCTCTGTAGCCCTTTACCGAGTAGCAGATTAGCTGAGCTCACATAATGTTATCAACTAGTCATTACCTTGATTAGAACACAGGAGAAGTAGGTGTTCGTGGATTCAAACTGAAGAGCTGGATGGAGGAGTGTCAAGGACATGTCATCATCAGGAGGCAGAAAGTGAGAGGGCATCTCTAACTGTAAGTGATGGTTTTATAAAGTAGAAGCGTAGTTTTAGAAAGTAGGAAACCCACTACAAATGAAGTATCTGAACCTATGGCCAGAAGGTGTCTGGTTTAAACAAAAAAGAAATTACTACTTAGGGGCATGAATAGCCCCTATATATATAAATAAAGACTGTCATCATATCTGTTTTCTCCTACACTTGCCCTTCATGTTTTTCTCCTTATTCACTCAATCATTGATTCATTCAACAAACATTTATTAAGCACATAGGCACTAGGGGCACAAAGATGAATAAGACAAAGTTCATGCCCTTCAAAAGGAAAAATTGGGTGGAAAAACAGAATTGTGAGCATATAAATAGCAAAATTTGTTTAAGTGCCAAAGAAAAGATAAGAATAATAAGTCACAAACCACAGACTGTGCCCAGAGGATGTAGGAATGACCCCATAGCATAGAAGACATTTGGAGCTGAACTTTGAAGTTTAAATAGGATTTTCCTACTAGAGACTAGGGAAGTCCATTTCCATTTCCTACATCCCTATCTTTGAAGACATGAATATTGAAGGGTATTTGATCCATCTGCTATCAGGAGAGGCTTCTCTGAGGTGAGCAAGAGTGAATGAGGAAGGAAGAGAATTCTGGGTGGAGGGAGCAGCTTACACAGAAGCCCTGTGGAAGGTGGAGTTTGACAGGCAAGAGGAAATGGAACTCAGATGGTGAGGTGGACAGCGGTATGAGATGAAGCTGAGGACAGTTTTAGGGGGTTAGAATGATATGGGGATAGACCATGTTAAGGAAATGTTGGGTGTTTTGTTTTTTTCCGTAAACCAATGAGAAGTCACTGAACTGTGTTGTGCACGTAGACCACGTGATCATCTTAACTGCTAGTAATCAGAAGGTCTTAGACTAACAAACTGTAGTTTCTTCCAGTAGTCTGGGATTCTGAGTTTTCCTTGCTACCTTTATATATCTAAGCTGTAGGCTCACTGGTGGGAACAGTTATAGGTATCGGAATATCTTCCCATCTCTCATAGTCTTACAGTTTTCTTCTCAATAAAGGCAGGCACACTGGCAAACTTTAATAACTGTCAGGTGTGATTAAGAACAGCCACTCTCCTTTAGACTTGCATAGGAAGCCCTTTCCACTGAGGAGGGCACCCTGTCAGTCTCTGGGTGGCATCCGATGAAGCCAAGGGTTAGAAAAAGCACCAGGAAAAGATGTAGATAATAGCAGGCATTAATAGTATCTACACATAATACAATGTCCAAAGAGCGGGACCTGGAGCCCAGCAGATACCACTGCATTGACAGCAGCATTTTATTCATACTCTCCTGACTATGTCATTTTCCATGGTTAGGATGTCAGGCTGTGACCTGAATTTCCAAGTGCGCTGCCTGTACCATCAGCCATTAGCTTGCAGCAAGGCAGGAATTTATGTATAGTGGGGTTTGCATATTCAGTGTTTTAGGTAAGGAGGACGCCTTGGATCTTGGCCCAGCTGAAAAGGAGTTGCCTTTCTTTGACATTGATATGGTCTTACTTAAAAGAACATATTTACACAAACACACACAGTACACACAAAGAAAATTCTCAAAGGCTTTCTAGGGAGGACCTTTTAAGAAGCAAAGCTCTCAAAAGCGTATTTTATTTGCAAAGGTAAGGAGCTAAATTGTAGGGTTAAAGGCAAGAATGAAAGGGCTGAGAAATACTCTGCCAGAGATATGATGATTCCTCTGGAATCTCAGATTTTTCTCTAGGGAAAGAAGGAAACAAGGTCAAATAGAAAAGCATGGGAAAAATTAAATATGGCTCTGCTTTAAATTGCAAGCAACGCTTTCAGGAATGCTTGGCTGTACTATTGGTAGGACGTAGGGGAACTAGGGTTCTTTTCCAGAAATCTGCTTAGGGTATGGGAGTGAATTTTGAAAACAAACAAAATCCGTTTTAGCCTCAAACTTGGAGGGCTAGGAGTCCTGTATTCCCAACTGCTGAACATAGTCTAGCTGCTTACCTGGACTTTGTTTTGCCCTGTGGCAAATGGGCCTTTTGATGACCACGGCTGGCTGTGACACCCAGAAGTAAGCAAACAGAACACCATGTAATCAGCTTAAACGCATCAAGTGGCCAAGTCTTTTTTGAAGAACTCAGTCTTGTCATCTGACAGAAATAAGCAGCACTTTCTAGACAATCTCTTCCTCTCCTTCCCAGTCCTCAAAAGACCCCTCTTTTCTTTCCCATTCCAAGCATCCTTGTGCTGTTTCTCATTCTTCTTACTTTCATCAAAACATTTTCTGAAGCACTTTCAACCAATGATAGCATTTTAAATGAAGAATCTATTCTATCAAAGCAGCAGTGGGAACATGGCTTGTTTGCAGGTTTAAGTTCTGAAATTTTAGTTACACTTTGCACTGAGCATCTACTCTATACGTCGAGGACTTTTTTTCTTTTGTTGTTTGTTTCCCATATGGAAGTATGATTTGTCTACTCAGCATGCTTTCCTTTGGGGAATTATCCCTCCCTAGTCCATAACAATTTTGCTCAGCCTGTATGGTTTAGGTGAAATTTCCCTTCCCTTCCTCTTCTCCTAGGAAAGGGCTTTTGACCCAGTCCTGGCCAATCACAGTATTCTAAAATCTTTTGCTAAGTGATTGGTTCAAGAGTGAGCACGTAGCAGTTGCTGACATTTGAATATTCTCATTTTTCTTTGACTGCAGCTTTCTGTGCCCTGTTGCAATAAAAAATTCAGTTAATACAGTAATTAGCTCTCTCTTTTGTCCCCAAACAAAATTGAAATTTAAAATGGATGTGCATAAACAAATAGATTGTTGCTTATAAATGGAAAACTTGGCTCAGGTAAGGGCTCCTGGGAGCTCCACAAGGACTTAAAAGACAAAACTGACATGAGCCATTTCAATACAAAAATAAACTCCTTCACCCTCCCATCTAAATACACACAATTTGACTTAACGAAACTTGCATATAAACTATTTGGTATTTGTTTCTTTTTCTCAAACAAGACTTTTGCTGCTGACGATGAAACAACCCTAAAAACATCCCATTGATTTGGAATATAGAATCGACCCGCTTACACACAGCTTGGGTTATGGAAACTGTTTGTTTGTGGGTCCATTTATTAGGAAATCCATAATGACAATAGACATTTGTCATTTTCTCTCCACTTTCAACTTAAAATTGTAATAGTATACCTATGTTCAATACTCCTTTCACATTTATGGCTTTTATACTTTCTGGACATGATGAGGTTAATAACATTTGGAAAAATGCCTCAGAAATTAAGCAGAAATCAGCAAAGTGGTCATAGGTGAAAATGACTGGGCATGATTGCTTTTGCCTTTTTTGGTGGCAAGCAGAATAGACACTTTTTTTTTTTCCCCTTAAAGCAAAGCTTTTCTCCTATTCACGTAATTAACAAAATTTCATAAGTAGAAGAGCTTCTGTACTGATTAAGCCAGTGTTGTGTTAGCCCTTCTGTAAAACTTAGGATCAGAAGATTTTAAAATTAGTTAACAGGTCTGGAATAGTATTGCTGTCCTAAGTTTGCTTTCCAACTCCAAGATAGGCACTTATTCTAATGACAAATAGGAAGGAAACTTTGTTGATATCCCCACGTGCAGAACACTAAAGAGGAGACAGAAGTTGCACTGGCAGATGCTAATGCCACCCCAATTCTGAGAGCCTTTGGCTCTATTTATTTTCTTTCTCCACCCATTGTGAGCAACCTTGATCATACAGTTTACCTTTAGGGAAGCCAGAGAACGTGAGGGTGTGGTCCTCTTTGCAACTAGTATACACAACACACTTGTTAAGAGCACAGGCTTAGTAATCAGAGAGACCTGGGTCCACATTCTGCCTGTTTTTTTGCTAGCTGTGTGACCTCAAGCATGTGATCACATTTCTGAGCCTGTTTTTTCAATCTATAAAATGAGAATACTAATGAATGCCTTACTCATTGAGCTGTTATGATTAAGTGACAATGCTTGTCAAGTTCCTAGAACATATCTTGGAACATGATAAATTTACCCTTATTACTACTATTATACATAAATCATTGAAATTTCTGGTTTACATTTTTCCTTTAAAAAAAAAAGTTTTTGAGGAAAAATCTCAAGGAAGCAGAAAAGCAGATAATAGTATAAAGAAGCTCCCATGTACCCATTACCCAGCTAAATCAAATCCTCAACTAGTAAGTGACTCTTGCTTTATTTATGCCCCCACCCCCACCCACCACTTTTCCCCCAAACCCCAAACATAAATAATTTCATCTGAGGATTATAGACTTCTTTGTTAGAGTGTGTCTGCTCTAAAAGACCAATCTATTCCAGCTGTGTTGGCAAGAAAGACTCTAGATTATCATAGTGCATTTTCCTAGGTTTACCTTTTCCAAAGTGAATCCCAAAGAATATTTTTCCACAGTGTGTTAATAGGTTTTTATGCCAAAAGTATACAGTTCTTTGGTCAAGTAAATTTTCAAATCATTAAATTAAGAAATGTCATTCTTCTTTATGCTACGTGTTTTTTGGAACGTTTAATAGGCTCCTATACCATCAGCCTCTAAGAAGACGATAGAGGGTGCAGAGTTTCTTACACAAATTAAATTCTGCAACTACCTTCTCTAGTGGCATCTTGGGGAACAAATGCTCAATGGAACACACTTTGGCCAGCACAGAATCAGACAAATGTTATTTTGTGGGATTTTGCCACTATTTGGGTAGCCAGATGGCCTGCTCCAGACCACAGATCTGCACTTTCTTTTGAGTTTCTTTGAGCTTTTGCAATTTCTATTTGCTTAGTGCAACTAGAAAGAAGCCAGAATCTTGAGTTCTGGGACTACTGTCCCTATTAGTAAAGGAGACATGGTATAGATTCTTTCACTACCTTGACACACAGGGCAGGGCCATTAAAATAGCCCGGGAAGTGAGAGAAGAGTTGAACAGAATTGAGAACAGAATTGAATTGAGTGTGAGATACAATATCCCAAGTGCCTCCCAAGTCCTGAATTCCTAAGCAATAGCAGTCTACATAAGCAGAACCCTGTGAACTTGAGGATTTGCATATTACACTGTCATTGACTGTTAGCATTAGATTGGGATTTGTGCTTAATGACTTAAAGAAGGGGAGAAATGGGGAACTTGGAAGATATTTTAAAAATATTGAGTAAGGTTGAGCACAGTGGCTCATGCCTGTAATCCCAACACTTTGAGAGGCTAAGGCGGGCGGATCACGAGATCAGGTCAAGACCATCCTGGCTAACACGGCAAAACCCCATCTCCACTAAAAATACAAAAACTAAAAAAAAATTAGCTGGGCGTGGTGGCATGTGCCTGTAATCCCAGCCACTCGGTAGGCCAAGGCAGGAGAATCACTTGAACCTAAGAGACGGAGGTTGCAGTGAGCAGAGATAGCGCCGCTGCACTCCAACCTGGGCGATGATGGAGTGATACTCTATCTCAAAAAAAAAAAAAAAAAAAAAAAGTTGAGTCATTGTTCCCCTGTGAAGTGTGCCATCAAGAACATGGGTTGCCTCTTTGGTTATGAGATGACTGTGCTGTCCTATGTGCCTCTGTGAATCTTACTTTTCAAATGATACTGAGAGAGAGTCACCTGAGAGAAAGGGGCAAGCTGTGAGATATAGTAGGTATTTACTGAAATCCACTCACATCCAGTTCTCCTTTATTTCTGGGAGCTGTAAAGTTGTACTTCTCAACTGTCTTACAGTCAAGTGAAGCCGTTTCACTAGTTCTCCCAGCCATCGACTAGGAACAGAAGTAAAATAAGTCACTTCCAGGCTGAGTTAGTGAGAGACCCAGGCAGGATTCTCCAGGCTTTCATTTCCTTGCCGCAATGAGAAGGGAGTTGTCTGCATATTTTGGATGGTACAACTTTAAATGGAGTAGCATCTGCCGACCTGGGGAACCTGAATGACCCTGCGGAGCAGAGCCCCTCACTGACCCATGATGGACATATAGTGTGAGCAAAAATAAACCTTGTTGTGTTAAGCTACTAGGTTTTGGGGGTTCATTTTTCACCAAGGCATAACTGATGCTTCCTGATTGATATAGGAGGCATAGCTCTGTATATTATAGCCCCACTTATCTTCCCCACACTCAAACAGGCTAGCACCTAGCATGGGTGTCTAACAGCAAATCTTAATGAAACAGAATTATGAATACTTTACAGTAGAGCCTGGTCTCTGATGACAAGTTAAAAATATGAAAAGCGTGTCAAAGGATGATATGGTGTGAATGTGTCCTCCAAAAGCTCATACGTTGGAAACTTAGTCCTCAATGCAGCAATGTTGAAAGGTAGGGCTTTTGGGAGGTGACTGAGTCATCCAGAGGATTGAGTTAATTCATTCATGGATTAATAGGTTATTGAGGAAGTGGGATAAGTGTTACGACAGTGGGTTTTTAAAATAAAAGTCAGCCCGGCTATCTCTCTCATGAGCCCCCTTTGGGACTCCATGCAGAGTCTCCACAAGTAAGAAGGCTTTCAACAGATATAGCTCCTCAATCTTGGACTTTACAGCCTCCAGAACTGTAAGAAATAAAGTTCTTTTCTTTATAAATTACCTAGTCAAAGATATTCTGGTGTGGCAACAGAAAACAGACTGAGACAGATGGATATATATTTCTGAGCCTCTTCTCTTCATAGTCACTAAGTAGTCAACTCAACTGAGTTCTCTGACATTCTTTATTTATCATAAAGATGAATCAAAGAGAGGGGTTCTGAAGCCTCTAATACCTGCCAAGTAATACATACTAATAGCCAACTAATTTACTAAGTGATTAGTAGTAACAGGCATTTTCCCAGCACTTTAGATACATGTTTATCTCATTTAATCTTCATAACAACCCAGAAGTTAGTACTAATATCATCCTTATTTTACAGATCCTTGCCTTACAGAGAAAACATAGGGAATGTAAGTAACTTGCTCTAAGTCAAAAAAAGTAAGAAGCACTAGAACTGGAATAAAATTCAAAACAGCCCACATTCTAACCACTATATTTTATGACCCTCAAAATTACCTTTTAAAAGTAGTATCTCCAGCTGTTTTTCCACTTCAGTCTCTTCCTGCCTTCCCTTACTTCCCCATTAACCAGCTATTTCTTTAACCATCACTGGTTGAATAAAGAGCAGAAGCATGAATATCCAACTTTATCTACTTTGTAAATTGACATATATTATTTTATGTAGGCTGAGATTGTTTATGTGTTAGGTGGGGGATCCTGGTGCAAGGCTGGATAAACTGAGAGGGCCCATCAGGGTGTGCAAAGGCTGACCAACTAAGGATGACCTTCTGATTCTTGTTTAGCTATCCTACTAGATGGGGAGGACAAAGTGGGCTAAGTATTTGAAGCATACAAGACCAAATTGTTGATTAATGAAAGGAATTTTTAAAAATATTTTATTTTTGGATACAAAATAATAATTTTTTGTAAGAAATATGAAAAATACAAAAAGGTACAAAGAAGTCACTTATAATCACCTATAATTGCACCTAACATGCACTTAACCTACATTTAATCAGATAGTCCCGTAGTATTTGTTAAAAATATTTTCCTTTCCTCAACTGAATTGCTTTGGTGATCTTGTTGAAAATCAGTTAGCCATATATATAATGTATTTATTATTAGATTATTCTGTTCCATTGATCTATTTGTCTATTTTTATGGGGAAAAATAATGTCTAGATTTCTGTAGCTTCATAGTAACTCTTAAAATCAGATAATGTGGGCCTCCTTTGTTCTTTTTTTTTCCCATTTTGTTTGTTAGTTTATTTTTTCGAGACAGGGTCTGGCTCTGTTGCCCAGACTGGAGTATAGTAGTGTGATCTCTGCTCACTGCAGCCTCAACCTCCCAGGCTCAAGCAATCCTCCCACCTCAGCCTCCCAAGTAGTGCACACCATCGTATCTGGCTAATTTTTGTATTTTGGGGGGAGACGAGGTTTTACCATGTTGCTCAGGTTGGTCTCAAACTCCTGAGTTCAAGCAATCCACCTGCCTCAGCCTCCTGAAGTGCTGGGATTATAGGCATGAGCCACCATGCTGGGCCCAAAGTTATTCTGTCATTCTACATCCTTTGTTTAAATATACATTTTACTATTAATTAGCATGGCAATTTCTTTTAAATAAATGTCTATTGACATTTTGATAGAGATTGTGTTGAGTCTACAGGTCAGTTTGGGAAGAATTGGCATCCTACCAATATTAAGTCTTCCAATTCAGGAGAATAGTATCTCTCTTCATATATTTAGGTATTTTAAAAATTCTCTCAAGATGTTTGCTATTTTTAGTCCAGAAGTCTTGCAGTGCTTTTAGATACATCTTGCAAATTTTGATATGTGGTTCAAATACTTTATAATTTCACTTGCCATTCCTTCTTTAACACATGGGTTATTTAAAGGCATATTGTTTAATTTCTTAACATTTTGGCTTTTTTCTTTTAGACTTTTTACTGACTTCCAAGTTAATTCTCTTGAAATAAGAACATATTCTATGTAAAATTTTAATCTTTTGAAATTTGAGACATTTTGTAGCCCCACATATGGTCTATCTTAGTGAGCATTTGATGTACACTTGAAAAGAAGATGTATTCTGCTATTTTGAGATGTTGTGTTCAAATAGGTCAAAGAAATCAAGATGGCTAATAGTATTGCTCAAATCTATGCTTTTAATGAGGTTACACATGCGTGTGCACACACACACTCCCCATCTTCAGTTTCAAAGTTTATTTTTGCTGAGTACAAAACTCATGATTAACCTTTTTTTTTTTTTTCCAGCTCTTCAAAGACATCATTCCAATGTTTTTCTGGGCTCATTTTTTCTAAGGAGAGATAACCATCATACATTTTGTTATTTTCCTATGTGTAATGTGTCTTTTTTCACTCCGGCTGCTTTCAAATTTTTTCTCTTTCTGTTTGATGATGATTAATCTGTTTGTGATTTTCTTTGTATTAATTCTGCTTGTGCTTCCTTGAGCTTCTTGGTTCTGTGTGTTGTTATTTTCATCAAATTTAGAAAGATTTTCACCAGTATTTTTTCAAATATTTTTTCTGTTTTCTTCTTTCTCTCTTCTGCACCTGGGAAATCAATGAAATGTGTGTTAGGCTTTTTGGTATTGTCTCACAGGTCACTGAGTCCCTGTCTATTTTTTTCAAACTTTTTTCTCTGTTATTTTGATTATTTATATTGATTTGTCTTCAAGTTCACTAGCATTTCTGCTGTCTGCAGTCTATTCTTAAGCCTAACTACTAAATTTTTCATTTCATATATTACACATATTAATTCTAGAATGTGTTAATTCTTTATTTTTCTACTGAGTTTCCACATCTAGTCACTTTTTATGACTATCTTTTTACTTAAATCTTTGAGAATGTTTATAATAGCTGCTTTAAACTCTTTTTCAGCAAATTCAAATATATGAGAAATTTCAGGATTGTTTGTGTTGACTTGATTTCCTGTTTCTGTTCATGTCTAGTAAGTTCTAATTGTATACTGGACAATGTGGATAATATACTGTAGAAACTCCAGATTCTGTTGTCTTCCCTGAAACAGATTTTTTTTTCTTTCAACAGTTTAATTACTAATCACTCCCCATGAATATGTAATCACTTGGTTTTAAGCTTTATTAGTAACCTGCTTCAGTGTTTCCCTATTTTAAAGCTTTTACTCGGCCTTTAAGGACATAGATTTTACTACAAAATCATGGTCTTCATGGCATTTCAAAAAGAAAACCTTACCCGGCAATTGCTCTCCTGGATATTTAGTTCAGAGAAATAAAAACTTATGTTGCACAAAAACCCATATACTGATAATTATAGAAGCTTTATTTGTGACAGCCAAAAACTGGAAACAACCAAGATATCCCTCATTAGGTGAATGGTTAACCACATTGCATGACAGCCATACCATGAAACGCTGCTCAGTAACAAAGTGAAACTATTGATACATGCAAGAGTTTGGGTGGATCTCAAGAGCACTACACTGAGTTGAAAGGAAAAAAAAAGGCAACCTCAAAAGGTCACACACTGTATGACTGCATATATAACACTTACAAAATGACAAAATTAGAGAGATTGAGGACATTTTAGGTCATTGCCAGGGGTTAGAAAGGGTTGTGGGGAAGAGGTTGGGCTTGACTATAAAGGATTCACATGAGGATTTTTTTCATGGTGATGGAATCATTTTGTATCTTTTTTTTTTTTTTTCTTTTTAGGGAATGAATCTCCCTCTTTCACCCAGTCTGGAGTGCAGTGGCACAATCATCGCTCATTGCAGCCTCGAACTCCTGGGCTCAAGTCATACTCCCACCTCAGCCTCTTGAGTAACTGGGGACTACAAATGTGCCCCACCACACCTGGCTCATTTTTAATTTTCTTTTTTTTTTTTTTTTGTAGAGATGGGGTCTCGCTATGTAGCCCAGGCTGATGTCAACCTCCTGTCCTTATGGCCTTATGCTTATGGAGAACACAGAAGGTGAAGTACTCGTAAAAGACTGAAGAATGATCGGAAAATGAGTAGGAGGCCCAGGGTAATTTGTAAAAAAGGTTAGATATCTTTCTGCCTTGGCCTCCCTAAGAGCTAGGATTACAGGAGTGAGCTACCATACCTGGTATAGTTTTGTATCTTGATTGCGGTAGAGGTTACATGAATTTAGTCACAGGATGAAATGGCATAGAACTGTATACATGTATTATGCTAAGTTCATAGACTGGTTTTGTTATTGTATTTTAGTTACGTAAGTGATAACCATGGGAGAAATTGACTGATGGGTACATGAGACCTATCTTTGTAACTTCCTGTGACTTTACTATTTATTAATTCTAAATAAAAGGCTTAGAAGAAACAAAGAAAAACTGGAGATTTTATCAAGTCCTTCCAACTTCAAAGTCTGTTTCCCCTGTACTGAATAACAGCTAAAATTCCGCCCAGCTTTTTCAGACTTCTAGCTGTTGAGTTCTGCTCAGCAAATTGGAATCTTCCTCTTGCCTCTAGTTCATCCATGGATTTGAGGAGAGTTTGTCGTCAGATCTGCAGGTTTCTTCTTTTACAAGTGCCTCCTTTTCGGGATTTCCCTGCTCAATTTCCAGCCACTCTTGCAGGCCCACATTGCATCTTCTGATGACTCAGGCCAATAAGATGGTAGCTTTTTCTGCTTGAATTCCAGCCACCCTATACTTTGTAGAATGGAGAGTGCCCTCAGAGGAACAGTCAGATAAATGCAGACCTCACCCACTGTTGTTCCCTTCTTCCAAGGTTTGAATCCCTTAGAAATTCTGCCCACTTTTTTTCAATCTCCAGTGCCTTCAAATCATTATGTCTTATAAATATATAGGCAAATACACATATATAAAACAGTACATGCATAAAAGCCAACTATAAATTCTTAATATTATTCTACATCTTTAAAATTGTTTATAGATTACAAACCACTTTTCCATTTTATGAATATCAATTTTGTGAGTTAAAAGGAATATTATTATGCACTATCTGATCTTTATACAAATTATCCTGGGCATCTTTCTCATTTCCTGATCATTCTCCAGTCTTACAAGTGCTTCACCCTTTGTGTTCTCCATAAGCATTTTGGTTCACTAGGGCTTACCCCTCATTCTCTGGCTATTTTCACTTTGCCTATTCCCCGTAAGTAATCTCATAATTTTAACTACTTCCTATGAACTACCAGATCCCATCATTGTATGTAAAGTCATGACCACTGATTAGATACCAACTCATAATTACCTATTGGGATTCTGAGTATTGAGAATCAGAATATCTAATTGCCTACTGGAATCTCCACATGCATGCACACAGACCTCAAAGAGCACGTTCAAAATTCAACACTATATCTTCCCCTAAGATTTTATTTTCTTCCTATATTTTCTGTTTCTTGGAGCAGTACCACCACTTTTAGCACTCACGCTAGAAAAATGTAAGTTGTCTCTCACCCTTCAGGTCCAAATATTCATCAAGTCCTGCCAAGTTTACACCTTATTTGAGCTCCACCTCTTCTCTCCATCTTACCTCTACCCTAGTTCAGTATCTCAGCATTTCTCATCTAGAGTATTGCAATAAACTCCCAATTGGTCTCTTCATTTCTAATCTTGCATGGTCTAGGCCAGGGGTTATAGGTCTAAGAGGGCAGAAAGCAAACTTGGACTATGATCTAAGTTAAAGAGGAACCATGGGTTAATAAGTGCCTCTATGGAAATATAGAAATCCCCCAAATTAGATTGTTAACATCAGCAAAAATTAATATGTTTGTTCTCTTTTAGTGAAGGCAGACAGATTTAATAATAGTAGTTCCTTGGGTAGACTGTGGGTAGGCAGACCACAGATTCTGATGGTCCTGGTCCATTTGAGAAATAAAGTTTTATATATAATATATATAAAATATTACATATGTAATAAGTTATACATAAAACTTTATTTCTCATATGGCTAAAGTTGAGGGATCTCTGAGGATTTTTCTAGGAACTTCATGCTAGGATCTGGTGCTATTTTATAAGGAATAAACTTATCAGGAGCAAAATAAGTCCCAGATATACTTCTGCTATGGATGACCAAGTTTGAGGAAAAAAAAAATAATAAAGCCAGCCTCCTCCCTAACCCAAAAGGTAAGGCTCCAAGCTCTTGTTTTCTTACTTCTCCCCTCATCTTATCATGTTCTACCGGCAAGTTTCTGGTTAGAAAGTTTCACCAAACATCTTGGCATCAGGCACTATGCATACCAAAACAGAACAATAAAAGTGAGGCATGAAGAAGGAAGCAAACAGAAATGAGCAGCAAGTCCGTGGAGATTTCCTCACTTTATGAGGATCAAATCCCACACATGGGGACATCGTAAGGGAGGATTGCATCCCAGCTTGCGAGGACCAAGAGTGTTTCTTCATGTCTCCTCTTTTTCCTGTTTCCCTTTCCCAATACATTTTCCCTTTGTTATTTGTTTAAAGGGAGAAATTAAATGCGTACTCTGATGAAATATTTGGGTCCTGGTCAATTCGTTTTCAATTACACTGGAGTAAGGAGGATGCGGTGAAGGGGAGATGTATCAACTCCCTCAGCTCTTTCTTGTTTTCAGTAAACTTCCCGAGTCATGCTGGAGGCAGTCTTGGCCACAGGGAATTTCACATGCTGAGAAGATGGTCTTCTAGAGCAGTGCTTCTCAAACTTTAATGAGAATGTGAATCACTCGAGCATCTTCTGAGTCAGTAGGTCTGGGTTGGCACAGGATGATCTGCATGTCTAGCAAGCACCCAGGTGATGCCAATGCTGATGGTCCCTGGGCCACATTTGGAGTAGTGAGGTCCTATCATTGTCATCATAGGACATAGCATTTGCTAAGTATCTACCTGCACTAGGCCTGCCCTAGACATTGAATTGACATTTATTTTCAAACCAGAAACAGTCTCCTAGGTCCTGGGGAAGGTACAAAGATAAATATTTGATTTCTACCCTCGATGAGTTTCCAGACCATATCTAAGCTCAAAGCCAAGGACATAAAATAGCATTATGATTATAACATGAAAAGGCCGTATAATAAAGGCATAGGACCTAGTGCCAAATCCATGGTAAGCAACTTAAAATATACCTGTAAGTAAATAAAATTCTGTCTTTCTCAGAGTAATTGGATCTTACTCTCAATTTTGGTGAAACCCCTGTTCTTCGTTTATATGTGTGGTATAAGTTCTAATATTAAGGCCCAATATTATGTGCTGCCTTCAGGTGACATTAGAAAGGCTTTGAGTGGAATAACTGCAAGTTCCCCTCCCCAGTCTGCTTCTGTGAGTAAGATCCCTTAGTCAAACAGCCCGCCTCATCAAAGGGCCCAGGTGCAATTCCTGCTTATCCCTGAGTAGTAGGTTTTGTTTCCCTTCCAGCCTAGAGAATTATTCAAACAAGCCAATCACTCCTCCCATGAAAACCAGGGCACTCATCCTTTTGATACTACAAAGCCTGCCTCACAGCCCCTGATGGCTCATTATGCTCTTGAGTGCAATCCCCATGTGGCCCTTCAGGGTGTGCACTGCCGTCCTCTCCCAGGGTTTGAGTTTATGGACACGGAGTATAATACACTCCTGTAGATCTCATCTGTCCAATGCTGGATGTTTTGTGTTCCACCATCCCTGTAACCCCAGAGCAGGAATCCCAATGAAGTGAATAGGAAGCCATTAAAACACGTGATTTGGTTTTGAGTGGGATTTTAGTTTGATGAGTGTACTAAATGGCATACAGGTGTAAGTTTGCCGCACAGAACATGGATTTCAGAAAGCTTTGAGATTCCCTTTATTACCATCATTACCTCCAACACTCAGGCATGGGCTTATGCTAACTCCCAGATGCCTTAGTATTTAAAACCTTTTGACTGGACATTGGATTTTCATCTCAGTAATTCTTTCACTTATACTAATAGTGTTCACTGTCTAACACAAAGTTGGAAATATTTTCACTGCTCATATGTATTATAATTTATCCTGAAATCAATTTGGACTATGTTAAACTCAATACCATAATCAGTACTAAAATGCAAATACCATAGAAGGATGTTTATAGCAGCATTATTTGTAAGAGTCCCAAACTGGAATGTCCAAGAAGAACCAATGTCTCAAGCAAAATGTCCATCAAGAGTAGAATGAATTAATAAACCAAGAAATATGTATAGAGTGGAATACTATTCAGCAATGAAAATAAGCAGGGCCAGGTGTGGTGGCTCACACCTGTAATCCCAGCACTTTGGGAGGCCAAGATGGGTGGATCACCTGAGGTCAGGAGTTCGAGACCAGCCTGACCAACATGGAGAAACCCTGTCTCTACTAAAAATACAAAACTAGCTGGGCGTGGTGGTACATACCTGTAATCCCAGCTACTCGGGAGGCTGAAGCAGGAGAATTGTTTGAATCCAGGAGATGGAGGTTGCAGTGAGCCGAGATTGCACCATTGCACTCCAGCCTGAGCGACAAGAGGGAAACTCCATCTCAAAAAAAAAAAAAAAAACCAAAAAACAAAACAAAACAAAAAAAGAAAATAAGCAAAGTACAACCACATGCAACAACTTAGATAAGTCTCACAAATATAATACTGACCTAAAGAACCAAATACCAAAGAAAACATATGTATGATTACATTTTATAAAATTTTAAGAGTCAAATTAATTTATGGTATTAAAAGTAATCATAGTAGCTACTTTGGGGAAAGAAGAATGAGTTAGCAATTTGGAAAATAAATGAAGGAAAGATTCTAGGGGTGCGTTTAATGTTCAAATTTTTTTCTTTTTTTTTGAGACAGAATCTCACTCTGCCACCCAGGCTGGAGTGCAGTGGCATGTTCTTGGCTCACTGCAACCTCCACCTCCCAGGTTCAAGTGATTCTGTTGCCTCAGCCTCTGGAATAACTGGGATTACAGGTGTGCACCACCACACCCGGCTAATCTTTGTATTTTTAGTAGAAACAGGGTTTCTCCATGTTGGCCAGGTTGGTCTCGAACTCCTGACCTCAAGCAATCCAACTGCCTCGGCCTCCCAAAGTGCTGCGATGACAGGTGTGAGCAACCACTCCTGGCCTTAACGTTCAATTTCTTGATCTGAGTGATGGTTTAATGAGAATATTCATTTTGTGACAATTCTTTGTGCTGTACACAATTCTCTCTTTTCTGTATGTTATATTTCAATGGAAAGACATATTAGCAGTAAAAAAAATCAATATCTCTACATCCATGTAACAATTATTTATTAAGTGCTTTCTGTATGCTTAATATGAGAATGAGGTTTCTATGGTGATCAAGACCAGCATGGTCCCCTAGTGTCAAGATGAGTATTGGTCACTAAAAATTATTGCCCTTAGGAAGTAAGTGATAAAACCCATAAGAAATGGAAGTGCAAACTGTTGCAGGGGTTCAAGGGAGGGCAAGATCAGTTTTGGCTGGGGCATCAGGAGAGGTTTAATGGAAGAGGTGACACAGCAGGTGGGCCAGGAGGGACAGGTGAAATTTATATATGTGGACATGGTAGAAGACTTTGCAGTTAGAGAAAATGGTACACATAGGGTGAGTATAAAGTGAATGTGGAGAGGTCAAAGGCTTTAGGGTGGCTGAAGCACAGGAAGATGGCAGGGAGTGATGGGAAATGAAAACAAACTTCAGTCCTGGAAGTCTCTTACTATTAGGCTAAAAAGTCAGGCTCCATCCTGCAGAGGGTGGGGTTTTAATGAAGGAGAAGTGAGCTTTAAGAAGATAAAAATAGCCACAATAGGCCGGGCGCGGTGGCTCAAGCCTGTAATCCCAGCACTTTGGGAGGCCGAGACGGGTGGATCACGAGGTCAGGAGATCGAGACCATCCTGGCTAACACGGTGAAACCCCGTCTCTACTAAAAAAATACAAAAAACTAGCCGGGCGAGGTGGCGGGCGCTCGGGAGGCTGAGGCAGGAGAATGGCGTGAACCCGGGAGGCGGAGCTTGCAGTGAGCTGAGATCCGGCCACTGCACTCCAGCCTGGGCAACACAGCGAGACTCCATCTCAAAAAAAAAAAAAAAAAAAAAAAAAGCCACAATATGGCCATCAGATCTTACGTGGCAAGAGCCAGCTATGAAAAGCCAGGTAAGAGACTGGCTACAATCCAGACCTGAAGTGTGAAGTGCTTGGATTCATGTACCTACAAGTGTGACAGAGAAAGGTATTGAGTATGCACTTCAAAGGAGCAAATGAGTCAAACGGATCTGATGTTTCAATCCCAGCTCTACTACTTTACTGACTTGCAAAACTAGGGGAAACTAACATTTCCAAGCATTTGTAAAGTGGAGCTAACATAGAATTGTGATAAGGGTTATGAATATCAACGAATATAAAGGAACGAGTACACTGCTCATAATAGCAAGCTTATAAATGGTAGTGGTCATTACAATCATTATTACCTCAGTTTTCTTTGTGTCTAGCCTAAGTTAGATTCCTTTCACCCAGAAGGTGAACATCAACCTTTAGGTGTTGCCCCAATTTTGGGGCTCCCCTCCAGAAGGTTCTTGGTTTTGCCTAAGAAGGAATTGAAGGGCGAGCCAGTGGTCGAAGGAAACAGCTTTACTGAGGGAGTAGTATTAAAGCTTCATGACTGCTGGTGCAGAGCAGGGCTACCCCATAGGCAGTGCGTCAAGAGTAGTAGCTCAGGGCAGTTCTACAGCCACATTTATACCCACATTTAATTATGTGCAAATTAGGGGGCAGGCAATTCAGAAATTTCTAGAAAAAGGGGTGGTAACTTCCGGGTCGGGTTGTTGCCAGAAAACGAGTAAACTGTCATGATATTGGAAGGCCTGTCTTATAGAGCCAGTCTTCAACGTGGTCCAGAGCTGAGCCCTGCCTCTTGAGTTGAGTCCCACCTCCTACCCCATAAGGAGGCAATCTCTTTCAACAAATTGAAGCCCTCTTGAAATTCCTTCCAAACATAGTGTATAAAAGAAGACAAAAGAAAAGAAAAATGTGTGAAACCCCGTCTCTACTAAAAAATACAAAAAATTAGCCGGGCGAGGTGGCGGGCGCCTGTAGTCCCAGCTACTCGGGAGGCTGAGGCAGGAGAATGGCGTGAACCTGGAAGGCGGAGCTTGCAGTGAGCTGAGATCCGGCCACTGCACTCCAGCCTGGGTGACAGAGCGAGACTCCGTCTCAAAAAAAGAAAAAAAAGAAAAAAGAAAAATGTGTGTGTGTGTGTGTGTGTGTGTGAATGTCTCACTGCAAATTCCCAGCATTAACAAAAAAATAACGGTGCTCTAGAAGTCAAAAAGCATGATCAGGTCTTTAGGTGGACTAATGACCATCTTCCATCAAGTCCAAATGCAGCTTCAAGGTCATGAGTCACACCAGTGACTGCCCCTGACTAGAAGAGATGATTTTTCACAAGAGAAATTTTTATTTATTTACTTAACATCAGACACCACTCTGTCTGACTCAAAATGTGGTAAGTTTCTGTAACAAAATCCATGTAAATAGATCTCCCATGAGCCATTGCAAAGATTCTCAGCAACTTCATGCATGATGGAAGCTTATGTGAGTGTGGGTTGCCTCGGGCAGGCGCCTTTTCAGATTTCCTTGGGGTTTTTCTTGTGATTTTCGTGTTCTCCCTCCTTCAGATGTTTGGGTTCTCTGAGATGTCATCCCACAGAGATGATCTCAACCCTGGATTGAAGAGCCAGTCAAGAAAGAAAAAAAAAAGTGAATATTTATTTTTCCCTTTGGAATTAATTTGTCTGACATAAAACTCACAAAATGGATGTCAAGAAAATAGGCTTAGCTTCACCAAAAACTGAAAAGTTGTCTGTATTTTAAAAGGTATCTTGTGAAAATAACTTTAGGCTGAAAGATTAATTTCCACAAAATATATTCTATTTACTGGTGTTTGTTACTTCACATATTTGTGACAATTAAACGGACTCAATTTAGTTCTCTTAAATTTGGGCTAAGTTGGATACATTATGTCTCTTCTCTGGAGACCATTTATCTGACAGCCATATCAACCTAGAATTTAGGGGATAAACATCCCCCATCACTGTATACACAATTCTAACCAGCTTGGATATCTGGTTTCCCATGTTAGAGAAGATTAGAAGCAAGAGGGAAGCTAGAATTAGATGCATTGACAACTGTAAGCAATGTTAGCTGACAACCTGACACAGAGGGAAATAAGCACATCCATGAAAATATAAAACTTGAAGTTTGGAGTCATTACATGTAGGGATAAATCAACAGCTACTGACCTCCAAAGCATACTGAGAAATGTTTCAAGTTGTCATCATACATACATCATAAAGTCATCATACATTTAAAATTTCTCTCCATTCAAAATAATTTAAATTTATTTTCACTGTTCCTGGGGGTAATATTCAGACATTTAAAATGTCTACTTACGTGTACAACACTTATTCTTCAATGTCAATGGATAAAAACGATGTTAGTATATATTTATAAGTATGGCAGCATCTATCAGTTTCATTAGTTTTAAAAATATAAACACCTTGTGAGAATTACTAAAGCATTTCTCTTTTAGGTCAATTTCCAATATAGTGCCTAACACTGATATTGTTTTCCTTCCTTCCTTCCTTTCTTTTCTTTCTTTTCTTTTCTTTTCTTTTCTTTTTGAGATGGAGTCTCACTCTGTCGCCCATGCTGGAGCACAGTCGTGTGATCTTGGCTTGCTGCAACCTCCACCTCCTGGGTTCAAGCAATTCTCCTGCCTCAGCCTCCCAAGTAGCTGGGATTACAGGCATGCACAACTATGCCCAGTTCATTTTTGTATTTTTAGTAGAGATGGGGTTTCGCCATGTTGATCAGGCTGGTTTCGAACTCCTGACCTCAAGCAATCATTCCCCCTTAGCCTCCCAAAGTGCTGGGATTACAGGTGTGAGCCACTATGTCTGGCCCCTAATATTGTATTTCTAAAACAACTCCATAGTAGTGTCTCTTGGAAAATTGGTTGCAATAGAAGTTTTATAGAAAAAAAAAGGCCATGAAAGTTTAAGGTATATCACAAAATATATTACCTATACAAAAGGTTTTGAGATGTCCTACAGTAAAGAAACATCCCTATTTTTGTTAGATTTAGTTTTTCTTAAACATTTGACCAATTAACCTACTTCAGTGTGAAAGTTATCTACATTTTACAGTATTTGTCTTCTACCAGTTGCACTTCTGAAAGTACTGGTCTCTGGAGATGGTGCCTGTATCAGTCAGAGATCCAGTAGGAAACAGATGTCAACTCAAAAGGGTTTGACTGATGTGAGTCTAAAGAAGGGACTGTTCTGAAGGTATGGCTAGAGGTAAGAGAACTAACAAGAATCCAGGTGTTAACAGTGAGGGGAAACTGTTATCATCCATAGGCCTTAAGACCCAAAGTGGAGGTATAGCATTCCTAGGGCCTGAAGAGAGCTGAGATGGTGGAAGAGGAGCCGTTCATAGTAGCTGGAGCCAGTGGTGTGCCTCCTGGGAAATGTTTAACAGCCTGCTCTTCAGGTGAAAAAAAAAAAAAAAAAAAAAAAAAAAAAAAAAAACCCTACTTGTAATACTGACTTTTATGCAGTAAATCCTCCCACTATGGACAATCTCAAGCTACCAATGTGGTCAGTGAACGTGAAGTTTGGAAGAGATGCAGAATAGCACATCATTATGTATTTTGATCACACAGGTAGAGGTAAGGAACTTCAAAAGCATAGATAATAGTAAAATGCAGTAAAATAATTGGGAAGTCATAGGTTTTGAATTTGTTATTTTTAATATATTTAATTGTACATATATATATATGTACACTTTATTTTTTAATACTGACTATGTTTAGCAACTGACCCACAAAATTACTGGAAATTTAACAAGCCACAGCAACAGCAAACCACTGGCTGTGGCCATAGAGGGAATAACCACTATCAAAACCAGAATTCCGGGAAGGATCCTGGGAAAGAGATACCAGGCCCTCTAATCTCTAACCAAGGAGCTGAGAGAACACGGCATCCATGAGAGTATGCCTTCTGCATGAGTCAGCCCCCAGGGTGCAGGGCTGGCAGTAAAGAATAGAGAATGAATCTAGTGGGTGGAGATAAATGACATATAACCATTGGAATTCCTAAATGTATATGTTTGAGATTAAGGGTTAGGCTAGTTGTAGGAGGATTCCCCTAAAGTACCTTTAAAAGTACATTATGAGGCAAAAATCACCAGGAATCTATTTTTTAATGCTCCTTAGGTGATCACGATATACAACAAGATTTAGAGTAAGGTCTTGCTTGACTGTGGCTGTCATGTATTAACGGTGCCACAAGTGACTGTTTTTCTTTTTATTTGAGCTTAACTGTTATCTAACTTGTCCATTTGAGAACATCTTCTTAGATTATCTCATTACTTCAGAAGGTGAGATAAATATAAGTGGTGGTTTTAGGATTCTAGGATTCAGATGGGAGTTGTACTTTAACCCGGAGGTGGAAAGGCTAGAGCCAGGACAGAGAAGAGACACTTATTCCCTCAGAGCCCTGCCTAAGCAGCCAAGCAGAGCACAGTGGTCTTTCAGAGCTGAGGAGGCAGAGATCAGAATTTGGGGCAGGCAACTGAAATGGGTAGAATCTGCAGAAGAGGTATCTTAGCTTGGGCTATTATAACAAAATACTGTAGTCTGGGTGGCTCAAACAACAGAAATTTATCTCTCACAGTTCTGGAGGCTGGGAAGTCCAACATCAAGGTGCCCACTGAGTCTGTTCCCCAGTGAAGGCTCTCTTCCTGGTTTGCAAATGGTCACCTTCTTGCTGTGTCCTCACATGGCATAGAGAGATGAAGAATGCTAATCTTTCTTCCTCTTCTTCTAAGAACACTAATCACATTAAGAGGCCGCCCACCCTCATGACCTCATCTAAATCTAATTACTTCCCAAAGGCCTCAACTCCAAATATCATCACAATGGGGGTTAGGAATTCAACCTATTAATTTTAGAGGGACACAAACATTCAGTCCATAACAAGAGCACAACAGAGAAGAAGGACCTGTGCAGAGGAAAAGCCTAGGAGTTCCCTGGATTTCATCCATGAGTTTTTGACTGACGTCTAGTATATACATGCAAGGGGAAGACTTCCCAGAGAGTGGTTACTAAAGGGTTGATAGAGGAAAAGAGATCATAGAGATTAAGCAGTACTGGAGGATGGGAATAGTAGCTCAGCTGCAGAGAAGAGATCTTAGTTTGTTAACACCTCTCTAACAACCTGGACATTCAGCTAAAACAGCAAAAAACACGTGGCTTAGGGGTAAGTACTTTCTCTCTTAGCCTCCTCAGCAGAGTTCCATGAGAGAATTAAGGCCTAACACCCCAAGGAATCTTTGAATATAATGAATTAACATCTTTCCTAAGCATCTAGAACAAGGGTCAGCAAATTTAAATGGGCCAGATAGTACATTTTTTGTAGGCTTTTCAGTCCAAGAGGCAAAACCTAGACTATTATATAAGCACTTAAACTGTATAACCATTTACAAATGTAAAAACTATTCTTAGCTCACGGGTCACACAAAAATAGGAGATGGGCTGGACAGGGACCAAAGGCAATATGATATAAAGTGAGTCTTGGTGAACAGATGCTAAATTAGTGACAGAAATATAATAGGAAAGGGTATTTGTTAACAGAAAAATATATTTAAAGGGCACAGACATGGATAAGGGCTAGGAGCGAGGCGGATGGAACAAACAAGGACACTATGGCTGGAACAAGAGTTAGTTGCAAGAAGCAGAGGCTCAGAGGTAAGCTGGATGAACACTTACATGGGATGGCAGAGTTAGTATGAAGTGGAAATAAACTTTCACATTTCTGGTTGGATTGTTGATTTCCCACCTCTTAAAGTTAACTCTTAGTTTTCCTTCTCAAAGTTTTCCTCCCATCACATATCTATTTTAGTAAATGATATCATTGTCTATTCTGTTATTTATGAAGGAAAGCAGACTCCTAAATTCTTCACTTCTCATCACTCTATAGCCAAACGCAGAAAGATTCACGTTTAACCATCTTCACTGTCACCACCGAAACCCCACGTACTGCATCTCTCTCACCCAACTACTTTGCTAATGTCCTGTTTCCATTTTGTTTCCCTTGGATCCATCCTTCACAGAGTAGCCACAATAATTATTTAAAAACATAAATTGAAGTCTGTTTCTTTCCTGTGTAGTACCCTTCAATGTTTTCTCCTTTTGCATAGAATAAAATCCAAGCTCTGTAACTGTTCTTCACACACTCGTGTATGTTTTCAGCACATGCTTTCCTCTTCCACTAAATCTCACACGTCCCCAGTGTGGTCCTCACTCAAGCTCTATGGTCTTCTTCTGGTTTTCCTAGGTACATTTGTCAATGGCATTCCCTTCCTGGGTCTTCCCCGCTTCTCCTCACATAGCCAGATTCTTTTCATACTCTTTTTCTTCAAGTTTCATCACAAAGTCACATTATCAGAGAGACCTTTGAACATTAATTGTCTATAGTGATTCACTGGGTTTGCTTTTTAATTTTTAAAAAAGTTCTTACTTGTCATCAAATAAAACACAAATAACACAAACCTGCATCAAAAAAAATTACTTAATGAATCACTATATAGTGAACACCATCACAACCTCAAACCAGCTGAAGAAAGACCATTGACAGCCTCCCAGAATCCTTTTCACTGGCTCTGTACCCAACACTGTCCTCTCCTATACCACTAAAGTAACTGTTATAATTGCTTCCTCACATTTCTCTATAATTTCATCACTCAAGTCTACATCCCTAAACATTATAGCCTTGTCCATTTTTTTTGTTGTTTAACTTGATATGTCTTTTAATTCTCTTTATTTACAGTTCCTCTTTTTATTACCATTTTAAAAATTTCAACAAATTAAGGAACAATTTACATATGATAAAGTTCATGAATTTCCAATGTATAGTTCTATGAACTTTGACAAATGTATATACCTATGCAACTACCATTCCAATCAAAACACAGCCTGTCTCATCTCTCCAGAAAGTTCCACCTTGCCCATTCCAGCCAGTTGCCTCCCCTAGAGGCAACCACTATTCTAATCTTTACTATTCTTTCTGTATATCTCATCCGAAAAGTATGTGTAAGAGAAATTACACAGTATGAACTCTTTCCTGTCTAATATCTTTCACAGAGCATGTTTTTGGGATGCATCTCTGTTATTTTGTGTATCAGTACCTTTTTTTCTTTATACTGCTGAGTAGTCTTCCATTGTATGAATATACAACAATTTGTTCATTCTTCTGTGGATAAACATTTGGGCTATTTTTAGTTTTTTACTATTGTTAATAAAGCTATTATAAATATTCTTGTAAAAATGTACATTACAATATTATTTATAATAGCTAACGCCCAGAAATGACTTAAATATCCAACAATAAGAGATTGATTAAGCCAATCTTAATATAATAATATGAAAGTATGAAATCATTCAAAATTCTGTTTACTAAGAATTTTTTGAGGGATGCAAAATATTTATAATAGAAGGTTAAAGGAGAAAAGTAGAATGCAACTTTTTTTGCAATATTATTCTCAACTCCATTAAATAGATGCTTATGCATATATGGATATATATTTTATGTAAATGTGAATGAAAACTCACCAAAATATTAATGAGACTTTTCTTAAATGGTTTGGTTACTGGTGACTTTAGTGTTATTCTTTATGTTTCTTTGTATTTTCTCAGCTATTCACAATCAGAGTATTATTACAAGAAGTTATAATATACATATTATCTATAAATATATATTTATAGATAACTATAGTAATTTTATAAGCTATAAATACTATTTAAAAATAAAAATGCTGTAAGGAAAAATTGCATTTAGCTGTAACACAAAAAATAGTATACTAGCTACTTGGCTAAATGGCTAAATGACAGAGAACCATTTTAACCCAAAGTTACACTGAATGAATATTTCACTTCTGGGATCCTGATGTTTCTTTGGCATCACTGCCTACAAACCCAAAAGAGGGCATTTAGGGAGGTAGTTATTATTTATGAAAACATTTACAACAGTAAAACAAACACACTTAGAAACAGTGTGGATTTGTAGGGGTGAGAGCTCTCATAAACGAGCACGAAATTCCTGCATTACTAGGCACCCGGTGCCTAACACATAGCAGGTTTTCAATCAACACTTATTGAATTCATGAACAGACATGTACAAAACCTAGTAAAATAATTTGATATGATAGAAAGGCTGTATATGCACCAGTGTAATTAAAGAGATGCTGATATGAGCACAAAGTTTTGGAAGATGAGGGAGCAGGACAAAAGAAGTCTTCAGAGAGAGTAACACTTGAACAAAATCTTTAAGAATTAGTGGGAAATCCATGAGATAAACAAGAGAAGAGAAGACCTTCCAGGAAGAAGAAAAAACATAAGGAAAGGGATGAATCTGGGGCAAGCCTATCACATTCCGGGAAATGCCAGGGCTAGAATAAAAAGTTTACCAATGCAGACAGTTGGAGTTCAAGATTGAAAGAGCTGGAAGGAAATAAAGACTACCAAATGCCAGTTTGAAGTAAAGTGAGCTTACTACTCTATTTGATGAGTGAGTTGTACACAGGAGGGTAGCATTCAGATATTTCATAGCCCATGCAGGGCTCAATATGCCTGGCAAAGCCGAGGCATGATACTTGAGTGTGAGTTCAGCCAGTTTCCCAACAGAATGGGCTGCATATAGGGTAAAAAGAAGGAATCACATCAGATCAGGCAAAGGCTATTCTGATCTCAAGTCTCTGATTCGCTCCAAGGTGGACTCTAAATTTTGCATAATTAATTGGTTCCCTTCAGAATTCATGTCATTGATATTGGAAAGATGGATTTTAAATGTTGTAGGATGAGTTGGGTGAAATTCAAGAGGGGTAGGGTTATTTCATGGACACCTTTGATTAAGTCTGCCCGATGTTCTTAAATAGGAGAACACAGAGAGAGCATAGCGAGACCCTGTGTGACATGCTAAGAAATTTCAACTCTTTTTTTCCCAGTCTATTCTCCAACTTCCTAACTGGCCTCCCTTCCTCTGGTCCCACCCTCCTCCAATACATTTTCTCTAGTTTATAAACCACAGGTTGTTGATGTCCATTCAACAGATATTGACTGAAGACCTACTAAAACCGGATGCTCTGACTTACTTTATTAAAATTGTTCAGTGGTCCTTGTTGCATATTTACAAAGTCCAAAGTCTTTAGTGGGGCAGCCAAGGATGTCTAAGATCTAATGTCAGCCTCCATTCCTGCATTGTCCTTCACCCTCATTCCCCTAAGTTACCTCTCAAATGCTACTGGGGCTTTGAAATTAGACATGGCTATCAATTTCAGCTGCAACACTTACCTAGTCATGTGACTTTGGGCACATTTCTTAGCCCCTTGAAACCTCAGCTTTTCTATCTGTAATATGGAGTCATAACACTACCTTCCTTAAAGGATTGGTTTGAAGATCAATGCTGATCTTGTTTGTAAACTAGCCCAGTGCCTGGCACATAGAGTTCATTTTATATCAGCTATTATAATTATACCAGGTAGGGCTCCATAGAGGACCAAAGGAGACACATAAGTGCCTGCCTGCCCCCAACATTTCCCTAGTAAAGCTGAATAACTTGATGCCACTTCAAAACCAATATTCTTTAAATGTTCAATATTCATTTTGAGGAGTGTTGAGCCCTGCGTGGGCTATGAGCTAGCTGGGTGCTTCCCTCCTATATACATCTCAGTCATCAAAGCCAATACTCAGCCACTGATGAGCCCACTCTTCTCAGAAGGTGGCTTATTATCCTCCAACATTACTTGAACTTCTCCCTGGGAAGAAGATTGTAAACCCCTCTCACTCACCTCAATTACCCTCCGTCTCAGGGCTATGAGAGTTCCTTGGCAAGGGAGAGATACAGAGGAATTTACTACCAGCCTACAGCCAAGTAAGCATAATGTTCCAGCAAGGGGAGCAGGGAAAAGGGTTTCTTTTCTTATGTTTCACAGAACAGATATGCAGTTACAACTTTCTTTTACCATATTTGGAATAGAAAAGAACAAATTCTTTTTAATTTTTAAAGAAATGCAAAAAACAAACAAGTATGTGTAATAGTGTGTTTACAGACTTTAAATGTTCTCCCTTATTGTAGATATGCAGGTAATATTTTAGAAAGTCTAAGCCATCCTTTGCCTGATACTAACACACAGTAGTAACAGCCTATTAATAGTAGGGTCAGGGGTCTGAAACCCCACCTACAAATTGTTCCTGAGGATCTTCCATAAGCAGATGCCTAGGCTACTTTACAGCCTAGGCCTTCACTGTGCTGAGTCTTCTGTCCACTATTTTCTTCCATACGCCATCTATATTAGTTTCCTAGAGCTGCCATAACAAATTGCCACAAACTTGGATGGTTTAAAACATCAGAAATGTACTATCTCGCAGTTCCAGAGGTTAAAAGTCCAAAGTCAAGGTGCTAGCAGGTTTGATTCTTTCTGGGGTCTAGAGGAAGAATATGTTGCATGCCTCACTCCTAGTTTCTAGTGGTTGCTGGCAATCCTTGGCATTTTTTTGACTTGTAGATGCATCACCCCAATCTCTGCCTCTGCCACCATGTAGTGTTCTCCCCATGTTTCTCTGTGTACAAATTTCTCTTTTATAAAGATACCAGTCATTGGGTTGGGGCCTACCCTAATCCAGTATGACTTCATCTTAACTTGATTTAATCTGAAGACTCATTATTACCAACTAAGGTCACATTCACAGGGGGTTAAGAGGAATATATATTTTGGGGAGACACAATACAACTCAAACCACCATCCATCTGGATAGCTTTTAAACTTCAGTTTAATGGTACCTTAGAGACTATGCATCTGATTCTGTCCTCCCAGGTAGAATTGTTCACTCCTTTTTTATGCTTTTTCTGAACCTCTGTTCAACTTTCTGTTGCCTATATCCTATAATTCTCCTTGTCCCTGTCAAAATATTCAAGCATCAAAAAACATTCAAGTGTCAGCAACAAGAGCTTTCCTCTTCCTCTTTCCCCTGCTGCTTATCCCACTCCAGCCACCTTGAAAGGTATCTGTGCTTGTGTTGTGATCCTTTATGTGCAGATCAGGAAAACAAGTACAGCTGAAAAATAGACAAAATCTAAGGTAGGTGCTAAATTGATTTATATTAGCAATGGAATTAACCACTGTAGAGGAAAATAATACATTCAGAGGTCAAAGGGAGGATGAAAGTGGGATCTGAAAGCCTCTTGATATTCAACATAAAGTTGTATGTCTTTTTGACTCACCAGTAACAGCATAGTACCTGGATCTTGGTAGGTAATCATTGAATAAATGGTATTAATCTTACAATCTTTGGGAGCTATTGAAAGATTAGATTGTGAGAATGAAGACACAAGAAGTTTTGTGCTTTAGAAAGATCACTGTTGCAGAACTCTGGAATTTGTAGAGCTATATCCCAAGGATCTAGAACTCAGATTTCTTTTTTTTTAATTATTATTCGAGACAGAGTCTCTCTCTGTCACCCAGGCTGGAGTGCGGTGGCACGATCTCAGCTCACTGCAACCCCCGCCTCCCAGGTTCAAACCATTCTCCTGCCTCAGCCTCCCAAGTAGCTGGGACTACAGGTGCCTGCCACCACACCAGGATAATTTTTGTATTTTTAGTAGAGATAGGGTTTCACCATATTGGCCAGACTAGTCTCAAACTCCTGACCTTGTGATTCGCCCGCCTTGGCCTCCCAAAGTACTGGGATTATAGGCATGACCCACCACACCTGGCCTAGAACTCAGGTTTCTTATATCTTTCATAAATTGTGTTTGGCTTCAATGTAAATTATTTTGTCTTCTTAGAGTTCTGAATCTTTATAGAAAAACAGTAGAAAAATCTAAATTGAGTGACATTCAACAAAATGCCTGACAAATATCTCTCAAAACTATCAAGGTCATCAAAAACAAGAAAGGTCAGAGAAAACTATTAGATACTTGATGAGGCTGAGAAGACACAACTACTAAAGTAATGTGGTATCTTGAGTAAGATCTTGGAACAGGAAAAGGACATCAGGGGAAAACTAGTGAAATCTGAATACATTGTAGAGCATAGTTAATAATAATATGTCAGTGTTGGTTCCTCAGCTGTGATAAATGTCTCCTAGTAAAGTCAGATATTAACAGTACGGGAAACTAGATGAGGGAATACAAGAACCCTCTATCTTTGCATTCTGTAAATCTAAAACTATTATAAAATACAAATGTTTATTTTTTAGAAGTTTGAGGAAAAATGATTTTATTTACTTCCTATAAATAAAACCCCACTCTCCTGCCTTACTAAATGTTTCAAACATACTTGAGACTTTCTTTAACATTTGAGGATCTTATCTAAAGCTCAGAGACATCATTCTATTAAGGGACACTTTACAGGATTGTGTAACTGTGATGTGAAGCAGAGGCCTCTAAACTCTCGAATTTCAAAAACCAGTGAAAGTTCATTAAAAAAACTAGGAATCTAGCAGAGTGTTTCATATTATTCATTGTGTCAAATAAGACTAATACTTTTTTAGTAAGACTATCATTCTATTATTGCTAACACATTACAAAAGACAGTTTTAACAACTCAAAATGAAAAGAATAAGAATAAAGAAAAGACTTTTCACTGAACGTTATTATTATGAAAAACTTCTACATAGTTCTTATATGTCTTAGTTTGCTGCAGACTGGCCAAAACTATTTCCTAGGCATTGACTAGCATTTGGGAACCACTGGATAAAGGATGTGGCTGAATCTGTGCTGAACCCAAGGAAGTCACTGGAAGGACCTTCTGTTTTGTTTTGTTTTTAATAAAAATTGCTGATATCCTTGACTTAGCTCTCTTTATTGATTAAAAAAAGAGATGTTTTTGGAACATTTTCCTCTTAGAACATCAAATCAGAGTTTACTGCTGGTTTTTTAATTTGCTAGTTGTGGATCTTGATCAATTTTCTTACTCTCTTTAACCTCCCTTTGTCTTCCACTATAAAGTGGGGATGATAATGCTATGGTAAGCAAGTTCTAAAGTGGCCCCCAAAAGTCCTGCTTTCTGGTATTTATGTATAATCCACTCCCTTGAGTGTGGGTTTGATCCAGTGATTCACTTCTACCAAATACAATACGGCGAAAGTAATGAGATATTACTTCTAAGATTAGAGTACAAAAAGACCGTGCCTCCCAACTTAAGAGCTCACTTCACTTTCTTGCTCACTCACTATAGGGAAGCCAGCTACCATATGTGAGCTGCTTTACGGAGGGGCCCACATGGGAATAAACTGAGGGAGACCTCAGCAAGGTTAAGATCTGAGGCCTTTTCACAGCTATATTATGAGCTTAGAAGATAAGTTTCCCCTAGTCAAGCCTTTAGATGAGACCACAGCCCAGACCAACAGCAGAACTGCAACCTCCTGAGAGACCTTGACCCAGAGGTACCCAGTCAAGCCACAACCAGATCCCTGACCCACAAAAATTGTGAGGTAATGAATATTTGTTGTTTTAAGCTGCTAAATTTGTATAAATTTGTTATACGGCAATAGACAACAGTTACACATACTTTTGCAAAAGTTTTGTGAAGAATGATAGGGAAAATGGGTTTCATTAGATTCCATATGCTAATGAACTCAAATATGTGAAGAAGGGAGCACCATGGCTGGCTCATAAAATGCAGTCTACAAATGCTAGTTTCCCCTCCATTCCCCTCTCAAATGAGAACAGTAATACCTGCTCTAGTGTGAAAATATTTTGAAAACTGTAATGTACTGGGCAATTATAATACATGTAGCAATGTAAGGTATTATTGTAATAGTAAAGAAAACATTGTTACTTTAAAAGCTGTTTGCAGTTTACACTTGTTGACTCAGAAGAAAGGCAAAAATTATTACGAAGAAAGCAGTGGTTTTGTTTAAGGAGGGAGGGAGACTAAATAAGCAGGTATGATTATGAAAGAGAAAATTTTATTGGGAGCTGGAATTCAAAGCAGGAGGTGACCCTGATAATGTGTCACCCCTGGGAAGTGTTGGCAATCTTGGGAAGGCAGGGCCTTTTCATAACACAGGAGAGGGGGCCTCATACTATTTAATGTGTATGTGAAAAGAAAACCTGTCTCTAGAAAGGTGGAGAGCCTGGAACATATGGGCAGGACACACATGAATTACACCGTGCATACAGGACTGCAATTTAGCCCCAGAATAAAGCTTAGAATTGAGTCTGGGGACAGAATCTAAACTGCAGGCATAAAGCAAATTATTCTATTAACACTCAAGAGATGTCTTTCCCAAAGCCTGGAGGACAATCAGGTTTTTACTACATCCTCATTTTATTTATTATTAATTAATAATAGTATGAATTAAAATTAATTTATCTATCTCATTAATCTCTTATTAATGAGATACAAAGGAGATGTGTTATTTACTAATCAAGGACCTAAGTCAGCAGTAAGTTAAAATTTTCCATAACTTACGTCATTTTTATAAACCTTTGTAGTTTCTTGGGTTATTTTTTCTTTTTCTTTTTTAAATTATGTATATTTTTTAAAAACTAAGAATCTAGAAGGGTTCAGAGAATAAAACACTTATATAATCACCTCCAGTATTTTGCTCTGAGATGCGGCTGTATCTCTCCTTTATTTAACTCTTTCACAAGACTTAGGACAAAGTCTAAGCTGCTGGGTAGGGCATTCAAGGCCTTTATGATCTGCCTCCTGGATATCTCTCCAATCTCATTTCCCATCCAATATTTACTCCTCCTACAACACACTCCAGCAACACCAAACTGCTAGAGTTCCAGAACTCACCCTGCTGTTTCAGACTTCTCTTCCTATAATTTACCACCCGCTTCATCCTTAGGATCTCAACTCCAAGGTCACCCGCATGGGGAAGCATCCTCTACCTCCATCAATCCTTTCTCCTAGCCCCTGCTGTCCTGGGCTTTCTGTTTCCATAACTGCACTTACCGGTCAGAACGCGGGATGTTTAGAGCCACCACTTACTGGCTGTGTGACCCTGGGCAAGTTACTTAACTATTCTATCCTTCAATTCCTCGCTTACAAAATAAGGATAATACCGGGCGCAGTGGCTCATGCCTGTAATCCCAGCATGTTGGGAGGCCGAGGCGGGCGGATCACAAGGTCAGTAGATAGAGACCACCCTGGCTAACACAGTGAAACCCCGACTCTACTAAAAATACAAAAAATTAGCCGGGAGTGGTGGCGGGCGCCTGTAGTCCCAGCTACTCGGGAGGCTGAGGCAGGAGAATGGCGTGAACCCGGGAGGCGGAGCTTGGAGTGAGCGTAGATCACACCACTGCACTCCAACCTAGGCGACAGAGCAAGACTCTGTCTCAAAAAATAAAAATAAAAAATAAAAATAATAAGAATAATACTAGTGGCTATGACGTAGCTTTATCATGAGGATTCACTGAATTAATACTTGTAAAGCACTTAGAACAGTGCCTGGCACAGACTTAGTGCTCAATAAATGTTAGTTATTATTTTTATTAAAATTCTTAATTTACTCACCTTTCTGTTTACTGATTTGATTCTGAACTCCTTGAAATTAAGGACAACACAACGCCCAGCACAAAGTAGAATCTGAACATACATTTCATGCTAATCAAAATTTTAATTTAGGTAAAATACGTGTGTGTATGTATATATGTATTTTTTTAATTAAAATCTTCTGCACCTATGCATACCTTAGTGAATTGTGAGCTAATAATGCCCAGAAGTTATACACTTGAACTCAATTTCTTTTTTGGTATTCCATGGGCATCTATTAATAATAATAATAAAATTCTATTTTTGTTTAAAAACAAGCTCCAAAACACAATGCCCACAGTCCATGGAGAATCAAACAAGGCAATCCTTATATTTTCCTTCATGTAAACAAAACACCAAATTTAATTTGGATCTGCATGAAGAAGAGGTTTTCTTAAAAAAAAATCATTAAAAGCAGAATATGGCATTTAGAAAGACTAATTAAATGGATCTGAAACTCAGGAGATAAAAACAGATGAAGAGTTTTGTAATAAAAACGGCCTAGCCAGATCCCCTCCCTCTCCTTCTAACTTTAAAAATGACGGTACCTGGAAGACAGAAGGAGTTTTTTTGTTTTTTTGTTTTTTTTTGAGACGGAGTCTCGCTCTGTCGCCCAGGCTGGAGTGCAGTGGCCAGATCCCAGCTCACTGCAAGCTCCGCCTCCCGGGTTCCCGCCATTCTCCTGCCTCAGCCTCCCGAGTAGCTGGGACCACAGGCGCCGCCACCTCACCCGGCTAATTTTTTGTGTTTTTAGTAGAGACGGGGTTTCGCCGTGTTAGCCAGGATGGTCTCGATCTCCTGACCTTGTGATCCGCCCGTCTTGGCCTCCCAAAGTGCTGGGATTACAGGCTTGAGCCACCGCGCCCGGCCCAGAAGGAGTTTTTCTTTTAGTGTATCCCTGAAAGCTCTGAGTGTGGATTTTGACTCTGAGAGTCTCTACCTCCTCTTAACGCACAAAGTAGACATTGTCACAGAATTAGCTTTGACCCCTAGGAAGAAAGATGTCACAGAATTGGCTTTGACCACTTAGGCGGTTTGCTTTCTCTCACCTTCTTCTCCTTGCCTTGATCCTAGAGAAACATTAAGGGACTTGTTTTCCATCTCTCCTCCCTCCCTCCCTCCCTCCCTCCCTCCCTCCCTTCCTTTCTCCCTCCCTCCCTCCCTTTGTTTCTTTCCTCCTCCCTCCCTCCCTCTCTCTCTTCCCTCCTATCTTTTTTATAGATATTTTGGACTATATTTCTGAGAGAGAATTTTCCTAGAATCTCACTGAACCAGCTAACAGAACACCAGCAGTGATTAATGGAGACTGACATCCCCAGGAGAGACTACCAACCTTTTTCCTGTCTCTGGTGAACTTCCTTGGTCAGCACCCACTCCCCCTCCTACCCTTAGGTCATCAATATCTCTTTCTTCACTAGATCCTTCCTCTCTGCTGCCAAGCAGGCTCATATCTCATATCTGTCTATCTTCGTTTTTCTTTTTTTTTCTCTTTTGAGACAGGGTTTCACTCTGTCACTCAGGCTGGAGTACAGTGATGCAAGCTTGACTCACTGCAACCTCTGCCTCCTAGGCTCAGGTGATCCTCCTGCCTCAGCCTCCTAAGTAGCTGGGACTACAGCAGCAGGCCACCATGCACACCTAATTTTTGTATTTTGTGTAGAGATGGGGTCTCACTGTGTTGCTCAGGCTGATCTTGAACTCTTGGGCTCAAGCCAGGCCTTCCAAAGAGCTGGGATTACAGGCATGAGTCACTGTGCCTGATGACCTCTCCCTGTCTTAAAAAAAAAAAAAAAAAAAAAAAAAAAAAACTAAATAAAAGCTTCACTTGTTTACCTCCTCAAGCTACTGTACTATTCTTTTCTTCTTTCAGAGCTGAATTTCTTGACTATGTCGCAGACTACTTTTGTCTTCCTCACTACCTATTTAATCCATAATTCCCTAACCTTCACTGCTGCACTAAAACAGCCATCTAGAATAGCTGTTCTGAAATTCTTGGTAGGATTCAAAATCCCTTTGAGAATCTGGTAGATGTTATCGATCATCTCACTGTGGGTGGGCAGGAGGGTGTAAACTTTTTTTGCATACAAAATTTTGCATATAATTGTAGGGATTAAAAAACTTCCTGAAGTTTATCCAGAGAGCCCTTAAGAACCAAAGGTTAAGACCCTTTGCTCTCAATGGTCACAAGAATCTTTTAACCATCTTCATTTCCACTCTTGAAAAGTTTAGGGGAAGAGCAAGCACTTTGGATTAAAACTTAGCACCTGGGTTCAAATTCTTCCACTTGATATCTGAATGGCCTTGGCCAAGTCACTTAGTATCTCTGACCATCAATTTCCTCAACTGTAAATGAGGAAGAAGCTATCTAGCTCAAAGTGTGTTGTGGGTAATCCATGTACTGATGTGTGAAAAATACCTAAGATCATACTCTACACCTATGAGCCACTGGATCAATGAAATTTTCCAGCTTCCTTCAGTCCACCTTAAAATACACTGTCCTCTTCCAAGTTGTTTGACTGTTCCTTCTTTGTTTAATTCATTGGCTCTGTCTTATCCTGCTGCCCCACCAGATTAGGTGCTCCCCACGGTTCACCGTGTAGCTGGACTTTCACACCCACGCTTTCCCTCAGAGTATGTCCTCATCACCAGTCCTTCACCTCTTACCTCTGCACTGACCAAACCTCTACCCCTGGTCTTTTTATCTCCAGTTCTCACTGCAATGGCATATTTCCACCATGACTGAAATTCAATACATCAAAACCCAAACTTACCTCTTGAAGACTTGCAAAATGCGGTCTTCCCTCTTGGCTTTCCTCTGTTTCCCCATCATTCCCCCAGCGTCCCAGCCCTCTGGGATCCTCAGCATGTTTTCCGCCTCCTCCATCTGCCTCACATCATAAGCAACCAGTGCCTAGAGTCCCTTGTATCTTTTGCGGCATCTCTTTTTGGCTAAAGTCCCATGAGACTTTCGCTGCATCTCTTTCTTTTCATTCTCGTTTCCACTGCCACTGTCACCACACACTAGAGCTTCTTCTAGTAGCTTCCCTGGCCATTCCTCTCTCCAATCCATCCTGAATAACACTACAAAAATAATCTTCCTCAAATGTCACTTGCTTTCCTACCTCACCATTGCTCTGTACCAACAAGTTCCCCATTGCCTGCTGCTTGAACCCCAGTTCCTTTTCCATTGCCCATTCCTCCAAACTCAACACCATTACCAGTTGGGTTGGGGAGGAAAGTGATTAGTAAAATTGACCAGAAACTTTATTAACATGTTCGTGTTGAAGCACTCTCTAGAAATCAATGTGTGTTCTGTGGAGAAAATATAGACTTGTTCCCCAAAAAAGTATGAGAGAAGGACAATTTTTTTTTTTTTGAGATGGAGCCTCGCTCTGTCACCCAGGCTGGAGTGCAGTGGTGCGATCTTGGCTCACTGCAAGCTCCACCTTCCGGGTTCACGCCATTCTACCGCCTCAGCCTCCCCAGTAGCTGGGACTACGGACGCCTGCCACCACAACTGGCTGATTTTTTTTTTTTTTTTTTTTTTTTTTGTATTTTTAGTAGAGATGGGGTTTCACCGTGTTAGCCAGGATGGTCTCGATATACTGACCTAGTGATCCGCCCGCCTCGGCCTCCCAAAGTGCTGGGATTACAGGCGTGAGCCATCGCGTCTGGCCAAGAGAAGGACAATTTAAAAATTGGTTTGCTTAACAAAAACTAATGTCACTCAGACAATGAAAACAGAATTTAGGGTTTTGGAGAAATTTAAATGACAGAAGCATATTATGGTTTGTCATGATGAATGCCAGCTGGCATTGGTACTATTCACCAAGGAAGGACAACACTGGCACCAAAGGCATAGACCAGTGCACCAAACCACTCTCCAGATTAGAGCATGTGTTTTGAGATTCTGGAGGCTACTCTGTTCTGCCTCTGCCGGCTCCACAATGTGGGTCCTGCCTGGCACAAAAGCTGTCCTCAGCAGAAGCCTGTGTGGATTCAAAGAACAACCAAAGAGAACAGAGAAGTGGAAGTTTTGAATAAACATGTCAATCTAAGCATATATTCTTCATGCATTTTAGAAAATCTGGGGTGTGCAGCCACATCATTTCCCTGCAGACCTGTCTCAGTTTCCATGTCCTTCACATGACCTTAACTGACCTCTCCAGGCCTCTCTGAATTTACAGTACTTATTACATAACCCAGAGGTTTCTCAAACTTCCTCTATTCACAGGGTCCTAGGTGTCTCTCCCTTTCTTCCATGGGGTCTGTAGACCAAAAGAAATACCTAATAGTTTCATTACTAAGTAGTTAGGCTCAAACAACTTAATAAGTAATCATGTTCTAAAAGCTAAGCAACTGTTTTAAAAAAAAAAGTACATGTAAATTGAAAGAAAGTATATGATCTTGTAGCTGGAAAACCCTAAAGACCTCACTAAAAAAAACTCTTAGATTTGATAAATGAATTCAGTAAGTTTCAGCATACAAAATCAGCATACAAAAATCAGGAGCATTTCTATATACCACTAACGATCAAGCTGAGAACCAGATCAAGAAGGCAATCCCATTTGCAATAGATACCAAAAAAATAAAATACCTAAGAATATATTATATTAACTAAGGAGATGAAAGATGTCTACAAGAAAAACTATAAAACACTGTTTAAAGAAGTTAAAGATGACACAAATAAATGGAAAAACATCTCATGCTCATGGATCAGAAAAATTGATATCATTAAAATGATTCTATTGCCCAAAGCAATCTACAGAGTCAGTACAATCCCTATCAAGATACAAATACAACTTTTCACAGAATTAGAAAGAACCTTTTTTTTTTTTTTTTTTTTTTTTTGAGACAGAGTCTTGCTCTGTCTCCCAGGCTGAAGTACAATGGCGCAATCTCGGCTCACTACAACCTCCACCTCCCGGGTTCAAGTGATTCTTCTGCCTCAGCCTCCTGAGTAGCTGGGATTATAGGCACCTGCCACCATATCCAGCTAATTTTTTAGTAGAGACGGGGATTTGGAATGTTGGCCAGGCTGGTCTCAAACTCCTGACCTCAGGGGATCCACCCACCTTAGCCTCCCAAAGTGCTGGGATTACAATTCTAAAATTCACATGGGACCAAAAAAGAGCCCAAACAGCCAAAGCAATTCTAAGCAAAAGGACAAAGCTGGAAGCATTACATTAGCTTACTTCAAATGATACTGCAAGGGTATAGTAACCAAAGCAGCATGGTACTAGTATAAAAATAGACACAAAAATCAATGGAACAGAATAGAGAACCCAGAAATGTCTACAGCCAACTGATCTTTGACAAAGTCAACAAAAATATGCACTGGGGAAAGACGCTCTTTTCAATAAATGGTGCTGGGAAAATCAGATTGCCATATGCAGAATAATGAAATTGGACCCCTTTCTTATACTGTATACAAAAGTCACTCAAAATTGATTAAAGACTTAAATGTAGAACCTGAAACTATAAAAATACTAAAAGAAAACCAAGGGAAACCTCTTCTGGACATTGGTCTAGGCAAAGAATTCCTGACTAAGACCTCAAAAGAACAAGCAACAAAACCAGAAACAGACAAACAGGACTTAATTAAACTAAAAACTTCTGCACAGCAAAAGGTATACATCAACAGAGTGAACAGACAGCCTACAGAATGGGAGAAAATATTTACCAAGTGTGCATTCAACGGGGGACTAATATCCAGAATTTATAAGAAACTCTAATAACTCAACAACAAACAACACAAATAACCCCATTTAAAAGTGGGCAAAGGACATGAATAGACATTTTTCAAAAGAAGACTTACAAATGGCCAACAAAATTATGAAAGAATGCTCAGCGACAGTAATCATCAGAGAAATGGAAATTAAAACCACAATGAGATATCATCTCACACCAGTCAAAATGACAAATATTTAAAAACTCAAACAAATTATGGATGTTGGCAAGGATGTAGAGAAAAGAGAATGCTTGTATACTGTTGGTGGGAATGTAAATTAATATCATCTCTATGGAAAACAGTATGGAGATTTTTCAAAGAACTAAAAATAGAAACTTCTATTGCATCCAGCAACCCCACTATTGGATATCTACTCAAATGGAAAAAAAATCATTATATTAAAAAGATACCCTCATATGTTTAGCACAGCACTATTCATAAGAGCAAAGATATGGAATCAATGTAAGTGTCCATCAATGGATGATTGGATAAAGAAAATGTGATATAACTGTATATATATATATGTGTGTGTGTGTGTGTGTGCGCGTGTGTATATATACACAATGAAATACTATTCATCCATTAAAAATAATGAAATTATGTATTTTGCAGCAGCATGGATGGAACTAGAGGACATTATCTTAACTAAAACAACTCAGAAATAGTCAAATACTGCATGTTCTTACTCATAAATGGGAGCCCAATAATTGGTACACACAGACATAGAGTGTAAAGTAATAGATATTGGTGTCTCCAAAGGGTGGGAGGGCGAGAGTGAGGTGAGGGATGAAAAAATAACTTAATGGGTACAATGTACACTATTTGGGTGATGGTTACACTAAAATCTTAGACTTCACCACTGTGCAATATATCCATGTAACAAAACTGCACTTGTGCTCCTAAAATTTATAAAGAAAAAAATGTTATTCTTATATAACCACATTTGCTTACTAATAGGATGTGTGTGCCTGTCGAGCCACAGCACAACTGCTCAGACTTTGAGCTCAGATTGGACACCACAACCCTCATTGCCTGTTCCACACTGATTTTTGCACATTACTTGCATTTTTATCACAGCAACTGTCAAGAATCCAACATTGCAAGGATGTGATAAGATTGAAAGGAATGTAATTTGATCTAATGTTGAAACTATACATTATATCAAACTAGTAGTTCACATGGCAGAGGATGAGCATCACTGCGTTTTGTTTTATTTTAAAATTTAAAATATCTTGTGCTGTCCTTGTGAATTTATTACAGCACCTGATACCTCAGCATACAATTTAGAGATCTTAAATCCCTTGCTACTCAAAATTTGGTTATGGGACAACAACATTGGCATCCATGGGGAACTCATTCTCACCTTATTTCCACTCCCGTAGACTTGCTGAATCAGAATGTGCAGTTTAACAAGCTGCCTAAGAGCTTCATGTGTATTTGACAGTTTGAGAAGCACAGTTATAAACCATTACTCATCACCTAGTCACATCCTACTATTGTAAGATCTCTGATATTATTATACATTTCTAAAATTACTGCATCATTTAGCCTTTTCTGTGCAATCTTCCCAAGTGGATAGTATCTAGATGGAAGGCAGAGGTAGTCTTTTGTTTTCAGATTCTCCCAAATGTCCAGCACAGAGCCTTGCATGGAGTAAGAGGCTCAAATATCTGCTAAATGAGTACATCCAGTATCTAGACCTCCCAGCTGTGCTAGGCAGAGTTGTTTATGCAACAAAATTATTGACAAAAGCAGATAGAGGCAAGATCCCAAAGACACCAAGAATATTCTTTGTAGGTTTAGAATGAACATGGCATTTTTAAAACATCAGTTTGATCATGTTACTCCTTTAAAATGGACACATCCCATAATTTGGGTCATGGCAAGAAGAAAATAACATTCTACTGTTTATCTCAATAGAAAGATAATTATGTTTTAGGAACAAGTGTCCAAAAACTACAGTGAAATGACTAAATAAAAATGAAAGCAGAGTATAAATTGTTAAAGGTTAGGTAGACTGCATTTCCTGAAAACATAATGCACTAAGTGTTCCAAAATAATGCTGCCATTTATTAATTGCACTCACGAATCATTTGAATGCCAAGATCTGCATGTGTGCAAAATGTCATGGAAATTGGATTCAATTCTGTTTGAAACAGCTGTCTCCACTACAGCCAAACTGAATGTACCAAGTTCTTGGGAACAAATTTGAAAGGGAAAGGAAGCAGAAATTTGCTTTGTCAGAGGGTTCAGGTTTGCCTAAATGCCACCACTACTCCCCACTTTAGTTTTCTCTCCAGAGATTATCTCTTACATTGAACATTCCATTGGCTCATTGAGATGAGGCAACAAGCTAACAGATGCAAGGTCTCTCTCTGATCTCCCTGTAGGCTAGCTTGCATTAGTCTTATTAACCACAAACCACCTTTCTCACCCCAATCAGCCACTGCTTAGATGTGGGAAGGGAGAGAGGCAAACTCAGATAGGAGCATAGAACAATGGAATCTTAGAGGCCAATAGCTCAATCTCATAAACATCCACTCCTCAGCAAGTACTCACAACTACAGCTCTGTAACATATCCCAACTCTTTTTCCCACCACTGCCATGGCTACCATCATCTCTCATCTGGATTACTGCAGCAGGCTCTTATCTAGTGCCTGCTTCATTTTCACCCCTACTACAGTCCATTTCCACGAGTAACCTTAAAAAATAAAATAAGACAAAAAGAGACCCCATCCCTACTTGCCTAAAACTGTCCAAAGGTCCAAAATTGCTCATGAATATGATAATAAAATCCAAACCCCTCTCCATAGCCAACGAGACTCACATGATCCAGCCACTGTCCACTTGTTAGCCCTCCCTTCATGTCACTTTTTCTCTCACTCACTACGCTTCAGCCATGCTGAGCTTCTTATTCCTGGAATACGCCAATCTCCTTCAGTATTTGGGACCTTGCTCTAGGTATCTTACTGCCAGAAACACTCCTACCCTAAATTTTGTATGGATAACTATTTCTCATCACTCAGATCTCAGCAAAGAAGGAACCTCATCAGAGTTTTCCTGACTACCACTGTATATAAATATTTTATTTGCAAATATAAATGTTTACTCCCAACAAACTCACATCTCTTTACATGCCTTTCTTCCATTTCATTTTCTTTATACTCTTACCCTGTATGAATGTATCCTATTTGTTTGTTTGTCAATGGCAGTTTTATAAATCATGTTCCCTCATAAGAGTGAATGATCAATGTGTTTTATTCATTCTCACACCCCTAGAGCACAGCCTGAACATAATAAGCATGTGCTTGGAAGGCCTTAGGAATTATCTATTCCTGCTCTCTTGTTTTCTGAGAATAATTGAGATCCAGAGACGCTATTGGTTCATGATGCAACACACATAGCCAGTTAAGAATGGAGCCAAAGTGAGGGTTTGGTCCTGTAGTTTCTAGTCCACTGCTATTTCTGCTACACCTTCTTGCTGTTCATTTAAATGAAAATTAATCTTATTTTGAGTATTTTTTTAAAATTGTTTAAAATAAATTCAGGTGACTCTGATTCAGGAATGCCCCATCTTTAGGTATGAAAAAAGTTCTGTGCAAGTTCATCATTCATGCCCTTCCATGCAAAAACTTCTTTAATTCACCAGACTTCCTTAAGGTATTGACATACAAGTTGGTTTAGACTTCAAGGTGAAAAGGGGCTTTTTTTTTTTTAACTTTCTTTTTCCATTATTGAAATAAATCTGTTGACGAAATTAACATATCAGATGGAACAACAAAACTAGAAATAACTAAGATCTCTAAAGATAATTTATTCATTAAATTAGAACTTTTAAATACAGGCAAAAGAGAAAATAACTATTATTAAAATGTTCCAACCAAATTGCTGCTTATCTTACACTATGCTAATTAGTAACAGCACCCAAAATTCACTCTTCCACAATAATCAGAGAAAATCAGAGATTATAGAAAGGCTGTGGGGAGAGGGAGGTGGTGGGGTGCCACTAGTTATTAGAAAGGCTCAATAATAACCAATAAGGTTTGAGTTCAAATTCCATCCTTTTGGGTTTGTGCCTGGATTCTGAACACCTTTATCCTTTTCCTGTTACTCTTAGGACAGCCCTCTAATATTTGCAAGATAGGTTTCTCATACGATTAAATCGCCTCCAACCCATTCTCTGTACTGCAGAGAGAATGAGTCTAGTAACACACAAGTCATATCAGGTCCTTCTGCTACTTACAACTTGTCAAAGTCTTCCCATTACCCTTTGGAGAGAAAAATGCAGACTCCTTAACATGAACTGCCGGTCCCATTGCAGTCCTATCCTGCTCATTTATCAAGTGTAATCCATCCCCTGTACTGTCTGCCTCCACCGCACTGGGGTCTATTTAGTGTTCACCTGGGAGCCATGATAGATGCTGACTTTTTTGCTGCATGTGTGTTTTTCTCTTTAATTCTGGAGATAGTATATGCTGTGAACTAAACTGTGTCTTCCAGTGTGCGAAGTTATATTTGGAGACAGGGACTTTAGCAGTGGTCATAAGGGTAGGGCCCTGATTCAACAGGATTAGTGTCCTTATTGAAAGAGATACCAGAGAGACCAGCCAGTACACACACTGTCTCTCTCCCCACCCCACCTCTCTCTTTCGTCACACATACACAGATCCTTGAGCACACAGTGAGACGGTGGCTGCCCACAAACCAAGGCAGGAGTCCTGAAAATGAAACCTGCATTATTGGCACCTTGATTTTGAACTTGTAGCCTCCAGAACTATAAGAAATATATTTGTCTTGTTTAAGCCACTCAATCTATGGTATTTTGTTATAGCAGCCCAAACTGACTAAGATAATATACATAATATTAAGATACAGTATTACTATAATAATAGTCTACTTTGTGTGTTCCAGGCATTGTGATAGCCATTCTATATGGATTACCTCACTAAATCTTCACGACAACCTTTAATGTGGCTATTCTTGTTTCCATTTTCCAAATAAAATAACTGAAGTTCAGAGAAATTATATTTTTCTTTTAGCCATGATAAGTCTGAAATTGAGAAAGGTTATTTGATGTACATGAAGCATGGCTGCCTTGGGGTGCACTGAGGAGAAGGGACTGTGGTTTAGCTCTATCTGGCTGCATGTCCTTTGCACTAAGTAGCTACCTGACCCAGTCTTTGCCCTAAGGGGATTAAACCCTAATGTCCCATGAAGGACTGCTGAAGAACCTTGAGGTGCTTTGCCTGGAAATATGTCATAGCTGCAAGTATCTGAAGGACTTGCAAGAGGGATTAGATTTACTTGGAAGAAGGATTAGATCTATTTTATAAGAATTTAAGTGAGGGCATTTGAATCATCGGCAGGAAGTTTCATAAAATAGCTTTTGGCCCAGTATTAAAAAAATTGTCTAGCAGTCCCTAGGGGGAATGGGGTGTCTTGAGACCTAGACCTCTCTTGATGAATGGATTCAGGAAGGACTTGGAAATTAATTTAAGGGCAGTTATGGAGATGATCAGGCAGCAGGTAGTAGTTGAACCAGGCGACCTCTAAGGTTCCATCCAGTTCTGGGACTAAATGACACTTGGTTTTCACAACTGATGGACTGTTCATGATCTTATTATTGGTACGATCACTACAGTTGGCAAAACATGCAGCTCTAAACCAGTCAGACCAGTTCAGTGAAGATGTGGTTGCATTTTTCAATATTGTTATAACCAGCCCTCATTTTACTGAATGTCTGAGCATTGGTACAAAGCTTTCACTCTTGTTTAGGAATGAGTCATCCTGCTTGTGAGTTGGTGCAGACCATTACATTCTCCACCTCATTTTATCTTCTTCGCCTGCCCTCCAAAGCCCAAACTAGGATGGTGAACTACAACAAGGCTCAGGGAGAGGAGTTAAACTCCCCAGTTTTCATACTTAATAATCAAAATCACAATTATATCATTTTGTTAAAGGTAGATAATGGCCATTGGATAAGAAGGAAAGAAAATGAATATTTCCAGCTTTCTATAGTTCACTTTGCCAAGTTGGCAACAGATTCATTCTTTTTCTAGAACTGTTTTGCTTTTCATTATTTTGTCTCACATTGAATTGCACAAACCATCAAGTTCTTGTTCTCTCAATACACCTAAGTAACACTGGATTTTTTTTTCATTTTTAATTTCAAGCACAGTCTTCAATAAATTAATTCAACTAATTTATATTTTTCTTCAAAGCAATAAACACCTTGAGTCCTTACTCTGTGTGAAGATCTATAGCAGTCTTTGGGATACAAAAATGAAAAATTCATGACCTCTTCACTGGAGGAGAAACTTACAGTATTCTTAAGTTGCAAATTATGAAAACAAAACTTAAATTAGCTGAGGCAAAAAAAAAAATGTATTGACTAACATGTTCAACTGCAGAAGTGGTGACAAGAACTAGAGCCTCGAGCATTTTCCAGATGTTTTCTTCCCATCTGTTATCTCAGCTTGCCCTCTGTTCTGGCAATTCTCCCCTTGAAGGTGACCATCATAACCACCCAGTTGACACCAGGAACTCCAGGTTCCACCTTTCCAGATTCACCACCCAAGAGGAAAAGTCTCATCTACATATTTGCAGGCTAGAAACTAGTGGGGAAGGACTTGAGTGCCCCAAACTGGGTCACCTGCTAACAATCACCATAGCTGAAGAGGCAGAGACAGCTCTTGTTCAAATCTCATATTGGAACAAAGAGTTTTGCAAGGAGTGAGAGAAGGAGGAGCTTTCCTAAAAAGAAGAGGTGGGGTGCTAGTCCCTGAATAAAGAATGGCTGCTGGGCAGAGAAAAGACCGCAGATCTACCTCAGGTAACTTACTCTTTTATAGGGAAAACAGATATGCAAAAAAGTAACAATAATGCAATGTTATACAGGCTTCAGTGGAAGTATCTTCAAGAGTTAGACTGAGGGGAGGATGTGGAGAAATAGAAACACTTTTACACTGTTGGTGGGATTGTAAACTAGTTCAACCATTATGGAAAACAGTATGGCGATTCCTCAAGGATCTAGAACTAGATGTACCATATGACCCAGCCATCCCATTACTGAGTATATACTCAAAGGATTATAAATCATGCTGCTATAAAGACACATGCACACGTATGTTCATTGCGGCACTATTCACAATAGCAAAGACTTGGATTCAATCAAAATGTCCATCAGTGACAGACTAGATTAAGAAAATGTGGCACATATACACCATGGAATACTATGCAGCCATAAAAAAGGATGAGTTTGTGTCCTTTGTAGGGACGTGGATGCAGCTGGAAACCATCATTCTCAGCAAACTATCGCAAGAACAGCAAACCAAACACCGCATGTTCTCACTCATAGGTGGGAACTGAACAATGAGATCACCTGGACTCGGGAAGGGGAACATCACACACCGGGCCTATTATGGGGAGGGGGGAGGGGGGAAGAATTGCAATGGGAGATATATCTGATGTAAATGACAAGTTGATGGGTGCAGCACACCAACATGGCACAAGTATAGATATGTAACAAACCTGCACGTTGTGCACATGTACCCTAGAACTTAAAGTATAATAATAAAATAAATAAATAAATAAATTTTTGAAAAAAGAGTTAGACTGAGGGTTATGAAAATATGAGAAAGAAATTAATTCAGCCTAGGAGTTTAAGTAAAACTGTAAAGGGGAGGTAATTTTTGAGTTGTAAAGTTTATGGAAAAATGAGAAAAGATGGGAAATATGCTGAAATTGAGTTGTGCTAGTCCTTGGGTATGGAGGTGAGAAGTTTAGATACCATTCAGTGGGCTACAGAGTGAGACTTGAGAACTTTACCCAGACTGAGTGGCATAGTGGCATAGTACTGTCTTTAGACTGAGACAAGAGGGATCTTCACTGGAACAAAGCCTTTAGGAGACCCAGCTCTGACTCTCTTATAACACACCAATTTCCACAAGGCGAGGAGTCCATAGGGCCAACAGGATATGCCTATCCAGAGCCTATACTCTAGATCACAGTCTGTTTTCTTGAGAACTGACACTTTCTGGTGAGAAAATCATAAGCCTGCTTTTAGGTTTTGCAAATTGTGCATTCTTCCACAGGTCCATCCTCTATGCCAACAGGAGGCTGTTTTTTGTTGGGATTTGGGAAAGAGCTTAGATATGTAGGCTGAACTGTCCACCTATGTCAGGCCCCTTGCAGTGGGACAGTGATTGGGTGGGAAAAGAAGGAATTGGGCAATGGACTAGAAACCTCCATTTTAACTCTTCTTTGGGCCCCACAAATGTTAGGAGTAGGACTGAGACGTACATTATCAGGTAACAGTGTGGGAAATGCCTGGTAGTGGGGAAATGGTGGAAGCAGAAGGGAGCATATGGGTTTGAGAGAAAATTCTGAAGTAGCTTGGTAGGATTTAATGATCAATTGAATGTGAGGCATAAAGAGACAAAAGAATTTTAAAAGGCTTGAGTTTCTAGCTTGGGTAATTGTGATGCCATAACAAAATAAATAGTATAGGAGGGTAAACAGGAGTGGAGGAAATATAATATTATGATAAAAATGATTTGCTTGTGACTTCAGCATGAATGTGGATTACCAGTGTTCCTTTGGAGAGATGGTAATAATAGCCAAAAAAAGAGTTACTTATTTTAAAATACAGATTTAAAACTCTCCTCTCAATCCTAATTTACTTTCATATTTGATCACTCACCTATTCTTTCACCATAATCATGCTACGTTACTTAGAGCTCTGGTTACAAGTGATAGAAAACTAACTCAGTAGCTTAAGCATAAGCAAAAATAGGATTTCCTGGCTTACATAATTTAAAGGTCTAGAAATAATGTTGTTTTCAGATCCAACTGGGTTCGGGGTTTTGAAGAATGTCATTAGGCCCCAACCTTTTTTATCTCTAGGTTCAATTTCCCTTTGGCTGGATTCCATTCTCCTGATGGCTGCTGAGAGCATCAGGCTTATATCCTCACAGTGCCAGTCCTTTAGGAAGAGAAAACACTCCTTTCTCTGTTGCTCACAAAACAGGGCAAAATTAACTAGATTGGACCTGATTGGCTAGGCTTGTGCCACGTGCCCATCCCTGATCCAATGACTATCCTGGGGAATGCCATGCTCTAATGGGGCAGGACGGGTCATATGTCTACTCCTGAAGCAAAGAATGGAGTCAACTTCATCTGAAGCACAGCCTGAAATTAGGGGTGATTAACTAGGGGAATGTTACTAGGAGAATCGGGGAACAGAGCCCACGCCACACAAACAATGGATGTCCACTAGACTCACCATAGCACTAAGGCTTATTTTTTTTAGTGGAAATAATAATTATAAATCTCACTGGAATGTCAGGAAAATTAACTGTAAGGTAAAATTGACAAACCAACTAGGCCTCACAGGCACCTTTAGAACATTCCACCCAACAACACGGTAGAACATGCTTTTCTCAAATGCACACGGAATATTCTCCAGGATAGACTATAAGCTAGGCCACAAAACAAACTCAATAAATTTTAATGAATTAAAATAATATGAAGTATGTTCTCCTACTTTAAGAAATGAAATTAGAAATTAATATCAAAAGAAATTTGGGAAATATACAAATATGCAGACAGTTCTAAATAACATGTGGATCAAAAATGAAATTAGAAAATACTTTGAGATGAATGACAATGAAGGCACAGCTTGCCAAACTTATGCAATATCGCTAAAGCAGTGCTCAAAAGGAAATTTATAGCTATAAATACCTCTCTTAAATATGAAGAAAGATCTTAAACTAATAATCTACCATTTTACTTTCTGATACTGGATAAAGAAGAGTGAACTACATTCAAATCAAGCAGAAGGAAGGAAATAATAAATATTACAATGAAAATTAATGAACTAGACAATAGAAAAACAACAGAGAAAAATGAGTATAACCAAAAGCTGATTATTCGAAAACATAAAGAAAACTGGCAAACCATTAGCTAGATTAACCAAGAAAAAAGAGAGAAGACTCAAATCACTAGAGTCAGAAATGAGAAAGGAGACATTACTATCAACCTTACAGGATATAAAGGGTCATAAATTAATAATATGGACAATCGCATGACTGTAAATTAGATAAATGAAATGGGCAAATTATTAGAAAGATCCAAACTACTGAAGCTGACTCCAAAAAAAGTAGACAATATGAATAGACCTGTAACAAGCAAAGAAATTGAATTAGTAATCTGCCCACAAAGAAAATTATAGGTCCAGATATCTTCACTGCTGAATTCTACTGAATATTTAAAGAAGAATTATTACCAACTTTTTCACAAACTCTGCCAAGAAATAGAAAAGAGACAAAGTACACCACTATAAGATCAAATGACTCTGAAATCAAAACACGACAAAATAATCAGAAGAAAAGAAACTATAGACCAATGTCTCTTTTAAACGTGGAAGCAGATATCCTCAATGAAATACTAGCAAACTGAATCCAGAAATATACAGAAAGGATTATACACCACAATCAAGTGAGATATATTACCGGCAGGCAAGATTGGTTTAACAAAATAAGTGTATAACTTACACTCTAAAAACTGCAAAATGTTGTTGAAAGAAGTTAAAGATCTAAATAAATGCAAAAACATCCCATGTTCATGGATTTAAAAATGTAAGATTGTTAAAATGGCAATATTTCCAAACTTATCTACATATTCAATGCAATTCCTATCTGAATCCAGCTGATTTCTTTGTGGAAATCAACAAGCTGATTTTAAAATTCATATGGTTGCAAGATACCAAAATAACCAAAACAATTATGAAAAAAAACAAAGATAGGGGACTCAAACTTGCTGATTTCAAAACTTACTACAATGCAATGGTAATCAAGACAGTGTGGTACTGGCATGTAGATCAATGGTATAGAATTGTAAGCCCAAAAATAAACCATGTGTCTATGGCCAATTGAGTTTTGACAATGGTCCCAAGACCATCAAATGGAGAAAGAATAATATTTTCAACAAATGGTGCTGGCACAACTGGATATCTACATTACAAAATGAAGTTGGACCCTTATTTCACATCATTAACAGAAATTAATTCAAAATGGATCAAAGACCTAAACACAAAAGCTAAATTTTAAAACTCTTAGAATATTGGTGTAGAGCATAATGACTTCAGACTTGTCAATAAGTTCTTAGATACAATATAAAAAGCAAGAGCAACAAAAGAAAAAATCGATAAATTGCACTTCATTAAAATTAAAAACTTTTGTGATTCAAGGATCACTACCAAGAAAGTGAAAAGAGACACAGAATGAGAGAATATATTTGCAAATCAAATATCTGATAACAGATGTATCTAGAATACATAAAGAACTTGTACAACTCAATAATTAAAAACAACACATTTTAAAAATTAGAAAACGATCTGAATTAACACTCTTCCAAAGACAATATACAAATGGCCAATAAGCACATAAGATGCTCATCCTCATTAGTCATCAGGGAACTGCAAATCAAATCCACAATGAAATATTACTTTACATCCACTAGGATGGCTAGAATTAAAAAGTCAGATGATAACAAGTGTTGAAGATCTGGAAAAACAAGAACCTTCATCCACAGCTAGTGGCAATATGAAGGTGTAGCCACTTTGGAAACTATTTTGATATTTCTTCAAATGGTCCCTATGACCCAGCAATTGCACTCCTAGGTATATACACAAGAGAAATGAAAACATGCCCACACATAAACTTGTACACATATGTTTATAACCAAAAGGTGGGAACAACTCAAATGTCCATCACTTGATAAGTGCATAAACAAAATGTGATGTATCTAAACAGTGGAATATTATTTGACCATGAAAATGGATGAGGTATTGATACATGCTACAACATGAATTAACCTTGAAAACAGCGTGCTGAATGAAAGAAGCCTAATTGCAAAAGACTACATATACATGATTCTGTCTAGATTAAATGTCCAAATCTATAAAGACAAAAAATAAAGTAGTGGTTGCTTAGGGCTGGAGGGGAATGCAAGGACAGGGAGGTGATAGCTAAAGGGTACAGGGTTTTTTTTAAAAGTGACAAAAATGCTCTAAAATTTTTTTTTAAATTCTGAGTTTGTAACCAATTGAGAAATAAGAAAGGGGATTTAAAGGGAGGTCCATCTTCATTACTAGTAAAGCCTAGGGTGTAGAGCATGTATGTTCCATTTTTTTTTCTTTTTTTCCTTCTTGCTGTGTGATAGTTGCTTATAACTGTGAATATACCCTAAACCGTTGAATTGGATACTTTAAATGGATGGAATGTGTGCTATATGATTTATATCTCAGAAAAAGATGTTTCAAAAAATTAAGGCAGTTTGCTAGGAAGGGAAATAAATGAATAAACAAAAAAATACAATGACACATATTTATGACAAAATGTCCATATTCTCTTTGAAGACAAGAATTGCCAGAGATACAAAGTTATCCTGGAACTAAATCGACAAATAATATTTAGGAATTAAAATTCATAATTTCTTGAAAGCTTAAAAATAAAATGAGTTCCAGCCAATCTAACTGCATGTGATGAGGTAATCCATATTCTCCGGGCTCAAGTTTCAGTATGAGGACTACTTCCAGTGTAACCCTCCTGGCCTGTCGTAGTCCCCTCTCCCCAGCTCAGGAACAACTTATCTGATTGGTGAATTTGAAAAAGAAACGAAGCATTTTCTGTTCTGGAGCCCTGCCTGCCTGCAGAGAGGGCAGTTAGTAAGCTTCTTATATCAATCTTTGGCCTGGAAGAGGTAAGTCTACTGTTTGAGGCTGAATTCAGTTCAAGGGGAGAAGATTTTAAAGACTGACGTGGTGGTTTTAAAACATATCTGCAAATTCCTTGACATTCTTCCCATGAAGATGTGTAGTCTATGATCCCTCCCTTTGAACCTAGGTGGGACTTTGTGACTGTCTTAATAAACAAAATGCTGTGGTCGTGGTTCAGCTTGATTCCCGGGGCTGTTAGAAAGCCATGCAGCTTCTGTTGGTTTCTCTTGGGACTCTCACTTTGGGACCCTTCAGTCTCTGAAAGAAGTCCAGGTGCCCTGAGGTCACCATATGGACAGGTGTAGGGGAGTGATGTCATTCCAGGCCCAGCTGATGGAGTCTTTCCAGCTCAGTTGCTAGATGTGTGCATGCATACTCCCATATCCAGCCACTATTTAAATACAAACACACCAGAGACCGGAGTGAAACTTTGATGAGCCTGGCCAATTTTCACATCACAAGGAAATAAATGATTACTTCATGTCACTGTTTTGGGTGGCTTATCACACAGCAAGAAGGAAAAAAAGAAAAAAAAATGGAACATACATGCTCTACACCCTAGGCTTTACTAGTAATGAAGATGGACCTCCCTTTAAATCCCCTTTCTTATTTCTCAATTGGTTACAAACTCAGAAAAGAAAGAAATCTATTTTGTGGCTCCCTAAAACTCCATCTTTAATTGTCCATTATAAGAATTTCTCCCACCCCACTCTGTGGTCATGGATGGGCCATAGGTCTCTGTTTGACTCTCTCTAGTGATTGGAAATGCCTCCTAAAACATTCAAATTACAATGGCTGTTTCTTAGAATGTTCTTTCTTAAGTTTATTAAAAAGCTTCTGAAGCAGCACAGAACAAAACTGCTCCATCTTCTACATAAACATCTTTCAAACCTTTCATGACAGACATCACATAATTCTCAGTCAATTATCTCAATTTCCTTCCACTTTTCCTCTTATACAAGGTTAAAATAGTGCAATGGTCCTTAAATTCGAGCATGCATCTGAATCATTCAGAGGGCTTGTTACAACATGGATTCTAGGACCTCATCCTCAGAGTTTCTGATTCAGGAGATCTGTGGTAGGACTGGAGAATTTTCATATCAAACAAGTTCCCACGCATTGCTGATGCTGGGATCCAACGACCATTCTTTGAGAACCACTGGGCTTGAGATGTATAGGATGGTAGAAAGAGTCTTCCATGAGAAGTTGAAAGACCTGGGTTGTCATGCCGGCTGTGCCATCTTCTAAATAATAATAATAATAATAATAACAACAAACCCAAAGGTTTCTAACAAAACAAAAATCCCTAATAAAAACTAAGGTCCCTGCCAATATCACACAGTGGTGAGGATGGACAGTGATAACAACACATAAGTGCTTTGCAAACTGTCTGGGACTATGTAGACGGGAAATGTGGCTTGAAGAGATTTGCCTGTAGACTCCATCTAAGTGTTAATATCATTTTTCAGAGTGACATGAGAATTCAACAGCACATGACAGATGAAAACTATAGCAGAATCTGCTAACCCATTTCCTGTTTGCTCCTTCTACAGATTCCTGTTCTTCCCAGAAGCTCTTGTAATCTGGAAATAAAAGCAAATTGTGAACATATACTGAGTGGTTTCCACATGCACGTGGAAGAGGTTACATTCTGAAAGGAGAAGAGCTGAGCTGCTTCCTAGCTGGGACAATTAATTATTCTGAGCCTCAGCTTCCTTTGGGGAAAGGGATAACAATAGCCCTACCTCAAAAGTTGTTGTGAGGATTAAATGAGTTAATATATGTAAAGCCCTTAGAAACAGGCTTGGCAAGGATTAATTACTGTTGTTATTGTTGTTTCTCCATTTTAAAAATGAGGATTGAGACTTTGAGAGTTTGAGTAATATAACTTAAACTCTCACAGCTGGGAGCTCTCTGCAAGCCTCTCTCCCAGTTAAACAGAGAAATTAGAGCAGGGATGTCAAAATAAAATGTAAAGACCATACCTCTCGCATCATCACCTCTGCTGGTGAAAGGCATTGCTAATTGATCATAGTATTCTGCCCTGCAGAGTCTGGACAAGGCTTCATAACCCTCTTGGAGACTGTGCGGTGGTTGGTGAGAGCTGCTTTGGAGTCCATGAGACAGACACGTTTGGCCACACCAGAGCAGGAAAACCGAATCCTGGGACACTTTTAGAACACTAAATTGGAAGCACTAAAACTCAGTAATGGAAACTAGGAATAAAAGTCTCAGGCTACCGACTGATGGGGGAAAAAATCCTAGTGCTGGCCCCGCTTCTCCTTCTAAATTCATTTCCCTGACTCACAGCCTTCCAGATCTTGGAATGAAGTCAAAGAAAAGAAAGTCATTTCTACTGCCATTCTACCTTTGGTATATAGGCCAATGGTTTCTTCATCACTTAAAAAAATAACTTTGTATTTCAAAAGACATGCTTCAGTGACTCAATTTTGTCCAAGGCAAACTTCATATTAAATGCTTCCTGATCAGCAGCAGGAGATCCATTAAAACCAAATAAAAAGAAACACATTTTAAGGATTAAAGAAGATGAAACACTACAGAAATGCCACCATTGTATCAAAGGTCCAGTAGTTCTACATTGTGAAGTCCTCGATTCTTCACAATAGTTCTAGAAAAAGTAATTGTTTAATCATGATGAAGACATGGCTATAAGTAATATTAATTAATTTGCCTTGGGCCTACATTTAATTCTTCTACCACACTGAGATCATTATGCATAGTAATGGATAATCTTCAAAGCGATGTTTTAGCATTCCCCCACCCGCTCTCCACCATACCCACACAGGCACTTTCTCTTACCACTGTTCCCTGGCCAGCTTCATAAGTTCTCATTCTAGTCCAGAGCTCAGAACAGAGCTAAGTTCTCCTTGAAGGTGGACACACTTATAATCAGAACTAACATGTAGTAAACTCTCAGATGTTCCAGGCAGAGTTTTGTTCATTTAACAAGCACTTCTATGTACCAGCTACTTTTTTCTAAGCATTTCACAAATACTAACTCATTTCATCCTCACAATAAACCTATAACATTTTACAGAAGAACAAACCTAGGTACAGACAAGGCAAACAACTTGCCTGAGATCACACAACTAGAAAGTGGCACAATTCCATTAGGAGCAGGGGTGATAATATAGCATGGTGAGGGTATAACATTAGGTGTTCATGGCTATCTGCAGATGAACTTAGTAATTTTTAGTTAGCCCAACAAGGTAAGCACTGTTAATTCTTTCCATTTTAGAGTTAACAAGAACCAAGACTAAAAAGGCTAAGTAACTTGCCCATTACCACACAATTAATGTACCCAGGCTCTCAGAGTGCAGAGCAGGCACCTGTACCCAACAGGCTGTATGGGAGAGACTTCCACTTCTGTTCCCGCTATGGTTTGTTGCAGACATAATTCCCCTGTTTCTGGCTCTCCAATGAAGGCTTTCTACCACCACCATCATCACCCAATGCTGCTACCGCATTGTTACGTGGCTCTTGAATAAACCGTTTCAATCGTTCTAGCAACCCAACTTCCCACCTCCCAGGTACCACACATAGTTGCCCTCAAGGCAAGTCCAGACACAGGAGTCTGTTTGTCTCCCCTCAGGGTGAAGGTTAGTCCTGCAATAGCCAGGACCTAGTCATGCTAACTGCCAGGCACTCCTCAGAGCACCTCATCAAACCTGCTCAAATATAATTGCTGTGCCAAGAAACAGACAACTTCATATCGCATAACCCTTAACCTAAGAATTTGCATTTCCCTAGCAATTAAATTTTCTGGCATATACAGCAGGAATAGTCATCTATGGCAGAGTCTGAAACAAAGAATGCAGTTAAATTTAGACTTAAATTGAAATTGGGGAGAGAGAATTGCAAAACAGTGCAATGGAAATACAGTATTAGCTACTCAACCCTTTAATGTATTTACCATTTGGAGAACAGAGAGTTTCTCTGGAGGTATTGGTAACCAAAACACTTGGATGGTAAGGAATGGACATAACCAACAAGTTAGGCGGTTGGGCTGCCTTTGAGATTGTCTCTCTCTCTTTGATTCACAGAAGTGAAGCAGCAATTCCTGTTCATTTCCTGGCGGACCACTCCTGGGAGTTGCAAACAAGATGTTTTCTATGGATGCTCTTTATCTTTGGAATCCTCTTCCTTCCTGGACTGGCAACTGCAGAATCGAAATCTCTTGGCCTTCCACAAAGCCTTTTCCAAGGTTTGTCTTTTTAATTGAGCTTCCACTTAAGCATACTTAAGACTATTTGTTTACTACAGAAAACACCATGAAACTTGGCCATAAAATGGTGCGGGATCCTCTTTTTTTCTGATTTTTTGAAGATCCAACTCAAGGCTCACTTTAGTAACCACTCCTTCTTCTTGTGCTTTTCTATTAAGGATTTTTTTTAGACCGTAGAAAAGGTCTTTACAATGATTTGCTTAAGACTTAGTTTTGAATCCCCGAGGAGTTTAGCCCTTTCTAAGAGGAATGCACAGACATAAAGTCTGTGGAAGGCAAAACAAAGTCCAGTGGTCATGCTAAGCCAAACCTAGGCATCAGTGTAAAGTTCCAACTAATTCCATAGGGGAAAAAATGTTTTTAAGCATCCAGGACAAATGAGAAGCCATAAATTAATTTTAAAATATTTTTCATTTTAATGGCTTTAAAAGCTTAGGAAAGTTAGCTGTTTTTTCTAAGCTTGTCTTGCACAGAAAAAAAAAAAATTGAAATACTGTTTATATGTCCATATTTGAGAACCAAGCTGAGCTAAGATCGTTAAACTTTTAGGAAAAAAAAAAGATCATATAAACACAAACTTTCCAAAAGCAACATCTTTAGTAATGAACGAAGTTTATTTCCACTACCGAAATTCATTTTATTGTGTGTCCCATTGTCCTAGTAAAAGTTTAGTGAGGAAATCAACATGAATGTTAAAATAGGGATATGACATTTTGTGATCTAGCTGGCTCTTATTAACTCTTGATTTGCACATTTCCACAGCGTTCTGTTAGCCAATATTGGCCACTGCCTGCAAAACCATTCATCCCTTTTTCTAAAACCCGTTTATAGCCAGGACGCAGCTTCACACTCACACCAGTTTGTCATCATCCTGCTATTTCCCAGCACCTATCAAAACCCTGCAATGGGCTTGTAAAGCACGAAGGTCACTTGTGGTGATCCAGGAAGGCAGGAAGGCCCCATGATGCTTTCAGATTAGAGTATCCTCTGCACCTTGGCTTCTGTACTCCTGCTTCCTGCCTGCCTGCCCTTGAAGGCGTCCTGGTGGGACCATGGACTGGAGGATGCCGTTTCCACAACTCACACGCTATGAAGACTCCAGTTCTTGGATTTTTGATGACCTCTGGGTCCCTCACTTGCCGACTCCCCACCTCCACCCCGCTAGCCCTGTGTTTGAAATGACAAGCTGCTGTTTATTTATAGCTCCCTTTCCCACTTTTAAAAGAAACCAGTGGTTAAAGATGTGCCAGGTGGTGCTGTTGATAAACAACAAGTTCTAATACCAGATTTCCTCCTGGGAATTCAGGCCTCATTTATTCTGGCTGCTGATCGACATGGGAGGAAACTTGGCTGTGGCTTTGAGACATTTTTCCTTTGGTAACTCATCTCCAACCCCCACAGAGTGACAGAAACTGGCTGTGCAGGAGTCCCTGGGGCTATTTCTGATGGTGGCCAACATTTACTCTAACGTTACCCAACTTACAAAGTTTCTGAGGTCAGCCACCTCCTCCCTGAGCACCCAGTCTTAGGATAGTACCTATGTGACTCCAGGATTCCCCTGGTCATGCCCCTTTATCTGCCATAGCCAACAAAAATCCATCCTTTAGACCTGTTACACTTTCCACCAAAACATTTATCTCTGTTCCTGGACATTGTATATGCTCAATAGATATATTTGAAAGTTGCACGAACTCTATGCATTCTTTTCCAGTTTCACTGATACTCCCTCATTCTAGAATTAGTGCATCAATCCATCAACTGTTTTTCTTATTGCTAAGCTTCATGAGAGACGGTGGGGTGTGCTGGAGCCTGAAGGTCTGATCAAGATCAGCTTTGCCACTTCTTGATTATGTGGTCCTGGGCCAGCTTCCTCACACGTGTGAGCAAGCACTAATTGAATGGTTACAGGTCAAGGACTGTGCAATACACAGGAGAGAGAGAAATGAAAGACAAAGTGCCTTCCCACAAGCTGCAAAGATCCCACAGCCTAGTGGAGAAAGCATAGAAACAACAATTGCAACAACAATTGCTGTGTAGTGTGGTGGAGGCATGTGATAGAGATGTCATGGATGCACAGTGAAGGGTCTGAGTCCAGCTGTTGGTGGAAGGGGCAGCAGTCAGGGAAGGCTTTCCAGAGGAAATGACACAACAGCCAGGTCTAGAGTTATGAATTAAGCATTTGGAGAAGAGGAGAAAGGGATTATCTGGCACAGAGCACAAAATATGCAAAGTCAAGAAATGGCAGGGGGCTCCGTGTCAGTTTGAAAAATCTGGCACAAAGAGTTCATGTGGAAGAATGGTCGGAGACGATGCTGGAATGCGACGTAAGCGGCCTGTGTTCTGCAACAGGGCGTTTGATTTTTACCCCATAGATCATGGGGAGCAAATGAAAGATTTAAAAACAGAAGTAGCCTGATCAGATACGCATTTTGGAATGCTCACTCTAAGAAACAGAAAGCAGTAAAGGGAGTTAAAATGCATTCATTTAACAAATATTTAGTGGCATCTTCTGTGTGCCTGGCACACATTTGGCAGGCAGGGTTTCTGCCAACCAGACCATGCAGTCTAGTTTAGAGACAAGAGGAAGACTTGGAGGCCAATATAAGGCAGTGTGAATGAAGAGAAGAATATTAATTTGAGAAATATTTCGAAGACAGAATTAATAGGACTCAGTGACAGCTTAGCTGAGTAAGGGGAGAAGGGACAAGAAGAGATCTTGGATGACATCCATGTTTCTAACTTGGGCAATTGGGTGTCCAATGATGACATCCATACAGTGTTTCTTAACAGAAGTGCCAGTAGCATTTTTGACAGGACAATTCTTTGTGTATGGGACTCTCTTGTGCATTTTTTAATGTTTGACATCCTTGGCTACAATCCACTTAAATGCCAATAGAATTGCCTGGTCGTTGCAACATCAAAAAAGTCCCCTTCCATACCCCCACACCCCCAACACACATATTTCCAAATACCTCCTGAGAGCCAGAAAAAAGAAGGAAGAATGGATTGAGGTTGGGCGGATAAATCAAACCAGTTTAGGGTGTGTTGAATTTGCAGTTCTAATCAAAGCCTTCCATATCTGTGGAGCATCCAGTATGTGCCATCACCTTCCCCTGCTTATTACCAGCAGGATGTAGGCAAGTGGAGATGTCAACTTCCTACTCTAGGGATACTGGTACTGCCCTCACTTACAGACCCACCTGCCCAGTCAGTGCAGAATTCAGCTTCTCCCATCAAAACATATTTTTTAAGCAATTACAATTTTCCTTCTTACTACTTCCTTCTCCACATTCTGACAATACCAACATTCCAGAAGTTGTCCAGGGCTACGAAGAGCTGTGGTCCAGCATTGCATCTGACATGCTAAGGAGACATATCAAAGGCAGGCTCACTCTCAATCTAAGCATTTTCAATCTCCAACCTAACTTGGTTCCACAGCTCAGCTCGGTTCACCATAAACTTCTTTCTTCTGATAACCCATTCAAATGCCCTTGAGCTTGTTCTCACTGTTTCCTTTACACGTGATCTGATATTTCCCTCTGGATCTGGCATTAGAGCTATAAGAAAGAGGTGCTCCCACATCCCACTGCAATCTCTATAGGACTCTCTTCATTAACTGATGAAGCCAGTGGCGTGAATGTAATTGCTCAGAGTACATGTGTTATGTAAATGGTCCAAGGACAGAACTTTGTGAACACCAACACTGAAGAAAGGAACAGTGGTTTAGGTACCCACAGAAGATGCAAGAAGCAAGAGGAGGCACAGAACAGAAGGAAAACCAGGAGGAGCTACAAAGGAAAATATCTCATGAAGAAAAGACTGATTCAGCATTAAATATGAAAGGAAAGTCGAATACGATAAAAGCTAAAAAGAGTATTCTGAATTCAGCAATGGAGAAGAAATTAGTATCTTTGGTTTACCAGTTGAGATAAACAGATTATGTTTCATTAACAAATGATCCCACATACCAACAGCTCGTGATATCAGAGGCTTATTTTTTGCTCTCATTATGCGTCCACTGTGGATTATTGGCTAGTGATCTGTTCAGGTCCTTTTCACTCTAAGATCCAGGCAGAAAGGATAGCCTCCATCTAGAAGGAAAAGATCAACGGAGGAATCATGCAATGAATCTAGAGCTTCTGCTTGGAAACGTGGCAAACATAACTTTTACTCACACTTTATTGCCTCCATCTAGAAGGAAAAGATCGGTGGAGAAATCATGCAATGGATCTTAAGGCTTCTGCTTGGAAATGTGGCAAACTTGACTTTTACTCACATTTTATTGGCCAAGGCAGGTCATATAGCCAAGCTTGATGCCAATGAACAAGGATAATCAGAAAGTTGTCTGGTAGGGAGGAGCTGATAAAAAGAAGTTCCACAGGGAGTGACAGAAAACATTTGTGCACAATAACACAGTCCCCACGCTAGGCAAAAGACATGGTGTAGGTAAAAATTACTATGAAGATGTAATTCATTATGGCTTTATCCCTAATTTACCCAATGCAGAGCTATTATTATCATTATTAACCTTCTGTGTCTCCATGATGTCATTCCCATATTTAAGAGCCATTGCTCCCTCTATTTTGTTCAACTCAGACTCTAGGCTTTTTTGCATTCAGCTCCTACCATCCCTCTTCCCACCCACAAAGCTACTCGTACCACTCTCTATCTCAAGGGACTTTCTCTTTTCCCCCAGTCCCTGTCCCTCAGCTCCTTATGAGCCCACCTCAAAGCCACTCTGCAGAAAGGCATCTTAGATTAAACCAACTCAACCCTAACAAACTCCTCTGTTGTACAGTATGTCTTGTATTATTTGGTCCCAACACAATGTGGTATGTAAATGCCTGGTGGTGGTTTCAAATGTGAATGTGTGTATAAAACGTTTTGGGAAGGCTGAGATTGAGGTGCGGGAGAGGGGTGAGTGGGAGAATGTGGGTTCTGGGCTGGTTACCCTCTGCATTTCTCTCTAAATCTGTTCTCCATCATTCCCTGCCTTGTTCTGTGTCCCAGGAGGCTGACTGCCATAGATGGTAAAAGCAGAATTCCTTGCCGTCTGGTTACCAGTGGGTTCAGCCAATGGGAGACGCCAATATGAAGACTGCAATATCAGAGAGGAACAAGGGTATTAATGCTTTCCCACACCCAACACCCCCTGCTCTGACCCTGGCAGTGGCCAGATGCTGTGGATTGAGCTCCTGTCAGGCAACCTCTCTTCCACTACTCAAGCTCCAGTGGTGCTATTCATGTCTCTTTTTCTTCAAGCTAGATCATGGTCTTTTATATTGCAAATTCCGTAACTGAAACCTGTGAGGAGGGCCAACCCCTTCCACTCCTACCCACAACTTTCATATACTTTAAGGCATTTTGTTTGTCACTTTTCACGTATGCTTCCCTCTGGGTCCTTATATTCTTCTCTTTAAGGTCAAGTCATCTAGCTGTGTTGAGAGTCTAGCACAAGGCCTCTCTGATGGCTAAACAAGAACCCTGCCCCGCAAAGGACAGATGCCTGACTGGAGTGATGGCTCATGTGGCCTAGAGAATTTGTATTTCTAAAAAGCCATTGACCTGAATCTAACTATATAAACAAGCATTCATAAAATCACGATACAGAAGACTTAGTAATTCCTGTAAAGTTATCTAGCCTTAATAAAAGTGGAAAACAACATGGTGGCCATTCCTAGATGATCATGCTAAAGCTTTAAAAATCAAATTGAACAAAGTACATAAAAGTCCCAAAGAAATGACAGGTTTAGAAGTCTTCAGAGGTCACCTCAATTTCCTCATGCTCTGGTAATTCCACTTTGGAAGAAAGTAGGGTACAAATTAGTCAACATGTGGTCATGGAAGTTATCTAAGGCCTTGCCACTCAAAGTGGCCTACAGACCAGCAACACCAGCATACCCAGGAGCTTGTCGGAAATGCAGACTCTGAGGTGCTCCAAGACTTGCTGGATCAGAATCTGCATATTAATCTAATAGGATTACCAGGTGATTCCTTTGCCCGTTGACACTGGAGAAGCACTGGTCTAAAAGAGTTCTCAAACTATCCGAGATGAAGAAGCAGTTGTTGTTTTCCTTTTCATTTTGTTTTGTTTCTTTTGGTTGCCCCTCGCCCAGTCTGTTGTGCACTGATACCTTAGAGAATGTAATAAAAATGAATCACTAGAATAATGAAAAAAGAGATTTACAAAATACAAAGTCAAACGTTTTATTAGTAGAGTCAAACGACATATAATTATGCTATCAAATTGTTATAGAAGTATTTTAATGCATGCAGTCTATTTCTCTAGATTCCTCATCATTGACCAATATCAGGTCACAGATGGGCAGCAGACTATGGATCACACTGAGTAGTGCTGCTCTAAGTTATTGCCATTTTACAGGCAATCGACAGAGGAAACCAAAGCCTAGACAAATGATATACCCGAGGTGACAAAGCTGGTTCATAGGAGAGCCAGAATTGAGACTTATATCTCCCAAACTGTTTCCAACAGACCATATTAATCCTAATGAAACTTTTAAACATTTATTGAACACTTGATTTGAGCCAGGTACAGTGTTTTACAAGGATTATCTTGTAGTTACCCCCATTCTTGTGAAGCTGATGCTGTCAATGCCCTCATTTTACAGTTGAGAAACCTGAGGGTTAGAGAGGTTAATACCTTGCACAAGTTTCCATGACTAAGTGGTGAAGATGAAATTTGAACCCAAGTTTAACCACAATTAAAGAAAACGTGCTTGGATTAGGCAGGGTTCTCCAGAGAAACAGAACCAATAGGATATATATTTGTCTGTCTATCTATCTATCTATCTATCTGAGAGTTTGTTTATTTATTTATTTTGAAACAGAATCTTGCTCTGTGGCCCAGATTGGAATACAGTGGCATGAACTCAGCTCACTGCAACGTCTGCCTCCTGGGTTCAAGTGATTCTTGTGCCTCAGCCTCCCAAGTAGCTGGGACTACATGCCTCCACCACCACGCCTGGCTAATATTTGTATTTTTAGTAGAGATGGGGTTTCACTGTGTTGGCCAGCCTGGTTTCAAACTCCTGACCTCAAGTGATCCACCCACCTCAGCCTCCCAAAGTGCTGGGATTACAGGCATGAGTCTCCCTGCCTGGTTGAGAGATTTACTATAAGGAATTTGCTCTAGTGATTATGGAGGAGAACAAGTCTTAAGGTAAAGAGCATAAATCAGCAAGCTGGAGACCCAGGAGAGCCGATGAGTTATTTCTAGTTTGAAGGCCAGCAGACTCAAGGACCAGGAAGAGCTAATGTTTCAATCTGAGTCTGAAAGTAGGAAAAATGTTGCTATCCCAGTTTGAAGGTAGTCAAGCAGGAAGAATTCTCTCTTACTTGGAGAAGGGTCAGCCTTTTTGTTCTCCTCAGGCCTTCAGCTGATCAAATACGACCCACCCTCATGAGGGAGAGCAATCTGCTTTATTCTATCCACTGATTTAAATGTTAATCTTATCCAAAAACAGCCTCACAGAAACACCCAGAATAAAGTATGACCAAACATCAGGGCCACCTGTGGCCCAATCAAGTTAATACATAAGATTCAGCATCACAGTACTTAACCACTATCTTACTCTGCCTCCCCTCTCCACTTTTTTCATGAATTATTAATTATAGCAACAAATGCATCAGTTATACAGTACTTATAGGCTTGGACTTGCAGGCAATTCTACTTCACATGAAAATAATATGCTGGCCCAGTATCTCTAGGGGCGTCTGGAATTTTAATTGAGAAATCTGTAGGGCTTTTGGATATATTCAAACATCATTGTATCTGTTACTGGTGCATTACTGACAGTGAAATCCAGTGCCTGAAGCCACCTTCTCTTCTCTTAGTTCACATTCCCCAGCTGTGGTCTGCATGCCTGGTGAGTGCTCAGTAAGTGAGACTTACTGCCTGGCCCACTCTTAAAAACAGCCCTTGAGAACCAGATTCAGGGTTGACTCTCAAGTGTTGCATTACATAAAGACCCAATTCCTGAGGCAGAGTTTTGGGTGTTTCAAGGATACTCGAGGACCTTGGCATCACATCACATTTCTTTGAGGATTTAGGAGCTCTGGGGTGCTCCTGCTTAAAGGAAAGGCCTGGACTGGACCCACATGATTTGGAGTATAAAAGGGAATGGACAGAGGAAGGCAGGTACTATGTTTCTCTCTCTGTCTCTATCTCTCTTTCCTTCTTTCTCTCTTCCTTCCCTTCCTTCCTTCCTTCCTTCCTTCCTTTCTCTCTCTCTCTCTCTTCTTTCTTTCTTTCTTTCTTTCTTTCTTTCTTTCTTTCTTTCTTTCTTTCTTTCTTTCTTTTTTTCTTTCTTTTTTCTTTCTTTCTTTCTTTTCTTTCTTTTTTCTTTCTTTCTTTCTTTCTTTCTTTCTTTCTTTCTTTCTTTCTTTCTTTCTTTCTTTCTCTCTTTCGCAAACACACACACACACACACACACACACACACACACACACATCCATAGATCACCAATTTTTATTTAGCCTAGTGCTTCCCATGTGATATGATTTGGATCTGTGTCCCTGCCCAAATCTCATATCAAATTGTAATTCCCAATGCTGGAGGTGGGGCCTGATGGAAGGTGATTGGATCATGGCGATGGTTTCTTATGGTTTAACACCATCCCCCTTGGTGCTGTCATCATGATAGGGAATTCTTGTGAGATCTGGTTGTTTAAAAGTGTGTGGAACTTCCTCCCTCTCTCTTGCTCCTGCTCCAGCCATGTAAGACATGCCTGCTTCCCCTTCACCTTCTGCCATGATTGTAAATTTCTTGAGGCCTCTCCAGAAGCAGAAGTCACCAGGCTTCCTATACAGCCTGCATAAATGTGAGCCAATTAAACATCTTTTCTTTGTAAATTATCCAGTCTCAGGTATTTCTTTATAGCAGTGCAGGAATGGACTAAAACATCACGTAGTCACAGATCAGTGAATCCCAGCTCTTTCCACTTATGAAGAACCGTTTAAAGGCACAGATTCTGGTGGCGGACGATGAATCCCACTGAAAAGGCCTTGCTTTAGCTGCTTTCTCTGCCTAGAATCCTCCCCCACTGATACCCGCTTGGCCAATTTCCCCACCTCTTTGAAGTGTTTATTCATATCTCTCCTCCTCAATCTAAATAGCTGAATTAGTTTCCTAGAGCTGCTGAAACAAATCTGTGGATTAAAACAACAGAAATTTATGCTATTACACTTCTAAGGGCCAGAAGTTGAAAACCAAGGTGTGAGCAGGACCATGCTCTCTCTGAAGACTCCAAGGGACCCTCCTTACTTGACTCTTCCTAGATTTGGGTGGTTGCTGTCAATCCTTGGCATTCCTTGGCTTGTAGATACATCCCTCCAATCTCTGTCTCTGTATTCATGTGCCATTCTCCCTGTTTATCTGTTTTCTCTTCCTAGAAGGACACCATTCATTGTGTTAGAGTCCCAATCCATTATGACTTTAAATTAAATCATTATATCTGCAGACTTTATTTACAAATAAGATCAAATTTTGAGGTTCTGGGTTAACATGAATTTGGGGGTGAACAGGAAACCTTCCCTCTGGCTTCCAAAAATTCATCTCTATCTCATGTGAAAAATGCATTCACCAAATCCAACATCTCCCAAATTCTTAACCCATTGTAGCATTAGCTCTAAGCCCCAAATCTCATCTAGGTACAGTCAATTCAAAAAGTTCCAAATCTCATCTACTAAATCATTTAAATCATGTATGGGTGAGACGCTGAGTATGGTTTGTCCTGGGAAAAAAATTATCTCCATTTGTGAGCCTGTAAAAATCTAAAAAACAAGTTACTTGCTTACAAAACACAATAGCGAGGCATAAATAGGACAGATATTCCCATTTCTAAAAGGGACAAAATAGAAGAATAAAGGGGTTAGTGATCTAAGGCATATTTGCAACCAAGCAGGGCAAATTCCATCAGGTTTCCAGGTCTGAGAATAATTCTCTTTGGCTCATTGCTCTGACTCTAGGCCTGCTGGGGCAGCCCCACCCTTTGGGTTCTTTGTGGCAGTCCTGCCCTTTGGGCCCCTGACTCCGCCCTCAAAGTCATTCTTTCTTCATTTCATCTCATCTCTATTTCATTCAAGACCAGCAGAGTTTCTTCTACTCTCAAAACTCATAGCAGTCTTCCCTGGATGTCAAGGGGATCTGTGCCATTAGACACTAGGGTTTTTTACAGATCCTTCCTAGATTACTCAATCTGTATTCATGGTTTCTGCTGAGATGGTTGATTGAATCTGTGAGTCACACACCTAATCTCCTTAGCAAATAGTTGTTCAACCACATCCTCAGCCTTGTTACCAGATAGATGTAGAATTTCTCAAATCATCAAATGCTAGTTCTTTTTTGCCTAACAGTTTATTCCTCAACTTATATTTTTCTTCTCACAACTTACTATAAGTAGCAAAGAGAAGCCAGGCTGTACCTTCCATACTTTGCTTAGGAATGTCCTCAGCTAAATATCCAAGTTCATCATTTACAAGTTTTACTTTCTACTCGAAAGTTGACCACAGATGAGTCAAGTTTTCTGCTACTTTATAACAGGGAGTACTTTTCCTTCAGTGTGCAATAACATATTTCTCATTTCCATCTGGACATAATTGAAGCACTTTTAACTTTAATATCTGTAGCAACATTCTGTTCATTAGAATATACGTAATTTCTGTAAGATAATAGAAGTTTTCTCTATAATTCTCCTTACTTCTTTTTGAGTCCTCACCAGAATTCCCTTCATTGGTATTTCTGCCAACAATATCTTCAGGCTTTTTCCATCATGCACCTCAAAATTCTTCCAGCCTCTATCATTACCCAATTTCATAGCCACTCTCACATTTTTAGGCATTTATTATAGCAGCACCCCACTCTTGGTACCAAAATCTGTATTGGTCAAGGTTCTCTAGAGATTTGTTTTAAGGAACTGGGAAACTTGCATATCCAAAATCCATAGAGCAGGCTAGTAAGCTGGAAGCTTATGCAGAAGTTAATGTTACTGTCTTGCCTTAAGTACAAAATTTGTAGAGCAAGCCCGCAGGCTAGAAACTCAGGCAGGAATTAAGTCTGTGATCTTCAGGCATAATTTATTCTTTTCTGGAAACCTCAGTTTTGAAGGCTCTTAAGACTTTGAACTGATCGGGTGAGGTCCACCTACATTATCAAGGGTAATCTTTACTTAAAGTCAACCATAGTAGATTTTAATCACAAAATGCCTTCAAAGGAATACCTAAATTAGTGCTTGGTTAAATAACTGATGCTATAGAGTATCCAAATTGACACAAAACTAACCATTACAACTGCTGACTGACATCCCACCCCTCCCTTGCACTCCTATTCTCCTACCTTGACCTTTATTTATTTTTTGCCACAGCACTTAATATCTTCTAATGTATCCTATAATTTACATGTTTATTATGCTAATTACTGTATCCTTCTTCCTTGAATTTATGAAAATAAGGAATCTTTTCTAGTCTTTCACTGATATATTCCAAACACCTAGAATAGTGTCCAGCACTCAATAAGTACATGTTAAATGAATGAATTCAGACTGTGGAACTAACTGGAAAGTTACCATCATTGGATGAATTATTTAACTCCACTGAACAATTAAAATCAAATAAGCAAACGAGAATCTACCTCCTAAGGTTGTCATAAAGATTAAACAAAATAATGTTTATAAAGGTCCAGGCACACACACGATGGGCATCTACTTCAAACTTCATCCCTCCTTCACTGTCAAATACTTTGCCACACAACTGTAAGGCCCTGCCTGTCTGAGCAGTAGGATAACACTTGGCCTCACAGTTGGATGGTAGGGCTTCCAAACTCACATGGTCAGGGTAATTAGCATCACATCCAAAGCCTCCTCTCCTTCATTCAGGGTGAGCAAGGGCTTATTTCATGTGTGATCTAAGCAAAGAAAGAGAAATCATTAGAGTGAAGTCAAGGAGAGCTTCCCAGGCTGGTCCAGTCTGCACAATGCTAGTTCCAGCATGTTTGAACAGCATTTTGAGAATTCCCTCTCCACCCAAACCCACAGGCAGATTCACATGTCTGGGTATGGGGACGTGGGTGAATGCTGAGAAACTGCCGAGGGCTACCGAGTATCCCCAGTTCAATGGTTCTCAACTTTGACTGCTCTTTACTATCATCTTGGGAGCCCTTAAAATTTCTGATGTCCAGGCTGTTAGTAAATCAGAATCTCTCGGTGTGGGATCCAGGCATCAGTGCTTTTTAAAGCTTCCTGGAGATTCCAACGTGCGGTTGAGATTCAGAACTACACCCTTAAAGGCTCTAGGTCACACTTAAACCAATGTTTCTAAAACTTTCACATGCATATGAGCCAACTGGGGATCTTGCTAATGGTGCAGACTCTGCTTCAGTAGCTTTGGTGCCGAGATTCTGCATTTCTAAGAAGCTCCCAGGCAGACACTGAGGCTGCTAGTCAGCAATTACATTTTCAGTAGCAAGACTCTACTAATTTCTTATCCAAAAGAGGCCCTGAAGGTTTGCGTAGTTTTAAAACTAATACAGGAGTTGGTATTGAATCTAGAGAGTGTAGGATGGCTACAAAACTCACAAAGAAATGGGTTTTTCTATAAATCTTTTGTTGTTGCTTTTTTTATTTTTGTTTTTGCTTTTGTGAGATAGGGTCTTTTTCTGTTGCCCCGGCTGGAGTACAATGGTGCAATCAGGCTCACTGCAGCCTGGAACTCCTGGACTCAAGCAATCCTCCCACCTCATCCTCCTGAGTGGCTAGGACTATAGGTATGCAACCACCAGCTAATTTATTTATTTATGTATTTACTTATTTATTGAGACAGGGTCTCACTCTGTCACCCAGGCTGGAGTGCAGTGGCGTGATCTTGGCTCACTGCAACCTCCACCTCCCAGGTTCAAGTGATTCTCATGCCCCAGCCTCCTGAGTAGCTGGGAGTAGCTGGGACTACAGGTGCGTGCCACCACACCTGGCTAAATTTTTGTATTTTTTGGTAGAGATAGGGTTTAATCATGTTGGCCAGGCTGGTCTCTAACTCCTGGGCTCAAGTGATCCTCCTGTCTTGACCTCCCAAAATGTTGGAATTACGGGCATGAGCCACCATGCCTGGCCCCTAAAAGCTTTCTTAAGCTGTACCTGTGGCCTGAGGTATGCAAGCTGGCGTAGCTAGAGCAGTATATGGTGGTGATAAAGAAATGTGATTTCTGGGGGTAAATTGAGCAGATTCAAACCCTGGTTCCACCCAGCCCCACCCGTTAATTTCTTTATGCCTCAATTTCTCCATCTGTAAAATGGGGATGTTAACCATGTCTACCTCATAGTCTTGTTATAAAAATCAAATGACCTAATACAGATAAAGCACCTAGAATAGTGTCTGGAAAATAGTAAGCTATTTCATCAGTTGTTAGCTATTGTAATTGTTAGAGTTAGGTTTTAGGGTCAAGACAGACATGGGTTCGAATCTCAGCTTAGCCACATAGCAACTATGCAAGACTGATCAGGGGATTTGACCCCCCTAAACCTTGGTTTTGTCATCTGTGAATGCCTAGTCTACCGACTTGCTGAAATGGTCAAAATAAGTGTAAAGCATATGGTGCACAGTAGGCATCTAAATGGTATTTAATGAAGAGTCATATTCGGGCTAGACTTCTTCAGGTGCTAGGAGTGTTGCTTCTTGCTGACTATGTGACTGAAAGCAGGGTCACTACCTCTCTAAGTCTCTGTTTCTGCATCAGTGAAGTAAGTGATGACAGCAGTGTGGTTGGGAGGAAAAATGAGGTATATGAAAGTGCTTTATAAACTGTAAAGCTATAAAAGCACATATAGGTTTAACAGTGTAAAGATATTTATTTGTGCCTCATTGATGGAAAATGGAAAGTGAGACTATTTTTTGTGCTGACCATTGTGGGACTGACAAACACTTTCCCAAAGATTTTCTTTCAGTGAGGTGGGAAGTTAACTCAGGTAACATCTCACTTTGTATTCAAGCCTGGTTACACTTTGAAAAAAAATGTCATCACTCGTTTTAAAAAAAATGCATTACAGTGGCTTCTCTGCAAATAAAGTTTGCTTCCATCTCACCCTCTTTTCTTTTATAGATTTTGGTGGCACCCCTGAGCCAAGACCTCTTCAAGCACATCACAATAAGTCCATTAAAAGGGGATGGGGAAAGGCTGTGTGCCTAATGGGTCTCTTAAAGCAAAATTGGATAATGCACTCCAGAGGGAGCCCCCAGAGGGGGTGAGGTGGCACCCAGCAGTGCCGGGCCACTTGTCTCAGCTAATAAAATTCCCCCTAGCAGCCGCTCCACGTGCCCAGCCCCTAAGTGCCATCTGGCACCCACATCTTGAGATCTGCCGCTTCTGTGTGTGATCCAGACAGCTACAGCTCACTTCCATGTGGCAACACAAGTGTATTGACATTTATCATTGGCTTCCACTTTCCAGAGCAGAGAGAGACAGGCCTGGCAGACACAGAGGATGTACATCTCTGTAGTATCACACCCAGCAGCTGACATGGGGGATTACTTTTCTATTCTGTCACCATTTGGCACAGACGCCTCTACTCAGTGCTAATGACAATCACTAGCTTGTGCTTTGAACAAGGAGAGGAGAGAGTTACTCCAAAATCTGTGCTCCATGCAAGCTCTTCTCTCTAGGACAAGATTATGCAACTTTTGCAGATGCAATTCACATTTCAAAAAAAAGAGAAGGAATATATATCCATATGTTTCTGTTAAAAATACTGTGGCATTATTTGAGCATGTATCTGTGCATTTGTCAGCATGTTCACATATGCATGTGTATGTGGATAAACAGCATATAAAAATACAGGTTATTTTCCCACAAACTGTATCCTAATGTTGCACTAAGCAGCACACTTACTTTTCCATTATTAGGATTCAGACATTTGTTTCCTGATCCCCACCAAAGAACTAAAAATCTTCTAGAAAGCCAAAATATTTTCCTTTCTGTTTAAACTCATTATAGTTCCACTAACAAGAGTCTCAAATGAGCCCTGAGCAAAAGAGAAAACATGACTCAACTTTTAAAGCCCCTGAAAATGCTATGTAAACCAGAACGTTCCCAAACATTGCCTCGTTTCTGCAGGTGTTACCCCATTCTTCCTAGTCTTTTTTTTTTTTTTTTTTTTTTTTTTAGCCACAAGCCATTGTTTTAAGGGTGAGCTCATGGTCAAAACAATGCATCTTACATAACTGTGGCTATCAAAAAAATCTCTCACCCATGTTATCAGGCATTCTCATTTATGGTGAGTTCACAGTCAAATAATCAGCCTTAAAACCAGCCAGTGAATCATACTGCCATGGTGGCAGGAAGATGACGACAGCCTCGATGTTTTGAATTCTCCAGAGAGGAGACCAAGGAGGAAATGCTGGTTGGTGAACAAATGTTTATGAGGGAGAACAAAAAGACCTTACCAGGAAGGAATAACGAACATAGGCTACTATTATGCCAAGTGTGTTACCATGAACCGTGGAGTAGTTCAATAAATATTATCTGAGTGGAATTGAAAGATCTCTATCAGCCTGAACAAAGGCAAAGACAGAACTCAAATTCTATTAAGGATATGCATTTGCAAGGAAAGGATAATGAGGCAGAAGAATTCTACTCAAATGCACTTGACTTTGGATTGACCTTCCTGTCCACAGGTATTGAGGAGGAGCTGACAAGAAAGTTCCCTGAAATAAGAAGATAAAGGATCATGGAAACTAAGAGCCGGAAGTAAGAAAGATGAGCTGCCTTGAGTCCAGGGATATGAGTAACTCCAAAGACAAGAAAAATGACTCCTCATCCAGGACTTTTGACTTAAAACTATTTTGCCTCCGTATGGGTCTGTTATGGGTCCAGGCCTTCTGGTGCTTGCAAATGATGGCCCAAACCTTCTTGAGGCAGATTAATCAGTCCACTTAAGCGCCAAATGGAAGCAGTTACCTTCTCACCATAGAAACAAAAATCAAGGGTCAGAAGAAATCTCAAGAAGTCTTCCAAGGCAAGGACTTTGCAATGATAATAATAAGAGAGATGATGTGGAGAAATGGGCATTATCATACCCCACTGAGAGGAATGTAAACTGATGGAATATTTCCAGAGGACAGCTTGGCAGTATGTACACCCTTTCACTCATCTAGAGTGTAATTGACCCAATAAAGTCTAGCACTTTATTAATAGGAAATAAGCAATTTAGGCTTTGTACAAAGTTAAAGCTAAAATGGAGTTCATCCTCCTGTTGTTTCTAATAGTGAAAAATGGAAACAATTTAAATGTTCTGTAACAGAACTGGATGAATAATTAGTAGATATATGAACTGAAATACTTTCAGCCATTAGGTTGATGTATAAGAAGATTAGCAAGGAAGCACTATATTATTCAATCAAAAAAGTTCTAAAACTATGTATCTGATATGATCCCATTTTTGTATAATGCATGCAGGGAAGGATACACACCTAAATATTGAGAATAGTTATCTCTAGATAGAGGGATAATGTTTGAATTTCATTTTCTTCTTTATATTTATTTTTAATTTCTAAATGTGCTACAGCAAATGTATTATTTTAATTATTTTCTAAATGAATATTTTTAAAGTCATATGTTCCTGCAAACATTGGCACTTAAATCCCACCAATTTCCCTATTATTTGGAGGGGAGGGGTGAGGAGAAGGAGGATCAGCAGAGATCAAAACCATCTTTTAAAAATACTATTATTGATATAGTTTTACCAACAAAAGAAGCCAGAAAATAGGGTCATAGGTCTGGGCTGGGGAAGATGCAGCCCAGACCAATTGCTCTGAGAAGTTTCAAAGCTCCAGGCATCCCTCCAGGGACCTTTTATGGCTACTCCCTCCTCCCTCTCCTCCTGATGAGGCAGCACCCAAGTGCAATTTCACATCCTTGTGGTTGCAGGTGGAGACTTTGTTTCACGGGCGGTTGTCTCAATTCTAACTGACCTCTGCTGAGGTGTCCTTGGCCCCACCCTGTCACTGGACACTGTGCACAGGTACCCACCTGGTCTTTCATGGCGCCATGCCTTTTCACTGATTCCAGTTGAGAAGTTCCTGCACTCTCTAGCCTCCTCATGCTGACCCCAGCCTCTGCTCTCCCTGCCAGTCTCAAACCTTCTCCATTCTTCAACTGGGGCCTACAGATGAAGCTGGATTTTCTTCACATCTCCCACAAGATGGGAGGACCTAGGGTACCATCCTTGACATTTCTCCTGACTAACCACAGTGTCCCTGTTATTCCTAGGTGCTGCTTCTAGACCATTCTCCTGTTTTCCTGATCACCAACTCTCATGCCCATCCAGTTTTAAAGTTTATATCATTAAATACCATCACTCACTACCCCTTCTTGTCAAGTTTATGCACCAAACCTCAGGTTGCATCCTTCATTCCTTGAAGATTTTGCAGCCTGGTTCACAGTCACTCTCTCCATTACCACTGCTGGTATAAGAATGTGTGGGTTCAATATTCAGGGAGATAAACCTTCCTTGGCCTTGGATTCTTAGTTTCTTGATCCCTTCTCCTCTTGTGATATGGTACTCCAACTACTTTATCTGTTCACTGTCATGATCACACCCTAAACTTTGTTCCCAATAACTGAAATCCTCCATCATCTCAATTTAAGTCTTCCACTCTCCTACTGTCACCTCCTGTCTTCCTAACTCTTTCTTTCTAGTACTCCTCCCTCCAAACCCTTCAACTCACCAGGATCTAAAATGCTTTAGTTCTATCACATTTGTGCTATCTTTAACCTCCCTCATATTCTTACTTCCCTCCTAACCCAGCTTAAATTACATGATCAATTATTACAATCACTTCCTTGCATAGGCACTCAAGTTCTTGCCTCTTTCTCTTACTTCATTTTGCTAACTTAACAAAACTCCAACCCTGGTTAGATCCAATTCTCTGCCTTCACCTGTGCAGCTGAATGTAGCTGGAGAAAATCAAAATTATTTTGGATGGTTTCATTTAAATTCATGATTGCAGTTTTATGGCCCACTCTCTCCTTAAACCTACTTCTCTACTTTCACTCTCATCTGATGACCTTAGCTCCTATTTCATTGAGCAAATAAAAGCAACTGGAAGGGAACTTGCACCACTACACCTACCAGCCTTCTAGCATCGGTATGCATGTACCTTCTGCTCTCCAATTGCTATGAATGAACAGTCCATGCTCCCAGCCAAGGCCAACCCCTCCAGTTATGCACTAGATCCCATTTCCTCTCACTAACTCAAGGTCATTTCTACAGAAGTTCTCTCTTCTCTCCTGCATTATTATTTTTTCTCTCTACTGGCTTTATCCATCAGCTTATGAATATTGTTATTTCTCCTACCCAAAGTCTCCCTTGATTCCACTTCTCCCTCTAGCCACAACCTCACGCTATTATTCCCTTTATCACAAAACTCCTCAAGGAGGAGGACAAAAACTTGTCTGTATTCACTGTCTCCAATCCATTCACCCCTCCAAATTCTCTAGAACCCATTCAATGAAGCTTTGCAACTCTGAAACTACTCCAGTGAAGGTCTTCAATGAACTTTTCTTTGCCAAGTTCAGTTGTCAATTCTCAGCTCTCATCGTAGTTGCCCTATCAGCAATATTGAGCAAGGTGACTGCTTTCTTCTTGAACCACTCCCTTCATCCAGCTGGAAGGACAGTATTCTTTCCTAGATTTTCTCCTACCTCATTTGCTGCTCTGTCTTGGCTTCCTTCGCTGGTCCTTCTCTTCCCCCTAACCAAGACCTCTTAGCACTGGAGGATGCTATGGCTTAGTCCTTGAACCTGTTCTCTTTTCTGTCCACACTCCCTTTCCTGGTCTTCTCATCCAATCTCATGGTTTTAAATACCATGTCTATACTTATACTGCCCACATTTATATCTTCATCCCTGGCTTCTCCCCCTAAACTCCAGGCTCCTCCCCCTGAACTCCAGGCTCATAGATCCACCTACTACTCAACATCTGTAGTTGGGTATCTAACTTAATATGTCAAAAAGCAAGTTCCTGCTCTTAACCACCAAATTTGCTTCTCCTTGGCATTTTCCACATCAAATAATGGCAACTCCCTTCTTCTAAGTGCTCTATACAAAATCCTTGGCATCTTCCTCAATTTCTCTTTTTCTCTTATATTAGATATGAGATAACCCATCAGGAAATCCTATTGACTCTTCCCTCAAAATATATACAGACCGTGACCACTTCCTATCCTTTTGTTGCTATTACCCTGGGACAAGCTACCATTATTTCTTGTCTGGATATTTGGACACAGGTTTGCCTTCTCCATCTAACAGTCTATTCTTTATTTAGCGCCAGAGTGATCCTGCTAAACATTAGTCAAGTCGGGTCATACCCTTATTAAAATCCTCCAATCACTCTTCAGTTCTCCTGGAGAGGAATCCAAATCCATTACAACGATCTCTAAAGCCCTGGATGACCAGGCTGTCCTCTTGAATACCAATTCTTTCTTTATTTTTTGCATGTGGCAGTTGTAAAACATGGTCCTCAAGTTCCTTGACAGTCTTCGCCTTGGGAGGCCAGTGGTCTTTGTCTCCTACCTTTGAATCTGCTCTCTGTAACTACCTGATCAATAGGTTACAGCAGTTTCCACTTTCTGCCTTTTGGGACAGTTGCTCTTTGAACCCAGCCACCATGGGTGAGGCAGTCTAGCCGCCTAGAAAGCAGCCCATGTAGAGAGGAACTGAGGCTCCCGGCTAGTAGCCCTGCAGAACCCTCAGGTGACAGGCAGCACCCCCTTGCCAGCCATGTGAGTGATCCATCTCAGAAGTGCATGCCCCAGCCCCTCACTGATTCATCCCAGCTGATGTCACATGGAACAGAGAGAAGCCATCCCCATCAATTCCTGCTCAAATTGCAGAAATTATTAACAAAGAAGTGATTATTGTTCTAAGCCATTAAGTTTTGCAATGACTTATATCAGGCAGCCATAGAGAATTCCCTCACTGCAGTTCCCTGTCTCACTCCCGACTGGCCACTGTGCCCTCTTGGCTGTTCCCTGAACACCCACAAATGCTTTTGTCTCTGGGCCTTTGCACTTGCGCTTCCCTTCGACTTCCCATATATACACACGTGGCTCTCGCACTAACCTCCCTTAGACCATTAAACACTTATTATCTTTTCAGTAAGACCTTCCCTCCTAAACTGGCAAACCACGTATGATCCCATAATGTTTCCCCCTCTTTTACTTTATTTATTTTGATTTTTTTCCAGGTTAGTCATCACTGTCTAACATACTGCATGATTTATTCATTTGGATTGTTCATTGCATGTTGGGCTTACTAGAAGGTAGACTCCATGATGGCAGGAATCCTTATCTGTTTCATTCCCCGTGGATTCCCTTTAGTCTAGAATAGTGTCTCCCCCACATGCTCTTCAATTAATATCATGATTCTACTGCAGCCGTGTGCAGGGGACCCTGTAAAGAGTGTTTTGTTTTGTTTTGTTTTTTCCTCAACTTTCACCTTCCCTTCCAATCTATCTTCCCTCCAGGATGTGTGTCTTCTCTCCTCCTTCCCTTTCTACCTTCCCACTGAACTAAAGCAGCATCTTTACTCCAGTCTCAAACAAAGGAAGACCCTTTACAAGTTATTCCCCACCGTGGAAGGACTTTCTTCTTCCTGGTGTCAGGAACCTCTTTTGTATCATATCCTGTGTTTATTCCTCATTCGTATTTATTTTGAAACTTTATGCTCAGACCTCCATGCCTCATTTTTGCTTGCAAAAAGAGTAAACACTTCAGCTATTAAAATAAATGAGCAAGACCAGAGAGAGCACAGTGCTTCGGCTACATATTGCTGTGTAAAAACCACCCCAAAACTCAGAGGCTTTAAACAACATTTATTTATTTATTTTGTCCATGAGTCTGAAATTTGAGCAGGGCTCAGTGGACACAGCTTTCCTCTGCACCGCATGGCATCAGCAGGGGCAAATCAATTAGGGGCTGGGATGTCTGCTTTCAAGTGCTTTTAGAATTTAGAGATTCCTTCTCTGTCTCAAAAAAATCTGGCTTTCAAACTTTATCAGACTTTGTTCTTAAAAAAAAAAATCTCATTTGAAGCTGAGAGGTGAGCTTAGCCACTTTTCTTAGACTGCATCTGCCATGTCTTTGCGAAGCAAAGAATGCCACTGACCAATGTGCAGGGAAACTGAGGGCAAGGCATTTTATGACAATTGAAAAGTGCAGTCACCACTAAAAATACAAAAATTAACCAGGTGGCACATGCCTGTAATCCCAGCTACTCAGGAGGCTGAGGCAGGAGAATTGCCTGAACCGAGAGTCGAAGGTTGCAGTGAGCTGAGTTTGCACCACTGCACTCCTGCCTAGGCGACAGAGCAAGATGCTGTCTTAAAAAAAATACAAATAAAAAATAATGCAGTTACTCAAATAATGTATACTGATTGCATTTCATTGATTTATTAATTCATTTAATATTTTTATTATGAAAACGGGCATATAGTTACATAGCTATATACAGCTTATAGCTATATGCATAGGATGATTTGGAGACTACATAGGAGAGGTATCATAAACTAGCTTTGAGGGGTTACTTCCCAAGAGGGTGATTTCTGAGCTGACTCCTAAAGGACAAATAGGAATAATAGAGTGAGAGGTTGGTTCTAGAGATTGAGGAAGGCCTTTCTTGGCAGGATTTGCAAGGTTGCCTGCTGAGTTCCAGGCATTAGGCTAGGGGCAAGGAATACAAAGAGGAATAAGACATGCTCCTTGACTTCTGTACAGAAAATTTGGGCAGATTGCCAAAACAATGTGTGTTAAGAGCAAATGTAGATGTACATAAGGTGCTGTGGAAAGATAGAGAGAGCAGGAGTCAAACCAGGGTCAAAAGTTCAGTGAGGGCTTCCCAGAGGAGGTGGCATTCGAGTTAACTGTTGAAGAATGGATGAGTTTGCCAGACAAACAAGGAGTGGGAGGGGCGTTTCAGGCAGAGAGAATGACACAGGCAATAAAAGAATCAGATGGCTTCTGAGACCAAGAAAGCCTCAAATATGCTAGTAAAATCATCATATTTTTCTTTCTTTAATATTTCCGGAAAATGAGTCTGCAGTGTTGCACAGCATTGTCTCACACCCCTTGAGAGTAGAAGGTTGTGCTTGATGCTGGATCTTTGTTTATCTGCCTGAGATATAGACAACCCCACACGAACCCTTGTTCTCCAGCCAAGGTACATGAGACTCACCATTCTTGTCTTTCAGTAGACATTGCTAAACTAGTTTTCCTTTCTTCACAGACTGGATGCATTCAGTTCCCTCCTTGGCCACTTCACTTGGTAAGCAAGAAGTTCATATTGAAAGTAAGCCTGTGCATAGAATGAGGCTGGACGCTGTAAGGAATAAACAAGAATGCAACGCATTTTCCTGTCTTCCAGAGGCTACTTACCTTCCGTCGGTAGGGCCTGCTTTTCAAACCTCACATCACAGCGATGTTACCCTTTTGATGCTCTCCAGTGTCCCTATATAACATAGAAGTTAAGGACCCGTGCTTTAAAATCATATGGATAAGTGATGTGACAAGCGACTTTCTAATCTTTTTGAGTATTAGTGTCCTCATCTGTGAAATGTGATAATACTATTAACATCATGAGCTATTTCTGAGGATTAGAAGAGTTAATGTATGTGTAGGAAATTAAGACAACTTTGGAAGTAAGTCATAGCAAGCATGACTCAAAAATGTGGTTTAAGGATAAATGAGAATTTGTTCATTTACAGGACTCAAAAATCCAGGGGTATTCCAATTACAGGACAAGTTTGATCCAGGGGCTCAAATACTGTTACAAGGACTTCAGCTTTCTCCACTTCCTTTTTTCGCTTTGCTTGAGACTCCAGATGATGTCGAGATGGCAGCCAAGAAGCCCAGACCACAACCTCCCATGTTCTAGTCCAACATTCAAATGGAAGTTCTGGGTCTGACATTCACTGGTCTGAAGATGCCCATCTCTGACCTTAATACTGTGGCCAGGGGGTGGAACATGCTGAATGGGGTAAGCCATGACCTCATCCTTGAAGATAAACAGGGGTCAATTCTACTCAAACAAGTTCTAAGATTGGGAATGGGAAAGTTACCCAGAGTGAAATTTGGGTACTGTTTTACCAGAAAAAAAAAAAAGGAGAAAAAAATGTGATATCATAAAACAATATGTCCATGACAACATGTTAGACACCTATCACCATAGCTAAAACATAATAAATACTTAATGAAAGGTCAATAGGGATTAAATTTCAGTCGTGGATATCCCAAACAAACATTGACTCAATATTCCTCTTAAAGAAGAGCCCACCCAGTGCTGAGTTAAAAAATACATTATCTGCAGCAGACATTTGTTATTTGTGGCTGCCTAAAACCTCTTGAACACTCTTTCTACATTTTGAGAGTTTCCATTACCATTCAACAGTGTCTTATAAATCCTGGCTACCCCTAAATAGGACACAAAAAACACTTTATTTTTCCCACCCCCTCCCACACTGCCCTTCAGTTTCTTTCAATCCTGTTGCATCCATGAGAGACTCTCATTTGGAAGTGAGTTAAGGAAATGAGGGGGGCATGGAGCATACATTGTGCTGGTGCAGGTGGTGGGAGCCATCTGGTTGGTACCAGGGTCAGCGTGAGGCATCACCCTTAACAGGTCAGTTCTCTAAGGTAGTGTTAAGCGTTGTTCCTAGAGCATCAGCCCAGAGATTTTTCCTCTAGCTCTTCCAGAGATTCTAGGAGCGTTTAATATTCCGTTAACAACACTTCTTACATAAAGCAGGTACAATGATAACGTTATCTGCAAATAAGAACACTAACTGATACTGCCCAATAATTCCCACAGCTCTGGCACTGCACAAGCTTTCATTACAGCTGCATGCATACATTTTATGTATCCCTTGCATACAGCTGTATGTGTCCCTATGCCTGTGTCTCATCTTCTTATCAGACTGTTCCCCAGAAAGCGAGCAAGTTGCCTTTTAAAACACTAACACTAATCCCAGCACTTTGGGAGGCCGAGGCGGGTGGATCACCAGAGGTCAGGAGTTTGAGAGCAGTCTGGCCAATATGGTGAAGCCTCATCTCTACTAAAAATACAAAAATTAGCCAGGCGTGGTGGCGGGTGCCTGTAATCCTAGCTACTCAGGAGGCAGAGGCAGGATAATTGCTTGAACCCGAGAGTGGAGGTTGCAGTGAGCCGAGATCACACCACTGCACTCCAGCCTGGAAAACAGAGGGAGACTCCATCTCAAAAAAAAAAAAAAAAAAAAAAAAAAAAACAACCGCTAGTGCTGGAGAAACACCAATTCTATGTATGACTAAATAAATGGACACATCACTGACCTGAAAGATCAATTGGGAGAATATAAGAAGCTTAAAATGTGAAAGGATTAGGAAATTATCTAGCTCTTACCAAGCACTGGGCAGATGAGAAGTTGAAGACCTGGGAAAGTTAATTTGGCTTGAAATTTTACCCTCATATTTCTAATTGATATTAAGGATAATATTAATTATTTTTAAGATTCCCTAATTTTATTTTGGTTGCTATTATTTGAAAGAATTGAACCGGCTTTGGACATCTATTTTTCTTCTCATAGAGACTTTGAGCTTTGTAACATTTATTGCAACGAGCTTCAGCCAGCGATAACATCAAACAGGAACATACTCTGTATTTGTTTTGTAGTGGCTGCACCCTGCTGCTGGCTCAGAGGAAGGTCCAGCCTTCAGAGCATGGATTCTGGAGCCAGAATGGCAGAATTTGAATTCTGACCCTGGAACTTTCTAGCAATCTAACTATATGCAAGTTATTCTCTTTATGCCTCAATTTCCCATCTGATAATTGGGTATAATGATAGTATTTACCTCATAAAGTTGCTGTGAGAATGAAAACAGTTAATATTTATGAAGCATTTGGAACAGTGCATGTTAGTATGCCATAAGTCTAACATGAATTTTGTGTTTTTTCAAGATATTAAGCGTGCAATTAACCAAACTCTCACGTCTTTCAAGTATGTGGCTGCCAATTTAGTCTCTCGCAATCTAAAGTCGTGCCATTGATTTCATTTTTAGAGCCCAAAGGTAAGACTCTGAGTCTCCCTTTGGTGGTGCTGGCTCAGCATCACTTTCATTTTCCTTCACTCTCTGCACCCCACCCATTTCCTGGTGCAGGTGCTAACAAGAGAGGTGGAAAGAGAAGGGAAAGAAGTCTGCTGCAAACTAAGCATGCAGTGAGTCATTGAGATTTGACTGCATCTTAACATTGGCACTCAACCAAATTTAAGTGGCTCTAAGTACTTTTAAATTAGGCATATAGTTAAAATTTGACAAGCACATAAATTTAATAGCTGATTTCCAGGCAAAATTACTACCAAAACTGATTTTTAACTGTCAGTAAACTAAGCCCAGGAGGTTGTTATTCAAGGTAGCCCAGTAAAATGAAATAAGGATCAGGACAATGAGAACAGTTGTGAAGATGACAAAACTGTCATATCTACAGGTGGAACTAAGTGTCTGCCCTGTTAATGGATATAGACACAATTCAGGGAAGCAAGCCATCCAAATGCATCACTTGAATCCTGTTTGGCTGTTCTGACGTAGAAGAAAAGAAACAGAATCAATTGGGAAAATGTAAGATGCAGAACTACAAAAATAAACTTGCTGTCCTTGACGTCTGTGTTTATAAATGCATTATATTAAACAGCAGAGATTTTCCCCATCGTTAGCCAACATCAAGATGGCGTCTTGCATGCTTTGTTTTTTCTTCAGCCCTAATCGTTAAGGGCTTTCCTTACTCTCTCTTTGCTTCCAGCTTTTGTCTTATTCTCCCCATAAAGAGTTGGCAGAGCATGGCTGGGCAATTTCAGAAACGTGGTTTATAAGTGACCTGCTCGATTATTTTGCTATTAAAAGTGAGTCTGTGCTAACTATTCTTTGATGAAGAAGCGGTCCCTCCCAGCCCCCAGGTGGAGATTTTCCCTATCAATAACCCCAGAGCAAGTTTGAATCAAAGAAATGACACATACAGTGGCCAGATGTTTGGAGAGTAAGAAAGGGAGCTCAGTTCACACAATTGTTCTGCCTTCTTGCTTTCCGCTGAGGTTCTTTCCTGTGGGCTGTAGGACTCATTAACAGACAGCTCTGCTCTGGGCATGCACACCAACAGCCTCAGCCTAGCCCTTCACTGAGAGGCTGCTAACAGGCGGCCTTCCTTTTCCTGTGCAGCTGGCGTTTGCAGAAGGACATGATTTGAAAGTTGATTTATTTACCCTGTCTTAAAAAAAATGAATGGACATAGATGTCTGTTTGTTGAAACAATTAATAAACTCTAATGATATGATTAGAATTTAACAGAAAAACATCCTTGGCTTGCAGGTGGAAATCCAAGGTCTTCAACTTTTAGGATGTTCATCATGTAGCTGTCTCACTCAGAACAAGATAAGATGACGTGTTTGGTCTTTAAAAACAAAACAATAAAACAGCTGATCAATTCTTGTTTTTCACTCTACAGCCTTTGAGTCATGAATGAAGAAAAGTCGCTTTCACTTGTGGGAGCCAGTGGGCTCCAGTTCGTGTTGTCTGTGTTGTCCATGGAGACTTTGAAGATGTTTATATGCACCTCAACTATCAAGAAGAAGAGAACATGCCAGAAAGGGCCTCTTCCTCTTGGGCTAGCTCCTCCTCTCGAATCCCTTCAAAAAGTCAGTGTGTCTGAGACACAATAGACACAGCTTAAATAAAGGGAAAAGGGGTAGGCCTTAGAAGATGTACTTTCTGCCTTTAAAAAAAAGTATTCATTATTTTGGGGAATAATATAAACATGCACACCAATTTAAAAAACTTTAAAGGACTGTTCAGTGAAAAATCATTCTCTCTCCCACCCTCACTTCCCATAAGCCACCATGTTCCCAAACCAGAGGCAACTGCCTTTATATTTCTAGAGTATTCTTCCAGAGACATCCTATGTAGATATAAACATTCATACATACATGTATATATGCTTTTAAAATATACAAATAATAATGTACAATACACATTGTTCTGCACTTTGCTATTTTTTTCTCACTTAACAATACATCAGACAAAGATGTTTTTTCTGCTCAAAGTGCCATCAAGAGAGAAAAGTCATTCTTCAGTTCAATGATCTGCATCTGTTTCTGGCTTATTGTATTGACAACAAATAAAATGCAAGTCAAACTCTACTGCAGCTATAAGTAATCTTGGCCTGGAGAAATATGAATCCTCTTTAAAACCTTCAAACTTTGAATAACAGAAAGTGTGGAGTGCATAGAGGAGAAAAGGAAGGATGAATTATGTTTAATAGAATCTTTTGTGGAACTGACAATTGAACCGAGAGACATTTTGGATGCAATATTGCAAAACAATTCCTTGCCCAGCTCTAGTAAGTAGAATGCAAAGTTATTGGCTATAATAGCATAATTTTTGCTAGTTAAGGATCTCTCTAGGTGGCATAGTATCAATATTCTGGATACAACATGACGGAGGTAGAAAGAGAACAGGCTTTGGAATCGGGCAGACCTAGATATTAATACTGGATATACCAGTTATTAATTTAAACGAGTTTTCTAATCTCTCAGACCCTTGGTTTTCCTTTATGTAAAATGGAAATACTGTACTTCCTTTAAAGAGTGGTTGTGACAATTTGTTTTTTAAAAAAAAAAACACACACACATCATAGGTGTCCACTATTACTGTGATGCTGCATAACAAATAATCCCCCATTCTCCATGACTTGAAATAATGAACATTCATGTTGTATTCATGTTTCCATTCACTGTAGTTTAGATGTACCCAGCTGCTCTTGCCTGAGCTTTCCTGGCCTCTAGGCTTGGGTCTGGTTCAGGTCTGCTTTACGCGTCTTGATTTCAGGTGAAAGGGTGACAATTGCCTGGGGGCAAGCTTTTCTCTTATGGCAGAAGATAGAACCTCGAGAGGATTGGCATCAACTCACCATGCCTCTTATAGACTCAGCTGGTCTATAAGAAAGGAACATTGTTACTTCTGCCCACATTCTATGGGCCAAAATATCACAAGGCCAGGGCCAAGGTCAAATTCAATGAAGTAGGAGGAATGCTCTCCCTGTAGTGAATCACAGACAGCAAAAGCAGGTAGGGGAGGAAGAATCACAAATAATAGATTCAGGCCCCCAGTGCAACACCAGGCATCTAGAGTGTTCACATAAATTGGAGCTATTATCACTATAGTATCAAACAGGAAAGATATTAGAGATAGCACTGAATGTATAACAATTCTAAAACACACCTTCAAAGCAATTTTTTAAATTAAAAAACAAAACACTTTAAAAAGTCAATCCGTTTATAATTTTGTTCTTCTCCTAATCAGAGTAGGCATGTATGGTCCCTCTGTGTGAATCTGAAAAAAGGTGCCTCTCTAAGCAGATGAACCCTAGGGCCAACAGCTAGGCAAGTGCATGACAAGATCCCCCTTCCATGCCGCAAATGCAGCTCTGCAAAGAGCCCCTAACTGGGCTGGGAGAGCTGAAAGGGAGCTGCCCTTTCCACTGAGCCTATTGTGTAGTGCACGACCTACACACCATATGCTGCAGTGCAGCTCCTGAGAATGGAAGGTGGCCTGGGAGCCTCATCCTGCTTTCGGTTCTCGTTCATTGACACCATCGCTATAAACAATTTCCTTGGAGCTTTGATTCACAGCTTTCTTTCTGCTTTCCAAATTATGGACTAGAAAATTGGAGCTTTGGGGACACACTGGCACCTATTTCCCAGAGCTCCTGCGGCTTTTTACGTTTCCCATCTGAATCCAGACCCAGGTGACCTAGCAGTTCCCAGACAGCTCTAGGGCCTGGAAACTGGGATCACAGACTTACACAACTTAATTTTCTTCATCCTGACTGACAGGATGAGGACAGAAGGGAAGAGGAGGGAATTCTAAAGAAGCTTTAGAAGGCACTGACATTATAAGCTTGTGGGTAGATAAGCAGCTCATGGGGAGTGGAGTGCGAAGCAGCAAACACGGGGGGAGAGATTGAGGGAGGCACCCCAGGGTGGGGAGGGGGGAGATCCTTATGTCTACATATAACAACTGCTATGAGAAAAGATGTGCAATTCAGTCCTGCATTGCTTATTTGGAAAATTAATTAGTAAGTGGTTAGCAAACAATGGTTCCACTGAACAGAATATTAATCTTCCCCCAAATTTATTTAGACCCTAGGCATAGAGGGGAGAGGAAGAAGGAAGGATCAGGGAGAGGAGGAGGGAGGGAGGGAGAGAAAGAGAAAGGTACAGGATGGGAAAGGATAGGAGAGGAGGGGAGGAAAGGCAGGACCTGTGTCTGCTTTGTTCCCCAGGATTAAGCACAGGGCCTGGCCTGGAGAAGGTGCTCATTAATATGAGAGTGTGTGAGTGAAAGAGAAGGGAGATTGCAATATTGACATCCATGATTCTACTGAAAGCATCGCCAAGTGACTACAGTGAGAAATCTTATGTTCCTGCTGATCTGCTAAATATATTATTTGAAGAGCCACCCCATACTCTTTCTAGCATAACTCATCAGTCTTGTCTGTACCGCCTTTCTCATCATCCTAGATTTAGTTCTTCATTTCCCCATCCTGCAGGCAGCGTAAAGGCCAGCATCCCGTGCTCACTTGCCCTCTCGCCCTCTCTCCTGCTTCGGTTTTCCTGTTTTCTTGCTTGCAAGTGTCTGTTAGGCACTTCCTCTGAGGTTTATTTGCAGTCTGACCTGTGAGTCTTTGAAATATTCTCTCTCATGGTCTCACTCCAGTGACACCATGAGCAAGGCATGGGTAATGACAGCTCATTTGGAGATATTAGCTGCTAGGCTGTTTTCTTTTATGCTGTCTAGGTGTAGGCTCTGGAAGAAGACAGAAGCACTGAAGGATGTTTCCTAAGTGAATTTGAACACCATGCAGAAAAAAAAACCTGGCTTCCTTTCATCTTTAAAATGTAATTGGGTCCAATCAGGCCTAAAATGAATGTGTCTGGACGTCCACTCTCAGGAATGAGTCCTACCATTGGTCAACCCAGCCTCCTTGCCAGACCTTTCCAGATCTGTTCGGAACCCAGCTGCTGGAGTGGAGATTCAACATTCTGGGTATGGCTTGTTTATTTCGAAACAATCATGAGGCTTGATTTGATGTAGTGAAAGAAATTAGTGCTTGCTCAATATGGCCCAATTATTACAGCATTAATTCATACAGATTAGCAGCTGACATCGGCTGGGAAGCACACGTCAGGACATTTCAATACGTGTGGCTAAAAAGAGCTGCTTCTCCATGGCTGCTGAACTCCCCAGCTCCACTCCCAAGCCCCGATGATGACTCCATATGTGGAATGACTTTCACATCAAGGGCATATAGCATTCTTTTAATGTTAGCTGTGAAGGGACAAACAGAACCATGGTTGGGAGATGCCCCCAAAGCTCGTCATCAAACAGATCCCCTTTGAGACCTACTTTTTCCCAAGTCCAGGTTTTAACCACTAAATGACTCTTCAAAGATGAAAGAAACTGGTACATGCTAATAGGAAACATAACCACACACTTTCTTGTGAATTATCAAACTTAGTATGTGAATCCACACCTTGTGAAGCAGTTAAGTATGTTCTCAACTGCAAGTAACAACAGTTTAAACAAATAAAGGACTGTTTACTTACTGTTAGGGAACTGAACTGAGTCCTGCCAAATTTCATATGTTGGATCCCTAAACCCCATAACCTCAGAACATGGCTGTATTTGGAGACAGGGCCTTTAGAGGGGTGACTGAGTTAAAATGAATCATGGCCCTTGGCTGGGCCCTTTATTATTCAGAATTCTCCACAGAAGCAGAACCATTAGGATATGTACACACACACACACACACACACACATACACACATTGTAAGGAATTGGTTCATATAATGTTGGAGGCTGGTAGGTTCTGAGGTCCAAGATCTACAGGATGAGTAGGAAAACTGGAGACCCAGGAGAACCCATGTGTTAATTCCAGTCTGAGTAGGAAAACTGGAGACCCAGGAGAACCCATGTGTTAATTCCAGTCTGAGTTCCAATGCCTAAGAACTAGGAAAGCTGATGGTGTAAATAAATTCCAGTCTAAAGGCCCAGAAATAGCTAATGTTTCCATTAGAGTCCAAAGGCTGGAAGAAAGCTCATGTTCCAGTTCAAAGGCCATCAGGCAGAAAGAATTCTCTTGTACTCAGGGGAGGGCCAGACTTTTTGTTCTCTTCAGGCTTGCAACTGATTGAATGAAGCCCACTTACATCAGGAACAGCAATCATTCTATTCAGTCTACCCATTTAAATGTTAATTTCATTCAGAACCACCCTCACAGACACACCCAGAATAATGTTTGACCAACTATCTGGGAACCCAGTAGCACAGTCAAGTTGACATGTAATATTGACAACCATGGCCCAATCCAATCTGACTGGTGCCCTTATAAGAAGAGGAAATTTGGACATACAAAGAGGCACTGGGGATTTACATGCACAGAAGGAAGAAAACGTGAGGATACAGTAAAAAAAAATAGCCATCTGCAAGTCACAGAGAAAGGCCTCAGAAGAAGTCAAATCTGCCAATACCAACTGCTTGATCTTGGACTTTTAGCCTCCAGAACCATGGGAAAGCCAATTTCTGTTGCTTAAGGCATCCAGTCTGTGGTATTTTGTTATGACAGTCCTAACTAACTAATATACTCACACAGCAAGAAGTCAATGGATAGACAGCTGCTGGTGCTGGTTCTGCAGTTCAGTGGCATCTGGGTGCATGTCTTTAGGATTCTTTTGGCCTCTTTTTATGTATTAGCCCCATGGTCACATGATGGCTACTGCACCCCAGGCAGGAAGAAGCAGTAGGAGATAGGAGTTTATCTCTGTGAGGCTTCAGGAAGAAATAACCTCTCCAATACACAGCTGCCTAAGTCTATTGGCCAAAACTGCATGGCCACTATGATTTGTAAGAGAAGCTAAAAAATAAAGTATGAACCTTCCCAGACTTTAGAGTGAAAGAAGGCAAGGGAGAGGGAGTTGGGATTGTACGTTGAATGAGCCATCCCACAATACATGTCACAACTTGGTTAGCAGAAAGAATTTCATGCCAGGAATGTTCTGCACACAGTGGACACCAGATAAAGTCTTTGTGACGGAAATGGTGGGTTGAGGTTTATGATTCTCATCAGGCATGTTTTCTGTCCCTCCTCAGATCCACTTGGTATCATCATTTCTGGACCCCTCAGCCACTGGCTGTATCTCACTGCTATGAAGACCCACCAGATACATTTGGGCCTGAGCAGTTTCAGCATTTGGGGTCGCCCAGTTGCTTGCCAAGAGGGTCCGACCCTCCCTGTAGGGACTGCTGTATCCCAAGGATCATTAGCCATGTGGCCTTCTGTTTCTAGGTTTTTGTTGTTATTGTTTTGCCACTCCTGATTTTGAATGAAATATTTCACCTTAAGGTTCTGTCTTCCCAAGCAGCTCCCAGCAAAGCCACGTATTGCTGGGAGATGTGAGAAGAGACAATTACCCTGTGGAGTAAAATTTGACCAAAGGCAAATAGAGAATGAGAGAAAGTCCAGTAAATTCCCTCTTTCTTTCCTCTGTGGACTTCTGCAAGATATGGTTTCTCTGTACATCCTGATTGGAGATGTCCACACAACTGAGTAGACACTGAATTAATTTTTTGTGACTGCTATAACAAATTACCACAGACTGGGTGGTTTTAAACAGGAATTTATTCTCTCACAGTTCTGGAGGCCAGAAGTTCAAAATCAAGGTATTGGCAGGGCCTCATTTCCTCCCAAGGCTCTAGGGGAGATTCAGTAATTTGCTTCTTCCAGGCTCTGGCAGCTTCAAGCACTCCTTGGTTTGTGGTCACACCACTCCAATCATTGGCTCCATGGTTATAGAGACATGCCTCTCAAATCTCTCATGTCCCTTGTGAGGACACTTGACATTAGATTCAGGGCCCATCTAGATAATGCAGGATGTTCTCTTCATCTCAAGATCCTTAATTACATCTGCAAAACCCCCTTTTCCAAATGAGGTCATGTTCATAGGTTCCTGGAATTAGAATGTGGACAGATCTTTTGAGGGGCCACCATTCAGCCCACCACAGACACCTTCACTGAACAATGAACAAGGCTGTGTCTCTTCACAGCTCATCATGAAGCAGTAGCTGGAATAGAAACATGTCCACCTTGCATTACTCCCCTGTCATTTCTTTTGTTCTTGTTCTCACTGTCTGGAGAACGCACCTCTTAAATGAAGCATCAATACTCAATCCTTGTGATAAGGTTTTGCTGTGTCCCCACCCAAATCTCGTCTTGAATTGTAGCTCCCATAATCCCCACGTCATGGGAGGGACTCTGTGGGAAATAACTTAATCACAGGGGTGGTTTTTTCCCGTGCTGTTCTTGTGATAGTGAATAAGTCTCACAAGATCTGATGGTTTTATAAAGGGCAGTTCCCCTGCACACTCTCTCTTGCCTGCTGCCACGTAAGACGTGACTTTGCTCATCCTTTGCCTTCCACCATGATTGTGAGGACCCCTCAGCCATGTGGAACTATGAGTCCATTAAACCTCTTTTACTTTATAAATTACCCAATCTCGGGTATTTCTTCATAGCACTATGAAAATACACCTCACCTTAGCCTCTGTTTTGAAGAAGATGAAGAATTAAATAATAATTAAACAATAATGTTACAGATCCTCATTGTCTTAGTCAATTTAGACTGCTGTAATGAAAGACCATAGAGTGGGTGACTTGTAGCTGGGTTTTCACATGGTAGAAGGAGCAAGCTAGCTTTCTGGAATCTCTTCTATAAGTACACTAATCTCACTCAGAGGATCCTACCCTTATTACCTAATCATCTCCCGAAAGCCTTGCCTCCTACTACTGTCACTTTGGGGGTTAGGATTTTAACATATGAATTTGGTAATTTGGGACAGGACACAGCAGACACAAACATTCAATTCATAGCAATAGTGTATACAGACAGACCCTAAGCTTTGACATCAGAGACACCTAAATTCAAGTCCAGGCTCAGCACATTGGTAGCTATGTAACCTCAGGCAGGTCATTCATTTATCCTCTCTAAGCCCAGAGTTTTCACTTTTTAATATGAGTAATAATAATTCTTAGTTGTAGGTACATTACAGAGATAAAGTGAAATTATGTTTGCCAAATACTCAGCAAAAACATGTAATAGGTACCCAATACATGTTAGCTATTATGAATACTAATACAGGCATACCTCAGAGTTATTACAGGTTCAGTTCCAGATCACTGTAATAAAGTTAATAATGCAATAAAGCAAGTCACACACATTTTTTGGTTTCACAGTACATATTAAAGTTATGGTTACACTATATTGTACTCTATTAAGTGTGCACTAGCATTATGTCTAAAAAATGCACATACCTTAATTTAAAAATACCTTATTGCTAAAAAATGCTAACAGTAATCTGAACCTCCAGTAAGTTGCAATTCTGCTGGTGAAGGGTCTTACCTTAATGTTGATGGTTGCTGACTGATCGGGGTGGTGGTAGCTGAAGGTTAGGGTGGCTGTGGCAATTCATTAAAATAAGACAGTAATAAAGTTTACCACATCAATTGACTCTTCCTTTCATGAAAGATTTCTCTGTAACATGTGATGCTGTATGATAGTATTTTACTCACAGTAGAACTTCTTTCAAAATTGGAGTGAATCCTCTCCAACACTACTGCTACTTTATCAACTGTACAATATTCTAAATGCATTGTTTTCATTTCAGCAATATTTACAGCATCTTCACTAGAAGTAAATTCCATCTCTAAAACCATTTTCTTTGCTCATTCATAAGAAGCAACACCTCATCCGTTAAAGTTTTATCAGGAGATTGCAGCAATTCAGTCCCATCTTCAGGCTCCACTTCTAATTCTAATTCTCTTGCTATTTCCACCACATCTTCAGTTACTTCCTCCACTGAAGTCTTGAGCCTCTCAAAGTCATCCATGAGGGTTGGAATCAATTTCTTCCAAACTCCTGTTACCGTGGATATTTTGACCTCCTCCCAAGAATCATGAATGTTCACAATGGCATCTAGAATGGTAAATCCTTTCCAGAAGGTTTCAACTTACTTTGCCCAGATTCATCGGAGGAAGTATTATGTATGGCAGCTATAGACTTACAACATATATTTATTAAATAATAAGACTTGAAAGTCAAAATTACTCCTTGATCCATGGGCTGCAGAATGGGTGTTATGTTAGCAGGCATGAAAACATTTCTCTTATACATCTCCATCAGAGCACTTGGGTGACTAGAAGCATTGTCCATGAGCAGTAATATTTTCAAAGAAATCTTTTTTTTCTATCAGTAGGTCTCAGCAGTGGGCTTAAAATATTCCATAAACTATGCTGTAAACAGGTGTGCTCTCACTCAGGTTTTGTTATTCCATCTACAGAGCATGGGAAGAGTAGATTTAGTATAACTCTTAACGGATTTAGAATTTTCAGGATGGTAAATGAGCATTGCCTTTAACTTAAAAATACCAGTTGCTTTAGCTCCTTATGAGAGAGTCAGCTGTACTTTGAAGCTTTGAAGCCAGGCATTGACTTCTCCTCTCTAACTATGAAAGTCTTAGATGAAATCTTCTTCCAAAAAAGGCTGTTTTATCTTCATTGAAAATCTGTTGTTTAGTGTAGCCACCTTCATCAACTATCTTGGCTTAATCTTCTGGATAACTTGATGCAGCTTCTACAGCCACACTGGCTGCTTCACCTTGCACTTTTATGTTATAGAGACAGCTTCCTACCTTAAACCTCATGAACCAACCTCTTCCAGCTTCAAACTTTTCTTCTCCAGCTTTCTCACGTCTCTCAGCTTTCACAGAATTGAGGAGAGTTAGGGCCTTTCTCTGGATTAGCCTTTGACTTATGGGACTATTGTGGCTGGTTTGATCTTCTATACAGATCACTAAAACTTTTCCCACATCAGCAATAAGGCTGTTTCACTTGCTTATGATTCATGCGTTCACTGGAGAAGCACTTTGAATTTCTTTCAAGAATTTTTGCTTTCCATTCACAACTTGATTAACTGTTTGGTGCAAGAGACTTTGCTTTTGGCCTATCTCAGCTTTTGTCACGCTTCTCTCACTAAAATTTCTAGCTTTTGATTTACAGTGAGACATGCGATTCTTCCTTTTACTTGAAGGCTGTCGTAGGGTTATTAATTGGCCTAATTTCAATATTACTGTATGAAAAGGAATGAGGGAGCCCAGGAGACAGGCCTATCAGGGATACAGTCAGAATATACACAACGTTTATTGATTAAGTTTGACATCTTCTATAGGTGTGGTTCGTGGCACCCCAAAATGATTTCAATAGTACTCTATCACAGATATAATAATAATGAAAAAGTTTGAAATATTTGGAGAATTACCAAAATGTGATACAGAGTCACAAAGTAAGTGTATTTTGTTGGGGGGAAAAAAAAAAAAAAGCAGTGCCAATAGACTCGCTTAACACAGGGTTAAGTTGTGTTAAATAAATCTTCATTTTGTAAAAAATACAGTATCTGAGATGTGCCACAAAGCAAAGTGAAACAAAATGAGGTGTGCCTGTCTACAAACGGATATTAGCAAAATATCCCCTAAGGCCATCTGCAGTGAAGTAACTCTCCTCAGGCTCTGGGACAATGGTGGATGGTGTCCACAGGACAACGTCGGCTCACTCCCACAGTGGAGACAAGAAGTCATAGTTTCCTTGCAGCTCCCAACATGTGCATTTGAAGAACAGCAGAAATGGTCATCCCACACATCATTGTGTCAGTGTTCATTGAGATAATCAAGCTTTCAAGATCTTTTATGACTTGACTCCAACTGACTAGTCCATTTTATTTCCTACTTTTCCCTCCATAGGTCCTAGCTTCTTGCTTTGCTGATCCATTGCCAGTTACCAAACAGACTCAACTTCATGCTGTACTTACTACCTTAAATGCCCTCCTAGCATTCATTCACGCACAAATTATAATTCTAAATGCTTTGCAGCACTATGTTATTTAAGTACGGGAGTAGAATGATGAAAAAAATGGCAGCCTCTCCCTTTATATAATTTATATAACAGATTAGAGAAGAGAAAAATACTTACATTATTTTAACGAAGTATGGTCAGGTTTTGGAAAGAGAAACTCGTGAGTGATACAGGAACAAAGAGCAGAGAAATCAAACCTATTATCTGCCTACCCAAACCTACCCATTCTGGAAGACTTGGGTCACAAACTAGCCCCTCACCACTCAGCAGTTCTCTCACACTCATCGGAACGAACTGCTCCTCTGTGTTTGATATATTTTACTAGTCATATTAAACAGCACTTGCTTTATGCTATGCTTTGAGATAAATACTTGATCTTGATGTACATTGTATCATTGAACCTTTACAACACTCCTATTAGATAAATTATTCACATTTTATAGGCAAAGAAGCTGAAGTTTAGAGACTTATGTAAGCAGATCTTTGCACCAATACTTCCCTCTTTCAGGAATCCTCTTCTGATTGTTGCCTAGCTGCCTCCTTCCTTAGGTCTAAGCTTAGTTGTCATCTCTTCCAAGAAGCCTTCCTTGATCATCCATCATTTTTTTTTTTTTTTTTTTTTTTTTTTGAGATGGAGTCTTGCTGTGTCGCCCAGGCTGGAGTGCAGTGGTGCGATCTCGGCTCACTGCAAGCTCCGCCTCCCGGGTTTATGCCATTCTCCTGCCTCAGCCTCCCGAGTAGCTGGGACTACAGGCGCCCGCCACCTCTCATGGCTAATTTTTTGTATCTTTTAGTAGAGACGGGGGTTTCACCGAGTTAGCCAGGATGGTCTCGATCTCCTGACCTTGTGATCCACCCACTTTGGCCTCCCAAAGTGCTGGGATTACAGGCGTGAGCCACTGCGCCCGGCCTTACCATCCATTCTTAAAGCGCCACCACGCCAACTCACACTTGCCCAATATTCTATTTTCTTCAGAGAGCACTATCGCTCTCTGAAATTACATTTTTTATTCATTTGTTTGCACGCTTATTGTCTGTCTTCCTCTGTTAGAATGTGTAAGTACAATTAGGTTAATAAAGGTCTTCTCCTTTAAGTCAGGTCATTCTGTATCTTTGGCATTTAGAGAACTATCTGGTACATAGTAGGCCTTCAATTAATGTTCACTGGATGAATTAATAATATAGCCAAAGTCATATAGCTGGTAAGTGGCAGAGTTTAGATTTCAACCTATGTTTGTCTTTCTCCAAAGTCCAGGATTTAATTCCTTTTATAGACTTTATTCTATCCATCTTGCTTTGGAATTTGTTTTTTGGTTTTGTTTTGTTTTGTTGGTTTTGTTTTTTGTTGTTTTTGGTTTTTTTTTAACTCTCTGTCCTGTATGGTTCTGAAGGCAATGGCAATCATGACATAGACATTTTTGTGCCTCTCCTAGCTCTTATCAGGGTACCACCTTGCTCCCCAGACACTTCACCCATATTTGCAGAGATGAATTGAACGTGTTTCCATGACAACACCAGAGGAGGAAGAGGGGCTCTGAGGCCCCATATGATTTTCCTCTCCTCTCCATCGAGGCTAACGTCACAGGCTGTGGAAACTTCCTCCTGAGAGCTCTCAGCAGGTAGACCAACAGGCAAGCCTCAGGCCCGAGGTGTCACTCATGGCCTTGAAAGGAAGGCACCACCTTGGCACTGAGCTAGCTGACTCTCTGTGCAGTGTGGCTTGAGTGAGCTGCATTCCAGGGATGGAGATTTCAGCTCAGCCTCCATCTAAGGATTAAGGGTAAAGTCCTTGAGCTTTTTGGAAGAGAATCATAGTCCTTATGGAAAAAAAAAAAAAGAAAAAGAAAACAAAAAATCTTGCTTGTCCCCATTACTGAGGGAGGGGGTTCTTCGCACTGAGAATAGCCGGGCATTTCAGTGGGAGGACAGTCATTGTTTCACACAGGGAGTGGACATAGCTCAGCAAAAAGGCTCCCTGATACATGATAGCTTCCTGCCCTGTCTCTGACTCTTGACTTTTCACACTTTCTCTTAGCAAAAATAACTGATGGAAACTTACAAAACTCCTCACTCAGTCCCCTTTCTCTGTTCCTTTGGAAAGATAGAGCAGTGAAGCATTTCTTTAAGGTTTGCAAAAATAAATAAAATAAAATAAAATCATTCTGTTGTCATCAGAAAAGCCAGAGGAATAAAGAAGTCAAAGTGGCTCCTGGGCAGAGTGCCAGGTTGGCAACCCTGAAGGCAAACCATGACCCCCTGCCCTCTCTAGTCACCCAGAAGGGATGAGCTGCAGGAAGGTCAGACGCCTCTCCAACTTTTCCTCCAGGGAACCAGCCACAGTGATGAGAGCTGCCTCTCCTTCACCACGCTTTCCTTTTTGGATAGAGATTTGGAAAAGGCAGTCCACTTTCATGAATTCGCAGAGAAGGCAGTTGCCTATAGGGTATGATTTGACAGCAGCCAGACAGGATATCTTCCCTCAAGATATCTCCCTGTTGCCTAAATTTCCTCCATTAGTGGAATTCCCTTGAGTGTTACAGCATTAGTCTTAGAGAGACTGCTACTAAAATGCGAACTCTCCTGGAAAGGTTAATAGTCCACTAGGTAGGGGTCAGCAAAGTTTTTCTGTAAAGGGCCAGATGGTAGATATTTTAGGTATGTGGAATGTACAATCTCTGTTGCATCTACTTACCTCCACCTTTGGTGCAAAAGCAGTCAAAACTAGTATGTAAATGAATGGGCACGGCTGTGCTCCAATGAACTTTATTTACAAAACCTAGCAGCAGGCTGGATTGGGTCCATGGGCCATAATTTGCCAACCTAGCACTAGACTATAAATCAGTGACTTTTCTTACCACCTCTTTATCCCTAGTGCCTTTCATGTGAGCTATACAGTGAAGAGTTGCTGAAATAGTGTTTGTTAAAATACTTAGCCAACAACAGTTCAAGAGAAGCTGATTGATAACCAACCTCTCCAGAAGGAGACTCGGGATAGGTGGATACAGTGGGAGTCTCCAAGGGTTAGGAACGGAGGAGACAGGGCTCTAAAAATCAAATTTATCAACTTACCACTTTTAACCAAACAGATCCCATTGGTTATAGTCATAAGTCTCAGAATCCTGTAACTGACTGAGATTCCTGAATTCCCCATGTCAGACCAATGGAAAGTAAAGGCTAAGAGCAATGGAAATTAGTGACAAGCAAGGAACCCTGAGCATGGTTGCTCTTTCTGGTTCTGGCACTTTTGTTAAACCCCTGTACTCCAGAAAGGTATTTGCTCCTGTCATTCCATAGAGTGAACCAGATTCCCACTGCTCTGACTTTAGCTCTGCTAAAGCCCTTTGGTATGGAGTTAGCTGGTGTTTTGTTTTGTTTTGTTTTGTTTTGTTTTGTTTTTTGAGACAGAGTCTTGCTCTGTTGCCCAGGTGTGAGCTCACTGCAACCACTGCCACCTGGGTTCAAGTGATTCTCCTGCTTCAGCTTCGACTACAGGCACGTGCCACCGCGCCTAGCTAATTTTTGTATTTTTTGTAGAGACGGGATTTCACCATGTTGACCAGGCTGGTCTCGAAGTCCTGACCTCAAGTGACCCGTCCATCTCGGCCTCCCAAAGTGCTAGGATTACAGGCATGAGCCAGGGCACCAGGCTTGTTTTTTAAAAAGTCAGCTCTGTAATTCCATATCCTACTTACCTTATTTTCTCCCCTGATGTGGTTACATCCCTGTGGGAATCATGGAATCTAAAGTTTGCCTATCTGTATCTTTCAGGATGGTGGAAATCAAGATGCTGATTTTCAGCATTGATTTTAGGAGATGATAACTACCGCCACCTTAACTTTAACTGTTTTCTGGACTACCATCTTGATTTAGTAGAGGCTGGACCAGAAAGGCCTGAGTTGTGTGTAGCCTTGCAGTTCCAGACATTTGGGGACTTTGCATCAGCAGGACAGGTAAAAATATGCAGCAACAACAACAAAACAGAATTATAGTTTCTTAACACAACCCACTTTTATTTCTTGCTCATGTTACATGTTCAACATGGTTTGGCAGACAGGCTGTACTCATCATTGTCATTCCTGGACCCAGATAGCGTAGGATCTGTCGTGACACGTGCCTTCTTGGTCATCTCCTTAGGGGAAAGGGCATGACAAATCGTACACCAGCTTCCAAAGCCTCTGCCCAGAAGTGTTACATCTGTTCACATTTCACTGACAAAACAAGTGACACGCCACATGGAACTCCAAAATAGTGTTCAAGAACAATCCTACCACATGCCTGGAAGGATGAAATAATTGTAGGCAGGCCACATGACTACTATAGAATCCGAAAAAAGGGTCATGCATGAAGAGTCAAGTAATCTCATGGGAAAGATACCTAACTAGAAGCTGAGTACTGATACTGAGGGGAAAATTCTGAAGACCCTAAGAACAGAAGTTAATCCGAATATTTCTGATGGTATATCAGATAAAAGCAACACTCGTGGAGGGAAGAAAAATTCTTCAGGGCCAAGCTGGAGTGAGGTATGGGCTGGGCAGTTATTGAGGACAATTGACACTCCACAATGAAAGAAACCATCAGACTGCCTTCTTTCTGGAAGAAACAACTGTTTTAAAAGTCTGAGGCAAATGCAATGTGGTTATGTATAAAACAAAGGGAACAAGGAGTACTTCTTGTGGTTTCAGCGCAGAGGTAGTTCTGAGATGAGATAAGATGATCAGTGCGGGAAGACATGACAGATTCTGATGGAGAAGACAATGGAGAGATGAGGAAAAAAGTGGTGTGCCTGCATCATCCTGGCCTATCAGTCACACCCTCTATGTACCATGGCACCAGTGCATAAGGGCAAAAGCAAGAGGCCTCAGAGCAAGACTTGTACAGTTGTGCAGGCTGGACACTGCACAATGTCTCAGTTAGGCTGCTATAACAAAGTACCACAAGAAGTACTCCTTGTTCCCTTTGTTTTATACATAATCTAGTATGGCAACCAGTCAGGTTGCTATAACAAAGTACCATAGACTGGGTGGCTGATAAATAACAGAAATTTATTTCTTACAGTTCCGGGGGCTGAAAATCTGAGATAAGGGTGACAGCAAGATCGGATTCTGGTGAAGGCCCTCTTCCAGGTTGCAGACTACCATCTTCTTGTTGTATCCTCACATTGCAGAAGAGCCAAAGCAGCTCTCTGGGGTCTCTTTGACAGGGGCACTAATCCCATTCATAAGGGCTCCCCTCCATGACCTAGTCACCTCCCAAAGGCCCCACCTCCCTTTACCTTCACATTGGTGGTTAGGATTCCAACACATGAATTTGAGAGGTACACATTCAGTCCATAGCACACAACTCTAAGCAGTGCTGATTGCACTCTGATTATGTGAACAGAGCACCCTGGAACTGCCAGTGCACAGTCTGAGGAATCGTGAGTGGCAGGCCTGCCTCCAAGCCCTCTTCAAGTTCTTAGACTCTTGCTCTTTACTTCACACAACTCCTGACCTCATTAGTGTGGTTTCCTATTTCTGGCATCGCCCTTGCCCTTTGAATCTGACAACAGACTCAAGATGCCTTGTTTCGACTCTGTCAGTGCTTACTTACCAGTACATAGCTTAGATATTTCCAAGGAACAAGGTCACAAAGGATGAATTCTTAGCCATGCAAGGTATGTAACCATAGTGAGGAGAGGCAGAGGAAGACTACTGTTCACAGGCACAGTGACATGCTCCACCAAACACCCCAAACCAGGAAGAGGAATCAGGATGAGACTGGGACTCTCATGAGCAGATAAACCAGGGCATTCCTTTTTTTTTTCAGTTATTGTGAGTCTACCAGGCCACTAAGATGGCCTGAACTGAAGAAGCACCTGTAACAGGGGCTATGCTCAGTGCCTAGCCCAATTTTTGGTATAAGTAGATCACTGTTAAATGTTCATTGAAAAAAATCATGAATATGTATATTTAAAGAACAGTTCAACTTTCTTCTTTCCGTAGTTATAAGGGTGATGAGAATTTGACCACAAAGCAAGCTACTGAAATATGAAAAAGTCAAGCAAACCAAAGTGGAGGGAGGAAGGTAGGAAACCAAGCATTTAGAGTTGGAATACTGCTTTGAGGGTATGTCTTCTAAATATACCCTCCCTTATGAATTGGCGCTGATCGTTTTAGTCCTAAAATGTTCAGTGTTGAGGTGAGTTTTCAGTTTCTAAATGCTCATAAAAATACTAGGCAGAATTATGATTAGATTTAGTACTGGTACCACACATCAAAGATGTTTCCACCTTGAACTCTGACATTAAACTTGAACAGTACTGCTACCACAATGTCCAGCAAATAGAGGGGAAACTGCTTAGGCTCTTGGTCCTTTGGAATGAAAGCAATGCACTTAATGCTTCTCCCCTAAAGTAAGCATAAATATAAATTATAATTGGATATGTGTGGTGTGAGATAACCATTTTTCATGAAATCATGATGCTCAGGAAAATAAATACTGGTGTTGAGGCCAACTCAACTTCAGGAAAACATTTGCCTCAAAATGCATACATGACCTCATCCTCATTCTTCTTTTACCTTTACTTCTTAACAGGCATATGCTGAAATGTAGGCATTATGAAAACCTGACTTGCCTTCCATAAGGTCCTTGGCCCATAAACATCTGTCCTCAAATAAACAGAAACCCTACCTTGAAACAAAGAAGAAAGTCTGGAAGGGAGGATGGGCAGGACAGAGGGCAGATGTGGCTTGATTTTTAGCACATTGTTATCGAATACATTATTCTCTGCTGAGATATATATTGGCCATCACAAAAACCCATGCTAAACAAAGCTTTCATTCTTAAATTTGCATAATGCCTTATTCGCATGCATAGAATTCCACAAAGTATTGCTTCTGACTGAAGAATTCATTCCACACACACACACACAAAATTATGACAAAGGGCTCACGTCCATGGAATTCACTGGTTTCACCTCATGCCCATCACCCAGGAGCAGCTGGCCTTATAAAAAGTAGAATGCCTATGAAAGCCTCAATTACAGCGCAATTTGGGAGAATACCCTGAAGGTCGAGGTTCTGTCTTTTGGGATGCCACATGTGCTTTGAATCAGTGACCAATATGTGGTCCAATTTCCTCCTTAGCCAGAACATATGGGTCCAGGAAGCAAGGATGAAAGTGGGAGTGGCTTATCTCACTATTATCCTTAATAGCCACTCACAGAATGCTTGCTTTCTGTTCCTGAAACTCTGGGCTCTTCTGGTTGGAGGCTGGAGTGCAGTGGCATGATCACTGCTCACTGGAGTCTCAACTTCCCAAGCTCAAGCGATCCTCCCACCTCAGCCTCAAAAGTAGCTGGGACCACAGGTGTGCACCACCACGCCCAGATAATTTTTTATTGTTTTGTAGAGGCAGGGTCTCCCTATGTTGTTCAGGCTTGTCTTGAAGTCCTAGACTCAAGTGATCCTCCTCTCTCAGCCTCCCAAGGCATTGGGATTACATGAGTGAACCACCACACCCGGCCCAGAGGTCTATTTTCATAATAGAAAAATGTTTGTACCAGGTGACACACAAATTATTCCACTGATTCAGAAGTTGAGAGTGTCAGTGAATCACCTGGGGCTCCTAACCCCATTGACCTAGCAGGCAGAGAAGAGGGTTACTGTACTGGTTGATACTGGTTACTAAGAGAAATCAGATTTCTTTTATAAAACTATCTAGAACACAAGAGTTTCCCCAGAGTATTTCTTAGTATACCCATCTCCAGTATAAAAGCTAATGGAAAATGACAGCATCTATAGCCAAAGCAAAAAGTTATTATTTTTGTACAGAACTTCAAATATGGTGTGTGAATAGCCAAAGGGGTAGACTGTGTGAATTATTAAGCTATTACCTCATAGCTCCAAAGCTACCTTTCTGTATTCTGTTCAGTGATGCTGGGGCTATCTATAGATCTCTCTTTTGGGGAGTTGGCTCTCTGTTATGTTCTACAGTAGGGAACACTAGTGGTATATCAGAAGGCCTGGGGTAGGAAGCTCCAGTTCCTCCCAACCATTGCCTGAGCAGGGACACGTCACCCTGGCATTGATAGTGTCCATCTATTTCAGCATTGACAGAACGACCTTCATCGCACTCTCCTGGCCATATCTGCACAGCCAGGCAATACCCCTTCCCCTGAGCTTTGTTTCCTTAGCCCTATGAGTAGTTGCTACTTCCAGCAATTACTGGTTCCTTTCATGGTTACTTTTGTTCCTTCAACCCTCCCATACCTATGTGATCAGTTCTCCATATTAAATTCCCTCCGTTAAAATATCAGATGTGGTTTTTGATTTCCTGACTGCACACTGATTAATACAGCCTTATAAAGGAAGCTCAAGATTATTTGACATCTCAATTACTATTACTTTTTCAGAAATATTTATTATGATGCTAGACTGCAAAAAAAAAAGAGGAATATTAAGAAAATGTAATATGGAATTACTGTTTTCCAAATGACATCATCCAAACAGAAAAGAGAGAAATCCCTGTGAATGCCTGTTGAGAAACAAATTCATTTTATTAAAAGGTTTCCCTCTTTGTATTTGGAGGTTAAAGAAATGATAGAATTTATTGTCCCACTAAACAAACCATTTCACTTATTTTTGGTAAATTACACTAAATGTGGTTTAATTACTGTGTCCAGAATAGCATTTCACATCTGTGGCCCCAAAAGCTATTATCGCTATGGACGTTTGGGGAAAAGAAATGGAGCCCTCTTATGGCCAATTTAAATGCTACAGCACCCTTGCAGTTCCACACTGATCGTGTTAACATCTGACCTAGATCACTGGATCTTTGGACAGAGATACCTCAGGGATCCTACCCTAAATCACCACTAAACTGACATGGAGTGTGTTGCCCAGAGAAATAATGTCTATGCTTCTTGGCACTGTGCATATATGACATATAAGCACTTATACACTGTGTAAACAAGGTCATTACATGCCCAATTTTATAAGAAGGAAATAAAGGGAATAGGATAGGTCTGACTCTGCCTAGTGTATCATTTGAAAGAGATACTTTGATCCCTTACCTGGCAGAGGTCTTAATACAAGCCATAGTAATTTCCTTCTGAATTAGTTTCACACACAGGTAAGGCCCCAGGGTATCATAGCAAGAGAAACTCAATAAATTCACCAAAAGATTGGCGTGCAAGGGGTATGTGTTGAAATCCACACATTATTACCTTTTGTAGATAAAGACAAGAGAATCCAGTGAAGTGGAGTGTTAGAGACCTCAAAGGACAAACTGGGGCAAGAGAGGCATGGAAGGGGGGTAGGCAATTAGGCTTGGGAGTTGGGTGCCACTCGGTTCAAATGCCATCTTAGCTCATTCCTAGCTGTGTGACTTAGGGCAGATTATTAACCTCTCTGTTTCTCAGCTTCCTCATCTGTAAAATGGAAATAACCCCATCTAGTTCAAGACAACATAGAGTGTAGTGGTTGAGCCCAGCTGCCTGGCTTCAAATCCCAAGCCTGCCTTACTGTGTGACCTTAAGCAAGTTGTTTAACATCCCTGTACTTTATTCGTAAAATGAAATATAATAGTACTGTCCTGGCAGGGTTGAAAACTAAATGATTTGATAGACATTAAGCACTTGGGCAGGTGTCTGGCTGGGTCTGCAATCATTGCCACTGTTTGAAGCACCTCATGATGCCTTGTGCATGGTGAACACACAATCAATGTTAGTTTTATTATTGGCTATCAATTATTGTTAACAATGTATTTGTCATCTTTTCCCTATCTACTTCTTTTTTTTATTAGGTCAAGTCGTATGAAACTGCCATTTTTATAGGTCAAAAATACTTGAAGATAGTAATTCCTTGGTTTAACCTAATACAGAACTATGCTTGTCACCAGGTCACATGAAGGGTTATTGGCGAGTGCATAAGACCAAAGAAGAAAATAGAGCTTTCTGCCACATTCAGGCCACTGAGCTCTGGAACCCTCACCTGATGGAGTGTTTCCTATTCCCGCCTGTGATAACAAGTCCCTTGAGCAGTTTTAGTGAGACTTAGTCCTTCAGCTCTCCCTGTGCTAGCCTCAGAAAGGAAGAAGGTGAGAGGAGTGTATGGAAAAGGAGAAGTGATAGGTGTACAGACCACCTCGACAGGTCAGGGGAACAGAATCCATTCCAGGTAGTTCCATGGGGTGCAGGAAAAAAATGAAAAATAACGTAGGGGACACTAAAGCCACAAGAAGTCAGCAACAGCTGGGAGTGGCCACAGCCTCGGCTGCTGGAAAGATAGAGGGCAGAGGTGGCACTGCCAGAGACCACAGCCAGGGCCACCAGTGAGAGAAGCAGCCATGTGGGGCTGCCTAGCCACTTGCACACCCAAAGCTTAAAGGAAAGAGGAGAAATCTCTCTCCCTTCTGCTCCTCCGTCTCCCAACAGTGCCTGTGTTGGCTGAACTAATCATACCTCAATTGGCAAAGGAGCCTGGTACATGTAGTGTGCAAGGACTGTCCTCTTGCATATAGAGCAGAGCAGGAAAGAAGCGGGGATAGATATGAGAGCAAAGAGGCAAATGTCTGCGCAGAGAAGCACGAGCTGCGAGGAGAGGAAGGGAAGAATGGGAGGTGGCAGGGCTACAACATAAAATCCAGCTGCTGCCATTTTGTCTCTGGTACTTCAAAGTCTCTGTAATCCAGTGGAGCTGGAATCCTGACACTTGCCTACCCTGGCCAGATAATTCCAAAGGAAAACTGTGGGAACCATGATTAACCTATATTTGGTGACTTCATAAAGTAGAGAAGAACACAACCATCCCCAGCAGGTGTGTTCTGGGATTCTTCCGGTCAACTTAAGACCATTCTAGCAGGGAAGTGAAGGGGCCTCCCCTGCCATGCTCACAGCCTCAGCCCTTTAGTCCTGGGACCAGGGCCAACGACCAGAGAACAAGCCCTCAAGAAGAGACTCCTCGGTTTACAAGTTATCTCGTCTGAAAGTACGAAAATCAGACAACAAAATGCAATGGGGTGTCCCAGATTGAGAACCTTCTTTGATTGTCTTGGAGAAAAAAAGGGGCATTAGCTGAGAAACTAGGTGATATGCTTCATCTCTGTGTCCTCACCCAAATCTCATCTTGAATTGTAGCTCCCATGATTCCCATGTGTTGTGGGAGGGACCCGGTGGGAGACAATTGAATCATGGGTCGGTTTTCCCCATACTGTTCTCATGGTAGTGAAGAAGTCTCAAGATCTGATGGTTTTATAAGGAGTTCCCCTCATTCTCTCTTGTCTGCTGCCACGTAAGAGGTGCCTTTCTCCTTCCACCACGATTATGAGGCCTCCCAACCAGACGGAACTGTGAGTCCATTAAACCTCTTTTTCTTTATAAATTACCCAGTCTTGGGTATGTCTTTATCAGCAGCATGAAGACAGATTAGTAAACTAGGTAATGTCTTTATTCTCACAGGATTTTACCATTGCTAATTTCTTAGTTTTGACGAATGTATTATCAATATGTAAGATGTTAACATTAGACAAAGCTGGATGAAGATTATATAGGAACTCTCTGTACTATTTTCCCTCCTGTAAATCTGCGTTTATTTCAAAATTTTGAAAAAATTAAACTCCCTCCTCCAGAAAGGTTTCTTCCATTGCCTTTAGCAGGCAGCTCCAGGGAGGGTGCTGTGTAATTGCTAACTTACTGAGGCATCACCGTCAGGGAGAAGTCGATTCCCTCCCCAGATCCCTGTAACAGTCGGTGAACACATCCAGGCGACTGTCGGGAAGATCACATCTGGGACAGATTTCTGCAGACATTTCACTACTTATAGAAAATACAAATGCATTAACACCAGCCTACTTACAACAAAAATTATTAACTCTTATGTGGTTAGTGCAGACATTGTCGTTATACTCTCAAAAGTCTTTTTGTCATGGCCGTTTGTGTTAAGGTTCTGAGCTGGGTGCTACTCAGGTTTAACAGAAAAAGTTCATGCTCTAAAGAAGTTCTTAATTCAAAACTAGTCACGGTAACTGGGCACAGATATTTGGGGCTCATCTATAAATAAACAAATTTAAATTGACCCTCATCTTTAAAAATGGCCTTAAATGACTTTCAGAAAAGTCATTTAAAGTATGAATGTTTACATATGTACATACGTAACCAGTTTAGGAAGGAATTTGATTCATTGGCATCTCAGTGTGAATTATTTTATTTTCCAGTTAACTGCTCTCACTGTTTTCTGTTAAAGTCCCCACTTTCCCACTGAGTGGTGGCTACCCTTAAAGCCTCTTAATCCAATTCTATAAGTTTTTATTCATTTTTAGTAATTGAAACAGTCTCATCTGGTTACGAAGACCTATGCATTTTAAATTTTCAATGTTGCATTTGATTGAAAGCTGTTCCCCTTCCCTGCATAGGTGGGTGTGTGGCTCATTTGTTTCTCCCTCTGACATCTTTCCAACAGTTATCAATACTTCTCCGGCACGGGGCACGGAGGCAAGCAGGGCAAAGTTTCCCTTTGAGGCTGGTTATCATGAAGTTATTTGCCCACTGTTATGGACTGAATGTTTGGGTCCTTCCCCAAAATTCATATGTTAAAATCCTAACCCCCAACGTGATATTCTTTGAAGGTGGGGCCTTTAGGAGGCGGTTAGGTCATGAGGGCGGAGGGATTAATGCCCATTTTTGTTTTTTTTTTAAAGACACTAGAGAACTGCCTCGCCCTCTGTCTTCCATGTGAGGACACAACAAAAAGATTCCAGTCTGCAACTCGGAAGATCTGCACCAGAACCCACCCAGGTTGGCACCCTGATCTCAGACTTCCAGCCCCCGTAACTCTGAGATATAAATTTCTGCTCTTGATAAGCCACTCAGTCTATGACAATTTATTATAGCGGCCCCAACTAAGAGACTCCCTTTCTGTAAGCTTGTGGCCACTAACCTAGCTTCTGAACTATAGTCTCCTCCGTGGTTACTGATGGAAATTGTATCAATCCCTAAGAATAAGACACTTGACTCTATCTACTTTTGATCCACAAGCACTGTCCTCACAGCCACACTTTCCTGACAGAACATGCCTCTTTGGTTATCCCCCTGGCAATCCCCAGCAAGCCTGGTGATGTGGTTTGGCTCTGTGTCCCCACCCAAATCTCATGTTGAATTGTAATTCCCAATGTTGGGGCAGGGACCGGGTGGGAGGTGATTGGCTCATGGGGGAGGATTTCCCTATGTTGTTTTTGTGATAGTGAGTTTTCATGAGATCTGATAATTTAAAAGTATGTGGCACTTCCCCCTTTGCTCTCTCTCTCCTGCCACTATGTGAAGAAAGTGCTTGCTTCCCCTTTGCCTTCCATCATGATTGTAAGTTTCTTGAGGCCTCTCAGTCATGCTTCCTGTTAAGCCTGCAGAATTGTGAGTCAATTAAACTTGTTTTCTTCATAAATTACCCAGTCTCAGGTAGTTCTTTATAGCAATGTGAGAAGGGATTAGTACACCTGGGGTCGCCAAATCCACACACTATCTGCTGCCCCAATATGGGGCACAGGCTCATCACATCTTCTGGCCTTATCAGAAACCAGAATTCTGAGAGAGTGGTTTTGCCTATTCTTCTCTGCCTGGTTGTGCCCTTCTCAAATAACACAGGGTAGGTCAGGAAACCTGGTGGCTGGTTAGCCAGGAAAAGAAATGCCACTCACAGCTGGTAATTTGGGGAGTTGCCTTCTCTGGACTTTGGGAAGAGAAAGCATTTATGTTCACCCTTCCATCCCCATGGGAAGAGAAAGCATTTATGTTCACCCTTCCATCCCCAGAGGGAAATAGAAGTGAAGGACTAACCTCTCTTTAGTGTGCCCCCTCAAAAGAAGTTTGACCTTGACCTCCCCCTTATATCTCTTGTTGGGCAGGATCCAACCTCAGTCAGCATCTCTCACTCCCAGAACTAGAGAGTCTAACATCAAGAATTACCTCTTATTTAAACTTGACCCTAGAAAAATGCAGAGTCTTCTCCCCCCGGGACACTATCTCTACTCTGTGTAACCTCCAAGACAGAAAAGGATCTCAGTAAGGACCTCCCACCAGAGTGCCATGCACACACGCATAAATTCATTCTTAAATGAAACAGCTGCCCCCTCAATAAGATTGACTTCTGTGTCTCCAAGGACCTATTATTTGAGATGTAATGTGATGCTATAGATCTGTCCCACCTTCACACGTGTTTGAACTTTGTGTATTATTTATTCTTTAAAGCAATCATGTCAGGGGATTGGGAAGGCAAAAATCAGCAGTGGTTGCTTCGAAGTTCCATCCGTACAAAATCTGGAGGATGGGGGACATTGCCTCCCCATGAATACTCTTGAAGGGGAGCTATCTTTATCGAAGGACAAAGAAATTAGCCAAACTCATCCAAACCCACAGCTTCATATTGGCTGTCTGGAGTGTCCCTAGAGAACTTTCCTTCTGTCTCATTCAAGGGCCTCTTGCATTGATTATTTAACAACTGACACCTCCCTGCTTCTCTCTCGTGTGCTTAGACTCATGGAAAGGTCATTACCCCAGTGTTGCCTCTCTCTTCTTGTAATGCTCTTTCTGGGGATTTAGCTGAAATAAAACATAACATTGGAGGCTGAGAGATGGAAAAGCTCTGTTTCATTCCATCCAGTGGTAATGAATGTTCACAGCATTGAACATTGTGTTTCTGTAAACATTTGCTGATGGCCTACTACATGCCAGGCATAAAGTAAGTGTTGGGAGATGAAGATGAATAACTCATCATCCCTGCCTTTCAGGAGCACACAGCCTGGCAGGGGATACAAGTAATTGTAAAGGCTCAGAGAAAGTACACCTGATGCATTCTAGGAGGGACTCGCTTGTTATTTGTGGGGACCAAGGTAAGCCTAAGAGAGGAAGTGACATACGAGCTCAGGTCTGGAAGGGCGAGAAGTCAAGGACGTGTGATGAAGAGAAGCTTTGCTCCAGGCAACTAAACCAATCAAACAAAGTCTGGAGAGGTGAGGGCTCTGGCATTCTCAGCAGTAGGACTGTGCTGTCTGTCTGAGCTAGAGCCAATGGTGTAAGCCTTTGAGAGTGATTTCCCTGATAACCACATCAATAGATCCTGAAGAATAACCTTACCACCGTGTCTAGGCCGTAGGAGAACTGGCTAAACACTGGAGGTTCTGGGAGCAAAATTGCCCACATTGAAATGTTATTGGTGTTCATATTTGTATTCAGCACCTGCTCATATACCAGGAGGTTCAGTAAGTATGAGTAAGCCTAATTTAATCCTTACAAGTACCCTTCAAGTTGGGACTATGAGTATATACTCCAATCTATAGATGAGAATACAGGTTTAGCAATGTAAATAATTGTGTCAAAATAATGAACTGAGCCAGGTTCGAACCCAGGTGAATATGACTCCTAATTTCATATTCTTCCAAATCTCATATTCCTAACCACGTTTTCCCTGCAAGAGAAATTGTGAGACATGATCTTCCATCGAGGACAGTGTATGTAATTTCTTTCAATTTTATAGCATAAAACGTATTTTGAAGGCCACATGACTCTTGCTAATTTGGATCAGGTAATTTTGTCCAATATTGCACATAGGATTAATTATCCTGAGATGAAAAGAACTTCCACCCTCTACAACTGATTCAATACTGTTCCAAATGGTTGACCCAATCCTAGCTAAACTCTTTGCTCTACTAGCCCCTCTAAAAATTATTCATTCCTCAGGATAGACATTACATGTAGATGGCTCCTTTTTCAAAAAGACCAGCCCTTCGTCTTCACCAAATCATGGGCCCATCAGTTCTCTGCAAAATTGTTCTAAACTCCACAACAGTTTTTTTTCTAATGACTATAGGAACAGATTGCATATGAGAGCTAAGCAGATTTTAAATATAAGTGTGTTTTTTACTAAAGGCCTTTGTGTCAGTTAAGAATTGTGTTAAGCTCCAAGTAAAAGAGATCCCCCAAAACATAGATTTAAACAAATTAGGAAACTTATTTTTCTCAGGTGATGAAGAATGTAGACATAGGAGGTCCAGGATAGGAATGGTAGCTCACAATTCACCAGGGATTTAGACTCCTTTTACATTTCTGTTCAGTCATCTTTAAAGGTTGTCTAGTGGCCTCAAGATGGCTGCCAGAGTTCTAGCCATCCTGTTCAAGTTCCAGGCAAGAAGAACAAGAAGAGCAGTGGACAAAACACTATGTCACGGGAGTCAATCCCTTTTTAAGGAGCTTCTCTAGGAAGTTCCTCTCAGCAACTTACACTTATATTTCACCAGCCAAAACTTGGCTACTTCTATCTGCAAAGGAGGCTGGGAAATTTAGAGGATTTTTCTTTGTTTCATTATTTTCATATATCAGATAGATATATGGCTACTCCTCCCCCCAAACCAGGTTCTATTAGGTAGGGAGAAAGTGAGAGGACAGACTGGCCTGGCTAGATAAAATAAGGCTGCTTTCTGACTCAGATTCAGAGGAACTGGGCTCTCAGAGGCACAGAAGCAGGCTCTGCCAGGCCTCAGGCTTCTACATTAGGTAGGAAAATAATTTTGATCCTGCATCACATCTTCAAGGTTGGAGAAGGAGCATCTCTCTTTAAGGAACAAGAAGACTACATTTTTTAATTTCAGGGAATGATCAGGAATTATACCAGGTCAGCAGTGGGTCTAGGAAGGAGACCTGGACATTCTTCAAAGGAGATTTTACCTTTTCCAGACTTCCCATTTCTATTCCTTTTGTAGTCCTGTGCTCTGGTCCCTGTTGCAAATGAGCAACTGTACTTTGTTTTTGTTTGTTTGTTTGTTTGTTTTTGTTTTTTGTTTTTTTTTAACACAGGGTGTTTGGGGATGTTAGTATATAAGAAGAACAGTTATGTCTGCCTCAAAGTTACCAGACAGAGCAGGTAATCCAATTTTTAAAGGCGGATGTATCCTAACCATCATCAAAGCTTCATTCACCTTTGAATTTAAGGTTTTGCCCTCAAACCATGATTTTTGTTATCCTGCTAAGATCTTACGTGGAGTTGTTAGTTTAATTAAATTCGGCTATTTCAAGGTGGAATACTTGACTTAACATAGGAGAAAGGTGAGAACTACAAAGACAAATATTAATCCTGCCTGATCATCTTATTTAGAAAAACTTTTTTTTTATATTCATTCCTTCATTTCATTCAACTGTATTGATCAAGCAGCTCCATGCGCTAGGTTCAGCATACAGCACAGGCCTTGAAACCTGGTACATACCTGCAAAAAATGTGTTCCCGATTGCATGAGAAACAGTGAGGAGCCAATTATAGTCCAGAGTAGCAAGGGTGATGATGTCTATGCATAGTCTTAAAAAATGGAAAGATGGGGCCACTGCCATACAGCAGAAAATCGGTTTGGAAGAAAAGTCAGGGAAGGCTTCTGGGACATGGTGAAATCAGAGACCTAATTGATCAACTTTCAGGGGCACTGAGCCTGAACTTCAAAGTCAATCCTCTTTTAAAATTAACAAAACCAAATTGTATGCTCATGCACTTATCTGGAAAATAAAAGCACACGTAATATCAGTACTCAAAAGCTAAGATTACAGGTAAATTCAATTTCAAAGAAAAAATCAAAATGAACAATCAACACAGTGGGCCATACAACAAAATATAACCTCTTATTAGCAGATGAGGAAAGCTTAAAATTAATGGTGTCGCCCGGTACAGCAAGCAGTGACTTCAAATTTAAACACTAGGTGGTGTTCTTAGCACGGTTTGCTGTCTTTGACGTCTCCTCAGAAACAGTGAGGGTTCACTCCTTTCCAGGAAAAACAAAGCAAAATGCTGAGGACCGCTATCACAGAACTGATCTGATAAGAAGAAATAACACCTTTAATGGTATTCTTTTCTTACCATGAGCAGTACATTTATCTTTTTTTAACAGTAAATATTTTCTGGTAGATAGGCACATTATTCCTTGCAAAAATGAGATGGAACCACTAGAGGGACAAACTCTCCCAGGACCTAGTCAGCCAAGCAGTTTTTTAAAGGCAGCGATAGTCTCTGGATACCGAAGCCAGGAGTTAGAGAACTGTATTAAAGTATCCCCCAAGCAACCTGAACTCATTACTCAACTTCATAGTCTCCAAGGAGAAGTTTGCAATTTAGAAGAAGTTGATAGAAAATGTTCTAAACCCAAATCACCAAAGCTGGGCCTTGTTACGGGCGCGGTGGCTCAAGCCTGTAATCCCAGCACTTTGGGAGGCCGAGACGGGCGGATCACGAGGTCAGGAAATCGAGACCATCCTGGCGAACACGGTGAAACCCCGTCTCTACTAAAAAAATACAAAAAACTAGCCGGGCGAGGTGGCGGGCGCCTGTAGTCCCAGCTACACAGGAGGCTGAGGCAGGAGAATGGCGTAAACCCGGGAGGCGGAGCTTGCAGTGAGCTGAGATCCGGCCACTGCGCCCCAGCCCCGGCGACAGAGCGAGACTCCGTCTCAAAAAAAAAAAAAAAAAAAAAAAAAAAAGGAGAAATTGCTTCCATCCTGGCTAACACGGTGAAACCCCGTCTCTACTAAAAAATACAAAAAACTAGCCGGGCGAGGTGGCGGGCGCCTGTAGTCCCAGCTACTCAGGAGGCTGAGACAGGAGAATGGCCCGAACCCGGGAGGCGGAGCTTGCAGTGAGCTGAGATCCGGCCACTGCACTCCAGCCTGGGCGACAGAGCGAGACTCCGTCTCAAAAAAAAAAAAAAAAAAAAAAACAAATGCCTGCCTCCTCCTCCACCAAGTAGAAAATGTTAGATTAGAGGACTAAGGGATACTCTGCAAAGCACGTTAAGCTCCTTGAATAAAAGGAATTAGGAGGATATCAGATGGTAGCAATAAGTTTCGAAGACGACAAAGGGAAGAGGGAGACCTTACCTTGTAAAGCCATTCTCCATAAAATAGGAAAAAATCAGATAGCACAAGGCAGAGAAGAAAAAAAAGAAGGAAATAATTACAACAGAAAGCATTTTAGGCCAATAATCAACCTACAGAGGGGAAGAATATAGATCTCTTTTATCTAAAAGAAATGAAGAGTTTTTAAATGTAGAAACTAGAAACCAACTAATACAACACTAGGCAGAGAATACAAAAGTAGAAAATTATTTAGTCCTGAAAATATTTTAGGCAAATAGTTCATTGATATTTGGTTTCCAAACACTAGTCAAAGAACCGGTCCTGATCCATGACAAAGTTTTCACTGGTCTGTGATGAAAACCAGAAAATAAGGACGTTATAAAGAGTATTTCAGAAAGCTAAATTTTTTTTTTCTTTTTTAGATGGAGTTTCACTCTTGTTGCTCAGGTTGGAGTATAATGACGCAATCTCAGCTCACTGCAACCTCCGCCTCCTGGGTTCAAATGATTCTCCTGCCTCAACCTCCTGAGTAGCTGGGATTAGAGGCATCCGCCACCATGCCTAGTTAATTTTTTTTGTTGTTGTATTTTTAGTAGAGATGCAGTTTCACCATGTTGGCCAGGCTGGTCTCCAACTCCTGACCTCAGGTGATCCGCCCACCTCGGCCTCCCAAAGTGCTGGGATTACAGATGTGAGCCACCGTGCCCAGCCTAGAAATCTAAATTTGATAAATTTAAAGAACTTATTTTTATTCTCAGATTAGATCTTTTCTGCCTTTTTATGGCACAAAGTTTTTTCTAAAGTTTAAAAAAAGAAAGAAAAGGCTTCTCCTAGGAAGTGGTCATCATAGAGGTGTTTATGTGTTATTTCATTCTGTTATTAGTCCTTATTCTACAAACTCTAATTTACCATCATTATGTATGTTTTTGAAATATTACTGGTCTGAGAAATTCAAAAGTCTGAGAACTACTACATCAACAACTAATTTAAGAGAGAGCTAGTCAGCAAGGTGTTATTCACTCATTTATTCAAGAGCCAATTACAGTCCAGAGTAGCAAGAGGAATGACGTCTAAATATTCGTTGAGTCCTTCAGTGGTCCTGGGCTGCACTGGGCCAGGGGTGGTGAGCATTAGCAAGGCTGGCATTGGTTCTCCTCACAGAACATGCCATCAGGAAGGAATGTCTGGGGTGGTGAGCAGGTTGAGGCCCATTGTGATGTTAAGAATGATGGTATATTAAGCTTGTAATTGCACATGGGATAATTTTTAACAACGAATGTAGAATTTTGCACTATATCTTTTTTAATCCATCTTGGATGAACAGTGTGTTTCTTTCCTGTAAAAACTGAGTAAGTGAATGTCTGTTTCTATCAAGCTACTTTAAAACTATATATCCGCATCTCACTATGATAGTTGCCAGGACTCTTGGTTCAAGGCCCCGGGCTGGCTGTCTAATAGTGTGCCGCAAAAGGCATCTCGGTAAAGATGGAGCCCCAAAGGTTGCAGAATGAATATCCCTGACCTATTCTGAAAACGTAAAGCAGTAAGGTCTAGGTGAGGACAAGGGAAGTTATTTCTCACCCTGCCAAGGAAGGAGGAAGAGGAAGTTTAAGGGATCTATGGAGGCTCTTTTTTCCAAAGCATCCCTGTACAGGCATCCCTGAGGGACAGCCAGCCAGCTGGTTACATTGCTTTTCAATGTGACATTTCTGGACTCTCGGGATCATCGGGTTATATTTGGAATTCATCCTGGCCACTGTTTGGGTCTCCCATCTTTAACAGTCAAATCAGTAGGACAGTTTTAGATAGAAAAGATCGATAAAACCTGGCAGCCCTTGCACTGGTTTCCATGGTGACATGCTGAGCACCTACTGGTCCTTAAAGACCAGCAACATGAATAGTTAAAATAAATAATTTCAGGGCCCTCTAGCCTAGAATATAGGGATCCAAGATAAGAAAATTTTTAAAAGCCAGCTCTTCTGGAACCTAATTGACACTATAGATACATACACAGGAAGGGACGTTGAAAAGTAATATCCAAGCGTGATTTTGTTTATAGAAAAATTAAAAACAAACGGAGATTGGCTGTAAGTATTTTTACATCAGAGAATTGTTTCAATGAGTTACCTAGAGCCTTACTTGCTGAGCTCTTCAGGTCCTTTCGGGAAGTGTTTCAGAACGTGTACAATCTTATCATTTCTTTTATTAGGACTTGAGTTCTCATAACTGTGTACCTCTGTGCCTTACTTTACATTTTAAATTCACTTTAAGTTACTGTTTCTACAATAAACCCTCCATCCCCAACACACTGGGGCACATTTGGCCCCTTTGAGCCAGTGTGGGCTGCCAGCACTGTGAATAGGGAGCGTCTTCCCTGCCTCACAACGTCTGCACACTTGGTTCAGAGATGTCTTTCCTGTATCCCTCACAACCCTCTGACGGAACCCCATGGATCAGCTTTACAGGTCTCTATTTCCAAATCTGCAGGGGTCTCTCTCTAACACTTGACTAGTTAAATAGGATTCCCAGACTTAGCCCGTCTGTCTCTAGCCACCTGATCTTCACACTCCCTTCTGATTGGAATTTTCCATGGGTGGATCCAACTTGAATTCCCCTCTTTCAGTTACTCCTTCAACAAGCAATTCTTAGAGGCCGTCCTTGTAGAGCAAGATGATGGAACCACCCTCTTTGGAGATCACCCTTAAGATAGCCTCACCAGACACCAACTGGCTCCACGGGATTTCTTCCTGCCTTTCTTCCTCCCTCCCTTCCTTTGTAAATTCAATGTTAGATTTCAAATTAAAATCCTCAGCTCATGATTCACTATTCTCATTGATCCATACAAGGCTCAGTATGCATGTATTTATAGGTTTCTTTTTTTTTTTTTAATTTTGTATTTCCATAGGTTATGGGGGAACAGGTGGTGTTTGGTTACATGAGTAAGTTCTTTTGTGGTAATTTGTGAGATTTTGGCGCACCCATCTCCCAAGCAGTATACACTGCACACAATTTGTGGTCTTTTATCCTTCACCCCCTTCCCACCCTTTCTTCCTAAGTCCCCAAAGTCTATTGTGTCATTCTTATGCCTTTGCATCCTCATAGCTTAACTCCCATTTATGAGTGAGAACATACGATGTTTGGCTTTCCATTCCTGAGTTACTTCACTTGGAATAATAGTCTCCAATCTCATCCAGGTCACTGCAAATGCCATTAATTCATTCCTTTTTATGACTGAGTAGTATTCCATCACATATGTATATACTACAGTTTCTTTACCCACTTGTTGATTGATGGGCATTTGGGTTGGTTCCACATTTTTGCAATTGCAAATTGTGCTGCTATAAACATGCATATTCAAGTATCTTTTTTGTATAATGTCTTAGTTTCCTCTGGGTAGATACCCAGCAATGGGATTGCTGGATCAAATGGTAGTTTAGTTCTTTAAGGAATCTCTGCTGTTTTCCATAGTGGTTATACCAGTTTACATTCCCACCAGCAGTGTAGAATTGATTCCTGTTCACCACATACACACCACCATCTATTTTTTGTTTTTGGTTAATGGCCATGCTTGCAGGTGTAAGGTGGTATCACATTGCGGTTTTGATTTGCATTTCCCTGATTATTAGTGATGTTGAACATTTTTTCATGTTTGTTGGCCATTTTTATATCTTCTTTTTTTTTTTTTTTTAGAATTTTAATTTAGAAAGCATTTTTGTTTAAATATACTTTAAGTTCTAGGGTTCATATGCACAACGTGCAGGTTTGTTACATATGTATACATGTGCCATGTTGGTGTGCTGCACCCATCGGCTCGTTAGAACCATCAACTTGTCGTTTACCTCAGGTGTAACTCCCAATGCAATCCCTCCCCCTTCCTGCCTCCTCACAATAGGCCCCGGTGTGTGATGTTCCCCTTCCCGTGTCCAAGTGATCTCATTATTCAATTTCCACCTATGAGTGAGAACATGTGGTGTTTGGTTTTCTGTTCTTGCAATAGTTTGCTGAGAATGATGGTTTCCAGCTGCATCCATGTCCCTACAAAGGACACAAACTCATCCTTTTTATGGCTGATAGTATTCCATGGTGTATATATGCTACATTTTCTTAATCCAGTCTGTCACTGATGGACATTTGGGTTGATTCCAAGTCTTTGCTATTGTGAATAGTGCCGCAATAAACATATGTGTGCATGTGTCTTTATAGCAGCACGATTTATAATCCTTTGGGTATATACCCAGTAATGGGATGGCTGGATCATATGGTATTTCTAGTTCTAGATCCTTGAGGTATCACCATACTGTTTTCCACAATGGTTGAACTAGTTTACAATCCCACCAACAGTATAAAAGTGTCCCTATTTCTCCACATCCTCTCCAGCACCTGTTGTTTCCTGACTTTTTAATGATTGCCATTCTAACTGGTATGAGATGGTATCTCATTGATTTGCATTTCTCTGAGGTTGAGTGATGATGAGCATTTTTTCATGTGTCTGTTGGCTGTATGAATGTCTTCCTTTGAGAAATGTCTGTTCATATCCTTTGCCTAATTTTTGATGGGGTTGTTTGTTTTTTTCTTGTAAGTTTGTTTGAGTTCTTTGTAGGTTCTCGATATTAGCCCTTTGTCAGATGAGTAGATTGCAAAAATTTTCTCCCATTCTGTAGGTTGCCTGTTCACTCTGATGGTAGTTTCTTTTGCTGTGCAGAAGCTCTGTAGTTTAATTAGATCCCATTTGTCAATTTTGACTTTTGTTGCCATTGCTTTTGGTGTTTTATACATGAAGTCCTTGCCCATGCCTATGTCCTGAATGGTATTACTAAGGTTTTCTTCTAGGGTTTTTATGGTTTTAGGTCTAACATTTAAGTCTCTAATCCATCTTGAATTAATTTTCGTTTAAGGAATAAGGAAATGATCTGGTTTCAGCTTTCTACTTATGGCTAGCCAATTTTCCCAGCACCATTTATTAAATAGGGAATCCTTTCCCCATTTCTTGTTTTTGTCAGGTTTGTCAAAGATCAGACGGCTGTAGATGTGTGGTATTATTTCTGAGGACTCTGTTCTGTTCCATTGGTCAAGATCTCTGTTTTGGTACCAGTACCATGCTGTTTTGGTTACTGTAGCCTTGTAGTATAGTTTGAAGTCAGATAGCGTGATGCCTCCAGCTTTGTTCTTTTGACTTAGGATTGTCTTGGCAATGTGGGCTCTTTTTTGGTTCCATATGAACTTTAAAGCAGTTTTTTCCAATTCTGTGAAGAAAGTCATTGGTAGATTGATAGGGATGGCATTGAATCTATAAATTACCTTGGACAGTATGGCCATTTTCACGATATTGATTTTTCCTATCCATGATCATGGTATGTTCTTCCATTTGTTTGTGTCCTCTTTTATTTCACTGAGCAGTGGTTTATAGTTCTCCTTGAAGAGGTCCTTTACATCCCTTGTAAGTTGGATTCCTAGGTATTTTATTCTCTTTGAAGCTATTGTGAATGGGAGTTCATTCATGATTTGGCTCTCTGTTTGTCTGTTACTGGTGTATAAGAATACTTGTGATTTTTGCACATTGATTTTGTATCCTGAGACTTTGTTGAAGTTGCTTATCAGCTTAAGGAGATTTTGGGCTGAAACAATAGGGTTTTCTAAATATACAATCATATCATCTGCAAACAGGGAAAATTTGACTTCTTTTCCTAACTGAATACCCTTGACTTCTTTCTCTTGCCTGATTGCACTAGCCAGAACTTCCAACACTATGTTGAATAGGAGTGGTGAGAGGGGGCATCCCTGTCTTGTGCCAGTTTTCAAAGGGAATGCTTCCAGTTTTTGCCCATTCAGTATGATATTGGCTGTGGGTTTGTCATAAATAGCTCTTATTATTTTGAGATACATTCCATCAATACGGAATTTATTGAGCGTTTTTAGCATGAAGGGCTGTTGAATTTTGTCAAAGGCCTTTTCTGCATCTATTGAGATAATCATGTGGTTTTTGTCTTTGGTTCTGTTTATATGCTGGATTACGTTTACTGATTTGCATATGTTGAACCAGCCTTGCATCCCAGGGATGAAGCCCACTTGATCATGGTGGATAAGCTTTTTGATGTGCTGCTGGATTCGGTTTGCCAGTATTTTATTGAGGATTTTCGCATCGATGTTCATCAAGGATGTTGGTCTAAAATTCTCTTTTTTTGTTGTGTCTCTGCCAGGCTTCAGTATGAGGATGATGTTGGCCTCGTAAAATGAGTTAAGGAGGATTCCCTTTTTTTCTATTGATTGGAATAGTTTCAGAAGGAATGGTACCAGCTCCTCTTTGTACCTCTTTTAGGATTTGGCTGTGAATCCGTCTGGTCCTGGACTTTTTTTGGTTGGTAGGCTATTAATTATTGCCTCAATTTCAAAGCCTGCTATTGGTCTATTCAGGGATTCAACTTCTTCCTGGTTTAGTCTTGGGAGAGTGTAAGTGTCCAGGAAATTATCCATTTCTTCTAGGTTTTCTAGTTTATTTGCATAAAGGTGTTTATAGTATTCTCTGATGGTAGTTTGTATTTCTGTGGGGTCGGTGGTGATATCCCCTTTATCATTTTTTATTGCATCTATTTGATTCTTCTCTCTTTTCTTCTTTATTAGTCTTGCTAGCGGTTTCTCAATTTTGTTGATATTTTCAAAAAACCAGCTCCTGGATTCATTGATTTTTTGGAGGGCTTTTTGTGTCTCTATCTCCTTCAACTCTGCTCTGATCTTAGTTATTTCTTGCCTTCTGCTAGCTTTTGAATGTGTTTGCTCTTGCTTCTCTAGTTCTTTTAATTGTGATGTTAGGGTGTCAATTTTAGATCTTTCCAGCTTTCTCTTGTGGGCATTTAGTGCTATAAATTTCCCTCTACAAACTGCTTTAAATGTGTCCCAGAGATTCTGGTATGTTGTATCTTTGTTCTCATTGGTTTCAAAGAACATTTTTATTTCTGCCTTCATTTCGTTATGTACCCAGTAGTCATTCAGGAGCAGGTTGTTCAGTTTCCATGTAGTTGAGCGGTTTTAATTGAGTTTCTTAGTCCTGAGTTCTAGTTTGATTGCACTGTGGTCTGAGAGACAGTTTGTTATAATTTCTGTTCTTTTACATTTGCTGAGGAGTGCTTTACTTCCAACTATGTGGTCAGTTTTGGAATAAGTGTGATGTGGTGCTGAGAAGAATGTATATTCTGTTGATTTGGGGTAGAGAGTTCTGTAGATGTCTAATAGGTCCGCTTGGTGCAGAGTTGAGTTCAATTCCTGGATATGCTTGTTAACTTTCTGTCTCGTTGATCTGTCTAATGTTGACAGTGGGTGTTGAAGTTTCCCATTATTATTGTATGGGAGTTTAAGTCTCTTTGTAAGTCTCTAAGGACTTGTTTTATGAATCTGGGTGCTCCTGGATTGGGTGCATATATATTTAGGATAGTTAGCTCTTCCTATTGAATTGATCCCTTTACCATTATGTAATGGCCTTCTTTGTCTCTTTTGATCTTTGATGGTTCAAATTCTGTTTTACCAGAGACTAGGATTGCCACCCCTGCTTTTTTTTGTTCTCCATTGTTTGGTAGATCTTCCTCCATCCCTTTATTTTTAGCCTATGTGTGTCTCTGCATGTGAGATGGGTCTCCTGAATACAGCAAACTGATGGGTCTTGACTCTTTTTCCAATTTGCCAGTCTGTATCTTTTAATTGGACCATTTAGTCCATTTACATTTAAGGTTAATATTGTTATGTGTGAACTTGATCCTGTCATTGTGATATTAGCTGGTTATTTTGCTCTTTAGTTGATGCAGTTTCTTCCTAGCATCGATGGTCTTTACATTTTGGCATGTTTTTGCAATGACTAGTACCTGTTGTTCCTTTCCATGTTTAGTGCTTCCTTCAGGATCTCTTGTAGGGCAGGCCTAGTGGTGACAAAATCTCTAAGCATTTGCTTGTCTATAAAGGATTTTATTTCTCCTTCACTTATGAAACTTAGTTTGGCTGGATATGAAATTATGGTTTGAAAATTCTTTTCTTTAAGAATGTTGAATATTGGCCCCCACTCTCTTCTGGCTTGGAGAGTTTCTGCCGAGAGATCTGCTGTTAGTCTGATGGGCTTCCCTTTGTGTGTAACCTGACGTTTGTCTCTGGCTGCCCTTAACATTTTTTCCTTCATTTCAACTTTGGTGAATCTGACAATTATGTGTCTTGGAGTTGCTCTTCTCGAGGAGTATCTTTATGGTGTTCTCTGTGTTTCCTGAATTTGAATGTTGGCCTGCCTTACTAGGTTGGGGAAGTTCTCCTGGATGATATCCTGCAGAGTGTTTTCCAACTTGGTTCCATTTTCCCTGTCACTTTCAGGCACACCAATCAGATGTAGATTTGTTCTTTTCATATAATCCCATATTTCTTGGAGGCTTTGTTCATTTCTTTTTCCTCTTTTTTCTCTAGACTTCTCTTCTTGCTTCATTTCATTCATTTGATCTTCAATCATTGATACTCTTTCTTCCAATTGATTGAGTCAGTTACTGAAGCTTGTGCATTTATCACGTAATTCTTGTGTCATGGTTTTTGTCTCTATCAGTTCGTTTATGGCCTTCTCTGCATTGATTATTCTAGTTATCCATTCTTCCATTCTTTTTTCAAGATTTTTAGTTTCTTTATGCTGGGTACGTAGTTCCTCCTTTAGCTCTGAGAAGTTTGATCGACCAAAGCCTTCTTCTCTCACCTCCTCAAAGTCATTCTCCATCCAGCTTTGATCCATTGCTGGTGATGAGCTGTGTTCCATTGGAGGGAGAGATGCACTCTGATTTTTTGAATTTCCAGCTTCTCTGCCCTGCTTTTTCCCCATCTTTGTGGTTTTATCTGCCTTTGGTCTTTGATGATGGTGACATACTGATGGGGTTTTGGTGTGGTTGTCCTTTCTGTTTGTTAGTTTTCCTTCTAACAGTCAGGACCCTCAGCTGCAGGTCTGTTGGAGTTTGCTTGAGGTCCACTCCAGACCCTGTTGGCCTGGGTATCAGCAGCAGAGGCTGCAGAGGATAGAATATTGCTAAACAGCGAGTGTTGCTGTCTGATTCTTCCTCTGGAAACTTCGTTTCAGAGGTGTGCCCATCTGTGTGAGGTGTGAAGTGTCAGTCTGCACCTAATGGGGTATGTCTCCCAGTTAGGTTACTCAAGGGTCAGGGACTCACTTGAGCATGCAGTCTGTCCATTCTCAGATCTCAACCTCCAAGCTGGGAGACCCACTGCTCTCTTCAAAGCTGTCAGATAGGGTCATTTACATCTGCAGAGGTTTCTGCTTTTTTTTGTTTAGCTGTGCCCTGCCACCAGAGGTGGAGTCTACACAGGCAGGCAGGCCTCCTTGAGCTGCAGTGGGTTCCACCCAGTTCGAGCTTTCTGGTGGCTTTGTTTACCTACTTAAGCCTCAGCAATGGCAGATGCCCCTCCCCTAGCCTTGCTGCTGCCTTGCAGTTAGATCTCAGACTGCTGTGCTAGCAATGAGTGAGGTTCCATGGGGGTGGGACCCTCTGGGCCAGGTGTAGGATATAATCTCCTGGTGTGCCATTTGCTAAGACCCTTGGTAAAGCACAGTATTAGAGTGGGAGTTACCCAATCGATTTTCCAGGTGTTGTGTGTCTCAGTTTCCCTTGGCTAGGAAAAGGGATTCCCTTCCCCCTTGTGCTTCCCAGATGAGGTGATGCCTCACCCTGCTTCAGCTCTCGTTGGTCGGGCTGCACCAGCTGACCAGCACTGATTGTCCAGCACTCCCCAGTGAGATGAACCCGGTACCTCAGTTGAAAATGCAGAAATCACCTGTCTTCTGTGTCGCTCACACTGGGAGCGGGAGGCTGGAGCTGTTTCTATTCAGCCATCTTGCTCAGGATCCATTATAGATTTCTTATATAATAAATATTGCTGTCTTGTATGAAAGTACTTTCAATGTACACAAATTGTGTGGCATCATACACTTCATTCTGTTCCTGACTTTTTCACTCAGCATTCTGGTTTCAAGTGTCTTCATGTTGCTGCACATATATCAAGACTGTTGCTTAATTGTTTTATAATACTCCCTAGTGCACATCCAGTACAAGCACTTCTCCAGGCACCCAGTAAGAAACCACAGATTGCTGACACCTCCCTGAAAAACAATGAACATCTTCATATATGCCCCATTATAGACCTGTGTGAGACTTTCTCTGGGATGAGAACCCAGACATCCCACCCATAACAATCTTCTGGATTCCCCATCTGCATTGCTGGGTCAGAGGATATGCATATTCTTAATTTGACCAAATAGGACCTCTCCAGTGTGACTACAGAGGCTCTCCAGTGTGACTACAACAGTCTGCATCCCCAACAGCACTGCTGAGGATCTTTACATCCCCCATCCCCATCTCCCTGCAACACTTGGCATGAGTTCCAGTTTTGTAAACTGTGCTCTGATAGATTTGAAGTTACTATTGTTGTTTAAATTTGCATCTCTTACAAATCCCAGACGAGTTTGAGCATCTTGTCATAAGTTAGATATCATTTAAAACTTATCCTTTTAGTTCCTTTTTCTCATGAATCACATGTTTTTTTCCTTTTACTAATTTTCTACTGTAATCCCCAAACTCTTCATCAGTTCTCTGTTACATGGCTATTTTCATGGAACAGAAAAGCTGATTTTGATGTAATTAAATACATCAATTTTAGCCTCAGGTTAGTGCTTTGGAGGTTTTCTATCTTAGATGGAATTCTACAATCTTTCCAGTAAATATAATGTTTGTTGTAGGTATTTGTCACATGACCTTTATAAATTGGGACATTCTCTTTTAAACCTGATTTTCTAAGAGTTTTTATTTTTAATCATGAAGTTATTGAATTGTATCCAATGCTTTTTCTGGCTGTATTATGATCATCCTATAGTTTTTCTCCTTTAGTATATTCATGTGGTGAGTTACATTGGCTCATTTTCTGACGTTGAATCAGCCTTGCTTTCTTGTTTTAAAGGATTTTTAATATTTTAATACAGTTCAGATCAGTGTTTGGTTCATTTCAGCTCCTTCACTACAAAACCAGGGGCAGGGACTAGTTCAGTTTCTCTGCCTTCTCTTTGTCGGTGATGATCAGGGTATAAAGGAATCTGCTACATGGAACTTTAAACTTCACATTGTCCTTATTTTTCTTGATCTTGACAGATTTGGCATCCTTTCACCAGGCTGTAAGCAGAAAATCCTTGATTTATTCAATTTTCTGAGGCATGGTGATAAAGCACACCTAGTGCAGACTCATCCTTGCTTTTATGGAGACAAAACTTTCCTAATTTTGTATTATATCTAAGATAATAATATCTTACTTAATAAAAAAAAAATTATTGTTAGGGGCAGAGCAAGATGGTGGAATAGAAGCCTACACCTTTCATCCATTTCACTGGAACACCAAATTTTAATAACTACCTGCCCATGGAAAAGCACCATCACAAGAACCAAAACTTAGGTGAGGAATCATAGTACCTGCTTTTAACTTCATATCACTGAACAAGGCATTGAGGAGTGCAGGAGAGAGTCTCCAATCATGGACACCACACTTTCCCCATCTGCTGGCAGCAGAGAGAGGTGCAGAGAGAGAGAGAATCTGTGCACTTTGGGGAGGGAAAATGCAGCAACTTGGGGATTTTACATTGAACTGGGTGCTGCCCCATCACAGTGGGGAATAAAGCCTTGCTGGCCTCAACCAGCACCTGCACACAGAGGGAGCATTTGGAATAGCCCTAGCCAGAGGGAATTGCTCATCCCAGTGGTAAGAACTTGAGTTTTTCAGCAAGCCTCACTACTGCAGGCTGAAGTGCTCTGAGGGCCTAGGTAAACTTGAAAGGCAGTCTAGGACACAAGGACTGCAATTCCTAGGCAAATCCTAGTGCAAGGCTGGGCTGAGAGCCAGCGAACTAGAGTGGTACCCAGTGAGAACTACTTGACCTAGGGAGACACTAGAGGGCGCAGCTAAGGAAGTGCTTGTGCTACTCCTCCCCCTAGGTCCAGGCAGAGCAGTTTGAAGCAATGAAAGTGACTCTTTCCTTCTGCTTGAGGAGGGCAGAGTGAAGAATAAAGAGGACTTTGTCTTGCATTTCGGAAACCAGCTCAGTCTCAGTAGGATAGTGTACCAGGTAGAGTCACGAAGCCCCTATTCTGGACACTAGCTCCCAAACCACATTTCAAGACATACCCTGGGCCAAAAGAGAACGCTCTTTCTTAAAGGGAAAGACCAGTCTGAGCAGGATTTATCATCTGCTAACTAAAGAGCCCTTTGGCCCTGAATAACCAGCAGTGATACCCAGGGAGTACACAATGGGCCTTGGGCTCTGAGACATGCTGTCTTCAGGGGAAACGCCACACATTTCCAGCTATGGCAACAATGGTGGGAGACTCCTTCTGTTTGAGAAAAGCAGAAGGAAAAGTAAATGGGACTTTGTCTTGCACCCTAGGTACCAGCTCTGCCACGATGGGGTAGAGCAGGCTCTTGGAGTCCCTGAGTCCAGGCCTAGGCTCTTGGATGACATTTCTGGACATGCCCTGGGCAAAAGGGGAGCCCACTTCCCTGCAGGGTGAGTCCCAGGCCTGGCAGCATCCATCACAAGCTGACTGAAGAGCACTTGGGCTTTAAACGACATCAGCAGTGGCCTGGCAGAATCCCCCATGGGTTGGTGGTGGTGGTGGCCACAAAGAGAGGTCCCTCTGCCTGTGAAAAGGGAAAGGAAGAGCAGGAGGGACTTTGTATTGTGATTTGAGTGCCAGCTTAGCTGCCATAAAATAGAGCATCAGGTAATTTGCTAAGGTTTTTACTTCAATCGCTGACTCCCAGACAGCATCTCTGGACATGCCTAGGGCCTTGGGGAACTCACCACCCTGAAGGGAAGGGCCTTGAACAAGACTCAATGCTGTGCTGGCTTCAAGTCTGCTCCAGTGCAGTCTCAGTAGTGGTGGCCACAGGAGTGCTTGCATCACCACACTCCCAGTTCCAGGTGACTCAGAACAGAGAGAAAGACTCTGTGTGTTTGGGAGAAAGTAAGGAAAATGAACAAGAGACTCTGTATGGTAATCCAAAGAATTCTTCCAGATTATATTCAAGATGACCAAGATGGTACCTCAGTGAGTCTACAAAAACTACAGCATTATTTGGATTGGGCACAAGTCCCTTTGAATATCTGGAAAGCTTTTCCAAGAAGGAAAGACACAAACCTAGACTGTGAAGACTACAATAAATACCTAACTCTTCAATGCCCAGACACCAACAAACATCTACAAGCATCAGTAATATACAGGAAAACGTGACACCACCAAATGAACTAGATAAGTCACCAGGGACCAAGCCTGGAGAAACAGATATATGATCTTTCAGACAGAGAATTCAAAATAACTTTTCTGAGGAAAGTAAAATTTAAGAAAACACAGAGAAGGAATTCAGAATTCTGTTAGATAAATTTAAGAAAGAGATTGAAATAATTAAAAAGAATCAAGCAGAAATTCTAGAGTTGAAAAATGCAATTGACATATTGAAGAATGCATCAGAATTTCTTGATAGTAGAATGGATCAAGCAGAAAAAAGAATTAGTGAGCTTAAAGACAGGCTATTTGAAAATGTGCAGAAAGAAAAAAGAATAAAAAGAATAAAAAACAATTAGCAGGCCTATAAGATCCAGAAAATAGTCTCAAAAAAGCAAATATAAGAGTTATTGGCCTTAAAGGGGAGGTAGGGAAAGAAACAGGAGTAGAAGGTTTATCCAAAAGGATAATATCAGAGAACTCCCCAAGCCTAGAGAAAGATTTCAACATTTAAGTACAAGAAGGTTATAGAACATCAAGCATATTTAACCCAAAAAAGACTACCTCAAGGCATTTAATAATTAAACTCCGCAAGAGATAAAGAATGAATTCTAAAAACGGCAAGAGAAAATAAACAAATAACATACAATAGAACTCCAATACATCTAACAGCAGACTGCAGTGGAAATCTTACAGGCCAAGAGAAACTGGTATGACATATTTAAAGTGCTGAAAGAAAAATATTTCATCCTAGAATAGTATATTTGGCAAAAATATCCTTTAAGCACGAAGGAGAAATAAAGATCTTACCAGACCAACAAAAACTGAGGGATTTCATCAACATCACACCTGTCCTACAAGAAATGCTAAAGGGAGTTCTTCAATCTGAAATGAAAGGATATTAATGGGCAAGAAGAAATCATATGAAGGTACAAACCTCAATGATAATATTAAGGACACAGAAAAAAACAGAATAGTATAACACTGTAGTTGTGGTGTATAAACTTCTATCAACTTAAGTAGAAAGATTAAATGATGAACCAATAAAAATAATAACTACAACAATTTGTCAAGGCATGGACAGAACAGTAAGACATAAAGAGAAACAACAAAAAGTTAAAAAGTAGGGGGACAAAATTAAAGTGTATCCCTTCTTTAGTTTTCTTTTTGTGTGTGTGTTTGCTTACTTATGCAATCAGTTTTAAGTTATTACCAGCTTAAAATAATGGGCTGTAAAATAGTATTTTCAACCCTCATGGTAACTTCAAATTGCAAAACATACAGTGATAAACAAAAAATAAAAAAGCAAGAAATTAAATCATATCACCAGAGAAAATCACCTTCACTTTAAGAATGACAGGAAGGAAAAAAGGAAAATAAGACTGCAAAACAATGAGAAAATAGACCACAAACTGGCAGCAGTAAGTCCAATGTTATCAACAGTAATATTGAATGTAAATGGACTAAACTCTTCAATCAAAAGAAACAAAGTGGCTAAATGGATGAAAGAACAGGACGCAGTAATCTGTTGCCTACTAGGAACACACGATACACATAGACTGAAAGATACACATAGACTGAAAAATAAAGGGAAGGAAAAAGATATTCCATGAAAACTGAGCCCAAGAAAGAACAGGATTAGCTATACTTACATTATAAAAAACAAATTTCAAGACAAAAACTGTAAGAAGAGCCAAGAAAGTAATTATATAATGATAAAGTATCCATTCAGCAAGAGAATATAATAAATGTAAACATATATGCATCCAGCACTGCAGCAGCCACATTTATAAAGCAAAAATTATTAGAGATAAAAAAAGAGATTGACCCCCAACAAAATAATAGCTGAAAACTTCAACACCTCACTTTCCACATTGGACAGATCTCCCAGAGAGAAAATCAACAACAAAAAAATTAGACTTCGTGTGCACTATAGAACAAATGGACCTAATAGATATTTACAGAATGTTTCATCCAATGGCAGCAGGATATACATTTTTCTTCTCAGCATGTGGATCATTCTTAAGGATAGACCATATGCTAGGTCACAAAATAAGTCTTAAAATATTCAAAAAAATTGCAATAATATCAAGCATTTTCTCTGACCGCATGGAATAAAACCACAAATTAATAACAAGAGGAATTTTGGAAACTGTACAACCACATAGAAATTAAACAATATGCCCCTGAATGACCAGTGTGTCAATGAAGAAATTAAGAAGGAAATTGACATTTTTTTTTTAAACAAATGATAATAGAAACACAACCTATAGGATACATCAAAAGAAGTACTAACAGGGACATTTATAACTTTAAATGCCTATATCAAAAAAGAAGAAAAACTTTAAATAAATTAACTAATGATACATCTTAAAGAACTAGAAAAGTGAGAGCAAATGAAACCCAAAAATTAGTAGAAGAAATGAGAAAATAAAGATCAGAGCAGAAATAAATGAAATTGAAATGAAGAAAATAATACAAAATGTCAGCCAGGCATAGTGGCTCATGCCTGTAATTTTATTATAGCACTTTGGGAGGCCAAGGCAGGGGAATGGCTTGAGCTCAGAAGTTTAAGACCAGCCTAGGAAACATGGTAAAAACCCATCTCTACAAAGAGTACAAAAAATTAGTCAGATGTGGTGGCACACACACACCTCTGACCACCTACTCAGGAGGATGAGGTGGGAGGATCACCTGAGCCCAGGAGGTCAAGGCTTCAGTGAGCTGTGATCATGCTACTGCACTCCAGCTTGGACAACATAGTGAGACTGTGTCTCAAAATAAAAAGGATCAATGAAACAAAAAGCTGGTTTTTTGAAAAGATAAACAAAATTGACAAGTCTTTAGCTTAGACTAAGAAAAAAAGAGAGATGACTCAAATAAATAAAAGCAGAGATGAAAAAGGAGACATTACAACTGATACTGCAAAAGTCAAAGGATCATTAGTAGCTACTATGAGCAACTATATGCCAATAAATTGGAAAATCTAGAAGAAATGTACAAATTCCTGGACACAACAACCTACAAAGATTGAACCATGAAGAAATTCAAAACCTAAGTATACCAATAAAAAGTAATGAGTTCAAAGCCACAATAAAAATCTCCCAGTAAAGAAAACCCCAGGACCCAATGGCTTCACTGTTGAACTCTATTAAACATTTAAAGAAGAAGTAATACCAAGCCTACTCAAACTGTTCCAAAAAATAGAGTAAGAGGGAATACTTCCAAACTCATTCTACAAGGTTAGTATTACCCTGATACCAAAACCAGACAAGGACACATCAAAGAAAGAAAACTATAGGCCAATATCTCTGATGAATATTGATGCAAAAATCCTCAACAAAATATCCAGCAAATGAAATTCAACAATACATTAAAAAGATCATTCATCATAACCAAGTGAGATTTATCCCAGGGATAAAATGATGGTTCAACATATGCAAATCAATCAATGTGATACATCACATCACACTGAAGGACAAAACTCATGTAATATTTCACTTGATGCTGCAGAAACATTTGATAAAGTTCCACACCCCTTCATGATTAAAAAAACAAACAAACAAAACAAAACAAAACAAAAAAACCCTCAAAGACCTGAGTATAGAAGAAACATACCTTAATGTAATAAAAGCCACATACGATAGACCAACAGTTGGTATCTCATTACATGGGGAATAACTGAAAGCTTTTCCTCTTAGATCTGGAACATGAGAAGGATGCCCACTTTTATCACTGTTATTCAACATAATACTGGAAGTCTTAATTAGAGCAATCAGACAAGAGAGAGAAATAGAGTATCCAAGTCGAAAGGAAGAAGTCAAATTATCCTTCTTTCCAGATGATATGATCTTATATTTAGAAAAAACTAAAGACTCCACCAAAAAACTATTAAAACTGATAAACAAATTCAGTAAAGTTGCAGGATACAGAATAAACATACAAAATCAGTAGCATTTCTATATGCCAATAGTGAACAATCTGAAAAAATACATCAAAAAATAATCCCATTTATAATAACCACAAACAAAATTAAATACCTAGGAATTAACCAAAACAGTAAAAGATGTCTATAATGAAAACTCTAAGTGGGGTGTGGTGGCTCATGCTTATAATCTCAGCTCTTTGGGAGGCCAAGGTGGGTGGATCACTTGAGGCCAGGAATTCGAGACCAGCCTGGCCAGCATGGCAAAACCCTGTCTCTACTAAAAATATAAGAAAAAAAATCATTAGCCAGGCATGGTGGTGCATTCCTGTAATCTCAGCTACTCAGGAGGCTGAGGTGGGAGGATTACTTGGGTCTGGGAGACAGAGGTTGCAGTGAGCCAAGATTTTGCCACTGCCCTCCAGCCTCAGTGACAGAGTGAGACCCTATCTCAGAAAGAAAAGAAAAGAAAAGAAAACTCTAAAACATTAATGAAAGAAACAGAAGAAGACACACAAAAAATGGAAAGCTTTCCATGTTTATGGATTGGAAGAATCAATAATGTTAAAATGTCCATACTACCCAAAGCAATCTGCAGATTTAATGCAATCCCTATCAAAATATCAAAGGCATTCTTCACAGCAGTAGAAAAAAACAATCCTGAAATTTATATGGAATCATAAAATACCCAGAATAGCCAAAGCTATCCTGAGCAAAAAGAACAAAATTGGAAGAATCGCATTACCTGACTTCAAATTACACCACAGAGCTACAGTAACCAAAACAGTATGGTACTGGCATAAAAACAGACACATAGACCACTGGAACAGAAGAGAGAACCCAGAAACAAATTTACACACCTACAGTAAAACACGTTTTCAACAAAGTTGCCAAGAACACACACTAGGGAAAAAGACAATCTCTTCAATAAATGGTACTGGAAAAACTGTATATCCACATGCAGATGAATGAAACCTGGTCACTATCTCTTTCCTTATACAAAAAATGAAATCAAAATGGATTAAAGACTTACATGTAAGACCTCAAACTATGAAACAACTCCACAAAAACATTGAAGAAACTAAACTGTACAGGACACTGGTCTGAGCAAAGATTTCTTAAGCAATATACCACAAGCACAGGCAACAAAAGCAAAAATGGATAAATGGTATCACATCAAGTTTAAAAGCTTCTGCACAAAGGAAACAATCACAAAGTGCAGAGACAACCCACAGAATGAGAGAAAATATTTGTAAACTACCTGTCTGACAAGGGATTAATAAGCAGAATATATAAGGAGCTCAAATTACCCCATTAAAAATAGAACAAAGACCTAAATAGACATTTCTCAAAAGAAGATATACAAATGGCAAACAAGTATATGAAAATTAACAAAGAGGTGAAAGATCTCTGCAATGAAAACTGTAAAACACTAATGAAAAAAATTGAAGAACACACACAAAATGTGTATTTCTCTAACAATCACTGATTGTAATGTAAATTAGTACAACCACTATGATGAACAGTTTGAAGGTTCCTCAAAACCTAAAAATAGAGCTACCATGTTATCCAGAAAACCTACTGCTAGGTGTATACTCAAAAGAAATAAAATCAGCATATCAAAGAGATATCTGCACTCCCATGTTTGTTGCAGCACTTCACAATGGCAATCAACCTAAGTGTCCATCAACAGATGAATGAATTTTAAAAAAAATGTGGAACTTATACATAACAGAGTGCTACTCAGCCATAGCAATCAACCTAAGTGTCCATCAACAGATGAATGAATTTTTTAAAAATGTGGAACTTATACATAACAGAGTACTACTCAGCCATAAAAAAGAATGAGATTCTATCATTTGCAACAATATGGATGGAACTGGAGGTCGTTAGGTCAAATGAAATAAGCCAGGCACAAAAAGACAAACATCACATGTTCTCACTTATTTGTGAGATCTAAAAATCAAAACAATTGAACTCATGGAGACATAGAAGGATGGTTACCAGAGGCTGAGAAGGGCAGTGGAGGTGTGGGAAGAAGTTGGGAAAGGTTAATGGGTACAAAAAATATATAATGAATGAATAAAACCTAGTATTTGATAGCACAACAGGATGACTGTACTCAATAATAATGTAATTACATATTTTTAATAACCAAAAGAATATAATTGGGTTGTTTATAACACAAAGGATAAATGCTTGAGGGGAAGGATATCTGATTTTACATGATGTGATTATTACGCATTGCATGCATGTATCAAAGCATGTCATGTACCCTATAAATATATACACCTACTATATATTCATGAAAATTAAAAATGAAGAAAATGCATTATTATGACATACTAATTTGGCCTTGCTAATGTTTTATTTTCATTTCTGTGTTTAAAAGTGAAGTGTACTGTGCCTATAATTTTCTTTTCTTGTACTCTTTCTATTGGTTTTGGAACCAAGACTATACAACCCTCAAAAAATGTTAAGAGCTTTTTCTTTGCATTTGAAATTTTGTAGAATTCATCCATAACACCATCTTGGCCTGAGGCTTTAGAAAAAAGGAGAACTTTGATTTTTCATTACGATTTCTTTTTACTTTTTCTTTTCTTTTTCCTTTTTTTTTTTTTTTTTTTTTTGAGATGGAGCCTCGTTCTGTCACCCAGGCTGGAGTGCAATGGCATGATCTCTGATCTCTGCTCACTGCAAGCTCTGCCTCCTGGGCAGCGCATGCCGCCATGCCCAGCTAATTTTATTATTATTTTTTTTTTGTATTTTAGTAGAGACTGGGTTTCACCATATTGCCCAGGCTGGCCTCGAACTCCTGAGCTCAGGCAATCTGCCCGCCTAGGCTTCCCAAAGTGCTAGGATTACAAGCATGAGCCACCATGCCCAGCCTACAATTTCTTTAGTTGTTATCGGTTAATTCAAGTTTACATTTCCTTTTGTGCTAATTTTAGCATTTTATATTTTTCTAAAAAGTGTGCATTTCATCTGTTTTCAAATAACAATACTTATTTTGAAAATGTCAAATTAATACATAGTTTTTCAAAACATTAATTCTGTAAATATTTCTTGTGTTGAAAGTAATTTCCCTTTTTCTTTTCTGTAACTGGTTATTTGTATTTTTTCTCTTCTTTGTGATTAATCTTTTCAGAGATCTGTCATTGATATTTTCAAAGAACTGACATCATTTGATTCATGTCAATGTTTTATTGTTCTTTATTATATTGATTTCTGCCTTGAGCCTTATTATATGTATCCTTTGTTCTTTGTCTTTTCAAACTTCTTAAGTTTAATAATTTATTTGCTTTCAGCCTCTTAACTTTCTAATATCTTAAGTTTATGCTTAATTTATTTGCTTTCGACTTCTCTTGTTTCCTGTTAAATGTATTTAAAGCTCTAACACTTTTTCTAAGTATTACTTCAGTTGTTTTCACAAATTTTGGCATCTACTATTTTCATGGCTCATTCATTTCTAAGTATTTCGTGTTTACCTTAAGATTTTTGAAAGTTGAGCTAATTTTAGCCCAAATGTCTAGGCATATGGAATTTTTAACATATGAGATTACTAGTTTATAGACGTGTGAGATATCTGCAGTGTTTCTTTAGCTATTGGTTTCTAATTTGATTGAAGAGAGTCAGATAATGTGTATGATATTGATCATTTGGAATTTATTGAGGTTTTCTTTGCATGATTAATGCTTGTAGTATGGAGGGGCTTCAAGATGGCTAACTAGAAGCATTTCAGGTGCTCCTCCTCCGCTTAGAAGAACCAATACAGTGTGTAGACAATCACACTTCAAATACATTATCCAAGAAAGAACACCGGAATTCAACAGAAAAGTGACAGGAAACACTGAAGAAGTAAGTAGAAGAAAGAGAGGCAGCCTGTTTGACTGGCATCAGCTGGGAGCCAGGAGTGACTTCCCTACATGGGGAAAGGGTTACATGAGAGACTTTCAGCAGCTCACATCCCTACCATGGAATTATGCAAATCTGGCCACCCTGGATCCTCCCAACCGCTGAGAATAACAAAGGGAGCTCCTGGAAGACTGTGACACAGAACTGCTCCAGGGAGGGAGCTCATGCTGTGTCCTATACACTTTCTGAGACCTATGCAGGTATTGCAAGGTGTCATTTTTAAGTAGCCTTTAACAAACTGCCTGCTTTCCTGGGGCCCAGCAGAACTGGGACTGGAAACTTGGGCTGTTGCTGTTGGGACTGCAACATGAGCTGGGAATGGGCTCCCACACCTGGGGCTGACAAGGAAGCAATATATGGGCTGTAGCTGCCAGTGCTGGGAAGTAAGTGCCATCAGGACTGAGACTGGGATGTGAGCTGGGCCCACGTTGCTTCTGGGATTCATTGCAAGTTGGGTGGGAACTCCTGCAGCCAGACTGAGATGTGAGCTAGGTGCAGGCTACCACCATGACCGGGGGCCATGCCTCATCAGAATTTGGCATGAGAGGGATGCATATTACCCACTGCTTTAGGCTGTGGCCACTGAGGCTGGCTTCACAATGTCAGGGACTCAACGCAGCTGCTACCATCCCTCACCCAAGTGGTCCACCTGGGATCTGAGGATGCGTCTGCTCACCATGGCTGGCACCCGCTCTTCTCATTTAGAGGCCTGAGCATAAGTCTGCCCAACCCAGCTTTATCCCCAACTCTAAAGCTCAAAGCTTGGGGTCCTGGGGATTTCTCAACCCAATCCACCATATTGAGTACCTTAACACTCCTCCCAAGGGCCTGAGGTTTGGCCTAAATACCCAATCACTACAACCTCAGCTGACACCTACCTGTCAGCACCACATGCAGGTCTAGCGACTGGTCATTCCAGCACACTGCAGCCACCACCAAAACCAATACACACTGCTTGGGACCCAGAGAACCAACTTACCACAGTTATTGCCATTGCCTACGCCACACTGGCTACCTCAAGGCCTAAGAACCAACTCATCCACCCACTCCACTGCTGCTACTACTGGCATCCCAGAAAGCCACCTTTAGGCTCAAGAATTGGCCTGTAGATAGCAAACAAACCAACACATATGTCAGCATGCACCACCGTAGGGTACAAGGATACACATGCTCACCCCACCACTGCTATGACTAGGGCCTGAAGACTGGCCCACCTGACATTCCAGTCCCGAACACAACTATGCCACAGCCTCCACTAATAACTGCACCCTAACGTAATAAGGAAATCACAGATACCACTAATGTTGTTTACAACCAAAGAAATCATATGGAGACTACACTACTACACATCACAGAATCAAAGCCAAAGTGCTCAACCAACAACATCTTCTAGAGAAAGATTTTTCCCTATGAAAGTAAATTTAAAGATAAAAGTAACTGTTACAGTCACCAGATGCACAGATAACAAGATAAGGACACAGGAAACATTGAAAACCAGGGAAATATTACACCTCTAAAAGAACACGATAATTTTGCAGCAGTAGTTATTAATCAAAAAAAAATTCTTGGCCGGGCATGGTGGCTCATGCCTGTAATGCTGGCACTTTGGGAGGCCAAGGCAGGTGGATCACTTGAGGTCAGGAGTTTGAGACCAGCCTGGCCAACATGGTTAAACAGTGTCCCTATTAAAAGTACAAAAATTAGTGAGACATGGTGGCACACACTGTAATTCCAGCTACTTGGGATGCTGAGGCACAGGAATCGCTTGAACCCGAGAAGCATAGGCTGCAGTGAGCTGAGATAACACCACTGTGCTCCAGACTGGGTGGCAGAGTGAGACTGTGTTGAAAGAAAGAAAAGAAAGAAAAAGAAAGAAAGAAAGAAAAAGAAAGAAAGAAAGAAAGAAAGAAAGAAAGAAAGAAAGAAAGAAAGAGAGAGAGAGAGAGAGAGAGAGAGGGAGGGAGGGAGGGAGGGAGGGAGGGGAGGGGAGGGAGGGAGGGAGGGAGGGAGGGAGGGAAGGAAGGAAGGAAGGAAGGAAGGAAGGAAGGAAGGAAGGAAGGGAAGGAAGGAAGGAAGGAAGGAAAGGAAGGAGGGAAGGAAGGAAGGGAAGGAAGGAAGGAAGGAGGGGAAGGAAGGAAGGAAGGAAGGAAGGAAGGGAAGGAAGGAAAGGAAGGAAGGAAGGAAGGAAGGAAGGAAGGAAGGAAGGAAGGAAGGAAGGAAGGAAGGAAGGAAGGAAGGAAGGAAGGAAGGAAGGAAAGGAAGGAAGGAAGGAAGGAAGGAAAGGAAGGAAGGAAAGGAAGGAAGGAAGGAAGGAAGGAAGGAAGGAAAGCAAGGAAGGAAAGGAAGGAAGGAAAGGAAAGAAAGGAAGAAGAAAGAAAGAAAGAAAGAAAGAAAGAAAGAAAGAAAGAAAGAAAGAAAGAAAGAGGAAAGAAAGAAAGGAGGGAGAAAGGAGGGAAAGAAAGGGAGGGAGGGAGGGAGGGAGGGAAGGAAGGAAAGAAAGGAAAAGAAATTCTTGAAAACCAAGATTAAAAATTCAAATTACTGATTTTAAAGAAGCTGATGAGATAGATACAAGATAGTTCTGAAAAAATAATGCAGGAAAATTAGAAAAACAATTCAGGATATGGATGAGAAATTTACCAAAGGGAACAATATTAGAAAAAAAAATTCTGGAACCGAAGAATTCATTGAAGGAAATAAAAAATATATTTGAAAACTGCAATAACAAAATAGGTAAGAAGAAAGAATCTCAGAACTTGAAGACAGGTCTTTCGAAACAATCCAGATAAAAATTTAAAAAAAAAAACAACTTTTAAAAAACGAACAAAGTTTTCACAACATTTGAGGCAGCATAAAGCAATTAAATTTAAGAATTATTGGATTCCTCAATAGGGAAGAGAGAACAAAAGGATTAGAAAAACTTTCATGAAATAATAGATGAAAACCGCCCAAGTCTCGCAAAATATTTAGACATCCAGATACAGAAACTTGGCAATCCCCAAGTAGATAGGATGCAATAAGATCTTCTCCATGGTACATTATAGTCAGAATGTCTAAAGTAATAGATAAAGACTGAATCATAAAAACAGCAAGAGAAATGTATCTAGTCAACTATAAAGGAAACCTCATCAGAGTAACAGTGAATTTTTCAGCGGAAACTCAAAAGTCAGAAGAGAATGGGAAAATATATTTAGTGTTGAAAGACAAATACTGTCAGCCAAGAATACTATATCAGCAAAATTATTCCTCATAAATGAAGGAGAAAGAAAGTCTTTCCCAAACATGCAAATGCTGAGAAAATTTATAATCACTAAGTCTGCCCTATGAGAAATGTTTATGAGAGTCTTAAACCTGGAAGTGAAAAGATGACTTTTACCATCATGAAATCACATGAAACTATAAAACTCACTGGTAAAGCAACCATAAGAAGAAAGAAGACTGAAATGATGCCACCACTACAGAAACCTACCAAACCACAACAGCAAACAATAAGGGAAAAATAAAGGAGCAAAAAATATATAAAACAACCAGAAAATAATTAACAATATGATAGGAACAAAGCCTCACATATGTATAATAACCTTGAATATAAATGGATTAAATATTCCACTTAAAATTATAGAATGGCTATATGGATTTTTTTAAGTGATCCACTCATTTGTTGCTTACGAGAAATCCACCTTACTAGTAAAGACACATATACAAAAGTAAAGAGATGGAAAAAGATATTCTATGCAAATGAAAAAACAAAAGCAAGCAGGAGTAGCTTAACATAAATCAGATAAAACAGACTTTAAGTCAAAAATAGTTTTAAAAAAAGACAAAGGAGGTCATTATATAATGATAAAGAGATCAATCCAGCTAGTAGATATAAAAATGCATTCGACACTGGAGCATCCAGATTCATAAGGCAGACATTACTAGATCTAAAGAGAGAGATAGACTACAATACAATAATAGTGGAGGACTTCAACACCTCATTCTGAGAATTAGACAGATCATCTAAAGAGAAAATCAAAAAACAAATATTGGATCTAAGCTAGTCTTTAGAACAAATGTGATAGACATTTACAGAACATCCTGTTCAACAACTGCAGAATATACATTTTTTTAAATTAGCACATAAAACACTCTTCAGGATAGACTGTATGTTAGGCCACAAAACAATTGTCAACAGTTTTTTTAAAATCAAAATTATAACAAATATCTTTCAGACTACATGGAATAAAACTAGAAATCAATACAAAGAGAAACTTTAGAAACTATGTAAATACCTAAAAATTACACAATGTACTAATGAACAACAATTGTGTCAACAAAGAAATTAAGATGAGTATCAAAACACTTTTTGAAACAAATGAAAAGGGAAACACAACATACCAAAACCTGTAGGATAGAGTAAAAGCAGTGCTAACAGGGAAATTTATACCAATAAATTTTTATATCAAGAAAATAGATAGATTACAAATTAACAACTTAACAATGTACTTAAAAGAACAAGACAAACCCAAAATTAGCAGAATAAAAGAAATAATAAAGTTCAGAGCAGAATTAAATGAAATAAAGACTAAAAAATAATACAAAGCATCAATAAAACTAAAAGCTGGTTCTTCGAAAAGGTAAACAAAATAAACTGGTAGCTAGACTAACCAAGAAGACAGAAGATCCAAATAAACAAAATCAGAAATGAAAAGAAGACATTAAAATTGATACCACAGAAACATAAAAGATTATCAGATAGTACTGTGAACAACTATACACTAAAAACCTAGAGAAAATGAACAAATTCCTGGAAACATACAATCTACAAAGACTGAATCAAGAAGAAATAAAAAACCTGAAAGAACCAATAATGAGTAGTGAGATTGAATCAGTAATAAGAAGTCTTCCAATATAGAAAAACCCAGGACTGGATGAATTCTCAGCTGAATTCTACCAAATGTACAAAGAACTAATCCCAATCCTCCTGAAATTATCCCAAAAAAATCCAAAGGAAATTCTTCCTAACTAATTCTACAAAGTCAGCATCACCTTCATACGGAAACCAGACAAGGACACAACAAAAAAAGAAAACTACAAGCCAATATTCCTGATGAACATAGATGCAAAAATTCTGAACAAAATACTAGCAAACTGAATCCAATAGCACATCAAAAAGATAATATATCATGATCAAGAAGGATTTATACCAGGAATGCAAGAATGGATCAACATATGCAACTCAATAAATGTGATACATCCCATCTATAGAATGAAAAACAAAAACCATATGATCATTTCAGTAGACACAGAAAAAGCATTTGATAAAATTCAACATCACTTCATGACAAAAACTCTGAACAAACTAGGCATAGAAGGAATATCTGTCAACATAATAAAGACCATATAGGATAAAATCATGGCTAACATTATACTGAATGAGGAAAAGTTGAAAGCATTTCCTCTAAGAACAAAACAAGAATGTCTGCTTCCAGCACTCCTATTCAACATAGTTCTAGAAGTTCAAGCTGTAGCAATCAGGCAAGAGAAAGAAATAAAAGGCATCCAAAGTGAAAAAGTCAAAGTCTAATTGTTCTTCTTTGCTCATAATGTGATCTTATATCTAGAAAAACCTAAAGACTCTACCAAAAAACCCTTAGATTTGATAAATGAGTTCACCAAAGTTGCAGGATACAAAATCAATGTACAAGAATTAGTAATGTTTCAATACATCAATAGTGATCAGGCTGAGAAAGAAATCAAGAAGGCAATGTTGTTTACAACAGCTACAGAAAATTAAAACACCTAGGAATATATTTAACCAAGGAGGTGAAAGACCTCTACAAGAAAAACTACAAAAACACTGATGAAAGAAATTAAAGATGACACAAACAAATGGAAAAATATTCATGCTTGTGGATCAGAGGAATTAATATCCTTAAAATGATTATATTGCTCAAAGCAATCTACAGATTCAATGCAATCCCTACCAAAATACTAACATCATCCCTCACAGAATTAGAAAAAGACAATTCTAAAATGCATATGAAACAAAAATATAGCCCTAATATCAATAGCAATACTAATAAAAAAGGATCAAAGCTTGAGGCATCACATTATCTGACTTCAAAATATATTAGAAGGCTATAGTAACCAAAACAGTATGGTATTGGTATAAAATAGACACGTAGATCAATGGAACAGAATATAGAACCCAGAAATAAAGCTACATATTTAGAGCCAGTTGATCTTGGACAAAAGCAACAAGGACTTATACTGGGGAAAGGACACCCTCTTCAATAAATGGTGCTGGGAAAATGGGATAGCCACATGCAGAAGAATCAGACTGGATCCCTATTAGTGACATATACAAAAATCAACTCAAAATAGATTAAAGACTTAAACATCAGGCCTGAAACTATAAAACTACGAAAAGAAAACGTAGGGAAAACTCTTCTGAACATTGGTTGAGGCAAAACATTTATGACTAAGACCTTAAAAGCCCAGGCAACAAAAACAGAGAAATGGGATGTAATTAAGCTAAAATGCTTCTGCACAGCAAAAGAAATAATCAACAGATAGAAGAAACAACCTGTTGAATGGGAAAAAAATCATTTCAAATATTTTCCAATATTAGAGGACTAATATCCAGAATGTATGAGGAATTCAACAGGAAAAAATATCCCATTAAAAAGAGGGAAAAGGACATGAATAGACAATTCTCAAAGGAAGACTTTCAAATGGCCAACATTTGAAAAAATACTCAACATCACTAATCATCAGAGACATGCAAACCAAAACCACAATGAGCTATTCATCTTACTCCAATCAGAATGACTTATTTAAAAGACAAAAAATAACAGATGTTGGTGAGGACGCAGAGAAAAGAGAACATTCTGACACTGCTGATGGGAATACAGCCACTCTGGAAAACAATATGGAGATTTCTCAAGAAACTAAACATAGAATTACCTTTCTATCCAGCAATCCCACAACTGAGTATCTACCCAAAGGAAAATAAATCAGTATATGGAAGGGATAACTGCACTGTCCTATTTGTTTACAACACTATTCAAAATAGCAAAGGTATGAAATTAACCTAAGTATTCATCAACAGATGGTTGGAATAAAAAAATGAGGTGTATATATATACGATGGAATACTATCAAGCCATAAAAAGAATGAAATCATGTCATTTGAAGTAATGTGGATGGAACTGGAGGTCATTATATTAAGTGAAATAAGTCAGGCACAAAGAAACGAATATCACATGTTCTCACTTATATGTGGGAACTAAAAAATTGTATCACATGGAAGTAAAGAGTAAAAAGACAGAAGACAGAGACTGAGAAAGGTGAGTGGGATGTAGTGGGGAGAGTGAAGAGAAGTGAGTTAAAAGGTATAAACACACAGTTACATAGAAAAAATAAATTCAATGTTTGGTAGCAGAGTAGAGTGATTATAGTTAACAAAAATGTATTGTACTTGGGTGACAGATACTCTGAATATCTTGACTTGATCACTATACATTATAAACATGTAACAACTTTTACATGTACCCCATACATTTTTATAAATTAAAAAATGATAATTAAAAGTTTTGTAGAAGTTCCATGTGTGCTTACAAATAGCTATATTTTCCTTTTGTTGTGTATTAACTAAATGGAGAAAAAGAATGTGTGTCTATGTGTATGCATATGCAATGTTTAAAGGTCATTAATTATATTATTCACATATTCTAAAGCTCTGATTATTTGTTGTGTATTTGATCTATGATTTTTGCAAGGGAAATGTTAATACTTCCAATTATAATAGTTGACTTAGTAATTCTCCCTAAAGCTTTTCAAGTTGCTGCATGGTATTTCTTGAGGTTATATAGTTTAATTCATAGGTATTTATATGGTTTATTAATGTTTACATGTTATTACTCCATATTATTTTATCCAAGATACATCCTCTTTGTCTCTTATGACATGTTTTACCTTGAATTCTGTTTTATCAGGTATTAATAATCCCATCCCATCTAATGTGATTCATGTTTTATCTAATATGGCTTATTACAACCTTTTATTTTCAAATTTTTGATATCCTATTTATTTCAGTGTGTTTCTTACAGACATATTGTTACAATATTTTATTATTCTGAAATTCTCCCTTTATATTGATACAATTAAACCATTTGTATTCATTATAATGATTTTAATACTATAACTTATTTCTGCCTTATTTTATGTTTTCAATTGATTGTATTTTTATCTTGTGTGCTTCTTTTCTCCTTTCTTTCTTTCCTTCTCTCCTTTCTTTAAAAAATACATTCTTTTTTCTAATTATAAATTTTTTAGGCTTATGATGTTTGACTTTAACCTAAGACCCATTTGTGTTTATTTATTCCTACTAATTTCCTAATTACTCGTATATCTCAATGTCCTTTGAGACATCATTAGCTTCTTTAGGAATGAAAGAAGCTTTTTGTAAATGCTGCAGTGCTCCAAGACCCAGTCCTCATTCAGTTCCTAGGAAATCCTATTCAGTCCAATGGCTTTAAATATTAATTATATACTGATTAATTCCACATCCTTACCAGGCCTCCAAACCTCATATACAAGTTCTTCCTCAGTGTCTCTGCCTTAATATTCACTGGGGATCTCAAATTTAACCTGCCCAGAGTAGAAGGTTCATTTACTTCATTGTCCAATAATTGCGTCTCCTACAGTGTCTCCAGAACCCTAGGAGTTTTCTTTGGTTTCTCTTTGTCTACTACTACACATTAAAATCTTCAACAAGATTACCATCTTTATATTAAATTATATTCCCATTCTGCCCACTTTTATTACCTCCACAGCTATCACCCTAGTCCATGTCACTATCATCTCTCACCTGGATCATTGCAATTACCTACCCCTCACTGGTCACCTCATTTCCACTGTTACCTAACACTCCCCAACCACCACCTCCATAACATATTTACCTCCCTAAAGATCTATTTTTAACAGAGAAAATAACACTGCTCCCTCCCCTACTCAAAGTCTTCTACTGACTTCCCATCACAAATTACATCTAAACTCCTTACCATAGCCTTTTATGAAAGTGGACATATAATTTACCTATCCAAACCAGGCAGTTTTGAGATTGAAAGAGGTTCTATTAGTAAAGACACTGGGAACAATGACAACTTTACAACTTGACTCCTCCCCTGCTCCCTCAGCTCCAACATGCTGCTCTGTTTAATCATTCCCACAACAAGGTCTTTGCATGAGCAAAAATTCAACAAGGATGTATCAAATGCAGAGTACATGAGGATGCAACAGTGAACACAACCAAGTTTCTCATCTCTTGGAGTTCATATTCTAAAAGATTCTTCCATTTGGAAGACATCCTCCAGATTCTCACACGGCTTAAGCATTCATATTATCCAGGTATCTGATCAAGTGTCACCTTTTTAGAAAGATCTTTCCAGGATACCCTGCTGCAATAGTCTGACTAACCATCCCATCAATCTCTGTCACTAACCCTGATTTATGTTTTTCATGTTTCACCTGAAATTATATCATTCCATTAATTGTTTTCTTATAGTCCATGTACTATTAATAGTTTATTCCTGTACTACTGTAAAGAAATATGAGAGACTGGGTAATTTATAAAGAAAAGAAGTTTAGTTGACTCACCATTCTGCAGGCTGTACAGATTGGGGAGGCCTTAGAAAACTTTCGATCATGGCAGAAGGTGAAGGAGAACCAGGAACATCTTAAATGGCTGGAGTAGGAGGGAAGAGAGAGAGGGGGAGATGCCACACACTTTTAAACAACCAGATCTCCAGAGAACTCACTCACTATCATGAGAACAGCAAGGGGGAAATCCACCCCCATGATCCAATCCTCTAGCACCAGGCCCTACCTCCATTATGTTGCTATTCAACATGAGATTTGGGTGGGGACACAAATCTAAACCACACCAGCCTGTCTCTTCCTTAGAATGTAAGCTTCAAGAGGACAAGGATGTGGCCTGCCTTAGTCACTGCTATATCCCCAGCTCCTAGAACATTCCTAAACCATCAATATGTATCAAATAAATAAATAATGAACAGTTCATTGGGGACATTTAATTTATATAAAACTTTCCCTTTGGGAACATTTAACTATGTTATTCAATAATATTTAATAACAACCAATTCCCCAGGGGTATCTACAGAGAATATCACAATCACAACCATTTTTCTTGAAACAACTTTTTCCATGCATTCATTTCATATAAATGACCAGGGTGAAGTGAATGAGAAGTGACATTTAAGAGGACACCAAAAAACTTGCCATCAAGACAAATATTGTAATAAAATATGTTGCAGAAATATTCTCTGCACTGAAAATTGAACAACACAAATAGAATTCATGTATAAATCTGAATTCTCTTGGCATCGCTGAAACCCAGACGAAAACCACATGCGTGAAGAAGCTGATGAGGCTTTCCCTTTCGTGGGACTTCTATGACGTATATTTATCCACCAGTCTCCTGAATGAAAGGCTGCACTTTTTAAATTCCAAACTAAGCTCTTCAAAGGGAGAGCCTTCTGCTTTCCTAAATATACTTAGTGCGAAAGATTGCATTGCAAGGGCTGTCTGGGGGCATTTCTACCTGTGGCCAAAACCCAAATGTCTTGAGATTTTTTTTTTCAGATTATTGTTTATATGCTTTAGAAAGTTCTCTGTGGATAAGCGTATAAGAGAGAATGAGCTATTTCATTAAATAATGAAAACAATTTTTCCACACAACTTATGAATATCATTCTAATGAAGATTGGCTAATCAAATATTTCTTCCTGCATTCTGCCAAGTTTCCCAGAAATTTAATTTAAAATGGCTTTGATGGTGTGTATCCAAGGGAAACTAATTCCTGGTTTTAACTAAGGAAGAAATGAATACTTAAAGCAGGTTGCTATGATGGACCAGGAGTGCACAAGTAGATTTTTTTTGTTTTTTGTTTTGAGATGGAGTTTTGTTCCTGTTGCCCAGGCTGGAGTGCAATGGTGCAATCTCGACTCACTGCAACCTCTGCCTTCTGGGTTCAAGCGATTCTCTTGCCTCAGCCTCCCAAGTAGCTGGGATTACAGGCGCCCACCCCCGTGCCCAGCTAAAGTTTTTTGTATTTTCGGTAGAGATGGGGTTTCACTATGTTGGCCAGGTTGATCTTGAACCCCTGGCCTCAGGTAATCCACCCGCCTCGGCCTCCCAAAGTGCTGGGATTACAAGCATGAGCCACCGCACCCGGCCACAAGTAGCATTTTGACACATTGAACTGGTTTGCATGCCAAATCTAGTCAATGGCTTAAATAAGTTGTTGAGAAAGGTGTTTCTTTGAAACAAAGAATATTGAATAAGAAAAGTGAAAATATTTGATTCAACGAACTTTTCGAGAGTTACCTATCAAATACTCCATGGAAAGCAATACTGCTCGGACCCCTACAGTCACCTTGCATTAAGCATCTCATGATCTCCATTTCAATTATAATACTTCTTCAAATGAATTTTATTCATGTATTTCACTCCATTCTTACCTGATTCCCTATAGTGTCTTTGTATTATTGCCTTGGACTGCAGCTATGCTTTGGTGGAAAGAATGTAGCCTGTGTTCAAGTTCAACTTGAACAGGTTAAACTATTCAATTGACTGCATAAAGTTTGGCAGGCACTTAATCTGTCTCAGTTTGCTCAGTTTGTTACACCACAAAATGAAGCTAGTGATACCTACCTGTTGGGTTGCTATGAGGGTGAATGTGACCATATATGGGAGTATTTCCCAACGATCAGTGGCATAGGCAAGACCAGAACCAGGGTGAAGTTAATGAGAAGCGACATTTAAGAGGACACCAAAAAACTTGCCATCAAGACAAATATTGTAATAAAATATGTTGCAGAAATCGAAATCTATGGAAAAAATCCATGATGAACAAACCATCAAAAATTCAGGCTCTGGATATGAGAATATGAGAGATAGAACCGTATGTTTGATAGAGGTATAACAGACAAACATTTGACCAGTGGTCTTTCTTGCCATGTCATACAGTTTTAAGCCTGTCTTTTATGTCTCAGCAGCTGGCTTCAGAGCATCCATCTGTGTCTGCCTCCTCACTATCCAGCCAGCTGGGAGCCTTTTTTCTCCTTGCTATTTGCTTAAACTCTTGCTTTCTCTTCCTTGGAGTACATAGTTGCCGTTCTGAGAATTTTCGACTCTTATTCTTCAAGTTCCTTTATTGTCCTGCAAGGGGTGCTCCAGTTCTTTGAAAAACTTCTCCTTTTAGCTCAGGATTTGGTGTCAAGAGTATTTTAACCTTGTTTTTTCTGATGTTGGACTCCTGCATCAAATGCTGGCTCTTCCTGAGAATCTCAAGTTCAAGTAATGTTGCAAAAAGTGTGCACTCTCAAGTGAGCTGTTCACACAGAGTTCCATTTACTGGTCCATCTAGGTGACAAGCCCATACATACAACCTCCAGATTTCATGGAAACACAAAGGCAACCAATGTTTGAATATCGGTTATATGAAGCAAGTTTAGAAGACGAGGTGATACGTCCCTGAGAGAGAGACCCTTCCATCTGTCACTCAGGGAAGGACTCTCTTCTTCTGTTGCAAGCATGGGGCATTCATTGATTTATTAACTCATCAATTTTTCATTGATTTTTCTTATCACCATCATCAGATCCCTATTTCTACCAATAATGACTACCCTTTACTGGTTATTTACTATGTGCTAGTTACTGTGCATACATTGTTTCATTCAATCCTTGCAGCATTCTTTTGGAGTAGGAATTATTAACTTACTTATGGATGAGGAAACCCAATCTTAGAGATGCTCTTATAGCTATCAATAATAAATTCACTTATGTATTCACTCCACAAATATTTATGAAGTTCCTTCAATGATTGAGCTTCTGTGCTAGTATCTTTGGAAACTAAAATAGACTGACTGAGTGCTGTGATTTGAATGTTCGAGTCGTTCCAAAATTCATGTTGAAACATAATCCCTAATGCAACAGTATTAAGAAATAGGGACTTTAGAAGGTTATTAGGTCATGAGAAATTCATCCCCTATTGGTGCCTTATAAAAGGGCTTGAGTGGGCAAAGACACAGCATTCCTCCCCTGTGGAGGAAGCAGTGTCCACGGTGCCATTTTAGAAGAAAAGACGGGGACCTCACCAGACACTGAACCTGCTGGTGCCTTGATCTTGGACTTGCCAGCCTCCAGAACTGTGAGAAATACATTTCTATTACTCATAAATTACCCAGTCTAAAATAACATATTTTATTACAGCAATATGTATAGACTAAGAAACTGAGGTAAGCAGAAAAGGGGTTTATAAAAGGATATTGAGTAGCTCACCAGAGAGTCCTTGCTGCTTTGCAATATTAGCTCTCCATTCAAAACCTAACTTGGGCCATCTGTTTGGAAAAATATAAGTCACACATCCACACCCTAACTACAAGGAAGACTGGGAATATGAAGGTCTGGAAGCTTCCACAAGAAAGAGGTGATTTGGATCTCCAACAGAGACTCATTTTTTTAAATGTAGGAAGGAACTTCAGGTGCTGACACATCCAAAAGAATCACAGATGACTGCTACATTGAGTCCTTGCCCTTCAGGTACTTATAAATGAACAGGGCAGAAGATGCACACCAATGACCATAGTATGTAAGAAATGCCACCAAAGATGAGGACAAAAAAAAATCCTTCTTGGCAGGAGGTAGAGGATCCATTCTCACTGGAGATAACAGGACAGATTCAAAGAAGGGGTCACACTTCTACTGAGTCTTACAGACTGGTAGAATTTGGATAGATAATGATGCTGAGTGGGTCAAATAGGAAAAACAATTCAAAGAACAAGATACTCAAGCAAAAAGGTACAAGGTGTATTGGCAATGATGAGTACTTACATTGTGCTGAGTAGAGCAGAGGGTCTTTGGTGTGATATAGATGTGAAATGACCAAGGCTTTTGGCCATGGTGAAGGAGAAGAAGGAATAGACTCAGGGGTAATTATGAGGGAAAGATCAACTGGGCTTACTCCTCCTTTTAGATCTTGGTATGTTTATACTTTCTCATTTATGTCTATGATTGTTTGCGTAACAACTGTCTCCTCTATCAGGTAGGAACCTTCATAAGCAGGGACGGTGCCTGCTATTTCTCCTCATCATATACCTGTTGCCTTGCCTAGTAATGGCTGCACAGAAGGAGCTCAGTAGACACTTATTGAAAGGAAGACAGATTGATAAACAAGAAGATTGATACACAGTTAGAGAAAAGGGAATGAGGAGAGAAGAGATGATTCTGAGATCTTTTAGACATGTTGAATTTGAGATTCAAAAGGGATACCTTAGGGAATATTTTTCAAGTGGATCTTGGGGGGAAAAGGGATTTCTAGACTACTATAAAATTGAGTAGGTAAGTCTGTTCTGAATATATGTAAACACATCTCAAGTATGTGTTTCAATAATGACATATTACATATGCAGTGGAGAAAACTGGCTTTGGAAAAAAATGATATTTGAAGATGGTTCTTCACTTCACATTGCTTGTGCCACTACTCGTACATTCCCGTGACTTGTACAAATATTCAACACATTACCATGTGTTCTGAATAGAGAGACAGATCTCTGAGGAGTTTCGTCAAGCCGCCTATCCTCTCACACTTGCAGTATGAAACTGAGTGCGAGTGAACATCTAATCCACGTTGGGAGAAGAAAATAATTTATGTCAAAGATGCAGTCTCCAGGTTCCCTTGGGTTCACTGCATATTCATAAGAGGGCTCCCCCCTACCCTGTATACATGTGAAAGTGTTCCTTGGTCCTATGCCATAACTCATATCAAGAGCTGATGAATTTTTCACAGTAAGTCTTTTAGTGTATATGTTTTTTATTCAGTCTTGCTCTTTGGGGTCAAGTGACCCAAGAAGGGTTTGGTGGCTAATATAGTGCAGGATTTAAGGAATTACACAAGTGCTGGAAGGTTTCCACCAAGCTCCCTTGGTAACAGCAGCCAGGTGATAGGGAACATTTTATAAATTAAGCTGCTTTTGCCAGAAAAGGAAGTACAATTGCCGCTTCATTATAGTTAACTATTTCTCTCCCAATAATAAGAAAAGTAAATGATATATGTCCTCTGTGTCTTCCCCAAATTCAGCTAAAAATAGTAACTGATTCTGGGTCACGCGGATCTCAGAAGAAACTAAATTATCCAGATTAGCAAATATAAACTGTGTTTGAAAAGGAAAAAGACAGGTGGTAGACATTTGTGGCTTTGGGCTTCCCGGAAGCCCTTATTTTGGTAACAGAACCCACATCTTCCCTGTGACAATTGCACTTCCCTTGTCACAGTTTCTGTGGTTTAATGGAGCATACCCAGACCCCCAGCGTGGGCATGTGGCCCAGGTCTGCCTACAGGGAGCTCTGAGCACCTGGCTAGAGAGGTCGGGTTAGGGATTGGCATAAATCTCACCAAGTTAGTAAGAAAGAATCCTGGGATCTGTATCTGTTTCATTCCTGAGTAATTTCAGAGACATGTAGGCCCAGCCTCATAACACAGTTATATCACAAGGATACCTTGCAGCCCTTTGATCATTAAACACATAGTGAAATTAAACACAAGTGTTAGGGATAAATTTTTGTGTTCTCAAATTCATATGTTGAAATCCTAACCTCCAAGCTGATAGTAGTAGGAGGTGGGGCCTTTGGATGGAAGGTGATTAGCACATGAAGGAGGAGCCCTTATGAATGGGATTAGTGCCCTTATGAGGAGACACCCAAGAATTTGCTTCCTGTCTCTGTTCTCCACCATGTGAGACACAATGAGAAGACAGCCACCTACAAATCAGGAAGAAGGCCATCACCAGGAACCAAATAAGCTGGTACCTTAATCTTGAACTTCCCAGCCTCCACAACTATGGGAAATCAATTTCTGTTGTTTAAGCCACTCAATCTATGGCATTCTATTATAGCAACCTTCACCAACTAAGACAATAAGCTACTTTGTAAAATGTATACACTATTATTTGTGTATTTCTTTCCCCATTGCTGAGCTGTGGACCCAAGGAACAAAAGCCATATATGTATTTTAAATCTTATATTCCCAGAAAACCTACCACACATGTGCTTCACACATGAAGTCTTTGGATACATACATCAAACCAAATCAGCTTCAGCTCTGCTGAGGCATGGGTGATGGATTCCCTAAAGTGGATGGGCACAATGGCAAACCACTGTTCCGAAAGGTTCCATAACCTACCCAAGGTTTCACTTAATAGAATTATTATGAAGTAGATAACTGTATAAAAATCCTTACTTCATTTGCTAAAACCCTTAGTGAGACACCTCCTTCAGAACTGAAAGCAAAATACGCCATTTGCTGAGGAAAAGCTATTTTTCCATTTGTGCATAATAAATGACCATGTTTCCTTCTCTGCTTTGACCATGAGGAAGCTCTGAGGCAAATTTACTGTTCAGTCGTTGCGAGTGTGTAAGATCTTTTGGGTTTTCTCATCTCCCTTCTGCACTTGTTCTAATTTCATTTATCTGGTGCTGCTATTTAATTTTAAATTTGTATTTTATTATATATATTTTCTATATATTCTTTGTATAACAAAGTATGTGATATTAATAGGCCAATTATGGCTCAACTAATAACATTTTGAAGGTACGTGGATACCTGAGATAACAGTGCTAAGTGACTAGAACAAGGGGTTGTATGCTTGGTTCTTAGAAGGTGGGAGGCTTTGTTTTCCTAAAACGTAACTCCTGCTCTGGAGATGCTACTGGTAGTGAGATCACTTCCCTGGGCTTCTGCCCTGACCAGTGATGAATTATTTAACCTCAGCAGGTTCTCTCTTCTAGTAGAGGATAGTGTTGCTTACTGTTCAACTCCACTTGGATTAATCAGTTAATGTGCGAAATAATTTTGAATATGAAAAGTTCGGGTCGGGTACCCAGCAGTCACTCCTATCTGAGTTACTATGCTAATCCTTGCCTTTGTGAAAGAGGAGTGCGCTTAAAGTCCTTCTGTTCTATGAAACCTTTCCTCTCAGGAGTCTGCCAAAATCACTAGAAAAATAGGTAGAGCCAGCCACTGGCAAAGAGGGACCCAACCTGGGCATCTGAATATGACTTAGAGAAGCCAAACACGAGACACAGAAAGAGGTTGCAGGCAAGAATCTAGGGCTCGCAGGGGCACCAGACTTCCAGGAGAAATTACGGAAACATCTGCAAGGTTAAGGCAGGAAGTCCAGGGGCTGCTTCCCAGAGCAGGAAGTGCCTTTCTTGGGACTGCTGCCACAGAGCTGAAATGGTGCATAACCTGGGGCCCAGGAGGCCATTTGAAGATGAGGGATTAGACTCCAAGAAGGATCAAGAATCCATCAACTCAACTCCACTCCTTCAGCCACACCGAGGTGAGGACAAGCCTTGGGCTTTGGGACGCAGTGAACTTTGCATTAGCCAGGCCAAGAAGTAGCTCCATGTTAATTGTATTACAAGAAATAATTTATGTTCAGGAAATCTCTTGACCACGTTTGCTTCTGTTCCCTCCCAGCCTTTGCCAACCATGGCACTGCAAAGGGCTAATCATCAAAAGATAAAGCAAACAGCTTTCATCACTGAGTGATCATCAAACAGTTGCCAAAACTTTGCAATCTCAGTGCTCGGAAAATACAAGGTCTACAAAACCTCAGTTGAAGAACAGATAATTAGCCAGAAAAATCTAGGAGGGGCTTGGACTGCTTTGGGCATGAAAGGAATGTCTTTCTTCAACTCCACAGGGATGTGGTGAGGTAGGAGTGGGGTGGGGGCTAGACTATTGGATACTCACTGCAAGTTCTGCCAGCTTGGCAACACATCTCCTGCTTCTCTGGGTTGGTTCACCCAGCACAAATTCAACCCTTTGCTTGTTGCATATCCTTTACATTTCCCCAGAGGGAGCTCACTCTCAGCCTTCCCACTTAGAATCACCACCCTTGGGACCCCAACACTTTAGATCCGTCCAGCATTGTTCAGCCTGACAGATGACCCAGCCTCCTGGTTTTCTTAAAATAACAAGAGAACATTTGCTCTCTGGAAATACAAGGTCGCATCCAAATTTAAAAAAGAAAAATAGGAGAGGAAAGCATTCAAACAAAACTCTTGGAATTGGGCTCCTGTGGTAACATTTGGAATAAAGGAAAACAGGAAAGCAATTGCAATATTAAAAATAGATTATTTCCTGCATGTAAATTCTTTGCTGACCTTGTTGATTGCAGTGTGGTCCATGTTTGCTGGCTTGCCACCTTCTGACTTCATGAGAGTGCATACCAAGGGACAGTTCTCAGGGCTCAGAAATCTACCCCCACTTAAAAAGCATTTGTTTACAAATCTGCCTATTGGCATCAACCCTTTTCTCTTTAATCCTTGATGCTTATCAGAGATTAATTATTTATCCTTTGTTTTATTCCTATGTGTCCAAGAGGAACGTACTGAATATCAAGAATACTTTGGAGGACACTGGAGCAGAGATGATACCTCCACATAACACAGTGCACCTTGATGATATCAGCATCCACTGCCAATAAGCGTAAAGGTAATCATAGGGAAGGTAATGCATTATCTGGCTGAAAGAGTATTCATCCCTCAATGGATACTTAATCAGCAGCCAGGCACTACTCTATGCTCTGGGGTCACACCCATGCCCTCAGTGACTTTATAGTCTAGTTAGGTGAAATAAACAATAAACATAGCAAACAAGTTAGATTATATGCTATAAGATAGGCATATAAAAAAAGAAAAAGTAAAGTAGAGTAGGGGGATTGGGCAAGTAAGGTATCAAATATAATAGAGAAGGCCTTAGGAAGAAGGTAAAATTTGAGCACAGGTTTACTATGAAGGTGGTAGCTAGGCAGATATGTTGATAAAGTTTCCAGGCTGGCACAGCAGCCTGAGCAAAGGCCCTGAGGCAGGACCATGATAATTTGTTGACAGCAAGATCTGGTGTCTCTCTCTTTCACTGTCAGGAAGGTCTGAGACAAGGCAGCAGTTAGTTATTCTCTGTGGGTAGCAGAGAGAATGACTTTGAAGCAGAAGGAGCAATGATGAAATGGTTTCTTTGATGAAAAAACGGGCAGCTTTTGGAATTGGGGTGAGCCGGAGTGAAAGGAAAGGTTAAAGGCTCAACAAAAGGAAACAGCTTCCAAGATTCCACTCTCTGAGTGGAGAATGAGACCTGGAATCCAAAGGGCACACCCAAGACAAATCAGTTGGAGACAAGGGGCCCCATCCCCGTGTGTTTTGAATCCCCTTACAGTTACAAGTATGGCTCAGTGCCTTCTGAAGCTCTCCTGGAATCTGGCCTTGGCTCACAGAACTTTCAGACTGAATTGCTCCTTCCTGACTTTGCTTGTTGCCTAATGCCCTTCTCTTGATCACCTTGGTCCCTGGAGTTCCCTTAACCATTTTCTGTTCAGGGCCACTCTAGAAATTAGATCTAGCTAAATGATGACCAACACCTCACAGAACTGACCCTCCCCTCCCTCCATGGGGTTGATGAATTTACTGTAATCATCTGTGAATTAACACCCCATTGTTAAAGAGGCAGAGTCACATCTATCTCTTCCTCTTGGGGAAGGGGGTGTTTTGAAAAAACACACCTGGTATTCAGGTGATTTTTTAAAACACATTTGGCTTTCTCTCTCATAGCCATTAAAGTTCTAGAATAAGAGAGGGTGAGCTAGAAGCTTGTGTATTTACAACCCTCATAGCTTCCCAGTTGATACAGTTTGGCTGTGTCCCCCGCCAAATCTCACCTTGAATTGTAGTTCCCCAAATCCCCACTTGTGGTGGGAGGGACCCAACGGGAGGTAGTTGAATCATGGGAGTGGTTACCTCCATGCTGTTCTCGTGACACTGAGTGAGTTCTCACAAGACCTGATGGTTTTATAAGGGGCTTTTCCCCCTAGTTCAGCGCTGCTCCTTCCCACCACCTTGTGAAGAAGGTGCCTTGCTTCCCCTTCACCTTGTGCCATGATTGTAAGTTTCCGGAGGCCTCCCCAGCCATGCTTAACTGTGAGTCAATTAAGCCTCTTTCCTTTACAAATTACCCAGTCTCGGGCAGTTCTTTATAGCAGTGTGAGAATGGACTAATGCACCAGTGTTCTTGGGAGACAGTCAACACTCCCCAGCAGCCTTCCTTCCTCTAGAGCTGTATTTTTCTGAGTCCCCTGTTTTCTTACTGAAGGCATAAAAATTTCTCTAAGGGGCCCTGCCTTTTACTGCTTAAATGTATACATCTGCTGCCTTGCAATACTCTTCTGGCCCTCTCTTCACCTGGCTAAATCCTACTCACTCTTCAAGTCCCAGCTTAGTCAGTCCTCCTCAGGGAAAGATTTTCTAATCCCCCAGACTAAATTGGGCCACTGTACTTCCAGAACTTAGCATGGCACCTGGCACATAGTAAGTGCTCAGTAAACATTGATGCTTCATAAATTCATTTGATGAACAAATGCATGAGTGACGGAACAAAAAGAGAAGCTAAAATCAATGTGAAAAACAAAGTTTTTAATTGGAAGATCAAGATAACAAAAGTCCCTACCACAAAGAGAAGGAGAAGAGAATAAAAGACAACGGTACAATAGTTTAAGGTCTGATGTGCTTTTGCTTAAGGCAGTATCAGGTTGATCAGGTCAATCACCTGAGAAAGCAATGGGGTTCTAGGGCTTACCGTCAAGAAGTAATATGGTCAGCCATGTGAGCTGAGACTACAATGAGCTGGATTTCCCCTGGCAGAAGGGGTAACAGGAGGACACAGCCAGGAGAATCAAGCACAAAGTGAACACCCTGCTTGGAGGGGTGAAGAAACTATATTGCAAGAACACAATTTCAAGTGTTTGCTCTGTCTTGATTCATTGTGTATGACTTTGGACAAGTCACTTAACCTTTGGAATTGCACTTCCTTTTTAAAAAAATAAAGATGGGGGTCTTCTTAGGATGCCCAGGCTGGTGTTGAACTCCTGGGCTCAAGCTATCCTCCTACCTTGGCCTCCCAAAGGCTGGGATTATAGGCATGAACCACTGTGCGCAGCCGGAATTACACTTTCATTGTCCAGAAAAATAAACTGTGGGACTACTATGCGGATATTGGGAGAAACATGAATATTAGCCAAGTTCACGTATGGCCCAAGGTCCCACACAATAGTGGTATTATTCATGATCCCCAATGCTATCCCCAGCTGTTCCCCAGTAAGAGTTTATTAGTCCCACTGCTATTTCCTGATTTGTTTCCATTCAGGAAGCTTCGAACTAATGGTTAGCAGAGGAGCACATTGCAAAAATAAAAATTCTCACTTTTAACTTTTCCATCCCCTTTAATCCCCACTGACCAGCCTTCCTCTCCCTGCAGCGAGGGCTGGAGTTATGCCAACCCCGTGATCAATCACACACTGGGGAGCGCCTTGTGGCGGGGTGGAGGCTGCGGGCAGGGGGAGAGCTGGCCCAGCGCGTCTGTTGAGTGTGATGTCCTTTTGTGATGCCCTTACAAACAGAAGCGAGGAAACAGGCCGTCATTTATCATGTGGCTTTGTAGTGGATGCTGATAATGCAGAACAGCCAGGCCGCTCTTGAGGTCGCTCCAGTGAAGTACTTACTGAGTCAGCTGTTGGGAGCCAGTCGGAAAGGGAGGTTCCCCATGTGACTTGCCCTTCTGCCAGGGACCTCCCCGCGGTAACAACTGCCCACTCCTCGAGGGAATGGAGCCTGCCATTCGCCCTCCGGAAGCCACCCAGCCTCCTGGCTCATGTGCATTGACAGTTTTTGGCCTCTAGGGGGAGCCGAAGACTTCTCCCCATTCCAGCCCACTCACCCTACTCACCCCACAACTCCCCAAGTCAGGCACACCATTGGACAAGAGGGTGGAACTTTTTGGTGAGATGGTGGCTGCGTGGTCCTTGAACCATTCACTGTGGCAGGTGCCATTCTGTTTAGCCAGACCTAGGTCACTTGCCTGCTCTTGGTTGGGGGTAACGTAGCCTTAGCCACATCTTAACCTCAGAGACACATGTTTCCAGAAGTGAGGGAAGGGGCAGTGTGATGGGCACTATAGCGACCACTGGCATAACGTCTTCTATTTCTCTGAATTTCCTCTACCCTCACCAGCACAACATCTAGAACCATGCCTTGGCCCAAAGGAGGGTTCAGTCAATGAATTTACCGGCAAGAAAACACTTAAATCCACAAACGAACACATCGTGAAAGCCAGGCAAGGGCAGAGCTCCCTGGAAGTGCTCTTTTAAAAGGGGCTTTTTCTCCACCAGGCACTCACCTAAGAAGATGCTCAGCCAAGAGAATGATATTGCTAAAAGGTCAGCCTCTCAACACAGCTACACTCTCTCCTTTCGACCTTGGCTGCTCTTTTCCATGTCATGATGGCCTCCGTGTTGCTAAGTTTGGTCCCATCTGACTCACCCCATCAGCAACATTTGACCCAGGTGATAACTTTCTTCTCCTTGAAACCTTTTCTTCTCTTGACTTTTAGGAGGTCACACTCACTTGGTTTTCCTCCTACCTCCCTGGTCATTCCTTCTCAGCTTCTTCTGCTGGTTGTCCTCATCCTTCCAATCCCTGATTGTTCAGCGCACATAGATCAGTACTTGGGCCTCCTCATTCCTATGGACACTCACTCCCTGGGTGATCTCATCCAGGTTATGGCTTTAATACCATCCATGTGCTACAACACCAGTATGTGTGTCTCTAGCCTAAATCCCTTTCCTGAACTCCAGATCTTACATCAGCCTTCCTATCTGAAATGTCTACTGGAATGTCCAATAGACATCTCCAACTAATCCCATCCAAAACTGAGCCCTTGATAACTCTCCCTCCACCACTACCAAAAAATACAGCTCCTCCCATAATCCTCCCATAATCCAGGCAAGCAGGCAAAAATCCATAGTGCTGTTCTTGACTTCTCTCTTCCTCTTACACTCCACGTCTTATCTATTAGAAAATTCTATAGGCTCTATCTTCAAAAAATATTCAGAATTTAATACCACCTCCATTGCTACCACCCTACTTTTAACAAGTATCCTGCTTCCTGACTTTGCTTCCTACCCCACCCTTATCCTCACAGCCCATTCTTAACATATTAGCCAACTGATCCAATTAAAATATCAGTCAGATCATATTAATCCTCTGCTCCATAACCACAGTAGCTGTAAAAACTGTGCCCTTGTGCCCTGTGTGGCCTATGTGATCTGCCTGTCACTCACTGTATCCCACTTACTAACACCCTTATTCTCTCTACTCCAGCCTCTTGGCCTCTGTCGTCAGATATTCCAGGCATGCCTCCACCCCAGGGCCTTTGCACTTGCCTCTTTCCTCTTCCCAGAATGCTCTTCTCCTAAATATTCACACAATTCCTTCTCAACTCCTTCAAGTCTTTACTTGAAGGTCACTTTGTTAGAGAAGCTTTTCCTGAAATCACATCTAAATTTCAACATGCCCACCCTTTTTGTCCCTCTTCCCTTCTTATTTTTTTCCTTTCATCACTACAATTTATATATTCTTTTTAATAGTATTATTGATTATAATATTATTGTAGAATATTTATTAATATTCTTTAAGGAATATTTATTTAATATTTAATATGTAATTTTTTAATTGATATTTAATTATATTCTTTTTACCTATTTTATCTTTTTTTCATTTTGAGACAGGATCTTGCTCTACCACTCAATCTGAAGTGCAGTGGTGTGATCATGGCTCACTGCAGCCTCAACCTCCCAGACTCAAGCAATCCTCCCACCTCAGTCTCCTAAGTAGCTGGGAGTGGGTGCACGCCACCATGCCTTGCTATACCTACTTTATCTTGTATATGCATCTTCTCCAACTATGCTCCATAAGGACAGGAATATTTTCATATGTTTTGATCATCAAAAACAATTATCAATGTATTAGAAACTACAATAGTGCTTTCACATAAAAAAGAAAGCAAACAATATAGCCTAATTGTACAGCTAAGATCTGAGTCTTTTGAAATTCATACTATTTGGCCTTGACTTCCAGCTAAACTCAGTGATCAGGCAGGATGGATTTCCAAGTTTTGAGGCTAATGTTTGATAGAGAGGCAGCCATGAAAGTTTTCTACTCATGTCACTTCCTAGCTGAACAGTTTTCAACAGCTTCCCATTGCCTCTACTGCCTTAAGGAGCCAAGTTTATACCTCCCTCGTCCATACCTTTCTCAGGTGGTGTGCTGCATCAGCAATACATATAACTTCTTCAGCCAAACTGCCTTATCCACTGTTTCCCCAAATAGCCTTGAGCTTCCCTTTCTCCATATTCTTTCTCATTCCTTTCTTTCTTCGGAAATATCCTCCTTTATTTCCTCTATTCCTCTAAGTCCACAATTGTTTTAAAGACATGCTTTCTTCACTACCTGCTGAAATTTAACCTATTCTTCCAACTTCTATGGCACCTCTTTTATAAAGGCCTTCTTGAATTTGTCAGATGAAATACTCCCTATCTTGTAATTTCATGGTATTTTGCTTCTACCTTTATTCCATCCCATTTCACAGTACAGTCACGCAGTAGTCCACAGCAGAGATTTGGAGCCTAAGTTGTATGACTTTGCACAAGTAATGTGGCCTCTCTGTGCTTCCGTTTCTTTCTCTGTAAAATGAGGTTAATAACAGTTCCTACCGTATAGGATTTTATGATGATTAACATGTAAAACACTTAGAACAAAATCTCTCCTGAGTGTTTTGATGTTTTTACTGCTGTTAGCAATTCTTTATTTTCAGTCCACTTGACTTTGTTGGGTGAAACATCACAGCTGGATTTCTTCTAGTTGCTTAATACATACACTTTAACCTTATTAAATAATGAGTGTATCATTTCCTTTTTCTCAATTTGGAGGTGCAGGTAAATTAAATCCAATGTAAAGAATTATTGATACTATAAACAATTTTATTGATTTTTTTTCTGAATACACAATGCATAACCACAATGCCAGAGTTACATTGAATTGAATTGAATTCCGATGTATTGGATTCAACTTAATCACACACGCTGTGAGGAACAGAAAGATGAAGACAAGGCCCTGACCTCATAGAACAACTATCTCTATTCAGCAAGATTAATATATACACAAGTAACTTTCCAATATTTGCTATATGCTGCATATCATATGGTTCTTTTACTTATATCTTAATGTTTCAGTTTTTCTCAGTCTTCCAATATCTTTTTATTATTTTGAACCCAGGGTGCATTAGTTCATTTGAACCAGTTTTTTGTTTTAATGTGGGAACATAAGCTATTAGTTGTAGTCTATTATTGTCTACTTAATGAAATTGTTTTTGAAACCCTGCCCATTCACCTTTAACCTTGAGGCCCATGCATAGTTTCCGTATTTATTAAATGATTAACTCACTTACTAGAGGTATTTATGAGTTCTTGGCTCAGCCTGAGCCTGCCAGGCCTGGTCGAGAGACAGGAATGGTTCCAGAATGACCTCCCCAGCCTTCTGCTGAGACACATCTCTCATCGCCCCCACGTGTCCTCCCTTCCTGATCATCCCTGCATGCTTTTCTTCCACATCCACTTCACTCTCTTCTCCAGGAGGTACAATTGCATCTGGTCCTCATTGTGGTGATAATTTCACTTTGCAGTTATTTTTATAAATGTTTAATCAGGTGTGCAGGCAAAAAGATGAAAAGTGAAGGGTGGCTGTTTCTAAATATTTATTCAGAAAACAAATTCAGCAATATTCAATCTAGCCTCTTCCCCAGGGACACTGGCATTGACATCCTCATAGCAGCAGCCTAAGACCTTCAGTCCTTGAAGGTGAGTCCTGGAACTATAGCCTAATACCCATGAAATTGTTTTTTCACGCCTAATAGTGTCCTCACCCTGCATGCTGGATAAACAGGCGCTGAAGTGGTTTCTAGGCCAGATTTGTTTTCCTTCTGAAACATGATCCTTAAAGTAACTTCAGAAAACAGAAGGTCAACTCAAAAGACAAAAAAAAAAAGAATCCATGGTTATGTAAAAAAGCCTTTCAGTAAACTGAGATGCTATTCACAGAAGTTGTAAAATAATCTTTTACTAGTTCATAATTTTAAGTATTTAGAATAACAGGACTTATGAGGAAAGTGCCTATGAGCATCTAAGGGTAGTACCTTGGGTCATTTTTCTCAAGGTGATTAAGACGAAACAAAGTGCTCTTCATAGTATGATACAGGCCACTTTGAAATATAAAGCTCTGAGTATTTAACACTTAAAAGGTACAAAGAAATGTCAGATGATAACATGGATGCTAAAGGTTATGGCAATGATTCATTTTCCTAGCAAGCCCACAAGGCTGGCCAAGAGAGAATCACTTTCGCTTTGGAAATACATAAGTTTTACCTTCCAGGTATCTTTGGAAAGCAAGATCAGGGATTATGAATGAACTCTCCCAAATACTCTCAGTGTCCTTCGACCTAGGTTAACAACAATGAAGATAAGACCCAACGTTGTTTAAGAATCTGACCTGAAGAAGCTGGATGGAAGACTACAGGAAGCACTAAAATTCATATTGGGTAGTTTGGAAACTACTTTTCCCATCGCAGCTGTAACCAAGCTATGACCACAAGAGTTTTGATGGACAGAGCCCTACCCTTTATCAGGCATGTGAACATCCCAATAAAATGACTATACCACTTACAAAAGATAAAGGAATTCACATGGTTTCCCAGACCAAGTTCTACTGATAGGTTATGAAATTCAGTTAATGATCACAGCGAGTAAATAAAACAGAAATTTGAGATTACAAACCTTAAGGAGGTGAATGAGGTAGATGAGGCCCTCCTGGGCAGAAAAAGCAGCCGAAGCAACAGTGATCTTCAGCCATGGTGTTCAGAAAAACAAATTGTGTCAGATAAGATTGAGTTATCAGAGGATTTGACTGCACTTTGCAAGCTTACATAATAAAAAGGAGGAGAGGACCCATTTGTTCTGCTGAACAATGGTTTTCTGAAACTTCATCAAATTGAAAGGGTAATCCAGTTAATTAATCAGACTCTATCAGATACATATCGACTGGAAGTGAAAACCAACACTCGTTAAAGTGAGGGTGAGGTTCTTGTGCCACAGTGAAAGGTACTACAACCTTTGCCAGAAGGTGTATGAAAATGCTCTTTTTAAAAAAATCACATTACTTTTATTTAAAAATTTTTTATTTTTAATTTTTGTGGGTACATACTAACTTTTAATTTTTGTGGGTACATATTCATAGCACATATTAATAACCACTTTAACTGAGGTAAGATGATATCTCATTATAGTTTCGATTTGCATTTCTGAAAGTACCCTTTTGTGGAAAAGAAAACAAATGTCTCTGGGTGAGATGTTAACATTAAAGCAAAAAAGTACTAATCAATTAAAAGAAAGAAATCAATCTGCACCAGATATTTGTATCATTTCATCTTCTCAACATGTGAGGTTACAAAAAAGGAAGTGGAGGCTCAGAGAAGCAAAGTAGTTTAAGGACCTTTCCATAGCTAATAAGTTTCTAGCCAGCATTTCAGTTCAGAATTAGAAGTATCCATAGCCCCAGCTATTTCCACAATATGCTGCCACCATTTGAGGCAATGGTCTCTGCGTGGATGAAAGGAGAGAATGGCCAAGGGAATGCTCTGAAGAGGTAAGTAGGAAGCTTTCCTGTCCTGAATAGTAAGATAATACCTGAAGGTTAAATGGGGAAGCTCTTCTGCATGTGGATGCTAATGAGATCACATTAATACGTCAGCTTTTGCTGGCTCCAAAGCTCAGCAACTAAACTGCAGGAAACCTACTCCCTCCTATTCAATATTCTCTTTCCTTTAGAATTTCAGGGAGTCCCTAAGTTTCACACTGCACAGCAGACTAATGTCATCCTTTGGTGACACTGCAGCCATCCCATCCAGCAGGTTGGCCCAGCTGCTCCTCCTTCACACCCCTCAGGGCTCTCCCTGCAGCGCTGCCACCCCCCAGCTATTTGTTCAAAGCTGATGATTGATTACCTGAGCTGCTTCTCTGTTCCTCTCTACTTCGGTTCCCTTCTCTGAGTTCTGGGCCTATATACACAAATGTCTTTCACACTTCTCAACAGAATGTCCCAAAGATATGTCAAATACAACACATCCAATAAATAAATACATTATCTTCTCTAAAAATATTCTCTTTTCATGAGCTGAGTTTTGATAAATAAACGACACCGGTACTCACAGTGACTCAAATAAAAAACCTGGAGCCACATATACTCTGGCTTTTTCAACCCGACACCAAGTCCTATCAATTCTACCTTCTTCTCAACTATGATCTCTTTCCTCTCTATTTCCTGAAGGCTGAATGGGTAAACCAAATGCTCTGGGGTTCTATCCGCATTCCCACTCCCTTTGTCCAAGGTCTCTTCAACTTTCTCCTCTTACTGACTTCCATGTTTCTTACCAGGGTCACCTTTCCATAATGCAGATTGCACCAAATTACCAGGTTCCCTATGGTACAAAGTTCTAATGACCTTTGGTTTGGCATTGAAGGCTCTTTATGATTTGCCTCTCCTCATTTTTCTACCAAAGTTGAATCAATGGCACAATTATACTTTCTTAAATTTACTGACTCCAAAACAGCAAGAAGAGATGATATACACTGGGGCTCAAGATGTAGACAGTGAATGATCGAGTTATGTTATCCAAGAATAATAAAGTTAGATAATAACCTGGATATCTTAAAGAAGAAACATAAGATGGTTTGCTATTTGGAATGAGCAATATGAGGGACAGAGAATACTGAACATCAGCAACTCTCTAAATTGTATCTGTGTTCTGTGTTCCAACAAATGAAAGAATATTCAAAACAAGCAAGTTTAGAAGGCAAATAACTTTATTGAGAATGTATGGATTGAATGTAGTCCACATAAAAGGCATGGCTAAATGAATGTTCATGAAGGCCTGAGATGTGTGACCCTAAGAAACAAGACTGATGGTTTAATAAAGAACCAATGAAGACCAAGAAAAAAGATGAAAATGCTAACACTGAAAGATAAAACACCTGCTGCAGGATGTAGGAGAAATTTCTACTAACTGTAAAGCATGTGGTTTGAGGTGTTCATCTGCAAGGACGTGTATTGAGAAAACAAAATGGTGATTGGCCTATGCTTTTCTCATGAAGCAGAGCAACTCCAGCAGCCTGAGAGAAGGCAGAAAGACACATACATTAATTTGTCTTGCTCAGAGACACAGAGTCTATCTAAGAAGAATTGAATATGAGAGTGCTGTCTTTTGAGGTGGACATAGAACTCTTTCTTACTCCACCCCAACCCAAATTTCTAGATTTATTTGGAGACTACAACCTCCCTAAAACAACATGGGGTGTGTGTGTGTGTGTGTGTGTGTGTATGTGTCTGTGTGTGTGTGTGTGTAGCAAATGCATTATATAAGGCTGGCTCCTCATAAGTAATAAATAAAGTAATAAAGATGTGAGTGGAAAACAAAAGAGTTCATTCTAAGAATTGTGGTCCTTTTAATAAGAAGAAGAGGAGTAAGGAAAGAAAACATTTTTACAGAACTTAATGTGCATTTTATGTATTAATTAGTTCTGAGGACAATCCTATATTAGAATAGCATAAACTATGTTGTGGGAAAAAGAAATTTAAAACTCGAAAATCTCGGTAATTAAGTTAGCACAACACAGGTTTATTTCTTGCTCATGCCAAGTTTGATTTAGGCAAGCAGAGACTCTCTTCTACCTGGTAACTCAAGGATTCAGGCTCTCCCCATCTTGTGATACCACCCAAGTGCTCTGTGGTAGAAGGCAAATCAGCTCTTAACTGCCTCAGCCTTGCAATGACACATGGTACTCCTACCCCCAGTCCACCAGTTAGAACTAGTCAAATGGTCCCAGTCACACCAAGGGAGGTTGGGAAATGTTGGGAAGCTCATGAATATCTCAGCGAGCACTGTCTCCTCCATGCCCCTTGTGAGGAATGTAATAGCATGAGCCCCATGATTTTTACAGATGATGAGAAAGTGGCACAAGGGAAAAATAATGTATCCAGATTCACAGTGCTAGTAAGTGGCAGACCTGATCTTTCAACCAAACAATCTGGTTCTAGAATCCATGCTTTTAAAAATTGTATTGTCTTTCAAACACAATAGAATTACCAATGACTTTATTAATGATTTATATTAGAGAAACAATCTATGGATGAAGACAGAAAATCCTCCCTTGGAACCCAGAGCCTTGCTTATGAGCACCAGCTGGACGCTGGTAATTAGACAACAAAATACTCAATCACTTTTCTGTAGACCTGAGAAGGGATTGAACAAGCAGGCTGGTGGTCAACAAGGGCGACCGAGGGAAATCCCTGCATCCTACCTATTGGCACGCATCTAGTCCAGACATGTCTCTCTTACTGACAGTAAGAGGGTTAAAAAAAAAAAAAAAAAAAAAAAGTTCAGCCTGAGACATATGGGGAAAGTACTGAAAACTCAAGATAAAGGGAATAAGAGACTGACAAATACAGGAGTCTGTTCTCTAGAGCAGGGGTGGGTAAACATTCCTATAAAGGTCCGTCTAGGAAATATGTTAGGATTTATGGAACCCTACAGTTTCTATCATGACTACCCGACTCTGCAGAACTGCAAAAGAACATTTCCATAAATGAAAGGGTATGGCTGAGACCCTATGAAATTTTATTTACAAAAACAGATTTGGCCCATGGGCTGTAGTTTGCCAACCCCTGCTCTAAAAGAAGGAAACTGAGAAGAAATATAAATGATCAGTAAACATTTGAAAAATACTCTATTTAATAGGAATCCAGGAATTTACAAATCTAAACAGTGACGTAATTGTCATCAGCAAACAACTGACAATTTTTTTAAGAATTTATTGTTAGAAGGTTTCTGTGACATGACTTTATATATTTCTGATAACAATGGAGTAAGTAGAGTTTTTCTTGAATTTAATTTGTGGACATAGGTCAAGAATCTACACACCTAAAATGTTTACTTCAGATATTTAAAAAATAATCAAATAGGAGCTCCAGAACTTTTTAAATAAGTATTATTATCCCAGCATTACTTATGAAGTTTTTTAAATGAAAAATAAAACATTAATACAGCATATTATATTCAACCATGTTTCTGTTATTGTTTTATTTTTTCTTTTAAAATCTCATTTTGTTTTTTCTTTTAAAATTTCATTTTTGAGAACTATCTAGTGATATGAAAAATAAGACATAATGCTAGGTAAAAATAGTACAGGATATTATGGGTATATATGCATAATATGTTAATATATACTAATATTTATGTGCCAATTTCATAACTATGTATTTAAAACTGCAGAAGATAAGGACAGAACAGAAATCATAAATAGTAATAATCAGGATATAGAAATATAGGAGAGTGCATCTTTGTTTTTCTGAGTTATTCACATTTTCTATGAAAACATTTCATAATCAGAAAAAATGTATAAAATGCAAAGTGAAACTCATGAGCTTTTGAGTCAGACATGATTTGAATTTTAGCTCTGCCAAAATCACTAGTTTGTGATCTTGAGCAAATTACCATATACCTTTGTACTTCCATGTTCTCATTTAAAAGATACAGCTAATAGCACCTACTCTACATGATTTTTTCAATGATTATATGAGTTAATATATATAAAGCCTCTAGTACATATTATGTTCTCAATAAATATTAGTTAATTACACTTTTAGAAAAGCATATGAATTTGGGATTGCACTAAAAAGACTGAGACTGGGAATCTGGGAGTGGGAGTGGTCATGATAAAAGTTGTAAAAGTCGGAGAGAGGGATAGCCAAGAGACTTTTTTGTGTAGGGTTGGGGTAGGGGAAGATGGAAGGGAGAGACAGAGAGAGGAGACAGAGAAAGAAAGCAGGTGGGGAGGGAGAGAAACCAACTATTGTTTCAGAGACAGAGATGCTTTTCCCAGTCTGGATCAGGTGACTGTGAAACAGCTTCAATCAGGAGTTGAGAGAGAGAACTGAGATGCCAGAAGAGGCACTATCGTTCTTTTTCTGAGTAGGGACTAAAAGAACAACCTTCTCCTAGAGGGAAGCTGGTAAAGAGGCCCTCAGGGATCAGGGTTGAATGCGAAAGGAGGGGCTCAATGCCACATGGAGCTGAGCAAGTGTTTATGCCCGGTGAATAGGTGCCCCTTGAAAGGAAGGTCTAGGACCTCACCCTAGACCTGACCACTGTGGGTTTGTTCCCCAGGACTTCCCACATCGCAGCAAAACCTTTCAACAAAGCACAGGGGATGCGAAAACAAACAAACATTTGGGAGGTGGTGGAAGAGGATGTGAGACAAAAAGAAAGGAATACCAAGCAGAAGTAGCGAAAAAAGGATTTCCCTCTAATAGTAGGGTCTTCATGGCAGAAGACTCTTCCTCGTTCCTGTGCAGGTCACTAGGGAATCCTCTGTAGATGACAGAGCCCCTTATATGACACCAGTGGCGCCAATCGCAGTTGAGCAAACAGCTTCTCAAATATCCCTTGCTCCTTCTCACCTCCCAGCCCACAACAGGTATATCCTCACAGCAGGTGCAGTTTTCAAATGCATCTTGTCTTGTCTCTTCCCGAATCTCCTGCTCCTACCTAAACACACAGTACATGCATGAACACAAATGTCTGCTCTTTCTGGCTACCTCCTTATATACACCTTTACTGCTCAGCACTAATGTCCCTTTCTCTGACCTCCAAGAAGAGTCACCCAGTGACCCTGTCTGTACGTTTGCCTGTCCCATCCATTCGATTGTGGTGGGCTCCTTGAGGACAGAGACCATGTCTCATGGGCCATTGTTGCTTAGGCTCCTAATGCAGCATCTAGCACATAATCTAGCTGGTCTCTTACGGTCATTTTTTAGCACACCTCTGTCACCACCATGGCACTCAATATAGCTCTTTTCAGTGCCTTAGGCCCCATCTGATACACAAGACAAAATGACCACATAAGTCATAGAGTGAGAAGAAAGAGGAGCTGTAGGCAGCAGAGACTTGGTACACCATGAAGAACTGTGGACTCGAGCTGTGGTAACAGAGAGAACCAAGGCTGCAAAACAATTGCACAACTCCAACCTGTCTCATGTTCTGCCAGCCCTCCCCTTGGTTTCACATTTTCTGCAGTATTGCAACATGTCTACCAAAGACTGGGCCAAGATGAGTACAGGAAATCAGTCTGCAATTCTCCAGCTTGGCTGGCGGTTCTTGCTCTCCATACAATTTTGAACTTAAATCTGTAGCCCGTATTTCTTGGCAATAAGTCAGCAACCTATTCTTGGCAGAACTAAGGACATGATCTTGTCAATAAGGCAATTAGAACTACTATCTATTGAGCATGTATATACTAGGTGTTTTACATACATCATTTTCCTTAGTCTTCACAACAAACCTTTGAGGTGAGCAACACTGTCTCAATTTTGCATATGAAAAAATTAATGGAGTTTGAATAACTCACCCAAGGTCACACAATTAAAAGTGTTACAGTCAGGATTTGAAATAAGTATTTCTATATTACTTAAACTCGACTGCCAAGAACCAGGGATAGAAGAAATTTACTAGAGATTTCTCTGAAAGCCAAAAACTTAGTTAGGAAACCTGACCTCAAATTAGATGTTCACTTATGATAGTAAGTGACTTATCTAAAAGACCATGGATCTAATTGAACTGTTGATAACTTTGCACCCTTTAAGAGACTTGGGTTGTAGTGGTAGCATCATAGACCTCAAAAGCATGTCGGAAGTTGACCCCAATTAACACCACTGGGCATACTCAGTTTAGCTGTAATATCATGTAACTGCTACAACATCCTTAAGACCCCAGGTTCTGTTATCCAGGGAGACTGATGACAGTTTTGTTTTCAGAACAAACAAGTAGAGTGGGATAAGGATTCCCAGGGGATATTTAGTCTCTAGAGATGTCTATGACCCACATTTTAAGCCCTAGAAAGAAATACAGTCCACTTGCCGAAAGGTCTTCCCGTGATGTTGGTTCACAAAAAGATAAACCCAATTAGGTATAACCAACAAAGTGAGGAGGGCTGCTGAGCAGAGGAAAATTCCACACCATTAAAAAGGCAGTAAGACAAATCTAGTTTTCTATGGGTTTAAGAAGGCCTGGGGTGACTGGATTAACTCTGACATCTGTGCTCAGATTCAAACTTTTGGTGGAAGAAAAGCTTATAGCTTAATTTTGCAAGACCCAGCATGAAACCTTTGTTGGTCAGTAGGGAGATGGGGTCTGAGAAAATTGGATTAGAGCTCCTGAAATAAGGACTTGAGCAATGGAGAGGAAAGTGCAATTATAAGCAACTGTACCAGACAAGACTTTTTCCTGTGTGATGGATGTTTCAATTCTAGAAAAGATCACAAGCTGGATAACCAAGTCTTTACTGGTCTAGATTTCAACTGGATTCACAGTAACATATGCTGGCCTTGTGATTAAAATGTTCTTAATTAAAATATTTTGAACATACATTTTTATAAAACTAACAGAACCCTGCAAGTTTTAAGCTATCAATCCTTTTAAAAAAAATAAAATGTGATTTCCAGGTGCTGATTTTTTTTAAATAAAATAAAATAAAATAAAAATGAACATGTATATTTGGGGGAAAACAGACATGGAGACTACAATTAAGAGATGTACCATCTATCGTATCAGAGTATAAGAAAGAGGTAGTAGAGAAAATGTAGAAGAAGGCAATATTCAAAGAGATGGTGACTAAGAATTTTCCCAAATTTATGAGGAAGAAATCCTAAGACATAGAAAACCAAATAAAGCAGAATAAATAAAAAGAGATTCAAGGCTAGACACTAGATACATTGTAAGATACTGCAGAATATCAAAACAAAGAAACAAAGAAAAAGGGAGGCAAATAGGGAGGGAGGAAAAGAGAAGGGAATATAATTTTTTTAATGAAAAAAAGAAAGAAAATCACAGAAGCAGCCGCAGGACAAGTCAGATTGCCGGTAGAGGTACAAATTTGATTGACGTCTAACTGCTCAACAGAGAAAGTAGGGCCTATTTGCAATAGTCACAAGAAAAATCAGAAAATAATGGATTTTTCTTAAGCAGAGAGGAAAAAACCATCAACCTAGAATGGTATTGTTACAGAAATGATCTTTCAAGAACAATAGCAAAATAAAAATATTTTTTAGAAAATAAAAATTGAGAGATTCTTTTTAAAGGAATGTCTAAAAGATTTACTCCAGAAAGAGGGAAAATGAGCCCCCAGGGAAGCCTGAGATGTAAGAAGAAATAGTGAGCAAACAAAATGTTAAGTGAGTGGATTAATCTAAAGCAACCTTGTAATTTGGGGGCTTAAAGACTACAAGAACTAAAATTCTGGATAATAATAGCAGTTACTCATAAGTTAGGATGGAGTGAACAGAATTAAGGGTGTCGTAGGTTGTTTATATTATTTGGGAAAAGAATAAGTGAATGAATCAACTTTAGCTTTTGCTAAATTAAAATACATTCTAAATTTCTAGCGAATCATTTAAACAATGAAAATAAAGATACAATTTTTAATTAATTGAAGAGAAAAATGAAATGGAAAAACAAACTCAATTCAAAAGAAAGTATTTAAGAAGAGGAAAAGACATATGAAATATAAATAGAAATAAAGACAAATAGAAAACACAATATAAAAAGTAAAATAAATCTAAATATAGCTGTAATCACAATAAATGTAAATTCTTAAATGCTCCAGTTAAAAACCAAAGGCTGTCAGACCGGATTTAAAAAAACATTCACCAGTATGTTACTTACAAGACTGCCAATTAAAAACTAGGGACATAAATAGACTGAGACTAAAAGGATGAATATTATCATGCATATACTAAATAATTTCTAAATTGACATCAGACAAAATCAACTTAAAGGAGCAAAACATTGTTTAAGGTAATAAATCACTACACAGTTTTTTAAAAGTTAAAGTTGCTAACAAGGTGTAACAAATATAAAATTGATACATCCATCATTATAGTAAGAGATTTTAATATATCTCCACTGGTAACTGAGTGATCAGGTAGACAAAGAAACCAGCAAGAATATGAACTTGACTAATATAATTAATTAACAGATTTGATATAATGACGATATATGAAAGAATGTATCTAAAATTTGGTAAATTGGCATTTTTTTCAAACTTACACAGAACATATATGAAAATTGAATATGTGTAAGGCCATTAAATAAATCTCAAAGAATTTCAAGAAATCAGAATTTACACAAAAGTTATCTGACTAAAATGCAATTATATCAGAAATCAATAATGAAACAACCAGACTATTTTTTTTAAAAAATTAAGCACATGCTTCTGAATAACTCCAGTCAAAAAATAAATCATTTAACAATTATTTTTAATTTTTAGTATGAAAAGAGAATAAAAACATACGTGATACAGCAAAACCAATGCTTAGGGCAAAATTTGGGGGAAAATACTTTTCTAGAAAGAAAGACTAACAAATCAGCAAGCCAAATATATAACTTAAGAAGTTAGTAACAGAATATATATATACAGTAGAAAAATAATAAATATAAAAACTAAAGTGGAAAAAGTAGTAAATATAAAGCTAAAGCTAATGAAATAGTAAACAGATTAACTAGAGATATCATCAAAGCAAATGTGAGTTCTTTGAAAAAACTAATAAATTAACAAACCTCTGAAGATATTGTGAAGAAATGAAAAGGAAAAAATAAACAATATTTGAAAGAATTAATCGAACTGAATTACCAATGCAGAAGAGTGACAGGATAACAAGTGAACATTAGTAACAAGTAAATTTGAAAACGAAGATATATAAACACATCTCAGGGGAAAAATGAGAAAACTAATTCAGGAAGACAGAAAATCTGAATAATCCTACATTTACTAAATAAATAAAATCAATAATTTTAAATATTTTTGCAAAGTGAAACTAATTCTTGAACATTTTACCAGTGAGTTCTACCAAACACTCAGAGAACAGATACCGGTTGAGTATCCCTTATTTAAAATGTTTGGTGGCTGGGGGCAGTGCCTTACACCTATAATCCCAGCACTTTGGGAGGCGGAGGTGGTTGCATCACCTGAGGTCAGAAGTTCGAGATCAGCCTGGCCAACATGCTGAAACTCCATCTCTACTTTAAAAAAATGTGGTGGTGCATGCCTGTAATCCCAGCTACTCAGGAAGCTGAGGCAGGAGAATCGCTTGAACCCGGGAGGCAGAGATTGCAGTGAGCCGAGATCACACCACTGCACTCCAGCCTGGGCAACAGAGTGAGACTCTGTCTCAAAATAAATAAATAAATAAATAAATATATTTTAAATACAATGTTTGGGGCCAGAAAAGTTTCAAATTTTGATTTTTTGAGGTGGAGGTGGGGGGAGTTTCAGAATATTTGCATTATACCAGTTGAGCATCCCAAATCTGAAAATCCTAAATCTGAAATTCTCCAATGAGCATTTCCTTTGCATATCATGTCAACACTAAAAAGTTTGGATTTGGAGATTCTCAGATTTTGGATTTTGAATACTAGGGCAATCCCTCACTGTCCAGCATCATATTAGGAATACTGAACTTGTGATGCTAATCTTACACAACTCTCTCAGGAAGAGAAAAAAAAGAAAAGAAAAAATCCACCCACCTCATTTCATGAGGTTTCATGAGGCTAGTATAACCTTCATACCAAAAGCAGTCAGGAAATAAATCTTAAATATTAAAAGTAGGAAAGCAGGAATGAAAATGTAATAAAATGTTTGAAAAATAAAATTAAGAAAAATTTTCAAAAGACATAAAGGTATAAAATGTGAAAGATAATGTTAGAAAAGATTAGAGAATGTAAATAGTAAAGTAGAGGTTCCTCTTCAAAGACTTTCCTCTCCATTTAATTAGAAATAAATAATAACTTCTCTTAGAAGCAAAATGTATTCAAAGACCCGCGCTAACATTCCTAAATATCTGCTAGCTGTAATAAAGAAATCAATGTCTTTATGTTCTTAGCTCCCACAATTTAGCCTACATATTCATGCTTATACTGGTCCAAGCAAGCATTAGGTCATAACCTGTTCCTCTTCCTTATTTAAAGGTGTTTCTGCCTTTCTCAGCATTCCACAAGTTACTTCCTCCTTCCTTTATTCTCCTCTACCTTTGCCTCTTTTAAAAAGTTCTAAGTTGCTAGCCAATCAAGACAAATACAGAATGTTAGGTTCCGTTCCAGCCAATGGAAACTGGACACAGCAGTAGGGTGGACGTGTCAGGTTATAAATGACCCTGTCTCCTTTATTCGGTGGTATACTCTCATGGCAAAATTGCTGGCAAGTGTACCCTTTCTGCAGGAAGTAAAAATGGCCTTGCTGAGTAAATTAATGTTCAAGTGCTTTTTCTTTACGACACCAGGGAACAAGCATTTCAATCAGAAAACCAAAGAGAATATAAAAGTTATTACTAGAGAATTGAAAGAAACAGTCTACTATATCCTACAGATAGAAGTTCCAAAACAGCAAACACCAAGAATGGTGGGGAAAATATTATGAAAGAAATAAAATAAGGAAATTTCCTAGAACCACAGAAACAAGTTTCCAAATTGAAAAAGCCCACTGAATATTCATTGTAATGAATGAATATATAAATGAAGACCCCACCACATTGCATTATTGCAAACATCAAAACACCAAGCTATGCTTAATGCTATATCCCCAATGACAATAACAAATATCAAGCTTTTTGTGAAGTGTATCATTTTAATATACAGGATCAGGAATTATAATGACATGGGATTTCTCGCAGAGACCCAGCTTCTGTTGATCCTTTCCTTGTAGTAGATGGTTTAAAGAAACAAACAAAACAAGTAAGATGTAGCTATTTTAATCTCTGGTTGGAGAAAAGTATGTTCATTGCAGCACTATTCACAATAACAAAGGCATGGAATCAACCTAAATTCCCATCAATGATAGACTGGATAAAGAAATGTGGTACATATATACCATGGAATACTATGCAGCCATGAACAGTATGAGATCATGTCCTTTGCAAGGACATGGATGGAGTGGAAGGCTGTTATCCTCAGCAAACTAATGCAGGAGTAGAAGTCCAAATATCGCATGATCTCACTTACAAATAGGAACTGAATGATGAGTTCACGTGGACACATGATGGGATACAGCACACAGTGGGGCCTGTGGGAGGGTGGTGGGGGAGGAGCATCAGGAGGGAGAGTATCAGGAAAAATAGCTAATGGATGCTGGGCTTAATATCGGGGTGATGGGATGATCTGTGCAGCAAACCATCATGGCACACATTTACCTATGCAACAAACCTACACATCTTGCACATGTATCCCCTGAACATTAAAAAAAAAAAAAAGGAAAAAGAAAATTATTGCTATGATCTATAAGGCTATATGTTACAGTAATTTTTTGAAATCATAAAAAACTACATGCAATAAAAACATTAAAAATGTTAAAAAATATATGACATAAATGTTGAATTTATCTGACAAAGATTTTAAAGCAGCTATCATAAAAATATTTTAATGTGTAATTACAAGCATACTTAAAATAAATGAAAAAAACAGAATGTCTCAGCAAAGAAATAAAAGATACAACAAAGAACCAAATTGAAATCTGAACTAAAAACCACAATAACTGAAATAAAATATTCATTGGATGGGTTCAACAACACAATAGAGAGGTGAGAGGGAAGAATCAATGAACAGGAAAGTAGAACAATAGAAATTACCCAATCTGAAGAACAAAGAGAAAATAAACCGAAAACATAAAATCACATACTTAAGCCCTAACATTATTAATTACATTATCATAAATGATCTGAATGCACCAATTAAAAGGCAGAGGTTGGCAGAACAGTTTTTGTTGTTGTTGTTGTTGTTTTAATGACCCAACTCAGTGCTCAAGGGCATTTTTGTCAGTGAAAAAAGCCAACCTCAAAAAGTCATATACCAGCCAGGCGCAGTGTCTCATACCTGTAATCCCAGTGCTTTGGGAGGCTGAGGTAGAAGGATTACTTCAGGCCAGGAGTTCAAGAACAGCCTGAGCAACATAGTGAGATTCCTATCTCTACAAATTAAAAAAAAAAAAAAAAATAGTGCGGTGGCGTGTGCATGTATAGTCCCAGCTAGAGGCTGAGGTGAGAGGATCACTTAAGCCCAGGAGGTCAAGGCTGCAGTGAGCCATGATCATGCACTGGGTGCATGCTTGGGTGACAGAATGAGACCCTGTATCAAAAATAAAAAAGAAGTCATATACCATATAATTCCATTTGCATTACATTGTCAAAATGACAAAATTACAGAAGTGGAAAGCGGAGTAGTGGCTGCCAGGGGCTAGGGATGATGGGGGAGGGGGCTGGATATGATTACAAAGGGAGAGTCTAAGGAAGATATTTGTGGTGATGGAACAGTTCTGTGTCTCGACTTCAGTGATGCTTATGTGAATCTACATACAGATAAAACGATAAAACAGTATGAACTATGCACAGGCATTGTACCAATGGTAGATTCCTGGTTTTAATATTGCTTTATAGTTGTATAAGCTATAATCATTGAGAGAAACTGAGCGAAATGTAAGTGGAACCTCTCTGTATTATTTTTACAACTTTCTGTGAATTTATAATTATTTCAAAATGAAAAGATTTTTAAAAACTTATAAAGCACATCTTTTTTCCAAGTCTTAGGCACACAGAGATGAATAAAACAGAGTTACTGTCTTCAAAGTCCTGCCATCTGGTTAACTATAAAATCCTTTTGGGAGGATGGGTAAAACCCAAAGATACAAAAGATAGAAATAGCCATTTTAAAAGGAGTTGTAGCTATATGAGTGATTATAAAATCTAAAGATGCCAAGACTCCAAGCACTGGGTCTTTTAATAACAATTTAAAATTCAAAGTGTTTGCTGGGCTTAGTTGCTCACGCCTGTATTCCCAGTACTTTGGAAGGCTGAGGCAGGAGCATTGCTTGAGGCCAGGAGTTCGAGAATAATTTATTATGAAACAGTCTGTGCCTACAACAGAATATGTGCAAAAGTATGAACTCACTCTGACCCGCCAGCCGACTAAAGAAGTCCCACATTAACCATACAATTGAAGCTCACCCAACTCCCATCCTCCTCCCCTCAGACATAACTGCCACCCTGAATTTTGTGTTCATCATACCCTTGCTTTTAAAAATTAGTTGACTACAATGTAAGTATTCCCTGACAGCATTTGTTTAGCTTTGCTTGTGTGTTTGTTAATACACTTTTTTTTTTCTTTTTTTTTTGAGATGGAGTCTTGCTCTGTCCCCCAGGCTCAAGTGCAGTGGTGCGATCTCGGCTCACTGCAACCTCTGCCTCCCAGGTTCAAGCGATTCTCCTGCCTCAGGCTCCTGAGTAGCTGGGAGTACAGGCAAGCGCCATGACCATGATGCCCGGCTAATTTTTGTAGCTAATACACTCCCATTAACAGTCTGATACGTATCTCCCGGTGCACATGTGCAAGAGTTTCTCTAGGGTACATACCTAGGAGTGAAATTGCTGGGTCATAGGAATGTCATCTTTACCTGTGATTGATAATGCCAAATTGTTTTCCAAAGAAAATGTACTAATTTACAGTCTCAACAGCAGTACATAAGATTCTGTTTTTCCACATCCTCATTAATACTTAATATTGTCAGACTTCATAATTTTTTGTGCATCTAGTGGGTATAAAATGATATCTTATTATAATTTTAATTTGCAAATCTGCATTTCTCTGCTTACTAATGAAGTTGAGGGACTTTAAATATGCTGAATAGTCATTTATATTTCTTTTGTGAATTACCTAATCATGTTTTGGGCGCACTTTCAATGGGTTATAGTCATTCTTTATATATTCCAGGTCCTAGTCCCTTCTTTGTCAGTTAGATGTAGTGTAAAGGTTTTCTTGCACTTTGAGGCTGACCATTTTCCTCTCCTTGTGGTATTTTTGGTAAACAGAAGTTCTGTATTTTAATGGCATGAAATGTACTAATCTCTTCCTCTTGGTTTGTGCTCTTTGTGTCTTTTAATTCCATAGAGAAGGAAGAATTTTACTTTAGAAAAAAATATAGGGGAATATCTTTATGAACTCTGGAGAGGGAAGGATTTCTCAAACCAGATCCCAAAAGTACTCATCATAAACCTTTGCTATTTAACAAACACTTCTAAGGATTGTGAGGATGAATCAGGAGGATACGCTGAGCTCTGGCCACCTTTATTTTCATTATTTCCTTGGAGAAGTAGGTTGCCCTGTGTTGCTGTTGAATGGGGTGGGCTCACAACAAAAGACTGTTAGCACAGCCAAGGCAACTGCCCATGCCCTAGTTGCATCCATCCGGCCTGCGTGGCTACCACCTTTTCAGGAGAGAGGCAGAGGGACCCACCACAGTTCGTTCACCTTTAGTTCTTCTTTGTTACTAGCTTCCATGGGGGTCTGTTTCCGCTAATCTTAACTGTGGCAAAAATGCTCCAGGATGTCTATTCTTCTAGTTATATATGGAATTTCCTGGACTTCATCTGATTGCTTGGGATGGGGGCTGAGTAGATGCAGCTATTTCCAGGCATCCTTGCCTTTTCTTTCCTGAAAAACCATTGTGTTAGCAACATAGTTCTAGGTGGGGCAACACTATTCACAGACATTTTGTTTTTTACTATATCATTTCAAACCAAGTTTTCTTTTTAGAAATATGCATATACACTTGCAGCTAATGCTACTTTCAACAGTCCTCTTTGTAATACTATTTGTATGTTTCTTTTAATTGTTTTTATCATTTTAAGGCCCATTTTTTTCCAGTGCAACTTCAGGAGGCTTCCTCCCCCTCCCCCGCCACCCCCTCCCCCCTTTCCCATATATCTGTTTATGGGTCATTATCCTCTTCTCCATCAACATCTTCTCAGCATAACTGAATGCCCTAGGGAGATTGGGTTGGTGAGGCTCTGCCATGATGAATGGATTTCTTTTCACTCTTCAGTAATTGGCTGGCTTCCACTAAGGGCAGCTAATGTCTCTGTAGCTAGTTGGATTAAGTAGATTAGGTTACCAGTATTGCTGCTTATCTCATTCTAGAATCAATGATCCAACTCACACGTTCACCACCTATAAATCTGGGGAAACTATTACACAGAAGCCCTAGTAATTGATTAGTGGGTATTTCCTGAAATGAATCATTTATAAGGTGATGCCTTGGTTCTCAGCCTATTTCTGAGGCAATTAGGACCTACTGAGTTGCTTATTTGTTTACAGTTTGATGACAGCCATTTATTTCTGGTCTAATGTCTGAATCTCACACCCAGTTTCTTAATGTTCTGGCCACCAGGTCTTTCTCATTTCTTTGTTTGTGCTTCTTTCTGAAACCTTTTCAGCCAGTTGCCCAGTTTGTGACACAGCTGATCCCCAGTATCTATCTGTCTGTTGATTTTGATAGCGCTGAAATAGGGTCATTTTGATCCTTGGAGCGAACTGTAGCCAGGACCCACCTCCTTCTGCCTTTGACGTCCCAGGGCTCACTGGCCATGCCAGAGGAAAAGCCTGGAGGGGATGTGTAGGTAAAGGACACTTGCAGAGTGCTCTGACTCTCCCTCCCAAGACCTTTATGTCAACGGAGCCTGCCAACAGAGAACAGCTTTTCTTCAACATGAGAGTCTACTTCAGGCTGGAATCCTTTTTTACAATTTATTACTTCAAATATGCCAGGCACTAAATTACAGACTGTACCTTAAAATCCGGGTGAGGTGGGAAGTCAGGTAATAATTGCTACCACACACTGAGCACTTCTATGAGCAAGGTGGTTTGTGCTAAGAGTTTTTCCTACAGTATTTCATTTAACCTTATAGCCATCATGTGTCCTGGGTGTTATCATCTCATGCAAGAAACCTAAAACTGATGGAGGTTATGTACATTTTCTGGGTCATTCAATTAATAAGTGAAAAAATTCAATCAAGCATTGACTTAGCTAACTCGAAATGGTGCTTTCAACCAGTACAGCATCCTGCCTCCCTCTTGAAAACATAAATGATTGGTCAGAATTACATGGCATTAACTAAAAGGAGGTCACAGAAAGGAAAGTTCATGTAGGCTGGATAGCCCTGGGCTATAGAGTAGAAGGAAAGGAGTCCTAGAAAGCACATAATCCCATAGTTCTCAAACTTTTTTTTCTTATTCTGGTTAAGAAAAACATAATATAAAACAAAAGATGGGATGCTTCACAAGTTTGTGAAGATACAGCAAGACAACTGTGCATCTTTGCACAGGGGCCATGGAATCTTCCCTATATTGTTGCAGTTTTAGGATATATGCTGCCAAAATGAGCGCTCCCAAACTTTTTAACTTGCAACTCCCAACATGAAACACATTTTACATCATGACTCCATAGACACATCCATCTATAACCAAAATGAAGTTCTACTTTATAATCCTTGCACTTCTTCCATGCAGTACACTACATTTTTCTATTACATTTTCTGTTTTAAAAAAAAAAAAAATCTAGCCATAGCCTATTAAGTGGACTTTACAACTTGCAAATACTGATCTCTAAACATCAATGGATGGGGAAATGGAGGCTCCAGGATGTGTTGGATACCTGGAGCAGTGCCTGGCAAATAACAATCCTGAGTGTCTTTGCTTTATCTCCCTGTGTGACACAGCAAGCCTGTGTAGTACCTCACTGGCAGAGCTGGGATGGAATCCAGGTTTCCCAATTCCCAATTTAGGGTTTCTCAATCAAGGAAAGTTTGTCAAAGAGGAGGGATTCTCTCGTGGAAGAGTTTCTTCACAGGGGTGGGCAGAAGTGGGAAGAAACAGTGACGTCATGGAAGACTCACAGTGCCCATCATGGGCCTTGCCCAAGGGCACAGGATACTACCACAGAACTGTCTAATTCCAAAGCCCACTCTTTTTGTGGTTGTCTAGCCCGGTTGCTCCGTAAAACCACCTAGGAACTCATCAACAATACCAGTGCCTGAGCTACATTCATCAATTTAATTGGATTATTTAGAGGTGGAGTGTTTTCTAAGGATCCCCAGCTGATTTTAAAGCAGAGCTACCATCTCAGTGCAGTGTAGAAGACACCTCATAAAACTGTTCTCACCAAACTTTCAAGCCTCAGCTGCAAGGCTGCCTTCTGGACCCCAGGGAGTCCTGACTTAAAGCAACAGACAAAAGTAACTGCCCTTCTCTTGTATCTCTCCAGCATTCACAGGTCCCTCTATCCGGTGCTTATCTCCCCTGCTACATGATGCCGGGCTTATGCCTTACTCACTGTTGTATCCAGTGTGGAATAAATATTTACAGTATGCCCTTTGCTCAGATGGCTCTTCTTTTCCAAGTCATTCAGGCTTTTCAACTCTCCTATGATTTAGCTGTAACTCCTAAAGAGGGTGATTCAATTCTCCCTATCGAAGTACTATCTCGGGTAGGTTTTTTTTAAAATTCTCCCCAGGATCAGTTCCACAGAGGACAAAAGGAGCTCTCACTTCACAGTTGCAAAATCTTACCACTGAGGACCAGTCACTGAAGGCAGTGAGACTGCAGTGTACCTTCCCACGTGACTGGGTTTTCTCTCCCAGTCTCTCCCCATCCAGTCATCTCCTCTAGGTTTTCAAATCCTCCAGGGTTTCTGACAAGGCAGTGTTCCCGGGGTGCAGCGCTCTGGACAGGAAGTAGGGAAGATGGACTTCCTGTCCAGGTCATGACCATCAGTGTGTCACACCTTGAGGCCTCACTTTTCTGTTTTGTTAGCTGGGAGCGAAAACATTCCTAACTCAATTGTCACCCTCCGCTCTTTTCCCCTCGGGGATTATATAAGAACACTTATACATGAAAACAAGCTTTGTTCGGGTCCTTGAGCTTTTCTGAGGACAGCTTTGTATAAATATAAGATACCTTTTGTTATTGTGTGTGGCCCAAGGGATTTCCAAAAAGAAGTCAGGAGCCAGCAATGCTCATTTTTGTAAGCAGAAAATAGCTGTTGGAAAAACAACCTGATGTGTGGAGCACAATGTTCTTATCGAGTAGACAGAATTATCTTTCCCAGGCAGCCATGAAGACGAAACACCTGGTGCACACGTTTCCTGCCTCTTCACATATTTTGAAAGAAAGAGACCTTTACCCTGCCCTGTCAAGCAATGATCTTCATGAACTTCTGTTCACAGACTCTGACTGTTATCTTGGCTTGCTTCTGTGGATTTAAATGGTAAACATAACTGATCCTCACTAATAGGGCATCTTCTTCTCCAGATATCACCCAGACCTTATCAGATCCACACATGCATTTCTTCTTCCTTAAAATGCAGCCACTGGACAGGGCTCACCTCACTGATGTCAGGGGCTAAGAGCCAGGGGCTTCCTGCTTTCAGCCCAACACAGTGTTGGGTGCTGGTGAGGAGATCAGGACCTTGAAGACTTGACCCTGACCCGACAATGACTGAAAAATATTTTGGGAAAGAAAACAAAATAAAGCCACTGAAAACATTTAGAGAACTATACAAACCTGTAATAAAATTTACTGTCTACCTTGAAGGCTTGCAAGTGTTTAAAGAGTGTAGAAATCAGTGTAGGAAAGGTCCATACAAAAGCACCAATACATGTAGAAGGTTCTCAATAATATTAGTTAAGTCAATGAAGGAAACTTGAAGTGGATGAAAAGCATTTGAAATGGTGGAGGAAGGAGCCAGCAGCTGCAGAAGGTATGGAGCACAGTAGTTTAAGTGTTGATTGTGAAACAAGACAGATTGGCCTGAGTATGCCACTCACCAACTGTGTGATTCTGAGCAAGCTGTGTTACCTCTCCAAGCTTCACTTTCCTCTTTCATAATAAATAACTAACAACAATAACTCCATCATAGGCTCAGGGGGATGATTGAGTGAGATAAATACAGGCAAAGCTCTTAGCACAATGCCAAGCGTGGAGTAACTGTTCAAACAATGTTGAATATTATTGTTGTTTATATTATTATTAGGGAAAACATGAACAAAGGCAGGAATTACTTAGTCTGTGCATGGGAAAATCTATTTTCCTTACAATAATAAAATAACCAAAATACTTGGTACTATTATTTAAAACCCCATCTCCTAGGCTAGATGAGATGCTATAAGCCATGATGCCACAGGTCATTAGGGCTCATAGGAACTGTTGCAGGGAACATAACATGGAATTTGAGCAGAAAGAGCCTGCCCACTGCAGTATTGTGAAGGAAAGAATGTGTATATTAATGACCTCCTTCCAGCTCTGATTTCTTGCCTCTTGCCTTCTTTCCACACTCCTCCCCATCCCCACTACTTCCGTTTCCCCATGGTGCCACAGTGACCTCACATTGTCTCTTCTCAGTTCTCCCCTCCCCACTCCCTTTCCACCCTTCCACCCAAAGTTAAAATCTCATCTCCCAGGCTGGATTGACAGCCTGGTGAGTCAGGGGAAACAGGACTGCCATGGAGGCCTCTCAGGCGATGGTGATAGCATATGGGGTCAAGGGCAGAGATTCCCTTGGTTATTTCTTGATCTATGGGTAGTTGCTCACCTCTTATAGATGGAGCACTCAGCAGGAAAACTTCCAGTTCCCTTACAAATCAAATTTTCAAGTGAGAACTGAAGGAATTCTTCATTTTTCTAATAGAAGAAAACAAATGTCATAAGTAAGCCATGATATCACAGGTCATTAGGGCTGTTACATACTGTTGCATTGTTTGTGCACTGCACACAAAGGCCTGATGTAGACATCTGCTTGTCAAGCTGTGCACTGACGGGGCTATGGGCATCCACCCTGCTTCATTCCCAATTTGTCCTATGGGTGACAGTCATGGTCCCACTGAAATGGTCTTGCCCACATTTTTAGTTTCATAAGGCTATCTTGGCTCCAAGTTACCTACAGGATAAAACCCCAATTTTCTAGCCTGGCAGAGAAAGCTCTTCCTATCCATCCCTGCCTTCCTCTCCTCATCTCCTGCAACGATAAACTCCTCCTCAGTTCCAGTCCCCCCGCCGAACACTGTATCTTTTCAAAACATTGTCCTTCAATCTGAACACTATCTGTAACATTCTTCACTGATAAACTCCTCCTCCTCTACTAGAACCTCCTCCGGTATCATTTCCAAAGTAAAAGTTTTCATGTCTTCTCCAGCCTTTGGATTCTGCAGTTTATACCTCAAATATTTAGCACATAGTGGACGCTTAGAAATACTTCTTAAATGAGGAAGTTCTAACTTCAATAATAGCATTTATCGAGAGGTATGGGAATTGTCCTATTTTCTTACTGGTTTCCTCATCAGACTGTGAGGTTCTCAAAAGGGTGAGGGGAGGGGAGATTGTGTCTGTTATTTTTGTTTCCTCAGAACTAGTACAGTGACTCATATCATAGACTTTAAAGCAACATTTGACAAATGAATGAAATTCTAAGGTATCTTTTGCAAAATGATTTTTTTCTCATTCTACATTCTTTCATGACTAGGCTTCTCTTGTCTCTTAATGCTGAGTTGGAAGAGAGGGAGGAGACTAGGGATTTTTGTTATCTTACCTCTCCAGAATATAGGTGAAAATATAAAACAGGCAGGGACAGGAAGTCTCCTGTCTTAGGTTAAGATCCCTAACATCAGACGCTGCAATGGCAGAGTTGGGGGTCTTCTGCAAGCACATGCAAGTGCTTGTAAGGCAGTGAGGGAAGCAAGAGAGGGCAGGGAAGAAGCAAAGTGAGGATATGTGTTGAGCTGCAGTTCAGTCTCTGTCTGGTCCCACATATAGCACTGGAACAAGGATGGCTTCACAGAATTGTCCCAACTTGAGGCAAGGGGGCTGGGGTTTTATACCCCTGTATTAGTGATTGACTGCAAGCCATACCCAGAGGTTAGGGAACAACCTCTCAGGTATTTCTGGGTGGATCAGCTCCTGTAGGCTAAGGGCAAGGCTTCAGTGAAAGGTGCAGCTGCAAGCCATTGATCACCAACACCCACAGAGTTGAGTGACAAGAGAGCTCATCTGGTAAACAGATATGAGCAGCACTGCAACAGCCCCTATCAACCCCTAAAACTAAGGAAGATGATAGAAAGTGTTTACTTCAGAAGGTCATCCAGCCTTTATTTAAAACCTGTCTGCTCCTGCTTGATCAACATGTCTAACCAACCTGGGTTATCTGAGCTGGTTCCTCACTTTTTAACAAATTCGAACCAACAAGATAGAAGAGGGAGCAGAAATTCTTAAAGGTAAGTGCACCAATAGAAGCAACTAAGAAACAGGAACTCCAAAAAGCACAGCAGACTGGAACCTTGTAGTGTAGAGCTCCAGAGGGTTGTGAATTAAGAAAAGACTAAAAAAATTGAGATTTACAATGATGCACTAAGAAGAAAATGTTAAATAAGCTAGATTTGGCATTCTATGCTTAAGAATACAAGGTGATGTGCAACATAATTTTAAGTGATGTCATTTAAAAGTCAGAAACTTTAGCCACGCTCAGTGGCTCATGTTTGTAATTCCAGCACTGTGGGAGGCCAAGGCTGGAGGTTTGCTTGAGGACAGGAGTTCAAGACCAGTTTGAACAACATAGTGAGACTCTGTCTCCACAAAAAATAAAAAAATAAAAATAAAAACTTTGGAAGTTTTAGGTATGCAAACAATCACATAGACATTTTATTGTTGCAGTATATCTCCTTCTCTGCCAGCCTGGATAAATGAGGCATTACTGATCTATATCTTTGAGAACTTCTGAGACCCAGGATCCCACTGAAGCTTCTCTTTTTTTTTTTTTTCTTATTATTATACCTTAAGTTCTAGGGTACATGTGCACAACGTGCAGGTTTGTTACATATGTATACATGTGCCATGTTTGTGTGCTGCACCCATTAAATCGTCATTTACATTAGGTATATCTCCTAATGCCATCCCTTCCCTCCACCACAACAGGACCCGGTGTGTGATGATCCCCTTCCTGTGTCCAAGTGATCTCATTGTTCAATATCGACCTATGAGTGAGAACATGTGGTATTTGGTTTTCTGTTCTTGCAATAGTTTGCTGAGAATGATGGTTCCCAGCTGCATCCATGTCCCTACAAAGGACACAAACTCATCCTTTTTTATGGCTGCATAGTATTCCATGGTGTATATGTGCCACATTTTCTTAATCCAGTCTGTCATTGATGGACATTTGGGTTGACTCCAAGTCTTTGCTATTGTGAATAGTGCCGCAATAAACATACATGTGCATGTGTCTTTATAGCAGCATGACTTACAATCCTTTGGGTATATACCCAGTAATGGGATGGCTGGGTCAAATGGTATTTCTAGTTCTAGATCCTTGAAGAATTGCCACACTGTTTTCCACAATGGTTGAACTAGTTTACAGTCCCTCCAACAGTGTAAAAGTGTTTCTACTTCTTTACATCTTCTCCAGCACCTGTTTTTTCCTGATTTTTTAATGATTGCCATGCTAACAGGTGTGAGATGGTATCTCATTGTGGTTTTGATTTGCACATCTCTGATGGCGAGTGATGATGAGCATTTTTTCATGTGTCTGTTGGCTGTATGAATGTCTTCTTTTGAGAAGTGTCTGTTCATATCCTTTGCCCACTTTTTGATGGGGTTGTTTTTTTCTTGTAAATTTGATTGAGTTCTTTGTAAGTTCTGGATATGAGCCCTTTGTCAGATGAGTAGATTGCAAAAATTGTCTCCCATTCTGTAGGTTGCCTGTTCACTCTGATGGTAGTTTCTTTTGCTGTACAGAAGCTCTTTAGTTTAATTAGATCCCATTTGTCAATTTTGGCTTTTGTTGCTGTTGCTTTTGGTGTTTTAGACATGAAGTCCTTTCCCATGCCTATGTCCTGAATGGTATTACTTAGGTTTTCTTCTAGGGTTTTTATGGTTTTAGGTCTAACATTTAAGTCTCTAATCCATCTTGAAATAATTTTTGTATAAGGAGTAAGGAAAGGATCCAGTTTCAGCTTTCTACTTATGGCTAGCCAATTTTCCCAGCACCATTTATTAAATAGGGAATCCTTTCCCCATTTCTTGTTTCTCTCAGGTTTGTCAAAGATCAGAAGGCTGTAGATGTGTGGTATTATTTCTGAGGGCTCTGTTCTGTTCCATTGGTCTATATTTCTGTTTTGGTACCAGTACCATGCTGTTTTGGTTACTGTAGCTTTGTAGTATAGTCTGAAGTCAGGTAGCTTGATGCCTCCAGCTTTGTCCTTTTGGCTTAGGATTGTCTTGGCAATGCGGGCTCTTTTTTGGTTCCATATGAACTTTAAAGCAGTTTTTTTCCAATTCTGCGAAGCAAGTCATTGGTAACTTAATGGGGATGGCATTGAATCTATAAATTACTTTGGTCAGTATGGCCATTTCCACAATATTGATTCTTCCTATCCATGAGCGTGGTATGTTCTTCCACTTGTTTGTGTCCTCTTTGATTTCACTGAGCAGTGGTTTGTAGTTTTCCTTGAAGAGGTCCTTTACATCCCTTGTAAGTTGGATTCCTAGGTATTTTATTCTCTTTGAAGCTATTGTGAATGGGAGTTCATTCATGATTTGGCTCTCTGTTTGTCTGTTACTGGTGTATAAGAATGGTTGTGATTTTTGCACATTAATTTTGTATCCTGAGACTTTGTTGAAGTTGCTTATCAGCTTAAGGAGATTTGGGGCTGAAACGATGAGGTTTTCTAAATATACAATCATGTCATCGGCAAACAGGGACAATTTGACTTCTTCTTTTCCTAACTGAATATCCCTTATTTCTTTCTCTTGCTTGACTGCCCTAGCCAGAACTTCCAACACTATGTTGAATAGGAGTGGTGAAAGAGGGCATCCCTGTCTTGTGCCAGTTTTCAAAGGGAATGCTTCCAGTTTTTGCCCATTCAGTATGATATTGGCTGTGGGTTTGTCATAAATAGCTCTTATGATTTTGAGATACGTTCCATCAATACCGAATTTATTGAGAGTTTTTAGCATGAAGGGCTGTTGAATTTTGTCAAAGGTCTTTTCTGCATCTATTGAGATAATCAAGTGGTTATTGTCTTTGGTTCTGTTTATATGCTGGATTACATTTATTGATTTGCATATGTTGAACGAGCCTTGCATCCCAGGGATGAAGCCCCCTTGACACTTGATCATGGTGGATAAGCTTTTTGATGTGCTGCTAGATTCGGTTTGCCAGTATTTTATTGAGGATTTTTGTGTCAATGTTCATCAGGGATATTGGTCTAAAATTCTCTTTTTTTGTTGTGTCTCTGCCAGGCTTTGGTATCAGGATGATGTTGGCCTCATAAAATGAGTTAGGGAGAATTTCCTCTTTTTCTATTGATTGGAATAGTTTCAGAAGGAATGGTACCAACTCCTCCTTGTACCTGTGGTAGAATTCGGCTGTGAATCTGTCTGGTCCTGGACTTTTTTTGGTTGGTAAGCTATTAATTATTGCCTCAATTTCAGAGCCTACTATTGGTCTATTCAGGGATTCAACTTCTTCCTGGTTTAGTCTTGGGAGAGTGTAAGTGTCCAGGAAATTATCCATTTCTTCTAAGTTTTCTAGTTTATCTGCATAGAGGTGTTTATAGTATTCTCTGATGGTGGTTTGTATTTCTGTGGGGTCGGTGGTGATATCCCCTTTATCAATTTTTATTGCATCTATTTGATTCTTCTCTCTTTCATTCTTTATTAGTCTTGCTAGCAGTCTATCAATTTTCTTGCTCTTTTCAGAAAACATGCTCCTGAATTCATTTATTTTTTGGAGGGTTTTTTATGCCTCTATCTCCTTCAGTTCTACTCTGATCTTAGTTATTTCTTGCCTTCTGCTGGCTTTTGAATGTGTTTACTCTTGCTTCTCTAGTTATTTTAATTGTGATGTTAGGGTGTCAATTTTAGATCTTTCCTGCTTTCTCTTGTGGGCATTTAGTGCTATAAATTTCCCTCTACACACTGCTTAAAATGTGTCCCAGAGATTCTGGTATGTTGTGTCTTTGTTCTCATTGGTTTCAGAGAACATCTTTATTTCTGCCTTCATTTCATTATGTACCCAGTAGTCATTCAGGAGCAGGTTGTTCAGTTTCCATGTAGTTGAGTGGTTTTGATTGAGTTTCTTCAACCCAAGTTCTAGTTTGATTGCACTGTGGTCTGAGAGACAGTTTGTTATAATTTCTGTTCTTGTACATTTGCTGAGGTGTGCTTTACTTCCAACTATGTGGTCAATTTTGGAATAAGTGTGATGTGGTGCTGAGAAGAATGTGTATTCTATTGATTTGGGGTGGAGAGTTCTGTAGATGTCTAGTAGGTCTGCTTGGTGCAGAGTTGAGTTCAATTCCTGGATATCCTTGTTAATTTTCTGTCTCGTTGATCTGTATAATGTTGACAGTGGGGTGTTAAAGTCTCCCATTATTATTATGTGGTAGTCTAAGTCTCTTTGTAAGTCTCTAAGGACTTGTTTTATGAATCTGGGTGCTCCTGGATTGGGTGCATATATATTTAGGATAGTTAGCTCTTCCTGATGAATCGATCCCTTTACCATTATGTAATGGCCTTCTTTGTCTCTTTTGATCTTTGATGGTTTAAAGTCTGTTTTATCAGAGACTAGGATTGCAGCCCCTGCTTTTTTTTGCTTTCCATTTGCTTGGTAGCTCTTCCTCCATCCCTTTATTTTGAGCCTATGTGTGTCTCTGCATGTGAGATGGGTCTCTGAATACAGCAAACTGATGGGTCTTGACTCTTTATCCAATTTGCCAGTCTGTGTCTTTTAATTGGACCATTTAGTCCATTTACATTTAAGGTTAATATTGTTATGTGTGAACTTGATTCTGTCATTATATTAGCTCGTTATTTTGCTTGCTAGTTGATGCAATTTCTTCCTAGCATCGATGGTCCATACATTTTGACATGTTTTTGCAATGGCTGATACCTGTTGTTCCTTTCCATGTTTAGTGCTTCCTTCATGATCTCTTGTAGGGCAGGCCTGGTGGTGATAAAATCTCTAAGCATTTGCTTGTCTGTAAAGGATTTTATTTCTCCTTCACTTATGAAACTTAGTTTGGCTGGATATGAAATTCTGGGATGAAAATTCTTTTCTTTAAGAATGTTGAATATTGGCCCCCACTCTCTTCTGGCTAGAGAGTTTCTGCTGAGAGATCTGCTATTAGTCTAATGGGCTTCCCTTTGTGGGTAACCTGACCTTTCTCACTGGCTGCCCTTAACATTTTTTCCTTCATTTCAACTTTGGTGAATCTGACAGTTATTTGTCTTGGAGTTGCTCTTCTTGAGGAGTATCTTTGTGGTGTTCTCTGTATTTCCTGAATTTGAATGTTGGCCTGCCTTACTAGGTTGGGGAAGTTCTCCTGGATGATATCCTTCAGAGTGTTTTCCAACTTGGTTCCATTTTCCCTGTCACTTTCAGGCACACCAATCAGACGTAGATTTTGTCTTTTCACATAATCCCGTATTTCTTGGAGGCTTTGTTCATTTCTTTTCACTCTTTTTTCTCTACACTTCTCTTCTCACTTCTTTTCATTCATTTGATCTTCAATCACTGATACTCTTTCTTCCAGTTGATCGAGTTGGTTACTGAAGCTTGTGCATTTGTCACATAGTTCTCGTGTTATGGTTTTCATCTCTATCAGTTCTTTTACGGTCTTCTCTGCATTGATTATTCTAGTTATCCATTCATCTATTCTTTTTTTCAAGGTTTTTAGTTTCTTTGCGCTGGGTACGTAGTTCCTCCTTTAGCTCTGAGAAGTTTGATTGACGGATGCCTTCTTCTCTCAACTCATCAAAGTCATTCTCTGTCCAGCTTTGTTCTGTTTCTGGCCTTGAGCTGCATTCCTTTGGAGGGTGAGATGTGCTCTGATTTTTTTAATTTCCAGATTTTCTGCACTGCTTTTTCCCCATCTTTGTGGTTTTATCTACTTTTGATCTTTGATGATGGTGACATACTGATGGGGTTTTGGTGTGGGTGTCCTTTCTGTTTGTTAGTTTTCCTTCTAACAGTCAGGACCCTCAGCTGTAGGTCTGTTGGAGTTTTCTTGAGCTCCACTCCAGACCCTGTTTGCCTGGGCATCAGCAACGGAGGCTGCAGAAGATAGAATATTGTTGCACAGCGAGTGTTGCTGTCTGATTCTTGCTCTGGAAGCTTCATCTCAGGGGTGTACCCTGCCATGTGAGGTGTGAGGTGTCGGTCTACACCTAGTGGGAGATGTCTCCCAGTTAGGCTACTCAGGGGTCAGGGACCCACTGAGCAGGCAGTCTGTCCGTTCTCAGATCTCAACCTCTGTGCTGGGAGATCCACTGCTCTCTTCAAAGCTGTCAGATGGGGGCATTTACCTCTGCCGAGGTTTCTGCTGCTTTTTGTTTAGCTATGCCCTGTCCTCAGAGGAGCAGTCTACAGGGGCAGGCCAGCCTCCTTGAGCTGTGGTGGGATCCACCCAATTCAAGCTTCCAGGCAGCTTTGTTTACCTACTTAAGCCTCAGCAATGGTGGGCACCCCTCCCCAAGCCTCACTGCCCCCTTGCAGTTAGATCTCAGACTGCTGTGCTAGCAATGAAGGAGGCTCCATGGGCATGGAACCCTCTGGGCCAGGTGTGGAATATGTGCTGTTTGCCAAGACCCTTGGTAAAGCACAGTATTAGGGTGGGAGTTACCTTATTTTCCAGGTGTTGTGTGTCTCAGTTTCCTTTGGCTAGGAAAAGGAATTCCCTTCCCCCTTGCACTTCGCAGGTGAGGTGATGCCTCGCCCTACTTCAGCTCTCGCTGGTTGGGCTGCACCTGTGGACCAGCATCAACTGTCTGACATGCCCCAGTGAGATGAACCCAGTACCTCAGTTGAAAATGCAGAAAGCACCCAATTTCTGTGTCACTCACGCTGGGAGCTGGAGGCTGGTGCTGTTCCTATTCGGTCAATTTGGGCACACCCCCCTGAAGCTTCTTAAGAGTAGCATAATTTCCACCTTGTTCGAAAGTTTTGGTAGTTTTTAATCCACCTAGTGTAATTAAATAATCAGGACTGATTGAAACCCTCTTGAATCCCCACATACACCCACACATGCATCAGTCTGATATGGAGAGGGCTTTAGACTAGAATCAGATAGACTTCAAGTTCCTCCCCTGCCATTAACACATGTTACCCTAACCAAATCACTTATTTTCCCCAAGTCTCAGTGTCTTCATCTGTAGACAGAAAATAAATATTAATATTTATTATATTGCTAACATTTATTGTGTTATCTTACATATACTATATATCACATATATTTACATATATAGTCACATGTATAATCACATATTAATATATATTATTTTATACAATATATTAAATACTTATAATTCTTAATACACAATAATCATATGTTACATTATTAGATTTATTATATTCACAATATTAGTGTGTCTCATCAGTATCTTGTGATGAGCAAATAAGATAATGTTTATGAAGTTGCTTCATAAGGGGCAAAATATAATCTAAATGAAAGTGAAGTATTTTGTCCCTTTCTTCCTTCCAATGAACTCTTTGACAGTTATTCTGCATCCATAAAACTGGTGAGACACACATGGATGCCATTTCCTATAGATTTGGTCTGTCCAAGTCCACTACCACCTGGCTTCTTATTCTGCCATCCCAGGGGGTGGCCTGGACCCCCATTTATAGCTGTAGTTTCAGAATGACTGTCTTTGGAGAATGGGGTTTCTCAGGAAGGACATTGCACAATCAGAAAAAGGCTGATCTGCCAAGTCTGTAACATTTTTTTTCCTGGAGCACTTTCAGGAATGTGTCACAGGAGGTGGGGGAGATAGGCAATGGAACAGAGAGTACTAGACACCAGCAACCAGGTAATAAAATGTTCAAGCATTCCTTTTCAAAATCTAATGAAGACATCAATCTTCATTAAGTCAAAGGGTCTGGGGTCCACAGTGGTGAGATGTACTGAGCTGCTTCAAAAAGCTGGAGAAACAATGACCAAAATGAAGGCCATAGAGCAACAGGCAGTGGATTCTAGAACTCGATGATGTCTATTTTCAACAAGTGTTGAATTTGCCAATAGCTATTAGCCCTAAACACAATCCTGCAGCTCAGTGTGTGCTGCAGTCAGCTTGCACTGGCTCAAGAGAACTGACTCTTCATGGCTGTTTCCAGCCATGTTCAGTGATGTCATGGTGGAGCTTGTAATTGGCCATGGTGGCACTATTTGCATCATGAAAGTCAGCAAGTGCCACAAATTTTCCCCCAAAGGACCCTCTTACCAGCACACTACTGCTTAACTGCGTATCCAAATGCCAATAAGATGCATGGAACCCTGAAATCACTTTCAGAAGAACAATGTCATTCTTGAATTTTCGTGTGACCCTCTGAAAAAAATGTATGTGTGTGTGTATATATATATAACTTGTGTGTGTGTGTATATATATATATATCGTGTGTGTGTGTGTGTGTATATATATATAACTTCTTTGCATTTATATTCCAAATTCACCTTCCTCACATAGCCGCTCTTCTAGGCTGAATATGGAAAGTGGCTGCTACTGACCTGAGAAAATGTCTGAGGCACTGTTTTATCCTTGACGTTGTCAACTTCTTTGCTTTTTCCATGTTTCCCAGGCTCTACCCTCCACCAGCATAGAGGACACCTCCAGAAAGCAGTTTTCTTTCACAAGGAGTATACCTTGAGGTGTCCTATAGATCAGTGTGAGCAAGATGCTGTTCTTGCTTGCAGGAATTTTGCAAAGCAGATTGGATCCAGCTGAAAGAAACCAACCTTACTACAATATAGTTTTCTTCTTTCTTTTAATATCAAGTTTGTAACATACATGTAATTACAGTCTTAGAAGGGAAAGAGAGAGAGAGAATCGGGCAAAAACAATGCTTCAAAAAATAATGACTGGAACTTTACAAATTGGATGAAAACATGAACACATGGCTCTAAGAAGTTCAACAAGTCTCATGCAAGATAAATACAGAGAAAGCCACTCCTAGACAAATGACAGCCAAATTGATCAAACATAAACAGAAAGAGAACATCTTAAAAGCAGCCAAAAAAATAAAAATATATATAGCAGGAACAATGATACGAATGGTGGCTAATTTCTTTCTCTTTCTTTCTTTCTTTCTTTCTTTCTTTCTTTCTTTCTTTCTTTCTTTTTTTTTTTTTTTTTTTTTTTTTTTGGAGTCCCACTCTGTCACCCAGGCTGGAGTGCAATGGTGCAATCACGGGTTCAAGCGATTCTCTTGCTAAACCTCCAGAGTAGCTGAGATTACAGTCCTGCACCACCACACCCTGCTAATTTTGTGTATTTTTAGTAGAGATGGGGTTTCACCATGTTGGTCAGGCTGGTCTCAAGCTCCTGACTTCAAATGACCCACCTGCCTTGGCCTCCCGAAGTGCTGAGATTATAGGCATGAGCCACCACTCCCAGTCCAGTGATGGCTAATTTCTTATTAGAATCCATGCAAGACAGAAAACATATCGGAAGACAATGGAATAGTATTTAAAGGAAATAAAACTGTTGCCATAAAATTCTATATCCACCTAAGAAAAATTCTTCAAAAATCGAGGTAAAATAAAAACATTTTCAAATGAAAGGCTGAGAGAATTTACTACGAACTGACCTACACTGCCACAAATGTTTAAGAAAAATGTTTAGACTAAGAATAAATAATACCAGATAGAAACTTGGGCATACAGAAAGAAAAAAAAAAGAGAAAAATGATTAATGAACTTCCAGTTTCCTGTGAATTATGTGAGGAACTTTGACGTCACCATTCTGTCCTAACAAGTAAAAAGCTGGACAAACTGTTAAGTAAACAACCTTTCTTAGATCCATCAGAGAAATGAAGTCACAAGGCAAATCAATGCCCTCAAAATTGAAGAAACAGGCAAATACAGAGAACCACAGCTTATTAAAGCAAAAATTCTTGAGCAGAAACCACCTTGGGTACAAGTACTGAAGTAGAAAAACCTAAACTGTAATCGATCAATTGCTGGAAACTCAGTGCAAAACAACTCTGAGAGTTAAAAACCAGTCACAGGAAGGCTCCCACACTTTTGTGAGTTTGATCTCCAGGAGATCTACTTGAATAGAGAGGGGATCTACTCCTCCTAAGTAGATCTCCTGGAAGTCAAACTCATACAAGTGAATATTGGGGAAAAACAATGAATATTGGGGAAAAAAATCCCCTGTGCTCTGGCAGCAGGGAGGGGAAAAGGAGTTATTTTGTAAGATGTCAGAACATTCTATTCTTACAAGGCTTGCCCTCAGGAGAAATTATTTTACCAGAGACTAACTTGCTGAGGTTTTATCATTACCGTAATACCAAAACCAGACAAAGACATTACAAGAAAAAAAAACTCTGCAGACCAATATTGCTCATGAACATAAATGCAAAAATCCTCAACAAAATATCAGCAAGTCAAATCCAATCAGGTATAAAAAGAAGTATACATCATGATCAAGTGGGATTTGTCCCAGGAATGCAAGGCTGGCTCAACATTTGAAAATTAATTAATGTAATCCATCACATCAACCAGCCAAAGAAGAAAAGTCGCATGATTGATCATATAAATAGATACAGAAAAAAAGCATTTGAAAAATCCAATTCCCATTCATGATAAAGTATTCTCAGCAAACCAATAATGGAGGAAAATTTTCTTTTCTTAACTTGATAAAGAACATCTTAAAAAACCTACAGCTAACATTATACTTAATGGTAAGAAACTTGTAGCTTTCCTGCTAAGATCAGGAACAAGCCAAGTATGTCCTCTCCCCTCCATCTCTGCTTTTCAACATTATACTGGAACTCCTAGCTAATGCAATAAAACAAGAAAAGAAAATAAAACTTATATAGCGTGGGAAGGAAGAAATAAAATTGTCTTTATTCACAAATGACATGATTGTGTATACACAAAATCCAGAAGAATCAGCAAAATCTTAGAATTAGTAGGCAATTAGAAGAAGTTGTAGGATACAAAGCTAATATACAAAAATTCAATATATATCAGCAATAAACATGTGGAATTTGAAATTAAGAACACATCACCATTTACATTATCATTAAAAAATATACTTAGGTATAAATATTATAAAATGTGTTCAACATTTATATGAGGAAAACTCTAATGAAATATATCAAAAAACTAAATAAATGGAGAGCTATTCCATGCAAATGAATAGGAATACTCAATATTACCACGATGTCAGTTATTTCCAACTTGATCTGTAAATCTAATATAGTCACAATCAAAATCCCAGCAAGTTATTTTGTAGATATTGACAAACTGATTGTAAAGTGTATGTGGAGGAGCAGAAGACCCAGAAAAACCAACTCAATATTACAGGAGAAAACTATGTTGGAGGACTGACATTACCTGACATCAAGATTTACTATAAAGCTGCAATAGTCAAGGCAGTGTGGTATCGGTGAAAGAATAGACAAGTAGAACAATGGAACAGAATAGAAAGCTCATAAAGAGATCCACATAAATATAGTCAACTGATCTTTGACAAAGGAACAAAGGCAAATGGAGCAAAGATAACCTTTATCATAAAAAAATTCAAAATGGATCACAGACTTAAATATAAAATGCAAAACTATAAAACTCCTAGAAGATTACACAAGAGAAAATCTGTATGTCCTTGGGTACAGTGATGACTTTTTAAATTCAACACCAAAGGCATTATCTATGAAAGAAATAATTGATAAGTTGGACTTCTATAAAATGTAAAGCTTTTGTTCTACAAAAGACACTGTTAAGAAAGTGAACAGACAATCCATAGAATGGAAGAAAATCTTTGCAAAAGACACATCGGATAAAGGATTGTTATCCAAAATACACAAAGAACTCTTAAGACTTAACAAAAAGAAAAAGAAACCTATTTTAAAATGGGCAAAAGGCCCGAACAAACACCTCACCAAAGAAGATATACAGATGACAAGAAGGCAAATAAAAAGATGTTCAACATCATATGTCACTAGGAACACCAATGAGATATTATTACATACCTATGAGACTGGCCAAAATCTACTAACACCACCAAATACTAGTGAGAATGTAGAGCAACAGGAACTCTCATTTATTGCTGGTGGAAATGTAAAATGGTACAGACACTTTGGAAGACAGTTTGGCACTTTCTTACATAGGTAAACATACTCTAACCATATGATCCAGCAATTGCATTTATTTGTATTTATCCAAATGTATTGAAATTTTATATCCACACAAAAGTCTGCACACAGATATTTACCTAATTTTTTTCAGAATGCCAACACTTGGAAGCAACCATGGAGCAAAGAGCAGCCATTGCCACTGTGCCCTGTCTGAATTCCTGATCTATTCCTGATACACCATTAGCCTTTGGAATAATTTTTTATGAAGAAATAGATAACCAGAACACTAACCATATCAATAATTATATTAAACATGAATTAACTAAACCCTTCAAATAAAGGCAGAGACTATCAGATGGATTTAAATTTGGCCCAACTATATACTCTTTACAAGAGAAACTCTTTGAATAAAATAATATTCATAAGTTAATGAAAAAGAAAAATGTATAAACATTAATCATAAAGATAGTGTGAATATATTAATATGAGGCAAAGTACACTTCAAGATAAGGAGTATTATTAGATGTAAAGAAAGATACTTCATAACAATAAAATGGTCACTCCATCAAGAAGACAAGAGAAATTTTAAATGCCTATGTGTCTAGTAACAGTTTTACAATACAGCAAAAATTGGTAAAATTAAAGGAAGAAATAAAATCACAATTATAGGTGGAAATTTTAACAGTTATTCCTTAGTACTTGATAGAACAAATCAATATAAGTAAAGATACAGGATATTTGACTAACATTATCAACCAAGAAGAAAACGGAGAAACAACCTGTGGCATATTTGTAAGGTGGAATACTACTCAGTAATAAAAACAAATTATTGACATATACAGTACAGATGAATCTTAAAAACATTATGCTGAGTTTTTTAAAGCCTCACATACAAACAGTATATGCTATATGGTTTCATTTATACACAGTTCAAAAACTGGGAAAGCTAATATAAGGTAGAAAAAAATCAGAACTGGGGTTGCCTTTGGTGAGGGAGGGAGTTGGCAATGACTGATTGTGAAGGGCATAAAATAACTTGCTGGTCTTGATGGTACTATCTTATACTCTTAAAGTGGATTGGGTTATAAGGCTGAATGAGTTGTCAAAATCAGCAAATATACACTTAAGATTTATGCATTTTCTTGTTACTAAATTTTACATTAAAAGAAGAAACTACAGTAAATACAAAACTCAATGTTATGCATGCTGAAATATTTAAAAGAAAGCATACTGATGTCTGCAATTTACTTTGCAATACAATAAAGAAAAGATGAATTAATAGAGGGATAAATAGATAGATAGATTAATGATAAAGCAAACACAGTTCAATGTTAGTAGACTTGAGGGGGAGGGTATACAGGTGTTTACAATTCTTTCACCTATGCTGTAGCTTCAGCTTTTTCATAGTAAAATGCTAAAAACTTAAAATAAAAAAAAAAGCCAAAAATTATTTAGGAAAGGAGTAGAGGACAGGGGGTGAGTAGCTAGGGAGTTGCTCCTTTTTCTTGGCTGTGACTCTTGCTTTATAGATAGAAGAAAATGCTTCTATAAAAACTGAGTAAACAAAGAACCCAGTAGAGTGGAATTTTACAGGATATCTATATTAAGTGGTTTTCAAATCCTTCCAGAATATGTCGGAAATGCCCAGGTTCCTGAAGTTGTAGGAGATTTCCTTGCCTGAATTTGCCATGGTGTGTTCATGGCCTGTGGTCTGTTTGGGATTAACTAGAATTCCCAAATGCAACAAGCATTTGCTTCCAAAAACACTCAGATCGAGAGACCTGTTTGGAGTATAAGGTCTATAAATGGACATCTCAAAGGATCTTGTTGTTCTAATATAATCCAAAGAATGTTTCCTATATAGCCCTAAAAAGGATACAAGATGTGGGGTGGGGGAAGTCTCCTGTAATATAAACTCCATGAAGGCAGAAACATATCTACCTTGCTCACCATTTTATCCCCATACTTAGTACAGTGTCTAGCACAAAGAAAACTATTAAATATTTGCCAAAATAATAAATGAATGATGATCCCTCCTATTGGAAATCGTGTGGTAACTTTTAAAATAAGTGATCACATTTCAACTGTTCTCTACTCTGAACCAGTAGAAACAACTTCCCAGCCAGCAGGGTCTTGATCAAATACAGAATTTTATATCTTTGTCTAAATGGTTAGTATGTCTTCCCAATGAGAGAACAACCAAAACAACAATTCTTACTGCTATTACCATATATTGAGCAAGTACTCTAAAACTAGTAACTGTGTTAAGCTGCTTACCTTGTTGCCAGTTCTTACAATAATGCTGAAAGGTACATATGAGATGAGAAAAGCAGCGCTTAGCCAAGATATTAATTCACCGAATGATATACTGCTAGTAAGACTCAAAGCATTCAAATATAAGCTGCCTATCTCTAAATCTTATTTGCTACAAACATCTAGCATAGCATATGGTATGCGTGTTCTGTACAATATAATACATAAATAAATGTAGAAAGGCTACTATATCTACATTGCTTTTCCCCATGTGCATATGTGGACAGTTCACTCTTGGCAAACACCTACTGTAGACCATGGTGTGTGTGTGTGTAGTAACTGCCTAAACAATTAGAAGGAGGAAGGAAGCACATCCTTCCTGGCCTTTAGCCTCTCTCTTCCTCACTCCCTGGTCAACACAAGCCCATCTAAACCAGAAAGCTCTTTCTGCCTCTAGTAGAATTAGTGGCTGCAGAGTTATTATTCTCCACCCAGCACAGTTGTGTATTTTTTGGATACTTGTTCTCAGGAGAGGACTCCTCCTGGGGTTTGTTGTTTCTCCGTGCCCTTAATGGACACCCCAGAACGTAGTTCCCCTTCTCACAGAAACTCTATCTAAGCACTGAATGTGTATGAATGCTCCTGTCCTGATCATGACCATTCCTAAACAAGAACACAAGAAAAGCACCCATGTGGGGACAAGAGACCATAGACCTGGGGAAGAAACTCATCCTGCACGGAATTGAGAAGTACTTAAAATATGTCTTCAGTGCAATCTACCACTCTTTCACTAGTGCCCCTCTTCTCCATGTTGGAAACTTTCCTATCCAGCTAGAGTCTATTAATACATGGGCCTGAATTAGGACAAGCATTATGAGGCCACTGTCAAAATGCCAAGCTATTACAAGTAGACACTCTTGGTTCATTTTATTTTATTTTATTTTTATTTTATCCAGCCTGGGTGACAAAGCGAGACTCTATCTCAAAAAAAGAACTATATATTAAAGCCTTAACCTCCAGTGTGGCTGTACTTGGAGTAAGGAAGTAATTGAGGTTAAATGAGGTCATAAGAGTGGGATTCTGATTCAATGGGACTAGTGTCCTTGTAAGAAGAGACATCAGAGCTCTCTCTCTCTCTCTCCATCTTTGCTCATGAATGCAATGAGGAAATTCTGTGTGAAGATACAACAAGAAGACAGACATCTACAAGCTAAGAAGAGAGCCCTCACAAGCAATTGAAGTGTCCAGAACCTTAATCTTGGACTTCTATCCTCCAGAGAAGTGAAAATAATAAGTTTCTGTTATGGTGGCCCAAGCAGACTATACAATGCCTAAGTTTGCCTCCCTGAACTTATCAAACCACATGTGTCAGTTCCTTAACGCATTTTGCTCAGGATGATAACTTCTTCCTTTGATACTTTGCCACTGGTAAAAGAGAAATAATACCTTTACTTAATCTTCTCTTAGTATGAAACTGTTTGAATTCACTGTTGTGATCATGCATAGAAACAATCAAAGTTGTACATCTCACAGACAAGGCCATGCATTCTCATCTCTGTTGACCGCATTAATTTAATGCCAACAGACTTATCAATAGTTATTTCATTTCCACTCTCAGGCAGCCATCAAGAGGTTTGGGGATTGACTGGATACACCTCACCTGAAACCTGTCACAGGTATTTCAGTTTCAGTCTTTTCCATAGTGAAAAATATGTAATCTTAAAACAATCCTTTCTATTTAACATTCAAGTTTCCCTCAAAGATGGAAACATTTTTCTGCAATAAGACACAGTTGTAGGTCAATGTAATATGCCACGTAGCTATAGATAGCCTCCTCCACCTCTCAAACACATGGAAATGATGAGTTAGAAAATATGGGATCCACAGAAGATATCTCAAAGAAAGCAAGAAAATCTTTAGGTGCCAGTACCCTGACAAGTAACTAAAGCTTAATAGATCACAGGTATTTCTGACCTGAAGGTCTTTAGAGCCTGGAATGTGAATGCCTAACAAGGATAGGAGATAAAGTACTCACATGTCAAGGAGGAAGACCTGGGTTCCCTCATGAAGTTAGGGGACAGGAAAGGTTATCTTGGTGCTTGGGAACACCAATAGAGTAAGCTGGTCATCTAGTTATGAGTGAAAAGAAGTGAAAAGAAAGAAATCACTTGTGAGAAATTAGAACCTAAATCTGCTATGAGTACTACAGGAATTTCAAGCTAAGAAACTGATAAAAATGGTCCTGGTCTAGAATATCTATAAAAAGCTGTCAGAGGCATATGTGAAACCATCATATAAGACTCCTCTACAGCAATCTTAGACTTGAACAAAAACCACAAGACAAACAAACCACTAGTGAAGATAGGTTCACAGAAAATAAAATTACTTATACAAGAATAATTCAGCAAATGGAGCAAATGGGAGAAATCACACCTAAAAAACAGAAAAAAAATAATGGAATAATCTGAAGAATAATCTGAATAAGACTGCCACAGTCTGATGTGATCTCCCTAAATTCATATGTTGAAATCCTAACCCCTAAGGTGATGATATCAGGAGGTGGGGCCTTTGGAAGGTAATTAGGTCATGGGGTGGAGACCTCATGAATAGTTTTAGTGCCCTTATAAAAGAGGCCAATGAGAAAGTGCCATCTCTGAATCAAGAAGAGAGCCCTCGCCAGACACTGAATCTGCTCATCTCGATCTTGAACTTCCCAGCCTCTGTAACTATAAGAAATAAAGCTTTGTTGTTTGTAAGTCACACAGTCTATAGTAGTTATAGCAGCCCAAACAGACTAAGACAGAGACCTCTTCCAAAATAAACACATTGATATCTACTTATCTATATTATACAACAAGATAAGTATAAGGAGACTGCTAAGGAAAAATAACAGATTTGAATAGGAATGAGATAGGAATTCTAGAAACATAGTCAAAAGCTTAATGATTGGGTTAGGTAGCAATCAGCTGAAGACAGAATTTATGATTTAGAAGATGTATCAAAGTAGAATGTAATAGCATTAGAATTACTACTAGTAAGAATATTAATAACTAGCTTTTTGGAAGATTCAGTCATTATTCTAAGTGATTTATGTACAACAATTCATGTATTAGTTACCTATTGCTGCATAAAAAAATCACCTCATAACTTAAATACTTAAAGCAACAACTATAATTATCCCACAGTTTCTTTGAGTCAGAAATTCAGTGTGGCTTAACTGGGTGCCTCTGCTTCAAGTCTCTCACAAGTCTACAATTAAGATGTTGGCTGGGGCTGCAGTCTCATCTAAAGGCTCAATTGGGAAAGAATACATTTCCAGGCTTACTCATGGTTATTGGCAGATTCAGTCTCTTGTGGGCTATTGGACAGAGAGCCTCAGTATCTTGCTAGATATTGGCCAGAGGATTTTCTCAGTTCCTTAACACATTTTGGGCCCATCCATAGGGCAGCTCACAACATAACAGCAGGCCTCCCTCAGAGCAAGTAAGCAAGAGAATTAAGGACAGCAAGCAAAATGGAAATCACAGTCAATTTGTAACCTAATTTAAGAAGTGACATCCCATCCCTCCTATCATATTCTATTTATTAGAAGCAAGTCACTAGGTCCAGACCACACTCAAGAGAAGGGGAATACACAAGGGTATGAACACCAAGAGGTAGGTTACTGGAGGCCATCTTGTAGGCTGCCTACCACAACCCATTTAACTTTTCCATAAACCCTTGGTATGTGAGAACTATTTGATCTACAAGTGACAGATGAGGAAATTAAATCAAGAAAACCTCAAAAATAAAATGAAAATCTCCAGCATCCCATACATCTAATAGAAATTCCAGAGAGAATAGAAGAGAGGCAATATTCAAAGAGATTACAGGCGAAATTTTTTCTGAAAATAAAGAAATAAGACCTCAGGTTGAAGGAGAACACTATGTCCTAAATAACATAAATAAAAACAAATTTACAACTAGGTTCATTGCAGTAGAATTATAAATATTAAACTCAAAAAGAAAAATCATGAAGTTGCAGTTAACAGTTAAAGGAAAACCAACTATCTCCAAAGAAAGAGCAATTAGATAGGCAGCAAACTCTTCATTAGCAATAATAGGTACCAGAAGACAATGGAATGATAGTTTACATTATGAAAGAAAATTTTTAACAAAGAATTGTGTAACAGGCTAAACTATCACTTAAGAGTAAAAGTGAAATAAAAACATTATTAGATTAACAAAGGTTAAGGAATTTTTTTATGTGTAAATCCTCATAGAAAAGAATGTATCCAAAAAGAAATTGAAACCAGAAGAAATGTAATGTATAAGTAATGGGGAACAAAGAAAACATGGTAATTGTTGTTAAGTTTAAATAAAAATTAATTTTTCAAAAACAAAACTAATTTTAGATTTTTTTTTTTTTTTTTTTTTTTTTTTTTTTTTTTTTTTTAGACAGAGTCTCACTCTGTTGACCAGTCTGGAGTGCACTGGCTTGATCTCAGCTCACTGAAACCTCTGTCTTTCAGGTTCAAGTAATTCTCCTGCCTCAACCTTCTGGGTAGCTGGGACTGCAGGCACGTGCCACCACACCCAGCTAATTTTTGTATTTTTAGTAGACCTGGGGTTTCACAATGTTGGCCAGGCTGGTCTCAAACTCCTGACCTCAAGTGATCCACCCACCTTTGCCTCCCAAAGTGCTGTGATTACAAGCATGAGCCACCATGCCCAGCCTAGATAATTTAAATTCTAGTTAAAAAGGGGATATGGTTTGGCTGTGTTTCCATCCAAATCTTATCTCGAATTGTAGTTCCCATAATTCTCACATGTCATGGGAGGGACCTGGTGGGGAGTAATTGAATCATGGAGTTGGTTACCTTCATGCTGTTCTCGTGATAGTAGTAAGTTCTCATGACATCTGATGGTTTTATAAAGGGCTTTTCCCCGTTTTGCTTGGCATTTCTCCTTCCTGCCCCCATGTGAAGAAAGACAGGTTTGTTTCCCCTTCCGCTATGATCATAAGTTTCCTGAGGCCTCCTCAGCCATGCTGAGCTGTGAGTCAATTAAACCTTTTTCCTTTATAAATTACCCAGTCTTGGGTATGTCTTTACCGGCAGTGTGAGAATGGACTAATACACATGGAAAATGGATAAGGAGATAGTTTAATGTTAACTTATTCTGGAGCCAGGCACAGTGGCTCATGTCTGTAACCCCAGTACTTTGGGAGGCCAAGGAGGGAGAATTGCTTGAGGCCAGGAGTTCAAGGCCAGCCCTGGCAACACAGCAAGACCCCATGTCTACAAAATGTAATTTAAAAATTAGCCAAGCATGGTGGCATGCACCTGTGGTCCCAGTTACTTGGAAGCCTGAGGCAGGAGGGCAGGAGGATTGCTTGAGCCCAGGAGTTTGAGGCTACAGTGAGCTATGATAATGCCACTGCACTCCAGCCTGGGTGACAGAGCAGGACCCTGCCTCAAAAAAAAAAAAAAAAAAAAAAAAGAGAGAGAGAGAGAGAGAGAAATACATTTAGATTGTTTCCAAATGTTTACTATTTTAATAATGCTACTAATAAAATTTTCATACAGACAGCCTTCTCCCTACTTTTGCTTAATTCAGTTTAATTCCTCAGTATAAATTCCTAGGAATAGGAATTCGTACACATAAATATTTTTAAGGTTTTCAATACAGCTGGACAAATCCATGCTCTACCTAAGGGGCTTTCCTAAGGTATTGTACCACTTGCTGATAAATTAGCAATAGTTGTTAAGGATTTAGAAATGTTCTTAACCTTAATTCTGCCTCCAGGAATAGATCTCCAAAAGAAAATAAATTGACACAGTGAATGTTTATCAAATCACTATTTATAATAAAGAAAACCTAGACAAGAAATAAATGTCAAACAACAAAAGATAGGTTATTACTGCACATTTCACAATGGAATCCTGTGTGACCATTGCACAGTGGCATGTGCCTGTAGTCCCAGCTACTGGTGAGGCAGACTTGAGCTGGGAGGGTTACTTGAGCCCGGGAGCTCTGGGCTATAATACACCGTATGATCATCTATCTGCACCAAGTTCAGCATTAATATGGAGCAAGGACCACCAGGTTGCCTAAGAAGGGGTGAACCAACCCAGGTCACAAACCAAGCAGGTCAAAATTCTCATGCTGATCAGTAGTAGGATCACACCTGTGAATAGCCACTGCACTCCAGCCTGGGCAGCATAGTGAGACCCCCATCTCTTTAAAAAAAAAAAATCAGAATTTAGAAGAGTATTTAATGTTTACATTGTATCTTTAGTGAGAAAGTAGATTTATAAAACATCATATATATTATTATCTCATGATATTTATACATATATGTGTATATATGTATGTATGTGTGTATATGTATATCTACGTGTGTATTTATATAAAGATATATATAATCATATATAAACATATAAATATTAAATAGCTATATGCATAGTATAATGATATATATGGTTAGATGCCAAATATTAATAATGTTATCTCAAGGTAAAAAGTAGTAAGTGATTATAATATCTTGAATTTTTTTTCTCACAAAGAACATATAGTACTTTTGTGGCCCGAAAACAAAGCAGTGAAAAGAAAAATGAAACCGAACATTTCACTCTAGTTCAACTCATCCTCATAGAAATGATACCCTGGTGAGCACTGGGTTGCCTAATCTCATCTGTACTTCCTTTTGCTTCACAAGGAACCCCAATTTGTTTAGGCACACAGTCAAGGGCTTCATGGTGAAGCTTTAGGCTTAGGCCATCCCACCCCAAGTTCCAAGAGAAACCCTGATTGGTCTAAGGATAATCCCATTCTCCTTGCTAGTGGCAGAGTTAGCAATGGACCACCTCTGACCAGTGAACTGTGAGGTGAGGTCTGAGGTAGGGGTGAGAGCTTCTGGGGATCATTTGCTTGCTTCTGAGAGAAAGCTCAGGATGAGATGGTATCTCTTCTTCCTCCAAATTTATGTGTTTTGACCAAATGCGGCCATTTTGCTCCCTGTGTGATGCTGAAACTGCCACTGAAGGCAGAAAAACAAGAGATCAGAAAGCCTGGGTCCTTGAAGGTTTCACAGAGCTGCTGATTTCAGTAAGACTGAAGCCCGCTCTACCTCCAGACTTCCTGCTTTGTGAGGTGATAAGTTTTCTTATTGTTAAAACCAGTGTTTCCCAACTTTTGCTATGACTCAGAATCCCTACGGGGATTTAAATAACACTGATCCCCAAGTTTTCCTAATGTAAAGTCAGGGTCTTCAGAGGCCAAGCACTCTGAATCAGGGTTTTCTGTTAGTGACATCAGAAAGCATCTTGACTGATATAGACACCTTTGAGGATATCTCCACCATTTTTGTTGTTGTTATTATTGTTGTTTTGGGTTTGTTTGTTTTTTTTTAAACCTTCAAAGCAGAGATTTGCTTTGAGATTTTCACACCTAGGTTCCTCCTGGAACTGAGACCTTGGCTTCTAAAATGCAGCATTATTGATTTCTTCTGTTTCCCGGGCCTTTATAACAAAACCCATCCAAAGCCAATTCCAGGTGACTTTGGATATTTGTGACACATTAAGGATTAAAGATGTGAAAGAACCTGCTCAGTCATTTAATAAAAGTATATATTTTATGTTTTCCAGAAATACTTTGTAAAGAGTTACCTTTTTACTGTATTTTTAGCAAATATTGAGTTTGGGTAGGACTGTCAAATGAATACAGTATTTAAATATCTCATGGTTTTGGTTGGTACATTGTGAAAAGTACAGGCCTTTACAATCTTCATACCTTGGGTTTCTATAAATTTCCAACAAGCTTCAAAAAGTTTTTTTTATGCAAGTACATCCTTAAAATCATGTTTAGCAGAAGGCTATTATAAATAGTACCTGTTTAAAAGAGGGTTCAACAAGCTCTCGGATATCTACTGCAGCATCACTTCTTATTACACACCATTGAAAGTACCATATCTAAACAGTTGGTGGGTGCAACGGCGTAACAAAGCTGTCTCTTGAGATAAATAGTGAAAAAAAGCAGAGAATCCCAAATGAGAATGACAACTCCAAACTGGTCCGCCACTCTCTCTGCCCTGGCCCCGGGAGTACACTTGCCTGAGGAGACAACCATGCACCTTTCAGGCACTGACACTTCCCAGTCACGGCTGTACCATCAGCACAAGCTGTGTGCTACCAATAAAACATAATAAGCCAGATCCAAAAACCTCACGATTACTGTGGGAACCCGGTCAAGCCCACCACACTACGGATGGTGTTTGTGCCATTAAACAGCAAGTAAGTTAATAATTGCAGCAATTTATCTCAATGCTCCCTGCTGCTTTTAGTGCTTAACTCAAATGTAACGTTCACCAGCTTCTGCCAGTAGGCAAGAGGGAGAGCTTTATCAGAAAAAGTAAAGATTGCTTTGTGATTATTATTTTGCCTTAGGGCAAAGCTATCCTTAAGTGTCCCCACACAGCTCCTGGTGGGACGTTATCTCCTGAAGGCTCTGGAAATGAGCACCATGGCATTTAGAAGATTTCCATCCATGCCTGCCCCACCCCACCCCCAACACACTTTTAAAAAATTGAATACGGTGCTGTCTTAAATCACAGAAAATGGCAATTGATAAGATATAGAGTAAGCTATATTTTCTTCCCAGCAGAGCCTGGCTGACCTGGGCACTCCCTGCTCCAGACCTACCTGGTCCTTGCTTAGCCGCAAAGGCCACTTACTGTCTTGCCATCCTATGTGTATCGCTCACCTGGTGTGTAAAATGTTCAGGACTGTCATACTGTCTCCACGTATGGACTCAGTGTTTTACAATACAGAGCTTAGTTCTTGCAGACTAAGAACCCAGCAGGTTGTAGAGGCCAGGAGTAGCCTGGGACTAACTTTTAATTGAGTGTCTGGTGGGAGAATCTTTTGTTGTTTAAGAGAAATCATTTAAGCTTCCACTTAAAGTGATTCTGCCCCTAGGCATTTTTTTTCATCACATGTCAGTGGATTGAAAATTCAGATAGCATCTTAAAGAAAGCAGTGACATCACAGTTTGCCTCGCGTGAATGTAAATTGTATTTGCAAAGCAGATATTTTCAGTAGTCAAATATTTCTGAATGAAAGATGCATGGAGAAGACCAGAAGAGAAAGAGAATGTCAACTTGCGAAAAGTTCGTATCTGTGTAACAACCATCTCCCCAGAAGCAACTGCTGCTGCCCAGGCTCCCACACTCTCCAGAGAGCCTTCTACTGGAGGGCTAACTGGCCAATTCAAAGGAAAGAACCTTTCTCAAGATTTTACTTCTTTTTTCTTTTTCTTTCTTTCTTTTATTTTTTCTGAGATGGAGTTTCACTCTTGTCGCCCAGGCTGGAGTGTAATATCATGATCTCGGCTCACTGCAACCTCTGCCTCCCAGCTGCAAGTGATTCTCCTGCCTCAACCTCCTGAGCAGCTGGGATTGCAGGTGCCCACCACCATAACTGGCTAATATTTGTATCAGTAGAGATAGGGTTTCATGATGTTGGCCAGGCTGGTCTCAAACTACTGACCTCACGTGATCTGCCCGCCTCAGCCTCCCAAACTGCTGGGATTACAGGTGTGAGCCACTGTTCCCAGCCAGATTTTACTTTAAAATCCTGAATTTTAACTTGTGATAATCTCCCCAGCATCCCATCCCAACTGTTGGTTATTTGTTTGAGAAGTCTCATTTCTATAAAATATTGAAGAAATCCAAAGATGTGATAGCAAGTGCTTTTCACAACTGCTCTGTGCTTTCACCATCTCAAAAAGTTTCCCAAACAATGTAAAGTTAATTATGACGTAAAAGCCCCAGTGAATTTCCAAAGATCAGGCTAGACCAGGCAAAGAGAGAATATATAAAAGAACATATTGTTATAAGCTCTGTCAATACATCTTTGTCACTTATTTTTGGTTAGTCTTGATATCAACTGGAATCTGAAGAATGGCAGATTTTTCCACAAGGCACTGAGAAATGTTACTAATGAGCCCCAAATTATTTGTTACCATCATAAATTCTGAAATCAGTTTCTAGAGTTAAAACCCAGATCTACTACTTACTAACTATGTAAGTTCGGACACATTAAGTTAACGTGTCTAAACCTCAGTTTCTTCATCTGAAAAGTGGTGATAATATCAGTGGCTAGCTCATAGGGTTGTTGTGAGAAATATATTAGATAACAGGTATGTAACTGTGTATTACTCTGCCTAGTGGAATTAGCTCAATAATCTTAGGTTATTATCATTTTTGTTATTATTATTAATATTAAATCAGTGGAAATGACATTGGCTCATGAGGTGAAAGCCATTTAGTAACTGCTTGGCTAGAAATGAGACCTAGAGCCTCCAGACTGTTAACCCCATGCAAAGCTACAGCTTTAATGGGCTTGCCCGGCATCCATTGGCTGTTCTGCGGGGGAAGCAACCTTCACCAGGATCCGCTAGCACTTCCATGCAACCTAACATCACAGTGCCAAACCCTGGAATTAGCAGAAAACACTGAATGGCTGCCATACTGTGACTTCTTCAAAGCTGACTTTATTATGGAAATAAAAGTCCTGAGGGCCCTTGGTCATTCATGTCTGTGGCTCCTCCATGTCCTGTTTCCTTAGGACCCCGTAAATTCACCCTCCTGATCCATCACTAGCTGCCATTCTAATGATCTATCAGGAAAAGATACCTGCCATTGACTCGATTTCCCTGGGGTGTTCTCACAGTAATTTATGAACCAGCCAGAGTGCCCTCTCCTCACGGACTTAATACGCTTAACAGCTAATTACATCTGTGTAGGGATTACACTTTACATTGTCCAGCGTTATGAAAACAAACCCTGGGCTTCCTCAGATTCCCTTAAATAGTTCCTTATCTCTAAGGCTGTGATCCTTATCAGTGCCATATGTTTGAGGGCCTGTGCAGTTTCCAAATGATCCCAGGAAAGTCTTCTGGGGTCTAATTAGTCTACAGGCCGAAGGACAGGCCTGAACAGAGTCCTATCCTGAACTAGAAACCAGCAGGCCAAAGCCAAGGGGGAAGATTCCTTCCTGCCTTCTATCCTCCATAAACCAGTCAAAGGTCGAGGGTCCAGGCCCAGATGACCACACGTCAGTTCTACTCACAAAGTGACCAGCACGTCCGACGTCAACCTTCATGCAATGTGGAGCTTGGGTGCTCAAGTCCCAGGGGATCATGGGACATCTTTAGCCAAAGTCAAAGTGAAGTATTTCTCTTTCCCAAAAATGCTGTGGGAGGACTATTACAATAGTAACACTTGTGTTTAAAGGATAAAAGTCTTTGGCTTTTTAACACAAGCTAGCTAAACCCTTCCAACCCCCAAGGAAACAAGTCAATGCTGCTGGCTTCCTTTTGCCATCATGGCAAGGGAGGTCCCCACAGGGAAGCAAATTTGCCTCACATACTATTTTCTCAAGGCTTGGGAGATTCCCAGGCTTGGCAGACACTAAAAACACTCCTTCCCTTGGCTTATAACAATTCAGCTAAAGACCTTGTCTTAAGAAACTCATGCAGGGAGGTGATGCGGAGTGCAAAGGGCAGGAAATGTCTCCCTGTGTGAAGAGCCTGGAGCAGAGGGGCAGGCTGTCGCTTTCCAGCCTGTGACTCACAGAGTCACTTCCCTGCTTCCCCCATCCTGGACTCGGCTCCTCGGCCACTGTGTCTCAGCTCCTCTTCCTGTCTCCATTCCGCCCAGACCCCTGAACAAAGCAGAAGTCTGGAGTCCACAGCAAAGACTGAAGTGTTGTGTATATATTTGGGCGTCATCTGTGGAAGCAGCTATTTTGAAAACAAAAAATAACTTTCCTGCCCTCAGAAGAATTTGGTGAGCTCTTAGAAGTGTTTCATTTAACCATTTGAGACAGAAACGTTGGTTATCACTCATTGGAAAAAGAGAGGTAGACACCCTGCATTCATTTTCATTGATCTGTAATAATAGGTAACGCAGCCTCTCGGGTTGGCCTGGTGGATAATTGCTCCACTCTAGAGCCAAATGGCCCTGGATTTGATTCCCTACTTGTGTGCCCTAGTTCTCTCATCAGCAAAGTGGAGAAAACACATTTTCCTCATAGAATTATAGCAGAATTGACATCTTCACCACAGTGATTTTGGCTGGGCACTGTGGCTCACGCCTATAATCCCGGCACTTTGAGAGGCCAAGGAGGATCACTTGAGGCCTGGGCAACATAGCATGATCCCATCTCTACAAAAAAAAAAAAAGGTAAGGCATTTATTGCTTGTTATGTGCCAGGCACTGTCCTAAGTGCTTTACATATAGTATTTTATTGAATCCTCACAACAACCTTATAAGGTGTGTATATTATTATCTCCACTTTATTAATGAGGAAACTGATGCTCTGAGAGGTTGAGTAAGTTGCACATGACCACATAGCCACTAAATGGTGGATTCAAACACAGGTCTGTCTCACTTGAGAGCCCAGTTGCTTGGTGTCCAATATGCTAATGTAAAAGGGAACTTGAACTTGGAGGCCCCCTGGTCCAAATGCCTCCCTGACTCCTTAACTCCTGGCAACTTCTTAACTCCTTTCCAGCAGCCTTGCAGAGCAACCTCCTCTTACTCCAGGAGGGGAAGAACCTGAGAGACATAAAGGAAAGTGCATGTGATTGGGAATCACATGATCCAGGGTCTACCATTCTCATGGTTTCTATCCATTGTCTAACTTTGCCCTTTGGGAAGACCAAAAAAAGCCAGAATGCTTTCCTTGAAAACCTCTTCATATATTGAAAGAGAGCCCTTGCCCTCAAATCTTCCCCTTTCTACTTCCAGCTTCCCAACCATTCTTTCTGTAAGACCACCCCGGTCAACCTCTACCGGGTATGCTGCAGCTTGTCAAGTTAACTTCTTAAATGTGAGTGCGAGCATTGAGTATCAGAATCCAAGGGGGTCTGACCAGCTTGTAGACAAATAGGATAATTCACTTTCTTGTCTCTACTTGTTTATCTAGTTATACAGTTGAAAATTTCCTTTGCTTCTTTGGAAACCCAATCATATTCTGAAAACACATTCACCAAGAGTCCATAAGTATTTTTGTTCTTGCTGGTGTCAAGGAGAGCAGCTTAAAGATACTAAAAATCAATTTGCTGAGGGTCAACTAGCTAAAATTCAGTTCACCAAATGACCAATTTTATCATTGCATTCCACAGCTATTTATTGAGGGCCTACTATTGTTAGGCACTGTTCTAGGTCCTGGGCATAAAGCAGTCAACACAATAGACAAAACTTTCTAGAATTTCTCTAGCCACTTTTGAGTTTTTCTGACTCCTTTGGAATATCATTTTAAATTTTTTCAATATTTGCACGTTTTTACCATTCTTTCAATGATGCCTCAACTGGCAAATAAGACTTAATTTTGCATCTCTACCAATTGGTGAGAAAAATTCAGCACTTCAATTGATGTGATCAGTTTGAGTCCTTCTATGGAATTTTCATATTAATGGAAAATATGTAACATAATTTTATATGAAAATTGATAAATTTGAATAAGTCATTGAAAATGATAAAATATATTTATGAAAGGTTTAAGCCTACATTCCTCAACTTTTGGAAAATGAAACTTCCATAAATCCTGCTATGAAGGCAGAGTGAAAATCAGTCCATAAAAACTTCATAGAACTCTTCAATTCAAGTTGCTATAAACTTTATAAATAATTTTGAAGAATTTTGGTTTATTGATCAGTTTAATTTGTTGAGTTAGTCATTAGGCAAATTGTTCATTTGACAACCTGATCTTTAGTAAATTGATCATTGGCTAATTGATTTTTGGCAAACTGACATAACTAATCAGCAAACTAATCAACTTAAATCTGTTTCTATGCCTTGTGTCCCACTCCAAAATTGTTGCAGAAATATCAAATAAATTTATTTGATGCAGCCTTTGAATCTTGACTAGTGAGCTCTTTCTGAGTCTTGACTATTATACTTCAGCCTCCCCTGGCACCTGTCACCCAGCAATTTGTTCTTCATGCTATGAAAGTCTTTGTGCAGGTCTTTTAACCAAAGGAAGCAAGAAGAGCAGTATATTTCTTTGAAGGCCTCCATGCAGTTTGCTGAGGGTAGGTTAACTGACAATCTTTGAAAACTGTTGTTCAACAGGATATGTCTACCACACTTCGCTACTGCTAGCATCATCACAAGAATATAAAAGTAGCTAAGCTTTCTTGAATGCTTGCCACATATGAAGTAGTGTACTACCTGCTTTACACACATCTCATTTAATCTTCATCCAGATGAGGAACATAAGGCACACATAGGTTAAGTAACTTGCCCAAAACCACACAGCTAGTGAGTAACACACTTTTTCCTCTAGAAGTTAGATGTTTATTACAACGCTGAGCTTTTGTGTTCAGTCATTTTTTAGTGGAATTATCTCATAGGTAAAGCTACCCTAAAGATGGGAGTATTGAAGCCAAGACATATTGACTAAGACAGTTTAAGGTCCGGGTCACCTTAATTCGTACCTGTCATTTGGCTGGTTGATTTATTACAGGATGCATCTGCTCACTGCATGCCATCAAGAGAGATCTCATCCTGGCTTTTATCTCAAGTAAGAACATGTGCCCCATGTCTGCAGTAGACTGGATTCAATCCTGGTATGTGTGACCTTTCATACTGAGGCTTCAAGCCTTAACTGCCCATCTTCACTTGTAACATGGTGATAACGGCACCTAATGCAAGGGCCTTTGCCAGGATTTAATGAGAAAATATATGAGGCTCAATGCTTAGCGTGTGGCAGATGATCAATAGCAGTTCTCCACCCTTCCAGCTGCTCACGCCTGAGTGACTGCAGAGCTACTTAGATGCCTATCACCATGAAATAGAGAAAAATAATGCAAATTAAGTTCATTATATATATTTGTTTTTAAATTCTATTATGCTGTGATTAAACTTGCTCCAGCATATCTGTTGTCCAAAATTAATGCTCACTGGTATTTTTTTAAGTGAGCATTATTAACTAATTAACTAATTTTGTAAGAGCCAACTTAGGAATGGATTCTGGCATAACATCTTGCTCGTTTGTCAAAGAAGCAATAAGCCTTCCTCTAGTACAAAAGGTCACAGGAAAAAAAGCTGGACCAAACTCTGAAATTCACTGATGAATAAGATGATAAGAGAAGAATGAGGATGCTTTTTTCTCTCTTCATGACAGATCCTCAAGGTAATTTGCCAACCATATTAGACAGAGGAACAGGGGAATGGCAGAGCAATACATCATGGTCTATCCACAATGATTGAATTGAGAGAAAATTCATTTCTGTTGACCCAAGTACAGGCTGTTGAAAAGATTCTGAAGGTGATTTATACAGGAGTACAATTTGCTTGGTGAAACAGGTGTATTTGTGAACTGTTGTGTGTTCCTTGATAATGTTTTTGAAATCCCCAGGAAAAAAATCATTATATGAAACAATCCCTACTGAATAATTCCTGGTAAAACTAATGAGATGATAGAATGTATTCTTTCTGTACTCTGTATGTTCATCCATTAGAAAAGTAAAATGCAGCACGAGCACGGTGGCTCAAGTCAGTAATCCCAGCACTTTGGAGGGCAAGGCGGACGGATCACTAGAGGTCAGGAGTTCAAGACCAGCCTAGCCAAATTGACGAAACCCTGCTTCTACTAAAAATACAAAAATTAGCTGGGTGTAGTGGCACACACCTATAATCCCAACTACTCAGGAGGCTGAGGCAGGAGAATTGCTTGAACCTGGGGGGCGGAGGTTGCAGTGAGCTGAGATCACACTGCTGCACTCCAGCCCAGGTAACACAGTGAGACCCTGTCTCAGAGAAAAAAAAAAAAGTAAATTAAAATGCAGAACAGTAGTATAAAGGACAATGCAGCACTACTTAACGATTACACCAAAGATTCCTTCCATGTTTCCATTCAGTCCCTGCCAACATAGAGTTCTTCCAGAGCAACAACACAATCTCATCTTGCTTTACAAGTGAAATGCAAATTTTGCAACATGAGGTGAACCAGACAATAAGCTTAATTTCCTCAGCCTTCTGTAAGAGGGTTCTTACCTGGGTTTTTCCCATGAGCTCCCTGACTCTAAAGTCAGCTTAGGTGCCTCCATGGTAAATCTATGCATTCCAATACCTAAAGAGGTTCCTGAACTCAGATCTTTACGTAAGAATGACTAAATAAAGAATAACTGAGCCAATAGTGAGAACTATGCTCGATTCATCAAAGTAAGACCATAAAGATACGTAGACTGTTCTGGAATAAGAGTGGCCCTCCTCCTCTCTGTGGTTTTGCTGATAACCCTTAACCCATGAACCTAAGGAAATAAGTTTGACCACTGCCTAATAGGTTGTCTGGCACATAGTAAATCCTTGACAAACACTTGTGGAAATCATTAATGAGACTCTTTTTGTGCATCCTACTCTGGCCTACCCACCTGGTCTGCACTGTGATACCTTGCAATATCTTGCTTGGAGTCTCAATTACTTAAATGAGTTCATATTAACCAGTTTTGTAAAAGAATGTCTGACACATTTAATCATGTTATAGATGCAATTAAATATAAGCGAATAAATATATATACATTAAATATTACTCACTTAAAGTTTAGTATTAAGGGCTGAATCTGGACGTGACACTTGGTTTCTATGGAAGGCCTTGCTTTTCCCCACTATGCGTTTTGGGATGTCTGCCAGTTTTCTTGTTAACCTGGGGAGTGACTGTGAGATATTGCTGTTCACTTCTGTCTGGCTTGAGTTCTCTGCCTTCTATCTGGGTTTTCATTCCAGTTATGTTCTCTCTGTGGCAATGAATGGAATGTTTTCAATCCCCTTTGTCAGGATAAGTTATTTCAGCTTAAAGAGATCTCCCACGCAAAGCACCAGAATCGCGTTAAACCTCTCCTGGTAACGTTTGTTCAGAGGGCTCCTGGTGAGTCATTCCATGCCTGGATCCTGTGAGCCGCACATAGACCCAGAGTCAGACATTGTGAAAGTACCTTTAACTGGAAGAACTCAACCCACAAAATGATCTTTCTACAAATACATGTGTTTTCTAACTAAAATCTGAAATCATGAAAAATGTAGGAAACAAGCTAGTTTGGCATTATTGCAAGTATAGGTCCTGCATCATGTGATTAAGAAAGGATAATTTTATGAGTCAGTGAGCCTTGATGGCGTGCATTTCTTTGTTCTTATTGTGCTAAAGGAAAATGACGGGTTGATTTCCAGAGATATAGCTAAAAGGAAATGTGGCCACAAGTGTCTAGCTGTTCATGTCCCTGCCCATTAATTTTCTTTAGAGATAATCAAAGCTTTTGTATACATTTACACTGAACAGTAAATATATAATGAAATTTTTTTTGAATCGCTGTCTTTCCTGAATTTATTCCCTCAAAATATTATTTTGTGAAGAAAGGAAAAGATAAACAGAGCAATAAAGGAAACAAAGTTGGAGCAAAAACCATTTTCTTATTGTTTTTCTACTGCAATCTCTAAAAGTTGACAGCTTCAAACAATTAAGCTATGAGGGTCCTCCATCACCAGTTTTTGGTAAGTACACTGATTATATGTTCTAAAGTGCTTGGCGTGAACAACAGGTGAGTATAAAGTAAAAAATTAAGCCACATATTTTCTTTTCATTTTTTTATTTTTAAACAAAAAAAATTCAATAAAGTGCTGAATTTAATATCTTGGAGGCATTAAGTAATTACAGGAAAGTCATATGTGTGTTATAAAGCAAATAAAATCTACGGTGCAATTTGATGTCTTCTCAGTAACATTCACTTGATATCAACCACAGTTTACTGTAAACCTTGTCTTATCAGTAGTCTTCATTAGAATACTTTTTCCTAACTCAGATAATTCCCTCCTTATCTCTGAGTTAGACCTCTCCTGGAGCCAGTGTGTTCTACTACCAGAACTTCAGGTCAACTTGACTGTTAATTTCTCTCTGGGTTACTCCTCCCAGATTCTGCCACTTTTCTCCATTTCAATCAAAAGACAGAGTAAACCGTATTTTACCATTTTAATTTCTTTAACACCTAAGAGCAGTCTGTAACTTTTCCGAGAGTTAAACTTAAATTTGCTTTGACAAAAACACTACAGATTTTTACTTATGCCTAAACCCTTAAATGGAAGAGATTCATTTAGAAAATGCAATCTTATAAAAATGTGTTAGAACCCCTCTGAGCTGTGTTCACTGCATACCCAAGAATACATGGACTTGCCCAGTGCCCTTAAGGCAAAGGCCCATGCAAATGAGGAAAGATGTATATGAACAGCTATTTTTTTCAAAGATTTTAGCTTTCTGGGTTTGCCTGCATTTTATCATCTGCTAATAAATATCTGAGTCAAAGGTAGAAAGACAGACATGCTGGGGGTACAGGAAAATTGGGTTAAGTCAGCAACTAGAAAGTTGTGGGTTGTGGTTTTTTGCTTTTCTTCCTTCCTTTTACTGAAGAGGGCAAAGGAATGTTCATTGATAGGAAAACCTAATCTGGGGTTTAGCTCTCACCTCTCCTGCTGGGGTTGGGGGTGCAGAGAAGAAGGTGAGTGGAGAGAGAAATGGAAGGTGAGGAGACAAGAGGGTTTGAAGGGAGGGAGAGGGACAGAAGTGGATCAAGGGAGTGAAGGAGAGAGGGCAGGAGCCAGAGGGAGAAACAGTAGCCTCACCTAAAACACATCAAAAGCCTCCAGGGAAAGCTTTGAAAATAAGACCCTGCAGGAAGCACTTTCAGAAACCACAGATTTTTTCTTCAATACAGGGGCAAATGAGGAGAAAAAAAAATGCTAAGAACAAGAGGCATGGAAGACAGAAAAGAGAGGAAGAAGGCCAAACCTCACCTCCTAATCATTCTGCCTGAGGTGCTGAAAGCATTTCTTAATAAAGTGTGAAGTTTCAGCTAAATCCAAATTTCTGGCATTGGAAGCAATGCCAGGAGCCACTTATGAAAAAGAAAATCTTCTCTTTTTCTTAAAGTGAAGAAAATCCTGTGTTTTCGTACAAGATCTTCTCCATCCCAAATAACCTAGACTCTTCCACTCATTTACTGAAAGAGACGGTAACAACAGTAACAGATGAGGAACTCTCTGCAAGGACAGCCTGACCCACAGTTTACCGATGTCCTTCAGGAGACCCTAATGTTCTCATCCTCGATCTGGAAGTGCCATCCCCAAGAACACACAACAGCAACAGCTCCACCCTTCGTAACATAGCTGTGCAGAACATCTCAGTAACATGATCGTTTTGAACCATGATACAATAGAGTTGTTGCCAACCATGGGGAAAACAGAGATATTTAATAAACGGTGCTGCCATGATTGAAAATCTGCTTGAAAAAAAGAATAAAGTTAGACTGCTATTTCCCTTTGCTCCATATATGAAAATAATCCCAAATGGATTTAAATGCAATAAAAGAAGAAAATTTAGAATTGGAGGTTATTTTGGAATTGGGAAGACCTTCCTTAATAAAATTTTTTTAAACCTAGGAGCCATTTTTTAAAAAGAGAGAGAGGCATATTTGATTAGACAAACATTTCAAAATCTTGTATTAAAAAAATCACAAAAATTCGGTCAGGCGCGGTGGCTCACGCCTGTAATCCCAGCACTTTGAGAGGCCAAGGCAGGCGGATCACGAGGTCAGGAGATCGAGACCATCCTGGCCAATATAGGGAAACCCCGTCTCTACTAAAAATACAAAATATTAGCCGGGCACAGTGGCAAATGCCTGTAGTCCCAGCTACTCCAGAGGCTGAGGCAGGAGAATGGCGTGAATCGGGAGGTGGAGCTTGCAATGAGCCGCGATAGCGCCACTGCACTCCAGCCTGGATGACAGAGTGAGACTCCGTCTAAAAAAAAAAAAAAAAAAAAGAATCACAAAAATATAAGGTCACTTATTTGGGCCAATAATTTATTAAATAACTCCTCCTACTGAATTCGGGTAATAGTCATTCATTCAAAATGGCAATAATGGATCTTATGTTCTAACTCTGTGAGTGCAGTGTAGAATATTATTAGAGACTGTAAATCTGGTCCATGCCTCCCTGCACTGCCATGGGTCTGATCACCTGTCTCTGGGTCTTTCACCCTGAGTTTCATGACTGGCTATTCTAACAGATATGAAGTGCACATATCTCTGTTTTAACAATCTCAAAAGTGCTCAGAATATAAAATGAAAAAGTGTGGGAGTGTGTGTGTGTAGGGGTGTGTGTGGGAGTGTGGGTGTGGGGGTGTGTGGGGGTGGTGTGTGAGTGTGTGGGGGTGGAGTGTGGTGGATGTGTGTGGGAATGTCTGTGGGGTGGGTGTGTGGGGTGTGTGTGTGGCAATGCGTGTGGGGGGGTGTGACTGTGGGAGGGTGCATTGTGTGGGGGTGTGTGTGGGGTGTGGGGTGTGGGTGTGAGTGTGTGGGGTGTGGGTGTGAGTGTGGGGGGTTGGATGTGTGGGTGTATGTATGGAGGGTGTGGGTGGGTGGGTATGTGGGGGGGTATGTGTGTAGGGGGTGTGCGTATGTGGGTGGGTGTGGGTGTGTGTTGGTGGGTGTGTATGGGTATGTGTGTGGAGGGTGTATGTGGGTGTGTGTGTTGGTGTGTGTGGGTATGTGTGTGTTGGTGGGTGTGTAGGTGTGTGGGGATGGGGGTGAGTGTGAGGGGGGTGTGGGTGTGAGTATGGGGGAGTTAGATGTGTGGGTGTGTGAGGGTCCTGGGGAGAGGTGTGGGTGTTGGGGGGTGTATGCTTGGGCGGTGGGTGTGTCTGTGTGTGTGTGCATGTGTGTGAATTATTTGTGATGAAGAAGAAGGAAGGAGCAGTTAAACTTTAAACCAGACATACTTATCCTCAAAATAGTTGTGGTGATATTATACCCTCATACTTTGTACTACAAATACATTTACTGGTTTGTAAAATATATAACCAGGTTATGAAAATATCCCTTATAAGAAGAGTAAGAAAACCAGTAAAAATGTAAAACAACTGCATGGAAAATATGTCTGATTGCTTCTTCTCCATTTTATTTTATTTTTACCTTTTTTCTTTAAGATGGAATCTGACCATGTTGACCAGACTGGTCTTGAACTCCTGGGCTCAAGCGATCCTCCCACCTTGGCCTCCCAAAGTGTTGGGTTTTTAGGTGTGAGCCACTGTGCCCGGCCACCCCTCCTCCAGTTTAGAAATGATGGGTACGGTAATGCAACCTTGCAAAGGGTTTCAATGTTCAACCTTCAAGTTTTTCAATGTTTTTTAATAAAATGACATCGATTGCTGAAAGCATTATGACCTTTGTTATGCTACATAATACTGATACAAAATGTGAATAGTACAAAGTTCATTATATATAATATAAGGCTTTAATATATTACATTTGTTTCTACATAAACAGACTATAAATATATGTGCCATAGCATGTCTTATAGTCATTGTTCCCAGCATTTCACACTATGGTACCAAACAAAAAACACATTTTCTTTTTTGAAAAAAAGGACAGAAGAAGGGCAAAAATCAGTAGAAATAGCTCTATATGTTAAAAGTCTAAACAATACAATAGATGTTATAATTTGGGCTATAAAGTAATTTTGAAGTCTGGCTAATAATCATTCAGAGAGTGAACAAACTCTCTGGAGTTTGTTTACTGGAGTGTAGAGGTTTACTGGAGTGTAGAGGCCAAAAAACTAAAATCCTGATGGGTTGTGGGGTGAGAGTGGGTTGGGGACGGGGGGAAGAACAAAAGGGTAAAATCCTTCCTGAAGCTTTGACACTACACACAGCTTGACATTGAACCTCCCGCCTTCAGTCTCAGACATATCACATCAGGATAGAGATGAGGGTATTCATCCAGAAGAAACCAGAAGCTGGTTTGTGCAGTCAGAACTCTTCAACACGGCAGGGAGCCTCGAGCTGAATGTCCTTACTTTGTGGTGTTCTGAATAAAGGATCAGCCTGAGAGACAAGGAGCCAGAGCTGCATAATTTCCTTCCTGGGGCTTGGCCAGGAGACACGTAAGGGTCTGGAAGGAACTCTCATTAGGAGTCGGAAACAGCACAAGGAACTCTCCTTCAGCCCAACTGCGAAGAACACGCAACCTTCTAAAACCAGAAACCCCATCTGAAGCCTTTACATTTCAGAACAGACCCCATGCCCACCTCCACCGGAGCCAACACAATGCATTTGCAGGCTCCAGTACTCTCTCAGAGCAAGCTAATGTTAGTCTTCCTTTCTGTCAATCTGAATTCCACACTTAAGGCTTGGCTTGGGACCGACGTCCTAAACAAAGCCTCTTGGATAGACTGAGCCCTGCAAATCCTTCCCATCTGCAACACCCCAAACACTTACATTGCCTGGTTTATCTTCTAGTTTTACAGAAGTGTCAACTCCCCAGGTACTGCTACTTCTTTGAGGATGGGGCCATTTCTTGAACGTCTTTGTTCTAACCCATGGTGAGACCCGCAGTAGGCAGCATGATAAATGCTTTTTAAATGAATGAAAAAGAGGATCAGGTTAACACTGGGAGAATACACGGACACATTCTTGGGTCACAAGCCTCTTCCAGGATATGCCTAGAAGACTAGCTCCCTGCAGTCCGAGGTCCTTTTTTTGTTGTTGAAATGAAAATCAAATGCGGCTACTTCCTGCTGGTGGAAAGAACAACACTTGAAAATCTGAGCAGCACCTCTTATGTGATGTCCAGGAGTTGGGGGCGTGGGTGCTTCCTTTTAAACAGGAGGGGAGCTCAATGTGGTCCCCGAGTCAGGCTGGAGAATCTGGGCTGTGCTGCCGGTTTGCACTCCGATCTCTATCAGCTTTAAAAGTTCTGCTTCCTCACTGGAGTACACAGTGGTGTCTGTGTCGTCGGAGTGATATCCGGACTGGTAGCCACTTGTCTGGTTTGAGCCCTCAGATGCCACAGACTCCCTGCTTTTGCTGGACACCATTCCACTGTGGAAGAAATGGCAAGCAAATGAGTTGGCAGAGAGAAGACAGTTCTTTTGCTGACCCCAGCCCCCTGTCTCTCCCAGTTGTTAATCAGCATATCAGGTTTACAGGGACAAGGTCTATTTTCAGGTACTCGCATGAATTAGTAGTTGCAGATAAATCCTCTTATTCAGGTCCAAGTCTTTCAAGCCTCAAATGAGATGAAAGGCAGTTCTCCCGAGTTATGCAAAGGCCCCAACCGATGGAACATGTTTATGGCCTTGCAGATTGACAAGTTTGTATACAATGACAGGCGCAAAGGGCCACTTGCATGATATTCAAGGAAACTGGGATGTTCTGAAATTACACTTGTGCTTTTTCCATTGTGGCAATTTGGGAACTACGGGGCATGTGTATGGTGGTAATAAAGTTCTTGAGCAACTTTAAACTTTAATAACTTGAAGCGTGTGTGCAGTCAAGCCAGATATGTCAAACGCTGCTTTTTACTCATCAAAACCACATTCCTTGGAAGGACTGAGGACCCCAGTCACTCAGCAGCAACTAGAAAATGTTTTCAATGGCATGGAATCCTGACAGATGGTAATCATGTCAAAGCCTAGAAATGTAGGCTGTGTTGATCTAAAATTTCAGGATTTACATTTTCACAAACCATTCTAAGGTGTTTTTTCCCGGTAATAGGTGTTTTACCCAATTTCTTCATGTTAAAACTGCAAAAAGGAATTTTAGTAACTCATGTTTATACATAGTTTAAAAGTTACTTCAAATAATGAGAAATACAAGTTTTTCTTTCAATTCAACCCCAACAAAACTAATGTAGGTGTCTTAAGCAATGGCATGGCGAGCTGCACATGATACTTGCCAAATAAACATTTTTTTAATTAATGAATGAAACATACCATTGACTTTCACAACTTTTTACCTTGGGCCTTAAAGAAAACAATAAAATAGCACAATGACACCTTTTAATGTGGTGGGGTTTCTTTTGTTTGTTTTCTTTTTGGTATGAGCATTATTCAAAAACCCATGAGTATTCCCATTTTATATAAAAGTTAGATAATAAGCAGATCAAAACCTCCTCTATTCTTACCTTTAGGTAAGAATACTCTAGCAAATAAACTCCAGCAAATACATAACTACACTTATCCTATTATTCTTATAAATATAGATTTTCATTTATTTATTATGTTAAGAGAACATACACGTATTCAAGACAACTACAAATTCCTACTGAACCACAGAGTGGAGATTATATTTAAAACTCATTTTAATACTTTTCCCACAACGAAATACTTACGAATTCAGACAATAATATTTAAATGTCTCAAACAAATAGATATTGGCTTATTTATATATCATACTTCTTAAGCACAGAGGCACCCATTTGTATACAGACTTAAAAATTCTTCAGAGTCCACAAAGATTGCAATCATATTGACAGCTTTAGGGATCACATCCAATCACTTTTTCATTTAGCCATTACTGACTACAGTAACTATACTCAGAAATTCCCTAGTATTCATGAATTCTCATAAAAATTGACCAAATTCTCTAATTTATTTCAGATTATTTTTAGATTTGTCACTTAATTTTATCATGTGGTTTGTTTCCTTCTTTATTTGTTAAATTGATGTTAATTTCTCCAAACAACAAAGACCCCATAGGGAAAAGTCTGCACTTATATTGAAAGTCCTAAGTTGCTTCCAAAAATTCCTATTGAAATTTGTCTTTTTAATGTGGCTGAGTCTTACCTAAAAGATGGAGCTAATTTGGTTCTGTCTTCCAAAGTTTTCAGCTCTTCTGAGGCAAGAACCATACCACTGTCCGTCTGGTTGTCCTTTTTCAGAGACAATGAGATGGCACAGTTAATTGAGCATATAAAATGACCAACTATTTAATTAAGGTGATTTCTCAACCCATCTATCATGACTATCAAATAAGGTCCTGTGGAAGAACATAAAGGTATAATAGCCACAAATTGTCCAAGCTACAAAAGGAAGCAACTGCTTCCTATGAGTAGACACAGGCCAGGGAGAAGAGAAAATTTTCACATCAGCAGCTGAGAATGCCTGTTACCATTGCTTTCTTCACCATGACACTACTTGCACTTTAGTGAAATTGGTCAGAAAGCTACACTGTCTTGAACCTTGGACCAAGGACTTTACTTATGTAAAACACAGAGTTCCATCTCCATAATGACCCCATGATACACACACTCGAGGGCAGCCTTCTAATGAGGCTCCAAGACTTCAATGCTTAGGCTAATATTTATCTAACTAGTGTTTCATCCTTTGTATTATTTCTAAGACTATTTTTAAAAGATGTACTTACATCTGGGATTACTTTTACTTCTGGTTCTTCTAATGGGATGTCTTCAAATGTTTTTACACTCACAGGCCGGCTCTTTCGCTTACTGTTCTGCAGATACTGACTGCAAAAGAACAAATATTTATATTTTATTGGTGGTATATTTGACTGCAGATACCACAAGTGATACCTAAGTTCATTATCTTTCAACCACAAACTTAATAGCAACCTTCAAAACATCCTTTAGAAAAACAAAACAAAATAAAAATCTTTCTCTGCTAGCACACATGGAAGGCTTAATTTCCTGAGAAAGTCCATTTAAAAGTATAATATAACTGAGGAGTCTCGATGAGCCTGTTCTTTTGAACCCTACTTCTGAGGTCCAGTCCTGGACTAAAGACAACAATAGCAGAGGGAGTTATCAAGTGCCTTCTACTTGGCTTCCTGATTGCATAGGATTCCTCCATCGAGCTCTGGATATATTACCGAGTGTTTCATATCTGTCTGGCTATCTCCCGGGAAATTTTTTCTGGATAATGCTCACAGAGCAACCATTCAATGAAAGATAGGCAGAGGAATCATCTGAAGGTCTCCTTAAAGGATACTGAACCCAGCAGTGATTTGAAGACAACCTCTTCCTTTTCTGTGTAACAGAGGCTTAGTGTGCAAAGGGAAGGTGGACTGAGTCTCACTGTCCCCTCATTTTTGCCCCCAGAGTTGCTGTCTCAGGAAAGAGCAGTGGTTTAAGAGTAACAAGATATTTTGCCTATTTCAGAATCTACCACTGACTGCAGAAACTTGAGAAAGTCATGAATATTTCCGTGACCCTCTTTTCCCATCTGAAAGATGTGTTGGCAGTAGCACTCCCTCCCTAGCTCACGGAGATGTTGGAAAAATGAATGACATGGAGAATGTTGGGCTTATTGTTCTTAGGAAGAATAATGCTCTCTCAAACAAAGCTCATTTTTCTCCTTTGACTTCCAAAGCTTCCTTCAGGAGTCCAAATAATAAGACTTTTCGAACAACAGATCCTCTCCTTCTTGGGAAGGCTCCTTCCCGGCCATGTGGCTTTGGGTGAGTCTAGTTGATGCTATCAAAATCACTTACAGCCCAAGTGAGGGAAGGGAAGTCCTACTCACTGGGAGGACCCAACGAGACAGAAAATACACTCTTCATTCCTATACCAGCCTACTTCCCGCTACAAGCAGCCTTCTGGAACACGCTGCATAGACCTTGGGCCACAGGAGAAGAATGGAAATTAAATCTCTCTCCCCTACCCCAAGAGGCTGGTTCCTCCCTGTACAGAGAGGAGAGAATGAGATTTACAGGTGACACCCTCACTCAGGAAACTCCACAAGTTAGAGGATATGATACACAGGGTGCGATCGAAGGCTACTTTCTTGTAAGTCCAACCCCTAAAAGTAATGGTTGTCAAAAGCTACTGGTACCATAGTCAATCATTCCTGCATTCACTTGTTCAGGAAGCCCTCACTGATAATCTGCCACATGCCTGGCACTGTGCCAGATGCTGTCTAAGCAGCATTTCATGACGTGTTCACCACGGTACCACTCTAGGGGTGAGTATTACTATCCCAGCTTTTCAGATAAGGAAACCAAGGCATAGGAAGGTCAAGGAACTTATCCAAAATCACATAACTGGAATGTTTGGATTATTATTTTGAGGGCAATGGGGAGCCACTGAAGGATTTTAAGCATGGAATTGACAAGATCAGATATGCCCTTTAGAGAATTGACTGTGGATTGAAAAGAATAAGACTAGAGGCATAAGAACCATGAGAAAAATACTGCACTTCTTCAGGAGAAAGAAAGGCAGCTTGGCTAGAAAAATGGAATGCCCATGAGGTTTGGAGACATGGGTTCATTCTAGAGATATCTAGGGGATAGAATCAACTAGGGTTGGCAAGTTTGGAAAATAATTTAGCTGCCTTAGAAAGGACAGCTCCTTAAATTCTTAATCCAGTAATTTTTTAAATGGCATGATCCTTTCATGATTGACAAAGCATTTCCACAGACCATGGTGCATCTGTTCCTCCTAAAACGGAGAAATAGGTCTTTTAATTATTTCCCCTTTAGAGATGAGGGAGCCAAGGATTAGGGAGAAAATGGCTAATAAAGGGTAGAACTGGGACTCAAACTTAGGCCTTCAGACACCAAAGCCCATGTGAAGTTTTTGTTTTTGTTTTACTCTACTCCATACAGACTCCCTTGGAAGAGTATCAGGAGGGAAAAGAAAGAAGAAAACAGCAGACACAATTGTTCAAGCCGTTATTAAGCACCCAGTATGTGAACGGCGCTGTTCTCCTGTCATGCATGCACTGATCACGCAGTAGCAGGGTCAGGGGTGTAAGTGTGGGATATGAAACAGACAAAAAGTGCAGAAAGGACAGTCCCACTTCAAGCAGCCTAATGGTGGAGCCAAATTCAGGAATACCTAGCTAGCAGGCTATCCCAAGCATCAATCTACAAGAGCCATTTAATCATCACTAACCATTAACCAAAATGAAGAAAATAGTATGCACCAAAACCTTTCTCTAAGAAAGTACTACAAAGAAATTTTTGATAAGCTGCTTGATGTGGGAGGTGAAACTCCCAGAGAAAATGACAGCGATTGCAGATGGTCCCCAAACTGCCCTCAAAGGAAGATGAGTCCAGTGAGTATGTGCTTTCTTGCAGGAAGCATGCAAACTTGAGGCCAGAACTGATCCACAGGGGAAATTAGAGACAAAGCTAAGTCTAGACATGAGTGGTCCCTCTCTAAATAAATGCTAAGTAAATATTTTTCAAATGGTTTAAAGGGGCCGCAAATCATGAGGCTAGCTCCCACAGTGACGTCTCTGTCCAGCTCTATTTATAATGCAATAGGATTGAAAATTAGAAGGAGAAAGACTGCTCAGCTTTTGTACTTGGCCAGAAATGCATAAGAGGATGGAACAAGCCCCCTGAGAAGTACCCCAGCCTCAACTCATTCTCCCCAGAGAAACAGAACCCCAGGAGAGCAACAGAATGAAGCATGCCATGTGCAAATGCCTCTATCTGCTTCTCTTCGAAACCAGATGACTAAAATGTGACCATGAGTTTTATTTTATAAAAAGGAAAAAAGGTGGAGGAGGTTGAGAGGAGATGCAGACAAAAGACTCCAATTTTCATTTTATTTTTTAAATTATGGTAGGATGAAAGAGAAACTGGACTGGAAAAACCAATTCAAAAATCACAGACAGAAAATAGGAGCCAGGCCTGTGCTGGGAGAGTGGTGTCACATTTGTCCACGCTTCTGGGGATAAATGTTAGCAGCCCTTTTATATATCCAACATCGTATTTGGTGCTTCCATTACACAAACATGATTTCTTCTCCTTCTCAGCACCATATGCAAAGCACCCGGCGAGCCAGGAGGCTGCTAACTCGGATCATCACTCTACTTGGTCACAGAAAACACAGGGAATATAGTTCATGATCAAATGGCTTTCCGATAAAGGGGGAGGCAATAATGGTGTGTGGGGAACAATTGTCACACTAAAAGGCTGGCTGAACTTGAACTGGAAACGTGTAAACACAGGAGTGGAACTGTAGTCTCATTTCATTACTGTTTCTCTCTGAGGGCCCTCCTTGGCATGGGAGGAAACAACATGGACTCAGGTGTCAGAGGAACTGGATTCATCTCAAGGATATGATTTTAAGCAGCTCACTTAATAGGTATCTTTTACTGAGTGCTTTCAAGGGTCAGGTGCTTGGAAATAGATTATATCTTACAACTCTCAAAACAGCCATTTTCCAACAGCACCATTGACCTTGTCTCATTTCACAGATAAAGAAACTGAGGCAGAGGGTAGATGATTTGCCCCAAGTTTCACAGTTGCTACAAGGCAGACTTGGGGGTCCCACTCAGTTTTATCTGACTCTAATACCTGATCTTTAACCACAAGTTTGTACTGCCCTCAGGTAACAGAACTGAGCCTTGCATTCAATAATACATAAAAAAAAAAAGATTATTGTTTCTACCTTGCCTGACTCTGAGTGTTATGATGTTGGCAACATCTGATAATATACGGCAAAGTTCTTTAAAAATATGCCTAACGCTTTTGACTTCGGTGGAACAGTCAGCTCACTTGCTGGCTTCTAAGCTTTCTTCCTTCCAATCAGTGTTTCTGCTGCCCTGCACAACTCTAGGAGGCAAACTGTCCACCAGTTTCTCCTTAGCATCCCTGCCATGTGGCAACCTGGCCATGCTCTGGACATGAGAGAGCTCCCTGCCCCTCCCTGCAGCCCGGGCACACTCTGGCTGGCAGGCTGGACCCATGCTGTCAGGGATTCCATTAAAGCAGGAAAACATCCAAAGGGGTTGGGAAAGAAACAAAGCAAAGTGAAGTAGTCCCAGCCTTAGTAAAGGGCAATTTTAATATCATATTGTAGAAAACCACACCAACTCTTTCCTTATGCACAGGTGCTGGGAGAGAGAAAAAAGAAAGCTGCCTTCAGAACCCCTCTGCAAACCAGGAAAGGACCGCAGTGCATGTGTTTTACATAAGCCCAGACTTCCCGCTATGCAAATAAAATACTGAAAATCAGACGTGGGAGGGGCTCCTGAGATGCAGCATCCAGTCTAATTCAGGACACAGACCCATGGCATTCTGTATCCTTGCCAGAGAGCCATAAGTGTGTTCTCATGCATGCACAGAACTCTTCCTTTCTGAATCTCTCCTAAGCCATTTAATTCACATTAATAAAAGCATACATGGGGATAATTTAAATGCAGATGTCTTTGTAAAACTGGTCTCTTTATTCCGGAGATTAGCAAACTGTGGCATTCCAGCTATTGCAGCTGCAGGGCTTGGAATTCTTAAAGGCAATGCTGTGGCAGCAGCGTGGGCTACAGATGGGAGGAAGCACACCTACCCAGGCCCTCTTCTAGGAGCATTCCCCAGGATGTTAACCTCAGGGCTAAGGTTATGTGGAAGTAGGATACAGCAGCCTTAGACATGGTCTTCCTTCCACTTCCAATCCCCCTCCCCGAGATGGCCTTGAAGTTACCCTCCCCCAGGGGATGTTAGGCCATATACTGTACCTGATTCCTGCTGTGTTGTCATAATGGAATTTGGGGTCACATACTTCCTCCTCCTCCATACAGGAAACAGGTGAGGTAGGCAGAGAGAGTCCAGAATCCTCTTCCATGCTCAAAGTCTCTGATATCGGAAGAACAATATAGTCTTTGCCGTCCTGAAACAATAAACACAGAAGACTGTTGTTATGGCTTCAGTTCTTCAAGTGCCTTTTCATTAAAAACAAAGGGCACAGGGGCTTCTTGGCTACCTAGGGCATGTGGCTTTCATATCTGAACACAGAACTTTAAGACAACATTACAAATCATGTGTCAGAAACAAAAAGCCGTTGAAATGGAAGGTATATTAAAGGAGAGAACTAAAAACGAGATGGGTAAGGAGCCCACAGGGAAGTGCATTTACAAAGAAGAGAAAGCAGGCTGTGGTCAGAGAGGTAACAACAGAACACACGGAGCTACATAGAACAAAAAAATCACTCCTTCACAGAGCCCTAACCGCACGAGCCAAGCCCTTCAAAGGGCATGGCATCCCGTTTTAGCTACCACATTTCAAGGCAATGGAAAAACTGATGACAGTCTAAAGAAAAGCAATAAATGGATACAAAAATGGGTCTTTTGAGAAAAGGTTGCACAACTTAATATTATTGCATCAAGAAAAAGAAATAAATGACTATTTGATATCTGTAAATGTTTGGAAGGTTTATTGATAAAAATAGAGCTGACCTATTGTCCCCCAGCTGTTCAAAAGAAAAGAAAGAGGAAATTCGCTTCCATTGTAGTAAGAAGCATTGACTGGAGATTAAATAACATTCTAACAGTAAAGACTACAACTCTAAAATCTTCCAGTGGAAGTTATAAGAACCTGGGATGATACCAAGACAGAAACCATCTCTTTTGCATAGCTTAGATGTATTTTTGCCTGCAGAATTTACTAAAAATTTCTTGAAATTTCTTCCATTGTTGATCTTCTGTGGATCAACCAGATTTTTTGTTTGTTTGTTTTAGCTTTAGAAGAGCATTTGAAGATATAACAAAAAGATAAGTAGGTAGAAATCAGAGTGTCTGCTCCCAGGTCATAAATTAGAATCTTATCTGCCTAAAAGGGTAATTGCAGCTTTTAGAAAAGCATTATTGCTCAGATGTAGAAGAATACAGTAGATTATTCAATGGCTGAGAGGATGGCATGGTAGCCATGAGACAGTTCAGGCAGTAGGGAAGTCCTTGACATCTAAGTACTCTTTGTAGGCGCTTCTTGGATGGAGGTGACAAACCTGCTGAGCATTAGCTTGCAAGAGATTTCCCAAATGTTCCACCAACTCTGAAAACGTGGGTCTCTGACTGGGCTCCCCGTGCCAGCAGTCCAGCATGGTCTGGTACCTAGAGAAGCAAAACACTGATTTCATTAAATGCCTCTTTCTTCCTGAATGATGAAAATAAGCACTTAAATGAGTACACATTTATAAAGAGCCCACGAGTCAAGATGCTAAATAGGGATACAAAACTGTGTAAGACACAGAGTCCCATACTCCCGAGGCTCAATGTGTATAAAAAACAAAACACTTAAAGCAACATCTAATAAAAACTAACTGGTTGCTTTGAATAATAAAGTACTATCTTTTCAAAAAGTGATAACTCCATGCTTGAAATTATCAAGAAAGGCCCCAAAGTAAAAGCAGGACACTAACTGGGCAATGAAGAAAGTCTATATAATGGAAAGTCTTCCAGGCAAGGAGAATTTGCGAGCAAAGAAAGAGAACAGAGGAACACTTCTTAAAGTCTTACATTTCTGGTGTAGTATAATCGGGGGCCCTCATTCTAGTTCCTTCTTTCAATCGCCTACAAAATTCTTCATCAATCTTTACCCCAGGATATGGAGAAGCACCTAGAATAAAACAGGGAGGAGACATTCTTTAATTTGATTTTCTCTTATAGAAAACCCTGCGCCTGAATCTTGCATATCCTCATCACCTACGTATCTTTTTTTTTTTTTCAAAGCTTCCTAGAAGTTTCGCCTGATAGACGTGAAGTACAAGAGAGGAAAAGACAACTTTTGTCTTCCTCTTTGGAGTCTGGATGGAAGGACAAAGAGAAATGACTTACCCAAGGAAAATATTTCCCACAGCAACACGCCAAAAGACCAGACGTCACTCTGGATTGTGTACACTCTGTCAAAAATTGTTTCTGGGGCCATCCATTTCAAAGGGAGGCGAGCCTACATGGGTAGAAGACAAGGATTCAGAACCCAAATTAGCAAATATCTGAAGAAAAAAACTTCCTTTGTTCCTGAACACAGGTCCTGAAGCTCTCTATGAGGAGTTTTAATTCTGTTACTTAACCAAGCACTGGATTCATGTTTGAAACTTACATCTCCTTTTCTGACATAATCTGGATCTTTATAAATATCCCGGGCCAAGCCAAAGTCACAGATTTTAACCACGTTCTTCTCCGATAAGAGGATATTTCGTGCCGCCAGGTCCCTGTGGATACACTGCAAAGAGAATCGTGTGTGCATTAGGTCTCGGCACAGCTGATCTCTTTCACATCTGTTGTGACCTCATGCATCAAAAAAAATCCCACATCAGAAAGCCAACTGATTAATAAGGACTGGGTTAGTATCTTTTAACAACACTTCAGGAAAAAACTCTGTGAGCTTTGCTGAGATACACATCTGCTCATTCCATAAACAGCCCCAGCCTTTGGAGTTAAATAATTAAGTTATAATATGATGATGGAATCATAAATAGGCTCCTCTAGGACACAATTGAAAGTGTGTTTCTGGTCACATCCACACATCCCTTTTGCCTGGCCCCATATTTGGTTAAAAACGTGTTATTCTAGGGAGGTCCCAGAATGGGATTTGTTTTTTGAATGAATGCACGGAAATCAGAAACAAGGGGCTCTCATTGGTTTAGTGCTCTTTGTTGGTTTCCCCCTTGCGTATGAGGCTGAAGCCAGACTGGCTCTGATAAACAATTCCCAGTGGGGCTTCCCCTGATTTCAAAGTGCTGGGCTATCATAAATGTCTATTAAGGCAATTTCAGCCTATCACAAGTCAGGTTAGTTCTCTGGTGCATTAATAATATAATGAGATTAATCTTGACTTTCTTTCTCTTCCTTTTAGCTTCTTAGTTTCTCCTTTCTCTGTATCCTCCAAACTTCACCTAACTTCCTACTACTCAGCAGCTTTAGCTCCATGTGATATTTGGTGAGAAAATGAGTCTTGGGGAGCACAAGAAATGAATCAATGGCTTAGAAGAAAACTTTTTTCTTTTTTTTCTTTTTGAGAAGGAATCTCGCTCTGTCACCTAGACCGGAGTGTGGTGGTGCAATCTCAGCTCACAGCAACCTCCACCTCCCAGGTTCAAGTGATTCTCCTGCCTCTGCCTCCCAAGTAGCTGGGACCACAGGTGTGCCACCACACCCAGCTAATTTTTGGTTTTTTAGTAGAGAAAGGGTTTCACCATGGTGTCCAGGCTGGTCTCAAACTCCTGACCTCAGGTGATCCACTCACCTTGGCCTCCCAAAGTGCTGGAATTACAGGCATGAGCCAACATTCCCGGCCAAGGGGAGAATTCTTAACTCATTGGAGGAGTGATCGTGTAAGCCAGGCATTGCTGACCTTCCCACACCTCAAATCTGTATGGCAGTCTCCTCTGAACAAGGCATATTCAGAAGCACATTGTCTAACACAATTGAGCAACACTGGGAATTCCGAAAAACAGACAGTATTTTTTACTTTTCCCCCCAAACAAAAAGTTTCCTTTTTTAACCCAACAACCAAGTAGATTCAAGAAGTCATCTGGTAGATATAAAACAAGTTAAAGGATTCCCACATTCATGTCCATTCTCTTCCTAGTCCCCAAAAGGAACCCTGAGTAAGTGGCAAATTCCAGCCATAAAAAATAGTAATAATAAATCATAATCTCCAAGCAGTGTAAAGGGCCTTTCTCTTTGGGAAAACCCTATAAGGCCCCAGTTCTCCTCCTTCCCCTTGGGAGAGAGAACACAAGAGCTACCTAGCAGAAACATCAAAGAGCCTGAGGCCTTGAATGCTATGAGAAGCTTTAAACCTCAGGGGAAAACATGGGCGGAAGATTTCATTCTAATTTAGGAAACACAAAATATATATATACAACTTAAGTCTTTCTTTCTTCATTAAGCTGCACGAATACATTCTGTCAACTGATAGTTCTTCCTGATCTTTAATTTGAAGTACTGCTACTTAATAAAAAATTACACATTTTACCCTTTCCAGGGGAGTCACTGCCACCAGCCTTGCTCCCCGCTTGGTGTTTACAACCTTTGGAATAGTTGTAACTTGTCACGTCCCCACCTCAGCCTTTGTTTGGCCTACTTTTCTAATTTTAGCTCTTTTAATCGCTCTCATCTGAAGCCTGTCCTTCCTCGTTTCTAATTATACTCCTAACAAATACTTTTTGATGGATGTTGATGAATGTAAAATAAATTAAAAATGATTCTCATGCCAAGATATCTGTAGGGCTCAGCCCCTCCCCTTTCCAGGTCATTGCTCAAATGTCAAGTTCTTAGTAAAGCCTTCCTCGTCTACCTTGTTTAAAATGGATGTACACACACAGAGAGAAGCATAAACATACACAAGTGCATTGCTCCTGTATATTCTATAACCCTTTCTTGTTTTATTTCCCCATAACATTTACTCCCATCTAACCTACAACATGTTTTACTTGTTTATATTGCTTATTGTTTGCTCTACCCACTAGAACTATAAACTCCAGGAAGGTGAAGAGCTTTGCCTGATTGTTCACCCCAGTATCCTCAGTGCTCAGAAGACTGCCTCACACTTAGTAGATGCTTGACAAGCCTTTATTATACAGCTTAATTTCATGAACTCCTTGACCACTCTTACTTAGCAGAAACAGAGCCTCCCCAGTAGAGGTCTTCTAAGAGCCGCAGAAGTGGTGAATGAATTACAATCCCAAAAAAGCACCAATGGCTGACACTGGACATCCTATTTCCAAACCTGTGATCTGAAAAGATAGCTGATTTCCCCTCAACCTGTCTTACCTTTCGTGATGCCAAGAACTCCATGCCCTTAGCCACTTGGAAGCTGTAACAGATGAGATGCTCCAAGGTCAGGAAGTCCTTATACAGGTCTTCAGGAGCTGTCCGAAGAGGCAGGAGGATGGAGATTAGTATTTTCATGAATTGGTGTGATTTGTTTCTAAGTTTGCTAGAGTAATAATCTTTTTAAGACTTGGGAGTTAAATTTTCAGGAAATAGAAACAGAGAGTCAATGCTTCTATCTTCTATAAATCTCCTGAATCCCAATATCATTAGCTTCTATCACATCCTTTAGGAACAATACTGGTTTTTCCATTTTAGCAAATTGAACCAGTAAATCCAGGAGGTAGAATAAGGTAATATTGACCTAGATAATCTGGGAAAGAAAGAGGACATTTCCAAATTTGCCACTTACACTGTTTTTTGTCATGTACCCAGAGGGATAAACAATAGTTTAATATCAAGAACTCTAAAAATAAGACAACAATATTCAGGGTCATTGAATTGCTTCTCTCCAGGATTTGTCCTGGGACAAAGGCCAAAAGTCAAACTATAATCTGCAATAGATAACTAAAAATACTAGAAATATATTTAAGTCATTTTCAAACTTTAAAAGTGCTGTAAATACATTAAATCTGGCCTGGGAGGATGTTTTTTCCTGAGAGATAACAGAAACATGGAAAGACACATTTACGTAAATTGGTGTATTTACTTCAGTGCAACTGGTACAAATAAACACTAAGATATTAAATGGGTGTTTCAAAATCATCTCTTTGGTCAGATAAGACTTATGGCTTCTTTCCTGGAGACAAAGACCAGAGTAAACAAAAACTCAGTTGTAGTAATAACCTCATAAGTACTTAAAAGGCTGTGAGCCTTTTTCTCAACAACTCAATCTCTTAGGTTTCTGGCTCACTGGCCACTATTTCTTGAAAGAGAAAGAGCAGGGTAGAGGCAGCACCACTCGATGTGGGCCCAGCTAAATGAAGCCTAGATCACCTCCCCATGTGCTTCTAGACCAAGTCCCAGCTTCACACTACCTTCTCAGCTACTAAGGAAAAGGAGTTAAATGCAAATTCTCTCTGTAGCCTCATGTCAAGGGAAACAGAGTGGGCTTCTTTCACTATTCCTCTAGACTTATGCCTCAAGGGGAGCCAGCCTGTCACCCATCTCTACATCCACGACGCTATCTCTGCTCCTTCTGAAGGAGGTAGAAATACAGTGTGTCCTGGAGCCGGCTGAAGTCCTGGAAGTTAGGCTTGGGACCACAGCTCGACCCATAAAGAGCACTAAAATATCACTGAGGCCGGGCGCGGTGGCTCATGCCTATATTCCCAGCACTTTGGGAGGCTGAGGCAGGCAGATCACCTGAGTTCAGGAGTTCGAGACTAGCCTGGCCAACAAGGTGACGCTCCATCTCTACTAAAAATACAAAAAAAAAAAAAAAAAAATTAGCTGGGTGTGGTGGCAGGCACCTGTAATCCCAGCTACTCAGAAGGCTGGGGCACAAGAATCACTTGAACCCAAAAGGCAAAGGTTGCAGTGAGCCAAGATTGCACCGTTGCACTCCAGCCTGGGCAACAGCATGAGACTCCACCTCAAAAAAATAAAAATAAAAGCAAATAAATAAAATATCACTGGAAACATAACTTAAAGGCCAGGATATTTATCAAGACTCCCCTGAGGAATAATGGTTGGAAGGAAGACTTGATAAGCCACTTGGCCTAGGGTAGAAACAACAGATGGCTCCTAAACTGCCTTTGGGATGGTTAGGTATAATGAAAAGAAAGACTTTTGCACAGGTAAAGCATGCAACGTGGGGCAGCTGAACCACTCTGGGGCTCTCCAGTGCAATGGAGAAGCTACTCAACTACCAGAAAACTTGTAGCCTCTCCCGCTAATAAATGCCGAACCAGTATTTTAGGAACACTGCTGTGGTTGTAACTGACTGCTTATCCCACTTGGACCACCTAGATTTCTCAGGCTAGCCTTGCTTTGCCTCCCGGTCTAGGGCTTCCACACTTCACTTTTGGGGAGACAGAATGGAGGCAGTCTATTATAGAAATTCAGGTCTCTTTCAAATTATGAGGTAGTATTGGACTTTTCCCACGATCAAATTCCTTGTAACACCCTATCACCCTGTCTGCTCCGACGAGAGTATGCCATAGCCTGCTGGAAGCACTGGCTGGTACCTTCCTCTTCTTCTACATCACTGAGGGACTTCTCCTCCACAAATCCAGAGCTGGCTGAGCTCTGGCTACTGGTGATGCTGTCCAAGCGCCGTTTCAGATCCACAGGGATTGCTCCAACATAGTCTTTCCCTTGACGGAATCGTGCCCCTTTGGTCTATAAAAAAGCAAAGGAAAAAACAAACTCCTTGAACACAAAATAAGTCTTTAAAAGTTTAGAACCTTTAAAATGTGATAACGGTGGAAATAATAGAAACTACTAAAAAGCAGACAAGGAGGACATCAATTTCAGGATTATGCAATCTCTGAACTGAAATTTGGGGCAAGTTTTGTGCGTAATAGGATTTCTTCCACAAAGCCTAACTCCTTCTTTAGCTTAAAGAGACAAATGCCACTTTGAGTTGCATTCAGACACACTCTCAGCATTAGGGTGCTCTTCACAGAGGGATTTACACTCCAGGGGCCAAATATAGCTAGGGGAGAGACAGAATAACCCAGAGCTGTCCTACCCTCCGCCCTCCCCTTTCCTCGATCATACCTGCCTTCTCCCCCATGTCCACACTCTATAATGGGTCAGTAGATTAAAATCACAAAAATAGAACAGAAACATATGGCCCCCAGAAGGTAAAAGAGGAAGTTATAACAGCCAATAGGTAATATGAGAAGACTCCTTACAAGTTCTTCACAAAATTTCAACTAAAAAATTAACCTGTACCATTTCTAGTTTCCCTTCATTTTATAATGTGGCCAGAGCAGGATTAGGAAATGACATACCTTGTAGGGGACAAATTCATTTCTCTTGCTCCTCAGGTAAGTGGATAGGTTTCCAAACTTGCAGAATTCCACAATCACCATGAGTGGCCCTGCAGGCAGCATGTCCAGGAAGGAAAATGGATATTCACTCGTGTTCCTCACTAAGTGTTTAATACAGTGATGAACCCAAAAACACCTTAGAAGAAGGCTACACAACCTTTCATTGGGACAGGAGTGTAGAAACCAGCTGGTCCCAATCCCCTTATATAAACTTGTTTATATTATATATAGCTTTTCTTCTTTCCAGAAGACATTTTCACAAGATTAACCAAAATTTCAAAAGAAAACCCACCCATCTACTTGCTTTTCAATGCAATCACTTGATATCATTCCATTTTGGGGGTAACTACCCTTAAGCTTTCAAGTTTTAGGGAAGTTTACTCTTCTCATCTGGACATCTGTTACACAAGTAGCAAACTGAATCATAGTGGCATGACATTTCTTAATTCTGAGAAAGTTTTATAATAATTTAATTCTAGTGCCAATTAAACCACAGTGAAATATATTTATTCCTAGGAATCCGCAAAGTATTTTAAGCTAAGAAAATCAAGTCCATGGGAGTTGACTGCTTTCCCTCAAACACTATCAGAGAGGCATGTTAAAATTGGGTGACCAAAACCATCCACAGTTACTCACCTCCTGGCTTGGTACAGGCACCTAGAAGGTTGACCACATTGAGATGGTGACCAATATGAATGAGGATCTTGAGTTCAGACATGAGGGCTCGATGCTCACTGTGTGTTGCTCCTTCTAAAAATACAGTACAAGGAGGGAAATCTTAGGTGTGGACATTTCCTTCGGATAACTGGGGTCCCTCCTTCCCTGCATGCCACTATACAACTTACCCTCCAGGGGTAACACAGCTGTGACCTAGTTTACAGATCACATGCATTTCCCCAAAAGTCAAGTGTAAATTCTATTTTCTAATTTGAAATAAAATTCATATTTTAACTGAGCCAGAATGTTTGATATTTAAAGGAATCCACTGTGAAATCTTTTGCAAAGTGGAGAATACATCTGCAATGGAATAATGCCCAGATTCTCTTCTTTTACAAAACTGTATTTTTGCATTTCAGGTTCACTACGATTCTGAGGGTCTGATCATTTCAGTGCTTCCTCATAAGGAAGCGACACCATGTATTAAATATCTTCATGTGTTAGGGGCTATACCGAAGGTTCCAGCCAATCTGTGCCAATCTGTGCAGGCAAATTAAGGCCAGCTGGAAAGACCAGTTGACACATGAGGCTGATGGCACTAAGACTATGTGTTTGATCCCGTTTGGACGGCTACATTTCCCTCTAATTCACAGGCATGGTCCACATCTAAGGCCCTGATGAGCCACCTCAAAATTACATACTCCCTTGGCCACCAGAGAAAAAAGGCAAATGGAGAAAGATAGCTTTGAAACGCACAAAACCTATTGGCAAAGGGTTAGTGGCACTGCCTTCATCAATGAAAGAACATCACAATTGGAGAAAGAAGCTTTATTGTCTATCCTCTTGAAATGAAAATGGCCAGACCAGAATTCCATTACTATTAGAAATAACAATTATTTATAAAGCTTTCATTTAAAAAATATAACCCATTATATTTTATTCTAACACAACCATTCTTGTTTTGCAAATTATCTTTTACATATGAACATCTTTTACATATTCCAATTCTAGAGAACATGCTATTTTTGCATTCCACTATTTTCCTTTCCATGTCTGTAGATGGTCTATAATTATCTGATTCCATAATATATTAAGAAACAATTTTAATATAACCACAGTCCTGTTTTCCTGTAACCAGAACCACTAAGTACAACTGTGTTGGCTGAGCCCTGCACAAGGATAACCAGGCAAGAAGGTGAAACCCATCCCCAACTTTACTTGCCAGACCGTGCACCCTGGCATAAAGCTACAAAGGAGGATCCTTTTTCCAATTTGCACAAGGACATTATTTAGGCTGGCTGCATGTGTGGCTAGTAGGCCCACCTAAACATAAAGCTACTGATACAAGCCTTGCAACATGTTTAAAGACTAGATAAAACAGAAAGATCACCACATAATTTTGCTTTTACCTTTCAACATTTTGACTGCTACTGTCCTGCAAGTTGCTGTCTTGTCAATTCCAAAGGCATCTGCTTCAATCACTTGGCCAAAGGCACCACGGCCAAGCGGCTTACCTAGAGTCAACAACAATAGCAACAAGAAAACGGACTTGGATTACTATACAACCAAAGTGATATGCAGAGATGTCAACTAGATAGGGTCACCACACATCCCAATTTAACATGGATAGTCCAGTTTACTCCTTTGTCCTGGCTTAATTATTTAATAACTCCCCCTTCACTCTCCAAATGTCCTGCTTTGGATGATTACATAGGGACCCTACCTCTAAGTGGCTAAATGAATGACTATCCAAATTCAAGAGATGGAATTAATATTTCTAAACCAGAATCCAACATCTGAATACACCACATTTGTCATCGTTCTAATGGAGGAAGAGACGGCCTGGTAAATACAATATCAAATTAATAGCAATTGAAAATGCACCTAGCTTCAGCCGGTCTCTGGGGAATTCCCATTTGCTGGCATCATAAGGCAGTCGTTCACAGTGTTCGTCCAATGGGAGTTCATCAGGATCCATGACGATGGACAAGTAGCCTGTCTTCAGTTCCCCTCCATTGGCCTGGAAAGCATCAATCCTTCCAGTCATATACACACTGTCGTTTGGCTGTTGTTTTGTGTGCTTGTTATTGCTGTTTATTGGAGCCTCTTTCCTGTCTAATTTTCCAACAAAACTCATGGAGTTTGAGAGTGGTCCTATTATAACCCTGCTTCTAGTTTCCCTTGTCCCCCAAAGGAGCTCAGAATTAAGGTTTTAAAGTTTAATTACACTAGACAGTTCAAGCCCTTTTCCTCTCTAGTGGCTTCTATCAATTAAATCCCTGAGATCCAGCCAAAAGAAAGTGGGCAAGAATGTTATTGTATTGAAATAAAATGCGCCCATTGAGCCAATAACAATGGGAAGAAACAACTCAAAGAACCCCAATCAGTTTTCATTAATCATGAAAACCAATGTGCATGGGCAGAAGGGAAATTATTTTGTTACCCGCTTAACGGTCCGTAGAATGATGACAAGAAGTAGCCAGAAGAACATGGCAATCACTGCTGTGCCTACTAGAATAATGATTTCCAAGTTCGTCTTTTCCTGGGCACCTGGAAAGACACAATTAAATTGTATCAACAGTTGGAAACTTATATTTTTGTAAGATGACGAATTTTAGCACTAAAGCAAGATCCCAAGCTTACCAACTTGGAAAAAGCCTAGAGGACAGTAGTCACACACCCCTAACTTGAATGGAGTCTACAGAATTCTTTTTTTAACTTAATTTTTATTTATTTATTTATTTTTAGAGACAGGGTTTCTTTCTATGCTCCAGGCTAGAGTCTCATGACACAATCATAGCTCCTTGCAGCCTCCAACTCCTAGGCTCAAGCAATTCTCCCACCTCAGCCTCCCAAGTAGCTGGGACCACAGGTGCATACCACCAAGCCCAGCTAATTTTTCTTTTATTTTCTGTAGAGACAGGGTCTCATTACATTGCCCAGGCTAGTCTCGAACTCCTGGCCTCAAGCCATCCCCTGGCCTTGGCCTCCCAAAGTGCAGGGATTACAGGCATAAGCCACCATACCTGGCCTACAGAATTGTTAATGGAAAATGTAAAGCTTGCAAAACACTGCTCATGTAAACTTCCAACAATAAAATTCTAAAGTAATTAAGCATAGAAATAGTAATGCCTTAAAAGTCAAACATAGAAAGTGTTTAGAGGAAGAGCAGTCTTTGATGGAAAGAAAACAGATCATTCTCTACAGAGAAAAAAAAATATTTCTATTTGAGGAAAACAAAAGTCTTCTTTTAAACTGATAGTCAATATATTCATCTGTGCAGAGTTTGCAAAAGGATCATATTAGAAACCAAGTAGGGAAATAAAGTTTTTTGACCTGAGAGCTACTAATGACCACGTATCTACTATGTGGTTATCACTTTAAACATGCCATTCCACTTAATCTCCTCAACAACTCTCAGTTTTCAAATGAAGAAACAGATGATCAAAGAGCTTAAGCTACTTGACTGAGGGCACATAGCTAGTCAGTGGTTCAGTCAAGAGATAAAGAGGCCTGTCCAACATGAACTAACCATTACATGCACTACCCCGTCCCTTGTGGCAGAAGCCTGAGTGAGGAGAGAAGGAAGAGTCAAGATGAGCACATCATGCATGGCCTGGTAATGGGAATTTCAAACCACCCATGAAAGGAAAGAGAAGTGGAAACTAGAGGTCAGCAAGCAAAGCTGCAGATGACCAGGGCTTCAGAGGACAGCTCTGAGTGGAAGAAACAAAATGCAGAAGCAGGCTTTCCACTAAGAGTGATTAGCAAAGAGATGATAAGGAAGCAGTCATCACTTGGGGCCTCCCATCAGAAGAGTGCAAGGAGAATCAAACCGGGCCACAAACTGTGCGGATGGCCCATTACAGCCTCAAGAGAGCAGAAGACAAGTAATAAACTGGTTTGCAAAATAAGTAATACATTGGTTTGCAAAATAAAAGTTAAGTTAACCATTGAGAGACAAGCACAATTATGCTTGGAGTAAATTTTGTTTCTCTGGTGGTCCTAGGGAAGTAATTCTCTATTTATACACACAGATTTAAAAGTCCAGTTGTACATAGAGGATAAAAAGTTCAAAGAGTCTATTTTCTATGTATTTTTATATTAATATTCTCACATAACATTTGGGAAACTAGCAGGAGTATTAAATATCTAGCTCTGCCTTTCTTAGCATTCACTCCAGGTAAGAAGTAACTATAATCTCTGTGCCGGTGTTACCTAGTTAGGCATCTGTAACTAGCTGCGGACCTCCAACAAGAGGTAATGCAGAGCACCGGAGACAATCCAGAAGTCATTCTGTGGATTTGCCCTAAAACATGAATCACTTTGGAAATGACAAAACTGCCAAGGTCTTTGAAGTCTTTATTTGCAAGTGTAGTTTATGAAACACTAATAAGCTTATACATTTGAAAATATGTCAACCTATCTCGATGCAATACTTGGCATCATAGATTTGACAGAGTAAAGGGACCAAAATCTAGACTTTGAGAGACACGTTAGGATGAGTTCATAGAAATCTATCGATCCCTTCTATCACCGTACTTCTTTCTTACCCTTGCATACCGTACTTTTACCCACACAACACAGTTTTATTCTTCCCCTGTGGGCTACAAAAAAAGTCATAGGGATGTACTTCTTAAGATAAAATATTCTGCCACAAATTACTTTTCCTAGCTAAGAAAATGACAGATTTCACATCACTCCTGCATACACACATATTGAGATAAAAACCAAAAATTTTCCATTTCAGAAGAGCAATGGTCTATTGTTCAGAAGGGAATCTTAATTATTTCTAGTCCAATTAAAACTCAGAATCCTTGTGACTATCTGGATAGCATTGACTGCCATGATTAGGCAGCAATTCTAAAGTTTTTCCAAATAAATATAAAGGCATCATTTCTATAAGTTAATCAAGCCATTCAAACAAAGACAGAATCAGGGAGAGGAGGCTATTCATCCTGCCTGGTTAAGAATTTTTCCACAATAAGAACTGCAGGAATAGGAAATGTGATGCAAGCAGAATTATAACAATATTAATTATGTTCACTGTTTAAAAGAACACATACTTACTGAGAAAATTTACAAAGTTCAAAGAATATTAAAAATCATCTGTAGTTGCCCTACTTAAAGTGAATGTGTGTCTATAAGATACAATCTAATCTTTTAAAAAACCACAGGATGTATCTATGACTTCCCACTGACCTTCTTTTTTTCTTTTAAGTTCCGGGATACATGTGCAAAATGCTCAGGTTTGTTACACAGGTAAACATGTGCCATCGTGATTTGCTGTACCTATTAATCCATCGTCTAGGTATTAAGCCCAGCATGCATTAGCTATTTTTCCTGATGCTCTCCTTCTCCCCACCCCACAATAGGCCCCAGTGTGTGTTATTCCCGTCCCTGTGTCTATGTGTTCACATTGTTCAGCTCCCACTTATAAGTGAGAATGTGTGGTGTTTGGTTTTCTGTTCCTGTGTTAGTTTGCTGAGGATAACGGCTTCCAGCTCCATCCATGCAGCTGCAAAGGACATGATCAGATTCCTTTTTACAGCTGCATAGCATTCCATGGTGTATATGTACCACATTTTTTTTTATCCCACTGACCTTCTATTATGAAAAATGCCTCCACTTTTGCACAGCCAAGAACACTGCATGCCTGGCAGGTGTAGAGGCCTTCGTCCTCCTTCCTCACTCTGCGGATAGTGAGGTTCCGGTTCCCATCCTTCAATACAATGCCTAAGAGAGGAAGAAAATGATCATTCTCATTTATGATGATGTGGTCTGTGAAGTTTTTTAGGGAAATTTAGAAACTATAAATGCTGCCCTTCATCTTGTTCCATTGTCTAACTTCGTAGAGTCACATGGGATCTACTGCTGACTAATCTCCTATATGGCTTTCATGAAAATTCAGCAAGGCCCCATACTCCAATTCCAAGTGTATGAAATCAGCCAGGCCATGGACACCAATACTGCTTTTTTTCTACATTATATCAAGAAATAACATAGCTTTTTATGTCATATCCGTGGGAAAGTTCTGCAACCCAAGAGTAATAGCCAAGTTCTATTTACCTGAGTCTTCTACAAGGGTCTCATTATCTTTAAACCACATGATCTGTGGAGGGGGATTCCCAGATGCCGTGCATGAGACTTCAATGGTTTCCCCAATACTCGTCGTCTGATTCTCCAGGTTTCCTGTGATCATGGGTGCCACGCGCTCTAGACACACACAAAGAAAATCACAGAACATGGAATTATAACTTTTGAAATGGCTCTAGTATCACCAAACTTTTAAACAGTTTAAATTTAGTAAAAAGAAACTTGTTGATTTATTAGGTTGAACATACACAGAAGTTAATAACGGCACCATTGGTCACTGGGTAAAGTTAAATGAAACAAGTCAGTCAGGACACTGCAAACAGATTAACAGCTTTTAACATTCATATTAGTGATACTAGCTGGTCATCCCATCACAAAAGAAAGGTTCAGGGTCACCTTTATGGATTTTTCCCGTAATCAGGCACAGCCTCCCCAGCTGAAAACTTCCCTCCTGTGAAGGTTCTAGTCAATGACACCCTAGAATCCCTTCAAATTTCTCTTGGAAGTGCCAAATTTTAGTATCATTCAACAAATAATGCCTTACATTTATTTGGCAATTCTTATAAAGTTTGTTTATACAATTTGTGTTCCTCACTATTGATCTTACGTAATGAGCAGAATAGGACTGTTAGTGTTATCTCACAGATGAAATAAATGATGTTCAGTGACATTAAACTACTTGTCCATGTCCCTACAACTAAGTAAACACTTGAACTGTTTACTGAATCTGGTGAGGCTAAAAGACCAGTTCAGTGCTATTTCCACTAAAACACAAGCAAAACAACAATACCCTAAGGGAAGTCATGGATTTAAAGAAAATGAAGCCCATGAGTATTTGTTTAAATGTACAAGAAAACTTTAGATTTATTCTTTCTTCAGATCATCAAAGTGCTGTGGAAATATCTTGTCCCAACCAACTGAACATCAAAAGGAATCATGCTGAAAAAGTCCACTTCAACGCTTAGCAAAATGAGATTACCTCAACAGCGTACTACATTGAAGTCTAAGCAAATGTACTGGATTCTAGCCTATTTCTAAGAATAGATTTTAGGAAAACAAGTTAGGAGTCCTTAAGGAAGCAAACCAGCTAACTGTGAGCACATATTTTTCTGGGCAAAGCTAGGCCAGGAGCCTACTTCACATCTCTTTCTCAATTCTTCCATAACCTTGAAGCCAGACCAGCCAACAGAAAATCCATGGTGAACTATGTGGTGTGACTTGAAGGGTCCTGGGGATGACTTGACCCCAAAGTATCTCTTCTTATGACACCTGAGTCTTAAAACTAGCGAACTTTATGCTAGTGTCTGTCAGAAGCTGCCTCTTCAAATACGTCAAGGCCTCTGATGAAGACATTATCCTCAAACCGTGGTATAGATGAATTTACTTGGGCAATTTCCTTTCTAACGATAAAAAAAAAAAAAAAAAAAAAAAAAAAAAAAAAAAAACAGAGGGCACATATATCCTAGGAATTGAAAGAGACACCAAAAGAGGAGAAAATAGAGAGAAGTGGCGCAAAGAGACGCTCCCCAAATTTGCCTGATTTTCCCACAGACAGAGCCATGGCTGCCCAGTTTTTGCACAAGGCATGAGGTTAGACAAGGGGTAGAGAGTGCCCCTGTGGAGGAATTTACAGAGCTATCTGCTCACTGAAGTGATCGTCCCATTGACCTTGGACTATGCTGGACCATGTAGGTTCACCCAGAGGTACAGACAGACCCAGAGGTACAGAGAGAATGTAGCTTTCTTCCCATGGAATCTTCTAGGTCTTAAAGTCAGCCCATCATCCCACTCTTCATGAAGCAGGTGCCTTTTTGAGCACTTAGTGTATGCTGCTATGTTGTATGACTAGAGCTACAGCAGGGAGCAAAACAGAGAACAATTCCTATCCTCACGGACACAGAGACCTCACTGTGCTGTGACTTCCCAGTGATTGCCTATGTTCCCCTCCTTTCCCTCATGTTTGCCACTGTGAATTTCTGACACTCTCCTAGCTCATAACAGGCATTCCACAAATATGCATCTGTTTAAATAAATAGATGCCCAAGATAAGGCAGAAGTTTCCCTGGTTCAAGCTAATCCCTTGCATATACTAGTGAATTACTCCATCATCAGGTTTTGTTATTTTCTCTTTTCAATACATCATTTCATTATTAGTAGCTTCTTTCTGCCTCAGGGACTTTCAGTGAAGAAGTGCGCACCAGTTTACAACACAATCTCCTAGAGAACAGTAATCTTCGCATAGCACCTGAATTGCACTACATTTAAGGCATTCCAACTGCCCCTACACAATGATCCAGAATTGTCTCCCTACCGAGGACTGTGAGCTGCCTGACCACGCAATGTCTTTTCTTGGTCTTCCTGTCTTGAGCAACGCAGACATAGTCTCCTTGGTCCTGCAAGGATGCATTCTTAAGCTCCATGATCAAAATGTCATTTGTGCTATTAGAGAATATAGTGGCATTCAATTTCCAAAGAGTATCCAAGTTCTTGCAAACAGGTGTGGGCAACTCTCCCACGTGGACTGGCAGAGGCTGTGGGCCAAGCTTGTACCATGTGAGGTTCTCAAATGTAGATTTGTCTGCAGTGCACCACAAAGACACGCTCTCCTGTTCAGTGGGCTGCAAGTCAGGTTGCAAAGTAATTTCAGGACCCCCTAAAATGTAAAGACCATTGTTACTGAATGGTGATTTAACTTGGTACAGCTCACTATCATCTTGCTGCTTTCAGACTACTACAAAGTACCAAAAGAAATGAAGCTCTATCAGTTCCAGGTGATGTACTACAACTTGACAAACAAACTAGACAATTCAGGTTCCAAAATATCTTATTTGGCTAAAACATATTACTTGAAAATGTAAATGAATTCCTCAGATATTTACCACATCTCCACTGTGAACTCTATGCAATGTTTAATATTTTAAAAATCCAAAGCAAAATCTCTAATCCTAACAGAATTTTTAAAATTAGGTCTTCATTAACACTAACACTCAATGATATGACAGCTACATTTATGCCAATGAATTAGCCCTGACTATAATATTCCATTCAGCACAATCAGCTAAAGCTTATCCATCAAACTAAGATGCACAGGCAGAATCAGCAGCATTGGGAGGGCACTGCTCCTATGTCATTCTGATTGCCTCCAGAAAGCCCACCTTTATCAACTGCTCCACAGCAAGCCCACCAATATGTACTGAAGCTCATAAGCCATGCACTGTGCTAGACTCTGAAGACTGAGATGTGAATAATGACACAGAGCTTGTGGTTTAAAGCATCTGTGAAACCATTCTTTCTGCGGTGAAGTTAGAAGCACTGACTTAAGCCCAGGAGATACCTGAGGAGTTTTAATTTATGAATGAAAGCATCAATGATCAATCCAAATCCTCTTTCCTCAATGCCATGCCACTCACATGAATGGCAAAAACAACAGGAATTACACAGCTTAGTACCCACTGTGTGAGTGATCCAACCCAACCCTCCAGAGAAGAGTACTTACTGGTAACATGGAAGGAGATCACCCTCTCTCCTCTCCCGACTTTGTTGACCGCCTCACATTTGTACAAAGCTGACACATTTGCCGCTTGGATAACAAGGGTACTTACAGTCTGTAGGGGGAAAAACAAATCTCAGGCCATAAACAGTGCAGCTTGTTTGTGCACAAGTACTCAGTCCAGCAGTCTCCACAATCACTCCAACCTGCCTATGCCATTCCCACTTCCGCAGTGATTGGACACTTTTGAATTTATGCAATTACAGGTTGAGTATCCCTTATTCAAAATGCTTGGGACCAAAAGTGTTTTGGATTTTGGATTTTTCTTGATTTTGGAATATTTGCATTGTATACTTAACAGTTGAGCATCTCTAATCTGAAAATCCAAAATCCAAAATCCAAACAAGCATTTCCTTTGAGCATCAGGTCAGCACTCAAAAGGTTCAGAATTTGAAGCATTTTGGATTTGGGGTTTTCAGGTTTGGGATACTTACTCAATTTGTATAATTATGCTGCTGTGCAGCTTACACATTATATAAAAAGGGCTTTGGAAACCATGAAACTATTGATGTGTTTTAATATATGATACACATTTTTTCATTCTCATGCTTATAAAATTAGAATCACCCTACACAGATGCATAGATTTAATGTCATAGACTTTTTATTTTTCTCTAATAAGCTATTAATAAGTTAATGGTATAGCTAAAAGTCTATGGTATTTTCAAAGTGACTTAATATGCTATTATTTTATCACCTAGACTATTTGATTATTAATCTCCAATATACTTCACATATTATTGTAGCATCCTTCCGTTAAAGAGAGATTTTCAAATTTTAAAACTTCAAACTCACTTTGTTTTTTCCTTCAATTAGAGCAAATTGATTTTTATTGACTTCAATTTTATTTCCTCCCTGGAAGTCCTCCACACTTCTCCATTCTTCACAAGGGTATGGGTTTGTCACTGAGACAGCTTGGCTATAAGAAAGAGATAACAGAGCATATTATGATTTAATTTTTCTTTAATTCTAGTCAAGAGTAAGGAAAAGATTCAGACTTTGGTTATTCTGTTCTTAGAAATAACTTCCAATGCAGCCTACCACGGTACAAGACTTGGCGCCAATTAAAAATAGGCATTGACTACGAAGGAAAAGGCTCTAGGTAGATTCATTCAGGATACGGGAGGGAAGCAGCTATTCTGGGAACAAACCTTCATTCATAAATTGGATCGACAAGACAATTCAAGTTAATTTAGTTCAAAGGAAGGCAAGGAAACTTAGAAACCACTGGGCTCCTTAAAGTAATTTCTCTGGGACCATAGTCTCTGTGAAGGAAATGATCAGCAGCTGAGGAAGAAGCTCGTAGTGGCCATTTCAAAAACAACAACAGGAAGTGGACTGCTTAGGGTGGTAGTGGGTTGGCTGCTGCTGTTGTGTTTTTCCCTAAGGATGTCTGGACATGTGTCAGAGCATGATAAGCTGGGCCTGAGACCCTGAGGACTGGGGCTGGGTCTATCACTGCCTCTCATCTATCAGCATTTCCTCTGAGAGATGGATCTTCACACAGACAAGAAGGAGCGATGTGATATTCACCAGTTGATTGGTATTGGGAAAAAAACCAAAGACTGGCAATTAGCAAACTGAGCAAATAGCCTGTGTTTGGAGAAGTGTACCTCAGGGATAACCTAACAAGGCTGAGCTTAGCTTATCCCAAAGTAGGATACTCCAAGCAAAGACATCCCTTAAAATGTAAGACACAGAGAAAGATGGATGGAGATTCAGGCTACCTCTTGAGAGAAAACTTTCTTCGGTTTAGGCTTCTCCATTTAGGATGGAGTCATATCATAGTTCAGCTGTAAGAAATGCAAGACGGCAGGAAAGCAAAGAGCGTGTGGCCTTACTCACCTGGGCTCGTTGGGGCACTCTTCCTCCAACTGCCAATACCAGTGGATGTGATGCGGGGGAGGAATAGCGTAGACCGTACACGTCAGCGTTTGAGTGGTGCCGTACTGGTAGGAATCCACAGGAGAGATCAGAGATTTCTCACCAATCTGGGGTGGGACTGAAGATAGGAAAAACGACCTTTGAATTGTCAATCAGCTTTGAAGAATGGGAAATAGAGGATTTCAGCAACTAAAGCTGACTTTCTTTAAGCATATGATTTTGCTTCCACTTCCTTTTTTGAAGAACACTTAGATGTGGAAACAAGAGACCTGCGTTCTAGTGATACTCATAAAAATAACAACTAGCCAGGCATGGGGGCTCATGCCTGTAATCTCAGTATTTTGGGAGGCCAAGGTAGGTGGATCACTTAATCCCAGGAGATCAAGACCAGCCTGGGCCACATGGTGAGACCCCACCTCTACCAAAAAAAAAAAAAAAAAAAGAAATTGAATAAAATAACAAAATAAAATAAAAATGGCAATAAGCTAATAAACTAACAAGCTGAATGACTTTATGCAAGTGTTGGAATCCTGTGCCTCTCATCTGCATTATAGAGATAGTTCTCTCTGTCCTCTCAAGTTCACGAGATCAAGGGAAGGCTACAGAAAATAGCTGAAATAGCACAGTAAATACATTTATTATGTGCCAAGCATTGTTTGAAGTGCTTTGCATGAATTCATTCACTTAATCCTCACAACCACTATTACTATCCTCAGCTTTATACACGAGAAAAAATGAAATACAGAAAAAAATGACTTGCCCAAGGTCACTCCGTTAACAAACGGCAAAACCTGGAACAAACCTAGACACTCTGACTTCTGAACCCAAACACGTAAACCACCTCATGTTAAAGGAAGGCATAAATCTTTAGAGAATGCATTACTGCCACCACCATCTGAGTCTTTCATTCCCTCTCCCTCTTCCTCCCTCCCTCCCTCTCCACTCCCTTTCCCTCTTCCCCTTTCTTCCTTCTCCCTTCTCTCACTTCCTTCTTTCTTCTCTCCCTTTTTCCTTTCTTTCTTTTTTGACTCCAAAGTCAAAACTATTTCGTTACTACTGTCAACTTAAAGCCTCAGGTTATGCTTTCAAGACTTGACTTCTTTTTTATGTTTATTTCACATAGCAGAGTATATGCTAAAGTGAATAGAATATTTAGTGGCTTCATGAACTGATGAAATGGGCTATTTGCTGTCCATGTTTTGTTTTTATTTCCCGTTCATTTTCTCCTCCCATCCTACTTATACACTTTCCAGTTTCTCCTCTCCCCAGTCCCCTACACCTATGCTGCTTCTGAACAACCTCTGTGGAACCTGTTATCTTGTTTTTGTTTTTTTTTTTTTTTGAGACGGAGTTTTGCTCTTGTCGCCCAGGCTGGAGTACAATCTCGGCTCACTGCAACCTCCACCTCCTGGGTTCAAGTGATTCTCCTGCCTCAGCCTCCCAAGTAGCTGGGATTACAGGCGCCCACCATCATGCCTGGCTAATTTTTGCATTTTTAGTAGAGACGGGATTTCATCATGTTGGCCAGGCTGATCTCGAACTTCTGACCTCAGGTGATCCATCCGCCTCGGCCTCCCAAAGTGCTGGGATTACGAATGCGAACCACCATGCCCAACCTATCTTTAAAATATTCCCTGAAAAAAAAAATAACGCCAAGTTCAGCAGCCTACAGAAGAGTATTAGGACACATAGGGAAGCACCTTAATGCCATGGGAAAATATCCTGAAGTTTTAATATGCCATACCAGAAGGGGGAACAAAGAATTACAATAGAGAAGCATTTCTCAAACTGTTTGGAGTGAGAGATTAACGAATTTGCTCAGGGGAAAAACGATGCTCCAGTCAAATAGGTTTGTTAAACCTTGAATACTCTATGTCTCTCCCCCTAGAGAATACCAATATATATTAGTATATAAAAGGTCCTGAGAAGTCCCTGTAATAAAGAAACCTGTTACACATCTACACATCACCTTAGCACCTCTCACACTCACTTGACCATGGCACCCTTCTCACCATTCCATTCCAAACACTTATTTGTACCTTTCAGTTTCAGAAAACAAAGTTCAAATCATCTTTAAATCAAAAACGTACTATTTTGCCTTTACAGACTCAAAATCAGACCCTGAACTCCTGTCAAAAAGGAAAAAAAAAGCCCCCAACCAAGCCAACAATGCCAACTTCAAAAGCCTTCAGAGTTGGAATCTGCCTGTACCTCACTGATACATCAACTATAATATCAAACTAGAAGCTTTGCACAAAATCTAAGGAGAAGGGTCTTACACATCTGTGTGCCAGGTGGGCAATTCCATGAGAGGGGAACATTGTAGTATAACTTAACTTGACAACTGTCCCTGTGGGCATTATTTTTTCACAACATTTGAACTGTCGAGGGTATCACTACTTTAATCTTGCATTTGACCACCACAAAGCTCATTTACGTGGCCTCTTAAACAAACATGGCCAGAGCACACAGTCCTACATTTCACTTCAGCTTCACCACCCCAGATGACTTTTGTACATAGGCCCGGCCATGATGTGAGTGAAGCAGCTGGAGGCAGAGGAATGGTGGCCTGGCTGATTAGGAAGACAATGTATCATCATAAATCTTGGGCAGAGAGGAAAATTGAATGGACTCACCATACACAACCAGAGAGACCACGTGACTCTGCTTCTCCTTTGAAATGGGATTGGTAAGGATGACAGTGTAATTTCCTGTGTCTCTTTCGCTCACTTCCATGATCGTCAGCACATGCCCCACTTTAACTGTGTGATTGGACTCAAGGGGTATTCCATTTTTATACCTATGAAAAAGAATTCTCAGGAATTAGTACAGTCGAAGGATTTGCTCTCACATGAAATGATGCTTTGTGTTTATTTCTAGTAGTTACCATTTTATTTCTGGGGGCGGGTAACCAAGGTACTTCACAGGGATTCTGACACGCTCCCCCACCGTGGCTTCCACCAGAGATTCCATGCCACTTCCAAAAGCAACAAAAGGTTTTTCTGCAAGAAATTTTTTTTTAAATGTCAGCTTATTGTAAATGGTCGTTTGGTTTAGTTTTTCATTTCAAGTGAAACATCAAAAACATTGAGGGTCTGAGTAGCTGCAGTTCCAAGATTCCATGTACTACCTTTTAGTGGGCCACATTTCAGCTTCTCCCACACCTCCCGTGTTTCTCCCACACCTCCTGTGCTTGCATTTGCTTTTCTCTCCCCACTAGTGCACTCCCATAAGCCTAGTGATTGCTCAAGTCTCAACTCAAACACTTGCTCCTCTGTGCAGCTTTCTCTAAGTCCCCCAGAGATGCTTGGGTGCTCCTTCTCCTCTGCTCCCAAGACACACTCCACACACCTCTTCCACCATGTGTTAATAGGCCCGAGGACTCAGTCCTCAGATGTCCTCTTTATTTACACCTTCCTCTAGCCTCAAGTTTAAAGTATCATTCACATACCTCCTAAATATGTGCCTTCTGCCCTGACTCCTCTGGGTTCCAGGTTGATATATTAAACATTTCCACTTGGATGTTTCATAGGCATCTCCAGAGAAACATATCTAACACTGTTTCCCTAAATTTCACTGCCTCCTCGATCTTTGCCATCTCAGTAAATACCACCACCATTTACTCAGTTGCTCATGCTAACACTTGGGTCATCTTCCACTCTTTTTCCCTTATACTCCACAACCAGTGAATTGATCAGCAGACCCTGTTGACTCTACCTTTGAAATATATCCAGAAGCAGATCACTTCTCACTATCTCTACCTCAACTACCCTTGTCCAAGCCACTCCTCAACTCTCACCTGGATAAACGTAATTAGCCTCCCAACTAACCTCCTTGTTTCTGCCCCTATTTCCCTGAAGTATCCTGGAGAACAAGAGTACTTCTATCAAAACATAAGCCAGAGCACGTCTCTCTCTGTGTATTTTGGCAAGTGCATCTTGGCAAGTGAAATAATTTAAATAAATTTAGGACACTTAGTGATTACTATTTTGTTCATTCAGAAGAAACTTTCAAGTTCTTGCTAGGGATGCCACATGACCTAGAGGTCAAGAGCATAGCTTTGTAGTCAGGAACTTGAGTTCCAATCTCAACTACTAAGATGAGATGAGCTAATAAAGTAAGGGCTCACTAAATCATACTTGTTGTAGTTGTTGCCACTTTTATGATTACAACTCTAATAAATAGTATTATCTAAGGTATTTTTACAATTCCACTTTATTGATGCATTCTCATGATATAAAATCCAAAATCCTTTCCAAGGCTTATAAGTAGGATGCCACACAAATTACCATGTAAACTCAGACATTTATGTAAATGAAAGAGAATTAACAAAAAATTAAGGTGATTTACTCAAAGCCAGTTCAATTTAATTCCAGTTCAATTACAGTTGACCCTTAAACAACATAAATTTGAACTACATGAGTCCACTTATAAGCAGATTTTCTTCCACCTCTGTCACCCCTGAGACAGCAAAACCACTCCCTTCTCTTCCCACTTTTCCTCAGCCTTCTCAATGTGAAGACAAGGATGGAGACCTTTATGATGATCCACTTACACTTAATGAGCAGTAAATATATTTTCTCTTCCTTATGATCTTCTTAATAACATTCTCTTTTCTCTAGCTTTATTATAAGAATATGGTATATAATACATATAACATATGAAATATGTGTTAATTGACTGTTTATGTAGCAGTAAGGCTTCCAGTCAACAGTAGGTCATTATTTACATTTTGTGGAAGTCAAAAGTTATACCTTGAATTTTTTTTTTTTTTTTTTTTTTTTTTGAGAAGGCGTTTTGCTCTTGTTGCCCAGGCTGGGGTGCAATGGCACAATCTCGGCTCACTGCAACCTCCGCCTCCTGGGTTCAAGCAATTCTTCTGCCTCAGCCTCCTGAGTAGCTGGGATTACAAGCTCCCACCACCACGCCAGGCTAATTTTTTGGATTTTTAGTAGAGATGGGGTTTCACCATTTTGACCAGGCGGTTTTGAACTCCTGACCTCAGGGGATCCACCCACCTCCACCTCCCAGGGTTCTGGGATTACAGGCGTGAGCCACCACGCCAGGCCTATACATGGATTTTTGACTGCAGAGGGAGGGTCAGTTCCCCTAACCCCTGAATTGTTCACAGGTCCAACTATATATTGCTAAATGTTTCCCCAGTTTGCAAAGCTCATGCTTATTCAGGTAGGCCTCTCAGCCTTATAATAAAACAAAAATTTAAAAACTACCCTAGCTAATACTATTTATCATAGTAATAATCCTAATAGCAGCAACAACTATAATAAGTAATACTAAGTGAGCTCTTAGTATATATCAGCACATCTCATCTTTAAAGTTGAAGTTTGAACTCAAGTTCCTGACTACAAAGCTACGCTCTTGACCTCTAGGTCATGTGGACTCCCTAACAAGAAGAACTAGGAAGTATCTTCTGAATGAACAAACTAGGAATCACTAAGTGACCTAAATTTATTTAAACTATCTCACTTGTCAAGGCACAGAATAATTTCCAAGGAGACCATAACTTACCATGGACCCTGACAAATGTGCTGTTCTTCTTGGTCATCAGCCCACTGGACGCTGCACAGGTGTACAATCCTTGGTCACTCCGGGTTACACCATCTATAGTTAAGGTGCTCAAAAATTTCTTCATCTCACTCCCAGACTGGGTTTTTAGATCTCGGTTTACAAGTTTCTTATGCTGATGCTGAAAAAAGAGTTGACTGAACTTCCAAAGCACAGCATATAACATTACCCAATAACTTCTAGTAACACAGAGAATTAAATCTTGGCCTTTGGTAAACATTATTTAATGCTAATAACAGGGACACCAGAACTTTTAACCTCATGCAGCCAATGATGTATTTGGTTTCAGGAGAAATAAATGGAACCAACTGAATTAGGATTTTTAAAACCTCACATGGCGAAAATGAGATGGATATAAACTGCAGAAACACAAGTAAATGTGACCACTGTTTAAGGAGCAGAGTATCTCGTGCCACCTCTTAAAGAGAAATTCCCTTAAAAGGAATGGAGATCAAAAACTTTGGAGAAAAGAGAAATGACATAATGTGGAAAGATGTAATCACCTAGAGAAAACTAATATTCATAGACTGGCTGTTGCAGAACAGGACAAAATTCCTGGTATTTCACCTTTTCGTGGGTGCTATCTGTTCTGCAATTCCCTTAACTTGTGTGTGTGTGTGTGTGTGTGTGTGTGTGTGTGTGTGTGTGTGTGTGTGTTCTAAGACTTTTAAATTTTATCTGGCCAAAGAGGCCCCTATCTCTGGCCGGGCGCGGTGGCTCAAGCCTGTAATCCCAGCACTTTGGGAGGCCGAGACGGGCGGATCACGAGGTCAGGAGATCGAGACCATCCTGGCGAACACGGTGAAACCCTGTCTCTACTAAAAAAATACAAAAAACTAGCCGGGCGAGGCAGCGGGCGCCTGTAGTCCCAGCTACTCGGGAGGCTGAGGCAGGAGAATGGCGTAAACCCGGGGGGCGGAGCTTGCAGTGAGCTGAGATCCGGCCACTGCACTCTAGCCCGGGCGACAGAGCCAGACTCCGTCTCAAAAAAAAAAAAAAAAAAAGAGGCCCCTATCTCTCAAGCAAACTTCATTGGGTCTTATTATCTAAGTATTTGGAGGTCTGGCTTTGAATCATTAGTGTTACCTTCGAAGAAGGGTATTCCCAGTTGAAGTCAATCCCCACATTTAGTTCAGTTCTTGCTGTACAATTTAAGACAAGCTTCTCTCCAACAGATAGTTCAACTCCATGAGACGGACTCAGAACCACATCATAAATCCTATACCCTAGAGCAAGTAAATTGAAAAAACAGAACATGAGAGAGAAAATAAGCCTATAACTTTGCACAAATTTATTTTTTAAAGTAATGCAACTTTAAAACACACCACATTGTTTTTCCCTGCAGGCCTCACCAATACTTGGTAGCTCCCAGAAAAATGGCCAACGGAGATTTACAAAGCACTACCTTCACAGATCTCAAAGATGTTGTAACCCAGTGGATAGAAAAGTAGCAAACTTTCAGTGGTCAGTAGCCCTAGGCCAGTAGGGCCAGCTTTAGCAAACTGCTGAAGTTTCCATAAAATAGGTATAATTGAAATAATTGATAGCAAGCAATGCTCTGAACATTGAGCATAAATGAGCTCCAGTAATACCATTCATTTTCATCCTTTTTTAAAAAAAAATTTCTTTTTCATCCTTGATCTTGGCAAGAAAAGAGACAACCTCAATTGCACATGGGTTTATTTGGTAGAGAAGAGCAGATGAATTGCCCAACACCATATCCTGAGTTCCTATACTTTTCAATATCCTTCTTCACTGTACATCGTTATCTCCAAGATCTTAATACAAGGAGTTACTCTCTACTATCTGTTATTAATGATATGGAAAGGAACTTTCCTCTTACCTACAACCACAACTATGTACATAATAGACTGGTAACTTTCATCATTAATTTTTGCTTCACAGAAGACCATGCCAGCATAGCTGATCATATAGCTGGGAATAGTAAAGCCCTTCTTGCTGTCCCAGGAAATTCTGTTACCATCAGGAACAAATCTCTTTTCTGGGTACCTCTGGGTAATAAAAAGAAATACCAAATATTTAATCCAGTACCAAAAATGAGAGCCATGTACAATGATCACTGAAGAATTCATCTTATCTTTAAGAATACTAATTAGTTTTATTCAGTGTATTTCGCCCTTCGTAAAGGATCCTGAAAACTCATTGTGAATATTATAAACAGGCTACCCGTCTTACTATTCGCTTAAAAATATAAAAACTTAAGAGACGATTGGAGGAGATGCAACTTACTGCACAAAGTGACACGTTGAGATTTGAAATGGACCCGAGACATGGAATCACCACAGTTTTGTTTTTGTTCTCAGTAATGTACACGACTCCATGTTGGTCACTAACAGAAGCAATAAATGGAGATCTGTAATCTAGAAGAAAATTTAGTTTTATTAATGAGTTAATGGTATTTACTAGAAAAGTTGGTCATTTTTCAGGTTCCTAAACTCTAACCAGACAAGTGAATGACTGGAAGCGACACCTCACACAAGCAAAGGCATCCATAGCTTATTCTACTGATAGACATCTGGCTCCAAGACATCTGGCTCCACACTTGGATGGGGGTGTATGTGTGTGTGTGTGCGCACACATGCACGTGTATGTATTTGTGTGTATAAAAATTTTGAAAAAAACTCCCAGTTGAGATTGACTCCTTTCACAAGGTTTATTGACAAGTAGAATATATTTTTATAGATTTCACATTTTAAAAGATTAATCATTATATTTTTTCAAAAAGAAGGATAATATTTACTTTAAAATTTAAAGTTAAATCTATACACTTTACCAACAAGTTTTACTGATGTTTAAAATACTCATGTGCTTTCTCTTTAGGTAAATAATGTAAATTCCATGAAAATCAATGAATGGATCCCAAAGGATCTTTAGATTAACAGGAAACAACTAACATTTTTGAATTTGGTTATTCAAGAGGACCTTTTATGGGAGCATTTTAAGATTCCGAAGACTAGGGATATGATTCTTTCTAAAATCATGTTTAATTGTTTTTGCATTTAGTTTAACATTTAGCAGTCATTGATATCTTCAGTGACAAACATTTGAAAAGCTACTGTTCCAAAGACTGAGAAGAAAACCGAAGAGATTCTGACCGGATTCAGTGGCTCACGCCTGTAATCCCAGCACTTTGGGAGGCTGAGGCGGGCGGATCACTTGAGGTCAGGAGTTTGAGACCAGCCTGGCCAGCATGGCAAAACCCCATCTCTACTAAAAATACAAAAAACTAGCAGGGCATGGTGTCATGCGCCTGTAGTCCCAGCTATTTTGGAGTCTGAGGCAGGAGATTCGTTTGAACCTGGGGGGCAAAAGTTGCAGTGAGCTGAGATAGCACCACTGCACTTCAGCCTGGGCAACAAGAGCAAAATCCATCTCAAAAAAAAAAAAAAAAAAAGAAGATTTCACAGCCATTCATTACTCATACAATGTTAATATGCTGTTGGAAACTTAGTCCATTCCCCAGAGATAGAGATGATGTGGTGTGGAGTCATGCTTGAAATCTCAGAGAGATAACATTTCACATTGCTATGCCCAACACATCTGATCAAGCATTTTCAGAGCGCTTCATAATAGTCAGTCAAAGTGAAGAAAGAGTTAATTAAACCACAGGGGACAAAGGCAACTAATTCCCTACAACAGCAGAAGTTTGATTTCCTTCCCAGCTGGAAAGCACAGAAAAGCAGCCAATCTAGCCCACCACATGCCATAGTCATTATCTTATGAGGCCAGGGCTCACTTCCTGGCTCCATCCATTGCTGAAGAGAATAGGGTCAGAAGATTAGGGAAGTAAGGTGGGGACCAGAGGGGACATTAAACACCTATCCATAGAGAATACTTCAGTGTTTGCTTTCCCATTGTTTAACTTCGTGGCCAAAATCTTGGACAGCCCAACTCCTAGAACTTTAGGCTTAGACAGGAAGCAGAATTTAATGGTATACCCAAAGACAGGCAGTATACCAATAAACAGTGCTAGGGATTGCCACTTCTTAATGTTGCCTACCTTTCGTCCACATGTTAGGAAATATTACATAACTTGCTTACAGAGCAAGCCTTTGGAAGCTAAATTAACCCTTTGACGTAACACTAAACCTGTTTAGTAAATCAGTTCTATTTCGGTATCTCAAAAAAAGGAAATAAACAAAAGAAACCCAAACAACCACTCAGCCTCTCAAAATAAAATATTTACTGAAACTCATGAAATGAATTTTCACATGTCTCCAAGTTTCCTGACTTAGGAAGAAGTAAATAATGAGATATTATGGGGGAGGTTCAGCTTGTAGTATTTCTAGACAGGCTGAAAGCAGGAAATCCTTGCAATCTTCTGACCGAGCTGCATCTCTCAAGACTGCCAGGTCAAAAGGAGCCAGAAATTCTCCAAGATGTGAGACTTGTCTCTTTCAAATCCTGTGGAGGGAAGGAGGAGGGCACAGAATTCTATCTTGGACAATGCTTACTCTGGGCAAAGATATTTCTCAAACATCGTGAATCCAGTGGCACAGTTTATTTTCATATGGTCTCAACTTTTTCATTGCACTGACCATATTACACTACTGAAATGTAAGCAGAGATATGCAAGTGTGTTTCCCAAAGCTGATGAAATTCTTGCCTTGTAAAAGCTTTTTTCTGAGAAAAAAGCCTAAGTCATCTTCACCTGTCTCAAATACTCTGGGACGTAAAGAGGCATATACATAAAACATAAAATGTCTGTTTATCTTCACTGAAAGGAAAAATATTTGGTACATGCAAGCAAACTATGATGCAACCCTTACATTCCTCAAATTCATATCATAGGGATCTCATTAGTTAAGTCAGGTTTTCACAGAAAAAATAAGATAGTGTAAGATTTTTGAAACAAAAGAATGCATAACTCATTATAAATGCTGAATATGTGTGATATTTATTTTATACTATATGGACGTTAAGTCAGCCTTCATAATATCAATCCCAAATTGCACATCCTAGAAAGATACAGCATATCATCCAAGATCTCAGACCAAACAAGCAAAGGAAAGAAACATTGTCCTGAAAAGAGTCTGAAGCAATGTCTTTATTTGCACATGAGTATGGGAATTATTTTCTATGAAGTATTAGTAAGAAAAAAGTTCCTGTGTGCAAAAAACTCCAGAGCCCTTGGCAAAAATGCTTTCCTATGCATTCTTGGGAAAATCTCCTACTCTGCTGTAGATAACTTTTCTCTCCACAGAAATTTCTCCAGAAAATCTTCCTCGATTTCAAGAATTTTCAGTTTTCTTCTCAAACATAAGAAGACTTTTTATAAGTCTCAATGGCCAATAGTGAACACAGATTTACCTTAGAAACAAAGATCAGACCCAAACTAATTGGGCAAAAGAGAGATAACACAGCCAAAGCTCCAGAATCAATCAGTCTTATTTCTCAGAGGAAGCCTCAGGAGAGAAGAATTTTGTGTATTCCTCTTGGCAAACAGCCTTTAGACCAAGCCCTTTGTAGTACTCAATTCTTCTTTGAGCCTATTGTCTTTTATAACTGGTAAAGAGACGTGGGAAATGAATTTTATTCCACCACTTACCTTGAACATAGACATAAATGACCGAGGCCAAGTCAGTTTCCCGGTAGAAGCACTTGTAGGCTCCAGTGTCATTTCCGATCACTTTTGGAATTGTGAGCGTCTTACAGAAGAGGCCATCGCTGCACTCAGTCACCTCCACCCTTTGCTCACTGCCACTCTGATTATTGGGCCAAAGCCAGTCCAAGTCCCTCTGTCCCCTGAAAAATTAATTTCAGGGAGGTATTAATATGAAGTGCCAGACTGTGAGGCTATTTCTAAGAAAAGAGAAAATTTGGTTTTGAAACTTAAATAAACTCTTTAACAGACACAGTCAAAGTCTTCTACCAGCCAGGCATGGTGGCTCATGCCTGTAATCCCAGCACTTTGGGAGGCCGAGGCAGGTGGATCACCTGAGGCCAGGAGTTCGAGACCAGGCTGGGCAACATGGTAAAACCCTGCCTCTACTAAAAACACAAAAATGAGCCCAGTGTGGTGTTGCATGCCTGTAATCCCAGCTACTCAGGAGGCTGAGGCATGAGAATTGCTTGAACCTGGGAGGTGGAGGTTGCAGTGAGCCAAAATCACGCCACTGCATTCCAGCCTGGGCAACAGGGCAACCCTGTCTCAAAAAAAAAAAAAAAAAAAAAAAAAAAAAAAGTCTTCTACCAACAAGTCAGATTGACATATGATAAAAAGTTATAAACTCAGCTTCAGAAGTCACTTTTGGCATTCCTGAGTTTTCCACTAATTAATGCATTCTTTCATTCAACAAATATTTGTTAAGCATCTACTATGTGCCAAACTTGTTAAGGACTAGAGAAAGAACAGTGAACAAATCAGACAAAAATCAATGCCTTTATGGAACCTCAGTCTAACTGGAGAAAACAGGCAATTAAAAAGTAAGTAAGATTTATTGTATAAAAGATGGTGTTTAGTACTATGAAGAAAAATATAGAAGATGCAAAGAAAAGGGGAAAGAATTTTGCAGGAGGTGGTCTTGATAAAGCCGGCCATAGGAACATCACGAAGAGCAGTATTACAGGAGCACAAATAGCACATGGAAAGGCCCTGGAGCAGGTGCATATCTGGAGTATTAAGGGAACAGCCAGGAAGCCAGGCCAGCCAGGTAAGAGTGGCCAAAGTGGAGTAAGAAGTGAGGTTAGGAAGGAAGGCGGTGGAAGTAACAGTCCCTCAGGACCTTGTCAGGGCCTCACATTAAAACACAGATGGCTTGTACTGCAGCATTTCTCTACAAGGCCCCAAGGAAGATAAGACGATAGTCAATATCAAGAAGAATGTAATATTATTGGCCCTTCATTCAAAGAATTTAAAATTTCCAGGAAGTTGCAGCTAAATCAATGAAGTTACTTTTAACACACTCCATGGTTTTTTTCAGAACATAAGAAATGTTTATGCAGAGTTTTAAAAAGGGAGCGTGGGATCCTTGGGGATTTCAAATAGCCTTTGTTATCGAGGGTTGGTAAAAGGAAAATCTAATGGGAAATGTGTCTTGAACGAGTAAAGCTAGAGAAACAGCACCTGCTACTGTATTTTTTCCCAAGTGCTGGGTATTGGTAAGGGGCTAGGGTATTCTTTACACTGCAGTCTAAAATAGATGTATGTCATTCGGTTTAATGCTTAGTATTCAACAAGCATGAAGCAATGGCAGTAAGCTACCCAAGGTCTTTTGTGGACCTCCAGCACTCTTCCAGGAGGGAAACATCACCTCCTCTTTTCACAGTCTCTACCAAAAACACACAGGTCCTAAGAAGCCTCCATGCCTTTCATGTGTGATCACTATGTTAAACCCACGGGTCTTCTGTCTTTCATCCTGGGGTAAGGGCTGAAAGGCAAAATGTAAAGGCCTCTTCCTCTTGACAAAGAAGTCTATTCCTCCAGTTATCAAAAATCAATAGCATGACTTCTTGCTAGCAAATGGGGAAAGATGTATTCCAGAATATCAAGGCAGAGCCTGAGCTCCATTATTTATGCAGATCATGCACTCAGTTATATTACCCACTAGATAGTAAATTGCTATTAAATATTACTGCCTAAATATTAAAATTAGAGTAATAAATTTATTATAAAGCAAAGTTTTTGGAAAGGGATAATAAGATGTTCAAGAGTCATACTGAGCATAATAAATATAGTCCCCAATTTTTTCAACTCTGTTCCTTAAATGTATGCCCTCAACTTCATTTATTCATTCACATTTATTGAGTGTATGTCCAACATACGCCAGGTGGCTGTGCTGGTTATTGAAATGTGGGCGTGTGTGTGTATTCATGTGCATGTGTGTCTGTGTGTATGCATGTTAGCAGAGAATAGTATAAAAACACCAGCAAAATGGTACAGAATTTTTGAGAGAAAACTCTTCTCATTTTTCATTATTACATCAGTTCTTAGAAACCTCATCACTTATGAACAATTACTACAAGCTCTATTACAATTCTACTCTACTGGAAATTATTTCCACTCAATAAACAATCAGTTACTTAACACAAGAAATCTAGATCTAGAATGAATCCTTACCTGCAAGTAATTTGAAGAGTTGTATTAGCCTTAATTGTAAGTATGTCTTTTTGTATGCTGAGCCTGGGCAGATCAAGAGAAACACTAGGCAAACCTAGAAACAAATTAAATAAATGAATGTAGTTGCCACTGAGTTAGACCTAATAGGAAACACCTTCCATAAACAATGCATACTCTATACTTTAAAAGGCCTCTTCAGCAATTCATTGTATAAAACTGGGAATTTACTTTTACCATTCTCAGTAAAAGTTCACAAGCTGTGTCATAACAGGAAGAATGGGCAGATGGTCATAAACCAACACAACAGTTCTGCAATTCATGGAGCTAGGGTGGAGTTCCTGTTTTCCTGCATTGCCAACTTCAAGGTCTTACAAAAGGATATGGGACATTGAAACCAAATGAACCTTCATCTGATGATCTCACTCCCTTGGGAAAGGACCCACTGACATTTCTTATAAAACATAGGATGTACACATTTGACTAAATTGCTGATTAATGAATCCCACTTAGAGGGATTTCTATATAGTTCATCTATGTACCCTGAAGGGAGTGAGAGAATCTATGACCTTGTCTCATTTTCCTTTATCGATTTTCTAGTGTGCTTCCTCTGGTAACCAAACTACCACAGCTGAAATAATGGCTCAATAAAGACTGTACATTAAAAGCATGGGAGAGAAATTGAGGAAGAGAAAACATTCCCCAATTCCACACATACATGCATGTTAATATACTTTTATATATGTGTGGAATTTTCCCAATTTCACACATACATGCAAATTAATGTACTTTTCTCTCTGCTGTAATTCATTAGCATTACCCTTTTTTAAAAAAGCATATGGATTTTTTGGTGAAAAATTTTCCCAATTTCACACATACGTGCAAACTAATGTACTTTTCTCTCTATTGTAATTCATTAGCATTACCCTTTTTTAAAAAAAGCATATAAATTTTTTTAAGTGTAATGCTAATGAATTACAATTGAGAGATCTGAACTTATTCATCAAAGCCCTGAACTCATCCTGACATCAAGCTTCAGACATAAGAAACTTGTCTTTACCTAAAAGGGATAAGAACCAGAAAAGTACCACGGCATAGATTCCTCACCACGGGTCACTCTACAGCAAGATAATTGAATTCTCTGTCAACTAAATGTGAAGAGCTATGAGGTGTTGAAAAAGCATGAGAGAAAGAAAAATTGTCCACTATGCTAGAGTCTTAACAAATATCAAGACTTAGAAAATACCAGCTTTAAAAAAGTAATTGATGCTGGGCAGGCACCCAAGCTTTCTAAGTCATATCAACTAAGAAAAAATGACTCCCTAGGCCTAAACTGGCATTGACCTTGCTGGGCAAATAAGAGAGTATGAACAAATAGGAGGAAGTATGAGATGGTATAAATAGAGAGAGTATAAGTAAATATCCAGTGCAAACATCCAATGCATTGAATCTGAGAACCCCAATGTGAACAAATGCAGGCAAAATGAATAAGTGACTGCACATGTTCTCACACACTGCACAGATGTGCAAAATAAGTTACTGACATAACTGGTCCATATCATGGTCTTTAAATCAATAATGTGGTTTTAAAATAACTGGAAACTAAGTTATACCAATATATCTCAGAAATTAACTGGCGTTGGTACTGACTTATGTTTAGGGCAGTTTTGTTCTTAAGACTTTAGACTGTGTCAGAATATCCCTGGGTCTACAAATCTGCATTTTTAACAAGCATTTCAAGTTACCCTAGCACAGATGGTCTATGGGCCACTCTTGGACTGCTGCTGGTCTGGGTGGTCATGTTTAATTAATTTGCACAGTACTTTGTGTGTGGAAGGGGGGTTATATTTATGTTTTAAATAGAGAATGGGATCTCACTATGTTGCCCAAGCACTTCTTGAACTCCTGGGCTCAAGCGATCCTCCTGCCTCTGCCTCCCTAAGCACTGGGATTACAGGAATGAGCCACTGCACCCAGCCTGCACAGTACTTTTTAATATGAAAGGAATGACTGCCCCCAACACAGGCAAACAAAAAACCAAAGTGTTTAAAAGCAAAATGAAACCATCCCACTTTGTCTAAGAAAAGGAAAATGAAAACAATTCATTTGGATAACACAGATTTCAAACTTGACTGGGGAACACTAGGTTGAGAAAGATGCTGAAAACGTGATGTACAATTCACACTACAATCCAAATGAGAAAGAATCCATTATTTGGGCACATTCTTGTGAGAAAAAAATGGCAGTAAAAATAACTCAATAAGCTGTGCCCACTCGGCTACCAAAATGAGAAACTCTTGAAGGTCCCTCATCATTTATTGCCACAAATCACATTCTAGACACACTTTCCTATGTAACAAATATTTTAAAAAAGAAAACGTATGTCCTTCATTCATAGAAAGCTGAGACAATGCCATACTACTCTAGAGACAAGTCTACGACAAAAATCTATTCAACAAGGCTCTCGATAACTTCACGTTCATATTTGTAGACCAACAGTTTTTTTTGTTTTGTTTTGGTTTGGTTTTGGTTTGGGTTTTTTGGGTTTTTTTGCTCCATTTAACTTCATTCATTTCATTGGCAAGCTTGAGCTGGACTCTTCAGAAAGTTCTAAAGAAATAACTGTAAGAGGTACATATGCTACTACTCAATAAAAAGCCCTTCTATGTTCAAATCCCATAACCAATATTAATTAATTTGTGCACTGTTACCCTTCCAGCTCAAAGACGGGAAGGAAAAACAACAGTGCCTCTGTCTCTAGAATTTGATGGCACCAATTACAGCCCAATCCAATTAAGCAAGTAATGCACTCCAAAAGGGCAAGTTCACCATTATATTCAGGGCGACCCAACTGCCGACTGCCGTTACTACTGCGCTAGGAAACACCCCAGGCTTAAAAGCAACTAACTTATTTGTGGAATACAGAGAAACCACATGTTCCAGACCTTCATTCTCTTTCCATAAAGGGGAAGAGAGAGGGTTTGTCAGGGACAAATGAATGTCCATGGTGGACTGGCCCCGTTGAACCAAGTCATTATAAAGAAAATTCAATAACCATGGACAGATGATCTTGGTACTGTATGTGGGTGTGAGTGTCTTTTAAGACATGTGATTCTTGTCTTAGGAAGTAAGAAATTTTTTTCCCTGAATTATTAGACCTTGTTTTTTCTTTCTGTGACCCTTTCCCCTTTCTCACCCTGGAAAGGGTGGAAATCTGGACATCAGCAAACTGGCTGCAGGAAAGAAATACTATCTAAGAGGTGGGGAGAGAAAGGGAAGTGAGGAAGAAAAGACAGACAGCTATTGCCTCAAGAACGTGTGTGCTCCTAATTGAAGGAGACAGAAATTTTAGGTGGCAGGGAGAGGAAGGAATGGCACTAAAGCTAGGTACCAAGTACCACAGGAAAGGTTTTCGGAGCTTGAACTTCTGACTATGCGCTTACTCCAAGGACCACGGCGCTTTGGAAGATGTGCAATGCTTTACGCAGGACAGTTGGCTGTTACTTGGAGACCCTTAGGGAAGCTGTCACAGCCCCCAGGACAAGTCCCTATTCCCCTCCTTCTTCTCTCTGCAAGGAGAGTGGCGTCCTGCACCAAAGAAGGAAAAAAGGTTTCTCTCCTCTCCAGACCCCACTTCACACAGTGGGTGTGCAAATGTGTTCGAGCATAAAGACAACAACGGGCCGGGTCGCGGCTCTACTCGCAAAGAGGCAGAACCGAGTGTATGGTGCGATCCGGGAGACCCGGCTTGAGATTCCTGCAAGGTTTCCTTCCCTAGGCCCGGACTAGGATGTTGCGCGCAGCCAGACAACTTTTCACCGGCTATTCTCGCCTGCGGAGGCACCTCCTGCCTGCCAGCCCGGGCACCTTCCCACCTCTGCCTGCCAAGAGCCTGACGGTGTGTCGGCATCTCAGGACACGCTCCAGCCGAGGTCCCTGTCGCAGACCAGAGTCCTGGAAAAGGAACTGGGCTAGAGCACAGGAGACCACAGACTCGCTAGATAATCGGGCCAGTCTCTGAGTCTCAGTTTCCCTACTGGTCAATGAAAGATCGCGAAGTGTCAAGTCCCGTCCAACTCTCCAGCTCTACGATTCTGGAGTTAGATCGGGCTTTCAGGTCCTCTCCGCCCTCACCCGACCTGTCCTCCTTCCTCCTCGGGAGTGGGCTCCTTACCCACAGAGGCGGCCCGGGTCTCCACGCAGAGCCACAGGGCGACGGCCAGCAGCACCTTGCTCGCCATCCTGCACCTCGAGCTGGGCAAAATGCCCAGAACTCTGGAGCCGATTCTTTCTCCCAGCGCCTGTCTAGAGAAGGAGGCGCGGAGACGGAATCCGCGCCACCGCGCAGCGCAGGACCGTTGAGCGCACACGGCTTGGGAGCCCGGGTGCCGACCGCGGCTGCAGGGGCGTCTGCGGATGCCAGTAGGAGAGGATATCCCGGCTGCCAGACTGGCTCTCTGCGGCGCGCAAGTGATGCCCGGCGCAGGCAGAGGAAACGCAGTGACCACACACCGCCTGCTCTCCCGGGGTCCCCGGACTCAGTGCGGGGTGGGAGCTGGGGCCGAAACTCTAGAGCGCGGGGGCGGGGCCATGCGGGGCGGGGCCGGGGCGGAGGAGGGGCTCTCCCATGCGGCCAGCCCCTCCCCTCGCCCGGGTGCGCAGCGGCGATCTAGAGCTCCCCAAGCTTGTTTACATCTCCCCATTTCCCCACACGCACGGACTGCGCCAGGCCTCAAGTCGCCCAGGAGAGAACATCCCGGAGCAACAGCTTTGTTTCTGGTGTAAATAAAAAGTAGTCGGTAACAGGCGCTGAGCCACTCCGAGGCTTAATCGCTTGCGGGTCCCGGAAATTTGGGGAGCATCACCAGGAGCGCAGCGAGAGGCACCGCGCCCTCACCAGGCGCGTCAAAGTGCAGGACCCTCTCCGCCATCGCGCGCGTCTAAAGTGGCCGAGAATCTGCAGCAGTTTGGAGCCACAAGGGAGAAGCGGATACTGAGCCAAATACGCCGAGTCGCAAGCTGGCAGCGGCTCCAGTCAGTAGTTTTGGTTTTTATATTAGGGTATTTTGTTTGGCCAGCATAATTGTAGTTTAAAAAGCTGAATCTGGTTGCTCTTAATCAGAAAACGCACTCGCCCTGTTCGCCAGCATTCCCGCTATTTCCCAAAATATTTGGCGGCTCCAAGTTTGAAGTTACCTGCCTAGCCCCAGGAAGGCATTTTGGTTTGGGACCCCTGCCTGGCTCTCGCCAGAAAACCTATAGCAGGGCTCCAGGGAACTGGAGTATACTGGGCCCGTCCCTGGCATGAGGCTTTCCGTAAGAGAGGGTTTTGTCCATCGTGTTCCCCAACAAAGAGCCCTAGTGAAACTGGCCAGGCCCCTTTTCAGAACAGAGCTTCCAACCAAGATATCCTTAGGCCCAGGGGAAGGAGACCAGCTGCCAGCGGGCTTCAGTGGAGGAGCAATGAAGCAAAAGCACCTAGGACACTCTGTGACCAAATTGCACAACTGTCTCCACGTGTGTGGACTTCTTGCGGCAGCTGTTCGGAGGGGAACTCCAATTCCTTCCTGACCACATTCGTTCCTTCTTGTTTTCTGTCCACATCTCCCCACACCTGGGGAGTGACATCAAATGTCCCTTTACTTCATTAAATATGAATCTTGCAAATGCCTATGTCTCTTACCTCCCAGAGGAGCTTTTTAATGACAACCTAAAGGACCATTCTTCACCAAGATAAACACACAGAATTATTATATCTACACCTAATTCAAACTGGATTGACTGTATACAATTAATGTAACCCGTTACTTATCTTCATCTGTTTTTAAATATTTACTGTATTCATCCTTCTACCTTTCCAAGTTGACAGATGAAATATTTTAACACTGAAATATAATGAATGTATATGGCAAAAAAAATTTTTTTGGAAAAACACAAAAAGGTTTAGAGCGAAAAGACTTTCTTTCGGCAGAGGAATTTTTATGTTTCCTCTTTTTCCCAAGCAGATTCTTAAACACAAGTATGTAGATATGTCACCCTCCTCTTTCCACAATTGCGTGGTGTAAATGCTGTTTGAGCCTTGCTTTTTTCCCTTTAAATTTTATTTATTTATTTGAGACAAGGTCTCATTATGTTGCCCAGGCTGGTCTCCAACGCCTGGACTCAGTCCATCCTCCTGCCTCAGCCTCCCAAAGTCCTGGGATTACAGGCATGAGCCACCCTGCCCAGCCTTCACTTTATAATATACATTGGAGATTCATTCTACATCAACCTTAAAAGCTCCATCATTTATTTATTTATTTATTTTTAAAGAGGCAGAGTCTCACTATGTTGCCCAAGCTGGCTGCGAACAAAGCTCATCTTTCCATCTTTTCAATGTTGGCATCGTGCTCTACTGTATAGATGTACTCATATTTATCTGGGAGGTATTTATTTGGGGAGGGGAGAGAATCTTTAAAGAAACTCCTCTCTTCCTGCTAGTAAACTTAGCAAATAAAATAGGATGGACTCTGGCAGTGTTGGATAAAGTGGTGGGAGATGGAACCTGGTAAGGAGAGGGCAGTTTTTATCCATCTCCATCACCAAACAATTCCCTATCAGCCTTATTTACAATTCATGACACTTCCTCTTCCATGTCTCATTTAAGAAGATAGCGTCTCCTCTGAATGCAAACCAGAACCTGCAGGCCGGTGGTAATAGCCCCCTTTAGAAGTCTTGGAGGAAATGATGCGTCTTTGATGGCCGCAAGACCAGAATTTGGCAGAGTCTCAATGAAATCAGTCTACCACTTTCCCTCCCACACAGCACTTAGAAGTGCCTTAGGTTCACACACACACACAAAAGGCAAAGTGTGTTAAAAAAAAAAAAAAAAAAAAAAAAAAAGGAAAAAGAAAGATAGAAAAGTCTGTTCCATGTGCAGCACCCTCTCATTAGCCAACATCGCAAAGGAGTGACTTTTGTGAGTTAACCCAACAGTACTGCAACCACCTAGCAAAGTGCCCCAAATGTGTTGAGTGTTCCACAGATGCTATTCAGATGCGACAGCAGAATAGTAGCTAAGTGCACAGACTCTGGGGCCACTGCCTGGATTTTATTCCCTGATCTACCACTTACTATCTGGGTGGTCTTTACCAACTTACTAGTAACTTATCTATGAAACACAAAAAAAAATTATAATAGTACCTTTTTCACAGGGTTCTTACAAGAATTAAAGGAGTTACTGCATGTAAGGCACTTGGAATAGGCCCCAACACAGCTAGTAAGCACAAGATCTTGGACATAGTAAGTACCAGGTACACATTAAGAAACATTCTGCAAAGGTTAGTTATACTACAATGCATGGGCTTCTTCATGCTGCTGAGATCTAAACTGCAAAGAAGGTTCATTCATTCAACAGTTTTTGAGCACCTACTACATGTTAGGCTCTGAACCAGGAACTGGGGTTATGATGGTGAAAATAATGGCAAGATGAGCTTAAATGAGGAATCATTGTAACAGCCTCACCCAAGACAAATTTAATTTAATCTTTAAGCACTTCTTGTCTCCAGCTACTTTTCTGGGCTTGTACATACAGAATATACATTGTTCATATTCAAAGCACACTGCATAAATTACTCTCCATGATCTCCAAATTTGGTTACATTACCAACAGTATTTTGGACTCCATGTCTTAACAAGTTATATGAAGATTGGTCAAAAGTTAATAACTGTGGAAGTTGAACAGTGGGTACTTAAAGATTCATTTGACTGTTCTCTCTACTTTTATGTGTTTGAACGTTTCCATGATTTAAAAAAAAAAAATCGATTTTAAATGACTGTAATCAAAGGGATGCCCAGGCCAATATACCTCTAATTTTCCATTGTCTTTTCCTTGATATGGTGAAAATAAGGATTTGGAATGTCCTTGAGCATTATCTTTTAATCATTTCAGTCAGAGGCTTCATCATTTGTCAATGAAAATAATAATTCTTACCTACCTTAAGAACTGCTATGAGACTCAAATGAGATCATCTCATGAAAGTGCTCTATAAACTGTAAAATGCTGATGATGGTAATAAGGATTCAATAGATGTTTAATTTTTTTTCCTTAAAGTACTTGTTACCAAAGCCTTTAATTAGGTGTCTTCCATGTATACCTTCATCGCCTAAGAATATCAACGGTTCAAAAATATTTCTGGCCAGGTGTGCTGGCTCATGCCTGTAATCCCAGCACTTTAGGAGGCTGAGGCAGGAGGACTGCTTGATGCCAGGAGACTGAGGCTGCAGTGAGCTATGATTGCACCACTGCACTCCACCCTGGGTGACAGAGTGAGACCCTGACTAAAAAAAAAAAAAAAAAAAAAAAAAAAAAAAAAAAATAGTATTTCCCATATTTCTTTGAGATAAAGATATAAATATAGAGAAGAGATACATGGAGACATACATGATTAACAGAAAATTTTGCAGAAAATATCTAGAAGGGTACACACCAAAAAAATACCTACCTCGGGGAAATGGTTGAGGCACAGAGGCAGAGGGATGAGAACTTGTACTTTTTGCTTCATATATTTCTATAATTTTTTTCAAACCAAGAAAGTATTACTTTTACAAATAAAAAATACTATAAAAGAGATCAGCTCTCTTTTCTAGGGGTTTTTGTATTTTTAAATATGACCATTTATTGATTACATGTTTGCATCGACACTTTCTCATGTTTACTATATTTTTCTTACCATGTTCATTTATTTTCAACTTACCAGAGCCTATGACTACCTCACTAGATGCTGGCTCAGTTTCATAGCCCATCCATACTTACAACTATTGTGCCTTGGGAAATCATAAGCATACCCTTTTTTTCTCATTATCTACCTTCTTTAAACGTCTAACTTTATTTTACTTCCTGTGTGATTTATACATTTAACTTAAGATATATTTGTATGTTCAAGAAAAAAAAAGGCTATGTCACCACAAAGCCAAGCCTGCCTCGAATGTGTCCAACAGTGTTCGATTTTATTTATAAAGCCTTATATTCTAGTAAATATAAAGCAAATTCTCCATCTTCTTTGAGAAAGAGATTAAAGAGAACTTGATTACTTGCTCCCTGCAAAGGAAAAAAAATCTCAGTTACTATAAATATGTATAACTATGTTCCAGTCCCAAACTCTCCCGTATAGTTTCTTGGAATATGTCACATAAGAATAGATATAGTAATTGTTAAATGTGTAAAAGATGCAAAGAATTTAAATAATTAACTGAAAGCCCACACGGCACCAGAGAAGGGTACTAAAAACTAATAAGAGCTAACACTTTTTGAGCACATCATTTCAGCAGGCTCTGTCCTGAATACTTTATTTCTCATTTCATCCTTATAACATCCCATGAGATGGCAAGCACTATTAGTATTCCTTAGAAAGAAAAGAAGTAAAGAGAAAAAATATTTATTCTCAATTTAAGTAAGTGTCCCTTTGCCTTCCTAAAAGTCTTACCAAAAAAAAAGTTGCTATATTTCTTTGTAAATAATCAGTGAAGTTTTTCATCATTAATTAGGAATATGATAAAAGGAGGGCATTCTTTGCTTTTTTCAATAACAATAAAAAGAAGGGGTAGATTTTGGAGCACTTACTATGTGCCAGGTATTTTCCTTGGATTATCTTATTTAATGCACATAATAACTCAATAGAAAAGATACTAAAATTATTCCCATTTAAGGGAGATGGGAAAATGAGGTTTAGAAAGTTTAAGTAACTTTTGCAATGTCCCATGACTGTAAGTGGTGGAATCAGGACTTAAAAGCAGAGAGGTATTAAGCACCCAAAACAGACCCCTCCAAGCACATACAAATAGCTTTTTGTTTGTGGTTTTTTGTTTTTTCGAGGACTAATCTCATTCAAGGCATGAGGCTGAGTGAATTGATGCCACTGACTTCCTCTGCCTCTCCATAACAATAGCTTCCATTTTCCTAGATGCATGAAAAGCTAAGTGACTTAGAAGAGGCACTCTGAGATGGCTGACCAAGGAAGAATGCAAAGCAGGTAATTAGATCTTGCCCTCCCAACCTGCAGAATCCCAGCCACATTGAATATTTACCTTCCACCCAACCCCCAAACCACAGATCTTCTCTTCCAAAAAAAAGAGTAGTTGCTTCTATACAAATAATCACTTGCGCATTTGGGGCATTTCTTTTCTACGATAATTTTTTGCCATTTGTTCTCCCGGACATACCTTCCATACCCAGTGCAAATATCTGTCCGAAGTGATATGTTTTGTTTTTTTATTCAGCTGTCTGCTTCAATTCAGACGCTTCTAGGAGAAATAGGCAAAGACAAATCTTACTTGAGCAAGTAGTTAAGTTTGGAAGGATAGTTGGTAAGATCTAATAAAAATGGTTAAGGACATGATGATGGTGCCTATTAATAAAATCTATTTTGTGTCCTATAGACTTATTGTGTTATGTCTAATTAAGCAAAGCTATTGTAAAGATACTTTGGGGTTAACATTATATGTGCTAGCTATGTAAAATGTACTTTATATGATTATTCTCAAATTCACATTTAGATAATAGTCATCCATTTAATAAATATATCCAGAGTTATACTGAATTTATACTTTATCATTGACAAATTAATGTGGACTATTTTGTTATTCACAGAACTAAGAAATTATTTTCCTTTTCCTGTACACACATAGCACTTATGCAACATCTGATAACATAATCACATGTTTATGCAAATGTTTCTCCCTCAAATCAGGAATTAGGTCACATTGATTTTGTATTCCCAGTGCCTAACACAGTCCCTGTGCATACTCACCTCTCGACACATTAATGATGTCCAAGTTATTTTTGTCATTTCCATTTCTGCTGCTCTTTGTTCCTCCTTTGCTTTTTATTTTTTCAGAATCACATGCCTCTGGAGTATCCATTTCAAATGTATTTACAGAGAGCAATTTGTGGGAATAAAGAGAACTATGCAATGTCAACATAGACACAACGGAGTGAAAGAGTTAGTTCTTAATTTTTTAAGCAGTAGGGATTGAAGATTTTTGTTTTTGACTTTGAGTACAATGAAGAAAAAGAAATAAAGCATTTATAAGAGTTGCATGTATTATACAAGAAACGTGTGATTGAAATGTTGCATCTGTGTCATTTGCAGACTTGTAACCATTTTCCAGTGAATTAATACCATCTTCCTCCTTAAAGCCTATCAAGTTTTCGAAGAACTGAATAGTGCAAAAAAACACTTTTAGTTCCCAGAGAAGTGCTACAGATTACCATTCCCTTACAAGAAGAATGTGTACACTTCCAGGTTAATTGTATTAGTTTGCAATACTGTTCACATTTTTATAGACTAAAGATAATGTTTCCCGGTAATGCCACTTCACCAGTGTTGAGAGCAAGATAACGACAGCAGAAAAGTTTTATGTTCTTTGTATATAAATTTAGTCTCCAGAGTTTCCAAAACATTGGTGAAAAGTTCCTGGAGGCACAAATAAAAATTTTTTCTTTGAGCAGTGTTTTTGAATGTTCGTTTGTAATATATTACTGCCTTGCTTCACTTAATAAAAAAAAAAAAAAAAGAAAGAAAGAAAACTCACCAAGGAATGCCTCACAAAGAGAGAAATTTTTAAATAAACTGAAAAATACAACTTAAAATCTAATTGATAATGATCCAATAATTGGTCAGGCTGGTTATAGGCAGATGAAAGACTGTAAGGGAGTCATTTCATGCATCTCATCACACAATATAAATAAAAGATCCAGCTGTGGAGAAAATGATTCTAGTAACAAAGCACCACATCAAAAATATTCCACATTAAAATGGTCTTTGGATATATACAAAAACACTATATTTCGTTATCCTAAGAAAACTTGACCTTGCTGCTCCCTAAAGCTACTTAGTAGTCTAGTACTTTGACCTTTCCCTCAAACGAGTTCTTGAAAGATAAAATGACATCCCTCACCTTCTCTCCTCACGTGCAATAACTTCTTACTCTTGACTCTGCCCAGCATCTCCACAACAGCCATCCCATTGTCCACCCTCTTCTTGAACCTCCGTCTTTGCTGAAGCTTGAAATACTCATAGGTATACTCCTGCCTACCAGCCAATGCCCTTCACTGGCTGACATTCCTTTGCTCAACCCTAAACATAAGGATCACCAAATCCATTCTTGGTCACCATCCCTTGTACTCTTCCATAACTTTCTCAGGAATTTTATTTCCTCTGTGCCTTTGACTGTCTTCCTTATGGAGAAAACTTGAAAAATTGTGCTCTTCAACTCTGATTTTCTACCCTAGCTCCAGCTTCTAATCTCTAATTCTTCCTGGACATCTCTGTGTATGTTCCACCAATTTCTTAAATTCAAAGTGCCCAAAACCGAATTCTGCCTCCTTCAGCCTTCTCAAGCTCGAAGTCCCTCTAGATGCTTATACTACATTCCATGCTGTCCCCTGCCTTTTATTTTCCTCTCAAATCCAATTTTGTCTACATTCTTTACTTCCCTTGTATCCATCTCCTATTTTCATTCATCAGACTGCCCTGACTTATGACCAGTTTGCCTTTTTCTTGGAATATTCCAGTCCACTCATCACTCTACTGCCAAAGTTATCTTCCTAAAACACAAAGTTCATCTGTCCTTCACCTTGGACAGTTGACGACTGTACACAGCATAAAGCCCCACATCCCAAGCCTGTGTTTAAAGGTTCTGTTCTTTGCTGCTTCCTATTTATACAACTTACCTCCAAGTATACCATGGACATACTATTAGTCCAACTTTCTAGATTTCACTGGCCACCTCCAGAAAATGTGTTACGTCTCTTGCTTACTGTGTTCTCTATGCCTTGAATGTGCTTTATTCCAATATCTGCCCATACACAGTTGGTCCCTCTTTAAAAAGAGGCCCCAAGAAGTCTCTGCAATCCCTACTCATCCTCATCTCCCCATCTGACTTACTCTCTCCATGCCTGCATGAGTAAGGATTCCTTAAGTTGTAAGAAACAAGAAAACCAACTCAATTTGGCTTGAATGTATACGATCATGTTGTTGTAAGTTATGGTCTGGCTTCAGACAGTTTTGTCCAGAGTCTCATTGTGTCATCCTACTGTTTTTCTCTGTGATTTTCTCAATTCTGCTTCAGGCTGTCTTCATAATAGAAAAAAAAAAAAAATGGCTACACATTCTCACTCCACATTGTCCACAGAAAGACAGTGTCTCTTAAGAAATAAAGGGGAAGATCCTTTGATCCTTTGACCTAAGCACATCTTAAGTCTCATTGCCTTATCCCTAAACTAATTACCAGAGGCAGGAAGGATCTAATAGGCTATGTCAATCAGAGTCCACCTTTGCAATTAAGAATAGGCTCAATAACACCAAAACTACATAATTGAAATCGAAAAGGGACTGTTCCTCAAAAAAATCTAAATATTTTTCTAGGAAGCAGGGGGAAATGCATGTTAAAGAGACAACTAACCAATGACCATTATATTCCCCATGCTCCAAGAATATCTGTTGTAGCATATAGGATATCATGCCTTATAACAGGTTTATTTGAATATGTGTGTCTGTCTTTCTCATTATATTGTAAGATGAAGGACAAGTTTAATGTGGTTTACATAATCATTTTCTCTAAACTTCCAAATAATTGATGACAAGCTTTTCATTCTTCTTCTGAAATAGTTTTTTCTGCATCCAACAGTATCATCATAATAATGACTAACATGTATTGAGTTACCATGTGTCAGGCCCTGTTGTAAGCATTTTACGTATGTTGACTCCCTTAATTCTCACCATCAGGTTACACATTTCATAGATGCAGAAATTATGGCTAAGGGAGGTTAAGTAACTTGCCCAATCCTAAGCAGCTTATGTATGGGGGAGCCAGGACTTAAGTCAAAGCAATGAGAATACAAAGTCTACACTCTGAAGCTGACTCTTATGCTGGTTATATTTATTAATCTCAATAAAATGTACCTGTTGGCAAAACAGTCACTAAAAAGCTATTTATCTTTCAGCCCACCCATTTAGACTACTACTCAATCTTGCCAATTCTTTTTTAATGTATCTGTCCTTTATGGTTTGTTCTTACATTAAATTGACCATTCAAATTCTGACCATCTCTTGGCTAGAATTCTAGACTAATATATTTAAGAATCAATCCATCTCATATTTCCACCCAAACTATACGCTTAGCCTCAATACTTTTCTTCCTGACCTGATCCCCAATATAAAGGTGGAACGTCTTTCATCTCATAATCAGAAGAGAATAAGACCATCCGAAGTTAAATATCTAGAGTGGCTTGTGACAACAAGTCTTATGGGACAGCATGGTAATTGATTCTTTGATGTTGTCCTGACTCTGAGATGGAACCCATATAACTGTGAGAGCCCTTCAGAGATTATACAATGCAGTGCCTTCTCTTCAGTCAGGAGTCCATTAACCATTAAAGATTAATCTTGATTATTAGCATCTTGAAGAGGCATTGAAAAGTATGGTTGTGGAGACAAAACCATACTTGGAAATACAGAACTTCTCCCCCTAGCATGTGCCTGTGACAGGGGCGTGACATGAGGTCTCACCCAGTGCTATGTACCCAGTAGCCTGCGGCAGTGCCAGAGGCCTGCTCCTTGAGCACAGATCACAGATTGCCAAGCAGTCTCTACCAATTCATTACCTTGCTTTCTAATAGCAAGGTAATTATGACGTATCTATGCAAACACCAGCATTTTAGATGTTTTAAAAGTATTACCCATGCACTAGATACGTTGTTCCTTTTCTTAGAGAATTTATGGATATGTATCATTTTATTTTTAAGTTTTAACTTTATTATTTATTTATTTATTTATTTATTTGAGATTTATTAGTGTTAAATCAGTGGTTCTCAACCCTGGCTACACATTAGAATCTGCAGAGTCTGCGGAGTTTTGAAAACCTGGTACCTGGCACCTTCCTACATCATAAATCAAAATCTTTAGGAGGAAAGATATGATCAATAGATTTTCTTGTTGTTGTTTATTTGTTTTCTACTGTGATTCCGTTGTGCAGCCAAAGTAGAGAGACATCATGTTAAACTCTTGTTCATGAGAACAGAAATATCTTTCCAAAATTTAGAAATAAAAACTTTATAGCTTCAGGATGATTCTGTCCATTGGGTACAAATGCCACAGTGAGCTTTCCAAAGAGCACCAAAAATACATGAGATTTGAAAACCATAACACATAAGAGCAAAATAATTTATTCCTAACAAACTCAAACTTATGAAGAATACTTTTAAATACATTTTACCCCACAATATCTGTTTCATGTGAATGAATGTTAAGGTGTTTGGCATGATTCAGGGTGAGTTGTCCACATGTAAGGGCACTTGTAACAAGTTCTTAAAGCATTCTTGAGTATTTCAAATTGCTATTTGACATTTGACTAGATGACATGTTTCTATCTACCACTCGGAAAAAAAGTAGAAGTAAAAAAGTCTGAAGTCAACAGTCTGGTACTAATAATTCACTTTGATAGGAAGAATTACAGCTTTCCAAGTCTTAGCTTCAAACAGAAGATAAGCTTTTTATGTTTGTTGAGGCAGCTGTCTCCTTTTTTTCTGAGTTATGCTTTTTGTTAAATGCTACTATGAATGAAAGAAGAACTGCTTGAGGGGGATTGAGTGGGAGGAAAACACCAAAATTAAGTTTCAAGAAATATAGATCATCTAAATCAGTTAATCTGATCTACAAACATTGCTGAACATAATGGAGTACGTGGTGTCATCTTTTGCCCTTCCTGACTCCTAAAATCAAAAGTTAAATTCTAATAAACTGTATAGAGCTAACTATATAGTATAAAATATATATATAGAGCTAACTCATATCCAGTTAAAAGAATTCTTTAGGGTCTAGAATAAGGACCCCAGAGTACAGCCACCTTTAAAATTCTTGGCCAGGCGCATGGCTCATGCCTGTAATCCCAGCATTTTGGGAGGCCGAGGTGGGTGGATCACAAGGTCAGGAGTTCAAGACCAGCCTGGTCAAGATGGTGAAACCCCGTCTCTACTAAAAATACAAAAAAATTAGCCAGGCATGGTGGCAGGCGCCTGTAATCCCAGCCACTCAGGAGGCTGAGGTAGAGAATTGCTTGAACCTGGGAGGTGGAGGTTGCAGTGAGCCGAGATCGCGCCACTGCACTCCAGCCTAGGCAACAGAGCTAGACTTGTCCCCAAAAAAAAAAAAAAATATATTCTTTGTAAGCTTATGTTTCAAAAAGTTTTAAAACATCTGTATATGTGTGCTTGTGTACAGAATACACACTAAAACCATACCCATCAGAATTTAACAGCCATTATTCCTCAGTGAGAAAAATATGAAAGACTCAAATTTTCTTCAACTATCACATAATACTTTTTATATGTATATGCATAGAAGAAAAGTCTTGAAGGGCTCATATGAAACTTAATTACTCCTGAGGAACAGAATGGGGTAGCAATGATGGAAGGGATCTCATTTATTACTCTATATTCTTTCATATTATTGAATATTTTTATTAATAATTTATAATTGAAAATGATAGTTTAATAATAAACATATGATAAAAATTTGAATTTTAAAAGAGCCATTAAAGACCATACTCATTCTTTCCAATTGGGAAGTGTCTTTATTAATATCTCATCTGCCCAGGTGGGTAAGAGAACGTGAACAGAAGTGCTCTCACGTTTTTAATATTTATTATGGCAACATCTCACTTCCAGGTACCAAAACCTGTGTTCATTTTCCATTACTGCATAACAAATGACTCCAAAACCTAGTGGCTTCAAATAAAGAGAATTTATTATCTCAGTTTTTGTAGGTCACTGAGGGCAGTCAAACTGGGTTGTTCTGATTCTGGGTCTCTCATGAGCTTGCTGTCAAGATGTCAGTAAGAGATGTGGTCATATGAAAGCTTGACTGGGGCTGAAGAATACGTTTCTGGTGCAACTGACTCCCACGACTATTGGCAAGAGGACTCAGGTCTTCACTGAATATTGGGACTCTCTATAGGGCTGCTTGAGTGTCCTTATGTCATGGAAGCTGCCTTCCACAGAGCAAGTGACCCAAGGTAGCAAGGTGGAAGCCACACATCTTCTATGACCCAGACCTGGAAGTCATACATATACCGTTATGTCCACAGTAACCTACTAGTTCACAGTTCAGCCCTCTTCAGTGTGGGAGAACAGTAATTCCAGGACTTTCATACCAGGGGCACGGGTCACTGGGGGCCCTCTTGGAGTTTATTACAATTTCTGTCATTAGTGTTTTATAGTTTTCAATCTCCAAATCCTGACCATATTTTTATAGATGTATTCCAAAGTCTTTCATATTCTTTGATGTCATTGTAAATGGTACCATTTTTAAGTTTTAATCTCCAATTGTTTTTTGCTATTATATAGAAATACAATTCATTTTTATATTCTCCTTGTAACCTGTGCCCTTGCTAATCTCACATATTAGTTCTCGTAGGTTTTGATAGATTTGGGGATTTTCTATGTAGATAATAATGTTACCATTAATAAAGACAGTCTTAGTTCTTCCTTTCCAGTCTGTATGCCTTTTATTTATTTGTTGGCTTGTCGCATAGACTAGGATCTCTAATATAATGTTAAATAGAGGTAATGAGAATGTGCATCCTTGTCTCATATCCAAGCTTGAGAAGAAAGTATATAGTTTTACATCATTAAGTATGATGCTATAGGTTTTTCATAGATACTTTTTATCAGGCTGAGGAAGTTCCCTTCTATTTCTAATTTTTAGAATTTATGATGAATAGATGTTGAATTTAGTTAAATGCTTTTTCTGACTCTATTGAAATAATAACATGGTTGCACTTTTTTAGTCTGCTGCTATGTCAAATTGCATTGATCAATTTTTGAATGTTGAGCCAAACTTGCATTCCTGGAAAAATAACCACTTAGATATAGTGTGCTTTCTTTTTTTTAATATATGGCTAGATTCAATTTGCTGATGTTTCATTAAAAATTTTTGAACTTATATTAATGAGGGATATTAGTCTTCAGTTTTTTTTTCTATTTCTGTTTTGTTATCTTGGCAATGATAGCATCGTAAAATTAGTTAAGAAGTATTCTCTTCTATTTGTTGAACCATATATATTTGCAGGTAAAATGATATTCCCTCGGACTTGCTTCAGATTATTTTGGATGAAGAGAGGGATGGATGTGAATATACATGATACAGGATAGATCAGGAGTTTATAATTATTGAAGATTAGTAATGATTATGTAAGGATGTATGACACTTTTCTCTGTACCTCTGTATATATGTGACATTTTCAATAACAAAATGTTTTCTTTCCTTTTTTGAAACACAATATTGCCCCGTCTCTCAGGCTGGAGTACAGTGGGCATGATCTCAGCCAATTTTTATGTTTTTAGTAGAGATGGGGTTTCACCATGTTATCCAGGCTCATCTCAAACTCCTGACTTCAAGTGATCCACCCTCCTCGGCCTCCCAAAGTATGTGGAGCACAGGCATAAGCCACCATGGCTGGCCAAATATTTTCTTTTAAAAATAAACCAGTGTCCTTTCCACAGCTCTATCCTACTTTCCAATTAGTATGCTAGTAGAGGAGGTCATCTCAAAAGTTCAGCAAAGGGAGAAGTAGAGATTTAGACAGAGTTCATAATCCTTTTAATGACTACTTAATCCTTTTAATGACTGTACATTAGCATCCAAATGTGTATTAAAAGGAGGGTAGGATACACTGAGTACAGCTTCAATTCAGAAGTAGGATTTAAGACTATCTTAATTTCTTGGCTATTTCTTCAACTTAGTTTTGAAAAACTCTATCCTATAATGCAATGGTTGTCAAACTTTAAGGTGCATGGGAGAGCTTTTTGAATTACACATTGCTGGCTGGGTGCGGTAGCTCACGTCTGTAATCCCAGCACATTGGGAGGCCGAGGAGGGCAGATCACTTGAGGTCAGGAGTTCAAAACCAGCCTGGTCAACATGGTGAAACCCTGTCTCTATTAAAAATACAAAAATTACCTGGATGTGGTGGTGGGCACCTGCAATCCCAGCTACTTAGGAGGCTGAGGCAGAAGAATCACTTGAACACAGGAGAAAGAGGTTGCAGTGAGCTGAGGTAGCACCTCTGCACTTCAGCCTGGGTGACAGAGCGAGACTGTCTCAAAAAATAAAATAAAATAAAATAAAATACACATTGCTTAGGACAGTAAAACTCTTTTGTATGACATTACAATAATGGATTCACGTTATACACTTATCAAAACTTATAGCATATACAACACCAAGAGTGAACCCTAGTGTAAATTTTGGAATTTGGATAATAATGATGTGTCAATGTAGGTTTATCGACTGTAACAAATGCACCATTTTGGTGCAGGATATTGACAGTGGGGAAGCCATGCATGTGTGGAACTAGGAGAGTCTGCCAACTCTGTACTTTTCACTCAATTTTGCTGTGAACCTGAAACAGCTCTAAAATATAAAGTCTACTTAAAACAGCAGAACAAAAACAAAAACCACATTGTTGGACTCCATCTTCAGAGTTTCTGATTCAGTAAGCTTGAGGTGGAGTGTGCGATTCTGCCTTTCTAATGAGTTCCCAGGTAATAATTATGATGTTGGTCCATCAACCACTGAGAACTTCTATTCTAGTATAATGCTTCTGATCTCAGAAATTTGAAGCCTTCTCACAACTTAAACTCTGGCTTCAATCCAAATAGAATAGCATTTAGTTCACAAGCTGCATTGACTCTGAATTCTGTTAGATTCATTTTAGCAAACTTTGCTTTGACATCGACTATGTACCAAGGCTCTTGTTAATCTCTATAGATTCAAGGCCACATATTAATGCACTGTCCCTGCCATTAAAGATTTTATAGTCTTATGTTCTAATCTTCAGTCTTGTTTAGTAATTTTAGAAAATATTTATGTTCAATTCTAATCTGTTTCCCTTCTAATGGATTATTTTTAACTTTCCTTCTTTAAAAGAAATTAACCATTGATTTCAGCTTATAGTATAAAACATTACGATTTTTTTCTACATCTTGCTCTATAACACAATTCAGGTCTTCCTAAGTGTCCCCCAGAAGGGACCTGAGAAATCATCCCATTCATTCACTTATTCCCGTTTTACAGTTGAGGAAAGAGAGGCTCAGAAAAGGCAACTTTTCCAGGTCACTGAGCTACTAAGTAAGAGAACTAGAACTAAATTCAAGTTGTAGGATCACTAATGCTGTGCTCTTTCCATGACATCAGGCCTCATGACTTAAATTCCAATATCAAAGAAAATTATGGATCCCCATATCTAGAAAATATTACAAATTTCAGTAGAATTTCACATTTAAATTAAATTGTTGAAGATCTTTGTGAATTAAAGAAGAAAAGGTGGGGGAAAAGATGAAGGGATGGGGTGGGGGTGGCAGAAGTCATAATAGTAGTAGTATAGTAGTCATAAATAACTTTCCATGTGTTACATAGTGTGACTTTCTTAGAATATTCATTCTTCTCAATAACTCTTGAAGTATGTACAATTATTATATCCATTTTACAGATGAGGAAACTGAAGCACAAGAAGTTTAGTAATTTGCCCAAAGAGACATGGCTTTTCAATTCAATTTCATTTAGTTTTCTTGGGTATAGTTAATCCCCCAAATGTAACCAAATTCTGCTAGGAGGGAGGTGTAAGTAATGTTGAATCATTGTGTAGAGTTTTGTACAGTTCTTCAAAGCACCAAATCTCTTTTGGGTAGCTTAGCAAATCTCAGTGAGGTAGCTGAAACATAAGGAAATTTAAAATTCTTTCTTCTGCACTTACTAAAAATTTATTTAACAGTTCTAGTTTTCTTAACAGGTCAAATATTAAACAAAAATTGTTCTTTCCGCAATCGGATTGATGAATAGGTCAAAAGGCTTCGTTGGAGTGGATGATGCAGAAGGTATACACACATTCACACACGTAGACACACACACCCTCATTCAGTCTCATGCATAAACAAACATTACCTTATACCCTGGGGGAATATTTTTAGCTATCTTTAGCCAAACTGGTTTCACTTGGCAGACTGCAACCCCCTACAGGTGGCACCTATTTTCTGTGTAGTGTTTCCTTTTCCCAGAACTGAGACATTGGCACCACGTACCTCCTTGCTCTTCTCAACATCTGTTTCTTCTTATGTGCCAGATAGTGCCACCTGACCTGTGAAGGGAAACAAAACAAACGTTCATGGCTATTGTCTATCAAATGTCATGTTTTGGTCCACCCAGATTGGGAAACTCAGTTGGAATGCCCAGCACTGGTCTACCGTAAGAAGGGGCTATGGGAAAAAAATATTTTTCCTTATTCAACTGTTCATGTTCATTAGAAAATAAGGTAGGACTCTAGACCTTGAAGTCTAGGGAAACCAATTCATAGAAAGATTAATCATTCACTATCATTTCTAAGGCATTGCATATTGCTGCACAGAGGGTACAAAGAATATAGAAAGGCATAAAACTTGCCTTGAAGAGGTTTATAAGATTAGGAACTCAGAATTGGTACATTAGAAAATAAGTATGTAAAGCTAGATAGTGTATCCAATATACAGGACAAACAGTAAGTATCATAGGCATTCCTTGGAAGGAGCGATAACCAAGGACTGGGGTGATAGGAGAACCTCAGTGGTGATGAAACTTGAAAAAAGTAACTGATTTCATTGTCATGATAAATGAAATCATTTTCTTTTAAAAGATTACCAGGATGAAAATGACCAAGTCATAACTGTCCTAAGACCCCAATCCCATAACACCCAAGAAAATCTGTGTCCATGTTTGCTAAATATGTTTATTTTCTGCTTCTCTTATTTTCCTATAGTCAACATTCAATTTATCTGCAGTTGAGGATAGAGACTGGCAAGAATAAATCTAGGGATATAGATAGTACCCTCTATTTTTGCCTTCAGGTTTCATTTCCAGTTTTCAAAACTTTTACTAGCGTTGAGTAATATGCACCCAAATGTAATTACTTGAATATATACATGCACAAGTCTACAAGTTGCCTGTAATGAGGATATTCGTTGCAAAATTAGATGATTAAAAGGTTAAAAAAATGGAAACAATCTTAATACCTACCAGTAGGGAGGAGTTACATATATTGCTCATGGAGAAAAAGCAAGCTGCCAAGCAGCAATGTCTATGATTCCATTTCGTTAAAACAACAACCAATAAGAATACCTGTACCCTGTGCATGTACCTCACACACAAACCAATTCTGGGATGCAATATGAGAAATTGTTAATAATGCTAATATCTGTGGGATTGGCATTTGGCATTTAGTTTTTTTACTTCATTTTTTCTTTGCTGGTCAAGATTTTAAAATATATATTACATTTATAATTTTTAAAAATACTTTAATATACATGTATATACATGTAATATTTAAATTTTTGATTTTCAGATCTTCTGTTTAACCAACAAATGACCTGGAGACGTGAAGCAGACTCAACAAACGGTTCAGAAAAGTCAAACATTAAGCAGAGGAATGGCCAGTAGGCACAGGTTTTTTTTAATTTAAGGGTATGGGTCATTGCCTCACAGAAAACCAAATTTTCTTCAAGCAATAGATGATAAATATTTTGGGCTTTTGATATTAATAAGTAGTTCAAAGCCTCAGTAGCTTGAATTTCAAAACTGAACAGGGCTCATGGAACTACTCATAAATTGTGAGAGGCTAATGGTTTAAGAAGTGGGAAAGACATTGCTAAGATGATCTGTTTGCTGATGGCATTCTGTGACAGCTGCCAGCCTCAAGCAAGATTGAAAAATGCTAGATGCTGAAATGGCCTTTCTTCTCCTTTGCCTGAAGAGCTCTGAGCAAGGCAGCCAGATGACCATGAACTCTGTGTTTGGGATCTGGAGATAAGTGGGAGAGGCTCAGAGCATCCTGCTGATGCACCAGTTCAGGGAAAGTTAGTTGACGCAGCCCTTTGCCTTCCGCTTGGCTTGAATAAAATCAGGAAAAGTGGCTTAGACTCAGTACTTTCTCTGCCCTCCTCAGGGTCCACATGTTTCCTGACCCTTAACCTTTTTTTCTGTGCAGGGGCAGTCACCTGCACATGAGCTTAGCTGACAATGACATCCTGCCCATCTCTATGTCCTGTACCCATCCTTGTGGTTCATTGGGCTGCCCATGTCTTCTGCAGACAACTCACTTCACGTCTAGCCATTGTCTGACCTAAACATCACCTAACCATACAGCCAAGATGGTTTTCTTATTTAATAGGATTGGAGACCTTTGAAATGGGCAAGTTGGAGGGAGTCCCAGTAAAAACCAACTAGCTAATTTACAAAAACACAACTCTTAAGAAATAAATTGAACCGCCTTTTTTTTTTCTTTTTTTTTTTCTGATTCCTGTTAAGGAGGGTATAATGGCCAAATCTTTTAGGCTGATGATAAAACATCTGCTCAACACTAACTGTTCTGTCTTTTCTTTCCTTTTAGAAAAATATATACAAATTTTGGAGCTCTAGTGACAGAAATGGGTCAACTCTGTGTGTCCACTTTTCTGGTTACACCCTACAGGAAGTAAATGTATATCATAAATGACACAACTCCAAATTATGATATAGTGGAGAAAGCACCGAGCTGAGGGTTAGAAAACCTGATTTTTATATCAGTTCTGCCACTAAATACTCTGGACCCTGTTTCTTCATTAGCAAAATAATGGAGAGGATTGCTGTCTTATTGTTATGAAATGCTTTGCTTCCGTGGATCAGCGGCAAGTCGGAGGCAGGAATCACACTCAGTTGCATTTTCTGCTCCATCTGGAGATCTACAGTCAGTTTGTCACCTGTCACAAGTGTCCTGGAATGAGGCAAACTCCCTCATTCTAGTAAATAATCAGAACCAATTATATCACTTGTCATGTTTGCTACTCTCTGAGAGACTTAGCTTTTTTTCAGAAATTATATTGTATGGTTAATTTTCCCCATGGTAGCCTGAGAACTTTAGTGTGGCAGAAGAGAAAGGAAAAGAAAGAAGGAAGGAAGGAAGGAAGGAAGGAAGGAAGAAGGAAGGAAGGAAGGAAGGAAGGAAGGAAGGAAGGAAGGAAGGAAGGAAGGTGATAGACAATACATAAATGACAGGTAGGTAGGTAGATGAATAGATGATGGATGGATGGATGGATGGATGGATGGATGGATGGATGGATGAATAGACAGATGAATAGATGGATGGATACATGAATACATAGATAGGCAGAATCAAGTTTCTAAGCATGGTCTCTAGAGTCAGACTACCTTAGTTCAAACCACAGTACTACAACTTTCTGACTGAATCATCTCAAGCAAATTATGTCACCTATTTGTGACTCAGTTACCTTAATGGAAATGACAAAATTCAGATAACAATATTTACCTCATAAGGTGGTTGTCAAGATTAAGTAGGATTATTTATGTAAAGCTTTCAGCATAGTGCTGGATGTATAGTTAAGTACTCCATAAATATTAATTATTATTGTTATTACTATTATTTAGGAAATAGTATATATGTTTCCCCTTCACCATCACTCCAACCACTAATCTCCCCGACCCCACACACACACCCAGAGGTAACCACTGCTAGTGTTTTCTCTTACATACATACATATATACACACACTCATGCACTCACAAACACACATCCCTTACACTTTTTGTGTTACTGTTCCCAAAAGTGGGTTATATATCATATATTGTTCTGAGATGATTGTTTTATTTTGCTTAGCACTATGCCGTATGGAGCTTTGTATGTCATGTATAGACATTATTCATACACCAAAATACACTAACTCATGCCTCTATTGATGAACAGTTAAGTACTTCCAAATTTTTCAATGGACAGCCTTTAATATGTCTTTTTTCTCCTGTGTAACTATTTCTATAAGATTGATTCCTATCTTGCTGAGTTATAACATATGTGCACTGAAATATCTTATATGTATCCTGCCCTATTATCTCCTAAAAGGATATTATGAATTTATATACTCCCATTGACAATTTATGAGTCTGTTTTTCCACACTTTTACTCTGATTGAATACAGTTGATATTTTAAAATCTGTAAATTTTATGAGCAAAATATGCTACTTTATTTTAACTTATAATTCTCTATTCATTTATTTATTTATTTATTTATTTATTCATTGAATTGACCCAGGTTTTTTGTAGACATTTACTGTGTTTTCCTTCCCCCAATCCAAACATTTATCTGAAAATGTTGCCAAAAATGTGAACAAGACACTGCACAATGCCCAAGAAGGGTATCTCCTTCCTTGTGTTAGAGCCAAGAAGATTGGAAAAAAAGAAGTTTTCCATTAGAGAAGTTACATCCTTATTCTCTTTATTTATTTCTTTTGCATTCTTTCAATAGTTTGACTTGGAAATCCAACATTTGAAATTGGAACTATTCTAATACTATCGTTTGAACAGTTTGCTTAATTACATGGGGAAAATCAAAATCCAAATGCTCTTACCATGGCAAATTTCCTTAACGATCTCATCATCAACGCTCGGTGCTAATGGGAACATGAAGAAAGGGATATTCTGATACCCTGCTGGTAGAAATCCGTTGTGCTGCAGTCTTTAGGGGAAGCAACCTGTTAAGGCATCTGTTAAAATTAAAAGTATAAATACCCTTTGCCCCAGAATTTTACTCCTTGAAATCTAACTATAGAAACGATAACATTAATATGAAATATATGAAATGGCATATATACTAGGTCACTACTCAGTCTTCAATGTCAGTTTGAATTTCCTGGGGATTCAATTCAGTAGGCTGGGATAGAACTTAAGATTCTGCTTATCGAAGAAGCTCCCAGGTGATGGTAATGCTGCTGGTACATGGACCACACCTGACTGGCAAGGATGTTAACTGTGGTATTGTCCATTAACAAATTAAATTAAAAAACAAAAACAATGAGTGAATACTCATCAGGAGGCCCAGGAAATTATCAAATATCCACATCATTGAGTATTATGCAGGGATTTAAGGTAATGAAGTAAAAGTTTATTGGTTGATTTGGAGGGAGTTTTGTGTGTGTGCATGCTTGCGTGTATGACTTTATTATACAGAAAATATGAGAAAATATTAGTTAGGTTGTTAGTCACCTGTGGAGGGGATAAAGGTAATATAGCAGGAAAAAGACAAGCAAAAAAAAAAGGGAAGGGAAAAATCCAAAAGTTTATTTACTGAAAATAGCATAGTTGTAATCATATATATATATATATATATTTGAGATGGAGTATTGCTCTTGTTTCCCACGCTGGAGCGCAGTGGCACAATCTCTGCACACTGAAACCTCCACCTCCCGGGTTCAAGTGATTCTCCTGCCTTAGCCTCCCGAGTGGCTGGGATTACAGGCATGCACCACCACACCCAGCTAATTTTGTATTTTTAGTAGAGACAGGGTTTCTTCATGTTGGTCAGGCTGGTCTCGAGCTCCGGCCCTCAGGTGATCCGCCTGCCTCCACCTCCCAAAGTGCTGGGATTACAGGTGTGAGCCACCACACCCGGCCTATGATCGTATTTAATGGACACTAACATATATATTAAGTATATGTGTCAAATTTTAAATGCTTAATACAAAAAAGTTAAAGAAATAAAAAAAAAATGTGATAAAATTAAACTAGATCAAAATCTAGGTTCTGATCCATGCTACAGGAAACCTTGAAAACATTTTACTAAGTAAAAGAAGCCAGTCACAAAGGACCACCAATTGGATGATGCCATTTATATGAAATGTCCAAAGTTAAGCAACTCTATGTATAAAGTAAGTAGATTGTTCCTTGCCTAGGGCTGGGGCAGGCGAGAGTAGGGATGAGGAGGTTAGGGGATGAGGTGGAGGCTAAGAGGTGCAGAATTTCTTTTGAGGGAGATGAAAATGTTCTAAAATTTATTGTGGTGATGGTTGCACATATCTGTGAATACTAAAAACCACTGAACTGTACATTTTAGGTGGCTGAATTGAACGATATATGAATTATATCTCCGTAAAACTATTTAAAACTTCTGTGGGTGAAAACAATTTTTCTAATGGTAAAGAACAACTAACTCCTTCCATTTCTTGAGATTTTTTTTCCTAATTGTTGACTTAATAATTTTTCTCCTTCGAAAGGCAAAAATCCTAACTTCAACTTTATCAGGAATTTTTACCCATTTTTGACATAGTTTCTGGTGCACATGCCAATCTAAAAAGTATATAATGCTTTCACTGTAAACTTATGCTCACCAATCTTAACTGGACCCTGGAAACCACACTGTGTCTCACTCATCCATTCTCCAGGAAACCCTCGCCAAGCCTTTTTCACTTCCCTCTATCCTTGTACCCCAATGCAATGGAAAAAAAGAACAACCATCAGTGGGCTATCATGTAACCTGTCTACATCTGTTTCTGTCCTACTTTCGTTTCTTCTGACCCAAAAATAATCCCCTCTTCTGTGCTTTGGGCCCCATTCTCTGACATTTCTTAGATTCCTAATGCTAACAATAATTGTTTCTTACTCCCACAGATTTTATTAATGCCCACTCTGCTTCATTTATATCTACCCGGTTTCCACAGTCATTGAAGCTTATGATGCTTGCTTATGTTATAATAGTGTTGTATATAACTTTGCATACTTTTTTCCACTTACATAATATAAGTATATTTAACAGGAAGCTCTTCATATTGTGTTTTACAAAATAAAAGGGACTGTAGAGTTAAAATATTCTTTTAATCCATTCATCTGCTGATGGATACTTAGTTTGCTTCCAAATCTTGGGTATTTGGAATACTGTTGCAATAAACATGGAAGTGCAGATACATCTTCTATACACTTACTTCTTTTCTTTTGGGTATATCCCTAGCAGCAGGATTGCTGGATTATAAGGCAGCTCTGTTTTTAGCTTTTTGAGGAACATCCAAACTGTTCTTCATGGTGGTTACACTAATTTACATTCCCACCAACAATGTATGAGGGTTCCCGTTTCTCTACATCCTTGCCAGCATTTATTGCCTGTCTTTTTAATATAAGCCATTTTAACTGGGGTGAGACGATATTTCTTTGCAGTTTTGATGTGCAAAACTGATGAAGGATGTTAACTCTGATGAAGGATGTTAAGCACTTTTTTACATACCGTTGGCCTTTTGCACATCTTCTTTTGTGAAATGTCTATTCAGATCTTTTGCTCATTTTTAAATCAGATTATTAGGTTTTTTCCCTACAAAGTTGTTTGAGGTCCTTGTATTTTCTGGTTATTAATCCTTTGTCAGAAGGGTAGTTTGCAAATATTTTCTCCCATTCTGTGGGTTGTCTCTTCACTTTGTTGTTTGTTTCATTTCCTGTACAAGAGCTTTTTTAACTTGATGTGATCCCATTTGTCCATTTTTGCTTTGGTTGCCTATGCTTGTGGGGTATTCCTCAAGAAATCTTTGCCCAGGCCAATATCCTGGAGAGTCTGCCCAGTGTTTGTTTGTTTGTTTGTTTGTTTGTTTTTAGTAGTTTCATAGTTTCTGGTCTCAGACGTAAGTCCTCAAACGATTTTGATTTCATTTTTGTATATGGCAGGAGATAGGTGTTTAGCTTCATTCTTCTACCTATGGATGTCCAATTTTCCCAGCACCACTTACTGAAGAGACTGTCCTTTCCCCTCTGTATATTCTTGGCATATTTGTCAAAAATGAGTTCACTATAGATATATGAAATTATTTCTGGGTTCTTTGTTGTCTTCCATTGGTCTATGTATCTGCTTTATTTGTCACTACATTGCTGTTTTGGTTACTATAGCTCTGTAGTATAATTTGAAGTCAGCTATTGTAATTCCTCCAGTTTTGTGTTAATATGCTTTGTTTTGGCATTGTCTGTTCTTATTTTGTTTGTGTGTGTGTGTGTGGTTCCATATAATTTTTAGAATTTTTTATTCTATTTCTGTGAAGAATGTTCACTGGCATTTATTTACTTATTTTTCTGTGTCTAGCTTATTTCTTTTTTCTTTTTAATTTTTGTGGGTACACAGTAGGTGTATATATTTATGGGTTACATGAAATATTTTGGTACAGGTATGCAAAGCATAATAATCATATCAGGGTAGAGTATCCATCACTTCAAGCATTTATCTTTTGTGTTACAAACAATCCAATTATACTCTTTTAGTTATTTTTAAATGAAAAATTAAATTATTTTTTACTATATTTTCCCTGTTGTGCTAGCAAATACTGGGCATTATTTATTCTTTCTAAATATTTTTTGTACCCATTAACCATTCCCCCTTCCCTCCCATCCCACCACACTACCCTTCCCAGCTTCTGGTAATCATCATTCTACTCTCTATCTCCATGACTTCAACTGTTTTAATTTTTAGCTCCCACAGATAAGTGAAACATGCAATGTTTGTCTTTCTGTGCCTGGCTTATTTCACTTAACATAATGATCTCTAGATCAACCCATGTTGTTGCAAATGACAAGATCTCATTCTTTTTTATGGCTGACTAGTATTCTATTGTGTATATGTACCACATTTCCTTTATTCATTTGTCTGCTGATGGACACTTAGGTTGCTTCCAAAGTTTGGCTATTGTGAATACCACCGCAATAATCATGGAAGTGCAGGTACCTCTTCGATACACTGATTTCCTTTCTTTTGGGTGTATACCTAGGAGTAGAATTGGTGTATCATATGGTAGCTATATTTTCTATTTTTTTGAGGAACCTCCAAACTTTTCTCCATAGCAGTTGTACTAATTTACATTCCCACCAACAGTGTACGAGCATTCCCTTTTCTCCATATCCTTACCAGCATTTGTTATTGCCTGTCTTTTGGATAAAAGCCATTTTAATTGGGGTGAGATGATATCTCATTGTAGTTTTCTTTTGCACTTCTCTGATGATCAGTAATGTTGAGCACTTTTTCATATACCTGTCTGCCATTTGTATGTCTTCTTTTGAGAAATGTCTACTCAGATATTTTGCCCATTTTTAAATTGGATTATTAGACTTTTTTCCTATAGAGTTGTTTGAGCTCCTTATATATTCTGGTTATTAATTCCTTGTCAGATGGGTAGTTTACAAATACTTCCTCCCATTCTATGGGTTGTCTCATCACTTTGTTGATTGTTTCCTTTGCTGTGCAGAAGCTTTTTTACTTGATGTGATCCCATTTGTTCATTTTTGCTTTGGTTGTCTGTGTCCATGGGGCATTGCTCAAGAGATCTTTGCCCATTCCAATGTCCTGGAGAGTTTTACCCAGTGTTTTCTTTTATTAGTCTCATAGTTTGAGGTCTTAGATGGAAGTCTTGAGGAAAATTGGAAGTTCCTCTACACGCTATTAACACTGCACATATTGCCAGTGTTACATATTTCTTGATCATTTGCATTTCATCCCCTGTGAATTGCCAGTTCGTATGTTTTTCCCACTTTTAAATTGGACTGATTTTTATGTCATTTTATAAAAGGTTTTTGTACATTACAGATACAAACCCTTCTTCTAACAAATGAGTTCCAAATATATTTCCTTTTGGTCATTGAAGTTTTTATTTTTGTTATGGTATCTTCTCAACAGAAGTTTTTGAATATTTATGTTGTCAGATCAATAATTTACCTTCATTTTTCTGGGGTTCTTGTCTTGCTTAAGGAATTTTCTTTGATTTCAAAATTATATAAATGTACCTCTGGATTATCTTCCAATATTGTAATGATGTTATAAAAACATTGTTTTATGCATGCAACTTTTTAATTCATCTAGAATTTGTTTATATACCATATAAACTAGGTAAAGACCTAATTTTATTGCCTGATTCAAATCCTAGCTCTACTGTTTAATAGCTGTGTAACTTTGGACCAGTTACTAAATCTCCCTGTGTTTCAGTGTTCTCATTTGTAAATAGGAATAATAATAGTATCTATCTCAAAGGGCTGCTATGAAGATTGAAAAGCTTCTATTCTATGAAAAGCCCTTAGAATAGTACCTGGCATGTAGTAAGTGCTAATTAAATGCTAGCTATTAGCTAACCCAATCCTGATACCATTTATTAAACAATGTTTATATCAGTAATGTCCCTTTTAGCAATCTAAAGTTAGCATATGTACCTAGATCTGCTCCAGACTCTATTGTGTTCCATTGATGTATATATGAATACCACACTGTTTTATTATTAGCTTTGTAGCACACTTTAAAATCTAGGGGTAGAAATCCCTCTCCCTAATCCTTTTTCAAAACTTTCTTGGCAATTTCTCATCTATATAAGCTTTAAAATAATCTTACCCCATAATATTTATCTATATAAACTTTAAATAACTGAAAAATAATTTTGGACGGAGGAAGAGAAATAAATTATCAGCTCCACCTTGTCCAAAGGGAGCAAGTGCCAAACTTAGTACACTCTTCCATTACAAAAATCTAAAAGTTTACACTGTGAGAGGGCACACAGGCAAAACGAGCCACTTAGAGGCAACTATTTCACCAGATTGCTCTTAATCTGGAAAAGTGTTAGCTTCTTCCTACACTCTACCCATGGGGTACGACACAAGGATCCTTGTGTGTTTTCTTTAAACTGTGTTTGGCACATATGCTTTCTAGGATAAAATAGTTTATCTGGATTTGCAAAATCATTTCCTGTCGTTCCAAGATCAAGCACCATCTTGACTTGTAAACATGTACTCTTCTGTCCGCCCAAGCAGCTTAGAGGGCACCAATTCAGGTTTCCCTTCCGATCGTGACCAGGAAGAAGCCCAATAAATATTTCAAACATAAAAGGATTGTTATAACAAAGGGGTCTTAAAATCCTCCTGGGTTATCTGAACAGCTTTCCGTTTCATTTTGTTTTCACCTCTATCCCCTTGAAATTAGAAGAGATTTTTTTCTCAGAATGAAATACAAGTTTATGTACAAAAGACTGAAATTATAAAAGAAAACAAACAACAACAGCAACCAAAAAAAATGTGGGGCTCTCATAAATGAAGGTATAGATATTAAGGGGGAGAGAAATGTTATGTCAGGAAGACAATCTGACCACAGGCTAGCCTTGGTAATCCTATTCAGGATGTTACTCCTGATAGCAAGCAATTCCTGCCTCAGTGACAACTCCATATATATGTGTTATAAACACAAACCCTATCAGAGCATGCATTACATACACCTTACCGTGACATGGCAGATGGTGCCTGGCTTCCAAGATAAGCTTTATGGAGAGTGAAGAAGAAGGGACAAAAGAAGGCGAAAGGCGCAGAAAAAAAAACACTTGCCTTAATCTTTTGATGTTACCAAAGTGATTCTTGATGAAAGAAGCATCAGTCTTACTTTTCTCCCTTTCCATAGATTGAAATCAGAGGCTAAATATTATCAAAAGATGGCTCCCTTGGAGGATACAGCTCCCTAGAAGCCTCAAGCCAAAACCCAAAGCAAACAACAGTGGATACCTTGGCTAGACATAATTGCAAGGCATTTGTCCATCTTTATTTCTTCAAAGTCACTCACAATGAATGCCACACCGAATGACCTCAAAGAGACTTTATTCTTTGACTCTTACATAGGTTAAAAAAGGCAAGTGATAACCCCCTGGAAATTGTTACAGAAGCCTGGCAACCCAAGGTAATTTATAAGAAGTTTAAATTCACAGAAAGTACAACTCCACAGTGGAGTATTTAGCTAACTTAGGTATCTGACCCAAATGCAGCAAATTACATTACAATGAAAGCAATGGAACAATTAATCAAGTCATCAAGTCAAAAGCATATATTACGAACAACTTTGGGCTCAGTTCTGTGAAAGGCACTGGGTGGAGAAGTGTAAGAATAAGCCCCACAACCTCACCCCTCTATGACTGTCTTTCTGGTTACAATAATACACAAGCAATAAATTCAAGTAATATGAGGCAATACACTATTACACTTTTACAAGTATGCAGAGACCATGCATGCAATTAGATTTCCAGTAAGCGAGAAAATGTTCTTTGAATTTCATTGTGATGAACTATAATGTAGAACTCAAGCTATAGGGTCAGTTCTTTAAATGTATGAATTACTCTGATTAAATGCTTCTTTTTTGTTTTTTTGGAAATACAACTCTGGGCTTTTTCCTCCTCTTAGCTCTGTGATGTAGTTGTTTGGGAAGGAATTTTCTCTTTAGAGTTCTCAAGTTTATGTACATATTGAATATATTTAACTTTAACTATTTGAAAATAATCTGACCTCAAATAAAGTAAATAATAAAATCAGATTTTCCCTGCTGAATAAAGTTAGTCTTACCTTGAACTATGAGACACCCTATTAAACTGTTTAATAATGTTTAATTACAGGTCTAAATAATAATGAATTAGGTGTAGGACATAACATGGAAACAAAGCCAATTCATCGTAACACAGATGGCTTTTTCATCATAAAAAATGGAAGGTTGACAGGCAATCACAAAGAAAACGAAGTGAACCACTGGAGATGTGTCAATAATATATCCCCAAACCTCTCAAAGCTGTTGATAAAATTAGATAGGAGGTTCATGTTATTCAGATCAGTTGTCTACACTGATTACATCAGATAGACAACTCCTTGTGATAGGAATCATTCAATACATTATTAATGAAATTGTACTAAATAATTATTCAACTCTCCATTTGGGATATACTATAAATTATGAGCAGGTGGAAGAATAAATTTGAAATTCATTTAATAATTGCTAACGTTTATACCACATTTGATCATACATAAAGAACTTTCACTCATAAAAATTGCCTCATTTGGCCGGGTGAGGTGGCTCACGCCTGTATTCCCAACATTTTGGGAGGCTTAGGTGGGTGGATCACCTGAGGTCAGGAGTTCGAGACCACCCTGGCCAATATGGCAAAATTCCATCTCTACTAAAAACACAAAAATTAGCCGGGTGTGATGGTGCAGACCTGTAAACCCAGCTATTTGGGAAGTTGAGGCAGGAGAATCACTTGAACCTGGGAATTAGAGATTACAGTGAGCCAAGGTCACACCATTGCACTCCAGCCTGGGAGACAGAGTGAGACCTTGTCTCAAAAAAAAAAAAAAAAAAAAAAAAAAGGAAAGAAAAAAAAATTGCCTCATTTGCCTCTAAACAAGCCTCTGGGAGGTAGCTAAGGGGTTATTGTCATCCTTACTTTATTTTTTTTTCTTTTCTTCTTCTTTTTTTTTTTCTGTGTACTCTTCTATAAGCATCTTCACTTTAAAGAGGAAGAAACTGTGTCCCAAAGAGATTAAACAACTCTACTCATCTGAGGTAACCCAACAATTGAGTCCAGCTGTCATGACACTACCAAGAACTCTGGCTAAGTGAGTCACAAAAGCAACCCTTAGATTTCACACATTCTGCATGGGTAATGGTTGAGTGAAAGATCTCAGTGGATCCACAGTGCATATACATGAAACGTTTGTCCTTCAAATAACTGCTACCAACTGCTTTGTAGACAGCCTCCCTCCACCTTTCCATCCAGAAAGAGCCTCCACTTAATCACTTCTCAGCCTGATTCTGTAACTTCTCATTACTTTTTGGTTAATAAAATCTAATTTCAGTTAGCTCCCTTCCTTCCTAGAACAAGCAGTCTGGGATGGCCCTGGGTTTGGAGTTGGGGCGCGCGGCGGCCAGGTGGCGGTCTCCTTCTCTGGGCTGTCAGGGCTGCGGGCGGCTGTAACCTCCAGGAGGAGGTCTCGACAGAGGGGTCCCAGGCGCAGCGCCCCCGGGCTCCTCTTGCCTCAGCGGAGCGTCCCACTGCAGGCCGGGTCGCGCGCCTCTCCCGCCCGGCTCCTGCACGCCCAGCGAGCCTGCAGCCTGGGATCCTCCGCTCCTGCACCCCGGCTTGGGATGGCTCCCGGCTCTCTACCTCACGCCGGCGGGGCTACTCCGCCTCCATCTGCTCTCTGGTCTGCGCTCGCTCCTGGAGCTCCTGGAGTATACACTCCAACTGGGACAGAAGAGGTCAGTCTCGCTTTCTCTCAGACGCCAGCGAAGTTGAGACTGCATTCTTCTGAAGATTCACTACTCCCTGGTTGAGGGAGAAGTACCAGCCAGTGCGCTCGCCTCCCATCTCCTTTCCTATCCCCACTGCGTCCTTGACCCAGGCGGACATCTGTGTCATATCTGGGGCCCGCCCTGGGGCTCCACGTCTTACCTGCATCACTTTTGAACCCAGTGCTGATGTCTATTTCCCGCACACCCCGGGTAACCTCTGAGAGTACAAAAAAAAAAAAAAAGATCTCAAAGTGTCTGCAGGAAAACCATATGGCAGCATACATGAATATGGACGTTGGCTTAAGTAGAGGGCTTACTTTTGCCATTTATTATTTTAGCTTTTTTTTTTTTTTTTTTTTTTTTTTTTTTTTTTTTTTTTGGTCTAGCAATGTGCATTGCACAAAAGAGGTTCTCAATAAATTGTTGCTTTTTTCCTTGTAAACCTAGGTCAGTTTTGTATAGCCTGTTTTTAAAGAATGTGACATAATTGCAATCTCTCTTTTTAATCCTACATTTTTTAGACCTTTCAACATGGATTTAAAGCAGTTCTTTAAATAGTAGGTAAGTGTTTCCAACTTTCTAAAGTAAAAATTAATTGCATCAGATATTATTAAAGTTAAGGTAATGTAAACCACAAGTTTCAGGGTGTGGATACAGTTGTTGTTGTTGTTGTTTTAATTTTTTGTAGAGATAGGGTCTTGCTCACTATGTTGCCCAAGCTATTGTTGAATTCCTGGCCTCAAGTGATCCTCCCACCTCAGCCTCCCAAAGTGTTGGGATTACCAGCATGAGTCACCATGCCCTACTAGATACAGTCCTACTCAAGTGACAAAGTCATAAGAGCTATTAAAACATATTGCAATAATAGTATCATAACCTTCCACCCACCCCCATAGTCCTTACTGTGTGCCAGGCTCTGTTCTAAATGCTGTAAGAATGTTAACTGAGTTATACAGGTTTTCTCAAAGCAGGATTTGACTCCAGGATGAGTGCTCTTAACCACCGCACAATATTGTCTCTCTGACTTTATGTTTCTGGAGAATATGAAAATAATGCCTTACATAAATTTCTGTGATTTCAATCATAGAATTACCAGCATTTTTTAAAGCATTACCTTTTATACCGCCACTGTGTAACAGTTTTGAGAGCATTATATCATTTTATCTCAAATTCTACCCCTTCCCAGCCCACCCAAGAGGCAGACATGGAAACCACAGCTCCGTTTTACAGATGTGAACACTGCAACTTAAAGACATTAAGTTTTTTGGCCAAGGTCATGACATTAGTAAATGGCAAAGCTAGGCTACAAATCCAGGTAAACCTGACACCAGAGTCTATGCTCTAAACCACAACACTCTGGGTTCTGTTCAAAGTGAACTAAATTAGGTCTAAACACAACCCCATATTTAGTCACCTGGCACAATCATGATGCTGTATCAAATCAGAGGTTGCAAACTGATGACTCCTACTCCTGGGCTTACAGCCTGTCTGCGAAGCGCTAAAGATCTGGCAGCACAGGGCCCATGCTGCACCAGCAGGCACAATTGCCTCAGCTGGGGCCATTTCAGACATGCAGGCACTCAGGTCCCAACCAGTCCACTTCACCGAACTGTGCCAGTGGCCCCCACAGGCATTTGAGTTTTTGCTCCCTGTCCCAGAAATGTTCAGACCAGTGCTGCATCTCCTCTGATCATTGCAAACTGGTGCAGATTTTGAAATAAATTTATGCCAGTTGAGCAGGGGTTTCCTACAGTGTAAAGCTAGACATCTGGAGTTGGGGAATTCCAATTTTAATGCTCTCCTGGCTTTAGGCCAACTTTAGATTTTACAATCCCACATCAAGGTCTATGATATGGCTCCCAGTGACAGATGTGTACACTAGCTCTGCTCGCTGGGGAAAATAACCTGTCTGACATAGGGCTAAATTCAACCTCTGTTCACCATTCACTGTCTCAGCAGTCTCATTTCTCTCTGTGTAGATTACCACTGCATATCTAAGCCTTTCAAGTTTTCTCTTTCCCTCGGGACCTAGAGGGTCCCTGGAGGGTTAAAGACTGTCTGCAAAGTCAGTGTGAGTCATGTTTTAGTTTCTGAAAAGAGAAATTTGGCATCCATAGAGCTGCAGATAAGAAATGGGATGTGTAGTATGACGACAAAAGAGGCAGAAGGGACACCTAGTCTTCACAAAACAGAGATACAGCTGTACATAATAAGATTGGACAGATAGAGGATTTGCACAGAAACGTTGGCTATCTGAACACCATGTGGTTGTCAGAAATACATTTGGGAAGGAAGAGAAAGAATAATGTGATTTCTCTTCCTAACATATATTGGAGACCAGTCAATAAGGAAACAGTCTCATTGCTGAGATATTTTTCTTTCTTCAACACCATGAAAGTTAATGAAATATTATAACATTTTATTTCTCTAGGCTATAAATTTGTGTATTGATAGAGTCTTCTTTTCTGGTGATATGGTTTGAATTTTGTCCCCTCCACATCTCATGTTGAAATGGGATTCCCAGTGGTGGAGGTGGGGCCTGGTGGGAGGTGATTGGATCATAAGGGTGGATTGCTCATGAATGGTTTAGCTCTGTCTCTTTGGTGTAAGTGAGTTCTCATTCGGTTAGCTCAAGCTAGATCTGGTTGTTTGAAAGGGTCTAGGACATCCCCATTCTCGCGCTCTCTTGCTCTGTCTCTTGCCATGCAATGCACTGACTTCCCCTTTGCCTTCCACCACGAATCTAAGCTTCCTGAGCCTCACTGGAAGCAGACACTGGCACCACACTTCCTGTACACCCTGCAGAACCATGAGCTAATTAAACCTCTTTTCTTTATAAATGACCCAGACTCAGATATTTCTTTAAAGCGGTGCAAGAATGGACTGACACATCTGGGTATAGAATACTTAGATTTTAGATTACTGCAGATTAAAAAGCTCAAACTGGCTTGAACAAAAAAATGAGCTTATTTATTAATACAAGAGACATCCAATTTAGCTTCAGATGTGGCTGCATCCAGATATTAATATGGAGTCACCACAAGTTAGTATCCATCTCCTGGCTCTTTTTTCCTATATATTGGTTTTATTCTCTGGCAGGCTATCCTGTGGTGGCAAGATGGCCTCCAGCAGCCCTATATATACATTCTGCCAGGTTATCAATCCCAACAGAAAGAAATGATCTCTCAGAAGAATTTGAGCAAAATCCCCAGGACTGTCTCTGTTTGATCTGGCATTGGTCATGGGCTCACCCCAGAATTCGTTACTGTGGCCAGAGGGATGTGATGATGTGGTGTTCTCATTGATTGATGCTGAGTCCCCACTAAAGGCAAGGGGTAAGGCCATCTTCATCCAAACCATAATATCAATGTCAGAGAGATGTGATTTTCAAGACAGAGAAAGGGTGGGGCAGGGATTCTGTATGCAGAAGGGCAACGGGCAGGCCAAACCACAGATGGTCAATAACATTCTTCACTCAGACCTTGAGGCAGAGGGAAGGAGGAGCTTTCATTAAATGATTTTTTTCCTAGTCCTTTTGAAAAAGGACTCAGTATTGAGTTTCTCTACTTCGGGGTCCAACCCACAAATAAACCAGAAGAGTAAAAATTATTATTTTCATTGGATCACTGCACCAAATACAATCAAACAGAAACCAATATATCAGCAAAGGAACTCTTTTCATGAAATATCCTGGCTATCCTTAGTGACCCAATAGTTATCTCCAGGTAATATTAAGCATCAAAATGTTATTCACCCAAACTCCTACATATTAATTCTGAGGCTCCCACATTATTGGCATAGAGCCAACTCTTAATTATTGGCAGATGCAGAATATGGAAATTATGGATCAAGCCTAAGGTCTCGTTTTAGCCAAGAGATTCAGACTCTTTTCCAGATAAACCTTTACCCCAGCTGCAGCAAGCAACAACACTGACTAATTTGACTTTCACATCTGGCAAAATGGCTCCCACACATACCCAGATAGGGATGTGGGTCATACACTCCTCAACTCACTTCACAGAGTCTAATGAATTCATATCAACTCATACCAAATGCAAAAGGGGAGAATTTTTATAATTTTGGCAAGAAGATTTAATTAACCAAGAACTCAAAAAGCCAATGGTGAAAATGAAATCCAAAGCTGATATTTTCAAGTTAATTCCTTCCTGCCCTACCCCCATCTAAAAGGTAGAGAAGACCCTCAACCATCTTCCCCACCAAAACATAAAATTTCTTCTTTCTCTTATATTCTTAATTATTCTGCAAGTTTCTGTAATTACCTAAGCATAAATCTTCAGGGAGAAACTGTAGATGAGAAACGGAAAAAGTTGAAGATAGAACCTTGAAGGCAGGAGGGGTAAAGGAATCAGCTCAGGAAAACAAGGAGTGATCAGAGAAGCCATGGGAGACATGGAGGGGTTTTCACAATGGACGCCAACTTAGGAGCTGGCCAGTGGTATCCTGCTTAGGGGTCAGCTTTATTTCATCTTAAACTCTTCTCACTCCATCCACTCCAACTGCTGAATAACTTTCTTTTATTCACTAGAAGCTTGCTCCATGATCTTCATATGGACCACACCTTGGACCCAGCTTGATCACTAGCTACATGTCCAGTCTTGAAGGTGGCTTGTGCCACTGCCAACACTATCTGCTGATGTGTATCCAGGCCTCCTGTGTGCCAGGTATAGTATGAAACGCCATGCATGAATTATTTGGTTTAATTTTAAAAATAATTCCACAGAATAGGACACTTTTATTATCCCCATTTTCCAGATGAGGAAATTTGGCTTAAAATGATAAAGTATCTTGCCCAAGGTCAACCCATTAGTAAGTATCAGAGCAACAGTATGTCATAAAAAATGGAGGGAAGAAAGAAGAAACCTGGGAAATCTACACATTTGTCTATTCTATTATTACATGGCCAGACTGTGTTTATATTTAAGTAAGGCTATGATTCTTTTTTTAGAATATTCACCAAGCATATGCTTGATGAGAAGATATAGATTGTATTCTTTAACATAAAGCATGCTAAAACATGAGAAATAATTAAAATTATGGAAATCATTTTTCAGGATCAAGACATTCTAGTAACACTGAGCTCCAAGGAATACTCGGGTTTTGTTTTGTTTTGTTTTCCCTAGGAGCATAAATCCCTCTTTGATTAGAGAGAGCTCTACGGTAGTGACTTTCTTGGTGGTTTACTCTTAATTCTGACTCCCAAGAATAAAACACACAAAAGAAAATCCATTGTGATTACAGAACTAATAGCTAGCATGCAGTAGAATTCACACAGGACATGAAGTCAGGTTGAGTTGGGATTTTATGTACTGATTAGCTGTGGGATTCAAGACAGGTCCTTAACCTCCACAGGTTATGAGGACGATCACAATACATATGCTCACGGGAGTATCCTCTCTATATAAATGTGTAGGAATTTTAGTTAAACTAATTTCTAGGATAATATTTGAGGAGCCATGAAAGTTAAATATGATGGTAAATAGGAATATAGGTCTGACACCTAGGAGATACTAAAAAAGGAAATTTAATTGAAATTTTAAATACACCTATTCTTTGACCTAGCAATCCCACTTCTAGGAAATAACTACTCAGAAAGGAAACCAAGCAAATAAAGGTACACGTACAAAGATATTCATTAAGCATTGAAATAGCAAAGAAGGAAAAATTAGAACGGCTGACTAAACAGTGGTCCACACATGGCAGTGGCTGCGAGTGTGGGTGATGGCAACCAATTGTATGGGCAGTGGAGCTAAACTGTGTGAACAACAGAGCCAAATGACCTCAGTTGGGATCCTGGCTGCATTAATGTTGTATGATTCTGGGCTAATTACTTAACCTCTCAAGGTGTCAGTCTCTTACCTCTGTAAAATGAAAATGATAAAAGTGATTACCACACAGGTCATTGTGAAGATTAAAATGAGTTCATACTTGTAAGGTATTTAGAAAAATAAGTAGTACATAATAAACTTTGCTGAATGTCAGCAATCTTGTAACCATTTTAATTTTAATTCTTAAGTTTTTAACTTAAGTTTTTGTTTCATCAAGGTATAATTTACATATTCGCCAACTCTAGGTGTACAGTTGGACGAATTTTGGTAAATTCTACAACCAGCACGATCAAGAATTTTTCACGGTCAAGAAAAGTTATCCGTGCCCTTTTGCAGAATATTTCCTCCTCCATTCTCAAGGAACCATTGATCTGCTTGTAGTTTTGGCTTTTCTTTTCTTTCTTTCTTTTTTTTTCTTTTTTATTATACTTTAAGTTCCAGGGTACATGTGCACGACGTGCAGGTTTGTTACATAGGCGTACATGTGCCATGTTGGTTTGCTGCACCCATCAACTTGTCATTTACATTAGGTATTTCTCCTAACGCTATCCCTCCCCCAGCCCCCAACCCCCTGACAAGCCACAGTGTGTGATGTTCCCCACCCTGTGTCCATGTGTTCTCATTGTTCAACTCCCACCTATGAGTGACAATATGTGGTGTTTAGTTTTCTGTCCTTGTGATAGTTTGATGAAAATGATGGTTTCCAGTTTCATCCATGTCCCTAGAAAGAACATGAACTCATCTTTTTTATGGCTGCATAGTATTCCATGGTGTATATGTGCCACATTTTCTTAATCCAGTCTATCATTGATGGACATTTGGGTTGGTTCCAAGTCTTTGCTATTGTGAATAGTGCTGCAATAAACATATATGTGCATGTGTCTTTATGGAAGCATGATTAATAATCCTTTGGGTACATATGCAGTAATGGGATCTCTGGTCAAATGGTATTTCTAGTTCCAGATCCTTGAGGATCGCCACACTGTCTTCCACAATGGTTGAACTAATTTACACTCCCAGTAACAGTGTAAAGGCATTCCTATTTCTCCACATGCTCTCCAGCACCTGTTGTTTCCAGACTTTTTAATGATCGCCATTCTAACTGCTGTGAGATGGTATCCCATTACGGTTTTGATTTGCATTTCTCTGATGACCAGTGGTGATGAGCATTTTTTCATATGTTTGCTGGCTGCGTAAATGTCTTCTTTTGAGAAGTGTTTGTTCATATCCTTTGCCCACTTTTTGATGGGGTTGTTTGTATTTTTCTTGTGAATTTGTTTAAGTTCTTTGTAGAGTCTGGATATTAGCCCTTTGTCAGATGGGTACATTGCAAAGATTTTCTCCTATTCTCCCAGAGTGAAGGTTGCCTCTTCACTCTGATGATAGCTTCTTTTGCTGTGCAGAAGTTCCTTAGTTTAATTAGATCCCATTTCTCTATTTTGGCTTTTATTGCCATTGCTTTTGGTATTTTAGTCATGACGTCTCTGCCCATGCCTATTTCCTGAATGGTATTGCCTAGGTTTTCTTCTACGGTTTTTATGGTGGGTTTTATGGTAGGGTTTTCGGTCTTACATTTAAGTCTTTAATCCATCCTGAGTTAATTTTTGTGTAAGGTGTAAGGAAGGGATCCAGTTTCAGCTTTCTACATATGGCTAGCCAGTTTTCCCATCATCATTTATTAAATAGGAAATTCTTTCCCCATTTCTTGTTTTTGTCAGGTTAGTCAAAGATACGATGGTTGTAGATGTGTGGTGTTATTTGTGAGGCCTCTGTTCTGTTCTGTTCCATTAGTCTATATATCTGTTTTGGTAGCAGTACCATGCTGTTTTGGTTACTGTAGCCTTGTAGTATAGTTTGAAGTCAGGTAGTGTGATACCTCCAGCTTTGTTCTTTTTGCTTAAGATTGTCTTTGCTGTGCAGATTATTTTGGTTCCATATGAACTTTAAAGTAGTTTTTTCCAATTCTGTGAGGAAAGTCAGTAGAAGACTGATGGGGAAAGCATTGAATCTATAAATTACCTTGGGCAGTATGGCCATTTTCATTATATTGATTCTTCCTATTCATGAGCATGGAATGTTCTTCCATTGTTTGCGTCCTTCTTCATTTCGTTGAGCAGTGGTTTGTAGTTCTCCTTGTAGAGCTCCTTCACATCCCTTGTAAGTTGGATTCCCAGGTATTTTATTCTCTTTGTAGTAATTGTGAATGGGAGTTCACTCATGATTTGGCTATTTGTCTGTTATTGGTGTATCAGAATGCTTGTGATTTTTGCACATTGATTTTGTATCCTGAGACTTTGTTGAAGTTGCTTATCAGCTTAAGGAGATGTTCAGCTGAGATGACGGGAGTTTTTTTTTTTTTTTTTTTTTTTTTTTTTGAGACGGAGTCTTGCTCTGTCACCCAGGCTGGAGTGCAGTGGCCGGATCTCGGTTTACTGCAAGCTCCACCTCCCAGGTTTACGCCATTCTCCTGCCTCAGCCTCGAGTAGCTGGGACTACAGGCGCCCACCACCTCACCCAGCTAGTTTTTTTGTATTTTTTAGTAGAGACGGGGTTTCACTGTGTTAGCCAGGATGGTCTTGATCTCCTGACCTCGTGATCCACCCGGAGATGACGGGATTTTCTAAATATACAATAATGTCATCTGCAAACAGAGAAAATTTGACATCCTCTTTTCCTAATTGAATACCCTTTAATTCTTTCTCTTACCTGATTGCCCTAGCCAGAACTTCCAACACTATGTTGAATAGGAGCGGTGAGAGAGAGCATCCTTGTTTTCTGCCGGTTTTCTAAGGGATTGCTTCCAGTTTTTGCCTATTCAGTGTGATATTGCTGTGGATTTGTCATAAATAGCTCTGACTATTTTGAGATACGTTCCATCGATACCTAGTCTGTTCAGAGTTTTTAGCAAGAAGGGCTGTTGAATTTTGTCAAAGGCCTTTTCTGAATCTATTGAGGTAATCATGTGGTTTTTTTCATTGGTTCTGTTTATGTGATGGATTATATTTATTGATTTGCATATGTTGAACCAGCTTTGCATCCCAGGGATGATGCCCACTTGATCGTGGTGGACAAGCTTTTTGATGTGCTGCTGGATTTAGTTTGCCAGCACTTTATTGAGGATTTTTGCGTCGATGTTCATCAGAGATATTGGCCTAAAAGTCCCTTTTTTTAATTGTGTCTATACTATGCTTTGGTATCAGGATGCGGCTAGCCTCATAAAGTGAGTTAGAGAAGATTCCCTCTTTTTCTATTGATTGGAATAGTTTCAGAAGGAATGGTACCAGCTCCTCTTTGTACCTCTGGTAGAATTTGGCTGTGAATCTTTCTGGTCCTGGGGTTTTGTTGTTGGTGGTGGTGGTATGCTATTAATTATTGCCTCAATTTCAGAACTTGTTATTTGTCTATTCAGGGATTCCACTTTTTCCTGGTTTAGTCTTGGGAGGGTGAATGTGTTCATGAATTTATCCATCTCTTCTAGATTTTCTAGTTTATTTGCATAGAGGTGTTTATAGTATTCTCTGATGGTAGTTTGTATTTCTGTGGGATTGGTGGTGATATCCCCTTTATCATTTTTTATTGCATCTATTTGATTCTTCTCTCTTTTCTTCTTTATTAGTCTTGCCAGTGGTCTATCTATTTCTTTTCAAAAAATCAGCTGCTGGATTCACTGATTTTTGGAAGGGTTTTTTGTGTCTCTATCCCCTTCAGATCTGCTCTGATCTTAGTTATTTCTTGCCTTCTGCAAGCTTTTGAATTTGTTTGCTCTTGCTTCTCTAGTTATTTTACTTGTGATGTTAGGGTGTCGATTTTAGATGTTTCCTGCTTTCTCTTGTGAGTATTTAGTGCTATAAATTTCCCTCTACATACTGTTTTAGGTGTTTCTCAGAGATTCTGATACATTGTGTCTTTGTTCTCATTGGTTTCAAAGAACATCTTTATTTCTGCCTTCATTTCATTATGTACCTAGTAGTCATTCAAGAGCAAGTTGTTCAGTTCCCATGTAGTTGAGTGGTTTTGAGTGAGTTTCCTAATCCTGAGTTCTAATTTGATTGCACTGTGATCTGAGAGACAGCTTGTTATAATTTCTGTTCTTTTACATTTGCTGAGGAGTGCTTTATTTCCAACTATGTGGTCAATTTTGGAATAAGTGCGATGTGGTGCTGAGAAGAATGTATATTCTGTTGATTTGGGGTGGAGAGTTCTGTAGATGTCTATTAGGTCCGCTTGGTGCAGAGCTGAGTTCAATTCCTGGATATCCTTGTTAACTTTCTGTCTTGGGGATCTGTCTAATATTGACAGTGGGGTGTTAAAGTCTCCCATTATTATTATGTGGGAGTCTAAGTCTCTTTGTAGGTCTCTAAGGACTTGCTTTATGAATCTGGGTGCTCCTGTATTGGGTGCATATGTGTTTAGGATAGTTAGCTCTTCCTGGTGAATTAATCCCTTTACTATTATGTAATGGCCTTCTTTGTCTCTTTTGATCTTTGTTGGTTTAAAGTCTGTTTTATCAGAGACTAGGATTGCAACTCCTGCCTTTTTTGCCATCCATTTGCTTGGTAGATCTTCCTCCATCCCTTTATTTTGAGCCTATGTGTGTCTCTGCACGTGAGATGGGTCTCCTGAATACAGCACACTGATGCGTCTTGACTCTTTATCCAATTTGCCAGTCTGTGTCTTTTAATTGGAGCATTTAGCACATTTACATTTAAGGTTAATATAGTTATGTTTGAATTTGATGCTGTCATTATGATGTTAGCAGGTTATTTTGCCCATTAATTGATGCATTTCTTCATCATGTCAGTGCTCTTTACCATTTGGCATGTTTTTGCAGTGGCTGGTACTGGTTGTTCCTTTCCATGTTTAGTGCTTCCTTCAGGAGCTCTTGTAGGGCAGGCCTGGTGGTGACAAAATCTCTCAGCATTTGCTTTTCTGTAAAGGATTTTATTTGTCCTTCACTTATGAAGCTTAGTTTGGCTAGATATGAGATTCTGTGTTGAAAATTCTTTTATTTAAGAATGTTGAATATTGGCCCCCACTCTCTTCTGGCTTGTAATGTTTCTGCCAAGAGATCTGCGTTAGTATGATGGGCTTTCCTTTGTGGGCAACTTGAACTTTCTCTCTGGCTGCCCTTAATATTTTTTCCTTCATTTCAACCTAGGTGAATCTGACAATTTTGTGTGTTGGGGTTGCTCTTCTCGAGGAGTATGTTTGTGATATTCTCTGTATTTCCTGAATTTGAATGTTGGCCTGCCTTGCTAGGTTAGGGAAGTTCTCCTGGATAATATCCTGAAGAGTGTTTTCTAACTTGGTTCCATCAAGTTTCAAAGAACATCTGAAACTTTCTTCCCATCACTTTCCAGTGCATCAGTCAGATGTAGATTTGGTCTTTTCACATAGTCCCATATTTCTTGGAGGCTTTGTTCGTTTCTTTTTACTCTTTTTTCTCTAATCTTGTTTTCTCACTTTATTTCATTAATTTGATCTTCAGTCACTGATATCCTTTCTTCCACTTGATTGAATCAACTATTGAACCTTGTGCATGCGTCACGAAGTTCTCATGCCATGATTTTCAGTTCCATCAGGTCATTTAAGGTCTTCTCTACACTGTTTATTCTAGTTAGTCATTCATCTAACCTTTTTTCAAGGTTTTTAGCTTACTTGCGATGGATTAGAACATGCTCCTTTCGCTCAAAGAAGTTTGTTATTACTGACTTTCTGAAGCCTACTCCTGTCAACTCATCAAACTCATTATCTGTCCAGTTTTGTTCCCTTGCTGGTGAGGAACTGTGATCCTTTGGAGCAGAAGAGGTGCTCTGTTTTTTGGAATTTTCAGCTTTTCTGCTCTGGTTTCTCCCCATCTTTGCAGTTTTATCTACCTTTGGTCTTTGATATTGGTGACTTACAGATGGGGTTTTGGTGTGGATGTCCTTTTTGTTGATGTTGACGCTATTCCTTTATGTTTGTTGGTTTTCCTTCTGATAATCAGATCCCTGAACTGCAGGTCTGCTGGAGTTGCTGGAGGTCCATTCCAGACCCTGTTTGCCTGGTTATCACCAGCAGAGGCTGCAGAACAGCAAATATTGCTGCCTGATCCTTCCTCTGGAAGCTTCATCCCAGAGGGGCATCCACCTGTTTGAGGTGTTTGTTGGCCCCTACTGGGAGGTGTTTCCCAGTCAGACTACACGGGGGTCAGGGACCCACTTGAGGAGGCAGTGTGTCCTTTCTTGGAGCTCAGATGCTGTGCTGAGAGATCCACTGCTCTCTTCAGACCTGTCAGACAGGGACTTTTAAGTCTGCAGAAGTTGTCTGCTCCCTTCTGTTCTACTATGCCCTGCCCCAGAGGTGGAATCTATAGAGGCAGTAGGCCTTGCTGAGCTGTGGTGGGCTCTGCCCAGTTCATACTTTCCAGCCTCTTGTTTACACTATGAGTTACTCAAGACTCAGCAATGGTGGATGCCCCTTCCCCCATCAAGATGCAGCATCACAGGTTGATCTCAGACCGCAGCACCAGCAGTGAGGAAGGCTCCGTGGTCATGGGACCTGCTGAGCCAGGCATGGGAGGGTATCTCCTGGTTGCTAAAACTGCAGGTAAAGTGCAGTATTTGGTCAGGAGTGTACCGTTTCTCCAGGTACAGTCTATCACAGCTTCCCTTGGCTAGGAAAGGGAAATCCCCCAACCTCTTGTGCTTCCCAGCTCACCTTCTGTGGGCTGCACCCACTGTCCAACCAGTCCCAGTGAGATGAACCAAGTACTTCAGTTGGAAATGCAGAAATCATCCATCTGCGTCAATTTCTCTGGGAGCTGCAGAGTGGAGCTGTCCCTATTTGACCATCTTGGAAGCAACCCCGAGTTTTGGCTTTTCTAGGTATAGATGGAATCATACATACATAGACTTTTGTGTTTGAGCTCCATTGCACATAGTTTTTTGTTTGTTTGTTTGGCTTGTTTTTTTTGTTTTGTTTTGTTTTGTTTTTTTGAGATAGAGTCTCACTTTGTTGCTCAAGCTGGAGTGCAACGGCATGATCTTGGCTCACTGCAACCTCATCCTCCTGGGTTTAAAGGATTCTCGTGTCTCAGCCTCCCAAGTAGCTGGGAATATAAGTGAGTGCCACCACGCCCAGCCACTGCACACAGCTTTTGAGTCATTGATGTCATTATGTGTATTTATGCTTTGTTCCTTTTAATTGCTGAGTAGTATGCCATCACATGAATATACCACAATTTGTTTTTCCATTCATGAGTTCATGAACATTCAAGTTGTTTTCATTTTTTTGCTCTGAATATTCACATACATGGCTTTTGTATGAACATGTTTTCATTTCTTTGGGATAAACAGCTAGAAGTGGGATTGGTGGGTCATATGTTAAGTGTCTGTTTAATCTTATAGTAAACTGCTAATGTTTTCCAAAGTGGCTGTACCACTTCACATTTGCATGTATCTCATAACTATTTTTAAAAAGGAAAAACTGGCTGGGCACAGTGGATCACACCTGTAATCCCAGCACTTTGGGAGGCTGAGGTGGGCAGATCACAAGGTCAGATCAAGAGCATCCTGGCTAATATGGTGAAACCCCATCTCCACTAAAAAATAGGAAAAAAAACATTAGCCGGGCATAGTGGCAGGTGCCTATAGTCCCAGCTACTTGGGAGGCTGAGGCAGGAGAATGGCATGAACCCAGGAGGCGGAGCTTGTAGTGAGCTGAGATCACGCCACTGCACTCCAGCCTGGGCGACTGAGTGAGACTCCATCTCAAAAAATAAATAAAGAAATAAATACAAATAAAAAGGAAAAACTGGGGGCCAGGTGCAGTGGCTTATACCTGTAATCCTAGCACTTTTGGAGGCCAAGGGGGGTGTATCAATTGAGCTCAGGAATTTGAGACCAGCATGGGAAACATGGTGAAACCCTGTCTCTATAAAAAATACAAAAGAATTAGCATGGTGGCACCCAGCCTGTGGTCCCAGCTATTCAGGAGGCTGAAGTGGGAGGATCACTTGAGCCCAGGAGGTGAAGGTTGCAGTGAGCAGAGATCATGCCACTATACTCCAGCATGGGTAATGGAGTGAGACCCTGTGTCAAAAAAAAAAAAAAAAGCAAATTTCATCCCATTTGAATAAAGTAGATGTAAATATAATTGCGTAGCTAAGGAAAGAAATGGGGGTCGGGCACAGTGGCCCATGCCTATAATCCCAGCACTTTGGGAGGCCAAGGCCGGTGGATCACGAGGTCAGGAGTTCAAGACCAGCCTGACCAGCATAGTGAAACCCCATCTCTACTAGAAATACAAAAAGTAGACAGGCGTGATGTTACATGCCTGTAATCACAGATACTCAGGAGGCTGAGGCAGGAGAATCACTTGAACCCGGGAGGTGGAGGTGGCAGTGAGCCGAGATCATGCCATTGTACTCCAACATGGGGACAAAGTGAGACTCTATCTCAAAAAAAGAAAAAGAAAAGAAAAGAAATGAGAGGAATACACACTTTTTTTTCTTTTTTTTAATAGCAGTTACCTCTGCAGCATGGCATGAGAGGGACCAACAGAGGCACTCTTCTCATATTTGTCTACGTGGCTAGAATTATAAATCTTATTCTTCTCATTTTTAAGTGATTTTCAAATAAATTAAAACATTAATTTTACTTGAATCTGACGCTTTATTGGAAAGGGACTTCCAATAGAGCCTTTCTTTCAATTGGCCCTATTGGACTTCCAATAGGCCCTTCTTTCCTAGGGCCCCCTACAAAACAGATGTTGAGGCTTCAAGTTCCCTGAAGAGTCTGGAGAGACATTCCTGGGGCTGCAGAAGGACTTTTCAACATTCCACAAAGCCTAGGAGAAAGGATGGGTTCGCTGGTAATAAGGTTGCTTAGAAGAGCTAAGGCAACGTGTGTTCCACTTGTGGCTAGAATTACATCAATTCAGTGTTGTAATTGATTACCTCAGGCTGATAAGACATTCAGAAGAGTAGTTTTATTTTTCTACAAATTATGAGTAATAATTTTTAAAGAAAGAAAACAACTCTTAGCTTAATAATTGTGCTTTGGCATACAAAGCCTTTCAAAACAGAAACACAGAATTCAATGGATTAATAAAACGGGGACCAACAGGTCGACAAGCGGTCACTGTCTGGTGGCAGTGCTGCCATTTTTAAGCTTTCAAAAACCCCTAGGATATTCCCTTTATCAAAGGAAATGAAGGCAGCTCCTCTTGGCTGTTCCTGCCTGACACTACAAACTTTTTAAAGGCTTCAAGTCAGGTAGCAGTTTTTGCCAATTAACGACTTGATAATCTCCAGGTCTAATGTAACCTTGCCATAATCTCTCTTTTATTTTCACCAGATAGGGAGTAATAAATAATACATGTAACCTAACTTATTGGCTTTGTCTACTCTCGTAAGTCATCCTGGTCCCTTCTCCCCACTGCGGCCCCGGTCTTGGCCCCTGCCTATTCAGCCCAGCATGTCTGAACATTTAGTCATCTCTTCAGAGCCACTCTTCCAGGAAAAGGCTATTGTTCCTGCACTTCCTGATCGCTTACTTCCTGTCATTTTTTTCAAAAGAGAATCAAAACTATTCTAAAATCACACAAAGGTTCTTCTTCACAGTTACAGTTTATTATATTGTCATCATTTACTTGATTTGGGGGCCATTTAAGTACACCATGACCTGCTGGACCTGATCAGCAGTGTCCCTGAGTCACAAGTAGTTTCCACATGAGCCCCAGGATGAATGCTGCCTTGTTTTCAATCACACGTGCATGTGGCTTAAACTTGTTTTTCTCCAAGACCTCAAAGAAATTTCCAAGGGTACCCACATTATTGACATTACACCAATGACCCATCTGATGAAGAAAAAGATCAGGGACAGAGAGGGTGAGCATCTTCCTAAGCTGGGGAGGAAGAGGCAGGCAATGAAGACATGAAAATGTCTCCTCTCTGCTCCAGCCCTTCCTCAACTCACACAAAGATAAGAACTGATCAAAATGAGTTTTGCTGCCCAGAAGAGACTGAGTCACTAGAAGGGGGAAAATGACAGGGAGGGAGCTCAGGAAATCAAAAACCTGGGTTTTGACTGGCACACACATGTACAATACACACACATGTGAATATACATGTACACATATACATACATACATATGCACATACATACAGACACACCACACACACATACACATTTAAGAGCTTCCTTTGGCCAAGGCACTGTGCTAAGTATTTACATACACTATCCTGATTAATTTTGACACCTTCCCATGGGGCAGGTAACTTTATTCTCCACATATTACATGTCAACATTACATGTGAATGAACTCATCCAAGTTCACACAGCTAGTACAACAGCTGAGCCACAGTTAACTCATGCTTTATCTAACAGCAAAGTTGCATAACTAACACCTCTGTTTGCTAGCTATGTGATTTCTGGTGAGTCACTTAACTGTTCTGAAGTTCAGTGTCCTCATCTATAAAATGGCAATAACAAAGCCTACAAAATCTGCTTCCATATTGTGTTGAAGAATTAAATGAATTTATGTGTATATTTACCACACACAAAGATGTATTTCCCCTCTTTACCACAGTTTTGGTTTGCTTTTGGTAAAATGCTTATTATGACTGGGTTATTGTAAAAATTAAAAGAGGAAATATGAAAACACTTTGGAAACCATAATTAATAATTGTTATTCTCAGATATGGTTTTTCAATTTTTTTGTGGTTATTTGTGTGTGTGTGTGTGTGATGGAGTCTCGCTCCATTGCCCACGCTGGGCACAATCTTGACTTACTGCAACCTCCACCTTCCGGGTTCAAGCGATTCTCCTGCCTTACCCTCCTAAGTAGCTGTGATTACAGGTACCTGCCACCCGCCTGGCTAATTTTTGTATTTTTAGTAGAGACAGGGTTTCACCTTGTTGGCCAGACTGACTCAAACTCTTGACCTCAAGTGATCCGTCTACCTCAGCCTCCCAAAGTGCTGGAATTACAGGCGTGAGTCACCACGCCCAGCCTCAGATATGTTTTAAACAAAGATATATGACCAGGTAGTCTAGATTAACCATGTATCCTAATTTACCAGTTGTCAGATGGGCAAAGATAAAAGTGTTTGAGAATACACTGTGTTAGAAGATGGAAGGGAAATGAGAACACTTATACATTGCTTATGGGTGTGTAAATTGTTACATCCTCTAAGGAGAGAAACTGGATTAATTTCTCAAGGTTAACCACGTAAATAAACATTCTTTTTTTCTTTTTTTTTTTTTTTTTTTTTTTTAGATGGACTCTCACTCTGTCGCCAGGCTGGAGTGCAGTGGTGTGGTATGAGCTCACTGCAACCTCCAACTCCCTGGTTCAAGCGATTCTCCTGCCTCAGTCTCCTGAGTAGCTAGGATTACAAGCACGTACCACCACGCCCAGCTAATTTTTGCATTTTTAGTAAAGCCAGGGTTTCACCATGTCAGCCAGGATGGTCTCTGACCTCATGATCTGCCCACCTCAGCCTCCCAAAGTGCTGGGATTATAGGCATGAACCATCACGCCCAGCCTTAAATATTATTTAACCCAGTTTTTCCAACTGCTTAAGTGTGAAAAAGACAAGTTAATTTATTATAGTATTGAGAGGTGACAATGTGCTAGCAGCCCTGGTTCTCGGGACCTCCTCGGCCTCAGTGTCCACTCTGGCAGCACTTGAGGAGCCCTTCAGCCCACCACCGCACTGTGGGAGCCCCTCTCTGGGTTAGCCAAGGCTGGAGCCAGCTCCCTCTGCTTGCAGGGAGGTGTGGAGGGAGAGGCGCAGGCGCAGGCCAGTGCGAATTCTGGGAGGGCACGGGCTTGGTGGGCCCTGCACTCCAGGAAGCCAGCCAGCAACGCAGGCCCTGGGCAATGAGGGGCTTAGCACCTGGGCCAGCAGCTGCGGAGGGTGCGCCAGGACCCCTAGCACTGCCAGCCTGCCTGCACTGTGCTAGAATTCTCACCAGGCCTCACCTGCCTCCTCCAGGGGCAGGGCTCAGGACCTGCAGCCCACCATGCCCCAGTCCCCCCATGGTAGGCTCCCGCACAGCGGGAGTGAAGCTGCAGACCCTGGCAGTGAGTGTTGTGGAGGCGGGAGCCTCCCCAAGGGACGCCAGCCCCTGCTCAGTTGTGCCAGTCCCATCCACCTCCCATGGGCTGAAGAGTGTAGGCCTTCTGCAGGGTACTGGCAGGCAGTTCCCCCGGGCCCTGGTGCAGGATCCACTAGGCAAAGCCAGCTGGGTTCCTGAGTCAAGTGGGGACTTGGAGAACTTTTATGTCTAGCCAGAGGATTGTATATGCACCAATCAGCACTCTGTGTCTAGCTCAGGGCTGGTGGATGCAGCAATCAGCACTCTGTATCTAGCTAATCTGGTGGGGACTTGGAGAATCTTTATGTCTAGCTAAAGGATTGTAAATACACCAATCAGCACCATGTGTCTAGCTCAAGGTTTTTAAATGCACCAATCAGTGCTCTGTGTCTAGTTAATCTGGTGAGGACTTGGAGAACTTTTGTGTCTAGCTAGAGGATTATAAATGCACCAATCAGCACCCTGTCAAAATGAACCAATCAGTACTCTGTAAAATGGACCAATCAGCAGGATGTAGGTGGGGCCAGATAAGGGAATAAAAGCAGGCTGCCAGCGTCAGCCTGCACAACCCCTGGGGTCCCCTTCCACAGTGTGGAAAGTTTGTTCTTTCGCTTTTTACAATAAATCTTGCTGCTGCTCACTTTTTGGGTCCATGCCACATTTGTGAGCTGTGACACTCACCATGAAGGGCTGCAGCTTCTCTCCTGAAGCCAGTGAGGCCACAAACCCACCTGGAAAATCGAACAACCCCAGAGGCGCTGCCTTTAAGAGCTCTAACACTCACCGTGAAGGTCTGCAGCTTCACTCCTGAAGTCAATGAGTCACAAACCCACCAGAAGGAAGACACTGCAGACACATCTGAGCATTTGAAGGAACAAACTCCGGACACACCATCTTTAAGAACTGTAACACTCACGGCGAGGGTCCGCGGCTTCATTCTTGAAGTCAACGAGATCAAGAACCCATCAATTCTGGACAAAATATCATGTGTAAAGATTTAGAGGGAAAAGTTGGAAACAATCTGAAAGTCCATCAACAAGAGCTGGTTCTATAAATGAAGCTTTTTACAAAAAAATACCATAAATCATTATTTTTAAAAATCTCTTCAGTGATGTAAAACAATTGCAAAGACACATTGCTAAGTGGAAAAAGAAAGGTGCAGAACAGCGTTTCTAGTATGCTATGGCACACGCGTGTGTGTGTGTGCGCACACACACTCGTGTATGTGTATTCTTATTCATGTATAGACCAGGACTGTGTGATAGAAATATAATACAAGCAACAAATGTAAGCCACATGTGTAATTTTAAATGCCCTAGTAGTCACAAAGAAATTAAACAGATAAAATGCGTTTAATGATACCCAAACTATTATTAACATGTAATCAATAAAAGAATTATTTATGAGATGTTTTACAGTCTTTCTTTCATAAGACTTTAATACGGTATGTGTTTTACACTTGTAGCACATCTCAGTTCAGATTAGCCACATTTCAAGTGTTGTATTGCTACACACAAATCCGCACATATGGGCACAGCTACCTTATTGGAGGTTAAAGGCATAGTCATCTCCACAAGAAAATGGTAACAGCAGTAACCTCTGGAGAGAAGAACCTCTCTGGGGATATGGGTAAGAGGGAGAACTACTCTTCACTCTATGCCTCTTTGAGCTTTTCAAATTTCATGCCTTGTGCATGTTTGCCTTTTCGGAATAAAATGAATAAAACAGTTTTACAGCAATTCTTTACAGTAACTTCTTATTCACTTTGCCATACAAATAGGAACGGATGATTCATGCAATGTGAGGACAATTATCAGCAACGAATGACTCTTTCTTATTCCCTGGAGTCTTGTCATTGCTTAGTAATTTAAGGAATCAGTGTCAGGGACAAGCAATGGTATGCCACTGAGAGACTGGAGTCAGGCTGGGGACCTGTTCCTAAACTGGAAGTTCATCAAATTAGAAACAGGGTTTTGTAACTAATTTATAGCTGAGAAAATGAAATACGAAAGGATCCGAGCTGGTGGGGATCCTCTAACACACCCCTACCATGAGCTCAGAGAAGCCTCCATGTCAGGACACAGCCGGAAACTGCAGGGGGCACGTGAAGGCAAAGACAGGAAGAAGAGGACAGGAAGGCGAGGTGAGGAAAGGGGAGGTTTCCATAAACAGGAAACCACCAGGTGGCCTTTTCACCTCTTAAATCTTGGAGACAAGCGGAGAACCCCACTCCCAACTGAGAGAGAGGACCCACCATTTCTCAATCAGCTGAATGTGGAAATGCTCAACAAGACTGAAGTGAGGTTAAATTCTCTTCCTCTAATTCTTGCCTGAGAGGCAAGGTGGGTTATCAGGAGGGAGAAAGAGCAGGGTGGGTGGGTGGGTTGAGGGGAAGGGACATGGGATGCATCCGTGGGATTTCACAGACGCTGGCAGGACATCGGATGGAGCGGGGCAGTAGTCAAGGCAAGAGCTATGGCTGTGTAGAAAGATTAGTGATCAGGACACTCATCAAGGCATTGCTCATGACCTGATTACACTGAAGACTGCCCCGATGTTTTCATTTGGAGGGTATTTGTGATGTAATTCAGGGGTAAAAGCAAATTTTAATACAATAGGACACTGTAAGTTCACTCGTAGAAATAAACACACACACACGACACCTACATTCACATGACTGGACAGATATTTATTAAAACAAAAAGGAAGTGGTAGGACTAGAAATGTTTGCGAATTTTCCTTTTAGCTTTCCTGTATTTTCCAGAGTTTTCACCAGTGAGTTCATATTCATTAGCAATAATGTAGACGGGGTCACAAATTTCTCTCACAACCGTTGGGCATACAGAAAAGAGGGAGTTTCCTCATTTGAACTGTAAGTAACCCATTCTTCTTTACAACCCCCACTTGTTAGAGGAGAAACATTAACTTTTCATCCTATCTACTTTAAAGTATAGCTCAATCCGGTACACCAAATAGTCCATCTAGAATATGCAGTGTCTGGTTTCACAGCCACCAATGCCTCTTTAATTTTAAATGTGAACACCTAAAATTCAGTTCCCCACACACTTATCCTATTTGACTTCCCTTTTATTTCTTAAATAATTATTTTAAAAATGAGGTTTATTTTCACTGCTCTTTACTCAGAAATAGTTTAGCTGTCTTCCAAGATGTGCCTAGAAGTTAAATAATTAGAAGTTGATTTTTACCTTGTATGTGTTCTACGATTTTTAAAATGTAAAAATAGATATACAAGGGAGTTGTGACTCAGAGAATGTACAAATAACTTTGTGTTAGTGTGTAGGGATTAGGAGGGATACTGTTTTTATATTTTAAATTATCTTTTAATGTTATATTATTTTTACAATTAAAAATAATGTTTAAAATAAAAAATAATAATAATTCCTATCACTGGCTACAGGTCTAGCTTTTCGTAGCTACACGCGACTCATGGCTACATATTATATATTCAGAACGTTTGTATCATCCCAGAATGCCCTATTGGACACAGCTGCTCCAAACGGTGCTGGATCTCAGATTTCTCCACCATCACCCTTCCCTGGCTCGCTAGGTCTGGGTAAGGTCTGGATGTGTGGAGAATGTATGTAGCTCTCCTTCCTCCCTTCCTTCTGGCTTTGGCGGGCAGGAACCCTGTGGTCTGGTGCTGGTCTTTAGTAAGGCCAGGTGCCTCAACCTTGGAGCCCTTTAGTGGTCTTTGCTAGCATACAAATATCCCTGTCTCAACTTCCTGACTTCAGGGACCTTGCAGAGGCCCAGTCTGTATGTGTCCCATTGACATAGCTCCCTAGTCCCCATAAGAAGGCCTGGGGCTTGCAGAAGGAAGTGAGCCAGGCTTGCTCACCTGACCACCTTCTGGGACCTATGCAATAGTCTAGGCCTGTGGGCTTCTCTGGACTCCCTGTCACCCCAGCCTCAGCATCTCCAGACACTGGGAACTCTATTCCCCCGGAAGCCTACCACAACCATCTCTGATCTTACATCTGCATACTACCACATTTTTTCCCGAGTCTGATGCATTGAGGGACTCTAAAGAGACTACAGTTTTCCCAGGCTGTGCCCAAGAAGAAAGGGCAAGACCCCCGCCCTCAGAACCCCTGAGACTTCTCTGGCTGGTGATGGGCATCTCCTCTTCCAGAAGTTTCAGCGCAGCGGGGGACAGGCCCAGGTGCCTGCTTCTCACCTCTCTCCCTCTCCCTTTTTTTTTCTCTTAACTACTTTTCTTCTTCCCATAGCTCCTCAAGGATGAAACAGGATGAGATATTCATTGACTATCCAGTGTCACACGGCAGAGCAACAAGCCTGGTAACCAGGCTTTCTCATCCCTAGTTGAAAAAGCAAGGCCTTTTCCTTTGTGTATTTTAGAGGGAAATCAAGGAATTTTAAAAATTCCTCCTCAAAACAATGGCTGGCTTGTAAGGCCATTGTCTTCCCTCAGAATGCCGTTTTATTTTCAGTGGAGGCGAGGATTATTACTTGCACCTTTGTCTTTGCATTCTATATGTAAGATTTCTAATCTCCACATCCTCCCCTTGTGTTTTCCCACCCCACCCATGCAGGCAGAGGGACGCCCTGGTCCCATGAAGGCACAGGTCATTTCCTCAGAAAGATTAACCAGAAACAGCACATGAGCAAGTTTCAAATCATCACACCCATTACAATAAGGAAGACACAATTTTCATTTTTACATTTTTTATGACAGTTGTTGGCTTAGGCTAGTCAGAAACTGTCTTTAGAGAGGAGGTATTTCCCAAGGTCACGTGTTTTATATAATTAGCGTGGGATCAAATAGATGTTAAGGAGTTGGCATCCAAAATCTCTGCCACACTACTGGCCTTGTGATCAAAAAAATCCAAATTCCAAAACACTTTTGGTCCGAACACTTTCAGATAAGGGATACTCAGCCCTTAGTGACTCAGGAAATAATCCATGAAAATAATATTACTATACTACTACTTACCAATAACAATGACAACATAAACAGAAGAAGTCTTAAATCAGAGGATAACAGTAATAGCCTAGTTTTTGTTTCTAGGCCCAGGATTATGGTTTAAAATGGACATAAGTAGTACCATTAAGTGGTTTTATTTCATAGAATCTCTAAATGCAGTAGAATCGCAGGGATGACAGAAGCCTTAGAGACCACTTCCCAACTCCCCATGAAACATTCATATGTCCTGACAGCAGTAACAAGCTCTTCTCCAAACTCTGCTTGAATATCTCCACAGAAAAGAAGCTCACCACTCCCACAGGTGATTTTTTTTCTTCTGAGTTTTGATGGTTCTAATTCTCTTCCTTACATTACATATTACTTTCTCTCATTATAACTTTTTCCCATTTACTCATTTTTTAAAAAGTTGTTCATGACTAATCAAACACAGCAGTTTGTAAAGTATTACAAAGGTTTATAAAGTAAAAATTAAGGTTCCCCCTCTACATCCCACCAAATTCTATTCCCCAGAGGTGATCAGATTCTTTATATAATTCGTTTTTTGTTTTTTTGTTTTTTTGTTGGTTTTTTTGTTTTTGTTTCTTTGAGACAGAGTCTCACTCTTTTGCCCAGGCTGGAGTGCAGTGGCATAATCTCGGCTCACTGCAACCTCCTCCTCCATGGTTCAAGTGAGCATGTCCGGCTAATTTTTGTATTTTTGGTAGAGATGGGGTTTCACCATGTCGGCAAGGCTGGTCTCGAACACCTGACCTCAAGTGATCTGCCCACTTCAGTGTCTCAAAGCGCTGAGATTACAGATGTGAGCCACCACCCCCAGCCAAATACTTTATATACTTCTGACAACAGGGCTTGTTTCCTTTAGTACTGCATTGTGGACATAGTTCCATATCCCAGATTGATAGCTCTGAACGGGCAGGCTACAATTCATCTAACACATTCTTCATCAATGGGTCTCCCCTGGCCCTGGTTTGTCCTTCTGGTGTCACTTGGAAGAGTCTTAGGTTTTTTGTTGTTGTTGTTGTTGTTTGTTTGTTTTTTTAGACGGAGTCTCGCTCTGTCGCCCAGGCTGGAGTGCAGTGGCCGGATCTCAGCTCACTGCAAGCTCCGCCTCCCGGGTTTACGCCATTCTCCTGCCTCAGCCTCCTGAGTAGCTGGGACTACAGGCGCCCGCCACCTCACCCGGCTAGTTTTTTTGTATTTTTAGTAGAGACGGGGTTTCACCGTGTTAGCCAGGATGGTCTCGATCTCCTGACCTCGTGATCCGCCCGTCTCGGCCTCCCAAAGTGCTGGGATTACAGGCTTGAGCCACCGCGCCCGGCCGAGTCTTAGTTTTCAAAACATTCAAAGTCAGCTATCATGTCGTCACTGAACCTTCTCCAGGCCAAACATCCTGCGTTCCTAACATCATTTCTTATATGATGTGGTTCTAGATTCCTCCACATATACTGCACCTTTTCTGGGTCCTGAGACCCCAACAGCAGACTCCAGGGCAGCAGCTTTGGCCTTTGCAGAATGAGAGAGGCCGTGCCTCAGTTTCTGCTGGAAGACCTAAGGGACTACTCATTTGCTAGACGGCTGGGTTCCCTCATCATTTGCAGTTGGGTGACCAAATCATGTCTTTTCTAAACCTCAACACTTTTGAGAGTGGGAGGTACACCAGTTGGATGGGACATGGAGAACCCAGGACCTTCCAGGGTGAAATAGGTATTTTTCATGCAAAAGTTGAAGTCAGTTAAAACTTGAAGGAGTTTCTTTTTTACACCAACTGCTTTTAAACTAAGCTCTCTGGTTAGTTTAGCAGCATGCTCAATAGAGGCAAAAATGGCCTAATTTGAAGGTAGATTTGGTTTTTGAAAACAGTCAATCTTTATCACATAGAGGAAACATGAGAGACCAACTGCTCTAGCTTCCTTTATGGATAAAGAACAAGACCCAGAGAGGTAAAGGGTCCTGGTTTAAGGTCATTCCATTGATTAGTGACATCTTTATTTAAGAGGGAAAAATGTATTGGAGATGTAGAACCAAAATTCAAACCAGCACCTATGATGTGCCTGTCACAATGCTAGTGTTTTTAAACATATTTTTATTAAGTCAGTATTAATTGAGCACTTACTATATGCAAGCCACTGTGTAATATGCTTGGGAGGAAATCCCTGTCCTCAAACAGTTCACCAATTTATTGACCCATGGAATCCATCAATAAACCAGCAGAGTCAATATTCACATTTCATTTTGGGATATATGTGAAAGGATAGGGGGAAAGCACATGCATGAGAAGAAATGGAGACTCAGTAAAGTGAATTTATTTGCCAAAAGTCACAAAACAAATAAGTGGGAGAGCAGAATCCTGACTCCCTGCTTTAAACCAGAAATCATGCTACAGCCTGCTCCGTGCTAGCATCGAGTTTGGCCTTGGGAAACCTGGGGGAGTCGCAGGATTGCACCTTGATCAGTGCATGGGGTCTGTGAGTCACAGCAGAGGGGGTGATGACCTCTACAAATTCTTACTACCAATGACTACACCCCTCAGACAGGGATTGTCTACTAGTGAGAAAAACCATAGTCTACTTTAGATTCCTGATGTTACTGTAAGTAGGGCAAACCATTACACAGTGTACGAAGACATATTTAACATAACAACAGCCAGCATTTATAAGGATCTTTGCAGATTTCTAAGTGCTTTCACATGCCTCATTGCGTTGAATCTTTACTACCCTAACAGATGGGCAGCCATCATCATTTTCCCCTACAGACCAGCCAGCGAGGCTGGAGGGTGAGGCAACCTGCCCACAATTCCAGAAGCAGCGGACAAGAGCCAGTATACCAACCCAGACCTTTTTCTCTATTGTAATTAATTAACTATCTCCAGCTATTTCATGAGCAACAAAGTATGGAAGGTCCTTATAGAGGGACAGCACAGAATACCCTCATGTTATTTGGTTGATTGTGGTTTATGGGAGTAATGCTATTCCTTCTTAAGATGCCTTCAGGATCATTTCAACAGTAAGGGCATATTCGATCCTCCCATCCCAGGCTGAGTCGTCATCAGAGCGCACAAGCAGCCTGGCTCAAGTTTCCTTCCTTGGTGTTTTCTTATCTGTCTCCCACCAATGGCTTAGCCTCTATGGGTGAATGGGGTCAGGAAGTGGCATACAGTCTCTGTTTTTATTCTCTGTTTGGAAATTTTCTAATTATAGGTCACACCAAGAGTTTCCATTCCTCCCCCCACAACCCCCCATGACACTTCACCCTGTTTATGTAACTTAATAAGCAAAGACCCAAGGCTTTTTTTTTTTTTTTTTTTTTTTAAGACTTAAACCATGAAGCTTTTAATGAGGAATCAAACTCATTCCCTTATCTTTCTGGCTAGTAAATAGCTGCCTGTTATCTGCTTAGTCTGTAGCTGAACTTACGATCTCCTTTCTGGTCAGGGGTTTTATAGTCTGATTACGCCTTAGGCTTCCTGTGCAAGCCATCAAAAGAAGGACCATTCACACACACACACTACAAAAAAGGTATATTTAAGTTAAAGTCCTTTAAAACTCCAGCCTTCACAAAATAAAGAGATGATATATCAGAGAAGCAAGAAACAAGAGTCACAGATTCGAGATAGATCTATAATGGCACCCGACACAATGAAGGTGCCTAATCAGGGTGTAATTGAGAGCAAGATTTTAGTCGATTGTCACACTTTGGAGACTGCAAGCTAAGGGCCAACACTTAAACAATTTTATTCCAATTCTATCAAGATATTTTTCCCTAACTTACCTGCCTAAAAAAATTATAAAAGTTATGTCATCTCAGCCTAGGATCCTTTGGAATTATATTCAATAATAGTAACTTTTAGACAAAATTTGACCAGTGGCCATAAACCAAATCCATAGAACAAAATGAAAAAGATCCTACTTTTAAGAGGCAAAAACACATTCTTAAGACAAATGTCATTAAAACAAAAAACAACTATGTAGGAAATATTCTGTGCTTCTCCCTACCAGCAGTGTTCAAGCAGAAATGACTTCTGCAGAACCACTGAACAATGAAGGCTGGAAAGGAAATATAAAAGAAGAGGCATTTTGGTAAAAAGATCTGACCCTGAGGATCTGCACTAATATTAAATGTAATAAAATTAACCTTTCAACTATCATCTGGGGTCTGAAGAACACACCTAAATGAAGGAAAACTAATTCATGAAACAGGCTGCCAAGTAGGATCAAGGAAGGGGCTTGCTATTCAGGAAGCTCAAGAAACAGCACCCAAGCAGGGATGCAGGGCCCAGAAAGAAAAGATTTAACTGAATCCAGAAAAGTCATTGAGCTTTGCTAAAGAAGCAGCCGTGGCAGCCTCACCACCAAACGTTTGTCCCTACCTCCTCCTCCATGTGGTGAGGAGGAGATGAGGCCTGGCACAAAAGCAAGGCCATCACCAGCATCATTATCGCTATGATCTGGGAATCCCCAGGCAATGTCCATTCAAGAGATGTCTGAAGCCTTACGCAGACATTTTCCAGCTTTTGAGTTTTTTGACCTCTTTTTTTCTTTAACCTTTGTTCCATTTTGATACGTGGAAAAATCTTACTCCACTGTCTCAACTAGATTTCAGTAGGTTTATCTGTGTGGGAATGTCTCGGGAATGTCTGAGAAGTCTGTTTTCTGTTAGGTGCACCAGCAGCAAGAATTTGTTGATCTTTATTATTGTAAAATAAATAGATATTTTTATTATTCAGTATAATACAGAATATTTTATGTATATAATATTATGTTGCTTTATATTTTATTGCTTAATATATTATTGTATTGAGTACCTTTTTTCCCAAGCATACACAACTTTCTCCTCTCCCCAAAACCCTTTACCAAGCCCTTTATAAAAATCACTACGTTAGGATTTAGTCTAGGAGAATTATCTCATTTGTGATATACATTGTAGGGTGATTTTCTAAAGAGAGCAGGACTTTGTAAGCTTGTTGAATTCCTGTGAAAAGAAGTAAAATAGGAACATAAGGCTAATGTGGAGAAAAGTTGGAGGAAGGGCTAATGAGATTAATTAGATAGATAGATAGATAGATTTATTTTAAACATAAATAAACATCAGGTTCTTTAGTCTCTCAATACATTAAAGTGGTCACTTGAGCCACCAGAGCTACAATGAATGAATCCAATACACTTTAATGTAATCACCATGTCCACCAACAGCCCACACAGTGCTTTTAGACAAATTAGCAAAGGGCACCCCCTTGCTCAAGGCACTTTACTTTCATCTTCTGGATATCATTGTAATATACTGATATTTTTTAAGAACAAGAAACTCCCATCTGCTTTAAAACTTGCATGTAAATTTGTACAAATCTATATTTATGATGCGAATCATGCTCTGTAGAAAGTCCTCTGTTCAGTCTACAACTTGCTCAGTGACACCCAGCTCCCCTGGCATGGCTTGTGTAATGCCCTTCACCACAACCATGAGGAGCTGTGTTTGTTTTATGCAAGGCTTCGTCTAACTCAGTTCCTGGTACACAGTATGTTCTCCAGATAGCAACTGAATGATGGAAAGAATGTGTGAATGAACAAACGAATGAATGAATGGCCCCTCTTTAACACAAAAATCTATTACAAAAGTGAAAAATCGGTACAGCAAATGTTTGCTGAGCACCTACTATGCATTAGGCCCTGTGCTAAGCATATATGTGCATTCTCATTAAAACCCTGCGAGGTACAGATTTTTACTCTTCACAGAAAAGTTAAGTAACTTGCTACAGTCATTCAGCTGGTGACTCACAAACCACGGGACCACGTAATCACATTCCTAACCACTACACAGGCAAGTCAGCCTGTATCCTGTCCTGCTCCAAGGGGGAGCTACACCTTTTGGAAACACAGAGTTCCTTTGTGTGGCCAGGCCAAGGAAGAGAAGGTATCCGAGATCCCATGGCCACGATGACTTCCTTTTCTGTCTGTAGAGACAAAGTTACTGTCTTCATGCAACTTAACCAGTAACGAGGTCAGATCACACAATATTCCTAGTCTTGGCCTGCATGCCCAGCCCTCATCTTTGAAATCAGTTAGCAGTGATTCATTAAGCTACAGAATAAGAGCCCTCATATCACCTGTGGGTGCAACACCTGGGCTTATAGCACCTTCTGAAATATCCTGGCCACTAGATGGCACTGAAGCCAAAATGTCACAGAACTACAGGAAACACCTCCCACCATGTTTTAGGTACGACAGTAACAGCAATAACCAGAGCAGCAACATTATTAAATACTTACTATAAGCTAGATACTCTTCCAAGGTCTCTATTTGCATTATCACTTTGAATCCTCACAACTCTATGGGGTGGATTCATTATTATCGCCATTTTGCAGATACAGAAACAGATTTAGAAAGTCAAGTATCTTGGCTTAGGTCACACCATTAGTAAGAGGCAGAGCAGAGATTTTAGCTCAGGCAACCTGACTCCAAAGCTCAACATTCTTAACACTCCACTGCTGTTTCCTGCTACACTATCATTGTCCTTTCACTTAGCTGCTGAGCACATGTTTAGTATCCACCACAGATTATTTTTAAAACTCCTTTTGGAAAATCCTCTCTCGTGGGGGAAAAAGAAAACCTGCATTCAGGCCGCATAAGCACATCAGGCTCAAGCCAAGATTCAGATGTACTGGAGCTATTTGCTTAAGGGCGCAACCTCAAAAGAATATCATCTTGGTGGTGAAGAAATGGGTCACAGCCTGTGGTGCAGCAAAGCAAAGTCAGCTGGATCCAGCTGCAAGGTCTCACATGTTAGAAAGAGCCCCCAGGAAGATGGCCAAGTGCAAGCCCTGGCTCCTTCTTACTCATCATGGTATCTAGAGCATGACACTGAAATATCTGGAGCCTCTGGTATTGTATCTGTTAAAAGGGGGAACAATGCATGCCTTGTCCTCTCTACTGGGTAAAAATAAAATGTATAAAGTGTTCGCCGTGGTCATTTTAGAGTTAAGTAAAGCATAATATCATTAAAAGCCTTCATTCCCCCTTTTCACCTAAGCAAAATCCTTTACCTTCTTGCCCCATATTTCCTTTTATAACCCAAGTCTTGTTTCCAGAGAACTGTTCTCTGGAACAGTTCTTACCAGATCTGCTTCTCCCAGCCCTGCCAATGACTCTATCATCAATTCCAAACATGGCAGCTAAGGCCTTCCATAACCCACTTGCAACCTGCCTCTTCTTCCTCATCTCTCCCAACTTTACCCTTCCTTCACCTTATGCACAACTGGACCTGATGCTTTGCTGTACCCAAACATTCTTATTTCTCTGCCTCTGCCTCTCTGCTCAGATATTCCTTCCACCTGTCCATGGTTTGTGCTGCCCAATGCCAGAGTAATTGGGTTTTTAATTAGAGCTTATGTTCTTCCTTTAAGGAATGACTCCCCTGGCATTGCATTGGCCAGAGAGGGGTATGTGGCCCATCCCTCTTACCTTGAAATTTGTACCTTAAAAGAAGTGACCCAACCCAAAAGCACTGGAGTTGACTCATCCTTATAGGCCATACTCTGGAAAAAAAAAAAATTTCCATCAATCCCTAGTACATCAATCTATAACATGTTTCCTTAAAGGCACAGCTTTTTATGTCAATTCAGGAGCTACTTCCACAATCCCCAACAGATTCCCCTTCGTGAATTTTTTTTATTTTTTTTTTCCAATTAGCCAGAGTTCATATCTACTTCTTGCAGCCACTAAATAATCCTTCAACGTTCAGTTCAAATGCCAATTCCTTCATGAAGCTTTATTTAGGCACATTTTATAGCAGTTATTTGTATACATTTTTTTTTCCTCTACATTATTAGCTCCTTAAAGACAGGGATCAGGGCTTGTTCATCTTCATACCCCAACTGCCCCCAGTAGACCAGACACATGGTAATTTTTTGATAAATATTTGTTGACTTGAATGGCAAGCCAGTTAAGAAGGAGAATTTAAAGTACTTTGTAGGATTCAGTGGTACTTTAATTCTGTGGTTTATAGTGTTCTTGCATGCTGTTATCAAATAAAATTTGTTTTTCTAGAGAAATCATCTATCCAAATTCTACAACCATTATCACATTTTCAAGACAGCCTGAGGCTTACAGTGAATTTGAGAGTTCTCCTCAGATCCAGAGACTTCTAACTTTTGCCCTGTTCCCCTCTCTGCTGAAATGTCAGGGCTCTGGCAGCTGCCACTGTCAGATCCCAAACAAGCGTGTGAATAACAATGGGAAGTGTGACAATTCCCTAGGTTGTTTTTTTCTTTAAGCCTTCACAGGAAGAGCTTGACTATGGCGAATTCTATGTTTAGACTGTAGTCTTTTGTATTTAGTTTAGTAAACTGCATTTCAAGGCCGCTAGGATGCAAGTTATACTCATTATAATGCACGAATAATTTCCCCTTCAACATGATTTTCACATCAGAATGATGAAGGATAACCAAAAGATGAGAACAAACTGTTGCAGTATGAAATTGACTCACAGCTTATGTAAAACTGTAAATGAGCACAATTGAATTGTTTATTAAAGCATATTTACAAATACTGTCGAACCAAACATGATTCCTGTTATCTCTAATGAAAAAAATGATACTTTTCCTTTTTCCTGACAAGGAATCAGGGGAAGGGGAAGGGAGAAGGGAAGCTGACAGCAAGGTTTACCCTACTGCTTCTTCTCCTCCTAATTAAGAAGTCTGTTGATTGGGGCAGTCCCCATGGCAGCAGCCACCTAGCAGAAGTGCAGGGGAAGCCTTAGATCTGCTGATTACCCACTGCATTAGGCACCCCTGCTTTACATTCTATGAGTTGTCCACTCCCAATAATTACTTCTTCCTGAACACCCATCTTGATAAGAATTAAAAGCCATCACAAAAGGCTGTTTCCCGAAAGAAAAAGTTCAAATATCTTCTCTCTTCACATCCCATACTTCCAAACATTGTCTTTTAACACAGCAAATGATAAGGTTAGACTTGGCCTATGCTCCAAGTATAAAAGCCAAGGACATTACCTACACATAAAAATAAAATGAACAGTCTGGGAAGATGAAGTAGATGTACTTTTCCCTATTCCTCCCACTAGCTACAACTAAAAACCCCAGACATTATGTATAAAGCAAATATAAAAAGACTGAAAGGTGGAGAGAAGGCAGACTGGCTGGGGATCTTAGGACCCAAGGAAAGACATGGTGGTGAGTTGCCGTATATATCCCAGACATGGAGCTAAAGAGTTCAGCAGCCCAGAAATGCAAATGGATTCTGATTTTTTTAAATGTCTCAACAAAAGCCTGTTCTCACTAGCCAAAAGACCAGGAAAGGGACAACCTAGCAAAACAGAAAACCTTTAGACAATAACCATTCTACTTCAACCAAACACCACAAACAAAGCTGTGACCCTACTCCCACCCACACTAGCAAAGGCTGAGAGGGAAGCCTAGACTTCACCCTTAAGAGGCTGTAACACAGTGGCTGCTACGGTTTGAATGTTTGTGTCCCCTCCAAAATTCATATTGAAACTTAATCCCCATGGCAAAGTATTAAGAGATGGGACTTTTGAAAGGTAATTAAGCCCTGAGGGCTCTACTTTTTTTTTTATCCCTTATAAAAGTGCCAGAGAGAGGTAGGTAGGCCCTTTTTGCTCTTCCATCTTTCTGCCATGTGAGGACATAGCATTTGTCCCTTCCATAGATGCAGCAATAAGATGCCATCTTGGAAGCACAGATGGACTTCTCATGAGACATCAAACAGGCCAGCATCTTGAACTTGGGCTTTCAACCTCCAGAACTGTGAAAAATAAATTTCTGTTCCCTATAAATTAGCCTGTTTGTGGTATTTTGTTATAGCTGCACAAGCAGACTGAGACATTGGCCCAACACCCACTAGGGTAGTATCACAGAAAGCCAATCAGGAAGCCAGATTTCTATCCCTGCTGATGGATAGCAAGCCTCTGCCCCAACAGGGTCAGTGGAGGCCATGTGGGAGCTTGGATTTCCACCACAATCCTCTTTGCTATGTGGTATCAGAGAATGCCTAAAAAAGGGTCAAGACTTCAACCATCACCAAACAGCAATAAGCCAGTTGCAGTGCATTGTCAGTGGAGATCATATACAAAGGCAAAATTTCTACCCCTACCCAGCAGTAATGAGGAGCCTCCACCTCAGGTGTCAAAAGAGGCCAAGTGGGAAACTTAGACTTCTACCTCCACCTGGCAGTAACAAAGCAACTCCTCTCCTTCCCTGCTGGACTTGTACCGGAAAAATCCAGGTAAAGCAGAAAACTTAAATAAGATCCAGAGTCTCATAATACAATATAAAAATATCTAAGTAACACATTATAATTAAACTTTGGAAAACTAGAGACAAAGAAAAAGAAAAAACATGAAAGCAGTCAGAGAAAAACCATACCCATAGTGAAAAAAACAATTAGATTGACAGTGAACTTATCATCAGAAACTATAGAGGCCAAAAGTAATTGGCAAAATATTTTTCATGTGCTGAAAGAAAAGAACAGTTGACTCAGAATTGTATACTCAGAAAAAGTATCTTAGGGAATGAAAAAGAAAGAAAGACATTCTCAGATTCTCAAATGAAAGAAACCAAGAGAATTTGTCACCAGCAGACCCATTCTAAAAGATTAGCCAAAGGAAGTTCTTCTAAATAGAAAGGAAACAATAAAAAAAGAAATCTTGGAGCATCAGACAGGAATAAAGAACGTGATAAGGGAAAACATGCATAAATACAGTAGGCCTTTCTTCCTCTACTGAGTTCTCTAAATTATGTTTGTTAAATTAACACAAGATGGATTAAAGACTTAAAAGTAAAACCCCAAAACATAAAAACCCTGGAGGACAACATAGGCAATACCTAAGTTGTCATAAGCATGGGCAGAAATTTCATGGACACAAGCATGGGCAAAGATTCCATGATGAAGAAGCCAAAAGCAATTTCAACCAAAAAAAAAATTGACAAATGGGATCTAATTAAACTAAAGAGCTTCTGCAGAGCAAAAAACAAACAAACAAATTATCAAAAGGTAAACAGATGACCTACATAATAGGAGAAAATGTCTGCAAACTATGCATCTAACAAATGTCTAATATTCCATATCTATAAGGAACTTAAACAAATTTACAAGCAGAAAACAAACAACCCTATTAAAGTGGGCAAGGGACATGAACACTTTTCAAAAGAAGACATAAATGCAGCCAACAAACATATGGAAAAAAACTCAACATCATTGATCATTAGAGAAATTCAAATCAAAAACACAATGAGATACCATCTCATACCAGTCAGAATGGCTTTTACTAAAAAGTCAAAAAATAACAGATGCTGGTGAGTTTACAGAGAAAAAGAACACTTATACACTATTGGTGGGTGTATAAGTTAGTTCAAACATTGTGGAAAACAGTGTGGCAATTCCTCAAAGACCTAAAAACAGAACTACTATTCTACTCAGCAATCCCATTACTGGGTATATACCCAACAGAATATAAATCATTCTATCGTAAAGACAAATTCATGTGTATGTTCATTGCAGCACCGTTCACAATAGCAAAGACATGGAATCAACCTTAATGCCCATCAATGGTAGACTGGATAAAGAAAATGTAGTATATATGCACCATGGAACACTATGCAGCCATAAAAAATAATGAGATCATGTCCTTGGCAGGAATATGGATAGAGCTGGAGGCCATTATTCTTAGCAAACTAACATAGAAACAGAAAACCAAATACCTCATGTTTTCACTTATAAGTGGGGGATAAATAATGAGAACACATGGACACATAAAGGAGAACAACAGACACTGGGGCCTACCAGAGGTTGGAAAGTGGAAGGAAGGAGAGGATCAGGAAAAATAACTAATGAGTACTAGACTTAATACCTGGGTGATGACATAATCTGTGCAACAAATCCTGAGTTCTAATTTGATTGCACTGTGGTCTGAGAGACTGTTATTATTTCCATTATTTTGCATTTGCTGAGGAGTATGCCTGTATAACAAATCTGCACATGTACCCCTGAACTTAAAATAAAAGTTAAAAAAACAATTTAAGGAATAAATCAGCTAGTTCTATTGTCAATAAAAAAGTTTTAAATAAATGAATTACGTTTGTTGAAGCAAAAAATTATAAAATTATCTGATCTTGTCCTAAATGTATATAGACAAAATATTTAAGACAATAATATAAATATGGGAGGATAAAAGGAGATAAGATTTCTGTACTAGAACTGGTAAAATGATAATACCTGTAAACCTTGATAAGTCTTGTATATATAAAGTAATACCTAGAGCAACCACTTAAAGAAAAAAGAATGAAATGGAACAAACAAAGCCTCCAAGAAATATGAGACTATGTGAAAAGACCAAAGCTATGACTAATTGGTGTACCAATTTTCTTTATCCAGTCTATCATTGATGGACATTTGGGTTGGTTCCAAGTCTTTGCTATTGTGAATAGTGCTGCAATAAACATACGTGTGCATGTGTCTTTATAGTAGTATGGTTAATAATCCTTTGGGTATATACCCAGTAATGGGATTGTTGGGTCAAATGGTATTACTGGTTCTAGATCCTTGAGGAATCACTACACTGTCTTCCACAATGGTTGAACTAATTTACACTCCCACCAATAGTGTAAAAGCATTCCCATTTCTCCACATTCTCTCCAACATCTGTTGTTTCCTGACTTTTTAATGGTCATAGAATGGTGATTCTTAAAAAGTCTGGAAACAACAGATGCTGGAGAGGATGTGCAGAAATAGGAATGCTTTTACACTGTTGGTGGGAGTATAAATTAGTTCAACCATTGTGGAAGAGAATGTGGCAATTTCTCAAGGATGTAGAATAAGAAATACAATTTGACTCAGCAATCCCATTACTGGGTATATACCCAAAGGATTATAAATCATTCTACTATAAAGACACATGCACAGGTATGTTTACTGCAGCACTATTCACAATAGTAAACACTTGGAACCAACCCAAATGCCCATCAACGATAGACAAGATAAAGAAAAGGTGGCACATATATACCACGGAATACTATGCAGCCATAAAAAGAATGAGTTCATGTCCTTTGCAGGCACATGGATGAAGCTGGAAGCCATCATTCTCAGCAAACTAACACAGGAAAAGAAAACCAAACACTGCATGTTCTCACTCATCAGTGTGAATTGAACAATGAGAACACATGGACTAACGGAGGGGAACATCATATACCGAGACCTGTCAGGGGGTGGGGACAAGGGGAGAGAGAGCATTAGGACAAATACCTAATGCCTGCGGGATTTAAAACCTAGATTATGGGTTGGTAGGTGCAGCAAAGCACCAAAAGTACCTGTGTAACAAACCTGCATGTTCTGCACATGTATCCCAGAACTTAAAGTAAAACAAACAAACAAAGCTATAGGAACAGATATACTCTAAAACGTCATAGATAAATGAAAATGGAATTCAAAAATCTTTAAGTAACCCTTAAGAAGATGAGAAAAAAATACAGAGGAACAAAAAATATTTAAAAAAACACAGAAAACAAAAACTAAAATGGAAGACTGAGCCCTGTCAGATCAATAGTTACATTAAATGTAAATGATCTGAATACATCAATTAAAAGTGATAGCAGAATGGATTAATAAGCATGTTTCAACTATATGTTGTTGACCAGAAGTTCACTTCAAATACAATGATATAGGCAGGTTAAAAGTAGAAAGATGGAAAAAGGTGTATTATGAATGGTGACTAAAGGAAATCAGGAGTGTCTATATTAATATCAGATGAAATAGATTTCAGAACTTCAGCAGACAAGGACATTATATAATGATAAAAGGGTCAGTCCACCAAGAAGATATAGCAATTGTGAATGTGTCTGAACAAAACAATAAAGCTGCAAAATATATGAAGCAAAACCTAATAGAAATGAAAAGAGCAAATGACAAATTCACAATTACAGTTTGAGAATTCAACACTCTCTCAACAACTAATACAACAATTGCACAGCAAATCATCAAGAATATAGAAGAAATCAACACCATTAACCAACAAGATGTACTCAACATTTATAGAACACTCTAACAATAGCAGGATGCATATTCTTGACAAATGTCCGCAAAACATTACTTAGACCATATATTTGATCATTTTTTTAAAAAACGCAACAAATTAAAAGAAATGCAATCATATGGTGTATGTTATCTTACCACAATAGAATCAAACTGGAAACCAATAACATAAAGATAACAGGAAAACCTCCAAACACTTGGAAACTTAGCACCATATATCTAAAAAATAATCCATGGGTCAAAGAGGAAGTCTCAGAGGAAATCAAAACTGAACTGAATGGAAATGAAAACACAGCATATCAAAATTTGTGGGACATAAACTAAAGAAGTACTAGGAGGGAAATATATAGCACTAAATGCACATATTAGAATAAAGAAAATGTCTCACATCAATATACTAAGCTTCTACCTTTAAAAAACTAGAAGTAGTAGAGCAAAAATAAATCCAAAGCAAGAAGGAAAAATATAATAAAGATAAGATTAGAAATCAATGAAATTGAATATAGAAAAATGATAAAGAAAATCAACAAAAGAAAGAGTTGGTGCTTTGAAAAGATCAATAAAATTAACAAACCTCTAGCAAGACTGACAAACAGAAAAGATGGAAGACACAAATTGCCAATATAAGTATTAGAAATGATAAAGGAATAATATCACTACAGACCCTGCAGATGCTAAAGAAATAATAAAAGGATACTACTCAAAACGCTACACACATGTTTACCAACTTAAACAAAATGCATCAATTCCTTGTAAAACACAAACTATCACAATTCACACAATAAGAAAGAGATGATTTGAATAGCCATATTACTATTTAAGAAAACTGAGTTCACAAATCCTGGAAATCCCAACAGTCCCACCTCTCCAGGCACAGATGGTTTCACTGGAGAATTCTACAAGACATTTAAAGAATTAAGAGCAATTCTACACAATCTCTTCCAACAAAATAAAAGAAGGGAATATTTTTCAATTCATTTTATAGAGCTCTGATATCTGACATCAAAATGAGAAAAAGACAGTACATTAAAAGAAAACCATAGGCCAGGCCGGGCGCGGTGGCTCAAGCCTGTAATCCCAGCACTTTGGGAGGCCGAGACGGGCGGATCATGAGGTCAGGAGATCGAGACCATCCTGGCTAACACGGTGAAACCCCGTCTCTACTAAAAAATACAAAAAACTAGCCGGGCGAGGTGGTGGGCGCCTGTAGTCCCAGCTACTCGGGAGGCTGAGGCAGGAGAATGGTCTAAACCCGGGAGGCGGAGCTTGCAGTGAGCTGAGATCCGGCCACTGCACCCCAGCCTGGGCGACAGAGCAAGACTCTGTCTCAAAAAAAAAAAAAAAAGAAAACCACAGGCCAGTATCTTTCATGGATAAATGTAAAAATTCTCAACAAAATATTAGCAAATAGAATTCAGAAATACATTAAAAAATTTGTACATCATGACCAAGTGAGGTTTATTCTAGTGATATAATCTGGCTCAGTATTTTAAAATTCATCAATGTAATCTACCATATTACAAGTTAAGGAAAAAAGTTTACATGATCATATCAACCAATAGAGAAAAAGCATTTGACAAAATTCAACACATTTGTGTTAAACACTTTCCTAAAAAAATAAGAATAGAGAGAGACTTTCTTGATAACAAAACTTATGTACAATATGTATGTGATGAAAACTACACAATACTGATGAAAGAAATCAAAGAAAATTTAAATAAAAGGATAGAAATAACATGCTCATGGATCAGAAGACTGAATATGGTAAAGATGCCAGTTTTCCCAAATTGACATAATGGCTTAAAGAAATTCCTAGCAAAACCCCAAGATTGTTCTGTAGATACAAGACTATTTTAAAATTTATATAGAAAGGCAAAAAGCATTAGAATAACCAAAATAGTTTTTCAAAAAGAAGAATAAAGTAGAAGGCTCAGTCTACCCAATTTCAAGGCATTATATAGCTACAATAATAAAGATTGAGAGGTATTGGATAGGGATAGACACATAAATCAAGGGAACAGAACAGCAAACCCAGAAACAGACCCACAAATATGTCCAATTTGTTTTTGACAAAAGTGCAAAACAATTCAATGAAGGATAAATAGCCTTTTTAAGAAATAATGTTTGATAAATTGGATATACAAAGACAAAAAAAAAAGAAGAAAATACCTTCACTGAAGTCTAATATGTTCCATAAAATTTAACTTAAAATGGATCATAGACTTACGCATAAAATATAACACTATAAAACTTCAAAAAAAAAAAGTTAGGATGAATCTTTGGGATCTACAGTTACTCCAAGAGGGACTTGGGTCATAATCCCAAAAGACTCAATCCAGAATGCCATGATCCTGAATGCTGAAATCCCTGAAGATTAAAATTTATAAAGTCTAAAATCCCCAAAATCACAATCCTGAAAAATCAAAATTCTAAAACTACAATTCTGGAAAAAATAATTCAAAAAATTCTTTAAAATATATTTATTTACACTTTTAAAGGGGGATTTATTTGAGAAATATTTAAAAACACAACAGAACACTTCATAGGTCACTTTACACAAGAAAAAAGGCAATAATAACATGCATGTTTTGCAAACATATACACTCAGCATACTAAAAAGACAGTTGTACATGTATGACAGTTGTACATGTATAACAGTTATGAGCAGAGAGAACATATTTATAAAGGAATCACTTATATAACTGTGGTCATGTGAAATACTGTGACAGACAAAAAAAAAAAACAGAAGAAAGGTCTCTCCCAGCTCTCAGAGAGAGATCAGTTCACCTTCTGTATTTGTTATCTTCAGCCCCCTTGCTGATTGAGTAGTGCTTGCCAAGATTGAGGGCAGATCTTCCTCACCTAGTCCACTGAGACTCACACACTAATCTCTTCTGGAAACACACCCAAAATATGCTTTACCAACTGTATAGGTGATTCTTAGTCCAGTCAAGTTGGCAACTAAAATTAAGGCCATGAATTCACCCCTTGTCAGTTTGGCACTCAATTGCATTTCCTCAAACCATGACTTCCAAATAAAGACAATAACAAAGTAATCGTTCTGCATAACATAATGCAACTAAAATGATGCAGCTATCCTGCAGACAATCCAAAATGCACTAACTCTGATTTTCAGGATTTAAAATTTTAGGGATTTTAGGTGTTAGAGGTTTCGACTTTTGGAATTTTGATCTTTAGAGATTTCAACATTCGGGATTATGGCATTCAAGACTGAGTCTTTTGGGATTACAACTGGCATCTCTCAAAGAGTTCTTAGACTTAACACAAAAAGCATGAGCCATGAAAGAAAAAAGCGATAAATCAGACTTTATAAAAATTAAAAACGTTTGTTCTATTAAAGATCCTGTTAAGAGGATGAAAAGAGTAGCTGCAGACCAGGAAAAAATGTTTGCAAATGACGAATTTATTAAAAAAAAAAAAAAAACTTCAATCTGGACTATATAAAGAACCCTCCAAACTCAACAGTAAACAAAAAAAAATTTTAATCCACTATTCAAGAGACACTTCATTTAAAAATATACATAGATGGCACTAAATACATGAAAAGATGTTCACCATAGAAAATTATGCTGAATGGAAAAAGACAATTCCAAAATGTTACACACTATATAGTTCCATTTATATAACATTCTTGAAATGACAAAATTATAGAAATGTAGAACAGATTAGTGACTGCCAAGAGTTAATGAGGAAATGGAGGCAGGAGGGAATCAGTTGTAGCACTAAAAAAGCAACATGAGGAATCCTTGTGCTGATGGAAATCTTCTATATCTCGACTGTATTAATGTCAATATCTGATAATAATATTGTGCTATGATTTTGCTAGATATTATCACTGGGAGAAACTGGGTAAAGCATACACAGAATCATTAATATTATTATTATTATTTTGAGACAGAGTCTCACTCTGTCGCCCAGGCTGGAGTGCAGTGGCATGATCTCAGCTCAATGCAACCTCTGCCTCCTGGGTTCAAACAACTCTTCCGCCTCAGCCTCCCGAGTAGGTGGGACTACGGGCACCTGCCACCACACTGGGCTAATTTTTGTATTTTTAGTAGAGATGGACTTTCACCATATTGGCCAGACTGGTCTCAAACTCCTCACCTTGTGATCCGCCTGCGTCGGCCTCCCAAAGTGCTGGGATTACAGGCATGAGCCACCACATCCGGCCCAGAATCATTCCATATTTCTTACAACTGTATGTGAATCTACAATGATCTCAAAATAAAAAGTTCAGTTAAAAATGTTTTTAAGTAAATAAATAAAGAGAATTGAAGAAAAACAAAAGAAGCTATCACAGATTAAATATAGTTCCTGCTAACTATACTATATGGTTCCTACTCTATTTTCAAACTACTTAAACTTTTTTCTTCAGGATAACACTACAAAGCACAGTAAAAGGAAGACTTTGGAAGACAGTTTCAGACTAATTGGTTAATTGTAACATGAAGAAAGTTGAAAGTTATAGTAGGATAGGATATAGACAAAGGTGAGAAAAAATATTCCACAAAGTCAGTGGAAGGGGGGACACCTCACTTCGCTGGTTACATTTGGCCAGTGAGCCTACAAGGCCTGTGAGGGATAGTTATCACAGACAAAAAAAACAGAAAACAAATATTTTCAATTAAGAGATTAAAAAGGAGACAGAACAGAGAAACCAAATTTCAGATTGGCATGTGATTTTCAGAGTCTTTTCTATTCTTGGCCTTTACACTTTGTTGAAGATTATGATTTTGTGATTTGAACATCTCAGTTAATTCTCAAGATTATGGCAGACAAAAGTAACTGGCTCCAACTTCAGAAAACTTGTTGCTTTCAAATAAATATTTAAAATTTTTTACAGTCAGCCTGGGAGAAAAAAATAGTGTTGGTCTACGTGATGGTTAATACTGTGTGTAAACTTGTTTGGATTGAATGATGCAAAGTATTGATCCTGGATGTGTCTGTGAGGGTGTTGCCAAAGGAGATTAACATTTGAGTCAGTGGGCTGGGAAAGGCAGACCCACCTTTAATCCAGGTGGGCACCATCTAATCAGCTGCCAGTACAGCTAGATTATAAAGCAGACAGAAAAATGTAAAAAGACTAGACTGGCCTAGCCTCCCAGCTTACATCTTTCTCTCACCCTGGATGCTTGCTGCCCGTGAACATTGGACTCCAAGTTCTTCAATTTTGGGACTGGGAGTGCTCCTTGCCCGTCAGCTTGCAGGTGGCCTATTGTGGGACCTTGTGATCATGTGAATTAATACTTAATAAATTCCCCTTTATATACAGATCTATCCTATTAGTTCTGTCCCTCTAGAGAACCCTGACTAATACAGTCTGTTTTATAAAAAAGTCACCAACTCTTTCCCAGTAATTTCATTTCAAATGTGAGACATCTGAAAAAGTGTAGCTTAAACAGCTTATAAATCCTTCGTCACAAAGAAAGGCAACTAATTTATTTATTTGTGAGTTTTGGTAGTTTAACATGATTTCCCTTAGGCCATTGGTCCAGTATTCTTTCACATCACAATTCACGTAGTGGGATTTTCTCTGGGAATCCAAACAAAAACTGTTAACAACAGCATCTACAAATTGCTTCCAACAAACTTCATGAAAAATTATTACTTAAAAAAAAGCAAATATTTTCCTTAAAAGCAACAAAAATGTTCCCTGTCATAAATAATACTGTTAAGAACTCAGCCATAGTAGGAAGACAAGATAAATGGAAAAAGGAAAAGAATATTGAGTGACATTATTTTGAGTTTATAGAGATGAGACAGCCTAGCATACAACAGTTTAATTCCTAACCTTAATGTAATCTCTGAATAAAGCAAATAATTTTAATCAATCTTTGTTTGCTTTAGGCTTCGTCAGAATTGTATTTCTGTTTCATTTTATGATGTTCAACGAGTTTGATTTTTCTATTTCAAATGAATTTAAAAATAAATACCTGAGTCTTAGTCTTAAAATAATTGTTCTATAAATGCTATCTATGATATTTTATGTGTTTTTAATACCTTACTTCATTTGTCATATATGTGGATCAGTTTAGATTTCTTACATGAATAAAGCATTATCAATGAGGAGAAATTTCTTTTCATGTGGTAGTACCAGATAAACCTGAAAGACTCTGTTGGCCTGATTCATGGTCATTGATTATAACTGATACTAAAGAACCCGGAGTTCCATGTCCCTTCACACATTTTAAAATAAATAGAGACTAATGAACTGGTGAAGAAAATGGAATCCACTTGGCCTTCTGCCATGCATGCCTATTGTATGAGTAAAAAGAAAAGTCAGCCATGATTCAGGTAATTTTTTAAATGTCATTTTCTCAGTGTTATTTGGGACTGTATGTAACAAAAAATCTAGTGAAAAACATATAAAAAGTACAAATATTCTTGTCTCCCACATACAAGAAGTCCAAAGATAAGCAGTTTAAAGCTGGTGTGGAAGTACCACAGATATCAGAGATCCTGATTTCTTACAACTTTCTGCTCCACTGTCCCTTGCACATGACTTTCATGGCTGTATTAATCAGAGATCTCCAGAGAAACTGAACCAATAGGATGTGTGTCACACACAGTAGGCAAAGAGGGTGGGGGAGAGGACAGACTGATTTATTTTGAGAAATTGGCTCACATGATTCCAAAAGCTGGTAAGTTCAAAATCTGCAGGGTAAGCCAGTGGGCTGTAGACCAAGGGAAGAGCTGACATTGCAGCTTAAGTCCAAAGGCAGACTGCTGGCAGAATTCTCTCTTCCTCAAGGAACGTTCCTCAAGGAACGTCTTTTTTCTCGCAAGAATTTCAACTGGTTAGATAAGGCCAAATCATAACCAAAGCAGACTGTAGGTGGTAATCTGCTTTACTCAAAGTCTACTAATAAAAATGTTAATCTCATCTTTTAAAAATACCTTCACAGCAACATCTAGACTAGTGTTTAACCAAATATTTGGGTAATGTGCCTTAGCCAAGTTGACACATAAAATTGACTATCACAATGGCCTAATACACCAATATAGCTGCTGAAAACTCGGCCATCATGCCTATTTCAAGAATCAGGAAGAAGGTAGTGGGCAAAGATAAAGGGTGTATGACAGTGTCTATTTCTCTCCTGAGGAATTTTCCTGAAAATCCTAATTGACAACTTCTGCTTACATCTCAGTGGACACTTCTTATTGTCAAATAGCCTGAAAATTGCAATATTTTAGTTAGCTAAACTAACTGTCTGCCAAAGTAACTAATCCTCATAAACCAAGCCCCAGAGAAAATCTTTATATTTATCCTGCTTGGGGTCCATAGCACTTTTTGTAGATGTGGCTTCATATATTTCCATCAGTTTCAGAATTCTTGGTCATTATTTAAATGTTGTTTTGCATTATTCTTTCTTTCCTCTCCTAATCTAATCACACACATTAGATCTTTTTATTATGTCCCTGTGTCTCTTATATTCTCTTTTATATTTTCCATACTTTCCTCTCAATGCTTCAGTTTGGATATTTTCTTTTGATCTATCTTCCATTTCCTTAATCTTATCTTTGGCTCTGTCTAATGTGATCTTAAATCATCTATGGAGTTCTTCACTTTGATAATTGTAAAATTTAGTTGTAAAACTACTATTTAAGACTGGTGCCCAAGACGGCCAAATAGGAACAGCTCCAGCCTCTAGCTCCCAGTGTGAGTGACACAGAAGATGGGTGATTTCTGCATTTTCAACTGAGGTACCGGGTTCATCTCACTGGGGAGTGCCGGACAATCGGTGCTGGTCAGCTGGTGCAGCCCGATCAGTGAGAGCTGAAGCAGGGCAAGGCATCGCCTCACCTGGGAAGCGCAAGGGGGAAGGGAATCCCATATCCTAGCCAAGGGAAACTGAGACAAACAATACCTGGAAAATTGGGTAACTCCCACCCTAATACTGCACTTTACCAAGGGTCTTAGCAAATGGCATACTAGGGGATTATACCCCACAGCTGGCCCGGAAGGTCCCACACCCATGGAGCCTCCCTTATTGCTAGCACAGCAGTCGGAGATCTAACTGCAAGGTGGCAGCGAGGCTGGGGGAGGGGCGCCCACCATTGCTGAGGCTTAAGTAGGTAAACAAAGCTGCCAGGAAGCTCGAACTGGGTGGAGCTCACTGCAGCTCAAGGAGGTAGGCCTGCCTCTGTAGACTCCTCCTCTGGGGACAGGGCATAGCTAAACAAAAAGCAGCAGAAACCTCGGCAGAGAAAAGTGCCCCTGTCTGATAGCTTTGAAGAGAGCAGTGGATCTCCCAGCAGGGAGGTTGAGATCTGAGAACAGACAGACTGCCTGCTCAAGTGGGTCCCTGAACTCTGAGTAGCCTAACTGGGAGACATCCCCCACTAGGTGCAGACCTACACCTCACACCTCACACGGCAGGGTACACCCTTAAGACAAAGCTTCCAGAGCAAGAATCAGACAACAACACTTGCTGTGCAGCAATATTCTATCTTCTGCAGCCTCCACTGCTGATACCCAGGTAAACAGGGTCTGGAGTGGACCTCAAGCAAATTCCAACAGACCTACAGCTGAGGGTCCTGACTGTTAGAAAGAAAACTAACAGAAAGGACACCCACACCAAAACCCTATCCGTACATCACCATCATCAAAGACCAAAGGCAGATAAAATCACAAAGATGGGGAAAAAGCAGTGCAGAAAAGCTGGAAATTCAAAATTCAGAGCACATCTCCCCCTCCAAAGGAACACAGCTCATCACCAGCAATGGAACAAAGTTGAACGGAGAATGACTTTGATGAGTTGAGAGAAGAAGACTTCAGTCGATCAAACTTAGAGCTAAAGGAGGAACTACATAACCAGCGCAAAGAAACTAAAAACCTTGAAAAAAGAATGGATGAATGGATAACTAGAATAATCAATGCAGAGAAGACTTTAAAAGAACTGATAGAGATAAAAATCATAACGCGAGAACTATGTGACAATTGCACAAGCTTCAGTAACCAACTCAATCAACTGGAAGAAAGAGTATCAGTGATTGAAGATCAAATGAACAATGAAGCAAAAAGAGAATCGTGAAGAAAAAAGAGTAAAAAGAAATGAACAAAGCCTCCAAGAAGTATGGGATTATGTGAAAAGACCAAATCTACGTCTGATTGGTGTGCCTGAAAGTGATGGAGAAAATGGAACCAAGTTGGAAAACACTCTGCAGGATATCATCCAGGAGAACTTCCCCAACCTAGTAAGGCAGGCCAACATTCAAATTCAGGAAATACAGAGAATGCCACAAAGATACTCCTGGAGAAGAGCAACTCCAAGATATATAATTGTCAGATTCACCAAAGTTGAAATGAAGGAAAAAATGTTAAGGGCAGCCAGAGAGAAAGGTCGGGTTACACACAAAGGGAAGCCCATCAGACTAACAGCAGATCTCTTGGCAGAAACTCTCCAAGCCAGAAGAGAGTGGGGGCCAATATTCAACATTCTTAAAGAAAAGAATTTTCAACCCAGAATTTCATATGCAGCCAAACTAAGCTTCGTAAGTGAAGGAGAAATAAAATCCTTTACAGACAAGCAAATGCTGAGAGATTTTGTCACCACCAGGCCTGCCCTACAAGAGATCCTGAAGGAAGCACTAAACATGGAAAGGAACAACAGGTACCAGCCATTGCAAAAACATGTCAAAATGTAAAGTCCATCGATGCTAGGAAGAAACTGTATCAATTAGTGAGCAAAATAACCAGCTAATATCATAAAGACAGGATGAAGTTCACACATAACAATATTAACCTTAAATGTAAATGGACTAAATGGTCCAATTAAAAGACACAGACTGGCAAATTGGATAAAGAGTCAAGACCCATCAGTTTGCTGTATTCAGGAGACCCACCTCACATGCAGAGACACACATAGGCTCAAAATAAAGGGATGGAGGAAGAGCTACCAAGCAAATGGAAAGCAAAAAAAAGCAGGGGCTGCAATCCCAGTCTCTGATAAAAGAGACTTTAAACCAACAAAGATCAAAAGAGACAAAGAAGGCCATTACATAATGGTAAAGGGATCAATTAATCAGGAAGAGCTAACTATACTAAATATATATGCACCCAATACAGGAGCACCCAGATTCATAAAGCAAGTCCTTAAAGACTTACAAAGAGACTTAGACTCCCACATAATAATAATGGGAGACTTTAACACCCCACTGTCAATATTAGACAGATCCCCAAGACAGAAAGTTAACAAGGATATCCAGGAATTGAACTCAGCTCTGCACCAAGCGGATCTAATAGACATCTACAGAACTGTCCACCCCAAATCAACAGAATATACATTCTTGTCAGCACCACTTTGCACTTATTCCAAAATTGGCCACGTTGTTGGAAGTAAAGCACTCCTCAGGAAATGTAAAAGAACAGAAATTTTAAAACTACTATTTAGCTTTCTTTCATAGTGTTCAGTTCTCTGCTCAAATTATCCACCTTGCCATGTAATCTCTTGAACATTAGTCTGTATCTATTTGTTTTTACTTGAGTTTTGATCACTGGTTTTGTTTGCTGGTATGTCTGGTACATTTTTATCACATACCATAAATTGAGGATAAAAAGCTATGGAAATTACTTGAGGCTCTGCATAATGCTGTAGTCCTTCCGAGATGATTTACTTTTGCTTCTGGCAAGTATTGAGTAAACAGATCACCTTAATCCAATCAACAGTGGAGCTGGCATGAAAAAAAGACTTTTTTTCGGTAAGGGCTGTCTACATGTGTTTCATCTTTGCTCCTAAAATGCAGTATTTTGCAGATCCCAAATGAAAGCCCTTGCAAGATATTTTCCAGAATCCCTCCTTCTTGGTAGACCCTAAATTCCAATATGTTCATTCAGCTATATAATATTAATAAAAACTAAACTTAGATTTTAAACCTCTCAGACACCCTTTTCTATTCAACTTTTTCATATTTTATTCTCCATTTGTCAATCACCCAATGCCTCTAGAGAGAAAATGGCAACAACGATTCGGTTCATTTTTGTGCTTCTCATTTCTCCAGGATTTCAGCCCTGCAACCACTCTCTGCTTTGATAACTCACAGATGCCTTCAAAGACATATTTTTTAAGTTTATCCATCATTTCTTGTTGTTGTCAGTTGAAGAATTAACACATGACTCAGCATAACCAAAAGTGTCTTGACTGATGATTTTTGAAGAATTGTCCTAGCTTGAATTATAATCTCTCATAATCTTCGCTTGTCAAATCAGCCTACTGATTGCCAGATCTTCACTTCATTGTGTGTTACTTGAATAGCTGTCCCTGATGCTGTAAGGTGCTTAGGACATTCAGACTTCTTTTAAGTTAATAGAGAACAAAAGATATTACCTATACACTGTTGTTACAGCACATTAACCCACCTAAATTCACTTTCAAGTAAATAATTTTATCTTGATTTTGAAATTTTGTTTTGCTTTGTATCTGATAACTCTATTTTGTTCCAGAAACAGAGATACTTACATGTTAGCAATGTGTGGAATATAAAACAGCTTGATACGTCCAAAATAATACTTGGATTGCTTTCTTTATTTAAGAGTTCCTCTCCTGTGCAAGGCATATGTGCTTCGGGTTGTAAGAGATACAAAGATTATCAAAACATAGACTTCCAGATCTGAAAGAAACTTAGAGACAATCTAACTAGATTCACTCATTTTATGGAAGAAATATTTGCTCCAAAACAAGAATTTTGGCTTCTTAACTCCTACTCAATGCTCTTTTCATGATGTAGTGCTAGTGTTGGTTCCAAGAAAAAAGATTCTTGATGGGCAGTTTCAAGATGGCCAAATAGGAATAGCTACAGTCTATAGTTCCCAGCGTGAGCAACACAGAAGATGGGTGATTTCTGCATTTCCAACTGAGGTACTAGGTTCACTGGGGCTTGTCAGACAGTGAATGCAGCCCACAGAGTGTGAGCAGAAGCAGGGCAGGGCATCACCTCACCCAGGAAGCACAGGGATCAGGGAATTCCCTTTCCTAGCCAAGGGAAGCTGTGACAGATGGTACCTGGAAAATTGGGACACTCCCACCCTAACACTGTGCTTTTCCAACCATCTTAGCAAACGGCACACTAGGAGATTATATCCTGTGCCTGGCTCAGAGGGTCCTATGCTCATGGAGCCTCGCTCACTGCTAGCACAGCAGTCTGAGATTGAACTGCAAGGTGGCAGCAAGGCGGGAGTAGGGGCATCCGCCATTGCTGAGGCTTGAATAGGTAAACAAAGTGGCCTGGAAGCTCGAACTGGGTGGAGCCCATGCAGTTCAAGGAGGCCTGCCTGCCTCTATAGACTCCACTTCTGGGGGAAGGGCATAGCTGAACAAAAGGCAGCAGAAACTTCTGCAGACTGAAACGTCCCTGTCTGACAGCTTTGAGTAGTGGTTCTCCCAGCATGGAGTTTGAGATCTGAGAATGGACAGACTGCCTCCTCAAGTGGGTCCCTGACCCCCAAGTAGCCTAACTGGGAGACACCTCCCAGTAGGGGCTGACTGACACCTCATACAGCTGGGTGCCACTCTGAGACGAAGCTTCCAGAGGAAGAATCAGGCAGCAACATTTTCAGTTCTGCAATATTTGCTGTTCCGCAGCCTCCACTGGTGATACCCACACAAACAGGTCTGGAGTGGACCTCCAGCAAACTCCAACAGACCTGCAGCTGAGGGTCCTGACTGTTAGAAGGAAAACTAACAAACAGAAAGGACATCCACACCAAAACCCCATCTGTACATCACCATTATCAAAGACCAAAGGTAGACAAAACCACAAAGATGGGGAGAAACCAGAACAGAAAGCTAATAATTCTAAAAATCAGAGTGCCTTTTCTCCTCCAAAGGAATGCAGTGCCACACCAGTAACAGGACAAAGCTGGATGCAGAATGACTTTGACGACTTGAGAGAAAAAAGCTTCAAAAGATCAGTAAAAACAAACTTCTTCGAGCTAAAGGAGGATGTTCGAACCCATCACAAAGAAGCTAAAAACCTTGAAAAAGATTAGATGAATGGCCAACTAGAATAAACAGCATAGAAAAGACGTTAAATGACCTGATGGAGCTGAAAACCATGGTACAAGAACTACGTGATCCATACACAAGCCTCAGTAGCTGATTTGATCAACTGAAGAAAGGGTATCAGTGATTGAAGATCAAATTAATGAAATGAAGTGAGAAGAGAAGTTTAGAGAAAAAAGAGTATAAAGGAATGAACAAAGTCTCCAAGAAATATGGGACTATGTGAAAAAACCCAATCTATGTCTGCTTGGTGTACCTGAAAGTGAGGGGAGAATGCAACCAAGTTGGAAAACACTCTTCAGGATATTATCCAGGAAAATTTCCCCAACCTAGCAAGGCGGGCCAACATTTCAAATTCAGGAAGTACAGAGAATGCCACAAAGATTCTCCTCAAGAAGAGCAACTCCAAGACACATAACTGTCAGATTCACCAAATTGAAATGAAAGAAAAATGTTAAGGGCAGCCAGAGAGAAAAGTCAGGTTACCCACAAAGGGAAGCCCATCGGATTAATAGTGGATCTCTTGGCAGAAACTCTATAACTCAGAAGAGAGTGAGGGCCAATATTCAACATTCTTATTAAAAGAATTTTCAACCCCAAATCTCATATCCAGCCAAACTAAGGTTAATAAGTGAAGGAGAAATAAAATCCTTTACAGACAAGCAAATGCTGAGAGATTTTGTCACCACCAGGCCTGCCTTACAAGAGCTCCTGAAGGAAGGACTAAACATGGAAAGGAACAACAGGTACCAGCCACTGCAAAAACATGCCAAATTGTAAAGACCATCAATGCTAGGAAGAAACTGCATCAACTAATGAGCAAAATAACCAGGTAACATCATAATGACAGGATCAAATTTATACATAACAATATTAACCTTAAATGTAAATGTGCTAAATGCTCCAATTAAAAGACACAGACTGGCAAATTGGATAAAGGGTCAAGACCCATCAGTCTGCTGTATTCAACAGACAAAGAAGGCCGTTACATAATGGTAAAGGGATCAATTCACCATATATCTAAATATATATGGACCCAATACAGGAGCACCCAGATTCATAAAACAAGTCCTTAGAGACCTACAAAGAGACTTAGACTCCCACACAATAATAATGGGAGATTTTAACACTCCACTCTCAATATTAAACAGATCAATGAGACAGAAGGTTAACAAGGATATCCAGGAATTGAACTCAGCTCTGGACCCCTAATAGACATCTACAGAACTCTGCATCCCAAATCAACAGAATATACATTCTTCTCAGCACCACATCGCACTTATTCCAAAATTGACCACATAGTTGGAAGTAAAGCACTCCTCAGCAAATGTAAAAGAATAGAAATTATAGCAAACTGTCTCTCAAACCACAGTGCAATCAAATTAGAACTCAGGACTAAGAAACTCACCCAAAACCGCTCAACTACATGGAAACTGAACAACCTGCTCTTGAATGACTATAAGGTACATAATGAAATGAAGGCGGAAATAAAGATGTTCTTTGAAACCAATGAGAACAAAGACACAACATACCAGAATCTCTGGGACACATTTAAAGCAGAGACAAATGGGACACATTTGTCACTACCAGGCCTGCATTTAAAGCAGTGTGTAGAGGGACATTTATAGCACTAAATGCCCACAAGAGAAAGCAGAAAAGACACCCTAACTGTACAATTAAAAGAACTAGAGAAGCAAGAGCAAACACATTCAAAAGCTGGCAAAAGGCAACAAATAACTAAGATCAGAGCAGAACTGAAGGGGATAAAGACACAAAAAAACCTTGAAAAATCAATGAATTCAGGAGCTGATTTTCTGAAAAGATCAACAAAATTGATAAACCACTAGCAAGACTAATAAAGAAGAAAATAGAGAAGAATCAAATAGACACAAAAAATGATAAAGGGGATAGCACCACTGATCCCATAGAAATACAAACTACCATCAGAGAATACTATAAACACCTCTACACAAATAAACTAGAAAATCTAGAAGAAATGGATAAATTCCTGGTCACATACACCGCCCAAGACTAACCCAGGAAGAAGTTGAATCCCTGAATAGAACAATAACAGGCTCTGAAATTGAGGCAATAATTAATAGCCTACCAACCTAAAAAAAAGTCCAGGAGCAGATGGATTCACAGCCAAATCCTACCAGAGGTACAAAGAGGAGCTGATACCATTCCTTCTGAAACTATTCCAATCAATAGAAAAAGAGGGAATCCTCCCTAACTCATTTTATGAGGCCAGCATCATCCTGATACCAAAGCCTGGCAGAGACACAACAAAAAAAGAGAATTTTAGACCAATATCCCTGATGAACATTGATGCAAAAATCTTCAACAAAATACTGGCAAACCAAATCCAGCAGTACGTTAAAAAGCTTATCCACCATGATCAAGTTGACTTCATCCCTGGGTTGCAAGACTGGTTCAACATATGCAAATCAATAAACGTAACCCATCATATAAACAGAATCAAAGACAAAAACCACATGATTATCTCAGTAGATGTAGAAAAGGCCTTTGACAAAACTCAACAGCCCTTCATGCTAAAAACTCTCAATAAACTAGTTACTGATGGGACATATCTCAAAATGATAAGAGATATTTATGGCAAACCCACAGGCAAGATCATACTAAATGGGCAAGAACTGGAAGCATTCCCTTTGAAAACTGGCACAAGACAGGGATGCCCTCTGTCACCACTCCTATTCAACATAATGTTAGAAGTTCTGGCCAGGGCAATCAGGCAGAAGAAATAAATAAAGGGTATTCAATTAAGAAATGAGGAAGGCAAATTGTACCTGTTTGCAGTTGACATGATTGTATATTAGAAAACCCTGTCGTCTCAGCCCAAAATCTCCTTAAGCTGATAAGCAACTTCAGCAAAGTCTCAGGATACAAAATCAATGTGCAAAAATCACAAGCATTCCTATACACCAATAACAGACAAACAGAGAGCCAAATCATGAGTGAATTCCCATTCACAATTGCTACAAAGAGAATAAAATACCTAGGAATCCAACTTACGAGAGATGTGAAGGGCCTCTTCAAGGAGAGCTACAAACCACTGCTCAACAAAATAAAGAGGACACAAACAAATGGAAGAACATTCCATGCTCATGGATAGGAAGAATCAATATCGTGAAAATGGCCATACTGCCCAAGGTAATTATAGATTCAATGCCATCCCCTTCAAGCTACCAATGACTTTCTTCCACTTTAAAGTTCATATGGAACCAAAAAAGAGCCCGCATTGACCAGACAATCCTAAGCCAAAAGAACAAAGCTGGAGGCATCACGCTACCTGACTTCAAACTATACTACAAGGTTACAGTAACCAAAACAGCATGGTACTGGTACCAAAACAGGTATATAGACCAATGGAACAGAACAGAGCCCTCAGAAATAATACCACACATCTACAACCATCTGGTCTTTGACAAACCTGACAAAAACAAGTAACAGGGAAAGGATTCCCTATTTAATAAATGGTGCTGGGCATCCCATTACTGGGTATATACCCAAAGGATTATTAATCATGATGCTATAAAGACATATGCACATGTATGTTATTGCAGCACTATTCACAATAGCAAAGACTTGGAACCAACCCAAATGTCCATCAATGATAGACTGGATTAAAAAATGTGGCACATACACACCATGGAATACTATGCAGCCATAAAAACGGATGAGTTATTGTCCTTTGCAGGGACATGGATGAAGCTGGAAGCCATCATTCTCAGCAATATATCGCAAGGACAAAAAACCAAACACTGCATGTTCTCACTCATAGGTGGGAATTGAACAATGAGAACACTTGGACACAGGAAGGGGAACATCACATACTGGGGCCTGTCGTGGGGTGGGGGGAGGGAGGAGGGATAGCATTAGGAGATATACCTAATGTAAAAGACTAGTTAATGGATGCAGCACACCAACATGGCACATGTATACATATGTAACAAACTTGCATGTTGTGTACATGTACCCTAGAACTTAAAGTATTAAAAAAAAAAAACTCCTATAAGTTAAAATGTTTTCAACTGATGTAAGCAAACTATATGAAAATTACAATTTTTGGCCTCTTCAGTCAATCATTATTCTCTTATTTTTGTCTTAAATAATAAATGTTGGCTGGAATTTTTATTAAAAAGTTAGATAAATAAGTAAATAAATAAACAGTGCTGGGAAAACTGGATATCTATATGTAGAAAGCTGAAACTGGATACCTTCCTTATACCTTATACAAAAATTAATTCAAGATGGATTAAAGACTTAAATGTTAGACCTAAAACCATAAAAACCCTGGAAGAAAACCTAGCCAATACCATTCAGGACATAGGCATGGGCAAGGACTTCATGACTAAAACACCAAAAGCAATGGCAACAAAAGCCAAAATAGACAAATGGGATCTAATTCAACTAAAGAGCTTCTGCACAGCAAAAAAAATTACCATCAGAGTGAACAGGTAACCTACAGAATGGGAGAAAACTTTCATAATCCACCCATCTGACAAAAGGCTAGTATCCAGAATCTACAAAGAACTTAAACAGATTTAGAAGAAAAAGATCAAACAACCCCATCAAAAAGTGGGCAAAGGATATGAACAGACATTTCTCAAAATAAGACATTCATGCAGACACAGGAAAAAATGCTCATCATCACTGGCCATCAGAGAAATGCAAATCAAAACCACAATGAGGCACTATCTCACAGCAGTTAGAATGGCGATCATTAAAAAGTCAGGAAACAGCAGGTACTGGAGAGGACGTGGAGAAATAGGAACACTTTTACACTGTTGGTGGGATTGTAAACTAGTTCCACCATTGTGGAAGACAGTGTAGCGATTCCTCCAGGATCTAGAACTAGAAATACCATTTGACCCAGCCATCCCATTACTGCATATATACCCAAAGGATTATTAATCATACTACTATAAAGATACATGTATATGTATGTTTTTTGAGGCACTATTCACAATAGCAAAGACTTGGAACCAACCCAAATGTCCATCAATGATAGACTGGATTAAGAAAATGTGGCACATATACACCATGGAATACTATGCAGCCATAAAAAAGATGAGTTCTTGTCCTTTGCAGGGACACGGATGAAGCTGGAAACCATCATTCTGAGCAAACTATTGCAAGGACAGAAAACCAAACATCACATGTTCTCACTCATAGGTGGGAATTGAGCAATGAGAACACTTGGACACAGGGTGGGGAACGTCCCACACCGGGGCCTGTGGTGGGATGGGAAGAGGGAGGAGGGATAGCATTAGGAGACATACTTTATGTAAATGACAAGTTAATGGGTGCAGCACACCATAACACGGCACATGTATACAAATGTAACAAACCTGCACATTACGCACATGTACCCTAGAACTTAAAGTATAGTGAAAATAAAAATTTAAACATTTAAAAAAAAAAAAAAAAGATCTTTATCTTATCTCTCTGCTGTCTTCCACTATGGACCCAAAGTTTTGAAAGACTTTATAAAATAAAGTGTACTTGTGAATGATGGTTTATGTGATCCTAACATAAGAAAAGGATAATTTTTCTACCAGGCTTTTAAAAATAATTAACATAACTCAAAAGAGGACACATTATTATATTCAAGAAATTAGGGGTATTAGAAATTATCCCTCCTCACCAGAAGTTTACAATCTCTTCATAGAAAAACATAAATGAATGATCATACTCTAAGGTAGTATATGTTATATTAGGTATATGATATATGATACACGTAAACCATATGTAGTCTTTTGACACATTCATGTATGTGATATATATTATTAAGATAGTCCTGTACATCTGCCTCCCCCGATAAATTAGGAGCTCTTCATGAGCAAAAATTATAGCTTTTCATCATTAGTCTGCTTGGTGTTTACAATATTAACAAACCGTTAAATGAATGAGATCCTTTCAATCTACGTAACTGGTCAAGATAATAAATGCATCAGGAATTCCCAAAGGATAGGCAGTTTGGGACTGAGATCACTGAGTAAACATGAAGATGCAGGTTGAAGTAGACTTCTATTAAAATTTGAGCTAAAGTGGATAAGGTTCAGATCAACTACAGTATGGGGTGGGATATTGTATTAGTTTCCTGTGGTTGCTATAAGAAACTACCACACATTTATCAGCTTAAGAAAACAGAAATTTATTATCTTATACCTCTGGAGGTCAGAAACTGAAATCAATCTCATGGTGCTAAAATCAATGCGTTGGTAGAGCTGTGCTCTTTTTGGAGGCTCCCAGAGAGAATTCATTTCTTTGTCTTTTCCATCTTCTCAAGACTGCCTGAATTTCTTGGTTTATGACCCCTTCTTTCATCTTCAAAGTGCATTACTCCAACTACTGCTACTGTCATCACATCTCCTTTTCCTGCCTTTGAGCCACAGATTTCCCTCTCATAAGGACCCTTGTGATTATACTGGGCCTATCCACATAATACAGAATAATCTCCCCATCTCAAGGTCCTTCACTCAATCACATCTGCAACGTTCCTTTTCCCATATTAGATAACATATACACACGTTCTGGGGATTAGATGTAGGCATATCAGGAGGGCCGTTATTCTGCTTACCACAAATGTTTCAAGCAAAGGTCTCATGCGGTGATCCTTAAAGTGCAGTCCCTGGACCAGCTGAATCTGCATAACTTGGTCATTCCTTAGAAATGGAAATTCTCAGACCTCATCCCATATCTACTGAATCAGAAGCTGTGGTGAGGCCCAGCAATCTGCATTGTAACAAGCCCTCCAGGTGATTCTGATACACACTAAAGTTTGAGAATCACTGCCCTACAGTTTGGGAAAATGACAGAGCAAGGTCAGAGGTCTGTGAGTCTATAGATTTCACAGGGACAGAGAGTTTCGAAGAGCATCAGAACACAGAACACAGAGAATATGCAGCGTCAGAGCATGGAGAGTCTGGAATCTCAGGTTAAGGGTCACGTCACAGTTAAATGTCTGGCTCTAAATGTGAATTTGGTAATCTTCTTACACATTTCACAAAATCAATGCTTAACTGAAAATCCTCACTGATTTTATGAGGCATAAAATTAATCTGTTCAAATTCACAAATTTAACAGATTGACCTAGAAAAATAATTTCTGTTACTTTTAAAATTGTAAATCAAAAATTTATTATAAGGATTTCCAAATTAAAGACATGATCTTTTACATACTCAAAGTATTCATTAATATTTTAATTTCTAAAAGTCTTCCTCAAAATAGCTACAGCAATAGCTGTAATTCATCTGCAATTTTACTATTTTCATTTTTTTCATCTAACAAGCAGCACAGTAAGGAATTCTTAACTGTTATCTCTAGAAGGCGAGGCATTATGAAGAAAAGAATTGCAGGTGACTTCCCATGAGGGTTGATTTAGAGCAGAGGACAATTGCCTTTCCAAGGCAGAAAAGTGGGGCCATTTAGAATTGTGCTCTCCTAGAGGCAAACAGGAAACAGGAAGCTCTCTGTCAGCCATTCTTACCCTGCCCCCAGGGCAGGAAAGGCAGGAGGATGAGCCATATCAGTTACTTTGACCCAGTCTAGGAAATAAGATGGCTTATTCAGCCTGTAGACCTGGGCTGATGTGGGGGGGCACAGACAGCATCCACAGCCCACCGTAACTCTCCCTGACAACCAGATAACATCCAGTCAGCTTAACACTGAACACTGAGGAAATGAAAAGGAATGTATACCCAAAACACATTAATTAACTTTTAAACAAAAGGGAGATAACAGTTTTGTCAGGAAGCGGTAAACAAGCAGAGGACAAGCTACCTTCCATCTCTAAGAGACTTTTATTGGGTCCAAAACTCCTCTGGGCGAACATCACCCTAAGCTACCATAGCACTCAACTACAATAACTCAAAATGGACATAAACAGTCAGATGAATTACAGCAACCCCCAGCAAATTTAAGCAGATAAGAGCTAACCTATGCCCCTATACATACCATTGTACCTAGCCTCCTGAATTTGATAGAAGACTGTAATCACAGCTTGGAAATTTGCATTAGCATTTCTTCACAAAATTAACAATACTCCAGAGTAAATCTGAGTTTGTAAAAGAAGATTCAAGTGCAGAATATGCCAAAATATATAAATGTATAAATATCATCACAATTAAACATTTTGAAACTTCTCTTCAGGGCACTGAAAAAGATCTACATAGGATCTACATCAAACAGACATAGTATAAGGGCTCTATGCTGTAAGATTATATTTGTAAAACAAAATGAACCAGAATTGAAGTCATGTATGAAGTGCTGTTAGTTAATGTAAACGCTGGTTCTGACTGCTGCCAAGTCAAGCCAACTGATCATGTGATTTAAGAAGGCTCCAAATGTATTCTTCCTTCAACCTTCTCTAATAGCAACATCAGCAACCCAGTCACCCAAAGAAGAACACGTAGAGCCATTGTCTTCATCCTCAACCTTTCCTCTACCCCACCCTCCACACACACACACACACACAGTTTCAATCACTTGAGACTCTTACTCATTCTACCTCTGAAAAGCCCTTACTTCTGTCTCTCTCCATTCCCACTGTCCTACTTTTGGCCCCAAACAACTCTTTAGACTACCTCTTGACTCATGTCCAAATCCTCCAAATCTTGACCAGATGGCTCAAACCCCTTCAGCACATTAGGTCAGATGTCCCTCGTGTATGTATCTCATTCTCCCAGAAAAAAATCTATGGTTACCTCATCAGAGTTACTGTATCACTATTTTATTTTACTTATTTTTTTAGAGATGGGGTCTTGCTATATTGCCTAGTCTGGAGCACAGTGGCTATTCATAGACTCAATCCCACTACTGATGAACAGAAGAGTTTTGACCTGCTCTATTTCTGACCTGGGCCGGTTCACCTCTCCTTAGGCAACCTGGTGGTCCCCCGCTCCCCAGAGGTCACCATATCAATGCTGAACTTAGTGTGGACACCCAATCAGCATAGTGCACTACATCCCAGAACTCCTGGACTCAAGCCATCCTCCCACCTCAGCCTCCCAAGTAGCTGGGACTATATCATTGAGCCAGTTTATTTCATTTTTAATGTAATCATTGTATACAATTATTTTATGAAAATATGCCTTACATATTGTAAAAGTACAAATCTTAAGTGCTAGAGCTTGATTAATTTTCACATGTGCACACCTGTAACCACCACCCAGATCAAGATATCAAACACTCTCAGCATCTCACCAGACTTGCAATCAATACTTGGGCACCTAAAGGTAACCACTATTATAACTTCCATCACGATAGATTAATTTTCCTGTTTTTAGGCTTTATATAAATGGAATTGTACAGTATGTGCTCTTTTGTGTAGTATTCCATTTGATGAATATGTCACAATTTATTTTTCTATTCTCCTGTGAATAGACATTTGCGTTGTTCCCATTTGAAGATTATTATGAATAAAGCTGCTATGCACATTCCCGTAAATCTCTTTTTTGTGAACATGTGCACTGAGTTCTGTTGGGGATATGTCCAGAAGAGGAACGGCTGGGTCACAGGACTGATGTATGTTTTATGTTAGCACATACTGCTAAACGTTTTCCAAAGTGGTTTTACCACTTTCTAAGTATCTGAATCATTCTAATAGTTATGCTTTTTTTTTTTTTTTTTTTTTTTTTTGAGATGATATCGCGTTCTTTCGCCTAGGCTGGAATACAGTGGCACCATCATAGCTCACCGCAGCTGTGAACTACTGGGCTCAAGTCATCCTCCTGCCTCAGCCTTCTGATTAGCTGGGACTACAGGTGCATGCAGCCATGCCTGGCTTCTTTTTTTTTTTTTGGAAACATGGGGTTCTCACTATAATTCCCAGGCTGGTCCCGAACTCCTGGTGTCAAGCAATTCTCCCACCGTGGTCTCCCAATGTGCTAGAATTACAGGCATGAGTCTACGCACGCACGCAGTCAGTTTTACTTTTTTATTGTTCATTTTTGTATGTGCCCATTCCACAACCACACTTGAGCTCCTGAAACACAGGTCCCTATGTTGTCTTACCCCACACACCCAATATATGGATTATAATTACAATTAAATGTTGATATTACATACAAGTAAAAGAGTAAATGCATTCATAGAGCATGGTGGGACAGGGGCTTAGGAATGTCATGTTCACTCAAAGGAAAATCTATCACCTCTCTTCTGGACCAAGTCCAGGGATGACACATGCTTACTCCAGCCCTGCCAACACTTCAGTAGTCATCCAAAGTGTGGTGGAATATTCATATCAGCTGTCTATATTCCCCAGTCCCCACTGAGTTGCTCAAAAACCCAGTTAGGTCTATCTGCCCAGTGTTCCTGGGTTTTAAACTTGCTAATATGTATTTAGTCAATCATTAAACTGCTGGAAAATTTAGCAAGCCAGAAAACCTTCAAAGTTATACTCTTTTTTTTTTCTGTAATTTTGTGCAGCTTCATTTTGAAATGTGCTAAGGAAACTGCACTCGTTAACTATCCCATTCAGCCTTCTAAGGTGGAATCAATTAGTGCCAGTCATCCACGTCAACCCAGAGATAGACACCATCTCCCAGAGAAACACCCTAAAGATGCGTGTCCCTTGATCTGTTTGCGCAGATGGTGGGGATTAGTTACACAAATACGGGGAGAGAAGATAGGATTACGGAGGAAGTCCTCCAAAGTCCTCCAGCTCTCCCTGAAAGTGAATTTCTTGTCCTTCCTGTTTTTGCTTCTGAGTACTAAATTTTTCACTGCTCTTATATTTCTGCAAGCGCCACGGCATGAACTACTTTCTACTCCTTTTGCAGGGACTATTTTCTGTTTTTTAATGTCGCTTTTAATAAAACACAGGCTCCAGACAGTTTCAGCAAGTACATCCAACAGAAGCCCTCTCTGCAACCCTGAAACCATAACCCTCCCTGGGCTGGAAGTAAAATAAAACTCCCAGAGATAAAGTTTCATAAAAACTGTGTGGAAAAGAAAATATATATTGCCATTATTTTCTTTTACCCAAGAGGTAAAATTAAATTAAAATGTCCTTTTGGTTTTAAATAAGGGTTTCTTTTTCATTGAGAAAAGTTCCATGCTTCCAAGTTACTTGCTATTGCTACCCTCCTCAACAAGAGAGGTCTTATGGGGAAAATTCTGATCTGGCAGCAGGCAGTCATTCTGTGAAGCAGGGGCACCTCAGCCTTCCATTTTAAGAGATGCTTCTAAAATGAGTCCAACAAATAAATGTTTCTGAACAACTTAAGGCTTTTCGCCAGCCTGTACCTCCGGTCTCCTCTCAAAATCAGTTAGTGAAATTACTGCTGTTGGAATTCATTGAAACCTGGCAAATATTGTTACTCACCTGGGCCAGGGTCAAGTTACCATTGGCAGGGCAGGATGCACAGCGTAATAATCTGGCTGCTTCATTAGGAAAACCTTCGGCAGTTTAAATGGTTATTTGTCCTGTGACATTTTTACAGGTTTTACAAATGTCCTCCTCAATCTCCCCTGCCAAGTCACTATGCCACTCACCCCTCAGGCTTGCCAGTGGAGATGGCATGTAATCTCTAGCTGAAATACTCCTTTTTATTTAAATATCAAGAAATGGTGGCAAAGGAAATATAGATATTTGTAGAGAGGATATATTATCATTTAAAACAGTATATGCAATTCATAGCTGTCTAAATGTTTGCTACACCTTATGGTTCAAGGAAACTTGCCCTCCTGAATGTCTCTTGTCTTAGATCTTGCATCCTCCACCTCTTCCTTTTGACCCTACCTGTATCTTTTCCTCTTCCTCCTTCCCCTCAACACACATTCCACCCTTTCCTGCCAATGGAATGCTAGTCCCCGGGTGCCACGACACCACATCTAACTGATACTACTGAACTGCACAACCTCAGGATATATACCACCATGGCTCCATTTGCTCAAACTAACCCAACACTAAGCTTGTGAGTACAAGGCTGTACCAAGTGCATAGCACCTTTGCAGTTCTTCACATCTTCCTTCCAGGCCCATGGTACACGGGAATAGCAGAGTTCACACTGTCATCAGCCATGGAACAATTACGATTTAACTGGGCACCATGTTTTTAAAAATAAATTTGACGTAGGAAGGTTAAAATAACAATAACAACATTAATAATAAGGCTAATAATAATAATTATAATAAATTATACACAATCCTACCCCACTAATAGTAACTTTATTTTGCACACTTAATTTTACATAATTGTATACATAGCATACACATGTTAATTTTACTTTCTGCCTTTTTCACTTAACACTATCTTAAACATTTTTCCATGTTTCCAGTCTGAATGTTATTTTTATGATTGCCAAATGTTTTCACCAAAAGTTGTCAACTGCATATCTTATCAATTCTAAGACTACATTACTAACTTGCATAGCTTAAGATATACAATTATTAAACCTCTATAAAATGTGAAAACAGTTTCAGCCCTAGCAAAGGTGCACCATTAAACCCTGTGAGCCCACACTTTTTTAAAAATGAAGAAATTAAGGCTTAAAGGCCTACAGTGTCAGCTGCAATAAGTGGATGGATTCAAATAGCCAGGCTACTTCTAGAATAGAACCCGGCCAGGGTGTATATTTAAGCCTGTGTGCTCTATACAATCCACTACACATGGGATGACATTGAAATTAAAGTGTCTGCAGATCTAGAACATGGTGGTAGGGTGCTTAGCATCCCAGCTACAACGGTAGGAGCAGGGTTGTGGTTGTATTGGACACAGATGAAGATGCATTGAAAATGTTTAATAGGAATGTGGAAGAGTTTGACTTAGTAAATGTTGTCATGGTTTACTGTGATACGTGCTCACAATTTAAGAGAATGTCCAAGTCATTAGATACAGTAATCATGAATTCTCACTTTGGGACCAAAAATAATAAAGTTATATTCAAAGATATAACTTCTCTGAAGACTGCTTTGGAAATGGCAAGGACAGTCATATATATTTTGCACAAATCCTCAACTAAAAAACACGCTCAACAGTAAGTTGCAGAATAGAAAACCGAGATAGATGTTATTACAGAGTTGAGATATGACCTGCCGGCATCATGCAACTGTCATAAAAAGAGATCAGTGGATGTTGAAGTGAACTAATTCAGTTTTCTTTTCCTACAAAGACAAAGCAGCTTAAAACACAATTTAAATGAATTTTTAAAATTGTTTATTTTAAAAGCTGTGAAAACAATGAAAGTAAATATATCAAAATATTAACAAGTGGTTGCTGTGGAAGATGGAACACTGGGTGATATTATTTCTTCCTGTTTTTGTACTTCTTAAATTTTCTATAATGAGCATGTACTTTTTATTTTAAAACTTTATTTAATAATAAGAATAATAGCTCCATTTATCAACTATTTACTGTGTAGCAGAAACCCTTCTTTTTTTTTTAATTTATTTATTATTATTATACTTTAAGTTGTAGGGTACATGTGCATAACGTGCAGGTTTGTTACATATGTTTACTTGTGCCATGTTGGTGTGCTGCACCCATCAACTCGTCATTTACATCAGGTATAACTCCCAATGCAATCCCCCCCCCTCCCCCCTCCCCATGACAGGCCCCTGTGTGTGATGTTCCCCTTCCTGAGTCCAAGTGATCTCATTGTTCAGTTCCCACCTATGAGTGAGAACATGCGGTGTTTGGTTTTCTGTTCTTGTGATAGTTTGCTGAGAATGATGGTTTCCAGCTGCATCCATGTCCCTACAAAGGACACAAACTCATCCTTTTTGATGGCGCATAGTATTCCATGGTGTATATGTGTCACATTTTCTTAATCCAATCTGTCACTGATGGACATTTGGGTTGATTCCAAGTCTTTGCTATTGTGAATAGTGCTGCAATAAACATACGTGTGCATGTGTCTTTATAGCAGCATAATTTATAATCCTTTGGGTATATACCCAGTAATGGGATGGCTGGGTCTTATGGTACTTCTAGTTCTAGATCCTTGAGGAATCGCCATACTGTTTTCCATAATGGTTGAACTAGTTTACAATCCCACCAACAATGTAAAAGTGTTCCTATTTCTCCACATCCTCTCCAGCACCTGTAGTTTCCTGACTTTTTCATGATCGCCATTCTAACTGGTGTGAGATGGTATCTCATTGTGGTTTTGATTTGCATTTCTCTGATGGCCAGTGATGATGAGCATTTTTTCATGTGTCTGTTGGCTGTATGAATGTCTTCTTTTGAGAAATGTCTGTTCATATCATTTGCCCACTTTTTGATGGGGTGGTTTTTTTTTTCTTGTAAATTTGTTTGAGTTCTTTGTAGGTTCTGGATATTAGCCCTTTGTCAGATGAGTAGATTGCAAAAATTTTCTCCCATTCTGTAGGTTGCCTGTTCACTCTGATGGTAGTTTCTTTTGCTGTGCAGAAGCTCTTTAGTTTAATGAGATCCCATTTGTCAATTTTGGCTTTTGCTGCTGTTGCTTTTGGTGTTTTAGACATGAAGTCTTTGCCTATGCCTATGTCCTGAATGGTACTACCTAGGTTTTCCTCTAGGATTTTTATGGTATTAGGTCTAACATTTAAGTCTCTAATCCATCTTGAATTAATTTTCGTATAAGGAGTAAGGAAAGGATCCAGTTTCAGCTTTCTACTTACGGCTAGCCAATTTTCCCAGCACCATTTATTAAATAGGGAATCCTTTCCCCATTTCTTGTTTCTCTCAGGTTTGTCAAAGATCAGATGGCTGTAGATGTGTGGTATTATTTCTGAGGACTCTGTTCTGTTCCATTGGTCTATATCTCTGTTTTGGTACCAGTACCATGCTGTTTTGGTTACTGTAGCCTTGTAGTATAGTTTGAAGTCAGGTAGCGTGATGCCTCCAGCTTTGTTCTTTTGACTTAGGATTGTCTTGGAGATGCGGGCTCTTTTTTGGTTCCATATGAACTTTAAAGCAGTTTTTTTTTTTTTTCCAATTCTGTGAAGAAACTCATTGGTAGCTTGATGGGGATGGCATTGAATCTATAAATTACCTTGGGCAGTATGGCCATTTTCACGATATTGATTCTTCCTATCCATGAGCATGGTATGTTCTTCCATTTGTTTGTGTCCTCTTTGATTTCACTGAGCAGTGGTTTGTAGTTCTCCTTGAAGAGGTCCTTTACATCCCTTGTAAGTTGGATTCCTAGGTATTTTATTCTCTTTGAAGCAATTGTGAATGGAAGTTCATTCCTGATTTGGCTCTCTGTTTGTCTGTTACTGGTGTATAAGAATGCTTGTGATTTTTGCACATTAATTTTGTATCCTGAGACTTTGCTGAAGTTGCTTATCAGCTTAAGGAGATTTTGGGCTGAGACAATGGGGTTTTCTAAATATACAATCATGTCATCTGCAAACAGGGACAGTTTGACTTCTTCTTTTCCTAACTGAATACCCTTGATTTCTTTCTCTTGCCTAATTGCCCTAGCCAGAACTTCCAATACATTATGTTGAATAGGAGTCGTGAGAGAGGGCATCCCTGTTTTGTGCCAGTTTTCAAAGGGAATTTTTCCAGTTTTTGCACATTCAGTATGATATTGGCTGTGGGTTTGTCATAAATAGCTCTTATGATTTTGAGGTACGTTCCATCAATACCGAATTTATTGAGCGTTTTTAGCATGAAGGGCTGTTGAATTTTGTCAAAAGCCTTTTCTGCATCTATTGAGATAATCATGTGGTTCTTGTCTTTGGTTCTGTTTATATGCTGGATTATGTTTATTGATTTGCGAATGTTGAACCAGCCTTGCATCCCAGGGATGAAGCCCACTTGATCATGATGGATAAGCTTTTTGATGTGTTGCTGAATCCGGTTTGCCAGTATTTTATTGAGGATTTTTGCATCAATGTTCATCAGGGATATTGGTCTAAAATTCTCTTTTTTTGTTGTGTCTCTGCCAGGCTTTGGTATCAGGATGATGTTGGCCTCATAAAATGAGTTAGGGAGGATTCCCTCTTTTTCTATTGATTGGAATAGTTTCAGAAGGAATGGTACCAACTCCTCCTTGTACCTCTGGTAGAATTCAGCTGTGAATCCATCTGGTCCTGGACTTTTTTTGGTTGGTAAGCTATTAATTATTGCCTCAATTTCAGAGCCTGCTATTGGTCTATTCAGGGATTCAGCTTCTTCCTGGTTTAGTCTTGGAAGAGTGTAAGTGTCCAGGAAATTATCCATTTCTTCTAGATTTTCCAGTTTATTTGCGTAGAGGTGTTTATAGTATTCTCTGATGGTAGTTTGTATTTCTGTGGGGTCGGTGGTGATATCCCCTTTATCATTTTTAATTGCGTCGATTTGATTCTTCTCTCTTTTCTTCTTTATTAGTCTTGCTAGTGGTCTGTCAATTTTGTTGATCTTTTCAAAAAACCAACTCCTGGATTCATTGATTTTTTGGAGAGTTTTTTTGTGTCTCTATCTCCTTCAGTTCTGCTCTGATCATAGTTATTTCTAGCCTTCTGCTAGCTTTCGAATGTGTTTGCTCTTGCTTCTCTAGTTCTTTTAATTGCGATGTTAGAGTGTCAATTTTAGATCTTTCCTGCTTTCTCTTGTGGGCATTTAGTGCTATAAATTTCCCTCTACACACTGCTTTAAATGTGTCCCAGAGATTCTGGTATGTTGTGTCTTTGTTCTCATTGGTTTCAAAGAACATCTTTATTTCTGCCTTCATTTCGTTATGTACCCAGTAGAAATTCAGGAGCAGGTTGTTCAGTTTCCATGTAGTTGAGCGGTTTTGATTGAGTTTCTTAGTCCTGAGTTCTAGTTTGATTGCACTGTGGTCTGAGAGACAGTTTGTTATAATTTCTGTTCTTGTACATTTGCTGAGGAGTGCTTTATTTCCAATTACGTGGTCGATTTTGGAGTAAGTACGATGTGGTGCTGAGAAGAATGTATATTCTGTTGATTTGGGGTGGAGAGTTCTATAGATGTCTATTAGGTCTGCTTGCTGCAGAGATGAGTTCAATTCCTGGATATCCTTGTTAACTTTCTGTCTCGTTGATCTGTCTAATGTTGACAGTGGAGTGTTGAAGTCTCCCATTATTATTGTATGGGAGTCTAAGTCTCTTTGTAAGTCTCTAAGGACTTGCTTTATGAATCTGGGTGCTCCTGTATTGGGTGCATATATATTTAGGATAGTTAGCTCTTCCTGTTGAATTGATCCCTTTACCATTATGTAATGGCCTTCTTTGTCTCTTTTGATCTTTGATGGTTTAAAGTCTGTTTTATCAGAGACTAGTATTGCAACCCCCGCTTTTTTTTTTGTTCTCCATTTGCTTGCTAAATCTTCCTCCATCCCTTTATTTTGAGCCTATGTAGGTCTCTGCGTGTGAGATGGGTCTCCTGAATACAGCAGACTGATGGGTCTTGACTCTTTATCCAGTTTGCCAGTCTGTGTCTTTTAATTGGAGCATTTAGTCCATTTACATTTAAGGTTAAGATTGTTATGTGTGAACTTGATCCTGCCATTATGATATTAACTGGTTATTTTGCTCGTTAGTTGATGCAGTTTCTTCCTAGCCTCGATGGTCTTTACATTTTGGCATGTTTTTGCAATGGCTGGTACCGGTTGTTCCTTTCCATGTTTAGTGCTTCCTTCAGGGTCTCTTGTAAGGCAGGCCTAGTGGTGACAAAATCTCTAAGCATTTGCTTATCTGTAAAGGATTTTATTTCTCCTTCACTTATGAAACTTAGTTTGGCTGGATATGAAATTGTGGGTTGAAAATTCTTTTCTTTAAGAATGTTGAATATTGGCCCCCACTCTCTTCTGGCTTGGAGAGGTTCTGCCCAGAGATCTGCTGTTAGTCTGATGGGCTTCCCTTTGTGGGTAACCCGACCTTTCTCTCTGGCTGCCCTTAAGATTTTTTCCTTCATTTCAACTTTGGTGAATCTGGCAATTATGTGTCTTGGAGTTGCTCTTCTCGAGGAGTATCTTTGTGGCGTTCTCTGTATTTCCTGGATTTGAATGTTGGCCTGCCCTACTAGGTTGGGGAAGTTCTCCTGGATGATATCCTGAAGAGTGTTTTCCAACTTGGTTCCATTTCCCCCTCAATTTCAGGCACCCCAATCAGACGTAGATTTGGTCTTTTTACATAATCCCATACTTCTTGCAGGCTTTGTTCATTTCTTTTTCTTCTTTTTTCTTTTGGTTTCTCTTCTCGCTTCATTTCATTCATTTGATCCTCAATCGCAGATACTCTTTCTTCCAGTTGATCAAGTCGGTTACTGAAGCTTGTGCATTTGTCACGTATTTCTCGTGTCATGGTTTTCATCTCTTTCATTTTGTTTATGACCTTCTCTGCATTAATTACTCTAGCCATCAATTCTTCCACTTTTTTTTCAAGATTTTTAGTTTCTTTGCGCTGGGTACGTAATTCCTCCTTTAGCTCTGAGAAATTTGATGGACTGAAGCCTTCTTCTCTCATCTCGTCAAAGTCATTCTCCGTCCAGCTTTGATCCGTTGCTGGTGATGAGCTGCGCTCCTTTGCCGGGGGAGATGCGCTCTTATTTTTTGAATTTCCAGCTTTTCTGCCCTGCTTTTTCCCCATCTTTGTGGTTTTATCTGCCTCTGGTCTTTGATGATGGTGATGTACTGATGGGGTTTTGGTGTAGGTGTCCTTCCTGTTTGATAGTTTTCCTTCTAACAGTCAGGACCCTCAGCTGTAGGTCTGTTGGAGATTGCTTGAGGTCCACTCCAGACCCTGTTTGCCTGGGTATCAGCAGCAGAGGCTGCAGAAGATAGAATATTGCTGAACAGCGAGTGTACCTGTCTGATCCTTGCTTTGGAAACTTCCTCTCAGGGGTGTACTCCACCCTGTGAGGTGTGGGGTGTCAGACTGCCCCTAGTGGGGGATGTCTCCCAGTTAGGCTACTCAGGGGTCAGGGACCCACTTGAGCAGGGAGTCTGTCCCTTTTCAGATCTCAACTTCCGTGTTGGGAGATCCACTGCTCTCTTCAAAGCTGTCAGACAGAGTCGTTTGCGTCTGCCGAGGTTTCGGCTGCGTTTGTTATTGCCCTGTCCCCAGAGGTGGAGTCTACAGAGACAGGCAGGTTTCCTTGAGCTGCTGTGAGCTCCACCCAGTTCGAGCTTCCCAGCAGCTTTGTTTACCTACTTAAGCCTCAGCAATGGCGGGCGCCCCTCCCCCAGCCTCGCTGCTACCTTGCCCCTAGATCACAGACTGCTGTGCTAGCAATGAGGGAGGCTCCGTGGGCATGGGACCCTCCCGGCCAGGTGTGGGATATGATCTCCTGGTGTGCCTGTTTGCTTAAAGCGCAGTATTGGGGTGGGAGTTACCCGATTTTCCAGGTGTTGTGTGTCTCAGTTCCCCTGGCTAGGAAAAGGGATTCCCTTCCCCCTTGCGCTTCCCAGGTGAGGCAATGCCTCGCCCTGCTTCAGCTCTCGCTGGTCGGGCTGCAGCAGCTGACCAGCACCGATCGTCCGGCACTCCCCAGTGAGATGAACCCAGTACCTCAGTTGAAAATGCAGAAATCACCGGTCTTCTGTGTGCTCGCGCTGGGAGTTGGAGACTGGAGCTGTTCCTATTTGGCCATCTTGCTCCGCCCCCATCCAGAAACCCTTCTAAGTCCATTATATAACTGCCAACCATTTAATCTGTATAACAGCCCTTAAAAGTAGATACTACTACTGTCTCCATTTCACAGATGAGGAAACCGAGGCATGGAGCAATTAAGGTACTTGCACAAGGTTTCAGAATTAATAAGTGGAATAGCAAAAATTTTTAACTTACGTACTCTAGCTCCAGAGTCGCTACACTCTTACCCTATACGCTTAAAAAGACACAAGCTACATTTAAGCTATAACCATTTTTAAATAGTCCACTGCCTGGCTTCATAGTGCAATAGATGCCATTATGTTTTTGGTAATCTGAAACTGTGATATGGCCCAGTGTAGCACCATCGCTATCATTCATCACCACCGTCACCATCACCATCAATCCTAACAGCACCATCATTTAAAAACTTCCATTACGTTTTTAGTGTGGCCGGGCGCAGTGGTTCACGCCTGTAATCCCAGCACTCTTGGAGGCTGAGGCGGGCAGATCACTTGAGGTCAGGAGCTGGATATCAGCCTGATGAAACCGCGTCTCTATTAAAAAAAAAAAATACAAAAATTAGCCAGGCATGGTGGCCCACACCTATAATCCCAGCTACTCAGGAGGCTGAGGCAGAAGAATCGCTTGAACCCAGGAGGCCCAGGTTGCAGTGAGCCGAGATTGCGTCACTGCACTCCAGCCTGGGTGACAGAGGCAGACTCCACCTCAAAAAAAAAAAAAAGTTTTTATTGTGTACAGAACACTGTACCAGACACCTGAAGAGATACAAAGTATGTAAAACACATGCTCTTTACTCGTGAGAACACCAGAGCTAGTCTGAGAACACCTTCAAAAGGAAAAGACTGTAAGCATCCATGAGATGTGAATTGAGAATTTACATAAATATCTAGAAATTATGGGCAAAAAAGAAAAACTACTTCTAGCTGAACTACAAAGAAAATGGAAGGTAATGCATAATGGAGAGCTTTGATTTATGTAGGATAATAGCTTCAGATTCCCTTTCCACCCTAAATATATAGACATAAAGTTTTACAGGGGGAAAAAAGTGAATATTGAAGTCAGTTGTATATTCTATACTGCTTTCTTTATGATATTTTCAGCATGGGTCACATAATCCCCTAGTTCTTATGTCAAATTTAATTTAACTATTCTCATATGTAATATATAATTGTGCTCAATGACTTTAATGAAATAAGATTCTGAGGTTTTATCTTTCAAAATATTCTGAACTATATTAGCAAAAGGAAGTTTCTAGTTCTAATCAGCAGATACTAATTGCAAATAAATGAAGCAGGTGGCAAGTCTAAAAATCAAGTAATGACTGCCAATTTATTCATATGAATGTGCTTTGCTCTTATAACCTTTTTTCATCTTTGAAATGTATCTAATTTACTTGGTATAATATACCAAAATATACATATATTTGAAGTTTATATACATATATATAAAAATCTACTACTTTGTTACTAATTGAGAATATTTTGAAAGATTTCATATACGTAAATTTACCTTAAAATGTATGCTAAAACCAAACTAATAAAATGAAGCTTCGTAGATGTCCTTAGGAAAGTTTTAGCAGATAATAAAAATCATCTGTAGGCTGGACACGGAGACTCACACCTATAATTCCAGCATTTTGGGAGGCTGAGACAGGCAGATCACTTGAGGCCAGGAGTTCGAGACCAGCCTGGCCAACACGACAAGACCCCGTCTTTACTAAAAATTAGCCAGCATAGTTGTGCATGCCTGTAATCCCAGCTACCTGGGAGGCTGTGGCACAAGAATCTCTTGAACCACGTAGGTAGAGGTTGCAGTGAGCCGAGATCATGCCATTGCACTCCAGCCTGGGCAACAGAGTGAGACTCTGTCTCAAAAAAAAAAAAAAAGAGTCATCTGTAGAGAGTATATAAATTATATATAAGGTGTTTTTCTGAAACACATGGAGGCACTCAATTACGATTTGTGCTCCCAAGCACTTTAAATATCTTCACAATATCTTTTTCAGACTATTAAATTATTTGGCAGTCTTTTTTTCATAGATAATCAAAAGTAAACTTCTGGGAATGTGGAATTCACAGTGTCCAAATCAGTGAAAATGACTTGAGATTAAAGTAAAATCCCAATTATATAAGGCTTTTCCATCATTTACAGCCATGACTTTGTAGGTATCCTTGACCTTGGTTCTACTGAATCCTCCCTAAAGGGGGCCCTTCCTTGGAGCTGATATATTTTCCTTTTATATTGAGTCAGTATTTGAGTCAAAAACTAGCATTGTAGTTTTTGCTGTGACTTTAATTATAACAAATCCATATAGCCAGCTTCTCATTTATTTGACTCATAAATCTCACCAAAATACTGTTTTATTCTGTTTTATTATTATTTAAATATAGTGATGCCTTTAAGAAGTTTTCCTTATGTGAAAAACTGAAAACATTTTCACATATTCACTTATTTTTGTAATCACCTAAGCTGCTTTTGTCTGAACAATATGATTTCTCCTGGAAAATAAAACAAAAACCTACAGGGTTTACAATGACCTCTCTGATACAGTCTATACTCCTTCATTTAGTATTTAAGTCTTTCCATAACCCGATCTTCATTCTGCCTTCCTAATCGTACCTTCTACTTCTTCTCAAAACTATTCTCTTCAGTACCAGAATTCAAGCCCATATTCCAGGGTCCTCATCTGTAAAATGGGTTAATAATCTTTATTTCTACTGTCGGTAAATTAAGCGTGAACATGCCTAGCACAGAGGCTAGCGCACAGCAGGTGTTCAAAAATGGGAGAAGGAACAAAAGTCATAAGAGACTGGGCTTGAGTCTGAGAGAACTGCTCATGGGAACATCATCACCCTCTCTGAACTTGGTTCCTCATCTGTAAAACTGTGTTGTGCTACCAGGCAGTGTTCAACATAGAGTACCTAGCACAGATCTTGGCATAAAGAGGCTCAAAGTAGACACATAGTATGAATGAAAAAATGAATGCTATTGTCTTCCATGTAAAGCAAGACAAATAGATGAGAGGTTCCCAGAGATTCACTGTAAATCCCACTGAGATCAGTTCACCTCTCCAAACCAGAGAACATGTGCTCTTGAAGGGCAGAAATGAAACAACTTCATTGGAATTGCCTTCCAACATTTATTCCAGAGCTCAGTTTTGCTCAGAATAGCAGACCTGAAATCTGGCCACCTGTGAGTACTGGGCGTGAGCACAGTGGAAAAATGGACAGGGAGGTGCCATGGCGAAAGTTAGCCTGGCCAATTATCCTGTAACAATAATCAAACACAGATTAATACATTTATAAAGTTTACTAGGGCAATTCTTATCTCCAGCAGACAAAGGGATGGACCTTTCTTCACTAGGTCACCTCTCCAGGAAGAATGGGAGATGACAAGGCTAAATAAAATAAAAGATACCGCCATGTTTCTTGAAATTAATATGAAACATTACATTCACTTGTAATTTACAATTGGGAACCTAAGAATTTATATGATAAACACAACGGTCTTAAAATGGAAACATCAATTCCCTATTTGAATCAAAAAAGACAGACATTTAGTATCAGGAAGCAGAGGAAAGGATAAATCAGAGGTCAGCTGGGGAAGGTAAAAAGGGAAGAGAAACCATCAACAGGGGAAGAGAAAAAAGACCAAAGAGAACAGAAAAACAGTCTGGGCGCAGTGGCTCACGCCTGTAATCCCAGCGCTTTGGGAGGCCAAGGCGGGCGGATCATGAGGTCAGGAGAGCGAGACTATCCTGGCTAACAGGGTGAAACCCATCTTTACCAAAAAAAATACAAAAATTAGCCGGGCGTGGTGGCAGGCGCCTGTAGTACCAGCTACCCAGGAGGCTGAGGCAGGAGAATGGCATGAACCCGGGAGGCGGAGCTTGCAGTGAGCTGAGGTCGCGCTACTGCACTCCAGCCTGGGTGACAGAGCGAGACTCTGTCTCAAAAAAAAAAAAAAAAAAAAAAGAATAGTGCCATGGTACCTCAAAAGAAATAATAAACTCATTTGAGAAAGTTGTGACGCTAAAGAATCTGATCCATTAGGAGAGAAAATAAACCTAATTTATTGAGTCCCAGGGGCCCAGACTGGGCACATTCACATTTGTAGTTATTACCCCCATATTTCAGATGAGAAAAATAAACTTTACAGAGTGAACAGAACAAAAATTCAGCCAAGTCTCTGACAGCAAAATAGAAAAATAATAATACAAATAAAATAACTCACTACCATTATTTCACTTCACATCCTCCCTCCATGATTTTTATTTCATCAGCAGTAGGACAATGAGAAGGTTTCTAATCAAAAAAGATGTGGAAGTAAATGCCTCTGCTCTCCCATTTATAGGAAAAAGCCAAGTTAATTTCTTGTTCATCTTTTTACTCTAGAACAGTGGCTTGCACATAATAGATACGCCACAGAAAAAAAAAGTTGAATTTAATTGAATAAGATACACATTACTAAAGAATGTTCATATCCAATTTTATATAACAACAAAGACTTAAGTCCTTGGATATGGCCACTGTGAACTTCCGAATGAGTCCTCTGAAAATATTCAACCTCTTCTTCTGCCTTTGGCTTCCTGCCTTGAGTTTTTGAAGTCATCAGGGTTAATAAAGCTAACAGAATTCTCTTATTTAAAAGAAAAAAAAAAGGATTGAGGAAAACAACTCTCTTGGAGCATTTTCTTATCAAAACCCCTTATCATGTGTAGGGCATGGTATCCTTGGTTGTTTTCTTATGAGACTATGTCTGGTTCTTCAAACTTAACTGGGGCTTGCGAGGTCTTTTTTCTTCCAGATAGGCCTTGCAAACTCTAGCTGTGCCATAAATGCCTCGTTGATACTAACAGTCTAACGGAGTTTATAAATGCCCTTCTTATGTCTGCTTTTTAAAAATTAAATTGGTGACCTCATTCTTTAAGTATTTCTGGAAATCATCCTTTTCTAAACTAAAGGAAAGGGGAGGAGGGTGAGAGTGGGGTGAGGGATGAAAAATTATTTAATGGTTATTATGTGCATTATTCAGGTGATGTTACACTAAAAGCCCAGACTCAACACTAAGCAATATATCCATGTAACAAAACTGCACTTGTGACTCTTAAATTTATAAAAAAAAAAAAAAGAATCAAGTTGATTAGGTTGTTAGAATAGTTTTTTTTCTCTTCTATAACATGCATGTTTACTATACTTGCTCCTATCTATATAGACAGTGAATCTGCATGGTCACGTGTTTTAAAGAGTAGAGAAGGGCTTACCCTGCAATTGGACTATCCCCAAATTTAGCAGAAAAAAAATTATAAGTGGCTCAGGATTTGATAAAATAGTCTTGAGTCTCCTTTTCCTTATCTCTTGTTTGGATAAGCTTCTTACTGGCTTTTTCTGCCCACAACTTCACCCATTCTTTACAGTGCAGCCAGAATGATGTTTGTAAAACATAACTCATTCAGGCGACTGCCCTCCTCAGAAAACTTCAGTGGCTCTCCCTTGTGTGGAGAATTGTTTCAATGTCCTTGGAATTAAATGCCTTCCAAAGTCCAACACCAGCCTACCTTTCCTATCTCAACACCTTAAATCTGTGTATATGCCCCATGTTCCAACCTCAACTGACCATAGCAGAAGATGCCATGCATTTTCAAGCCTCAGTTTTAAGTTCATTCCATTTCTTATATCTAGATGTCCCTTCTCCCCATTCTTCAACTATCAAAATACAACTCATCTTCTAAGACCGAAATTAAGTTTCACCTCATTATGAAACCATCTCAGAGATTCTCCAGGTAGAATTGATTATTCCCTTTCTGGGTTCCCATGTACTATATATTGCTAATAAATACCTATTTTCTATGTATTTCTGTAATGCTTTGTTGTTTCAATGTATGTTTTTGCTGCTGGCCCAGAAGCTTCCTGAAAGTCAGGATCAGAAATGTACTATTTATATTTGTTTTCTTCACAGTAGTGAGCCCAGGATCTTGCACTGAATGGTGGATCAATAAATAATGGATGAATGAATGAATGGCATAAAGTAGGCAATGAACCATCAGCAGCTTCTTAAATGGAGTGAGACACTTAGAAGTTTAAGAATTGGAAAACTTATCTCAGCCCCTTCAGAGCCAAGACAGCTTAGGTGACAATAGACATTTTAAGGGAAAAGCTTCTCCTGGTAAAGATAATGGCTCATCCTTATGACTGGGCCCCTCAAATATTTTTTCCTCTTTTTTTAAAGTTTAATTTTATTTTTAATTTACCAATAATAATTGTATCTATTTCTGGGGTAAAATGTGATGTTTTGATATATGCATACATTATGGAATGATCACATCAGGCTAATTAACATAGCCATCAACCTGAAATATTTACCATTTCTTTGTGGTGAGAATATTTAAAATCCATTCTTTTAGCTATTTTGAAATACACAATACAGTATTGTTACCTATAGTCACCATGCTGTGTAATAGATCACTAAAACCTATGCCTCCTGTCTAACTGAAACTTGGTACCCTTTGACCAACATCTCTCATTTTCCTGTCCATGCCACCTGTCACCCCCACCCACAGCCTCTGGTAACCACCATTCTAATCTGTACTTCTATAAGTCAGCTTTCTTGGATTCCACATATGAGTGAGATCATGCAGTATTTGTTTCTCTGTGCCTGGCTTATTTCACTAAGCATAACGTCCACCTGTGTTGTTGCTAATGGCAGAATTTCCTACATTTTAAAGGCTGAATAGTATTCCACATTGTATATAAACCACATTTTAAAAATCTATTCATCTGTTGATGGGTACTTTGGTTGTTTCCATATCTTGGCTACTGTGAATAATGCTGCAATGAACACAGGAGTACAGACATCTCTTCAATATACTGATTTCAATTCCTTTGGAAATATATTCAGAACTGGAATTGCTAGATCATATGATAGTTCTATTTTTAGTATCTTGAAGAACCTCCACACTGTTTTACAAAATAACTATACTGCTTTAAAATACCACCAACAGTGTGTGAAGGTTCCCTTTCTCCAAAATCCTTGCCAACATTTGTTATCTTTCATCCTTTTTATAATAGCCAATCTAACATGTATGAGATAATATCTCATTGTGGTTTTGATTTGCATTTTTCCAGTGACTGGAGATATTGAGCATTTTTTCATATATTTGATGCCCATTTGTGTGTTTTATGCCTCTTTATGAGAAACGTCTACTCAGGTCCTTTGCTCTTTCCTTTTTTCTTTTTTTTTTTTTTTTTTTTTTTTTTTTGATATGGGGTCTTGCTCCATCATCCAGGCTGGAGTGCAGTGATGTGATCATAGCTCACCATAGCCTCAAATTCCTAGGTTAAAGCCATCCTCCCACCACAGCCTCCCAAGTAGCTGGGACTACAGGCATGTGCCACCACTTCTGGCTAATTTTTGTATTTTTTGGTAGAGACAGGGTCTCATTATGTTGACCAGCTGGTCTCGAACCCCTGGCCTCAAGCAATCCTCCCACCTCAGCCTCCTAAAGTGCTGGAATTACAGACACAAACCACCTTGCCTGACCTTTTGCCCATTTTTTAGTAGGGTTTTTTTTTTCCTTACTATTAATTAGTTTGAATTCCTTATATATTTTGAATATTAGCCCCTTATACAACATGCAATTTGTAAATATTTTCTCCAAATCTGTGGGTTGTCTCTTCACTGTTAATTGCTTGTTTTGCTGTGCAGAGACTTTTTAATTTGATGCAATCCCATTTGCCTATTTTTTGCTTTGATTGTCTATGTTTTGGGGGTCATATCCAAGAAATCTCTGCCCATACCAATGTCATGGAGCTTTTCTCCTATGTTATCTTCTAGTACTTTTACAGTTTCAGGTCTTACATTTAAGTCTTTGATTCATTTTGAGTTGATTCTTGTATAGGGGATGAAATAAGGGTCCATTTTTATTCTTTTGCATGTGAATATCCAATTTTCCCCATACCTTTTATTGGAGAGACTGTCCTTTCCCCATTGTGCGTTCTTAGAATCTTTGTCATAAATCAATTGACCATAGGTGTGAGGGTTGATTTCTTCCAGCTCTATCCTATTCCATTTGTTGATGTGTCTGCTTTTATGCCAGTACCATGCTGTTTTGATTGCTCTGGCTTTCTAATATATTTTAAAATCCAGTAGTGTGATGTCTCCAGGTTTGTTCTTTTTGCTCGAGGTTGCTTTGGATATTTGAGGTCTTTTATGGTTCCATACAAATTTTAAGATTGTTTTTTCTATTTCTATAAATAATGACATTGGAATTTTGGTAGGGAATGTATTTAATCTGTAGATTACTTTGGATACTATGGACATTTTAACAATATTAATTTTTTAAGCCATGAAGATGGCTTCATTCATTAGTGTCATCTTCGATTTTTTTCATCAATGCTTTGTAGTTTTCACTATACAGATTTGTCAACTCTGTGTTTAAATTTACTCTTTAAGTATTTTATTTCATTTTTATGCTATAGTAAATGGTACTGTTATCTTAATTTCTGTTTTATTATTATTATACCTTAAGTTCTAGGGTACATGTGCACAACATGCAGGTTTGTTAAATATGCATCATGTGCCATGTTGGTGTGCTGCACCCATTAACTCGTCATTTACATTAGGTATATCTCCTAATGCTATCCCTCCTGTTCCCTACCCTATGTCCAAGTGTTCTCACTGTTCAATTCCCACCTATGAGTGAGAACATGCGGTGTTTGGTTTTCTGTCCTTGCGATGGTTTGCTCACAATGATGGTTTCCAGCTTCGTCATGTCCCTACAAAGGACAAGAACTCATCCTTTTTTATAGTTGCATAGTTTTCCATGGTGTATATGTGCCACATTTTCTTAATCCAGTCTATCATTGATGGACATTTGGGTTGGTTCCAAGTCTTTGCTATTGTGAATAGTGCCGCAGTAAACATATGTGTGCATGTGTCTTTATAGCATCATGATTTATAATCCTTTGGGTATATACCCAAATAGGATGGCTGGGTCAAATGGTATTTCTTGTTCTAGATCCTGGAGGAATTGCCACACTGTCTTCCACAATGGTTGAACTAGTTTACAGTCCCAACAACACTATAAAAGTGTTCCTATTTCTCCACATCCTCTCCAGCACCTGTTGTTTCCTGACTTTTTAATGATTGCCACTCTAACTGCTGTGAGATGGTATCTCATTGTGGTTTTGATTTGCATTTCTCTGATGGCCAGTGATGATGAGCATTTTTTCATGTGTCTATTGGTTGCATAAATGTCTTCTTTTGAGAAATGTCTGTTCATATCCTTTGCCCACTTTTTGATGGGGTTGTTTGATTTTTCTTCTAAATTTGTTTAAGTTCATTGTAGATTCTGGATATTAGCCCTTTGTCAGATGGGTAGATTGCAAACATTTTCTCCCATTCTTCAGGTTGCCTGTTCACTCTGATGGTAGTTTCTTTTGCCATGCAGAAGCTCTTTAGTTTAATTAGATCCCATTTCTCAATTTTGGCTTTTGTTGCCGTTGCTTTTGGTGTTTTAGACATGAAGTCCTTGCCCATGCCTATGTCCTGAATGGTATTGCCTAGCTTTTCTTCTAGGGTTTTTATGGTTTTAGGTCTGGCATTTAAGTCTTTAACCCATCTTGAATTAATTTTTTATAAGGTGTAAGGAAGGGATCCAGTTTCAGCTTTTGACATATGGCTAGCCAGTTTTCCCAGGACCATTTATTAAATAGGGAATCATTTCCCCATTTCTTGTTTTTGTCAGGTTTGTCAAAGATCAGATGATTGTAGATGTGTGGTGTTATTTCTGAGGCCTCTGTTCTGTTCCATTGGCCTCTATCTCTGTTTTGGTACCAGTGCCATGCTGTTTTGATACTGTAGCCTTGTAGTATAGTTTGGAGTCAGGTATTGTGATGCCTCCAGCTTTATTCTTTTGACTTAGGATTGTCTTGGTTGTGCAGATTATTTTGGTTCCATATGAACTTTAAAGTAGTTTTTTCCAATTCTGTGAAGAAAGTCATTGGTAGCTTGATGGGGATGGCATTGAATCTATGAATTACCTTGGGCAGTGTGGCAATTTTCATGATATTCATTCTTCCTCTCCATGAGCATGGAATGTTCTTCCATTTGTTTGTGTCCTCTTTTATTTCGTTGAGCAGTGGTTTGTAATTCTCCTTGAAGAGGTCCTTCACATCCCTTATAAGTTGGATTCCTAGGTATTGTATGCTCTTTGAAGCAATTGTGAATGGGAGTTCACTCATGATTTGGCTCTCTGTTTGTCTGTTATTGGTGTATAGGAATGCTTGTGATTTTTGCACATTGATTTTGTATCCTGAGATTTTGCTGAAGTTACTTATCAGCTTAAGGAGATTTTGGGCTGAGATGATGGGGTTTTCTAAATATACAATCATGTCATCTGCAAACAGGAACAATTTGACTTCCTCTTTTCCTAATTGAATACCCTTTATTTCTTTCTCCTGCCTGACTGCCCTGGCCAGAACTTCCAACAGTATGTTGAATAAGAGTGGTGACAGAGGGCATCCCTGCCTTGTGCCAGTTTTCAAAGGGAATGCTTCCAATTTTTGCCCATTCAGTGTGATCTTGGCTGTGTGTTTGTGATAAATAGCTCTTATTATTTTGAGGTAGGTCCCATCAATACCTAGTTTATTGAGAGTTTTTAGCAGGAAGGGCTGTTGAATTATGTCAAAGACCTTTTCTGCATTTACTGAGATAATCATGTGGTTTTTGTCTTTGGTTCTGTTTATATGATGGTTTATGTTTATTGATTTGCATATGTTGAACCAGCCTTGCATCCCAGGGATGAAGCCTACTTGATCATGGTGGATAAGCTTTTTGATGTACTGCTGCATTCGGTTTGCCAGTACTTTATTGAGGATTTTTGCATCAATGTTCATCAGGGATATTGGTGTAGAATTCTCTATTTGTTGTGTCTCTGCCATGCTTTGGTATCAGGATGATGCTGGCCTCATAAAATGAGTTAGGGAGGATTCCCTCTTTTTCTATTGATTGGAATAGTTTCAGAAGGAATGGTACCAGCTCCTCTTTGTACCTCTGTTAGGATTTGGCTGTGAATCCGTCTGGTCCAGGACTTCTTTTGGTTGGTAGGCTATTAATTATTGCCTCAATTTCAGAGCCTGCTATTGGTCTATTCAGGGATTCAACTTCTTCCTGGGTTAGTCTTGGGAGGGTTTATGTGTCCAGGAATTTATCCTTTTCTTTTAGATTTTCTAGTTTATTTGTGTAGAGGTGTTTATAGTATTCTCTGATGGTAGTTTGTATCTCTGTGGGATTGGTGGTGATATTCCTTTTGTCATTTTTTATTGTGTCTATTTGATCTTTCTCTATTTTCTTCTTTATTTGTTTTGCTAGCAGTCTATCAATTTTGTTGATCTTTTCAAAAAAAAAGTTCCTGGATTCATTGATTTTTTTAAGGGTATTTTGTCTCCTACAATTCTGCTCTGATCTTAGTTATTTCTTGCCTTCTGCTAGCTTTTGAATGTGTTTGCTCTTGCTTCTCCAGTTCCTTTAATTATGATGTTAGGGTGTCAATTTTAGATCTTTCCTGCTTTCTCTTGTGGGCATTTAGTGCTATAAATGTCCCTCTACACACACTGCTTTAAATGTGTCCCAGAGATTCTGGTATGTTGTGTCTTTGTTCTCACTGGTTTCAAAGAACATCTTTATTTCTGCCTTCATTTCGTTATGTACCCAGTAGTCATTCAGGAGCAGGTTGTTCAGTTTCCATGTAGTTGAGTGGTTTTGAGTGAGTTTCTTAATCCTGTGTTCTAGTTTGATTGCACTGTGATCTCCGAGACAATTTGTCATGATTTCTGCTCTTTTACATTTGCTGAGGAGTGCTTTACTTCCAACTATGTGATCAATTTTGGAATAAGTGCGATGTGCTGCTGAGAAGAATGTATATTCTGTTGATTTGGGGTGGACAGTTCTATAGATGTCTATTAGGTCTGCTTGGTGCAGAGCTGAGTTCAATTCCTGGATATCCTTGTTAACTTTCTGTCTTGGGGATCTGTCTAATGTTGACAGTGGGGTGTTAAAGTCTCCCATTATTATTTTGTGGGAATCTAAGTCTCTTTGTAAGTCTCTAAGGACTTGCTTTATGAATCTGGGTGCTCTTGTATTGGGTGCATATATATATTTAGGATAGTTAGCTCTTCTTGTTGAATTGATCCCTTTACAACTATGTAATGGCCTTCTTTGTCTTTTCTGATCTTTGTTGGTTTAAAGTCTGTTTTATCAGAGACTAGGATTGCAACCACTGTGTTTTTTGTTTTCCATTTGCTTGGTAGGTCTTCCTCCATACCTTTATTTGGGGCCTATGCGTGTCTCTGCACGTGAGATAGGTCTCCTGAATACAGCACACTGATGCGTCTTGACTCTTTATCCAATTTGCCAGTCTGTGTCTTTTAATTGGAGCATTTAGCCCATTTACATTTAAGGTTAATAAGTTATGTTTGAATTTGATCCTGTCATTATGATGTTAGCTGGTTATTTTGCTCATTAATTGATGCAGTTTCTTCCTAGCATTGATGGTCTTTACAATTTGGCATGTTTTTGCAGTGACTGTACCTGTTGTTCCTTTCCATGTTTAGTCCTTCCTTCAGGAGCTCTTGTAAGGCAGGCCTGGTGGTAACAAAATCTCTCAGCATTTGTTTGTCTGTAAAGGATTTTATTTCTCCTTCACTTATGAAGCTTAGTTTGACTGGATATGAAATTCTGGGTTGAAAATTCTTGTCTTATAGAATGTTGAATATTGGTCCCCATTCTCTTCTGGCTTGTAGAGTTTCAGCCAAGAGATCCACTGTTAGTCTGATGGGCTTCCCTTTGTGGGTAACCCGACCTTTCTCTCTGGCTGCCCTTAAGATTTTTTCCTTCATTTCAACTTTGATGAATCTGACAATTATGTGTCTTGGAGTTGCTCTTCTCGAGGAGTATCTTTGTGGCATTCTCTGTACTTCCCGAATTTGAAATGTTGGCCCGCCTTGCTAGGTTGGGGAAGTTTTCCTGGATAATATCCCGAAGAGTGTTTTCCAACTTGGTTGCATTCTCCCATCACTTTCAGGTACACCAATCATCCGTAGATTTGGCCTTGTCACATAGTCCCATATTTCTTGGAGGCTTTGTTTATTTCTTTTTAGTCTTTTTTCTCTAAACTTCTCTTCTCACTACATTTCATTCATTTGATCTTCAATCACTGATATCTTTCTTCCAGTTGATCAAATCAGCTACTGAAGTTTGTGCATGCATCACATAGTTCTTGTGCCACGGTTTTCAGCTCCATCAGGTCATTTAAGGTCTTCTCTACACTGTTTATTCTAGTTAGCCATTTGTGCAATCTTTTTTCAAGGTTTTTAGTTTCTTTTCAATGGGTTCGAACATCCTCCTTTAGCTCAGGAAGTTTGTTATTACCACTCTTCTGAAGCCTTCTTCTCTCAACTCGTCAAAGTCATTCTGCATCCAGCTTTGTTCCTTTGCAGTCAAGAAGCTGTGTTCCTTTGTAGGAAAAGAGGCACTCTGATTTTTAGAACTTTCAGCTTTTCTGCTCTGGTTTCTCCCCATCTTTGTGGTTTTGTCTACCTTTGGTCTTTGATGATGGTGACATACAGATGGGGTTTTTGTGTGGATGTCCTTTCTGTTTGTTAGTTTTCCTTCTAACAGTCAGGACCCTCAGTGGCAGGTCTGTTGGAGTTTGCTGGAGGTCCACTCCAGACCTGTTTGCCTTGGTATCACCAGTGGAGGCTGCAGAACAGCAAATATTGCAGAACGGCAGATGTTGCTGCCTGACCCTTCCTCTGGAAGCTTCGTCTCAGAGGGGCATCCAGCTGTATGAGGTGTCAGTTGGCCCCTACTGGGAGGTGCCTCCCAGTTAGGCTACTTGGGGGTCAGGGACCCACTTGAGGAGGCAGTCTGTCCATTTTCAGATCTCAAACTCCATGCTGGGAGAACCATTACTCTCTTCAAATCTGTCAGACAGGGACATTTCAGTCTGCAGAAGTTTCTGCTGCCTTTTGTTCAGCTATGCCCTGCCCCCAGAAGTGGAGTCTACAGAGGCAGGCAGGCCTCCTTGAACTGTGGTGGGCTCCACCCAGTTCGAGCTTACCAGCTGCTTTGTTTACCTATTCAAGCCTCAGCAATGGTAGGTGCCCCTCCTCCAGCCTCGCTGCCATCTTGCAGTTTGATCTCAGACTGCTGTGCTAGCAGTGAGCAAGGCTCCATGGACATGGGACCCTCCGAACCAGGTGTGGGATATAATCTCCTGGTGTGCCGTTTGCTAAGATGGTTGGAAAAGCACAGTATTAGCGTGGGAGTGACCTGATTTTCCAGGTGTTTCTGTCATGGCTTCCCTTGACTAGGAAAGGGAATTCCCTGATCCCTTGTGCTTCCTGAGTGAGGCGATGACTCACCCTGCTTCAGCTCATGGTCCATGGGCTGCACCCACTGTCCTGTTCCCACTGTCTGACAAGCCCCGGTGAGATGAACCTGGTACCTCAATTGGAAATGCAGAAATCACCTGTCTTCTGTGTCGTTCATGCTGGGAGCTGTAGACTGGAGCTGTTCCTATTCAGGCATCTTGGAACCTCCCCAATTTCTTTTTTAGATAGTACATCATTAGTACATAGAAAGGCTACTGATTTTTATAAGTTGATTTTATATCCTGCAATTTTACTAAATTTATCAGTTCTAACAGTTTTTTGGTGAAGTTTATAGGGTCTTTCATTTATAAAATTAGGTCATCAGCAAAGAGAGATAATTTCACATTTTCCTTTCCTATTTGGATGCTGTTTATTTCTTTTTCTTACCTCATTCCTCTTTAAGACTTCCACCCATATGTTTAACAGAAGTAGTGACAGTGGGCATCCTTATTTGTTCCTTCCTGATATTTGAGGAAAACTCTTCAATTTTTCACCATTAAATATGATGGTAGTGTGAGCTTGTTGTATACGGCCTTTATTGTTTTAAGGAACATTCCTTCTATACCAAATTTGTTGAAAATTTTTATCATGAAAGGATGTTGAATTTTGTCAAATGCTTTTTCTGCATCTATTGAGATGATCATACAGTTTTTGTCTTTCATTCTGTTAATAAAGTTGAACCACATTTATTGATTTACATGTGTTCAGCCATCCTTGCATCCCAAGAATAAATCCAACTTAATCATAGTGAATGATCCTTCTAAGGTACCATTGCATATGGCTTGCTAGTATTTTGTTGAAGATTTTTGGATCTATGTTCATCAGTAATATTGGCCTGTAGTTTCCTTTTCTGGTAGTGTCTTTTTTGGGCTTTTATATCAAAGTAACACTAGCCTTATAAAATCAGTTTAGATGTATCCCTTCCTCCTCAATTTTTGGAAATGGTTTGAGAAATATTGGCATTAGTTCTTCTTTAAATGCTTGGTAGAGTTTAGCCATGAAACCATCTGGTCCTGGTCTTTTTCTTGATGGGAGACATGTGATTACTAATTCAACCTCCTTGATTGTTTTTTTTTTTTTTTTTTTTTTTTTTTTTTGAGACGGAGTCTGGCTCTGTAGCCCAGGCTGGAGTGCAGTGGCCGGATCTCAGCTCACTGCAAGCTCCGCCTCCCGGGTTCACGCCATTCTCCGGCCTCAGCCTCCAGAGTAGCTGGGACTACAGGCGCCCGCCACCTCGCCCGGCTAGTTTTTTGTATTTCTTAGTAGAGACGGGGTTTCACCGTGTTAGCCAGGATGGTCTCGATCTCCTGACCTCGTGATCCACCCGTCTCGGCCTCCCAAAGTGCTGGGATTACAGGCTTGAGCCACCGCGCCCGGCCCTCAACCTCCTTGATTGTTATCCATCTGTTCAGATTTCCGATTTATTTGTGATTCAGTCTTGGTAGGTTATATGTTTCAAAGAATTTATCCATTTCTTCTGGATTGTCAAATTTATTTGCGTTCTTAGTAGTCTCTTACAATCCTTTGTATTTCTGTGGTATCAGTTGTAATGTCTCCTCTTTTATTTATGATTTTGTTTATTTGAGTCTTTTCTCATTTTAAGTTTAGTCTAGCTAAGAGTTTGTCTATTTTGTTTAGCTTTTCAAAATACCAATCTTATCAAAAACCAATCTTTTTGAAAAACTAACTCAGTTTCATTGATCTTTTGTATTATTTTTCTAGTCTCTATTTTATTTACTTCTGCTCTGATCTTTGTTATTTCCTTTCTTCTGCTAACTTTGGGCTTAGTTTGTACTTCTTCTACTAGTTCCTTAAGGTGTAATGTTAGGTTGTTTATTGAAGATCTTTCTTTTTTCTTGATGAAAGTATTAGTGCTATGAGTTTTCTGCTTAGAACTGCTTTTGCCTGTATCCCATAGGTTTTGGTATATTGTTTCCATTTTTATTTAGCTCAATATATTTTTTAATTTCCCTTTTCATTTCTTCTTTGACCCAATAGTTGTTCAAAAGTATAATGTTTAATTTCTACATTTTTTAAAAATTTTTCTGATTCCTCCTATTATTGATTTCTAGTTTCATACCATTGTGGTTAGAAGTATTTAATATGATTTCAACATTCTCATAAATTCAATAAGACTTTTTTGTGGCCTAACATAAGATCTATCCTGGAGAATGTTCCAGATGCACTTGAGAGGAATGTGTATTCTATTGTTGTTGGATAAAATATTCCATATATGTCTGTTAAGTCCATTTAGTGTAAAATGTAGTTCAAGTCCAGTATTTCCTAATTTCTGTCTTGATAATCTGTCTATAATTGAAAGTGGGGTATTAAATTCCCTATTATTGTGTTGAAGTCTGTCTACTTTCAGATCTCTTAATGTTTGCTTTATATATTTAGGTACTCAGATATGAATTGACTCCTTTATCACAATATAATGACCTTCTTTGTTTCTTTTTGCTGTTTTTGACTAAAAGCGTATCTTGTCTGAAATGAGTATAGCTATCACTGCTCTTTTTTGGTTTCCATTAGCATGGAATGTCTTTTTCTAGCCCTTTGCCTTCAAACTGTGAGTGTCCTCAAAAGTAAGGTGAGTTTCTTACAGGCAGCATTTAGTTGAGTCTTGTTTTTTTTTTTTTTTTAAATCCATTCAGATGCTTTATGCCCTTTGATTACATAATCAAATCATTTATATTCAAAGTATGTTACATTATATTCAAAGTAATTATTGACAGGTAAGAATTTACTAGTGCCTTTTTGTTAATTTTTTTTTCTGGTTATTTTGTAGATATTTTGTTCTGTTCTTCCTCTCTTGCATTCTTCCTTTGTGGTTTCATGGTTTCCTGTAATGGTATGCTTTTGATCTTATCTTTTTAGTGTTTGTGTATCTATTATAGACATTTGCTTTGTGGTCACCCTAGGGTTTTCATAAAACATCTTATACTTAAAAGAGGCTATTTTAAGTTGATAACAACTTAGTTTTTGATTGCATAAACAAACTCTACACTTTTACTCCCTCTCATCTTATATTTTATGGTTTTGATATCACACTTTACATCTTTTTATAATTTGTAGTTTTAGTTGCTTTTAGTAGTTTTGCCTTTTAACCTTTATGCTAAAGATGTAATTGATTTACTCACTGCCATTATAGTATTACAGTGTTTTGGATTTAACAACATTCTTACTTTTACCAGTGAGTTTTATACTTTCATATGTTCATATGTTACTAATTAGTGTCCTCTTTCTTCAGCCTGAAGGACTCCCTTTGGCATTTCTTGTAAGGCAGGTCTTATGATGATAAACTCAGCTTTTGTCTCAGGTCTTTATCACTTCTTTTTTTGAAAGATGGAATTGCCGGGTATAGTATTCTTGGTTGACTATTTTCTTTTCTTTTAGAACTTTGAATATGTCATTCCATTCTCTTCTGGCCTGCAAAGTTACTGCTGAGAAATCTGCTGATATTCTTATGAAAGTTCCCTTTTATGTGACAATTTGCTTTCCCCTTGCAGTTTTCAATACTCTTCCTGTCTTTAACTTTTGATACTTGTTATGATGTGTCTTGGTATGGGTCTTTTCGGATTCATCTTATTGTGTGTCCTTTGGGTTTTCTGGATTTGGCTTTCTATTTCCTTACCCAAGCCTGTGAAGTTTTCTGTTATTATTTCTTTAAACGTGTTTTCTGATCTTTTCTCTCTCTTCCCCTTCTGGAACACAATGTGTCAGTTGTTCTGCTTTAATGGTGTCTTATAAGTATTTTAAGTTATCTTCACTCTTTTGAACTCTTTGTTTCTTTTTGCTCCTCGGATTTGTTGATCTCTAGTGACCTGTCTTCAAGTTCACTGATCCTTTCTTCTGTTTGATCTAGTCTGGTGCTGAACTCCTCTATTGAATGTGTTTAGGTTAGTTATAGTATTATTCAGCTCTATGATTCCTGTTTGGTACTCTTTTATACTTTTATCTCTTTGTTGAAGTTCTCAGTTTGTTCTCACATTGTTCTTTTAACCTCAGTACGCATCTTTATGACCATAATTTTTGAATTCCCTGTCAGGTAAATCACATATCTCTAATTCACTCAGGTTGGTTTCTGTATCTTGTCCTTTTATTTGGAATATATTTTTCTGCTTCTTCATTTTACTTGTCTTTGTGTTGGTTCTGTTCATTAAAGAAAACAACTGCCTCTTCCAGAATGGTTTTGTGAAGAAGAAGGATTTTACCAATTAAGTTAGAGATTTTAAGGTGCCTCTCAAGTCTTTGTCCATACTACTGTCTCTGTTTTTGGTAGGCCCCTAGAGATTAGGATGTGCCATGCCCTGTAAGTACCCTATAATCATTAAAGTAGAAGCCAGATCCTCCAGATGTGATTGGGAAAGTTGAGGTTTGAATGCATGTTCCAGTGTTCCAGTTTCTTCTGTCTCAATGTTGAAGCCGAGTATAGGTGTTTTTCTCCCACTTGCTCTGCAGTAAGTTTGAGAGTCTCTGTGGCAAATGCCTGTACTTGCTTTCAGTCTTCATCCTCTAATCCTGGGGAAACAGCTGCTGGAAATCAGCCCATTATATGCCTATGTATTTGTTTTCTGTGGCCTAGAAAGTTTCAGGAATGCAAAGTCTCATTGATTCCCTTAGGTAAGAGATATAGAAGTTGTGACTTTTAGTTCATGGACAAACTCCTTCCAGGAAGAATGGGTAAACCTGGATTTATCACTGAATTGAGCCAGAGGAAAGGCTAAGGATGCATTGTTTCTGCTCAGACTGCCTGAACACTACCGTTTGTCTGCCCAATTACCTCCCTAATGCAAGTTAGAGGCCAGATCATCAAGTAGCCACTAGAAGAATATGCAGTAAACTCCTTCTGGAAAGAAAATAAAAGATGAACATTCCAGCCCCTTTTCTTCACTGTTCCCATGAAATGTAGCCCCAGAAATGTCTGTGAACCTGTTATAACTACCTCTTTCTTCTGTAATCTAAGAAGACTCACATATGATTAGTCCTTTCAGCTCCAAGAGTTAGGAGGTTTGGGATGCAGTCCCATACTGGATGGGTGGATGTTGTAAAAGTTGAGACACTCAATGTATGGACAAACTCCTTCCAGGAGAAATTAGTACAAGTTAGTCACAGGAAAAGGCTCAGGAAGTGCTGAGCTGCTGTCCCAGCTGCCAGAGTGTTACTTGTTGACTGCCCCCGTTAAGTCCCAGTGCAAGTTAGTTAGCAACTGACTGTCATGTAGCCATTCAAAGAGTGTGCCATAAATTACTTCTGGGGAAACACAGAGAGCTTCACTTTTTAAGTACCTTCTTCACACTGTTCCCAAAAGGTATAGCCCCTGAAAGTATTTGCATGCCCATTTAAAACTGCCTCAAAACCACCTCTTTGTTTAATAATCTAGGAAGAGTTACACATGTCCATTCCCTTTTGCTGTCAAAGCTAGAAGATTTAAGATGCAATCTTTTGGGTGGAAGCTGTAAAAGTTGGGGTGCTTAATATGCGAACAAACTCATTCCAGTAGGGCTTAATAGACCTGGAGTTATCACTGAGGTGAGCAAGAGAGGAGGCTTGGCAAGTACTGATCTACTTCTCAAGCTGCTAGATTATTACCAGCAGTTGTATACCCCTTTAACTCTCTGGTGCAAGTTAGTTAGAATCCCAGCCGTCAATTAGCCACTGGAAGAGTGTGTCATAAACCCTTCATGGGAGAAACGGTAAGCTGTATTTTCAAGCCCCTTCTCTACTCCAGGGACCTAAAGCCCATGGATGTGCTTGTGCACCTGTATAAAACTGCTGCTTTTTTCCTGTGATCTAGAGAGACTTGTGGATGCCTAATGCCCTCTGCTCCCAGAACTGGTGAATTAAGAGCCGAACCATGGGGCACCTTAGAGTTAGAATGTTATATGTGAGGTCCAAACCCTCCTCTCCACAGGAAGAAGCTGGATATTGGGAATTCATTTTTCAATTGTATAGCAAAGTACCCAGGACGGAGTCCATGCCCAAGTGTGCCTCAGCTTTTCCTATTCATTCCATGTGGATGTTTTCTCAATTGCCTGGTGGGTAGAAGTCTCTCCCCTGGTCTCTGACTTTCTCTCAGAGGGAATTGATTCAGGAATGGACGCTCATTCAAGGGAAGAAGAGTCAAGATCCTCCTCTTCTGACCCGTGACTGGCATCACTTTGAGCCCCTTAAATATTTACAAAAATGAGGCTGTTATTTCCTCCTTTTGCCTCCATCTTGTACTGTGGTTACCCTTAGCCCAATTTGCTCACTGACTAGCACCTGGGAAGTACTTAATTAACACTCACTTCAGCCCCTGCCTGGGCCTGAAGCCCAGTCAGCTGTGACTCTCAGACTGAACAGTTTTGTGCACAGCGCTCAGGGTTTTATGCAATAGGTCAGGATCCCAGTGCCAGGCACTGACACAGCATACTCAGGAGAAATGTTGGTGCTCAGAAGGGCTGGACATAAATGAAGGAATCAGGGAAAGTGGTGGAGACTTTTGAAGAGACGAGGATGGGTGGGCAGTGGAGAGTAGAGATTAGCAGACCATCCTCTATGAGGGTTGCTGAGCTGTGGAATATTCCACTTAGAGGATGACTCTGCATTTAACTCCTAAGCACACTCCTGTAACTTCTGGTGAGTCCTGGCAAGCTGAGGAGCTTGGAGCTCAGCTTAGACTAAACCTTCCCTTCCTAGAGCCAAACACAGTTAAAGCCATGAAGGAAGAGAAACTTGTTTTCAATCATGCACCATACCTTCCTGGTGAGCACCCTGGTGAGCCAAAAAAGGAAGGTAAGGGAAAGGTTGGAGAAATAGAATGCCTTTATCTTCCTTATTGTGTCAACATATTGTAATGCTTTTAATAGCATTAATTTTAGCAATTTTTAAATTGGCATGATACAGGAGAAGATTTCCAAGAGGACAATGCCAAGTATAATCATGATCTTGTTACAATTGGGATGGCAAGGTATTCTAAACTGGATAGTGCCACGGATTAGAAGCTTAGCCCCTCTGTTCAGTTAACCTAAGCTGAATGTAAAAGGGAAAGTGTAATTCCTGTTCTACATTGTAGAATTTTGAGTATAAATAATTAAATTCACAATAAATAAATACCCATAAAACAGCCTCAGAGCTCCCTGATTATGTGGGGAGTGGCCACTTCTGCTTCCTCAAAATAGTCCCGGAAAATCAATCCTCTGGGGCAGCAGAAAGGAAGACCCTTAACATAACTAATGATCAAAGTATCTGGCTGCCTGTGTGGGGAAGCTCTCCAGGCCGTATTTACCGACGCCCTGCCTTTCTTCCTTCTAAACACAGAAGAAAAACAAAGAGGAATCCTGAAGTGCATTTTAGAAAACCCCAGGCAAATTTCAGTATTAAAATCAGGGACACTCAGAGCTATAGAAACAACTGAGTTACAAAGCTAAGATGGATGCTGACAAATAAGCAAAGGAAATGTCAGAGACGAGATCCACAATGTGAGGAAAAGAAAAGCAGGTCTTTTAAATGTTAATATTTTTGACTGAGTTTTCCCCAAACCTTACAGAATTATAGTTACATATTTAGATGAGTGTTCTCCTTCTCATTAAGGAAGACAAGTCATTTATAAAAATAACCGTGGGAGACCACATGGGGAGAATATAAGTTCTCTAAGATTTATATGCAATGCGTGTTTGATGCATCTAAGAGGGAGAGACTTTCCTGGCTGGGGGAGTGGGGACGACTTCATCGAGGGGAAGACATATGGACTGTGTCTTCAGCGGTTTTGACAAGCGGAGATGAGGATGAAGGGCATTCAAAGAGGAAGAGAGCAATATTAACAAAGGCGTAGAGGCAGTTCAGTTTGATTAATGGGTAAGATTCAAGAATTATGAGAGTAATACAAAATTGGAATGAAAGAATGAACTGGGAACAAATTATGAAAGGCCTTGAACACAGTAACCAAGAAGCTGAGACTGTATTCAATAAGCAATGTGGCATCATTGAAGGTTTACAGGTGGCAATGTGATCCAAGCTATGATTTTTTTGATTGGTTGATTCTTTTCCAGGTGAAAGGCCAAGAAATAGATTAGCCCAGAGAGGAGAGTAGTGAAGAAAGACCATTTAGGAAACTTTTGCAATAATCTGCTGAAAGGAGATGATGCTTTAAACTAGTGAAATAGAGACTTCTAATGATGCTGCTACTGACATTGATGGTCCAGAATAAGCAAAAAGACCTTTAAAGGTGATTGAATGAAGCATCTCAAGTAGGTATGATAGTAAGACACAAAATGTTTTTGTAGTTCAGGGAACTAAAAGGCAAAGTATGCAATGCTTGGTTTTCTGAAAGGCTGACACAGCTATTAATGAAAGAGCCAAGTGCCTACTCCCAATCAGAAAAAGTTACTCTGGAAGCCACAGGGCTGGGGCAGCATCTTCAAATAAAAACAAATGTAAACATCAAATGTACTTAGAAAGAGAAGATTAAATAAAGAACTCTTCTAGAGGCCAGGCGTAGTGGCTCATGCCTGTAATCCCAGCACTTTGGGAGGCCGAGGCAGACAGATCACTTGAGGTCAGGAGTTTGAGACCAGCCTGGACAACAGTGAAGCCCTGTCTCTACCAAAAATACAAAAATTAGCCAGGCTTGATGGTGGGGCCTGTAATCCCAGCTACTTGGGAGGCTGAAGCAGGAGAATTGCTTGAACCCAGAGGCAGAGGTTGCCATGAGCCAGGATCACTCCACTACACTCTAGCTGTGGTGACAGAGGGAAACTCTGTCAAAAAAAAAAAAAAAAAAGAACTTCTCTGCCATTCATAAAAGAAGAAATGACAATGGCTTATATTACTTTTTTAAATCTTCATTCTCACTAACAGCAAAGAAAAACAAATGAAAATGTAAAAGATTTTGCCTATTAATTTTACAAAGATTTTTTAAACTTTTAATATTCAAGTTGGTGAGAAAACAAAGCCATTTGGCAATATGTATCAAAATTCTTAAAACTGTTTATACTCTTTGGCCCAATAATCCCACTTCTAGAAAATTATTCTAAGGAAATAATCATTGATATTTGTAAACACTGAATTTGTTTACATCTTTGAAAATTAGAGGTAACCCAAATAGTTCATAATTGGGGATTTCTTGAATAATTTTTGGTTCCTCCACTATGAAATAGTAGGTAACCATTTAAAAATATTAATTTTACAACTGATGTATAATGAAACAATTTTGAAATCATTGCAAACATACTATAGTGATTTCAAACTTGGTTTATTATTTATTAAATAAAAAGTTAGTGAGCAAAAGAATATATTAGATACAATCTCATTTTTAAAACATATGTGTGATACGTGATTGAAAACCATACCATTCTCTAAAGTTAACCATGCTTATCTCTGAAGGGTAAGGTAATAAGTGATAGGTTTTTTTTTTCTTGTTTATCTTTTTTTGTAAAGTTTCTATAGCAAATATTTACTACCATATAAGAAAAATGGATATCCTTAAAACACCTAGTCAATGGGCCTCATTAGTGTAATTATTGTAATAAACATTTATTGAGCACACACTGTGGGCCAGGCACTGATCTAGGTGATGTGACAGCAGGCACTATCCCTCCTCTCATGAGACTTACCATTCAGAAGATTTACTTCTCTTGTTCAGTCAGTTAAAATGGGAAAGATACGTGCCTTTGTATCTGGACTCCTTCTGTTGCAAATGACAGCATCCAATTCAAAATAGCTTCTGCAAAAAAATAGAAAATAGAGTATTTGGGAGTTCATGAAACTGAAGTCCATGAGTAACTGACTTCACACGTGGCTAAGATCATTTGGAATCTTCAGAACTTGGCATCTCACAAAATTTCACCCTACTTGTCTTTGTGTTTGCTCCATTTTCAGGATCTCCTGATAATGTCAAGACGACTGCCAGCAACTCCAGACTTATATACATTGTCCTCAACAGACAGTAAAAATACAGATACTTTCTTCCCAATTGTTTAAAAAAAAAATGCTCAGATGGTTCTAATGGGGTCATGTGCCTGTCCCTGAACCATTGTCGATGACCTGAGAAATGTGATGCACTAATCAGTGAGTCTGAGGTCATGTAGGCTCCCTTAAATATGAACTGAGGGTGGAGGAGAGATTTTCCCCAAAGAAAATCGTGAGGCAGGGACTGGATCCTGAGACTGCAAAATAACAGATGTCCACTATGGTCTTATAGCAGAAGCATGGAGCCAGATGAGCAAGTTGGAGTCCGGGCTTCAAGTATAAAACTTAATTCAAAAAACAAGCTGCATTTTCACACTATATTTAGTATAAGTAGATGACTTGAGTGTCACTAGGCAAATTTGCTTTTAGATTCACGTCAACCTAATTGCAGAAAATATACTTACTTACATGTAGGAAATATGCTTACTTACATGTATGTTTTGACATATAAATTCTAATCTCATACATATTACAGGCGAAAAGAGAATTATCCATGTCAGAAATCTTCTCCTTTGGCAGGTGATGTGAGCGGGGCCCAAACAGCACACATGGTAGACCCAGTGTCTTGCACCACTTATCAGCAGGCCAGGGCTACAGCCCTGACTCATCTTGACTCCCAGTGATGCTGCTGCACCTTAAAGACTCTCTACCCCATATAACTCCAGCCAACAATAAACTCTACAGACTTTGAAGATTTCACTGTTTAGATGAAGCACACTTAAAACTTTAATAGATCAGCTCATAAACACCTTGTTTTTGCGCTGGTGAACGATTAAACAGTGGTTATCTGCAGGAATAGCTAGCTAATTAGCAATATATGTCCCCCATTTAAGTAAGTGCTTCCTTATTAATTATTTTTCATAAATATTAACATTTCAAAGCTCATACTTAAGACTAAGAAACCAAGCTTACCAAGTATACTCATGGTAGAACATCTGTCATTCTGAATCTAGTTACACCCTCTGCTAACCACATCACTCCATAACTGAGCCTTTTGATATATTTTTTCCAACACTGCACATACACATACACACACACTCACTCACTCACACTCTCACAGACTCAGATTTATCACAGGTCTGCTCCTACTGAGTACTTGGAGCAATGTGTTGAGAACTGTGAAGCTGGATTCAATGGGAAAGGAGCTATGATCAGTTAATGATGCCTGCCATGAGCCCAGGAGGGGAATTTGTTATCATGTTCTCCTAGATTTCCAGTCCCATCCAGGATTTAATCCTAATCTTAGACTTAAGAGACTCCCAGGAGGACCCATCCAGGGGACTCAGTGTCCAGTCTCTTCTCCCAGACAAGCAGGAGGCTGGGCCACTGGACACAGGTTACCCTAAGCCCAACTGGAATCTCCAAGGCCTGGGTGAGGCATAGGGAAAAGGCAGGGAAGGACTGGCCACGAGCTGCAGAACATATTATTAAAAGCCCGAGATGGAGCAAGGCAACCCAGGCAACTCAGTTATCAACCCAAAGGGAATAAGTAAAGAGGGAAAATCCAGATTCAAGGAAACAGGAAGGAACCAGGGAAACCAGACCAAAACAATAGGGTTCAAAGTAAAGAATGGGAGGTAGAACCTGAAGGAAGTCCCTGAGCCGTGGAATCATAGACGCAGCTGCGTATAGGGTCTTTGACCAAGTGCACAGGTGGAAAGGAAGCTATTTATTTTTTAAGGGCAATGACTTTGACTGCCCTCGGCATCAAATCAGACTCACTGTTGGACCAAATACTAGATCTTGACCTTATTTCCAAAATGAAGCCCCTCTGTGTAAGCAAGTCCTGGAATCCAGCATTAGTCATGTTCCCAGCATCTGATTCCCTATCTCACCTTGCTTTGGCCAACTCCTCACCTTCACCACCCCAGGAACAGGAATTTTACACCTGAAGCCCAGCTCTGCAGCTGCAACCTGCTAGCTTCCAACTGTTAACCACACACCTTTGGTGTTAACAGCACACCTGGCTTCAATCATTTTTTCTACAAATTATTGACATACTGTGTTGAGTGTCAGGAGTACATTAGTAAGTGTTCTTCCCACTGTGGAGCTTTCAGGCTATTGGGATAATAGACATTAACCAAAGAACCATACAAATAAATGCCAAATTATAACTGTGAAAAACGTTGTAAAAGGAAAGTGTATGATGCCTTTAACGGAGGCATCTACCCTAGACAGAGAGGTCATGGAAGCCTCCCCTGAGGAAATAAGACTGAACCTAACGAAGGTCAAGAATTCACTCATTCACTCAATTGTTCATTTATTCATTCAGTCAACAGATACTAATTGGGCACCTGCTATGTTCCAGACACCGCTCTAGGTGCTAGGGATATGGCAGTGGACGAAATAAGACCTCAGGCCTCATGGAGCTTATAGTCTGAATAGAGAGTGAGAAAAACAAATATATAAGCAATTAGTCAAAATAATAATGATCACAAGTCAGGTTAGGATTGTGCTGTAGTGAAAATAAAACATGGTGATGTAGACAGATTCTGGGGAGGTCAGGGAAGACCTCTGTGAAGGCAGATATGAGTGACAAGAAGGCAGAGCTGGTCGCTGGTCTCCAGAAGATTTGGGGAAAGAAAATTTTGATGCAGAGGAAGCAACAGATATAGAGGCCCTGAGGCAGGAATGAGCTTAGCATCTTTCAGGGATGCTAAAAAGGTCATCAGGAATGGAGCCCAGAGACAAAGCCATCATCAGCAAATAAATAATTGGCTTTAAACATGAAAGTGTCCTCAGAAAGCCAGCTTAAAAATGTGCAATTTTTCTTCCTGATTCAACTAGGACTGCGACTTAAATATGACGCATATTGCTACATGTTTGCGTGGGCACAAATCTTATTGGCAGTTCTGGTAAATAAATGTAGGACCAGTTTGGGTCTGCCTGACGCCTCTCACCACTGTGAACACAGCGTCTGATAACATTGTTTTGTCACTCTTCACTCCCACCAGCAATGAAGACAGATAAATGGCTTCCTGACAAATGGCCCCACTTTCCAAGGTCTGGGGCTCTGAAGGAAGGAGACGTGAGCCTTGAAACACTTCTGCATTGAACTCCTTGGAGGGTTCTTGGCCGTGAGCTCTCTGGGGCTACTGCATAAGGAGTCACTGCATTATTTCTGCTGAAAAATTAGATTTTGCTTGCAACCCATTACAATTTCCAAAGGTTCATGAAATGGATTCCAGACTATGTATCATTGTAATTTGCAACAGACAATGCCTGATCATAGAAATAATAGAGATTTAAAGTGAAATATGTTTTGCCTATGTCTAGCCACAATGCCCTGGAAAAGGCTGAAATATGTCCTTTCTGATGTATTCTCACCCAGGTAAAATTCCTTCCCAGAGATAACGACTGAATAATGTCCCCCTAAAATTCACATCCATTTAGGATCTCACAATGTGACTTGATTTGGAAATAGAGTCTTTGCAGATGTAAGTAGTTAAGATGAGGTCATATTGGATTAGGGTTGGCCCTAAATCCAGAGACTGGTATCTTTATGGGGAAAAGGAGAAGGAAATTTAGACACAGACGCACACACAGGGAGAGAGCCATGTGGAGATGGAGGCGGCTACTGGAGTGCTGCAGCTGTGAGCCAAGATCTCCAAGGATTGATGACAACCATCAAAAGCTAGGAAGAGTCTACAGCTGAACCACACTGAACGTGCCTGATCTCAAAAGAAGCTAGGAAGAGGCAAGAAAGAATTCTTGCCCGGAGCCTTCAAAGGGAGCATGGCCCTGCCAGTACCTTGATTTCAGACTTCCAGCCTCCAGAACACATTTTTGTTGTTTTAAGCCCTCCAGTTGGTAGTGATTTGTTACTGCAGCCCTGGGAAACTAATACAACAGCCATGAGCACATATGACCTAGCACACAAGGAGAGAGGGAACCAGCCCAGGAAACTGCCAGATGATGAGAATCAATGGTACCTACTCTAGCAAAGCAGAAATGAAGCAGTTGTTTGATGAATTTGACTACTGATAATTTGGGGAAAAGTACTTCAATTGCACAATGGTTAAAAGTTGAGGCTTTGCAGCAATCCCATTACTGGGTATATGCCCAAAGCAAAATAGATCATTATACCAAAAAGACACATACCCTCATATGTTCATCACCAAGCTGCCCATCAATGTTGAATTGGATAAAGAAAATGTAACACACAGACACTGTGGGATACTACACAGCCCTAAAAAACAATGAAATCATGTCCTTCACAGCAACATGAATGGAGCTGGAGGCCCTTATCTTAAGCAAATTAATGCAAGAACAGAAAACCAAATACCACCTGTTCTTACTTATAGTAGGAGCTAAACACTGAACACATATGGATATAAACATGGGAACAACAGACACTGCAGACTACTGCAAGTGGGAAGGAGCAGGAGACACGGGTTGAAAGCCTACCTATTGGTTACTGTGCTCCCTACCTGGATGCAGTATACCTATGCAACAAACCTGCACATGTACGTCCTGTATCTAAAATAAAAGTTGAATTAAACAAAACAAGTACACATCCATGTGCTGGGAGGCTGACACACCCCAGCTCCATGAGGACAGAAGTTCCTGTCTCCAGACACTTCCAGACCTATTCTATGTACCTCTTCATCTGGTCGTTCATCTGTATGCTTTCTCATAAACCAGTAAACATTAAAAAAAAAAATGGTTGAACTAGTTTACAATCCCACCAACAGTGTAAAAGTGTTCCTATTTCTCCACATCCTCTCCAGCACCTGTTGTTTCCTGACTTTTTAATGATCGCCATTCTAACTGGTGTGAGATGGTATCTCATTGTGGTTTTGATTTGCATTTCTCTGATGGCCAGTGATGATGAGCATTTTTTCATGTGTCTGTTGGCTGTATGAATGTCTTCTTTTGAGAAATGTCTGTTCATATCCTTTGAAAACAGTATGGCGATTCCTCAAGGATCTAGAACTAGATGTACCATATGACCCAGCCATCCCATTACTGGGTATATACCCAAAGGATTATAAATTATGCTGCTATAAAGACACATGCACACGTATGTTTATTGCGGCACTATTCACAATAGCAAAGACTTGGAATCAACCCAAATGTCCATCAGTGACAGAATGGATTAAGAAAATGTGGCACATATACACCATGGAATACTATGCAGCCATCAAAAAGGATGAGTTTGTGTCCTTTGTAGGGACATGGATGCAGCTGGAAACCATCATTCTTAGCAAACTATCACAAGAACAGAAAACCAAACACCGCATGTTCTCACTCATAGGTGGGAATGAACAATGAGATCACTCGGACTCAGGAAGGGGAACATCACACACCGGGGCCTATCATGGGGAGGGGGGAGGGGGGGAGGGGGGAGGGATTGCATTGGGAGTTATACCTGATGTAAATGACGAGTTGATGGGTGCAGCACACCAAGAGGCACAAGTATACATATGTAACAAACCTGCACGTTATGCACATGTACCCTACAACTTAAAGTATAATAATAATAAATAAATTAAAAAATAATAATAATAAAAAAATAAAATAGCACACATAAAATTATTAAAAAAAAAAAAAAAATGGGGGTTTTGGAATCAGAAAATTCGGGCTGAGTCCCCGGCCTGTCATTTACCTTGTACAAGTTACTAAATCTCTCTAAGCCTCTGCTTTTCATGGATAAAACGAGGACTTACCTCATAAGGTGGCTGTGAGAGGTAAGAGGGGAAACCCCTAAAGAGCTTAGTGAGTGCCTACCCCATAGTTAAGCCCCCAGTAAAGGGGAGCTGCTATTACCATTATTACCATTACCATTATTATCACTCTTCCAGCCTCAGAAAGGCTTCCTCTCCCCAGAAAAGGAATGACTGATTTTATTCAAATGTGCTTTTAGAATGTATTCATCGGCTTTTGTTCCACCACCACTAAGCTAAAAGCATTAAATGTTCAATTCTGAATGATAGATAATCTTGCTATGTTCCTAGTGAGTCCAGATCCAAGAAAACATATTTTTAAACAATTTCTTGCCTATCCCAAGATATAAATTCTTTTCCAAAAAATAAATTTTAAAGACCGTAGTATTTTTTCACAACAAAATTTATTGAGAGCCCACCATCTGCCAGGTCCTTTCATCTAGGTTTTGCAACTCTGCAAACGAGGCTACAGTAATCTTGTTTTGCAGATGAGGAGGCTGAGGCTCAGAGAAGCTTCTGACTGAGGTCTCTGGACTGACTCCAAATTAAAGGAGGAGATAAAAGCAGTACTGGGGAAAGGCATTAGGGAGGCAGGAATGTTGCTGCAAATGCTCGCTTCCCAAAAGGCAGAGTGAAATACTCACTCAGAGCCATAACTGGGCATCAGGGGGCCTGTCTGAGTTCTAGTCTGGGGTCCACCATCACCCAACTGGGCAAAGCACTGTCAATCTCTGGGCCTCAGTTTCCCTAGATGTGAATCAAGGGATGTGGACTAAAGGATTCCTCACAACACTCTCATCTCCAAAATTGTATGAATATGTGGTATCCTTCATTTTAGTCTTTTTAGGCAATTTAATGTGAAAAAAAATTAAAGATGCTGAAGTTGATGTTTTCCAAATTCACAATATTTACAATACAGTATTGTCATTTTCGTTTTCATAGAACTGATCCTACTCCTTTATTTCTGCAGCTAGCTCATAGCAAAACAACATGGCAACATTTTTCACTAAAACCATACATTTTTTTCTTCTTACATAGGAAAGTCTGAGTAATACCAAAAATAAAAATAATAATGTTTCACATTTAAACAGTATCTTCGATCCGAGGCCTTCCTGTACGCTATTTTTACAAGCCATGCATGTTGTTGTTTTTCAGTCACGTTAAAGCACTAGGATGTCTAGACCACTGATATTGTGGGAGCTCTTCAAAGTAACACATGACGTTTAATAATAAACTCAGCTTTTTGCTTCATTGTACCTTACATCCAGGAAGTGTTGAACTTTTTAGTCTTAAGTAATGTTTCATCACCCTGTGTATTTTACAGATAGGAAAACAGAATCGAAGCAGATTCTAAAGAAAAATCCATTTTGGCTTAACGTGATGCTTATTAGAAATAGCAGCTCACGCCTGTAATACCAGCACTTTGGGAGGCTGAGGTGGGTGGATCATGAGGTCAGGAGTTCAAGACCAGCCTGGCCAAGATAGTGAAACCCTATATGTACTAAAAGTACAAAAATTAACTGGGCATGGTGGTGGGCGCCTGTAATCCCAGCTACTTGGGAGGCTGAGACAGAGAATGGCTTGAACCCGGGAGGCGGAGGTTACAGTGAGCCGAGATCACGCCACTGCACTCCAGCCTGGGTGACAGAGCGAGACCCCATCTCAAAAAAGGAAAAAAGAAAGAAAGAGTGGCAAGCATTTGTTAGGTATTTATAGCTCAGTTTTACAGATGAGGAACTAAGGCACAGAGAAGGGATAATCTGGTACAAGGAGTGACTGATGATCACTTACAAAACTGGGATCAGCTCCAGAAGCCTGGCTCCAGAGCCCACAGTCATCACCACCAATCTGATGTGGGGAAACTGAGGCTGAGAATAGTGTAGTAACTTGAACATTTGCAAATAATCTGCATACACTCACTACCTTATGGTGAAATTCCATCAGCTTGCCCCTTTCAAGAGGAAATTATCACACTGTCGAAATGCTCCACCAACTTGCATTGTTTTCCCCCTTAGCAAGTACCACGCTGAAGACTTCACCAGACCACATCCATCTCTGATGGTAACTGCTTCAGCTGTCACATACTTGATCCTCACATCTTATTAAAATATACAGCAAGAAAGAGCAAAGTTTGTGCTAGTCTTTATTTCTGAGCAGATTGAGTTTCACATCAAATATTTAATCTCCTTCCAATATATAAGCCAACCTCTTCCAAAAATCCATTACTGTTTTCATTGTATATTCATGCATTGTAAGAAATACAAAAATAAAAATAAAACTGAAAAAGCCCTAAGCATTGGATCAAATTCATTCTGTGCTATTTTTTATTCCTTGAAATCACTCTAGGTCACCTTGGCTAAAATTGCTATCATCTGTGAAACATTTTAAATCCCTTGACTCAGAAGTGCATTGGTCAAACTTGATTTTTACTGAGTTATTTTAGCAGACATTGCCTTATTTCTATGATGTCGACTCTAGTTCAGGGGAAACAGACCTCATTTCTTCCCCAGAGGAAGATGGAATAAACTTTGAAGCTGATGTAACTGCCACTAAGGAGCTGTGATAATGGCTGCTCTTTAATTAATAAGTTCTAGACCATTTAATTTTTAAAAAATTATTTGATCATGTATGTCTTTATTCTGTACCTGTTCCACAAAAGATTCAAACCTCATACTTTTTTAAAGATACATTGCTTAAGAATTTTTATCTTCCATGTGGCAGATTTATTCATGGCTACAGACAATGCCCTCCTCTTATTTCTGACTTTCCTCTGTTCTCATGTCAGGTAAGGTCTGAGATCCGGAGACATGAATGTTCCTCCCAACAGAACCTCTCTCCTACAACCCACTCCCACCAATTTCCTAGGGACCTCTTTAAAGGACCCCAGAAATTATTTAGAAATAAACACAAAAAACAAAAAATGCATTTGTTTGTGTGTGGAAATTGGTTTTATCTCCCATCCATTGGCTTCTGTTATTAAGGAACCCATGACCCCCATCTTCTCCCCATCTGCTAAAAAGAGCTGACCTCAGTTTGAGGCATTCAAAGTTATCAAGGGGAGCAAGTGAGGGGGGTGGGCTGAGGGGGTGAATGTGCAAGCCTGGCGATGTCATAAGCATTCTTTCCAAAGGAAACCACGCTAAAAGGCTGATAAACCCCAATCTCTTTTCACAGCTGGCCTTCGGCGCCCCTTAATGTAACTCCCTCATTTGTTCATCAGCACTTTATGAGAAAATAAACAAAAACATGGCCTGTTTCCTCATTGTCAGCACATCAGACACTTCCTGCTCGGAGAGGCCACCATCCCACCCTAAGAGTCAGAAGCCCACTCCCTATTTTGCCTCAGCTTTTTAACAGCCATTTTTCTAAGCTGTATTCCAAGGGCCTAATCAAATCCGAAGGCCCCTCTGGGTGGATGTCATAGACTCTAGTGCTCTGCAGGGCACAAGGCTCATTTCAGGCCGGCCACTGCGGAAGAATAATTGGGTGAGCTACACTGAAATCCTCAAAGTTGCTTCCCTTTTCTCCATTATCAGTTTACTTTAAAAAATAAAATGAGGCCGGGCGCGGTGGCTCAAGTCTGTAATCCCAGCACTTTGGGAGGCCGAGGCGGTCGGATCACGAGATCAGGAGATCGAGACCATCCTGGCTAACACGGTGAAACCCCGTCTCTACTAAAAAATACAAAAAAAAAAAAAAAACTAGCCGGGCGAGGTGGCGGGCGCCTGTAGTCCCAGCTACTCAGGAGGCTGAGGCAGGAGAATGGCGTGAACCCGGGAGGCGGAGCTTGCAGTGAGCTGAGATCCGGCCACTGCACTCCAGCCTGGGCGACAGAGCCAGACTCCGTCTCAAAAAAATAAATAAATAAATAAATAAAATAAAATGAAATAAGCTGAGGAAAAGGAGAAACATTTAAAACTAACTTTTCACCAAATCACTAGTTCTATCTATAGGGTATGCAAATTCTGTAATTTTTGTAACATTCTCAAATCAATCCAATCATTCCAGCTTTTTCACTAAATCTTTAAAAAGAAGATGAAAGAAATAGGGCAAATGTGAGAACTGAAGGGTTATGACCCCCATTTCTGGTTTTTGTTTTTAGAGAGAGGGTCTCACTCTGTCACCCTGGTTGGAGTGCAGTGGTGCAATCATAGCTCACCATAACCTCAAACTCCTGGGCTCAAGCAATGCTTCCTCCTCAGCCTTCCAAGTAAGTGGAACTGTAGGTGCATGCCACCACATGGCTAATGTTAAATTTTAAAAAAAAATGTAGAGAGAGTCTCCCTATGTTGTCCAGGTTGGTCTCAAACTCCTGCTCTCAAAGGATCCTTCCTCCTTGACCTCCCAATGCACTAATCACAGGTGTAAGCCACCAGGCCTGGCCCATGACCATCATGTTTAAATTCTCAATTGGCTCAATCATGCCCTAAGACAGGCTGGCATGGATATCTCCCTTGTTGAAAAGATTTGAAAGTTTGAAGAGGGAAGGCATAGATGCAGAGTCTGGCTGGGGGATGCAGCCAAGACTCTGGATGAATGTTGTAATGTTTCAGTGGCTCAGAGGTGTGTTGGACACCCACCATGCCAACTTCTAGGAGTCTGGCTTTTGAAATACACAAGTGGTATGGAGCTGCAGTTCAGAGCACAGGCTCTGGTGCCTGACTTCTTGGGTTCACAGCATGACTCTGCTACATGCTATCTCTGAGAACTTAGACAAGTTACTTAAACTCTCTAAGCCTCAGTGTCTGCCTCACAGGACAATTATGATGACTGAGTGAGGTGGTACGTGCAAACAGCAGAGGCCTGTGAGGTTGTGCTCAAAAAAAACTTAACTGTTAAATATCAGATGACATGAGTGAATTCTAGTACTTTTTACACAGTACAGATTATGGGCATGATCCTAAGGAGTTGTTTTTTAAAAATGCATACATAAAAGAAAGGGAGAGAGTATAGTCACCCAGTGGAACTTCAACATAGTTGCTGAGGAGTAGAATTCAGTATAAGTTGCATCTGTTTTAGAACTTATATAATAGAAGATTTATTATCACAAAACAAAGAGACCTCATTTAGAAATAAAGCAAACTCCTGCCATGAGCCTGAGGCTCTAGCATACTTTGGAACCAAAATCCTAGGGAAATGGTGAACATTACCACTGACCGTGTGATTTGTGATCTTGGCCAAGTCATTTAACCTCCCAGAACAAAAAACATTGAACCTCTCATCAGAACTAAAAAAAAAAAAAAGGAATTGGACTGAAAGGCATCAAAGATCTCTGAGAAGTCCCATTTTACCCTAACATTCTATGATTTTACATAATGCTATGAACTGTTTGAAGCTGAGTCAATGCAGTTAGTGAGAGTAATAACCCCCACATCTAGGATAGACAATTTAACACTGTGTCATTTAGACTTCAGCAAATAAACTATTGTTGAAAGTGTTTTAGTCTTGTCTCCCCAGCTAGACCAAAAAAAACTCTTTGAAGATAGGGCCCATGTGTCATTCTTATTCCTCACTGTCCTAAGCATAGCATTTAACACAGAGTAGCCACCAGTAATGTGTGAGGTAGAACCTAGTTCCATAAACCTTATACATCCAACTATATCATGACTTTATAATTGTTTGAGGTACTTATTGATCAATCACAGCAAACTAACCCAAAACAGACCAGCCAGGCATGTGACTCAATAAAGCATATTTCTAGCCTTTCATTTATTCACAAATATTTATTGAATAACTATGACATGTCAGGCACTGTGCTGATTGTTAGGGATGCTCTGTGCCACCATCACAACTGAAGGTCCTCATGCACACAAATGGGTACCAATGGAGCATAACTAGAAACTGACTTGGCTCATCAATCCTTTTTCTCCCAAACCATGCTTCCCCTCGCCAATGAAAGGACTCTGCAGCCATCCCTGGACTTTAACTGGTATTTTATCTTACTAGCAGGTGTGACGTTACTATATTTGAAAAACAACAACAACAACCTGCATGCATGCACAAGGTTTCCTACAGATCTAAAACCTAGAGTGTTTATGAAATAATATTTCAGCCTTTCTTAAAACAGAAATATTACACTGTAGGCTAGTGACTCCTATTCCTAGAAGCCTTCTGAACTTAACATTTCCTGCTGCTGTGTTTCTGGTCTTAAGTACATCAGCAAAATACTCTGTGGTCTGTAGATTATTTGTAAACCAACTGACAGGTATCCAATGCAGACCATGTGCAGACGTTTCTTTCCCATCTATCACTGCCCTCAGATGATGCTGTGAAAAGTAAAAGTTCATCAGATGCTGACGGGGTTCGTGATAGAGCTGCACTGTGAATTCCTAAGGCTGAAGGGCTGTTTGTGATTTATCATGGCTCCTGCTTATCTGCCATGGAGTGACTTTCCTCCACTTAAATAGCAGCCTGCTTCCCTCCTGTGGCTCCATCTCAGTTGCCAAGGTTCTCTAAATGCTAATCAGGAGATAGAGGACACTCTGTGATCTTGTAAAGTGCTCACCCAGCAATTTGGTAAAAACAGAGTGCAAACATCATGCCTGGGTACCTGTCTTTGGTGGTCAAGGTTCAGTTCAGAAATGACCACCACCGAGGCTGTGTCTGCCATTGCAAAGAGAAATGGAATATTCAAACACTTTTCTAGAAATTTTAGATGTATTTAAAATAATAATAATAAGGCTAATACACCATAAAAAAGAATGAGTTTATGTCCTTTGCAGGGACATGGATGAAGCTGGAAACCATCATTCTCAGCAAACTAACACAGGAACCGAAAACCAAACACCGCATGTTCTCACTCATAAGTGGGAGTTGAACAATGAGAACACATGGACACAGGGAAGAGAACATCACGCACTGGGGCCTGTCAGGGGATCGGGGCTAGGGGAGGGATAGCGTTAGGAGAAATACCTAATGTAGATGACAGGTTGATGGGTGCAGCAAACGACTATGGCACATGTATACCTATGTAACAAACCTACATGTTCTGCACGTATATCCCAGAACTTAAAGTATAACTTAAAAAAAAAAGAAAAAAAATAAGGCTAATACGCTTACACCAATGGCTATTTGTGGCACACACACAAAACGAAGAGACAGTTAAGATTATAAAGCTCACAGACCTAAGGCTAATATGCAGAGAAAAAACCTTGTTCTGTGGAAAATATTTGAGATAGAAATACATAAAAGTGTCCAAGCAATGTGAATAATGGTATCTGGGTTCTTGTTTAGCAACAAAGACAATCACCAATAATATGTTTGACAGTCTTTTTAGAAGGTTGCTGCAATTTAGTGGGTAGAAAAATCAATTTGTACTTGAGATGTCATTGTTTGATTCAGTAACTATTTCCTGAGGGCCTTCTTAGCATCACCACAAATACAATGAGTGACTATGATGAAGTCATACCCCCTCCCTATATGTTACTTTTTTCAAGTTGTCAGTGAAGAGATCCAGTATCCACCTCTTTTGAAGGCTCTGAATCATCAGTAGTATTTATAAGAAGTATAAAAGATAATCCACCAACACATCATTTCACTTGAAGGCTAGTAAAGAGTTCTGTCTGATGACTTTTTAAAAGAATCATCTGCTAATTTTAAATGTATTCAGAGTGTCACAGAATCTCAGAGCTGGAAGCATCCTCAAGGGGTCACCACATGAAGTAAAATTTGGAAGCCATCCATATATACATAAATCAACTGAGACAGAACAATTAATGTTCAGCATTAGTCAAGTAGGAACTCATGAGGGACTTGAAACTGTGCAGGAATCAAGATGAGATGGTTCCCTGAAGGAAACAACAAAGATAAGACATTGAGCCAGGATTACAGAATCAAAACTAACCTCAAAACCTTCAGAGAAATCTATCCTCTCGGAAGTGGTGGTAATTTCAATTCTGCACAACTTCTTTTGAATTTTTATTCATTAATGTCAGGCCTGGTTTTAATATTAATTGCTCCGGGTCAAGTTCAGATGCAAAAAGCACAGGCGTGCAAGTAGATACAACCTGATGTGTTTATCTTTTCAGTGCACACTTTCTGCTGTAGGCGTGTGCCAGATGTAGCAGCAGCTGTAGGAAGTTGTTTATCTATCCTCTTAACCTTTAAAGTGTTAAGAGATGGCAAAAATCTTGTTTTTAAATTATAGGAATCACCATCCAAACTAGCATCTTCTTAGTATTAGTCAAAACACATCAATAAAGGCATAAGAAGGTCAAGATTTGATTGTGCCCCAATGATATCTGTAAAAACATACTTCTGCTGTGATTTACATGCCCCAATAGCTCTCTGCTTATTTCCAAATGCACTTCACCCATTCAACATTCAGAAAATATTTCTTGAACTCCCACTGTGCGCAAGCCACAATTGAAAGGTACTGGTTAGGTAACTCTAATACCTGTAACATTTGTGTCTTGCCTAAAGGTTTACAAATGTCAGTTGTTCTTTGTAAATTTATCCTTTAAATTTTTCAAAATATATTAATAGTCCCAGAATGAGAGATAGTTCAAAATCTTCAGGTATTCTCATTAAGAAAGCATTATTTTGGGGGTTCATAGCCAAATATCAAAATTTCAGCATCACGGGACATTTTTCTTGCAGAGAAGAGAGCTTCCACCAAGCTTCAGAGCCACGCAGCTTCTATACTGATGGGCTTCCCACTCACACCTGCAGGGATTATGCTAAATGCAAGTGGGATTGATCTATCAACCTAATCACTCATGAGAAATAATAACAATGTCATTAGCTATGTTTCCAAAACAACCGAGTTCCTGCTTGAAAGTCAATCCTTCAGTAGCATGTTAAGCCTTACTTTTGTTATGACATTTGGATAAAGTCACAAAGGTTCCTTTGGCCTTTGTCTGTCAACGTCAATGTCCTCTAGGGAAACCAGTGTGACGATATCAAAAGACAAAGAGAAACAAGTCAGGATCTCCAAAGAGAAAGATGCAAACAGTAATTATTTTTAAGAAAACCAGTTAGTTTCTCATTTTAGTTCAGAAATAATTAGAAAATAAATTTCTTTTCCCAAAAACCCCATTTGCAATCAAAATCAAAGTGTACTCTCATACATCTTTGTTGTGTTTACTGATTTGCCAGACTTCTAAATAATAAAATATTTGTAAACTTGGAAGTTCACATTAAGCTATATTTAGACATATTTACTATGTGTATATGATTCAATTATAGAGGAATAGATGGATTTTTTGGAACTCTAAAAGAACTGACAAAAAAATTATTTCTCTTTGAGATGTATGTTTCTTCATTATGCATGTATGCACATATGTGTGTGTGCAGGTGTGTGTGTGTATTTGCTGGGAATACCAGGATTGACATATGTGGCCCTTGCCTTCAAGGAGCTCTTAATCTAGTAGTTGCATTGTTAGCTCATGACGTTAGAGTTTGACATGATTTTCTCTGGAAATCTTTGTTTGTATAATGAAAGTCCACTTGTGCACCGGGCAGTGAGATGGTATAAGATTTAATTTGCATTTTTCTGAGGGCCAGCGATGACGAGCATTTTTTCATGTGCCTGTTGGCTGTATGCATGTCTTCTTTTGAGAAATGTCTATTCATATCCTTTGCCCACTTTTTGATGGGGTTGTTTGTTTTTTTCTCGTAAATTTGTTTGAGTTCTTTGTAGGTTCTGGATATTAGCCCTTTGTCAGATGAGTAGATTGCAAAAATTTTCTCCCATTCTGTAGGTTACCTGTTCACTCTGATGGTAGTTTCTTTTGCTGTGCAGAAGCTCTTTAGTTTAATTAGATCCCATTTGTCAATTATGGCTTTTGTTGCCATTGCTTTTCATGTTTTAGACATGAAGTCCTTGCCCATGCCTATGTCCTGAATGGTATTACCTAGGTTTTCTTCTAGGGTTTTTATGGTTTTAGGCCTAACATTTAAGTCTCTAATCTGGAAGGGGAACATCACACACTAGGGCCTATTATGGGGAGGGGGGAAAGGGGAGGGGGGAGGGATTGCATTGGGAGTTATAACTGATGTAAATGATGAGTTGATGGGTGCTGACGAGTTGATGGGTGCAGCACACCAACATGGCACAAGTATACATATGTAACAAACCTGCACGTTGTGCACATGTAGCCTAGAACTTAAAGTATAATTAAAAAAAAAAAAAAAAAAGATTTAAAATGTTCAGCTTCCACAGCTAGCTTTCCTATTTTCCAGTCAGTGTGTAACCTGAAGTTACCCTTTAAACTCTCTGGGCCTGGGTTTTTCACTATCACATCAGCTTGCCCTAGGGAGCCGACCTGAGAAAACTTTCAAAATAACAATGACCAAACATTCAGCTTTGCAACAACAAAACCAAAGGATTTTTCCGGCCACAAAAATTACGTACACACAGAAACTGAGGAATTGACTGCAGCAGGACTAAAAGAAACATAAAAAACATTCTGAAAATATTTGCAGATTCTAAAGAACAAGACAATCATTCAAACATCCAATAAATATGTCCTAGATATCTACTTAGTGCTAGCTGTTATGACAGGAAGTTGCTTCCAAATGTCCTCCTAACTCACTTCAGGGCCATGGCGAATCATGAGGACCAAGGCTTGGTTTTGATCACAGAAAAATAGCCCAAATCCTTCCTAAGACATTCTTGTTAGAGTTCCTGTGACAGTATGTTGATGGGGAAAGTGTTGAGTGTTGCTGAAGACAAAAATATGTATATTATTAGAATGATATATGGACTATTTATATGGTGTGATACACATAAATATGGCATAATTTTAGGAAAATAAAAAACCATAGCGCAGCCAAGGTGACATGTAAAATTAAGCATTACAGTAATAATAAAGATTTTCTTTTAAACAAACATCTGTGTCTGTATACGTGAATTTTCTTTTTTCTTATTTTTTTTTCTTTTTGTAGAAATAGGATCTGCCTGTCACCCAGGGCTGGAGTGCAGTGACTCAATCACAGCTCACTGCAGCCTTGAACTCCTGCATTCAAGCAATCCAAGCAGCTGGGACCACAGGTATGTGCCACCACATCTGACTAATTTTTCTATGTGTTGCAGAGACGAGGTCTGCTATGTTGCCCAGACTGGTCTTGAACTCCTGGGCTCAAGCAATCTGCCCACCTTGGTCTCCTAAAGTGCTGGGATTACAGGCATAAGTTGCTGCACCTACCCTGTGCAAGTGAATTTTCTAATTCCAAGTAGTCACCTTGGGAAGGTACACACTTACTCCATTGATGCATTCTTTGTTCAGTTTTGCAAGTCTCTTTTCATATCCGCCACAGAGCTAGTCACGAAGCAAAAAAGTAAATCTCTTCACTTATTGTAACTTTTCAAAACTAGCCAAAATGATAGTGTTTGGTTTATTGAATCATGCCACTGAGGTAACTTTATTCCAAAGACTTTGGGGCTATTTGTAAAAGTCAAGTTCACTTTCAAAGTTGAAAAGGTACTACCTTTGAGAATCTTTAAAAGCATGTGCCACTCTTGCACCATTGCAAAGGAGTTATTTCAAAAACTGTTCCAAATACTCGCATCACTGAATTTAGTGTAACATTCCCAAAGGTAAAATCTTCAAAAAGCTGTCTACACTCTTCTAGATGTGTAAGCACTGGCTGTTTATGGTTCAACCTTAGAGCTAAGTTGTACCTATGAAGTTGTACTATTGGCAATTTCAAAGTGAAGGAATTATATAATGATAAACGTAGAAAACCTCAATCACATAGTTCATGATAGGGAAAAAAATCTCTACAGGACTCTGAGTAAATAGATGATAGTATTAATTTAAATATTGGATGGAATACTGTGCAGCTGTCCATAATGGTACAAGCAGAGACAGGAAATATATGGACAATTTTCACTCAGTGAAACTCCTAAAATTCCTTGCAACATTATATGTGCACATTCATTTTCTAAGGAGAGAGACCATAACTTTGATACAATGTGTCATAACCCAAAGAGAGTTAAGAAGCTGTGTAACAGAAGAATATTTAGTGTAATGGAAAAGTGTTCAAGTTATATTTCTGGGTGAAAAAGGCAAAATATAAAAGAGCAGGGACCGCATGCTGTATTTAAAGTATTTTTATGCATGCTTAGTAAATAACACTGGAAAAATATACACCAAAAGAGCAGTAATAATCTCTGAGTAGCAGGATTCCAAGTAATTTTTTTATTGTCTTATTTTGTTTTGCTGCTGGCTTTTTGATATTTTCTCATTTTTTATAGTGTTACATATTGCTTTTACAAAGGAGAAAAAAAATATTTAAGAAGCAAATGGAATACTGGAGAGAAAATCAGTTTGATGAGAAGTGTACTAAGACCATGAGCTCTTTTCTTCTAGAGCCAGTAAGTAGTCATCCTCGAGTGAAATAATTTTTATACTAATCAGCAAGGCTTAATTACAGCAACATAAGCATTTTTTTTATTAAATTAGTTATTAATCCAAGAATCTACTACTCCAAATCTATACCTGCAAAAATTTTATTCAAATTTCTAATTTTCTACCATCACAAATCACCAAGAATTCAAAAATATCGATCCCCCTTGACAAAGACACGGCTGAATCATATTAATACCAAGCAGAGGCCAGGCGTGGGTGGTTTATGCCTATAATCCCAACAATTTAGGAGGCTGAGGCAGGAGGATCACTTGAGCCCAGGAGTTCAAGTCCAATCTGGGCAACATAGTGAGGTCCCATCTCTACAAAAAAAAATTGTTTTAATTAGCTAGGCATGGTGGCATGTGCCTGTAGTCCTAGCTGATCAGGAGGCTGAGGTGAGAGTATTGCTTGAGCCTGGGAGTTTAAGGCTGCAATGAACTATGATCCTCCCACTGCACTCCAGCCTGGGCAACAAAAAGAAATCCCATCTCAAAAAAAAAAAAAAAAATACCAAGCATAAATAATTTTTCACAACTAAGAGTCAGGACTCAGCTTTCATTCCAGGCCACAATCCCTGAAATTCAGTTTACCTGGCCCTTTCTCACAGATAGAAAGGCAACTCACAAAATAAGAAGAGTGGACTTGGTCTCCCTGAAGTAGAAAGGAAAGGAGATGTCAAAACCACAGACATTGATACAATTTTCAAAAATGCAGACAAACAAACAAAACTCTCAGTAGAAGTCCACTTCATAGGCAGAAGACGCCACAAATGGTTTGAGCAATTAGCAGATGTATATCATTCTTTCATTCCATTATCAAGCATTTGTGTGTGCCTACTATATGCCAAGCTCATCTGGGCTGAGCACGTGTAATCATACTCCAGGTTCAGGCAACCCAAACAAAACCACCCTACAAGCAATCAGTGTGGTGTGAATTTCAGGTTTGATTCATAATAACTCAGTCCCCCATATGAAAATAGGATTCTTCTGCTGTAAAGTCAGTAAGAAAATAAATCATCTTCCCCTAATGTCTCAGATACTAAAATTTACTTCATTATTTCTCTGATGTATCTAAAAACCATAACAATTACGCTCATTAACACAGAGAGTTGGAAAGATGGTACCAGAGGCTGGGAAGGGTAGTGGGTACAAAAAAAAATGGAAAGAATGAATAAGACCTACTATTCAATAGCACAACAGGGTGATTATAGTCAATAATAATTTAATTTTACATTTTAAAATAACTAAAAGAGTTTAATTGGATTGTTTGTAACATAAAGGATAAGTGCAGGAGGGCATAGATACCCCACTCTTCATGATGTGACGATTACACATTGCATGCCTGTGTCAAAACGTCTTGGGTACTCCATAAATATATACAGCTACCATGTACCCGCAACAAATTAAAATTAAAAATTAAAAAAGGAGATTTCTATGGTTTAAATTTCTTTCAAGTACAAATCAAAGACCTAAACCAGATATTTTTGTATCAAGTCCAAAAAGAAAAAAAGCAAAATGAAATGTGGCAAAATTTCTCCCTTTCCACCTCACCCACACATGTTGGTTCCTCGTGTGCACAAAATTTCCAAACATACGTCCTTAACATCTCTTCTAAAACATGTCCCGGCTGAAAAGAAACAGAGCAAATATTGAGAGAGGGGTTAGATGTGCAGTACACTGATCAGAGGGCTAAGGTTTTAATGCAATTTTGTTACTGAAGTTTGGAATCTAAAATATGAGTATTGGGGGAGGAGATAGAATTCAGGGTGGTCCTGGGATACCCTATGTCCTAGTTCACTCTGCCCAGCATTAACATAATCACAGGAGTTGTAAAGCCATAGAAAAATGTTTGCTATTCTGAAAAGCTTCATTCATTCTGGTATTTCAGCAAACCCCAGTATAAGTTTGGTTCCCTGTTATGAGAAACAGTATAATGCTCTGAGCCACAGCAAGTCATTAAGAAACCACAGAGGACAATTTAAGTGTCAGTTTTCATTTTCATCCCAAAGACCCTTGTTCTTGTCATCTTTATTAAGACATCAATTTCCCAGTCAGTTCCCTCTACCCTTGAAGTAAGGAAAAGCAATTCCTTGGAGAAGACTAAAGGAAAAGAAAAACTGATAGGGCATTTGAAGAAGAGATAAAAATGGGTGAATAGAAGGTTCATAGACCCTTAGCCGCCCAAAAAAATAACCAGGTCTACTTAGAAAATCTGCCCTAAAGTGGAAACCTGTAGCAGAATAGAACAAGGCAGTTTTGTTCTGGAAGGTTAGGATTGGTGGAAAGGAGACTAAAACAAAAATAAAGAAAAATGTGGATAAATTATTGTGTTTTAAGAGAAACTTTGCTTCATTCCATAAAACCACTACTTTCAATAATTATTATCATAGTTGACATTTAATCAGTGCTTAGTAAATGCCAGGCACCATATTAAGCCCACAGATCATCATATTTAATTCTCACAAAAATCCTATGAGGAATGTACTATTATTATCCCCGTCTTACAGATGAGGACACTGAGATACACTGAAGTGGAGGAACTTTCACAGGGTCAAGAAACTAGTAAGTTACAGATTCTCATTCCAAAGCCCTACTGATCAACTCTAGCCTAGGAGTTTGGCTTCTTGTCCCAGAGGAATTTTTCCAGTTATGTATTGTTGGTAACAAACCACCCCACAACTTTGTGGCTTAAAGCTGTCATTTGCTCTTCCCTCTCGTGGTTCTTGGAGTCTCTCATGTGGCTAAAGTCAGATGATGGCTGGGCTAAACCTTTTCCAGGGCTTGACAGGGCTGGGCTGGATGTCCAAGATGGTGCACTCACACGGCTGCCAGACAATGTGAATTAGGTTCCTCAGAGTATGGCGTCTGGGTTCTGAAAAGTGTGCTGAGGAGGAAGCATCCTGAGAGTAAGTATTCCATGAAACCCAAGCAGAAACTGCAAGGCTTCTCATCCAGCCTCGGAGGTGAACCCCCTATTTACATGGAGTCTACCCCTTCCCCAGAGAAAGTGTTGGAGGCATGGATCACTGGTGGGAACAAAGGAAAACACAGCTCCCCTCTCTAAGGAAGCCCTCAGTATTAGAGACATACAGAGGTAGGTGAACAACATCTTTAGAATTCCCACCACATCAACTGTACAGAGACTCCCATATAGCAGCAGAAAGATCCAGGTAACATCAGACCCAACCCAAGGACAACCAAGGATTCCTTCCTACCACTGACTCAGATGCAGAAATCTAAGGAGATCTTGCTCCTGCATCTTTTCTCCTGGATCCAGCCCAGAAAGGTTCTAGTAGTTCCCAATCAGGGCAGCACAGCCCCTTAAGAGGTGTTTGGGATAGTCAGGGAAGAGGGTGGTTGTCATAAAGACTGGAGGGGGCTGGACGTGATGGTTTACACCTGTAATCCCAACACTTTGGGAGGCAGAGGCAGGCAAATCACCCTGAGGTCAGGAGTTCAAGACCAGCCTGGCCAACATGGTGAAACCTGGTCTCTACTAAAAATACAAAAATTAGCCGGGTGTGGTGGCAGGCGCCTGTAGTCCCAGCTGCTTGGGAGGCTGAGACAGGAGAATTGCTTGAACCAGGGAGGCAGAGGTTGCAGTGAGCCGAGATTGTGTCACTGTATACCACTCTAGGTGGCAGAGCAAGACTCCATGGCAAAAAAAAAAAAAAAAAAAAAAAAGACTGAGGGTACTATGGGAATTTGTGTTGGGGAAAAAGGGGGACAATATTAAATATTCTGAAATGTGCAGATCAGTTCCACCCTAAGCTTTGTCCCAGCCAAAATGAAAATAGCACACCCACACTCCACCAAAAAAACCCTGGTAGACCTGGGAGAGGAGGAGGTGTACATCTCAGGGCAGACTATTTCTCCTCCATCCTCCCATCCCCACCCACACCCAACACCTGCCTGTTACCACCCTCTCTATTCCAAGGCGCTTGATTGGGGGAAGAGTGAAAAGACTCTCACCTTAGATCTTCCAGGTCTCAAGTCAAACCTGCAGGAAGACGGAAGAGATTAGACTTAAACTGCATCTGAGATTGATGTTTTAAACCAAAACGGACTGAAATGTTTATAATTGAAAGAGAGCAGAAAGTTAGAGAATCTGCCAAAGGTGTCAAAGGGCGGGAAACGGGCATTCAACTGAACATCATAGAAATCAATAATTGGAAAAAACACCAATATTTCATGTTTATCCCCCACTTAGTTAAAACTCTTCAGTTCACTCCGCCATACAGGGGAGTAGGGTCATGGTTTTCAAACATGCCAAGGAAGGAAGGTCACTGAGAACGTTTCTGTCTGCCTTACTGACCACTGCAGATAAGCAGCCGCTGCTCGGCCCGCTCGGAAACATTACATCCTGTTTCCGCCAAGGGTCCTGGGTGGAGCCGCAGAGCCTGCCGTCTAGGGCTGTGGCAGTTCGATGGGAAGATCACTGGAAACCTAGCAGGGGTGCTGGACCCTAGGCACAGATGCTGCATCCCTGCTAAAGGAGAACAATGGGTAAGTCATCATCGTGAGATGGGTTTTCCTCTCTCCCTGCTGTGGACAGGTGCTTGATAGCAGAGCCCACTGCCAAGTGACCCCAGAGGGGAAAAATGCCCAGGTCAGAGCACGCTAGACTGGGATAAGCAGGCCTAGAGAGCATGTGCCTCTGATACAAATCAGAATTTACACTGAGTTTCCATCCATCCAGCTCAGGGCTGTCTCGACTCATGCAAAATGCGTGAGTCTAACCCCATCTTTCCTCAGCATTTTCCAGTCTCCCTTTCTTCCAATCCTTTTATCCACATTCAGAAAAACAAATCATTGGGAAGTGATTGTTAAAGCCACATTAACCCTGTTAACACCACATCAAAATTATCCCACTTAATAAAAAATACCAGTTGATACAGATTTTGGAGGACAATTTGAATATTTATTAAAATTTTAAATGTGCTTTTACTCTGACCCAGCAATTCTCCCAAACCCAGATATTTCCAGCAGCTTTATTCGTAATTGCCAAAACTCAGAAGCAGCCAAGATGACCTTCAGTAGATGAGTGAATATGTAAACTTTGGTACATCTAGACAATGAGATCGTATTCAGTGTTAAAAAGAAATGAGCTATCAAGCCATAAAAAGTCGTGGAGGAGCTTTAAATGCTTATTACAGTCCTAAGTAAAGGAAGCCCATCTGAAAAGGCTATTTACTATATGATATCAACTACAAGACATTCTGGAAAAGACAAAACTACAAAGACAGTCATTGACAGCGTGTGGGGACAGAGAAGGGAGAAGCAGGCAGAGCACAGAGGCTTTTTAGGGCAATGAAAATACTCTGCATGATACTGTAAGGGCAGGTACATGTCATTACACATTTGTCCAAACCCATAGAATGCACAGCATCAAGGGTGAATCCTAATGTAAACTGTTAACTTTGTGTGGTTACGACGTGCCAATGTAGGTTCACCTATTGTAAAAAATGCACTACTCTGATGAGAATGTTGATTATGAGGGAGACTATGCATGTTCAGGGGCAAGGAACATATGGGACATCTCTGTACCTCCCACTTAATTGTGCTATGACCCTAAAACTGCTCTAAAAGAGAGTCGAAAAAAAACTAAACAGAAAATACCAATTGGTCATGGATTTTTTGGAGGACAATTTGACAATATCTATTAAAATTATTTGAAGTGCTTACCCTCTGACCCAGCAATTCTTCTAGGTATTCATGTAATTTACAGCTGTATTCCCAGTGCCTAGAACCCTAGATCAGTGGTATATAGCAGGTGCTTAAAAAAAATATGTGATGAATATGCAATTTTAAAAGATAAACTGGCAAGAAAACCAACATATTAAGTTATGATTTTATTTAGGTTTATTTAAAAAGCACAATTTTTTTTGAGACAGGGTCTCACTCTGTCACCAGGCTGCTACTGCAGCCTCGACATCCTAGGTTCAGGTGATCCTCCCACTTCAGTCCCCTAAGTAGCTGGGACTACAGGTGCACCCCACCATATCTGACTAATTTTTTGTACTTTTTGTAGAGACAAGATTTCACCATGTAGCCCAAGCTGGTCTTGAACTCCTGGACTCAAGCAATCCACCCACCTTAGCTTCCCAAAGTACTGGAATCACAGATATGAGACACCACACCCAGCTGCACAAATTTATTTTTCTGCTGTTTAAAAAGAATTTGTAAGCTTTTCCAGTTCACAGGTCATGCTTGGAGGTATAGAAGTTGGCACACTATCTGTACAAGGTAGCATGCTTCTTCTTCCCCTTCACATTCTTCAGATTCCCACTTTTGTTTTCTGCCCATTTTAATGTTTAAGATATATTAATTCAAAATGGATTAGAGACTTAAATGTTAGACCCAATACCATAAAAACCCTAGAAGAAAACCTAGGCAATACCATTCAGGACATAGGCATGGGCAAGGACTTCATGTCTAAAACACCAAAAGCAACAGCAACAAAAACCAAAATTGACAAATGGGATCTAATTAAACTAAAGAGCTTCTGCACAGCAAAAGAAACTACCATCAGAGTGAACAGGCAACCTACAGAATGGGAGAAAATTTTTGCAATCTACCCATCTGACAAAGGGCTAATATCCAGAACCTACAAAGAACTCAAACAAATTTACGAGAAAAAAACAACCCCATCGAAAAGTGGGCAAAGGATATGAACAGACAGTTTTCAAAAGAAGACATTCATACAGCCAACAGATACATGAAAAAATGCTCATCATCACTGGCCATCAGAGAAATGCAAATCAAAACCACAATGAGATACCATCTCACACCAGTTAGAATGGCAATCATTAAAAAGTCAGGAAACAACAGATGCTGGAGAGGATGTGGAGAAATAGGAACACTTTTACATTGTTGGTGGGATTGTAAACTAGTTCAACCATTATGGAAAACAGTATGGCAATTCCTCAAGGATCTAGAACTAGAAGTACCATATGATCCAGCCATCCCATTACTGGGTATATACACAAAGGATTATAAATTATGCTGCTATAAAGACACATGCACACGTATGTTTATTGCGGCACTATTCACAATAGCAAAGACTTGAAATCAACCCAAATGTCCATCAGTGACAGACTGGATTAAGAAAATGTGGCACATATATACCATGGAATACTATGCAGCCATAAAAAAGGATGAGTTTGTGTCCTTTGTAGGGACATGGATGCAGCTGGATTCTCAGCAAACTATCACAAGAACAGAAAACCAAACACCGCATGTTCTCACTCATAGGTGGGAACTGAACAATGAGATCACTTGGATTCGGGAAGGGGAACATCAACACCGGGGCCTATCATGGGGAGGGGGGGGGGGGAGGGATTGCATTGGGAGTTATACCTGATGTAAATGACGAGTTGATGGGTGCTGACAGTTGATGGGTGCAGCACACCAACATGGCACAAGTATACATATGTAACAAACCTGCACGTTATCCACATGTACCCTAGAACTTAAAGTATTAAAAAAAAAAAAAAAAAGATATGTGCCCTCCCAACTGTATGTAGATAAAGAATGTTTTTCTGTATGTTTGTATTTTACATAAGTAATTTGCATATAACTTCTTGCATTCAATTTCTTGCTCTTTTCACTATGTTAAGATCAATCTATGTTAATCTATGGGTACATTTATTAGGTTGGTGCAAAAGTAATTATGGGTTTTGCCATTAAATTGTTTTTGCCTTAAAAGTAATGGCAAAAACTGCAATTACTTTTGCACCAATCTAATAGTTCATTGAATTGTGACTGCTATATAGAACTCCATACTAGATATCCACCATCGTTTACTTATCTGTTCTCATGGTGATGAACAAGTTCCTTCCAACTCTCTGCCACCGCAAATGATATACCAAAAAAATGCTCTCCTATGTGACACGTTCTCGCCCCATTCTAGAGTGTCTCTGGGGCCAACGGCTAGGAAAGAGATCGTGGCTCAGATGGAATGTGCATTATTTTCCATTTCACTAAGAAATGCCGGATTGCTCACCAGAATGGCTGCACCAGCTCACACTTGCACCAGCAGTGGCTGAAGGATTCACATTCCCCAAGAAAAATTCTAAACAGGACAAAGCACAATAGGTCCTTACCTCCTATGATCTCTCCATAATTCTATTAATGCAAACCAAGGAGGCCTTCCCTTCTTAGCAGCACCAGCCGCCTGATAGCTCACTGAACTTGTGGCCAGCTAAATCCCCTGGTTTTTTTCGCATGAACGGTTGCTTATACCTGTGGAATTAATTGGCGCAGGGTGGGAGGCCATTTAGACAGTTTAGAATGCAAAATGAAATCAAAATATGTGGTTCAACCTGCGCTTCAAATGCTCTCACCCAATTTAATTAATTTAGTTCATGATTTTTCTCCCTTCTTGCCCCCATTCAGCTGCTATATGATTGATCAGACCAGACTTCAGAACTAGGTAGATCTGAGTTCAACTCCCACCTCTGCCTCTTACTAATTCTGTGACCTTGGAGAAATTATTTATTCACTCTAAATTTTTGTTGCTTTGATTTCCTTGGAAATAATAACATTGACTTCATAGTAACATGAAGTAAGTGTAGTGAAGATTACGTGACATGCATGTTATAAAATATCTGACATGTACCAGCCCCTCAGCATGCTCGTTCCTTTCTCCTGACTGTTTTCCTTTCCTGTCTAGACCCCAAAAGGAGAAAAAGCACCCAATTTATTCCAGATAGGTCTAGATCCCTGATTCCCACAATAAAATCTACATGTCTCCTTTCATGTTCTCAACTCTCTGCTCTCTGGCACAAAACATGTTAACCGATCTATGATAATGCAGTGAGAAGTCATAGTGGATCAAGGTGTTCCTCTTCCAGGTGACATTTGGAACTTTACAGAAGTTTCCCAGACTCTCAATGCCTTAATGCTTGTGGGACCAAAGGTTAAGAGAAGGGGATTCTCCCCACGTCAGGGGTTTGATGTTGGCACAATGTGGCTGTGATATGCATCAGTAGGAGTGGCAGAAATGCGGGCATCAGATTGAGGAAGTGCCCTAGTCAAATGGGACCACAGTGGTGAAAAACTTTGCAGGGTATGGGGGGACCCAGAGGCTTTAGCACCTGACATTGTTGCACAGAGCTCCAGCCACATGTTTGCAATCACACACAAGGTCCCCCTGCACATTATCAGAAATCACTGAGGTAAAGATTGAGGTTTGCAGCAAATCATTTTTGAGCCCCTTCTTCCCACTCCCATCAGCCCATCTGATGTTAGCTCTGCTATGGTGGGCAGTTCTGCTTCTAAGTGCAGTGCCAGATTCCACAACTCAAGCTTCTACCAAAGAATCTCCAGCTTTTCTGCTCAGGGACTTTCTCCAAAACCAGGGAAGGCCACTAAGATGGCATATAGCCACATCCTGGAAAAGAAAGAGAATTAATACCCCCAGAGGCTACCATCAACCAACGGAGTACAAGAGTCCATAGATAAGTGCCCCAGCTTCCTGTCATTGGAAGAATAATTCTGAGATGCCTTTTCCAACATTCTTCAAAATATCCCCAGTGGGACAGAGCCCCATTTTTTTCACTGCAACAACCAGCTCAATAATGCAACTTTATTGAATTTTCTCCCTTCCCTGTCTCATCCTCCTTATTCTCTCACTGCTTCCTGGGGTGGTCTCCCCAAAACTACCTGCACCCTTGTCTGTATCCTAGACTGTCTCTGGAGATATCTAACCCAGGTTTAACATCAGCTAAACGAACAGTGGTGGGGGTGGTTTCCTGTTAATATAACACTACTTTATCTTTAGACAGATATGGCCTGAGAGATGTAGAAACTTCTTGAATGTTACTGGGAACACTTGGTTATTTCCTAACTCCCTTTCTACTGCCAATAGAATTAATTTTTCTTTCTTCGGTGATATTTAGTGTCTTATACGAGCTCTTATTACATCACTTCTAACATTGCAACATAATTATTTGTTAAACATGTCTCCCTCTAGATTTTGAAAATCTATGTCTGATTCAATTTTGTATATCTTCTGCCAATACTTCAATAAGTATTGGTGAATTAATAAATTCCCAAAGGGAGTGAGGGAGTTTCCAGTTCAATCTGATAGGCTGAGAATATTTATTTCCTCTCCCTCCTGGGCTCTATTAAAATGCTAGGGGGAAAAAAGCATTCAAATGATGCAAACTCACAATAACTAAAGAATGCTTCTGGGATCATGAGCACCCAAGAGAGCTCAGCAAATTTGTGGAAGATGAAAAATACATGAAAGTCTGCTAATGGGTAAATGAGAAAAACGCTTAGAATGTACACTTCTCCAGGGAGAGGAGCCATCTATCTAGAGGAATTCCAATAAGACTCTGAAATCAAACATGGCAAGTGTCAGGGAGATGGAAGTGAGAAGTGCCAGTGAAAGTGGGCTATAACCAAAGATCTAGATATAGAACAAGCACATCCCACTCTTCTCCTACCTCTTCACAAAAAGACTGCCTATAGAGTAGGCATTTAATCCAGGAAAAACTCAGAAGGTTCTTGTTCAAGGAAATTGAACATAATGTCAGAAAAGTAAGGTGCCTGGGACAAGTGTTAGTGCTCCAGAAAAAAGTCTTCCCAAATCTAGCATCTACCCTCTTCTCCGGTGTTGGCTTAGCTCTCTAGGGACTCACAGTAAGCAAAGCATGCCTGTCAAGAAGCCATACTAATATAAAGGGAGCTCCTAAACATCCCTTCTGTCCACATGTGTGAGAAAACCTGTAACATGAAAGTTAAATGTTAAGACAGAGAACTAGAGAGTGAGAAAGAGAAAAAAAGAGAAAGAGGAGGGAGGAGCAGAAAGAGGAAGAGGAGGGGAAGAGGAAAAGACCCTTTTTAAAATGTTGACAGATTGTAGATTTGAGAAGTTTGTCTTTAAAACAAAAACAAGATGCTGGTTTAATAAAAAAAAAAAGGAAAAAAAAACATAAAATCAGGGAAGCAGTAGAAAACAAAGCTAAAAATATAATTGTCTTTATAAAAAGTTTAATGGAAGAGTTGGGAGGTGAAGTTGAAGAAAACTCTCAAAAGGTATACAAATACACACATGCATGTGCACACACACACACACATTCATGCGAAAATAGGAAATATGAAGAAGATCAAGTCAATATATTCTAATACAAACTAATACAAGCTTCAGGGAAAAAAACAGAGAATACAAATGGGAGACAATCATTAAATAAATAATTGAAGAGAACCATCTATAAGTCAAGAAGGACGCAAGTCTTCAGAATGAAAGGACTAGCATGTTCTGAGTAGGACAAATTTAGAAAGACTGACAACTAGACGTACGCACATAAAATCTTAAAACACTAAAGATAAAAAATATTTAAAGTGGAAAAAGCAGGTCATCTATAAAGGAGTGAGAATCAAATCAGCATCAGATTTCTCATCAGCAACACTGGATACTAGAAAACAGTACAACAAAGTCTTCACATTTCTTTTTTTTGTTCTCCTTACATAGAAACTTATTAAACTTATTTGGGGTTAATTTAGTTTAGCAGTCATTCAATTTGTCAACCTTAGAGTTAAATGATTAAAAATATTAGTGAAGAAAAAGTCCAATGTGGTGATAAGGTAGCAAATGTAAATTATCTAAAAGTCAGTACATATGGATTCTTTTAACCAGCTTTATTAAGATATAATTGACAAATAAGAATTGTATGCATTTAAGGTGTATAACATGATGTTTAATATTCATATACATTGTGAAATGACCACAGTGAAGCTGATTAACGTATCTATCACCACACACAGTCACCATTTTGATTTTTTGTGGTGAGAACATTTATTGTTTAAATGCTAAGATCTATTCCCTTAGCAAATTTCAAGTATACAATACAATATTCTTAGCTATAGTACCATGCTATACATTAGATCTCCAGAATGTATTTATTCTGAATAACTGAAACTATGTACCCTTTGAACAATGTCTCCCATTTTCTCCACCCTAAGCCCCTAGTAACCATCATTCTGTGCTCTGCTTTTATGAGTTCAAAAAATTTTTTAGACTCCACATATGAGATCGTGCAGTATTTGTCATTCTGTATCTGGCTTATACCACTTAACAATGTCCTTCAGGTTTATTCATGTTGTCACAAATGGCAAGATTGTCTTCTTTTTAAGACTGAATAATATTTTATGTATACAAAAATTACATATATGATTATATAAATATATGTTAAATATATTATATAAATATTGAATTATATATAATTATACAAATATTGAATTATATATAAGCATACTTTTATATAATTATATAACTACATAAATATATTATAATCATATATAATTAAATATATTATATATTATGTATTTATGGAAATGAAATCAGTTTCTTGATGAGATATCTGCACTATCATATTCGTTGAAGCATTGGTCAGTATCACCAACACAGGGAAACAACCTAAGTGTCTCTTGATGGATGAATAAAGAAAACATTATATATAGTAGATTATATGTATTTATGTATTTATACAATAAATATATAATAATTATATATGTATATATATATATAATCATAATATATTTCTGTTATGTAATTAATAAGCATATTAATTAGCATACTTATAATTAGTTATATTTGTACTTATAAAAATTAATAATTTCTATAAATATATAAATATATATTAAATGTTATGTTGATTAATATATAATTATATATTATACATTATACATAATATATAATATATAAATACGTAATCTATATATAATTATGTAATCTATTATTATGTAATGTTTTCTTTATCCATTCATCCATCAACAGCCACTTAGGTTGTTTCCATATCTTGGCTCTGTTGAACAATGCTGCAACGAACATGAGAATGCAGATATCTTATCAAGAAACTGATTTCATTTCCTTTGGATATATATCCAGAGGTGGGATTACTAGATCACATGGTAGTTTTATTTCTAAATTTTTAAGGAACTTCCATATTGCTTTCCATAATAGCTGTAACTATTTACATTCCCACCAAGAGTATACAAGGGTTCTCCTCTTATCTACGTCCTCGTCAATCTTTTGTCCTTTTTGTAATAGTCATTCTAACGGGTGTGAAGTGATATCTCATTTGGTTTTGATGTGCATTTCTCTGATGATTAATGATGTTGAGCACCCATTCATAGGCCTGTTGGCTATTTGTGTGTCTTCTGAGAAATGTCTATTCAGGTCCTTTGCCCATTTTTCAGTTTGGTTATTTGGATTTTGCTATTGAGTTGCTTGAGTTTCTTATATACTTTGAATACTAACCCCTTATCAGATGAATATCCAAATTCATAGGTTGTCTCTTCACTCTATTGATATTTTCCTTTGCTATATAGAAGCTTTTAGTCTGATGCAATTGTTGATGGCTGATGAGATATCTCGATTCTTGTCTTCTTAGTTTAAACATATTTAAACAAGAGACATACAACAAAGGAGATGCAGCATAGAGTAATTGTATTGCAAAGGAAAAAGAATATTTTGAAAGTTAGGTGCAGAATAGACAGTACACCCTGAGAGAGAGAGGATTTCAGGGTGGGCTGCTTGTAAGGATGATATAGCAAAGACTGGCTCCAGGGAGACTCCCTTTATGGGGGTCTTACATGATTATTTATAAGGAGGTGGAAAGAGGGTTACTAGTAAGCATGTTCTGGGTAAGCCCTCTTTCCTGCTTCTTTTTTCTGGGACTTCCTAATTGTATATATTGGTCCACTTGATGGTGTCCCATCAATTTGCAGAATTTCTTCGCTCTGTTTCATTTCTTTTTTTCCCCCTTCTGACTGGATAATTTCAAATGACCTATTGTGAAGTTCACAAGTTCTTTCTTCTGCTTGATCCAGTCTGCTGTTGAAGCTCTCTATTGTTCTTTTCATTTCACTCATTGTATTTTTCAGCTCCAGAATTTCTGTTTAATTTTTTTTTTTTTTTTTTACATTTCTCTTTGCTCATCTTCTAGCCTTGTTCATGTATTGTTTTCCTGAATTTACTGTTTTCTGTGTTATTTCGCAGTTTGCCAAGCTTCCTTAAAACAAGTATTTTGAATTCTTTGTCAGGTAATGTCTAGATCCCCATTTATTTGGGGTTGGTTACTGAAAAATTACCATGCTGTTTTGGTGATGTCATGCTTCCTTGATTTTTTATTTTTGTGTTTCTTGAAGTCTTACATTGCTCTCTTTACATTTGAAGAAGCAGTGACATCCTTCAGTCTTTGCTGGCTGACTTCAGGATAGAAGGACCTGCACCAGTCAGCCCAGTTAGTAATTCTGGAGTCGCTCAGACCTTTTTTATGGATGTACTTGCTTCACTTCTCTTGCCCCTCTTTGGTTGATGGGGTTGGGGGTGGGTCTTAGAATTGTTATGACTTCTTTTGGCCCCACACAGGCAGGCCAGGTGCAGGGAGTCTCCCATTTATTTTCCCTGGGGCAGTTCCCTGAAGTGTTTAATATCAAACACCTTTACACCTTCTGCCAATCCTGCGGAGCTGATCTGGCTGTCTGCATGTGTTTGTGCATAATTTGCAGAGACTCACATGCACCATCTGTAAGGCATGCATGGGATGCCAGCTACAGGAGGTGGGGCTTGGAGTGCTGGGGGTGCCTGTTGGCCAGTTAGGGGAGCTGCAGGTGATGTGTTCTATGAGGTTTTTGGGCAGTCTTCTTAGTGAAGTTCATGAGGCAGTTAGTAGAAACCATGGCCCTTTGTTGAATTCCACTCCCCACTTGCGGTGAGCCCCCACCTTTTTCCTCTGCTCCTAGCTATCCCCTGATTATTCAGCTGTGCTGATATTCCCAGTGATCTGAGTGGAACAAGACAGAAGTGTGGCTCCTGAGCATCATTCTGCATGACTAGAGAAGCCAGTTCTCACTATGCTTTCACATTTCCCTGTTGGAGAAATTGCAGGCTGAAGGAGTTTCTCTTGGCACCAAGGTGTGCCACATTGGATAGATGATGTGGGTAAAGTGTTCAAAACTGTTTTTCCTAGCCTCTTCAATACATCTATTCTTGAATTTTTTGTTTGTTTGTTCCAACAGGCACTGGGACTTCTTCACTGGGCTCCTGAGTACTCTCATCCATGGGTGATTGTCAAAATCAGTGTTTCTATGGGGAGCATGAAGGTTGAAAACTCCTATTCCTATCTTGCCTGTATTACCTGAAAGCTTTCCAATTTTAGAGAAAAAACTATTTTCAACCTAGAATTTTATGCCTAGTCAAATAATCAATCAGAAAAGAAAAAACAAAAGCCTTCCTTATTTGATCATCCAAAACTATATCAAGGAAAAGAGTCACTTTTTCTTAAGAAGTTATAGGAAGATATCCTCCAGCCCAACAAAAGGAATAAAAAAGAAATGAAGGTTTAAATTTGTTTTTGAAATTGAATATAGAGATACAACTGTATCTAGAGGAGAATAAGGATGGATGAGGTAAGAGTATGAGTGAGCTAAATTATCAATAGAAAATGTCTAAATTGGATAGAACTAATTCTATAAATACATCTTCTAGATTTATGGATAGATATCCCAAAAGAACACAAGCAAACTGTCGAAACCGATTGCTTCTGGAGAATTAATATGGAGTAGACATCAGTGGAGCTATGGACTATGACTTTTTATTACAAGCTCCTTGCTCTACTTTGTTTTTAAGCATGTATATCAATTACTTTCATTTAATTATTTTTACTTTAAATACTTTAAAAGATTTAACAATGCCTCAAATTACGAACATCATTTATCAATGTGCAGACACATGATTGAAGTACAAGTCAATAAGTCATTAATATAATTAGAATGTCTCAGTTTTTTAACTCTAAAATGAAGATATTAATGCCTACATCATGGGAATATTATGATAATGTATGAATAGAAATTAGCATGATGCCTGACACATCATCAGGTCTCCAAGAATGATAGTTATTGTTACTGGAAGACAGATGATATGCTTGGTGATTCAGAGCCTAGCTCTGCCACTTACTACAAGCTATGCAAGCTTGAATAAATCTTATTTTCCTCACCTGTAACTTGAGAATAATAGTAACCTTGCCTTTAAATAAGTTAAAGCATGTAAAATGCTTATCACATTTCCTGTACTTAGTAAATACTTAATAAATGATAGATATTATTATTAAATAAATCTTAATTGTAATTCTTTTATTTTGATAGTTTTCATGATTAGATATGTCTTAAGTGACAGAGCACATACAGATTCATTCAGATCCACCAGAAAGGACCTCCTGCCTAGATTTTCTTTACACCCTACTCTACTTTTTAGTGTGGCTAAAAGTGTGGCTCCTGAGCATCATTCTGTATGGTTGGGGAAACTTTTAATATTCTATTTATCAGTGTTTCTCATCCCAAATTTAACAATGAACCAAAGAGAAAACCAAGTAAATTATTTCCTGAGTACCCTTTGGGCCCAGAGATGAAGAAGAGGAGGAAGGAAGAAAAAAAAGAATCTATATCTCAACTTTTGTTATCAAGGATAGAAAAGGGAGATTGTATAGGTAAAAATTGCTTTTTTTAAAGTGCATTGGTGTTTAGTGGGAAATACTGCTCAAATACATGTTATACAAGTTATTTCATAAATAATACCAGAGAATGTATTATTAATAGAGTCCAAGATAACTTGCAAAAAAATCAGTGGACATTTTTCCTTATCTTCAGAGCAGGGTTTTTCCTGAGTGATCCAAAACAAGAAACATTCATCCTCTGTGAGAGAAGCATGCATATGATTACTAACCAGAGGCAAGAGAAAAAGGGCACAGACATGGTATATGTGTTCTGTGCCAGACACATACAGTTAACTCCTTGAGTGCTCACAAAAAATCCCTTGATGGACGTATGTTTGACCAACGAGGTAAATAAGGCTCAGAGACATCAAATAACTTGTACAAATGTATGCGGCTGGTAGGGGGTAGAGCAGAGATTTGAACCCATGACTCCAAAGTCTGTGCTCTTTCCACCAGACCTCCCCGGATGTCAGCCAGTCCATCACTGCCTGCTAGAGTGCCCTGGTTGGGGAATCTGGAGACGAAGGTTTAATTCCTGGTTTGACCACTGAATAATTTAGGCCAATTTACCCTTTTAAGGGTTTTACTGACTCTACTCAAAATATAAGAAAGAGAAAATTCATGTTTATAATGTACTATGTAAAGCCTAAATATACTTTTATTTAAAAAAATTCTTATATACAGATAAAAATTATACTCTCAAAAAGGAGTTTTAGGAGCCCAAATTAAGATCAGATTTCAATGTCTCCATTTCTTAACTAACCAGACACCAAATGATGTCTTTCCAAACAGTATAGATAATATTTGCTTGGAGCCTAGAAAATAAATGTCAATACTTGTGGTAGTTTCTGAAAATTTAAAAGTGCTAGCCCCAGTAAATATATACTGGGGGAGAAGGCAGTATAAACCAGGCCAATAAATATTCATCAAAAATGCTCATAGAGAAAACATGTGGGAATATGAATGTTTTGATTCAGAAGAAAGAAAGTAACTTGATGCCAAGATCGAGCTGGGATAGGACTTTAGCTCAGGCCTTGCCTGGCTGCCTATGATGGCTGGTGCTGCTCACTATTACCTGAGAAGTCTGGGTCAGGCACAAAACTCATATACTTCTAGTGGGATGGAAATGCACTCCAGATATCTAAAACAGCCTTCTTTTTACTACCATAATAAATTGGAGGCCAGACATGATGGCCCAGCCCTGTAATCCTAGCACTGTGGGAGGTCAAGGCAGAAGGATTGCTTGAGACCCAGAGTTCAAGACCCAGCCTGGGTAACATAGTAAGATAGATCTCTAAAAAAAAAAAACTTTAAAAAAAATTAGCCAGCCACAGTGGTGTGTACCTGTGGTCCCAGCTATTTAGGAGGCTGAGGTGGGAAGATTACTCGAGCTCAGGAGTTCAACACTTCAGTAAGCCATGATTGCACCACTACACTCCAGCCCAGGCAACAAAGTGAGACCCTGTCTCTTAAAATAAGTAGATAAATAAATATGGGTCTGGACAAAGATTTCTTGAGTAATACTCCACAAACACAGGCAACCAAAGTAAAAATGGACAAATGGGATCACACCAAGTTAAAAAGCTTCTGCATAGCAAAGGAAACAATCAACAAAGTAAAGAGACAACCCACAGAACTGGAGAAAATATTTGTGAACTACTCATCTGACTAGGGTAACCACAATATATGGAGTTCAAACAAATCTACAGGAAAAAAAATCTGATTTTAAAATGGGCAAAAGATATAAATAGACATTTCTCAAAAGAAGGCATACAAATGGTAAACAGACACATGAAAAGGTGCTCAACATCATTGATCATCAGAGAAATGCAAATCAAAACTACAATAAAATATTATCTCATCTCAGTTAAAATGGCTTTTATCCAAAAGACAGGCAATAACAATTGTTGGCGAGGATGTGGAGAAAAAGGAACCCTCATATACTGTTGATGGGAATGTAAATTAATACAATCACTATGAAGAACAGTTTGGAGGTCCATCAAAAAAACTAAAAATAGAGCTACCATATTGTCCAGCAATCCTACTCCTAGATACACACCCAAAAGAAAGGAAATCAGTGTATCAAAGAGATATCTGCACTTCCATGATTATTGCAGTGAGCTGGGGTCTCACTCTGTCACCCAGGCTGGAGTGCATGGCATGATCTCAGCTCACTGAAACCTCCCCCTCCCCAGGTTCAAGTGATTTTCCTGCCTCAGCCTCCCGAGTAGCTGGGGTGACAGGCATGCCACTACCACACCTGGCTAATTTTTGTATTTTTAGTAGAGACCAGGTTTTGCCATGTTGGCCAGGCTGGTCTCGAACTCCTGACCTAGGTGATCTGCCCACCTCAGCCTCCCAGAGTACTGGGATTACAGGTGTGAGCCACTGCACCCGGCCTAGATATATTGTTCTAAAGATGATCAGTGTTGATAATCCAAGCCTAACATTTTCCAAATTCATCAAGGAATGATTCACACTGCATGCCTGCTTCCACAAAGGCTACTGCAGTGGGAGCTCAGCACTTGCCACCTACTAGGCTCAGTGAAGTCCCTATTTCTGAGCCTTAGTGTGATGATTAATTAATTTTATGGATCAACTTGGCCAAGCCACAGTATCTAAATATTTGGTCAAACATTATTTTAGATGTTTCTCTGAAGCTATTTTTTAGATGAGATTAACATTTAAATTAGTAGTCTTTGAGTAAAGCAGGCTGTTCTCCATAATGTGGTGAGTTTCATCCACTCAGCTGAAGACATTAATAGAAAAGACTGCCCTCCCTGGGAGAAGGGGGATTTCGGACCAAAGTTCAATTCTTCCCTGCGTCTCCAGCCTCCCTGCCCACCCCTGCAGATTTTAGACTTGCCAACTTCCACAGTCACATAAGTCAATTCCTTAAAATAATCTCTCTCCGTCCCTATGTTTCTCTCTCTCTCTTTCTCAAGATATAAATGTAGATTAGATACAGATATAGATTAGATATATAGATACACACATTTACAACAGGATGAATATACATATACATACATATACATCCTGTCAATTCTGTTTCTCTGAAGGACCATGACTAATAGACCTAGTTAGAATCACAGAACTGACGTTGACGCCAAAGGGCCTAAAAGAGCATCTGCAAAGCTGCATGCAGGCTGTCTTCCTAGGCCTGCAAGATTTAACCACAGGCATTTCACAGGTATCTGCAATACAACAGAGACAAAAATTCAAATTCTGGCTGTGTCACTTGTTAGCTGTGTGACTTCAGGAGGTTACCTTACCTGCCTGTGCCTCGGTGTCCTCATCTGTCCAAGAATAATGGTATCTGCCGCATAAGGTTATCATATGGATGAAATAAGTTACTACACGGAAGGCATTTAGAGGTATGCCTGCCACCAAGTAAGGCTTCATTAAATGTTGTCATAATCCTCTCAAACACCATCTGCTTCTGCTTTCTGTTGTACTCCTGTAGGAATGTCCCAACAACATAGACCCAAAACTTCATTTTATCTTCATTTTCTGCCTTCCCCTCACCCACCCCACTATGCTCACAACCTATGGATTCATTGATTCTACATTTCCAATGTCTTCTCTATTTGTGCTTTATTTACTCAGTCTTCTATACTTCCCGACCACTTATTCTGGGCCTGACACTGGGTTTGGAAGTGTTGTGGATACAAAAATAAGTAAATACTGGCAAATGGAGGGGACTTTGCAGTCCCATTGCCCTGGCTTTGGTTATCTTCAATACTCTCCCTTGGATTATTGATGGAGCTTTTTAAGCAATTTTCCAACTCTCCCCCTCAATCCATCTTTCATAGTGATGCTTCCCCAAACTCAGGTCAAATTGCTGCTCTTGACCTCTAGAATAAAATCCACAACTGTCCCCAAACAATCTTTATTTTTTTGTCTCCCAGTGTTATTCTCCACAGCAGGCCTCTGACCACTCCCCAGGAACACTGTGCTCCTCTGTGCCCCGTGACTCTGCTCCTGCAGCTGGTGCATTCCTCTGATCACCTGCCCGATGTCTTCCTTGACATTCCCAGTCAGAAGTAACTGTTTTTCTCTCTCTTAGTTCTTGTCCTTCCATTTGACATCCCAGCTGTCATTGTTTATGTAGCTGAACCCTGGCTTGAGCCCAGGCTGCCTTCACTCCAGGATCCAGACAGGACCTGGCCAAGTCTGGAGGGCCCCCAGGGTGGCTCTGCCAAGGTTCTACTTACATGAGGGTCTGAGAAGCCTCCTGGGAAATGAACTCATCCTGAGGGAAGAGAGGGCCAAGTCACACTAACACATTCCAAGGACAGTCAGCCAGTGTCAGAAGAAGGGATAATTTTTAGTACAGCATGGTGTCTGCCACTCAGCTTGTCTTGGCCACGTTCACAGAGATGCATGCCTGAGTCATGGAGTCATCCATTTGCATTTAGCAAAATATTTATTGAGTGGATAACATGGACCAGGCTCTGCACTGGGCATAGGCAGCAGGAGAGGAAATAAGAGAGACCCAGTCCCTGACCTCAGGGAGCTTAACTTAAACTTAAAGTCTAGTGGGAATTCTAAAAAAAAGGGAGTTGCAATATAAAAAGTGAATGAATTTTGTTTTTTTATTTGTCTACTTATTTTTTTTTACAATTTATAATTTGAAGCATTCCTATAAAGCAGGGAAAACACAAAGTACCTCTGCTTTGTAATCAATGTGTGAGAGTACAACAGGATTATACTGTTGGCTCAAATGAGCAGTGAGCTGGACCAGCCAGAGAAAGAGCTGGAGATGGCAGCATTTTCCAGAGTCAGAACATCCGGATGACCAGCAACCTACTTCTGCACAGGGACAGACACCATGGGGGCTGGCAAAGCACTACTGAAAAGAGATGTGCGTAGAAGCCCTGCAATTCTGTGTGTGTCACAATCCTGTTTCTGCCTCCAGAGAATCTTTGGAAAACCAACGTTTTTTTCATTTCTCAAAATCTGTCAGCTCTGTGAGGGTGGACACTGTGTCTCATTGTTTGGAGACTTAACCAGGAAAAAGCCAAAAATAGGCATGGAACAAAGTTTTAGTGAATTAAAATGAATATAAAGAACTTTTCCTTTAGGTAAAATAATGTATACAAGTGAATAGAAGAAGAAATGTAAAGATTGCTTATAGTTGGGTGTGTTTTTTTCTCCCTTATTATAAAGCAAATTTGGCATTTAGTCTTCATTCCACTTTGGAGGCTTAAGTTACAATTAAAGCAGAGTTGGCAGGGCACAATAGCTCACTCCTGTAATCCCAGCACTTTGGGAGGCCGAGAAGGGAGGATCATTTGAGCCCAGGAGTTCAAGACCAGCTTGGGCAATATAGTGTGACCTTGTCTCTACAAAAACCTTTAAAAAATTAGCCAAAAGTAGTGGCATACAAAAGTGGTCTCAGCTACTAGAGAGGCTGGGGTGGGAAGATCGCATGAGCCCGGGAGGCAGAGGTTGCAGTGAGCCAAGATCGTGCCACTGCATTCTAACCTGGTTAACACAGTGAGACCCTCTGTTAAAAACAGTAATAATAACAATAATAGAGCAGAGTTAATTTTTTGCAGGCCATTTTATATAAAAATAATACATTCCTGGCCAGGGTCAGTGGCTTACGCTTGTAATCCCAGCACTTTGGGAGGCCGAGGCAGGCAGATCACCTGAGGTCAGGAGTTCGACACCAGTCTAGCCAATATGGTGAAATCCCGTCTCTACTAAAAATACAAAAATTAGCCAGGCATGCTGGCAGGTGCCTGTAGTCCCAGCTACTTGGGAGGCTGAGGCAGAAGAATTGCTTGAACCCGGGAAGCGGAGGTTGCAATGAGCCAAGATCGTGCCATTGCACTACAGCCTAGGTGATAAGAGTGAAACTCTAGTCTCAAAAAAATAAAAATAATACATTCTTATGCTGAAAACAATAACACCTGGTGAAGGATGGAGAGGGGAAAGTAAAAGTGAATATCACACAAACACGTGGTGGAATGTTCCATGGCAGGATGGAAGTAAATTAAGTCATTTGGAAGTTTCAAAACAATCTTTCTTTTCCTACTTCACTATACTTCAAGCAGCATATAATAATTCCCCATAGCCTGGAAAAGAGATGGAAATAAGAACAGAGCAATAAGGTGACATTCTTGCAGTCATACTAGCCAGTTGGCTTCAATAATCCAGACTCATGTACGAGTCAGCTGGATTTCCAGAGAAAACTATTTGATCACTGGTCCAGCAACCAGAGCTTTGGCCCCCCTGAAGTTGCTCATCACAATCACCGCCCTAACACACTAGAATTTGTCAGTGAGAGGAAAGGTAGTAACAATAGCCAAGCCAGTCAACAGGGACTCCAAGTTCATTTTTCATTTGTTTTCTGGGAAAGCAACAAAAGAAAAGTTTCAATTATGAAGACAGAAGATGTTAGTTTTTGTTCATTGTCTGCTTGTACAATCACAGAGAAACAGGGCGCTGTGGGGAAAGGAAACAGAAGTGCTAAGCCTGCTTCACTGCTTAGTAGCTGGATGACCTACAGCCAATCATTTTGCTTTCTGAGCTGCGGTTTTCAGCAAAAAAATAAATAATAATGATAATTCCTACCCCACCTGGCTCACAAAACTCTTTCTGTTTTTGAAAACTCTAAACAGTGATAGAGACGGATGGTACAAAGCCTACATGATTCTGCAATATTTTACCAAAGGGTCTCAGACATTTTCTCACTGTATTTCTCCCAGCAGGCCCCCCAACATGCCGCACCCTAAACTTAACCCCCACTGCTTCATACTATCACATCATCCTTCCTCCAGCAGGATTCTCTTATGACTGGGAAAAGTGCCGAATACCCACGGATCACTCAGCACAAGGTCAAGGGCTGACTGAGCAAGAAGGAAGGCAGACTGAAGAAATGAAGACCACATGAAAGGAAAGCATTTTGCTTTCATGGCTCTGTCTATAAAGTCCACATGAAGGTCAGTATGACATAAAAAAGCTCTGGCTGCTACAGCGAGGATGGTGGAGGATGCAGAATATTTGCTAGTGTAACACACAGAGGTCCCGAGAAAAATCTAGGTGAGTGTAATGTCCTGGGGCTAGACCACAAGGGTCCCTAGATGTGACCTTGAGCAAATCGGTCTTTCTATGCCTCAGTTTCCTCATGTGCAAAAAGAAGTTTATAATTCCGGCACCTACTCCATAGGCGTTGTGAGGATTCCATGAATAAACATGGATGGAGTGCTCACTTTGGCAGCACATATACTAAAATTGGAATGATAAGAGAAGATGATTAACATGGCCCCTGCTGAAGGATGACACACAAGTTCATGAAGCACTACATATTTTTTACCAAAAAAAAATGTTTAAGTGAAAATAAAAATATTAAATATGGATAGAATACTTAGCATAGGGGTTGTGGTGGTGGTGGTGGTGGTTTTGATTATATCTGCCAATGCTCCTGCATAAAGCTGAGACAGAATGGAACACAGAAAACAATGCCCCAGGAAGAGGCAGCAGAACTCTGCTTTCTGCAGAAGGCACAATAAAGGAAATCAGGCTTCTTCAAGGTCAGGCAACACAGAGGTCTTACAATAGCAATAGCAAATTAAAAACACCAAGAGTCCAGGTCATTGAAATAGGATCATCCTTAAACTGTAAACTTTGTACGACTTCATTCAGATAGACTGAGAAGTCTTAAAAATTTCTATTAAAATTCTCATAAAGGAAAGAACCCATTGCAGTGCACACAAGTGTGGGATTCAGAGGAGTGAAGCATTGACAAGAGGCTTTGGGACAATGCAATACTAGGGCCAAAAAAGAAAATTTGTCAGGGTACATGGAGCCAGGGCAGAATGAATTCTTCTGGCCTCTCTCCACTGAAGGGCTTACCGATTTCATAGTGAGGAAAACAAGTTAATAGTAGACCAATGATCTTCGCAGACTTATATTACTACATTTGTTTAAGCTAACTGTCTAGTAAAGTACTCATAGCTCATTCCATAGTGTGGATTCATCAATGAATTCTTCTCTTTCATTTTTTGTTTATTTGTTTGTTTGTTTTGAGAGAGAGTCTCACTTTGTCACCCAGGCTGGAGTACAGTGGTGCAGTCTCAGCTCACTGCAACCTCTGCCCCCCAGGCTCAAGTGACTCTCGTGCCTCAGCCTCCAGAAGTAGCTGGGATTACAGGCATGTGCCACCACACCCAGCTAATTTTTGTATTTGTACTAGAGATGGGATTTCACCATGTTGGCCAGGCTGGTCTCAAATTCCTGGCCTCAAGTGACGCTTTCATATCGGTCTCCCAAAGAGCTGGGATTACAGGCATGAGCCACTGCATCTGGCCTGAATTCTTTTCATTCATTAATTCATTCATCAGATATTTATGGATTGCTACAGAACACCATGCCTTATGCTCAGGAATGAGAATCCAGTGCTCACAACTTACTGAGGGAGATAGAGTGTAAGCAACTGTTACACTGCAGACTCAAGTTCAACAGGAGTGATAAGTGCCCAAGGATCCCAAGGACAGAGGACCACTGGATTGGCTAGAGGGATAGATTGTAAAGGGCCTTAAAGAGTTGTTAAGAAGTTTGGATTTTATTTTGAGGGCAATGGAAGGCCACAGAAAGATAAGCTGACTTAAATGCTCTACCGGTATTGTTATAAATGATTGCTCTGGGTGAACTCTGAAAATCTCATCCTGATACTGGCACCCAGAATGAACAGAATTAAAATCTCCCCTTGGAAAATCATTACCATCCAAAGATGATTCGTTTTGAGGACGGCTCTAAGTTACACTTTCCTCACCCAAAAGCTGTACAGAGGTAGCCAACAGTTTCTCTGCAGTTCAGGAAAGAAATAAAACAGTGACCCAGAAATCCTCAATCTTAAATATATATATTGGAATCATATTTAGGCAAGCAATGTTTTCATTTACTGTAAGATGTCAAAGATTATTCAAGATCAGAGGTGCCCAAGGCCAGTCGACTACTAAAATTTTAATGGCAAAAGGAAGGAATTTGAGTCATTTTGTGGCAAAAAATAAAACTACAGCATGCTGGATAGAGGCCAGCTCCTCATTGTAACAATCAGGGCATTGCTCTTCCTACATTTGAGGAATAGTGTCAAAATCCATGCCGGAATGTTTATTTTATTTTCTAAAACTGTTTTAAGAAGGATTTCTCTGTGGTAGCCATAAAGTCTCTACAAGGGCAGGGTTTAAGGCAGCAACCCGGTTGGAAGAGATTTGTCATGAAGCTGCCTTTGGATAATTAGTAGCCTGTATTCATATTATATGTTTATTTGTAATGACATGGAGATTATAGAGAGAAAACTACTATACTCCTATTATGCTTGTGACATGCCACCTCTACCCCAACAACATATGTGATATATTTCACTCAGGGTAATTAACCTGTGAAGGTGATAAAGATTACTGATGGGAGCCTTGAAGAAGTTACAGAAGGTGGGTCTTCGTCCCTTTAGAACCTTTAGGATTAAGGGTTCCCTTGTAACAGGGAGGGGGGAAATATGTCAGAGGTGTTTGAACCAGAATGACTCCATCCTGAATAGGATGGAGTATTCAATAGGACTGGGTAAAATAAGACTGAGCCCTACTGGGCTACATTCCCAGAAAGTTTAAGCATTCTGAGTCACAGGATGAGATAGAAGGTTACTAAAATCTTGCTGATAAAAGAGGTTGCAGTAAAGAAGTTGCCCAAAACCCACCAAAACCAAGATGGTGACGAAAGTGGCCTCTGGTCGTCCTCACTGTCCTCACCGGACAATCTCAACAGTGCTATGACAGCTTACAAATGCCATGGCAAGGTCAGGAAGTTACCCTATATGGTCTAAAAAGTGGAGGAACCCTCAGTTCTTGGAATTGCCCACCCCTTTTCAGGAAAACTCATGAACAATCCACACCTTGTTTAGCACATAATCAAGAAATAACTGGCTTCCAAGATGGCCTAATAGGAACAGCTCTGGTCTGCAGCTCCCAGCAAGATCGAGCAGAAGACGGGTGATTTCTGCATTTCCAACTGAGGTACCTGGTTCATCTCATTGGGACTAGTTGGACAGTGTGTGCAGCCCACAGAGGGTGATCCAAAGCAGGATGGGGCATCACCTCAACCAAGAAGTGGAAGGGTCAGGGGATTTACCTTTCCTAGCCAAGGAAGCTGTGACAGACTGTCCCTGGAGAAATGGTACACTCCTGACCAAATACGGCACTTTTCCTGCCATCTTAGCAACCAGAAGAGCAGGAGATACCCTCCCATGCCTGGCTCAGTGGGTCCCACACCCAAAGAGCCTTGCTCACTGCTAGCAGAGCAGTCTGAGATCAACCTGCGACACTGCACATTGGCGGGAGGAGGGGCGTCCACCATTGCTGAGGCTTGAGTAGCTCACAGTGTAAACAAAGAGGCCGGGAAGCATGAACTGGGCGGAGCGCACCACAGCTCAACAAGGCCTACTGTCTCTATGTATTCCACCTCTGGGGGCAGGGCATAGTAGAATAAAAGCAGCAGACAGCTTCTGCAGACTTAAACATCCCTGTCTGACACCTCTGAAGAGAGTAGTGGTTCTCTCAGCATGGCGTTCAAGTTTCAAGAACAGACTGCCTCCTCAAGCAAGTCCCTGACCTCTGTGTAGCCTGACTGGGAAACACCTCCCAGTAGAGGCCAACAGACACCTCAAACAGGTGCCTCTCTGAGACAAAGCCTCCAGAGGAAGGATCAGGCAGCAATATTTGCTGTTCTGCAGCCTCCACTGGTGATACCCAGGGAAACAGGGTCTGGAGTGGACCCCCAGCAAACTCCAACAGACTTGCAGCTGAGGGGTCTGACTGTTAAAGTCAAAACCAACAAACAGAAAGGAATAGCATCAACATCAGCAAAAAGGACATCCACACAAAACCCCATCTGTAGGTCACCAACATCAAAGACCAAAGGTAGATGAAACCACAAACATGGGGAGAAACCAGAGCAGAAAAGCTGAAAATTCCAAAAAACAGAGTGCCTCTTCTCCAAAGGATCGCAGCTCCTCGCCAGCAAGGGAACAAAACTGGATGGAGAATGAGTTTGACAAGTTGACTGAAGTAGACTTCAGAAGCTCGTAATAACAAACTTCTCCAAGCTAAAGGAGCATGTTCTAACCCATCGCAAAGAAGCTAAAAACCTTGAAAAAATGTTAGATGAACGGCTAATTAGAATAAACAGTGTAGAGAAGACCTTAAATGACTTGATGGAGCTGAAAACCATGGCATAAGAACTTCGTGATGCATGCACAAGCTTCAATAGGTGATTTGATCAAGTGGAAGAAAGGATATCAGTGATTGAAGATCAAATTAATGAAATAAACTGAGAAGACAAGATTAGACAAAAAAGAGTAAAAAGAAACGAACACAGCCTCCAAGAAATATGGGACTATGTGAAAAGACCGAATATACGCTTGATTGGTGTATCTGAAAGTGACTGGGAGAATGGAACCAAGTTAGAAAACACTCTTCAGGATATTATCCAGGAGAACTTCCCCAACCTAGCAAGGCAGGCCAACATTCAACTACAGGAAATACAGAGAACACCACAAAGATACTCCTCGAGAAGAGAAACCCCAACACACATAATTGTCAGATTCACCAAGGTTGAAAGGAAGGAAAAAATGTTAAGAGTAGTCAGAGAGAAAGGTCGGGTTACCCACAAAGGGAAGCCTATCAGACTAACAGCAGATCTCTCGGCAGAAACTCTATAAGCCAGAAGAGAGAGGGGGTCAATATTCAACATTCTTGAAGAAAAAAATTTTCAAACCCAAATCTCATATCCAGCCAAAATAAACTTCATAAGTGAAGGACAAATAAAATCCTTTACGACAAGCAAATACTGAGATTTTGTCACCACCAGGCTTGCCTTACAATAGCTCCTGAAGGAAGCACTAAAGATGGAAAGGAACAACTGGTACCAGCCACTGCAAAAACATGCCAAATGGTAAAGACCATCGATGCTAGGAAGAAACTGCATCAATTAATGGGCAAAATAACCAGCTAACATCATAATGACAGGATCAAATTCAAACATAACAATATTATCCTTAAACATAAATGGGCTGAATGCCTCAATTAAAAAACACAGACTGGCAAATTGGATAAAGAGTCAAGACCCACTGGTGTGCTGTATTCAGAAGACCCATCTCATGTACAAAGATGTACATAGGCTCAAAATAAAGGGATGGAAGAAGAGCTACCAAGCAAATGGAAAGCAAAAAAAAAGCAGGGGCTGCAATCCTAGTCTCTGATAAAACAGACTTTAAACCAACAAAGATCAAAAGAGACAAAGAAGGTCACCACATAATGGTAAAGGGATCAATTCATCAAGAAGAGCTAACCATCCTAAATATATATGCACCCAATACAGGAGCACCCAGATTCATAAAGCAAAGCCTTAGAAACCTACAAGAGACTCCCACGCAATAATAATGGGAGACTTTAATACCCCATTGTCAATATTAGAAAGATCAACAAGACAGAAGGTTAACAAGGATATCCAGGACTTGAACTCAGCTCTGGACCAAGCAGACCTAATAGACATCTACAGAACTCTCCACCCCAAATTGACAGAATATACATTCTTCTCAGCACCACATTGCACTTATTCTAAAGTTGACCACAAAATTTGTAGTAAAACACTCCTCAGCAAGTGGAAAAGAACAGAAATCACAAAAACCTCTCTCAGACCACAGTGCAATCAAATTAGAACTCAGGATTAAGAAACTCACTCAAAACCACTCAACTACATGGAAACTGAACAACCGCTCCTGAATGACTGACTACTGTGTAAATAATGAAATGAAGGCAGAAATAAAGACGTTCTTTGAAATCAATGAGAACAAAGACACAACGTACCAGAATCTCTGGGACACACTTAATGCAGTGTGTAGAGGGAAATTTATAGCACGAAATGCCCACAAGAGAAAGCAGGAAAGACCTAAAATCAACACCTTAACATCATAATTAAAAGAACTAGAGAAGCAAGAGCAAACACATTCAAAAGCTAGCAGGAGGCAAGAAATAAATAAGATCAGAGAAGGACTGAAGGAGATACAGATGCAAAAAACCCTTCAAAAAATCAAGGAATCCAGGAGTTGGTTTTTTGAAAAGACCAACAAAATTGATAGACTGCTAGCAAGACTAATAAAGAAGAAAGGAGAGAAGAATCAAATAGATGCAATAAAAAATGATAAAGGGGATATCACCATTGATCCCACAGAAATACAAACTACCATCAGAGAATACTATAAACACCTCTATGCAAATAAACTAGAAAATCTAGAAGAAATGGATAAATTCCTGGACACATACATCCTCCCAACACTAAACGAGGAAGAAGTTGAATCTCTGAATAGACCAAAAACAGGTTCTCAAACTGAGTCAATAATGAATAGCCTACCACCTAAAAAAGTCCAGGACCAGACAGATGGTCAACCAAATTCTACCAGAAGTACAAAGAGGAGCTGGTACCTTTCCTTCTGAAACTATTTCAATCAACAGAAAAAGAGGGAATCCTTCCTAACTCATTTTATGAGGCTAGCATCATCCTGATACCAAAGCCTGGTAGAGACACAACAAAAAAAAAGAGAATCTTAGGCCAACATCTCTGATGAACATCAATGTGAAAATCCTCAATAAAATACTGGCAAACCGAATCCAGGAGCACATCAAAAAGCTTATCCACCATGATCAAGTGGGCTTCATCCCTGGGATGCAAGGCTGGTTGAACATATGCAAATCAATAAACATAATCCATCAGATAAACTGAACCAATGAAAAAAACCTCAATAGATGCAGAAAAGGCCTTTGACAAAATTTAACAGCCTTTCATGCTAAAAACTCTGAATAAACTAGATATTGATGGGATATATCTCAAAATAATAAGAACTATTTATGACAAACCCACAGCCAATATCATACTGAATGGGCAAAAACTGGAAGCATTCCCTTTGAAAACTGGCACAAGACAGGGATGCCCTCTCTCACTACTCTTATTCAACATAATGTTGGAAGTTCTAACTAGGGCAATCAGGCAAGAGAAAGAAAGAAAGGGTATTCAATTGGAAAAGAGGAAGTCAAATTGTCCCTGTTTGCAGATGACATGATTGTATATTTAGAAAACCCCATCGTCTCAGCCCAAAATCTCCTTAAGCTGATAAGCAACTTCAGCAAAGTCTCAGGATATAAAATAAATATGCAAAAATCACAAGCATTCCTATACACTAATAACAGACAAACAGGGAGTCAAATCGTGAGTGAACTCCCATTCACAAATACTACAAAGAGTGTAATATACCTAGGAATCCAACTTACAAGGGATATGAAGAACCTCTTCAAGGAGAACTACAAACCACTGCTCAATGAAATAAAAGAGGACACAAACAAATGGAACAACATTCCATGCTCGTGGATAGGAAGAATCAATATCATGAAAATGGCCATACTGTCCAGGGTAATTTTTTATAGATTCAACACTATCCCCCATCAAGCTTCCACGGACTTTCTTCACAGAATTGGCAAAAACTACTTTAAAGTTCATTTGGAACCAAAAAAGAGCCTGCAATTGCCAAGACAAGCAAAAAGAACAAAGCTGGAGGCATCATGCTGCCTAACTTGAAGCTATAGTACAAGACTACAGTAACCAAAACAGCATGGTACTGCTACCAAAACAGGTATACAGATCAATGGAACAGAACAGAGGCCTCAGAAATAACACCACACATCTACAACCATCTGATCTTTGACTAACCTGACAAAAACAAGAAATGGGGAAAGGATTCCCTATTTAATAAGTGGTGATGGGAAAACTGGCTAGCCATATGTAGGAAGCTGAAAATTCCTTACACCATATACAAAAATTAACTCAGGATGGATTAAAGACTTAAATGTAAGACCTAACACCATAAAAACCCTAGAAGAAAACCTAGGCAATACCATTCAGGACATAGGCATGGGCAGAGACTTCATGACTAAAACACCAAAAGCAATGGCACCAAAAGCCAGAATTGACAAATGAGATCTAATTAAACTAAAGAGCTTCTGCACAGCAAAATAAACTATCATCAGAGTGAACAGGCAACCTACAGAATGGGAGAAAATCTTTGCAATCTACTCATCTGACAAAGGGCTAATATCCAGAATCTACAAAGAACTTAAACATATTTACAAGAAAAAAACAAACAACCCCATCAAAAACTGGGCAACAGATATGAACAGACACTTCTCAAAAGAAGACATTTATGCACCCAACAGACATGAAAAAATGCTCATCATCACACACACACATACATATATATATACACACACACACACACACACACACACATACATATAACTGAAGGGGAAATTAAGGCCTAGGTACTGAAAGGAAATGTAACTATACCTAAGTCATTTTGCCCATTGATACCTTCTTCTAATTCTCTGGGGGTAATTTCTGCAACTTGGAATGATATGAAAGAATAAATGCCATGGCAATGTCAGGAAATTACCCTGTCATATGCATTACCTGTGATATGACATATTGTATGAACCAAATATGAGGTATAATTTCAGGAGCACTGAGAGATCTCACTTCATCTCTCTCCACCCTCCAAGTCTTGCCAGGGTGCTAAAAATTGCCACATTTTTTCACTGTTTTGAGTTAAGTCCTTAAACTACTGTGAAATGCGTATTTCATCTGGGAGGGGCAGCACTCTGAGTCATTAATAATAACAATTACTCGAATGACTTCATCGAGTTATCTGGCCCGTTTCTGGGCAGTCTCCAGGGTGGTAGTGATGGTGCTTTTGATCGTGGAGAAAAAACCAGAGGACGTCTGAAAGACAGACTCTGGGTGTGGACCCAGGAAGACAGTAAAAGGACCTTGCTACTTCCCCGTTTTTCTAAGACTGGCCTGGTCTCATTGTTTGAGAGGTGTGGGATGAGATCATGAGAATTATTCTGGCTATAGTAAAATTCTGGCTATAATTGCTTTATTGTAAACTTCAGGCTGTATGAAGAGGCTGGATTAAGTGCTTTGGTTACACACTCACCAACTATGTGAATTTGTATGTCTTACTTAAATTCTTGGATCCTCAGTTTCCCATCTGTTATGTAAGAATAAAAACACATGCTTCACTTAACTCCTGTGAAAATTGGGTAAATTAATGAATGTGAAAGTATATTGCAAATAAAAGAGGGTTATGCGAAGGACCATGTTTGACCCAGCAATACTCCTTGGTATTTACTCAAAGGAGTTGAAAGCTTATTTCCACACAAAAACCTGCACATGCACACTTGTAGCAGCTTTATCCATAATTGCCAACGTGGAAACAACCAAGCTGTCCTTCAATAGAAGAATGCATAAACAAACTCTGATACATCCATACAGTGGACTATTTCTCAGCGATAAAAAGAAATGATCTCTGAAGCCATCAAAAGACAGGAAGGAACCTTAAATGCATATTACTGAATGAAAGAAGCCATCTAAAAAGGCTCCATACTGTATGATTCCAACTATATGTCATTCTGGTAAAGGCAAAAACTTGGGAGGGAGTAAAAAGACCATTGGTTGCCGAAGGCTTGGGGGGATGGGATAACTAGGTCGAGAACAAGGGATTTTTAGGGCAGTCAAACTTTTTTTTTTTTTTTTTTGAGATGGAGTCTCACTCTGTCTTCCAGGCTGGAGTGCAATGGCACAATCTCAGCTCACTGCAATCTCCGCCTCCTGGGTTCAAGCCTTTCTCCTACCTCAGCGTCCTATATTAATGAGATTATCTAATCTGGGTTCTAACAAACCAACAAATCCAAAATTGTGTATGACATCATTCATTTATAGTATAGTCATGTGTTGTTTAACAATGGGAATATTTTCTGAGAAATTCATCATTAGACAATTTCATCATTGTGCAAACATAATAGAGTGTACTTACACAAACTTTGATGGTATAGTCTACTACACAACTAGTCTATTTGGTATAGCCTAATGCTCCTGGGCTACAAACCTGTAGAGCATGTTACTGTACTGAATACTGTAGGCAACTGTAATGCAATGGCAAGTATTTATATATTTAAACATAGAAAAAGTACAGTAGCAAGGCACAATGGCTCATGCCTGTAATCCCAACACTTTGAGAGGCTGAGGCAGGCAGATTGCCTAGCGTCAGGAGTTTGAGACCAGCTTGGCCAGCATGATGAAACCCCATCTCTAGTAAAAATAAAAAAATTAGCCAGCCATGGTGGCAGGCACCTGTAATCCCAGCTACTCAGGAGGCTAGGGCAGGAGAATCACTTGAACCCGGGAGGTGGAGGCTCAGTGAACCGATATCATGCCACCGCACTCCAGCCTGGGCGACAAGAGCAAGACTTCATCTCAAAAAAAAAAAAAAAAAAGAAAGAAAGAAAAGAAAAGAAAAAGTACAGTAAAAGTATAAAAGTTTTCTTTTTAATATAAATGTTTTCTATAAGAGTACACTTATATGGGGCACTCACCATGAATGGAGCTTGCAAGAGGGGAAGCTGCTCTGGGCAACTCAGTGAGTGAGTGGCGACTGAATGTGAAGGCCTAGGACACTACCGTAGATTACCATAGACTTTTTATAACACTCTGCACTTAGGCTACACTAAATTTTTTTTGTTAATTCTGTCTTCAATAATAATAAATTAACCTTAACTCATTGTAACTTTTTTACTTTATAAACTTAAATTTTTTAACTTTTTGACTATTTTGTAATAACACTTAGCTTAAAAGATAAACTCATTATACAATGGAACAAAACTATTTTCTTCTTTTATATTCTTATTCTATAAGCTTGTTTCTATTTTTACATTTTTTTTTTAATTTTAAACTTTTTTGTTGGAAACAAAGATGCAAGAAAACACACACATTAGCCAGACCTACACAGGGTTGGAATCATCAGTATCACTGTCTTCCATTTCCACATCTCATCCCACTGGAAGTCTTTGAGGTAAATAACACACATGGAGCTGTAGTCATCTTCTATGATAACAATACCTTTTTCTGAGTATCTCCTGAAGGACCTGCCTTAGGCTGTTTTACAGTTAATTGTTTTCTTAGAAGGAATATACTCTAAAATAAAAATATCCCTGGTTGTCTAGTGTTCAGGATTTTTTAAAAGGTCAGGCGCAGTGGCTCACACTTTTAATCCCAACACTTCGGGAGGCTGAAGCAGAAGGATCTCTTGAACCCAAGAGTTCAAGACCAGCTGGGCAACATAGCGAGTCCCCCATAGCTACCAAAAAACAAAAAAATTAGCGGGGCATGGTAGCCCGCACCTGTGGTCCCATCTACTTGGGTGGCTGAGATAGGAGGATAGTTTGAGCCCAGGAAGTAGAGGCCACAGTGAGCTATGATTGTGCCACTGCACTCCAGCCTGGGTGACAGAGTGAGACCATCTCTCAAGAAAAGAAAGAAAGAGATGAAATTTTCTGTACTTTTGAGGGGGCGGAGCAAGATGGCCGAATAGGAACAGCTCCAGTCTCCAACTCCCAGCGCGAGCAACACAGAAGACCGGTGATTTCTGCATTTTCAACTGAGGTACTGGGTTCATCTCACTGGGGAGTGCCGGACGATCGGTGCTGGTCAGCTGCTGCAGCCCGACCAGCGAGAGCTGAAGCAGGGCGAGGCATTGCCTCACCTGGGAAGCGCAAGGGGGAAGGGAATCCCTTTTCCTAGCCAGGGGAACTGAGACACACAACACCTGGAAAATCGGGTAACTCCCACCCCAATACTGCGCTTTAAGCAAACAGGCACACCAGGAAATCATATCCCACACCTGGCCGGGAGGGTCCCACACCCACTGAGCCTCCCTCATTGCTAGCACAGCAGTCTGTGATCTACCGGCAAGGCAGCAGCAAGGCTGGGGGAGGGGCGCCCGCCATTGCTGAGGCTTAAGTAGGTAAACAAAGCTGCTGGGAAGCTTGAACTGGGTGGAGCTCACAGCAGCTCAAGGAAACCTGCCTGTCTCTGTAGACTCCACCTCTGGGGACAGGGCAATAACAAACACAGCCGAAACCTCTGCAGACGCAAACGACTCTGTCTGACAGCTTTGAAGAGAGCAGTGGATCTCCCAACACGGAGGTTGAGATCTGAGAAGGGACAGACTCCCTGCTCAAGTGGGTCCCTGACCCCTGAGTAGCCTAACTGGGAGACATCCCCCACTAGGGGCAATCTGACACCCCACACCTCACAGGGTGGAGTACACCCCTGAGAGGAAGCTTCCAAAGCAAGAATCAGACAGGTACACTCACTGTTCAGAAATATTCTATCCTCTGCAGCCTCTGCTGCTGATACCCAGGCAAACAGGGTCTGGAGTGGACCTCAAGCAATCTCCAACAGACCTACAGCTGAGGGTCCTGACTGTTAGAAGGAAAACTATCAAACAGGAAGGACACCTACACCAAAACCCCATCAGTACATCACCATCATCAAAGACCAGAGGCAGATAAAACCACAAAGATGGGGAAAAAGCAGGGCAGAAAAGCTGGAAATTCAAAAAATAAGAGCGCATCTCCCCCGGCAAAGGAGCGCAGCTCATCGCCAGCAACGGATCAAAGCTGGACGGAGAATGACTTTGACGACACGAGAGAAGAAGGCTTCAGTCCATCAAATTTCTCAGAGCTAAAGGAGGAATTAATTACGTACCCAGCGCAAAGAAACTAAAAATCTTGAAAAAAAAGTGGAAGAATTGATGGCTAGAGTAATTAATGCAGAGAAGGTCATAAACGAAATGAAAGAGATGAAAACCATGACACAAGAAATACGTGACAAATGCACAAGCTTCAGTAACCGACTCGATCAACTGGAAGAAAGAGTATCTGCGATTGAGGATCAAATGAATGAAATGAAGCGAGAAGAGAAACCAAAAGAAAAAAGAAGAAAAAGAAATGAACAAAGCCTGCAAGAAGTATGGGATTATGTAAAAAGACCAAATCTACGTCTGATTGGGGTGCCTGAAAGTGAGGGGGAGAATGGAACCAAGTTGGAAAACACTCTTCAGGATATCATCCAGGAGAACTTCCCCAACCTAGTAGGGCAGGCCAACATTCAAATCCAGGAAATACAGAGAACGCCACAAAGATACTCCTCGAGAAGAGCAACTCCAAGACACATAATTGCCAGATTCACCAAAGTTGAAATGAAATGAAGGAAAAAATCTTAAGGGCAGCCAGAGAGAAAGGTCGGGTTACCCACAAAGGGAAGCCCATCAGACTAACAGCAGATGTCTCGGCAGAAACTCTCCAAGCCAGAAGAGAGTGGGGGCCAATATTCAACATTCTTAAAGAAAAGAATTTTAAACCCAGAATTTCATATCCAGCCAAACTAAGTTTCATAAGTGAAGGAGAAATAAAATCCTTTACAGATAAGCAAATGCTTAGAGATTTTGTCACCACTAGGCCTGCCTTACAAGAGACCCTGAAGGAAGCACTAAACATGGAAAGGAACAACCGGTACCAGCCATTGCAAAAACATGCCAAAATGTAAAGACCATCGAGGCTAGGAAGAAACTGCATCAACTAACTAGCAAAATAACCAGTTAATATCATAATGGCAGGATCAAGTTCACACATAACAATCTTAACCTTAAGTGTAAATGGACTAAATGCTCCAATTAAAAGACACAGACTGGCAAACTGGATAAAGAGTCAAGACCCATCAGTCTGCTGTATTCAGGAGACCCATCTCACACGCAGAGACCTACATAGGCTCAAAATAAAGGGATGGAGGAAGATTTACCAAGCAAATGGAGAACAAAAAAAAGCGGGGGTTGCAATACTAGTCTCTGATAAAACAGACTTTAAACCATCAAAGATCAAAAGAGACAAAGAAGGCCATTACATAATGGTAAAGGGATCAATTCAACAGGAAGAGCTAACTATCCTAAATATATATGCACCCAATACAGGAGCACCCAGATTCATCAAGCAAGTCCTTAGAGACTTACAAAGAGACTTAGACTCCCATACAATAATAATAGGAGACTTCAACACTCCACTGTCAACATTAGACAGATCAACGAGACAGAAAGTTAACAAGGATATCCAGGAATTGAACTCATCTCTGCAGCAAGCAGACCTAATAGACATCTATAGAACTCTCCACCCCAATTCAACAGAATATACATTCTTCTCAGCACCACATCGTACTTACTCCAAAATTGACCACGTAATTGGAAGTAAAGCACTCCTCAGCAAATGTACAAGAACAGAAATTATAACAAACTGTCTCTCAGACCACAGTGCAATCAAACTAGAACTCAGGACTAAGAAACGCAATCAAAACTGCTCAACTACATGGAAACTGAACATCCTGCTCCTGAATGACTACTGGGTACATAACGAAATGAAGGCAGAAATAAAGATGTTCTTTGAAACCAATGAGAACAAAGATACAACATACCAGAATCTCTGGGACACATTTAAAGCAGTGTGTAGAGGGAAATTTATAGCACTAAATGCCCACAAGAGAAAGCTGGAAAGATCTAAAATTGACACTCTAACATAGCAATTAAAAGAACTAGAGAAGCAAGAGCAAACACATTCAAAAGCTAGCAGAAGGCTAGAAATAACTAAGATCAGAGCAGAACTGAAGGAGATAGAGACACAAAAAACTCTCCAAAAAATCAATGAATCCAGGAGTTGGTTTTTTGAAAAGATCAACAAAATTGACAGACCACTAGCAAGACTAATAAAGAAGAAAAGAGAGAAGAATCAAATCGACGCAATTAAAAATGATAAAGGGGATATCACCACCGACCCCACAGAAATACAAACTACCATCAGAGAATACTATAAACACCTCTACGCAAATAAACTGGAAAATCTAGAAGAAATGGATAATTTCCTGGACACTTTCACTCTTCCAAGACTAAACCAGGAAGAAGTTGAATCCCTGAATAGACCAATAGCAGGCTCTGAAATTGAGGCAATAATTAATAGCCTACCAACCAAAAAAAGTCCAGGACCAGATGGATTCACAGCTGAATTCTACCAGAGGTACAAGGAGGAGTTGGTACCATTCCTTCTGAAACTATTCCAATCAATAGAAAAAGAGGGAATCCTCCCTAACTCATTTTATGAGGCCAACATCATCCTGATACCAAAGCCTGGCAGAGACACAACAAAAAAAGAGAATTTTAGACCAATATCCCTGATGAACATCGATGCAAAAATCCTCAATAAAATACTGGCAAACCGGATTCAGCAACACATCAAAAAGCTTATCCACCATGATCAAGTGGGCTTCATCCCTGGGATGCAAGGCTGGTTCAACATTCGCAAATCAATAAACATAATCCAGCATATAAACAGAACCAAAGACAAGAACCACATGATTATCTCAATAGATGCAGAAAAGGCTTTTGACAAAATTCAACAGCCCTTCATGCTAAAAACGCTCAATAAATTCGGTATTGATGGAACGTACCTCAAAATAATAACAGCTATTTATGACAAACCCACAGCCAATATCATACTGAATGGGCAAAAACTGGAAAAATTCCCTTTGAAAACTGGCACAAGACAGGGATGCCCTCTCTCACCACTCCTATTCAACATAGTGTTGGAAGTTCTGGCTAGGGCAATTAGGCAAGAGAAAGAAATCAAGGGTATTCAGTTAGGAAAAGAAGAAGTCAAACTGTCCCCCTGTTTGCAGATGACATGATTGTATATTTAGAAAACCCCATTGTCTCAGCCCAAAATCTCCTTAAGCTGATAAGCAACTTCAGCAAAGTCTCAGGATACAAAATTAATGTGCAAAAATCACAAGCATTCTTATACACCAGTAACAGACAAACAGAGAGCCAAATCAGGAATGAACTTCCATTCACAATTGCTTCAAAGAGAATAAAATACCTAGGAATCCAACTTACAAGGGATGTAAAGGACCTCTTCAAGGAGAACTACAAACCACTGCTCAGTGAAATCAAAGAGGACACAAACAAATGGAAGAACATACCATGCTCATGGATAGGAAGAATCAATATCGTGAAAATGGCCATACTGCCCAAGGTAATTTATAGATTCAATGCCATCCCCATCAAGCTACCCATGAGTTTCTTCACAGAATTGGGAAAAAAACCGCTTTAAAGTTCATATGGAACCAAAAAAGAGCCCGCATCTCCAAGACAATCCTAAGTCAAAAGAACAAAGCTGGAGGCATCACGCTACCTGACTTCAAACTATACTACAAGGCTACAGTAACCAAAACAGCATGGTACTGGTACCAAAACAGAGATATAGACCAATGGAACAGAACAGAGGCCTCAGAAATAATACCACACATCTACAGCCATCTGATCTTTGACAAACCTGAGAGAAACAAGAAATGGGGAAAGGATTCCCTATTTAATAAATGGTGCTGGGAAAATTGGCTAGCCATAAGTAGAAAGCTGAAACTGGATCCTTTCCTTACTCCTTATACGAAAATTAATTCAAGATGGATTAGAGACTTAAATGTTAGACCTAATACCATAAAAATCCTAGAGGAAAACCTAGGTAGTACCATTCAGGACATAGGCATGGGCAAAGACTTCATGTCTAAAACACCAAAAGCAATGGCAGCAAAAGCCAAAATTGACAAATGGGATCTCATTAAACTAAAGAGCTTCTGCACAGCAAAAGAAACTACCATCAGAGTGAACAGGCAACCTACAGAATGGGAGAAAATTTTTGCAATCTACTCATCTGACAAAGGGCTAATATCCAGAACCTACAAAGAACTCAAACAAATTTACAAAAAAAAAAAAACAAACAACCCCATCAAAAAGTGGGCAAAGGATATGAACAGACATTTCTCAAAAGAAGACATTCATACAGCCAACAGACACATGAAAAAATGCTCATCATCACTGGCCATCAGAGAAATGCAAATCAAAACCACAATGAGATACCATCTCACACCAGTTAGAATGGCGATCATGAAAAAGTCAGGAAACAACAGGTGCTGGAGAGGATGTGGAGAAATAGGAACACTTTTACACTGTTGGTGGGATTGTAAACTAGTTCAACCATTATGGAAAACAGTATGGCGATTCCTCAAGGATCTAGAACTAGATGTACCATATGACCCAGCCATCCCATTACTGGGTATATACCCAAAGGATTATAAATTATGCTGCTATAAAGACACATGCACTCGTATGTTTATTGCAGCACTATTCACAATAGCAAAGACTTGGAATCAACCCAAATGTCCATCAGTGACAGATTGGATTAAGAAAATGTGGCACATATACACCATGGAATACTATGCAGCCATCAAAAAGGATGAGTTTGTGTCCTTTGTAGGGACATGGATGCAGCTGGAAACCATCATTCTTAGCAATCTATCACAAGAACAGAAAACCAAACACCGCATGTTCTCACTCATAGGTGGGAACTGAACAATGAGATCACTCGGACTCAGGAAGGGGAACATCACACACAGGGGCCTGTCATGGGGAGGGGGGAGGGGGGAGGGATTGCATTGGGAGTTATACCTGATGTAAATGACAAGTTGATGGGTGCAGCACACCAACATGGCACAAGTATACATATGTAACAAACCTGCACGTTATGCACATGTACCCTACAACTTAAAGTATAATAATAATAAATAAATTTAAAAAAAAAAGAAAAGAAAGAAAGAAAAATAAAATAACCATAAAAAGCATAGTAGAGTAAATACATGAACCAGTAACATAGTCATTTATTATCATTATCAAGTATTATGTACTGTACATAACAGTATATGCTATGCTTCATATAGCTGGCAGCATAGTAGGTTTGTTTACACCAGCATCACCACAAACATATGAGTAATGCATTGTGCTATGACACTAAGAAGGCTATGACGTCACTAGGCGATAGGAATTTTTCAGCTCCATTATAACCTTTTTGGACTGCCGTCATATATGCAATCCATCATCAACCAAAATGTGGTATGCAGCACATGACTGTAGTTAAAAATTGAAAACACTCAATATCTAACAACAGGAGAATGGTCCAGTAAATTTGAAAGTATCCCCTGTGTTTCATATAATGTAGCCATTGAAACTAATGCTAATAAAAAGTACAACATAACATGGGGAATTAGTACAATGAAAAGAGAAAAAGGCAGGATACGAAATTGTAAACAGTATCTCAAGGATGCAAACACAATTGGAAAGAGAACAATAGTCATGACCAAACACCATCATATATTAAGCACTTACTGAATGCCAGGCATGCACTGTGCTAAGCACTTTACATTCATTTTCTCATTTAATCCCCAAGAACCCTATGAGGTAAATACAATGATTATTTCAATGGTATTAATGAGAAGACAGACTCACAGAGATTAAGCCGCTTTTCCAAAATTTCACAGAACACTAACTCAGCTGTATCTGACACTCACTTGGCTATGCTGCCAGCCAACTTTTTCATGAGGTCTTTGAATGATTTTTGCAGAAATCACGTTCTATTTTTCTTTAGTTTCTGATTTTTCTAAAAGTAGCGTGATTATCTTTCTAATTAAAAATATAAACACAAAATAAGTCCTTTTTAAAAAAAGAAAGAACAAGTCCCACACACACGCACACACACACATGCAAACAAAATGTTTTGCTTTTTCTTAAGATGTTGTGTCAGAGCAGCACCACAGAGCCTCAGAAAAGAGATGGTAGAAGTAAGCTGAAAACTGAGTGGGATTAGATTTCTCACATTTCTTCATTCACCTTTCAACAAAATCCCACTAGAAACACTATGGGTCAGTAGTACTTAACCTTTGGTGGGGTCATGATTCCCTTGATAATTTGTTGAAAACCATGGACCCTCTTCCCAGGACAATGCAAGAAGCATGTCATGGATCCACACACACACACACACACACACACACACACACACACACACACACATTTTGCATGCTATTTCAGAAGATTAAACAGATGCAAACCACGCCTATCAATGTGTCTCAGGTAAAAGTCCCTGACATAAAATAATATAAGAAGTCAACTTTCGTCTGATTTACTGAAGCTTGACTAAAGTTCTGAAATTACTGTCTACATAATAAGTCATAGCTGGCAGTGTTGTTCGCTATGATGCCTTACCATCAGCAGGGATGTGCTCTGAGGTATTTCTTGGTGGAAAGATGGATTTCAGGAGATTTATCTTCATTCTTGACTGATTCCCTGATGGCCAACAGTGTCTGGGGATGGTCAGAGGGAAACTAATAGGCCTACATGAATATGAACTTAGGAGGAAAGTCATTAAAACAACTCAAGGGTAATTCCCAGGAGTGTATCCCTTTACGGTTTACAAAGCATTTTCATACCCTTGATCTCAGTTGACCCCTCACAACCCTATGAAGAGAGAGCATTGGTTCTATTTTACATGTAACCCAGATCTGCACTCCCAGTTTCATCTACAAGAGCTGACTCTATTTTGGCCAACCCCCAAACTTAATGCAAATTCAACACCTTCATTATTTTAATGAGAAATGAATTGGTTTAATTAAGGATATTGTAATTTTTCTAGATTTTATTAAATATTCACGAAGGCCCATGGAAGGGTCACCTCACACAGAACACAGTTTTACAAAATCTCAATTAAACGCTTCTCAAGGAAGTCTCTCCTCCTGCCCCACTCACCAGATACCCTCTCCCCACTGAAATCCTGCATTACATAGAGTTGCTTCCTTCTTCTAGATGAGCAGGAGTCTTATTAAAGCATCTTATCCACAAGGCTGATGTTGTGGACATTTGTGGGTTTGTTGTTTTGATTTGTTTTTGTCTCTCTATCTTGTCACCTGGCATCCACTTCCCTTTCTTGTGGTAACAGCCCACACACCTCCCCCACTCCCAGTCCATGTGATTAGATGATGAAGAAGAGCTGATGCTAGGATCATATGACTCGGGCCATGTCAGTCAGAACCTCAGATTCCCCCCGGCTACTGGGATCAGTTTGGGAACAGATGGGTGACTCCTCAGATGTAAGGAAGCCCCAGGAGGATCTCACTAAGGCATCTGGGAGAAAAAGATTTGCTTCAACCAGATTTGAAGTTGAGAGTATATAAAATCTAGAGCTGTTGCCACCATCGTACTATAAATGGAGACTGAAATCAAAGCCACACACTAGAAGATAGTTGAAAAATGATGTGAAACAAAGTGCTGATGACATAATTTGGGTCTGATCCAGCATGCCAGCTGCAGTGAGCTGAATGGTGGCCACAAAGATAGGTCTACATCCTAATCCCTGGAACTTACAAATGTTGCCTTAAATAGCAAAAAGTGAGCATTATCTTATATGGCGAAAGATGGGATTGAGTTGATGGTCTTGTGCGGAAGAGCTTATCCTGGATTATCCAAGTCCTGAATGCAATCTCATGCTTCCTTATAAGCCAGAGATTAGACATAGACAGACAGAAAGGCAATGTGAAGATGGAGACAGTGTGAGACACAACCACAAACACTCCAATTTTGGTTCCAATGAACTCAAAAGAATGTTGAGCAGAAGCTAAACAGGAAAATTCCTTCAGAGCCTCCAGAGGGAGCACTACCCTGCCAGTACTTTGACTTCAGACATCTGGCCTCCAGAACTGTGACAGCACAGTTTTAAGCCACCAAGGTTTTGGTACTTCGTTACAGCAGCCCTAGCAAGCTAATGCACCTGCTCTGTCCCTGGACTTTTCATTTACTGAACCAATTCCCCTTATTTTTTAGGCCATTTTAAGTTGAGCATTTTTTGGTTACTTGTCACAGAAAAACTTTTAATTTATAAAGAAAAGTTGAATAGGCTATAAAATATTAATCTCTGTGAAAGTAATAAAATAAATGTATGAACATTATTTTAGAGCTTCTTTTCCATAGATGTTGACCTACTGAAACAAGAGCAAAACCTACATGAGATGAATGGTTGTAAGCTTCTCCCTAGGTTGGTGTCCAGTAATAATGCCTTTTAAGGCCATTGGAGACTTCTGTAAGGTACATGCATTTGTCACCACAAATGGCTCCACATCCACATTGTCTGTTTGTAGATGGCCCATTTGAATTAAGTCTGAATATGCCAGACATATAGTCTTAACAAATTTGTTTGTTTCCCCAAATGTAGATACTAGAGCATGATATAGTTTGGCTGTGTCCCCAACCAAATCTCATCTTAAATTGTATCTCCCATAATGTTCATGTGTTGTGGGAGGGACCCGGTGGGAGATAATTAAATCATGAGGGTGGTTTCCCCCATACTGTTCTCATAGTAGTGAACAAATCTCATGAGATCTGATGGTTTTATAAGGGGTTTCCGTTTTCACTTGGATCTCATTTTCTCTCTTGCCTGCCGCCATGTAAGATATGCCTTTTGCCTTCCACCATGATTGTGAGGCCTCCCTAGCCACATGGAACTGTGAATTCATTAAACCCCTTTTTCTTTATAAATTACTCAGTCTCAGTTATGTCTTTATCAGCAGCATGAAAACAAACTAATACAGAGAATGTGGAATTTGTTTTCATTGATTGTGAAAGTGCAACAAGTTCTCCCTCCATGTTGTTGCTGACTACTGACAACACTTTAAGACTCCTCATGTGTGGAGTAAGAGTTTCACTGAGATAGTGCCTACATTTTCTATTCTGTTAAAAGACAGATCTATTATTTCCAGGGTAGTATTGCTTTTCAGTATGACAGCCAAATATACCATCCCATCATGAGTTATTTTATTGCAGCCAACGTCAAGGTAATGTAGGCTACTGTTCAGATGCAGGGCATCACAGCTCCTAAGGCAGGGGATTTCAGAAAGCACTTTCTATATAATAGCAGGAAACCATCTGTTCTGAAGCAAACCATTTCAATCACTGCTTAATATTCAGAGTCAAGTACATAAACTGTGGATTAGAAAAAGAAATAAGTAGTAGCCAACAAATAATTTTCACAATAGAACTGAAATGATTCCAAACATTTAATTCAACATGTCTCTTAACTGTGAAAAATTGTGCAGCCTTATGCATTTATCTTCACCATGATAAACAATATTCTTTTGCACTTATGGAAGAAAGTCTTTCTCCAAGAATTTGGTGTGCAAAATGAACAGCCAATTGCCTCTCCCATTGGCTGCATTAGAGAGTGGGAAGCAAGAAGGTATCTTTGTCTCCTCAGTTGGCACAACCTAGGAGCTTAGTAAATGCAGCTGAGACACTGGGCAGGCACAGGCTCATGTTTAACTTGGAGCCACTGATTCCCTACACTCTATCTGGTCCGTGCTGCTAGACTTTTTCCCAGGCATCTAGGGCACATCTATGCTTTCCAACAACAGTTGAGGAAGGGTTGCATGTTCTTTCCAGTTGGGATTCCTGGGCCTCATGCAAATTAAGGGTTATCCCCTGAGAGTGCTCCAAGACAATTGTAAAGTTCTCCTATCCCTCCAGGGACGTTTAAGAGGCTTGTCTACTCCTAGAACACATGGCACCTCTGGGTCTGAAGTCCAATTCAGCCAAGACAGTTTCACAGATTGTTGAGCTTTTTAAAGCTTGTGTGAGAATCAGAATGAGAAAAGCACAAACACACTCATAAACAACCCAACAGAGGAAATAAGAAAATTATCTTCCTGAATGTTTAAAAAATGGTTATAGCAGGCACTTATAAAATCTCGATAAAAGGTAGATATGCTTGTACCTGAAACTGTGTTTTCCTCAAAACATCTATTTTCATCTTACCAATGGTTAAGACGAAACAATGGTTGCCTTTACATGGAAGACAGATTTCTACTTCTTTTAACTTTTCAAGTTTTAAATAATGTACACTTAGTACTTTCATAATCACAAAACTTTTCTGTATTGTTAAAATTCCACAGTGTAGGTCCTCAGTTTAAACACAATTGGCATATTAGGCCTAACATACAATACATACAAATAGGAAAACAAACAAGAGGAGAGCTGGCATGTGATCATTTTACAGCATTTCTAAACATATCCTAATATTCTAGAGCTGGATCATGGATAGGCAAGCTATGAGAAGTTCCAAAATAGGAGCTAAGCCCTGCGGGAGAGGTGTGCACATGTGGAGCTCTAGACCTCCCCACCATTCCAGGCATCTTCTCCAGCCCACACCCTGGGGTGCTGGGATACAGCAGATCTAGGGATGGACTCCCCACTGCTTGATAAGGACATAAGAACTCCCTAATGAGGACATTTTTGCCATGAGAAGAAAAGTAGAAAAAAGATGCAAATTAAATCAACAATGAAATTGTTGTTGTTGTTGTTTTGAGACGGAGTCTCGCTCTGTCGCCTAGGCTGGAGTGCAGTGGCACGATCTTGGCTCACTGCCACCTCTGCCTCCTAGGTTCAAGCAGTTCTCCTGCCACAGTCTCCTGAGTAGCTGGGATTACATGTGTGCACCATCATGCCTGGCTAATTTTTGTATTTTTGGTAGAGACGGGGTTTCACCATGTTGGCCAGGCTGTTCTCGAACACCTGACTTCAAGTGATCTGTCTGCCTTGGCCTCCCAAAGTGCTGGGATTACAGGCATGAGCCACTGCGCCTGGCCATGAAATGTTATTTTTCTTCATTCCATTATATTGGCAAAATGTGTAATGTCGAAAAATATCAGGTGTTGGGGAGGGTTTGAGGAAATGAGTTTTCTTGACAGTGTTGTCAGGAGCATATGTTGGTATAGCCACTTTGGAGGGCAATTCAGACTATACTATTAAGCCATAAACTACACAAACACACGCCCCTCAACCATGTCAAGTGCAGGGTTGATTATTCTAAAAGTAATTCAAACCATATTTTTCAATCTGTACTATCACAAAAGCACAAAAATAAAGATCATGAAAATTATAATGTACACAACTGGCAATTTGCTGAAATTAGAAAACCCCAACGGATCATGGTAACTCCCTTTTGAGAACAGAGGTTAAGTGGAGGATGGGAGCCAACCAACTAATTTCATTGTGACTCTGTATCCAGAGTCACAATATTATAGCATCCACCCTAGAGAAATACTCACATATGTGTATAAGTTTTTCGTTGGAGCACTGTTTACAATAGAATGAAAACAGCCTTTAAAAGTTCATCAGTAAGGCCGGGTGCGGTGGCTCATGTCTGTAATCCCAGCACTTTGGGAGGCCAAGGTGGGCGGATCACAAGGTCAACAGATCAAAACCATCCTGGTCAACATGGTGAAATGCCATCTCTACTAAAAATACAAAAATTAGCTGGGTGTGGTGGCACATGCCTGTAATACCAGCTACTCGGGAGGCTGAGGCAGGAGAATCACTTACACCCGGGAGGTGGAGGTTGCAGTGAGTCACTGCACTCCAGCCTGGTGACAGAGCGAGACTCCGTCTAAAAAAAAAAAGGTTCATCAGTAGGGAAATGCTTAAATTACAGTGGCTTCACACTATGTGTCAGTAAAAGAATGAAGCAGATGCTTGTGTCCAGATGTGGGAATATCTCCAAATTATGTTATTGAATAAATATTTTTCAACAAACTATAGAATGATAAGTACAATTGATGCATATACAATTGATATATATGTTTATCTAGATCTAGATAAATGTGTATAAATGAATTTTTAAAGTTCTAAAAACATACATACTAAAATGACAGCAACCTCTGGGGAAGGGACTGAGAAAAAGGAGGTCAAAAGAGATGTTAACTTTACCTGTAATGTTCAATTTTTTAAATTTACAATGAAAATGTATTCATGTATTTTTAATATGAACAACATTTTTAAAAGAAAGAAGCTCTTATGGAGAAAGTCACAAACCCATGTGGGATATGCTCACCAAGAAACTCCATGTATCCACAGGTTTACTTCTTTGGTGCTTTCCTCGGGATACTGGAAAAGCCATATTTAGTGAAGAGTTTCAACTTTTGCTCACCTGTCTTTGTTTTCAACTTTCATTTTAGTTACAGGGCTATATGTGCAAGTTTGTTATATAGGTAAATCGTGTCTTCTGGCTGTTTGGCATATAGATTATTTCATCACCCAGGTCATGAGCATGGTACCCAATGGGTAGTTTTTCAGCTCTCTCCTTCTTCCCACTCTTCACCCTCAGGTAAGCTCCAGTGGCTCTTGTTCTCTTCTCTATCTCCATGTGTACTCAATATTTAGCTCCCACTTATAAGTGAGAACATGTGATATTTGGTTTTCTGTTCCTGTGTTAGTTCGCTTAGGATAATGGCCTCCAGTTCCTTCCATGTTGCTGTCAAGGTCATGATCATGTTCTTTTTATGGCTGCATAGTATTCCATGGTGTATATGTACCATATTTTCTTCATCTAGTCTGCCACTGATGGATATTAGATTGATTTCATGTCTTTGCTATTGTGAATAGTAGTGCAATGAATATACATGTGCATGTGTCTTCACGGTAGAACGATTTCTATTCCTTTGGGTATGCACCCCATAATGGGATTGCTAGGTCAAACGGTAATTCTGTTTAAAGTTTTTTGAAGAAATTGCCAAACTGTTTTCCACAGGCTTACCTACGTTTTAATTCTTTTAAACTTATCCTGCTTCTTTGGTGAAGAAAGCTTCATATCACAAGAAAGAGAAGAAGGGGGAAAGAGGAAGAGAGGGAGCAGAAGGGAAGAAGGCAAGGAGGAAGAGGAAGGAGAAGGGGAAGGTAAGACAGGGAAAACCATAACTCTATATTCCCCACGAGAAAAAGCATCCCTATCTTAGAATCTTGACCCTATCACTTAATAGCTGTGTGAACTTGAGTGAGTATCTTCATTTTTGGATTCTCAGTTTTCTCTCCTGCAAACCAGAGTTCATAAGAAAGCCTAGGTAAGTTGTCTACCATGTTCTTGGGTGGGGACTGCACTGTGTACTTTTCACAATATAGATATATAGGGAGTAAGAGCTGAGACCCTGAGAGCAAGATGCTGGCTGGCTCTTCTATGCTGGAACATGATTAATTCCGTCTGATGGAGGCTGACCAAGTCCTCCCATCTGTTATTTAACAAAGAAAAGGAAACAAGATTTCATCAGTGAGCCAAACCTCAGATCTGCAGAAATCCATCGACGCAAGATGAATTAATTTTGTATGTTATTATTATCATTAGACTTTACATTTATAGCACTCAACCATTTACAAAGCACTTGCCTTTCCATTACCTAATGTGATTCTCACCACAACTTAAGGTTATCAAGGCAGATGATGTTTGCATTTCCATAGAAGGAAATTAAGGCTGAGAAGTTAAGGGGTTTGCCAGGGTCACTTAGGAGTAGAGCAGAGATTCAAACTCAGTTTCATTCAGTTACAAAGCCTGTACTCCTTCCACTGCACCTCTGTGCCTTACCCTAACCATTGGTCCCTCAATGATATGAGCAAATCCGTGCAGGGGGAGTAGGTGTGGGACAGGCAGGAGAGTGGAGAGTAGGTGAGGAGAGTAAAGGGCAATTGTCTCTCCTCCTTCTCCTCCTCCTCCTTCTCTTTCTCCTTCCATAATCATTTCTTGATTCCCCCTCGCACTACCAGTTTAACACAGGAAACAGTCTGCTTTATAGTTACTCCATAGAAAGGACCGCAAATACCAACTTCCTTTGTGGGAAAATTCTCTCAACTCAACCTTTTATACAATCCAAAACCATCAGGCTTGAATCGTCCTTCTCTGCTGCATTAAGGTATCATTCATGTCAGGTCCTTGCCTGCCTTTCTCCCTGATAAAGTTGCCCCTCCATCTCCAGCTCTCTGCTCCTTTTACAAACATCAGAAACAGGGGCATTTTTATACTCCGTATTTGTCTGGGCTCCTTCTGAGTCCTGAGGGAATTTTCTGAGATCATGCTTTCCCTGTGAATCTATTGAAATCGATTTTCCTTCTTCCTACATGTGAGGTGAACTGTGATCTCTTGGCCTAGGTGGCTTTGTTCCTGGCCAAAAATAAAAGAGGAAATTTGATCAGGAAAAATCATTTGGGCTGGTTTTCAAGAACCTGGTGAAAAGTTTCAGAATTTGCATGTTCTCAGATGGAGTCACACACAGACTAAGAAGAAAAAGGAGGAGGGAGAGAATGAGGAGGAGGAGGAGAGAGAAAAAGAAGAAAAAAAACCAAAAAAAAAAAAAAGAAACACTTTTATATCAGGAAATGTTGACATTTTTAAAACAACGCATTTTTTCCTGCCTGTGAACCTTAAGCTATGCTTTCAAATCAAGACCTAGAAAAGTCAGCCCAGAGTCACGTTTTCATAGTATCTCCTCGTCAATAATATATTAAAGTAATTGTAAATCCTCTGTCTGAAATATGGGAAGGAAAGATAAAAAATTTTCATCCAGGTGACTTGGATAAGGAAATGACTTGGATCAGGAACCAAATACCACAATGTCTTTACAAGCCCCTTTCCATGGTATTACTAAGAAAAGTGGCTTTCACTGCCAAAGCAAAGAACTGAAGTAGTTTGGTGCATAATTTAGATTCATCTGGCCTAAATTCGTCAAGGAATTGAGAATTTGGGGGCGTTGGAGGCAGTAGACTTTCTTTGCCTGGGGAATAGTCTCACTTTTCACCTTCATTTGTCACTAGATATCAAATTCCTCTAAAAGCTCAAGTAAGCAGGCATATGAGTAGCTTACTGATATTTCTGTATTATTATTGTTCTGCAAAATTAACATTTATTGAAGATTAGCTATGTGCTAGAAACTTTGCATGTATCATCTCATTTCATTCTCATGAAACATCCTCAGGAAAAAAAAAATATATATCTCAACCCTGATTTTCAGTTAAGGAAACTGGTATTCCAAGAGAGATTCAGTAAGCTACCTAAGATGACAGCGCTAGTAGGTGGAAAAGAAAGGATGTGAATTCACCTCTAGCTCATACACACACACACATACACACACTCACACACACAGCATTTTGTTTGGATTCATCAAAAAGGGAGCACATGAAAAAACTGCTGGGAAATCTATGTGTGATAAAATATAGTGAGTTTGCTTTTACAATGGTTACTGGGAGGAATTTATATTTGTAAAGTGAGTTGTCATGAAATCAGGTGATGAATTTGATCTATACATTCATGAAAGAGATTTCCTATTCACTCTGTTTCATACACTTAGAAAATGAGTTTAGTCAGGAGATCAAGACCATCCTGGCTAACACAGTGAAACCCCATCTCTACTAAAACTATAAAAAATTAGCTGGGCGTGGTGGCAAGCATCTGTAATCCTAGTTACTCGGGAGGTTGAGGCAGCAGAATCCCTTGAACCCGTGAGGCGGAGGTTGCAGTGAGATGAGATCGTGCCACTGCACTCCAGCCTGGGTGACAAAGCGAGACTCTGTCTCAAAAAAAAAAAAAGGAAATAAGTTTAGGTGACTTGGCTTAGAGAGTCATTAGTTAAATGAGAACTATGACAAAAGGCACCTGAGCTTTTGGCTCTCTGGCCTTGTTTAAAGCATGCTATGGGTTATCATCATAAAAGACAACCCTCGCCCGATCATGGATATGTAGATTTGGATATTGTAGATTGTGGTTTTGGTGACTATTTTGTTGACTGATTGGTAAATTTAGCTTAAGACAGAGGAAGAGAGCTTCCTCAATGCAGTGTAGTAGTTAAGCGAACAAACCTTAGGATCAAACAGACTGAATATGAATTCACATTCTACCTCTTAATGGTTGTGTGCCCAGAACAAGTTATTTAATATCTAGAGCACCCATTTTCTCATTCGAAATGCGGGAATGAGAAAAGTATCCACCTCATTGGTTTACTGTGGAGGTGAGTTAACTCATGTAACCCACTTGTTCACAAAACCTAACATATTTTAGTTATCATTAGAGGTACACTCAGACAAAAGAAATATCAGTCTTTTAAAAAATGTACAGTGAGCATACCTTCTTAAAACTAAGTGTGAGTATTAAAATTATTTTTCCAGAAAAAAGTAATCTTTCAGGTATACTATCGCTGGTGTATAGGCAAAATTAGAGTTGAGGCTGAGGTTACTTTTTATATTCATCATTTCCCTTTCAGAAAATTCAATGCATAAGCCACCAAAACAAAACACCAATCATCCTGTATTAGATAAAATTGAAGATGGAGAAACGTTCTCCTCCTTCTCATAAACAATCATGTCACAAAGATATTTAAATCTGACATACACTAGTCAGCAATTTTCCCGTTTTCACTGTGGCTCTATTAAATACCTGGTCGCCATCCTATATCTAAAAATATTATATAATCTCAGATCAATCTCATACAGCTCCCTACCAAGAATGGATAACAATGACCTTAAGTGTTCCTTCTATAATTTACTTTGGCATAATTAATAATAACTTTATTAGACATTAGTTATTGGACAAACTTACAGAGAATATAATATACTTACTGTTAGTAAATTCTAGAAACAAAAATTATTAAATGAAGGAAGAAAGGAATAAATGAGTAAATAAATAAATAATGTAAGAATTGCAGAATTCTCACCTATCCAAAAATGTGTTTTCAGGGACAAAACAAAGAACATTAGCGCCACCTCGAGGCAGAAGTCTATTTGAAACGTAAGATAGTTCTCTTAGGAGAACGTGATTAGCACTAAAAGGAGTAGCAGAGATGGTCATTAGGGACCTGTGTGGCCACAAATGGTAGCAAATAGGTGGTGACTGAGCACTTGAAATTTGGATAGTCCAAATTGAGATGTACTGTGAGTGTAAAATACACATCAGATTTTGAAGGTGGAAAAAAGAATGTAAAACATCTCATTCCTAATTTTTATATTGATGACATGATAAAATAACATTTTTGATTATATAATGTAAAGTACAATATTATTATAATTATTATTAATTTTACCTAGTTATTTTTATCTTTTTCATGTGGCTGCTAGAAATTTAAAATTAAATCTGTAGCTCACGTTATCTTTCTGTCGGACAATACTAATCTCATCCTTACTGCTCAGAATGTGGGCCAGGGAGCAGCAGCATGGTTATTTATTACCTGGGAGCTTGTTAGCAATGCAGAATCCCTGGCCTTATCCCCAGCCTTCTGAATCAGAATTTGCATTTCAGCAAAATCCCCAGGTGACTGGCATGTATATTAAGTTTGAAACTTGCTAATGTAATCCAATCCCCTTGTTTTACAAATGCACAAACTAAGACCCATGGTGGCGGCAGGGCTTGTTCATGGTTATGTACCTGGTGACCCTAAAACCCCGGTGATCTTGAAACTACTAAATATCCACTTTATAATACATCCTCCTGAGAACCCATCTATTGCTTGGAGTAAAAATAAAGTAAGACTACTGCTTCACTGGCAAACAAAACACATTATTGTAAGTATACAAGAAAATGTGATGTCCTTAGGGATCCTTGTAACAGAATTGTAGGGTATTCAGTATTTGTGTAAGTCGGTGACTACACTTTGAAAACCTCTGCTGTGTAAGCTATTACTACAAATAACATACTTTGGCCATGAAAAAAAGGCCAGAGTGCAGAATCAATAATGTGTATTCCAATCACTGAGTCAGTAAAATCAATTTAAAGAAGACTGATTCCTTTATGCTAAATAAGAAGGAATTATAGTTTTGTACCTGAGTTCCTTGTGGGAAGGTCTTATTCATTCTTCCAATGTCCAGCTTCCCACCATATATTTAGCACCTAGAAGATATTGAATAACTATTTGTTGAATGAAAACATTCATTTCTGTTTATTGGGTCTATACCTCAGGAAACATCCCCTTCTTTACATTGTCTGGTAACAATGTAAAGAAACTAAGGAAAACACTTAAGTAGGAACCACAGCTAAAATTAGTAGTGATATTATGCCAAAATCTCTTTGTAACTAAGCACATTGTTAAGAGAAAATTCAAATAGATGTTAGCATTGGTTGTGAAAATAAAATCCATTGCATAGAAAGGTGAGGTTCCAATTAAAATAATATTGGCAGGTGACTCCAAGGAGCAAAAGTGGTTAAAATATTTTCACTCATCTTTGTAAAGATTGTTATAAGACAGATTAATCAAGCCTAATCAATTCCCAGTGTGCTGTGCATATGAACCAAATGTTCCTCTCATAAGACAGCATTTTTTGAATACCAAATGGAAAATGTAGATTTAACTTAGGAAATGAAGTTTTGTGTTATATAAATTGAATATACTAAGTAGAATAGGAAGCACCTTAATGAAATGATTTTTTTTTTATGATGTAAGTCATATAGGAAGGAAAGTTTAACTCCCACTCTCTTCCTTTCAATTGTCCCATTTCCTCATGTTTTATCCATTACTCATGTCATGTTTTGTTATTAACCTAAATAAAATAATGGGACATCAATCCTACTTGTTATACAAAATAACAAACAGATTACTGTCACATATAATTACTGAAATGGTAATAATAATGGTAATAATAATAATAAATAGTAAACCAAAATATTAATTTATATATCATTAATTTGGCAATACCTTATAGCATTTCCTCTGGCTTGAATGTATATTGAATAATTCATTCATTCAGTAATATTTATTGAGAACTTATATGCCAGGCACTGATACAGGCACTAGAAATACATAGAGCAGGGAATAAAACAGTCTTTCCCTCCTGGAGTCTGTACATAAATGATGAAATGCACAGCATATCAGAATGTTATAAGTGATGTGGAGAACAGTAAGGGGGAAATGCCAAGGAGGCAGAGGAGCTGTTTTACTCAGATTGGTCTTGCTTAAGGGGAATTTTGAGTAGGGACTTGAAAGAAGCAAGGGAGGAGTGAGGAGTCATGCAGATATATGCGGGTGAGCTGCTAATAGAAAAGAAGGACAGAGGCCGGGCGCGGTGGCTCAAGCCTGTAATCCCAGCACTTTGGGAGGCCGAGACGGGCGGATCACGAGGTCAGGAGATCGTAGACCATCCTGGCTAACACCGTGAAACCCCCTCTCTACTAAAAAAAAAATACAAAAACTAGCCGGGCGCGGTGGCGGGCGCCTGTAGTCCCAGCTACTCGGGAGGCTGAGGCAGGAGAATGGCGTGAACCCGGGAGGCGGAGCTTGCAGTGAGCTGAGATCGGGCCACTGCACTCCACCCTGGGCGGCAGAGCGAGACTCCGTCTCAAAAAAAAAAAAAAAAAAAAAAAAAGAAAAGAAGGACAGAGGCCCCAAGGCAGGAGCATGCTTAGCAGGTTGAGGAACAACGTAGAGGGAGGAGTGGAGTGGACTCCAAGCCAGAGAGGTAGCAGGGCCCAGATCAGTCAGGCCCTTGCAGCCACTGTAAGGACTTTGGATTTTCCTCTAAGTGAGAGAGAAAGCCACTAACTAGAGGGTTTAGCAGAGATGAACATGATCTGTTTATAACATCTTTGGAAGGAATCACTTAACTGCTGTGTTGGAAATAAATCTTAGAGCCCTCAGCAGAAGAGGGAGGTGAGTTAGAAGATTGTTATAGTAATCCAGGCAGGAGAAGATGATGACTTGGACCAGGATGGTGGTAGTGAAGATAATGAAATGGTATCAAATCCTAGACATATTTTGAAGTTTAAACCAGCAGGATTTGAAGATGGTTTGGATGTGGTATATAAGAAGACAAGAGAAAATGTCAAGCTTTTTGAGGAATTCGAAGAATGGAGGTACCAGTTCCCAGGAAAACAGACATGAGTAGATTTGGGTGAGGGGAGGCAGGAGAATGATCAGAGATTGCTTTTGGAGATCAATTTAAAATGGCTTTTACTTATTCTTTTTTTTTAATTGAATATATAAGATCAGGATTCAAGAGAGAAGTTGAGGCTGGAGTCCTTGGTGTTATTTCAGTCCTGAGACTGGATAAGATCACCAAAAGAGTGTAGATGGAACCAAGAAGGTTTTTCACAACTGAGTCTTGGACTATCCAATACCTAAAGGAGTTGGCTATTGTTTAACTGTTCAGATGCTTAGTGTTGTTGTTCTTCAACGAAAATGCCAGATCCTTGAGGCTACAGCCCATGCCTTTGTTGTATTCACTAGGCATTTTGCCCGTGGTAGTTACTAAGTAAATATTTAGTGAACGAGTGAATAAATGGGTGCACCACGCAATGTTTGAAGGGGTTACCAAGATTAAGGAAGAAAAAGTATCGGAAGTCAGACATGGTGGCTCATGCCTATAACCGCAGCATTTGGGAGGCAAAGACAGGAGGATCGCTTGTATTCAGGAGTTCGAGACCAGCCTGGGCAACATAAGGAGACCGTGTCTCTACAAAAAATAAAACATTAACTGGGCATGATGGTGCACACCTGTGGTCCTGTCTACTCACGAGGCTGAGATGGGAGGATTGCTTGAGCATGGGAGGTTGAGGCTGCAATGAGCCATGATTGTTGCCTCAATGCACTTCATCCTAGGTAATAGAGTGAGACCCTGTCAAAAGAAAAGAAAAGAGAAAGAAAGATGAAAGAAAGAAAAAGAAGGAGGGAAGGAAGGAAGGAAGGAAGGAAGGAAGGAAGGAAGGAAGGAAGGAAGGAAGGAAGGAAGACAAAACAAGGAAAAAGTATGGGAGACTGGTCTTTGTTCAGTCCCCATCACTTACTTCTCCATCTGTTTAATGAATGAATTTGAGAAAGGAAACTGAAACCATAAAGCTCAGTAGATTCTGGGCTGTCGCTTTTCCAGGAGAAGCTGGAGTTCTAAGTGAGATAGCCATTTCTGGGCCAGAAGAGGGACAGGGGAGTGATAAATTATCCTCTCTCAGACGTCAATGTGTTGTTATGTGGTCTTTCATGGCTGGCTTCTTTCACTTAGCATGTTTTCGATGGTCATCCATGTTGGAGCATATATCCATCCTTCCTTCCTTCTTGGCCAAGAACTATTCTATTGTATGGAATACCACATTTTGTTTATTTATTCATCAGCTGATAGGCATTTAGATTGTTTCCACCTTTAGCTATGATGAATAATACCGCTATAAACATTCAGGCACAAGTTCTTGTGTAGACGTATGTTTTTAATTCTTTGGGAAGTGAAACTAGGAGTGGAATTGCTAGATCAAATAGTATCTCTGTGTTTAACTTTTTGGGGAACTTTCTGACTGATTTCCAAGGTGGACGCACCATTTTTCATTCCCACAAACAATGTATGAAGTTTTGAGTTTCCCCAAATCCTGGCCAACACTTATTATTATAGTCATGCTAGTAGGTATAAAGTGGTCTTTCATTGAGATTCTGCTTGTTGCATTTCCCTGGTGGATACCAATGTTGAGGATCTTTTTAATTTAATTTAATTTACTTTGAGACAGAGTCTCACTCTGTCAGTCACCCAGGCTGGAGTGCAGTGGTGCTATCTTGGCTCACTACAACCTCCACTTCCCGGGTTCAAGTGACTTTTATGCCTCGGCCTCCCAAGTAGCCGGGATTACAGGCATCCGCCCCCACACCAGGCTAATTTTTGTGTTTTTAGTAGAGACGGGGTTTCACCATGTTGCCTAGGCTGGTCTCCAACTCCTGAGCTCAAGCCTGCCTCAACCTCCCAAAGTGCTAGGATTACAGGCATGGGCCAGTGTCCGGTCCATTGAGAATCTTTTGATGTGCTTCTTGGCCATTTCTATATTTTTCTGTATTCCTTCCCTCACCACACCACACACAAACTGGTTTGGATCCTATTTCTGTTACAATGGACCTTACATTTTTAACATAAACTTGAGGCTTTAAGTCAAACATGATATTAATAGTTCTTATTCTTCTCCCAAACACAGAGATCTTAAAAGAATTTATCACTTTATCCCATCTTAATGATTATCTAGTATTTTATTCCAACTTTATTTTTCACACTTTAAAAGTTTTATCATTTTTTAAGTCAGTATTTACTTAGTAACTTAACTAAATACTAATTTGCCAATTATATTGTTTACCATTGCTCACCACACTTCACTCTTTTCTTTGGGTTCAACTTCCTTCTTTCTGAAGGACAAGCAACAGGATTTTATCCAACAAGACCCTATAAGTGATAAATTGTGTTTATTCTATCAATTTAAAAAAACTATGTCATCATTCTTGAATGATAGTTTCTTTTGTATAGATTCTAATTGACACTTTGCTTTAGTATTTTGAAACATTATTTCATTTATTTCCAGCCCCTGATATTGCTGTTGTAAGTCTGACTACTGCTCCTCTAAGTAATTTGCCCTTTTTCTCTGGGTGCATTTAAGATTTTTTGTGTGCTTTGTTTCTAATATTCATTTTTACTTCTGCATCTAGATACCTATATTTACATATTCTGCTCATTTCATTGTGTGTCTGAAACATGAAGATTTTTTTTTTTTTTTTTTTTTTTTTTTTTTTGAGACAGGGTCTCAACTCTGTTACTCAGGCTAGAGTGCAGTGGCACAATCAGAGCTAACTGCAGCCTCATCCTCCCAGGCTCAAGAGATCCTCCTGCCTCCTGCCTTAGCCTCCTAAGTAGATGGGACTACAGGCACATGCCACCACATCCAGCTAATGTTTTTTATCTTTAGTAGAGATGAGGCCTCACTGTGTTGCTCAGGCTGATCTTGAACTCTTGAACTCAAGCAATTCTCCCACCTTGGCCTCCCAGTGCTGGAATTACAGGCACAAGCCACCATGTCCAGCCAAGATTCACATTTTTTTTTTTGAGACAGAGTCTAGTTCTATCACCCAGGCTGGAGCACAGTGGCGTGATTCTGGTTCACTGCAACCTCCGCCTCCCCGGTTTAAGCAATTCTCCTGCCTCAGCCTCCCGAATAGCTGGGATTACAGTCATCCATCACCACGCCCAGCTAATTTTTGTGTTTTTAGTAGAGACAGGGTTTCACTGTATTGGCCAGGCTGGTCCCGAACTCCTGACCACGTGATCTGCCCGCCTTGGCCTTCCAAAATGCTGGGATTACAGGCATGAGCCACCACACCCGGCCAAGATTCACATTTTTAATCAATCTGGAAATTCTCAAACATTACCCTTTCAAACTTTACCTTTTCTTCATTTTCTTTTCTTCTTCTGGCATCACACTGTTTGGCTCTCTCCCTTTTCTCCTCCATGTTTCTTATCTTCTTTCATTTTCCATCTCTGTTAATCTGTGCTGCTTTCTGGGTATCTACCAGAAGATTTAGCTTCTAGATCACTAGTTCTCTAGGTATCCCTAATTAGCTATTCAATCACCACTCACCTTTTACTTTCTAATTTTGTTATTTTTTTCAGACGGGTTCTTACTTTGTCGCCCAGGCTGGAGTGCACTGGCATGATCATAACTCACCACAGGAACTTCTGGGCTCAAGCAATCCTCCCTTCTCAAGTTCCCAAGTAGGGGATTATAAGCACGCACCACTGCAATCAGCTAATTTTTAAATTTCTTGTACAGATAAGGTCTCGCCATCTTGCCTAGGCTGGTCCCAAACTGCTGGCCTCAAGTGATCCTCCCATCTTGCTCTCCCAACATGTGGGAATTATAAGCATGAGCCACAGCACCCGGCCCACCTATTTCTTTTTTAGAAGTTCTATTTGAGACCAGGCGTGGTGGCTCACGCCTATAATCCCAGTACTTTGGGAGGCCAAGGATGGGAAGATCACTTGAAGTCAGGAGTTTGAGACCAGCCTGGCCAACATGGTGAAACCTCGTCTCTACTAAAAGTACAAAATTAGCTGGGTGTGGTGGTGGGCACCCATAATCCCATCTACTCGGGAGGCTGAGGCAGGAGAATTGTTTGAACCTGGGAGGTGAAGGCTGTTGTGAGTCAAGATCACACCATGACACTTCAGTCTGGGTGGCAGAGCAAGACTCTGTCTCAAAAACAACAACAAAAAAAGAAGTTATATATGGATCTATAAAACTTGCCTGGTCTTTTCTTAATAGTGCATTCTTTGCTATGGTTGTAAATTCTTCTAGTGTGTCTTTGATCACTTTGAACATATTTATTTTATATTCTTTCCCATTGTCATTCAGTTATCTCAGTTTCTTAGTGTTCTG